>NC_140594.1:354097696-355297696 GCF_964204655.1 Triturus cristatus
CTTCCCCCAGGAGGCAGATGGGGAAATATCCCCTCATCTACTCCCCAGGGAGGGAAAAAATACCACTAGGCGCAAGGGATTATTATTTTTTTTTTATACTTAGGGGTGGGGGCTGCCCAGAATGGGCATGCCAATGCACCCACTTAAAAAAATAAAATACTCCCTGGTGGGCTTGCAAAACCAGGTCATTTTGTGATAGGTAATTTTGATATCTCCACAATATGTTTTGGTCCCTTGCCTGTTGCGGGCACCTGGCCCTCCCACACGAGTGAGGAACCATTTTTATCGGGAGACCTGGGGTAACGCTGGGTGGTAGATAATTTGTATCAACCCGGGGATCCCACAAGTTTCCCATACAGAAATTTGAGAAAAATTAGATTTCTTTCAGCTAAATTTGAGGTTTGCAGGGGATTCTGTGTAGGAAAACGTTGGGGGATCCACGCCACCCATACCTTCCTGGACTCCCCCAGCTGTCTAATTTTCAGACATGTGTGGGTTTGGTAGGTTTCCCTAAATGGCCGCCTAGTCCTGGGCCAAACACCCAGGTGACCCCCCTTGCAAAACCAGTTAGTTTTATGATAGGTAATTTTGAAGTCTCCACAGTATGATTTGGGCTATTTCCTGTTGCTGCCACTATGCCTACCTACACAAGTGAGGTACCATTTTTATCGGGAGACCTGGGGGAACGCTGGGTGGTAGGAAATTTGTGGAGGAGCTAGGGTTCAAAAGCCACAGCTAGGCACTTTGCAAAAAAATGGTCAGTTTCACAGTAAACATGTGGTGTGTTTTGGGCCGTTTCCTGTTGCGGGCTCTAGGCCTACCCACACAAGTTAGGTACCATTTTTATCTGGAGACTTTGGCGACTTCGGGGTGGGTGAAAGATTGTGTTTTTATTTTTACAAAGTTTGAGGTTTGCAAGGGAGTCTGGTTAACAGACCCTGGTGAGAGCCACACAAGTCACCCCCTCTTGGACTCCCCGGGGTGTATAGTTTAAAAAAAGTTATAGGTTTGCTAAGTTTCCCTAGGTGCCAGCAGAGCTAGAGTTCAAAATCCACAGCCATGCACTTTGAAAAAAAAGAGTCAGTATTCACTGTAAAAACGTGGTGTGTCCATGTTGGTTTTGGCCCTTTTCCTGTCGTGGGCACTAGGCCTACCACCACACGTGAGGTACCTTTTTTATCGGGAGACTTTGGGGAATGCGCGGTGGGTGAAACTTTGTGGGTCAACGCAGATTCCTGGACTTTTCTTCACAGAAATGTGGGGAAAATGTGTTTTTTTTTTTTTTTACAAAGTTTGAGGTTTGCAAGGGATTCTGGGTAACAGAACCTGGTGAGAGCCACACAAGTCACCTCATCCTGGATTTCCCTGGCTGTCTAGGTGTAAAAAATGTATAGGTTTGCTACGTTTCCTTATGTGCTGGCAGAGCTAGGGTCCAAAATCCACAGCTAGGCACATTAGGAAACAAGCATTTGCAATGCAATAGGTCTCGCATTTGCAAGAATTTGAGCGATTGGCATTGTAAATTACAATGCCTTTTATTTATGTTTTTTGATAATCCGCGAGCGGTGCGTAGACACACACTTTGTACTTATAGTCGTTGCTTACGAGAAACAAGGCTGGCAGTAACTGCGCCTCTTAACTGCCAGTCTTGCTTCTCGTAAGCAAGGACTATAAGGACAAAGTGCGTGTTTAAGCACCGCTTGCTGGTTTACAAAAAAACATAAATTAAAGGCATTTTCATTTACAATGCCAATAGCTCAAACTCTTGCAGATGCGAGACCTATTGCATTGCAAGTGCTTGTTATTCCAGCATCCAGTTTTTGAGGGCTCCCTCCTCAGTCCAGGCAGAACCAGACCACGTCCCTACATTACTGCAGAACTCGCCTGAGCCCATCAATCCTGTAAATCTTCCTTTCTCATAGGGCTGGGTTGGAGAACTGATCTCCGGAGCCCCTGCATGGCTCACTTTGAGTACCTGCAAGGGTCACTTCCTAACCTAATAGTACCATCACCCTCCCCCAACAACCCCGGTGCATGCTTTTATAGCTCCTACGTGACTTCCTCCCCTACTCAAGCGCTCACAGACACCTCACCTCTATATCCCGTGGAGGACCCGAGGCCCCTGACGCTCTGTACATTGCTGGAGGCACGCAGGCGAAAGGCGGGCGCGTGTGTGCCGCAAAGAACTAGCCGAAGTAGTCAGGGAGGAGGAGGCGGTGTTACCTGGAAAAACGATGGTCCGTTCTCTATTTTTTTCACTGTGTCTGACCATGGAAATAGTGAAATAAGAAGATTCTGGGGTGAGATGGAAATAAACATGTGGAGGGCGTTGACTCACCCGTGGCCACATTCCTTTAATTATAAATGTGATGATGTTTTAAAAACGATACAGAGTCCGAACCCGTTCAAGAATTGTACATTGAGGGGTAGGCGGCATGACAGCCACCCGTCAGCCATAACCTATCAGGCAAGGGTTTATATCCCAGGACATCTCTTTCATAGAGTTAGAGAAGGTGGGATTACTGAACATCTGCCCCAAATAAGTGGGCAGCGGCATACAAAGAGCTATGACTACGGGGACTCCAAGCGATAGGGTGCGTGATATGTGCGCAGGCACAGCGAGCAGGAGACAGTAGATGTGCACGTGTGCGAGCGGCATTGAATGAAAGTGGGAACGTGAAAGCATGAACATCACCTGTCCAGGCGCGTGCGTGCACGCCTGTCCGGGTGCGTGCACATCTCCTGTCCCCCTTCGCTATCAAAACCAACGACAATAGGTCTCGCCAAGGCGTGCATCGCATGCGCTGCGTCACTAGGCGAGACCTAAAAATGAGATGTCAAGAGGGACAGCAGACATCCATCCTTAACTTGACTTCCCTTCCAAGTGAACATTTTTTTTCTTTAAAGCAGATATTCTAGAGAGTGGCGTACCAAAAAAAAATGGTGACTTGGAAGGAATCTCATTGTGGAGGTTGGAGGCGAGGTATTATACAGTGGTCTCCTGGACAACATTTTTTTCCTTCAAAGTTGTCCACCATGATTCCTCAAGGGGAAGCTATGCCATAGGAGGAGCTTTTCCTGGAAAATAATCCTCTTTGTAAAGCAGTTACCTTCCCACTTTGGGTGGCGGTAAAAAATAAATGGGGTGCAACCACAACTGCGCTCTCATACCATCGATACATCTCATTTGACTCACAAAAATAAGGGAGCAGCCCTTTCATGCTTCTCATATTTACCGTATCAGTACATTTCAAAATGTACTTTGCGGGATGGAAACAATTTCCGACTCACAAAGTAACTGTTACACACAGCCTTCCATGGTTGTTAAATTGAGTACCATTACACTATATAGCAGAATGGCCTGTAGTAAAAATACTTAGAGCCGGGTCGGACTGGCTTAGGAGGAGATCAGGCAATGCCTGAAGGGCTGGTCTGATAGGTCTGTGTGTGGGTCGGTTTTGTAGAGGTTTGTGGACCTGTCTTTTTTCAGGCTGGCCAGTTTTTACTGTTTGTTTCCTTAATATAACCGCAGACAATGCCTGTAGCAAGCACAAATGCATGCAGTCTCCTACACCTTACAAAACACCTGTATAGCATGTCTTTAAATGTTCCAAGCTGCCCTATTTGCAAAAGTAGTTCGCTTTTTTAGCTATCTGATTAGTTAAGGGGGGCACTTTTATCTTGGGGCCCGGGCCTATTGTCTGTTCTAGTATGACCTTGCCCCAGAGCGCTTTCAGACAGCAATGCTCTGAAACAGAATAGGTAAACCAAGATCAATGTTTATGAGCTGTAATACCTGAAAATAAGGCAATAATTTGGAGCAATATTGTGTTAAATGAATTCACTTCTCGCCCCTAAAAGCAGAGGTCAGGAAAGCCCATTCTATTAAGGGCCAGGATACTAAGACGAAATGCCGGGCTTGCACCTGGGTCTCCATGTGCAAAGTCGACATGCCACATTTACTCGACCGTGTAGTTTTAAGTGTCTTTTTACAACAGACAAAGCCAGCCTTTGCTAAGATAGCACCCTGGACATGGGCGGAGAGAAATTTGGCACCCTTGCTGATGGTAGTGAATTAAATGAGGCAGCAGGGGGTCCCTTTTGTGTTCACTGGTCAGTACCTTGATGAGCAGGGACTGGCCCCTGAACAAAAAAAACATCCCCGGACCTAAATCACCAATAGCTTAGCTGCCTCACGCAGATGGTGGTTTTGTTGATGTTTGTCAGCAGGGGTCAGAGGGTGAAGGGAGGGCAAGGAAGGGGCTAAGGGGGTGTTAAAATCATCGACCGCCATATAATAATGAAGGACTAAAACTACTTTAAACTGGCAGAACAGACAGAAACGAAGAGGCAGGGACAAGGTGCAAGATGAGAGGGGCGCTGTTGTTGGCATAACGATAATACACACATAACGTGTGTGTATTTGTAAAAGCGCACGCTCACCCAAGGGTATTTTGGTGCTGAATTTCAGATGTTACCCAACTCAATGGTACTCATTTTATCGACCTCAGAAGGATGACAGACTGAGTGGACCCACCAGGATTTGAACGTGTGACCATGAGGTCAAACACAGGCCTCTACAGTGGATGCATTAGTCCACTAAGCTTGGAGAGACAGCTCCATGCGCCCCTCAGAATATCGGCGCCCAGGGCCATGGCCCAGCTCGTCCATGCTAATGGCCGACCGTGACAACAAAGTTGCGGATATCTGCATACAGAGGGCCCCCTTCGACCCCACAACTATATAAAAGTACTGTAGCACGTACAGCATCGAAATTGCTCCTTTTTTCTCACCAACGCTGTCACAACAGGACCCAGATAGATACCTCTGGCCACGTGTTTCGAAAACGTTGTTCTCGAGTACGTAACACGGGCTATCTGCTGACTGTTAGAGCAGATGTGGTTTCGTGCTTCTCTGCACGGCTCAGGAGAAGAAATAACTCCAGCTTGCTTCACTTTTGGGTTGTAAAATCTGTGAGCCGAACAGGTGTGTGCAATCACGAACCACAGTGATGTGTCCAAATTGCTGCTCTGCTAAAAATTCCACCCTCGCTGACACATGCGCCGGTCAAGGTTGCACAAGCGTGTTTTTCACCGGTCGTTGGAATGATTCACGGCCCGGTCACAGAGATGTATGTCAATTGTCGCTGCGCACTTCTGTTTTTGTTATTGTGGTGCGTTTTGCTCCGGTAAATGCTGGGCGGGGGTAGGCGGTGTTCAATCTGATAAAACATAATTATTCTATGGTTCCAACGTTCAAATGTTCCAGTAAGTATGAGTCCACTTTTCTGATTACTGATTTTAGTTTACAGGCCATCACATCCATTACCCATGTACTCCAAAATAGCTCTGAAGATAACAGAGGTGGCACATATAAAACAGTGGTGCGCGCGCACCACAGATGAGCGGGGAGGCGAGGGAGCCTGTTGTCTGTGCCGCGCGCTGATGCCCGGTCCTAGATACGGACGGGAATGGGCGGAGCAAAGGCGGGACATGCGCCCGCCTTTGCCCAATCGCGTGCCTTTTTTTTAAAATAAAGAAACACGTGAAAGCCAATGCCTGCCGGCGAAAACCTGATCACACGCACGAGCGTGTGGTCAGCTTTCAAAACCCCATACAAAAGGGCTCTCGTTGCGCGAGCAGCGCTGCGCACTGCTACACGGGCGCGAGCCCTAAAAGGGGTCATTTTTCACTGGACAATGTGATGTGTCCACCTTGTGTTTTGGACTGTTTTCTGTCGCGGGTACTAGGCCTACCCACACAAGTGAGGTATCATTATTATTGAGATACTTTGGGGAATGCTGGGTGGGTGGAAGTTTGTGGACACACACAGATTCCAGAAATTTCCGTCACAGAAATATGAGCAAAATGAGTTTTTTGTGACAAACTTTGAGGTTTGCAAGGGATTCTGGATAACAGAACCTGGTGAGAGCCGCACGAGTCGCCCCATCCTGGATTCCCCTGGCTGTCTAGTTTTCAAAACTGTATGAGTTTGCTTGGTTTCCCTAGATGCTGGCTGAGCTAGGGTTCAAAATCCACAGCTAGGCACTTTGCAAAATAAAGTGTCCGTTTTCAGAGTAAAAATGTGGTGTGCCCATGATGCGTTTTGGGCCGTTTCCTGTCGTGGGCACTAGGCCTACCCAACACAAGTGAGGTACTATTTTTACTGGGAGACTTTAGGGAACACAAAATTGTAGAGCAACTGTTATTACTTATTGAGTTTCTCTGTGTTTCTGACTTCCAAATGTAAGACAATGTGTAAAAAAGAAGTCACTTTGAAAAATGTCCTATAATTTACATGAGAGCATGGGTATCCATAATTTCAGAGATGTGCAAATAGCTACTGCTTCTAAACTCTATATTTTGTTCCCATTTCGGAAATACATAGGTGTCCTTGATACCTATTTTTCACTCTTTATATTTTCCCTACAAGTCCTATATATACCCACAACCTGAAGGGTCCCACGGATGTAACGGCATATTGCTTTAAAAAATCTGTCATACTTAGAAGTTACAGGTGAAAACGTTGACACAAATGGCTGTTTTTTTCAACTCATTTTCAATCTTTCTTATTTTCAACTGTTAGATTTTATACAAAAAACCTTGAAGGATCTACACAAATGACCCCTTGCTGAATTCAGAATCTTGTTTACTTTTCAAAAATGTATAGCTTTCCAGGATCCATTATTGCTTTCACACACATTTCAACCACTAACTGGAAAGAGGTTGAAAGCACAAAAAGTAGGAAAAATAGGTTATGTCCCAGTAAAATGCCAAAACGGTGTAAAACATGTTGGTTTTCTGACAAAAGTCTGTCTGTCCCTTAAAGCTGGGAAGATGGTGATTTCAGCACCACAAACAGTTTGTTGATACCATTTGCAGGGGAAAAACCCCAGATTCTTTCTTCTGCAGCACTTTTTCCCCATCTCCCACCCCAAAAAAAAAAGAAATTAGCTGTATTTTGGCTAATTTCTGGGTCCCATGCTGGGGAATCCACAAACCCTGGGTACCTTTAAAATCCTCATGATGTTGGAAGAAAAGGACGCAAATTTGGCCTGGATACCTTATGTGGAGAAAAAGTTACAGGGGCCGAAGAACAAACTACCCCAAATAGCCAGAAAAAGGCTAAGCAATGGGGATGGAAAGGCCTAGCAGTAAAGGGGATAATGTGACCAAAGTAGGGAGAAGGCAAAGTGAATTCGAAAAACAGTCAACATTTATCTCCTACCAAAAAAAAATGTGAAAACAAGTGAAGTTTTACCACTTTGCGAAGCCACAGTTGTATGGCCGTAGCTGAGCGTTGGGAAAATTGTTACAGAGACTAAACTCAGTTGTGAAAATGATGTTAGGTGAACAAAGCTAAATTAGATAAAAACACAATGTGTTCCCCTAAAGAAAGCTAAATAAAGCCTGCATATACTGAAAGGAGGCAGATGATCAAGTTAACACATTAATGTGTAATATAGCCAGGTATCCAGTCGGACTTTAAGTGGTATTACCTTACAGCTGGCTGTAGTGGGTAACAGAAGGCCCTAGTTATGCCTTGATTGCAAGTGCTCCTCATGGTTATTCACTACTTTTCGCACCCAATACAATCTGACACCATAGAATTAAGTATTTATTGTGTGTGTTGGACATTTTGCCCTAAACAAACACGCAGAATTTAGTCCATTTTTTAACCATATTCCATATGGTTCAATAATTACCATGCATTTTTCTTAAGGTATTTCCGGCAGGGCTGACCTGCCGTCATGTAACAGGGGCTGTGTATTTTATCATATCTGGTAATTACTGGGTGTAATAAAGTCTGCACAACTCCTAATTCCGAGCCTGTACAGAGGTCAGCCTTTTCCAGCCCTCTTGCAATCAGCGCCTGCCTTTTTCTGTAGGCTCTTTTGTTCACACATAATATTTACTAAATTATGTACTATATTGGTTTACAGTAATTAAAGATACACAACTCTCAAAAAACGATGGTGTTGCAAGAAATAAAGGAGTCTTGTTTAAAATACGTAGATACTTTTACTTTTGTAAACAATAAATGTGGCATCAACAATTGTATTGAGTACTACACACGAGATTTCCAGTCTTTGATACACATGGTAATGCTAATCATTATCTGCAATACTAGTGCCTTATCCATCATGCTGTAGTGGTGGCGAGCCAACAGCATAACAGAGAGTGACAAGGGTTTGGCTGGGCTTTAAGAGCCCAGACCTGAAAATGTTTGGCAGGCAAATGGTGTAACAAACACCATGTAAACATATTAAAAGCCTGTGCAACATTCAAAAAAGCTAATGTTTTGAACATTCGGGAAGGAGCGTTTCAACATAGTACATCAGATTACATCATTGCATTAAGAGGCATTTAGTAGAAGTGGCAGTTTTTAATTACGAACTTAAAAAGATCCATGCCCCTCCACTGATCCAAAAAGACAATGCTGTTAGTAAATGTGAGGGAAGTCAGTTGTTCTGTGCGTTTTATATGTGGGTGAGATTATTTTATGAAACATTGTAGTCTATTTCAATCAGACATAGGGGCAGGAGTAAGGTTTTGTATAGCACACATTATGAACTCGTATATTGCTAAGGGCTTTTAAATGCGATGATGAGGAAAACGGAAGTACAGTGAAATAATCCCAGATGTATTGGGTTCACTTTGTGTTCAGCCGCTAAATAGGTTTCTCTTTCGCTTTGATGTGTACATCAAAGTTTAAAATGTTTTCTTTATTTCTCGGCACATGCGGTTAGAGTGTGGGTGGCATGCAGAGACCTCATGAGAGCTCACCTGGTTTGAAGTTTGAGGCAGTGGCGTAACGATAATTGAGGGAGCCCCCTGCAAGGTACGTGGAGGGACCCCCTCTGGACTCCATCAGGAGCTCCCCGGCGGAAGTGTAGTGCTGAGGGGGCCCCCTGGAGCTTGCCCCCCCCACAGTGCAGGGGATGCGGGGGCCTGTGTTACACCCCTGGTTTGAGGATCCTAGAGGACCCTAAGCTGAGTCAGGCACCAGGCCCGAGCCTGGACACGCTTTGAATAGCTCACCCACATCTATCAGAAGAAAATGGTGTGTGAATATTTCTAGTTTCTTCACTTCTTCTAGGATCAATAAACCGGGAGCGTGGCTTTCTGCCCATGGAGTAAGGCGGTTTCTTGAATACCTCTCCAGCCGCAATACCATTCTGGCTCAATCCACTTCTGGGATAATAACCCACAGCAAACAGAGGATACCCGCTAGACAAGGTGGTCCTGCTTGTGGAACTGCTGTGTTTGGAGGCATTGTCACATTGGCTGCACCAGAGGTGATTTTCCCATGACTTCGCCACATTACCTTTAGGATGGTGGGCAGAGTGTCAGGATGATTAGCACCACCCTTCATCTATTTGCTGTGATCAAGGGGGTAAATAGATATGGAGACAATTATCTGGCTGGATTGCTGTGGGCTGGTGAGGGTCACTGGTATTACTCAATGAATGAGTGGGGCATCTCTCCAAGAGATCTACAAGTTCCAATGTGTGCCAGAGAACAAACAGCAAGAAGAGCGATGATAGTGGAAAGTATGCAAAGAAAACACATGGCCCCCATCAAAACGATCCATGTAGCAGGGTCAGTAGCCAGGACGGGAACAAAACAGCCACAAGGCGGGTCAAATGTACTGGATTCATGAACGAAAACGATGGAATTTTTAAAGGCAGACAAAGCAACCTATGAAAAGCGGTGGGCGTGTGATGGGCATGTTCAATCTCCACAGAGATAATACAACATGCCTCGCAGAGCAGTGCATGCACGCTGACTCTAGGTTCGACCTAAAACCATTCATGCTGAATGGTCATTGCTTTTAGTCGCCACATATTTGTGTGAAATCACCCAATGTTCTTTGGTGAAATTTCACTATTTGTTGGTACTGCGTAAAAATTGAACATAACTGCATACAAAAGACAGATTAGAGGAGAAAATGTGTCACAGCCACGGTTTTATTGTTGCCATGAGACAATTTCTGCTCAAACCAGTGTGCTCTGGCAGAAACATGAGAAATCTCAGAAAATGTGCATAACGTGAAATTCACGAATTTCACAGGAATAACAAAAAAAAAACAGTCTGGCCTTTGTGTGACCAATGAGGTTTGCTACTAAGCAAGTCCGATCAAGTTCTCTTAACGGCATGCTGAAAGGGCCTGTTGCAGTATGGAGGAATATTAGTATTTCGGGCAGTTGTAGATGTACATGATAGCATGCCATGAAGCCTGTCTTGATGAATTCAAGATCTTGCTCTTTGCACGCTTTCTTAAGCTCGAACCTCCTATTTTTCCTTTGAACACCTTTTATTGTTTTGACATAATCAGCCACCTGGAATGCGTTACAGTCCATTGACAAAACAGTTCAGCATCAGCATTTTATCCAACTGACTTTGTCTGTCGAGTCTTGTTATCACTCCTTTAATGATGTGGTGTGTTGAGCTGCAGTGTTTTACACTAGCTGCCTATCTGAACATTAACTCACACATCTCTCTTTTAAAGCTAAACATTTTCCATCTTCCTCGGACTATAGGACCACTGTCCAATTTTTAGTTCCATCCAACATTTGACTGTGGCAAGGCTGTTTTGGTAGGTCTACTAGCCTCTTTATTAGCGCTCCCAAAAAAATCATCTCTAGATGGCTGGATAACTGACATCTAAAAGCTTGATCTTTGCCTCTTCACTACTGTATTTTTGAAGGTGTGCCGCATCAGTGACAAGGGACATGTCTTAAGACAAACTGTTTACCTGACTAAAAAACATATCGGTGTCTTGAAGGAGAAAGAGTCGTCCCTCACTGGGATGGATTGAGCTTGACAGTTGCAAAATTCTGGTGGTCTAAATGATCCTTTCACACTTTTTTTTAGCTGCCACATCTAGGATATGGATTTGTTCTCAGGCCCACATTCACCACTACTCCTTTCAAAAAGCCTTCAAAAAGATTTAAAGAGCCTTACTTTCCGTCCTGCTTATACATCTTACTATATATATTTTATAATGATTATTTAATGGGTTTTTTTTGTGTTAACAAACCACCAATACAATTGGTTACATGCTATCCTCTGTAAAATTCACTTTAATTGTATACCGTCTTTAGAAACTGTTTATAGCATCCACTTACTTCCATGGTTAGGGTTGGACACTTTTAAATGTTATAAATAAAAAGCAATCTACGTTTAGAAAAGCAATGGAAAGTCTTGTTCCTCATGATTTGTTATACTTGCATTATCACAAAGGTCAGTAATAAGCTCCATAATACATATGGCTGCCAACCTAAGCGTAGGTCCCCCCGTTTATGGTAATATATAAAAATCAAATCTTTCTTATTTGCAGAAGGATGGCCCGATTCCTTCTGTGAATTCTAGAAACTGTTCAGCTTATTTGAGAAGCGGAATGCTTCTCCCACTCTTCTCTATGGGTCATTTTGTCAGCCATTTTGAGCTCTTTGATAGTGTTTTCTGCCCTTTCTCATTCTCTTTTGAATTTCCAAGAGTCTCCGTAGCCTCATTATCCAGGCAAACTTCATATTTTCTACTGTTTCATTTTGTATTTTTTACTTATATGTTTAATACTTGTGCCTAGTACGCTGGACCATATATGGTAGTAGTGCGCTTTACAAATAAGTATCAGTTGACATGCAAATTAACCCGAGATTGAAAATTAGAATAATGCAAAAATTAAAGGTGAATATAGTGGAGTTATGGGTAAGTGGCAATCCAACCACTATCTCTAAAAGAAACCTGACTGCAAGCAGAATGGGTTTATTTCAGAATCCCAGCAATAGAGATTTGCAGCAGGTAGTTTCTGTATGTCCAGATATATTGTTTTCGCTTCTAAGATCTGTTAGCTAGCAGAGGTGACTGCGGGTTGGCTAGATGGGGAGGAGGTGTTTAAATTGTATTTATCCTTTTATTGTGTAATACATCAAAATAATGTGACGTCTATCTGTGCCATGTTTACTCTGGAGCAAATACCGTGCGGCACATTTCAAATTTATAGAAGCAACAACAAAAATGTTGCAAATAGAATTGCTGTGCTCTTTCTGCACCGCTGCAAAGCTTCTGTAATCATTTTAATGCTTGCTGTTTCTCTCTGTCACACCTGTAAGGGTTATTCAGAAAAAGTGCCCTAAAGAGTATTCAGGGTCAGTGGAGACACTTCCTGTACGATGGGAACACGGTCTGGAGGTGTGAGAAGGCTGTGACATGTATACTGATTTCCCCTGATGCGACATTTCTCCCCCCCCCACAGCAGTAAGCCCGCCAACATCATCACTGAAACCTTTGAAGCTAGGGAAATGTTTAGTGTTGCCTCTGGCCACGTTCCACTTAGCTGAAAGTCATGTTCACTTAAGGTGATCTGCTCCCGAGACCTTTTCGAGGCTCCCAAAATAGCAAAAACATGGCATGAAATTGCCTTGCTGACGCGTGAAGGCAACTCACCATTCCTCACCAATGCTTCTTGTTTTAATATGCCACCCCCCTCCCCCCCCCATCCACCCAAGACTTGCGGTATGCGGTATTCACACATTTTTGCTTTTTTCCAAAAGGACATATACGAAAGCCGGTTTTTCATTGTGGCCGTAAACAGGAGAAAACGAAGTTTGCGTTCATTGGTCATGTTGTGGTGTCCTCGGTGACGTGATCACGTTGGTCCTCTTCTGTTATGTGCAAAAACACAGCCAAAGGAACTGGCTTATTACGCTTGTCCTTCTCCTCGGTCGGGAGTCTATTGACCTAAAGGCAACTAAGCAATCCCTGTGAGAAGTACTGCTGTTGTCCCTATGTTGGAAATGGCTCTTTTTGCAGGTTTACCCCAAACGTTTTGCTTCGTCCTCCTATTTTTTCCTGACCTGTTGTTGTTGGCTTTAGGACTCTGTGCACTTCACCACTGCTAATTAGTGCTAAAGTGCATATGCTCTCTGTGTAAATTGTTATTATGATTGGTTATCCATGATTGGCGTATTTGATTTACTGATAAGCCCCTAGCAAAGTGCACTGAGTGTGATAGGGCCTGTAAATCAAATGCTACTAGTGGGCCTGAAACAGCAATGGTGCCCATTTGGACAAAGGTACCTACCTCTGCCAACTCGAGGCCCCCATTTCTAATACCCTAGGAACAAAGAACTTAGATACATCTGTTGCATCACTGAATTGCCAACTACCACCTCTTTAGTGTTTGACTTTCAACGGTAGCGAGGTCAAACAGAGAAGACTTCCTAAAGACTGTGATTTATGACATTAAGTCCCTCATTATTAGAGGCATGGTTAATTGTGATATGTGTGGTAACTCCTGTTGCTGCACAAATCACAATGAGAAGTCTAGCGGCTACCACTGCACTTCAGCATTTTTCCCTCGATATTTCAGAAGGTCAAACTTGCAGAAATGTATTGGGTGGAAAATTGCTAAAAGGACATGAGGATTGTAGTGTTAAGCACCAAAATTCACATCTTCTTCCACCTATTTGGGGACAAACTCAGAATTCAGAGGTATTTATCAGACCTGATATATTCCGACCCGGCACATTCAGGTTTTGTTTAGTGCAATAAATGTTGTCACAAACACAAGGCCGCCCATATTTAGGCTTGGCTTACTCACACAAACTCCTAGTACTCAGCAGCATTCTCTTTTGGGGGAAAAAAAGAAAACATTGACAAAGCCAAATAGCTCTACTATTTACCTATTCAATATTTTTAAGCCATGTTGCACAGTGGTGTGGCTGTTGTGTCGAAAAAAGGCACTATGACGCTGCCAGCGATAACTGCATCATACCACTTTTTTGTTTGTACAGGTGGGTTGCTGTACAACTATTCTGAAGTTACATAGGTCCCAGGCACCAAACACCACCATTTTACATGTTCACGTTTAAAGTTGACATCTTTTTTAAAAGATTAAATTTGATGCACATTTGCTTACGTGCCTGTATGGGATAATGCTCTCAGGAAAGGGTTTGCTTACATTTACACTTCTTCGTAGGCATATTTTCAGGCCCTTGAACAGTCTGTACAAGGACTATATTTATGGCACAAAATGTTGCTTGTTTTTGCCCATTTGACGACATGTCTGCAAGGGTAGAATCAACAATGACAACCAGACTGTAGACCTGGCATGGAAAGCATGGGTAAAGTTTATCATATAAGCTACATAGATAATTTGTTTATACAGAGGAGCCTTTCGCAGGTACTGTTGAGGCTGTCCCATGCTGGAATTCCAGCCCAGCTGAATCCTGTTACTTTCCTGAGAAGGACAGTTGCCTGCTCTACACTAAGACAGGCTCACCAAATAGGACACTTCGCTCATGCAGCCTCGTAGTTCCCTTGGCACTGTGGACCTGCTCAATAGGCAGTAGGATCTGGGAGCGAACTTTTGTTTGAATTTGAGCGGCCTGCTCTGACCGCGAAGATGCCCTACTGCCTATCAAGCGGGTCCGCAGCGCCAAGGGAATTACGACGCTGCATGAGCGGAGTGTCCGATTTGGTGACATTTGAATGGCAAGGTTCCATGCCTGATAGCGTCAACCCACCCACTGGGGTTTGTATATGCATCAAACAAGGGGTACGGCATGCACCCATTGTGGAATTATATAATGTGAACTGCAAATACCAAGATGCCATATGGTGTACGCCAACTGGGGTGGGACTATCTAATGGTTGCAGGCGTGTTCACGTTTTGAATGCCGTTTTTCTACCTGCATTTGTGCCAGTGAACAAGGGCTGTGTAAAGTCTGAAACGCGTCTGGCTTGTTTTTAATTTGGTGAGAAGCAGATGGCTGTAACCGCTGCAGTCCCTGAAAAAAAGGATTACAGCACTTCGTGTGAGACGCCTTCATTTGGGAGTGAAAGCGGGTCCGCAACACCAAGGGAACTACGACGCTGCATGAGCAGAGTGTCCGATTTGGTGACATTTGAAAGGCAAGGTTCCATGCCTGATAGCTTCAACCCACCCACTGGGGTTTTTATATGGATCAAACTAGGGGTAAGGCATGCACCCACTGTGGAATTATATAATGTGAACTGCAAATACCGATATACCACACGACGTACGCCCACTGTTGCGAGACTAATTAATGGTTGCAGGCTTGTTCAAGTTGTGAATGCCGTTTTTCTCCCTGCATTTGTGCCAGTGAAATTTTCAAAACTAATGGGGCGCTCCGCTCAGCTCCTACCCTGAAAGTCTCGGGGTGATTCGTCAAGCGGGGGCTGAGAAAAAAGGGGGGTCCCAAAACACGTTTTCCCCATGCATTTTCCCATAGGACCTTTAGTCGAAGGTACAGCCCGAACGGCTGAACAGAATAACTTGAAATTTGGCAAAGAGGTAGTCCTCAGGTCAGGCATGTGCCTTTTGTAGATATGGTGTCAATCTGTTCAGTAGTTCCTGAGAAAATTGCAGTTAAAAGTACATAAATATCTATATGCGAGCGCCGTGCGCGAGCGTAATTCTGATTGGTGGTTAGATGTCAGTCAAAATTCGAATCGGTCGAAATCAGGAAGTGTCGGACGCAATTTTGTGTGTGGCAGTGAAAAAGAAAGGTGGAGAACGTGAAAAGGGGGCAGGGTAGAGAGTTCCTGACCCCCTAGCCTTTGTCAGGGGGTCCCTGAAGGACCCCGAAGGGTGAAAAAAACATTTAATTTTTTTTCAAAAAATCGCGGGGTGCGCGCACGGTGAAAAAACCATTGAAATTCCCCCGTTATAGTTAGTTCAGCTAACTATAACTCGCGCGACCGCAATCCACTGCTGATGACGTCACATATTACATCACTCATGACATGGTCAGTGACATCACTCATGACATCACTGATGACATCTCAAATGACATCACTGATGACATCACTGATGACATCATCCAGTGAATATGTGTCTTTCTGAAAAATAAATATTTTTTATATATGTATATCTAAAGGTTAATGGAAGAATAAATGGGTAAATAAGTGTCTAAATGGATGTTTTTTTTTGTAAAATTAATTGTATAACTGACTTATTAACAGTATCTTAGTGAATACAGTGATGTAATATGTGACGTCCTCAGCAGTGGATTGCGGTCGCGTGAGTTATAGTTAGCTGAACTAACTATAACAGGGGAATTTCAATGGTTTTTTACGAGTGAAATATCCAGCTAACTATAACATGTGTGAAACCTATGGTTTTTTCAGTGAATTTGCCAGGTTTTTTAAATGCTAATTCCTAACCATAACGTGTGTGAAACCTATGGTTTTTTAAGTGAATATATATATATATATATATTTATATATATATATATATATATATATATTATTTAGCATCAAAAACGTCCAAAACAAAGGGTGCTCTTTCACAGCTGGTGCTTGCGGCGAGGCTGGACTCGGCCTTGGAATCGATTTTCCATCAAATCCAAAATATGACGCAGCACTCTCCTGGGGGTTTATTTTCAAAATGCCTTATTCTCAAGCCATCTCCTCCTTCACCTACGCGTTTCAACCAACAGGTCTTGGTCACGGTGTATAGCGTTAGTCCATCTACGCTTTCACCTTTTTATACCAATGACCCATTTTGCCAATTATGATGCATTGTGAGAATGATAGTTAAATGAAAAAATATACAAGACAACTGATATGTGCAAACAATAAATCTCAATGTTGGGTCATCAGTATCATTCTATGATTTGAATCATTGCAGATTTCATGACCTACCTCATATGCACATATAGATAAAGGCTTATTAAATCCCAACACAATTCTCTATTTTTCAAGCATAGTGAATGTTTTGTGATCTGGACAACTTATCTTAGTGAAGGGTCCACTCTATTATGCTTGACTATTTGTTCGCATGATGTAATATGTGATTTAGTGTCTGTAGTTACACAAATTGATTGCATGGCTCAGTGCCCTCGAGGCAATCTACTATGTGCGACTTGCTAAAATCATAGCTCTTAACAAAGTCATGCCTTGTTCTCACTTATTATGGCTCAGTGCCCTTGTTGTGTTGGTATTTATAGTTAAGTGCTAACTCCAATCTGCTCTGGGTCATTAGCAATATCTTCTCGCATTCCTCACATATTCTGTTTCACCATAAACTCTATCCAATAGTTTCTTGTTCAAATAGTTTCTAGTTGAGAAAGTATTCTTATTCAGATGTTCTCTCTCTCAATTTATAAGCAATAGTTCGGTTAGTCTCTTCAGGTAGTTTAATTTCAGAATGACAACACTTCTGTTTCATCTCGTTATAGGTGTATATACATGTCCCCGTTCAACCCTGCGCTTGCTACATGTGCACACTATGAGATATACTACATATTTAGTGTCTCAAGTGATAGTTTCATTGATGTCAAACGTCTTGCCCGGTGGGTCAATGATCTTCTTTCTGTTCCTGCCAATTTTGCAAGCTTTGCAGTGGCTGCATTTACTGAATCCCTTCTGCAGTCCTTGCAACCAGGATTCTGGCTTTTTCAATACGAAATTGCTATTTACCAATTTATCTGATAACGAAGGTGCCTTTCTGTAAGTTATTTGGAGTCGATTACCCATTTGTTCACCGATGTCTGGGTGTTTGGTTAATATGTTCCAATATTTATTAAGGACTTCGCGAATTTTGAAACTTTCTTTGCTGAAGGTTATGACCATTATTGGTTCTTTTTTCTGTTCTCCTGTGTCTTTATCTTTTTTATTCACCAAGGTCTCACCACGCAGGAGGCATCTTGCTTTCTACTTTCCATGGTGGATGTCATTATATGTG
The DNA here is from genome assembly GCF_964204655.1 of Triturus cristatus. Classification (NCBI taxonomy): domain Eukaryota; kingdom Metazoa; phylum Chordata; class Amphibia; order Caudata; family Salamandridae; genus Triturus; species Triturus cristatus. Next base: position 354,115,415 of record NC_140594.1, read on the forward strand.
TAACCTCTTTATAAAAATCTTTGTTTTGTTTCAAATTAGAGAGTCATCTCTTTGGTCTCAGAACAGTTTATTTTCATTCCGATGAATTCTCCATAAGATATGTTCCTTTTTAGGCTGTCAGGATAGAAACTCATTCCGTGGAGGACACTGTTGATGGCTGTGCTTTTTCGCAACACTTGTTTCTATTTTGCCAGATTTGACATACACTTTTGTATTCAAAAATACTATTTCGGTTGCACTGATGTTATAAGTGAACTTTACTCCCACTTCGTTATTGTTAAGTATGTTCAAAAACTCCAAGAACTATGTTTCTGTCCCGTTCCAGAGCAGAAAGAGGTCTTCTATGAATCGTAGCCAAAGTGCCACCTTGGCTACATGATGATCATTTTCCTCTCTCCAAGCTATTGTTTTTTCCCACCAACCCATCACGAGGTTGGCATAGCTTGGAGAGAAGAAAACTCCCATGGCGGTCCCGCAGCTTTGGGAGTACATAGTCTTATTGAACAGGAATACATTGTTCCTCAGGCACAGCTCTATCATTTCGGTGATCATCTGTGTATGTTGCAGTTCCTCTATGGGCTTCTGTTTGAGGAAGTACTGGATCGGCTGTATGCCCACGTTGTGATTTGTGGACGTATATAGTGATACTACGTCAATAGTTACTAATAGATATTCCTTTTGCCATTCAGTGTCCATGAGGGTTTTCAAGAAGTCCCCAGTATCTTTGATATAAGAGGTTAAAGTGGGTACTATTGGTGCCAGGAAGTGGTCCACATATGTGGAAATGTTTTCATATAGCGACCCACAGCTGGAAATAATGGGTCTTCCCAGGGGTCTTGTTAAGGTTTTATGCACCTTTGAGAGGAAGTAAATAGTCGGTATTATCGGAGTATCATTTCTCAAGAACAGGACCTCCTGGTCACTCAACAATCCCTTTTCGTGCCAAATTTTCAACTTGGTGTTTAATTCCAACACTAGGTCAATGATGGGATTTTTCTTCAATTTCACATAGTTGGTTGTGTTGTTTAGTTGTCGCATGGCTTCCAATATGTATTCTTCTTTGTCAAGGATCACTGTATTTCCCACCTTCTCCGCAGGTTTGATCTCTATCAAGGTGTTATTCATGACTAACTCTAATGCTTGACGTTCTAGTTTGCTCAGATTTTCTTTGTTATGTCCATGTTTTACATTGTCCATCTTCTCCAATTCTGCTGTTACCAAATCATGGAAGGTATCTAACTGATTTCCCGGGTGTAAAGCGGGACAGAATTTAGATTTGTCTTTAAACTTGGTATTGATATGTTTGTCAGTTCTGATGCCCATCTCTTCCGGAATTTTTGAGTCTGAGATGTTATCCTCATTTATTTCATTAGCTAGGCCGTATGCCATTCTCAGGTTTGCTACTTCAGAGACTGTAAATTCATCTGTTTGTTCACTGTTGACGTTGGTATCATCACCAAAACTCATGGCGTTTTGTTTGTCTTGTTCGGTGAAAAACTTGGCCAGTTTTAATTTCCGGATGTATTTATAAAGATCTATTTTCGTGTCAACAAAGTCAAAATGTTTCCCTGGGCAAAATGAAAGGTCTTTGTTTAGGAGGCTTTGTTCTGCCTTTGTTAGGACATGTTTTGACAAATTTATGATTAAATTGGGACCTGTTCTTACTACTTCTACTATTTCTTTGTCACTCGATTGCATATGTGGTAGCCTTTTGTTTTTTCTGGAGCCTCTTCTGGTTTTTCGTTGCTGCTCTTGTTGCCATCTGGCCTCTCCCCCTTCCTCTTCCACGTCTGGATCCCTGTTTAATTTTATTTAGTCTAAAAAAGAGGTACGGTGAGTGGTGGTTGATTGTCCCTCACCTTCGCTGAAATCGGTATCCGACTCACTCTGTGTGGTGTTCGGGGATTCTTGTGGCAGCCTTTTATTCATGCTCATTTGTTGTTTTAGAGCATCGAATCGTTTTGCAAAGGTAAGTATTGCGCCACACTCATAATCATGTTCGTCTCTTCTGAAATTTCGTTCTTTTCGCTCCTCTACCTCTTTTTCATGTCTGTCCAAATTGCGTTCCATTTCCTTTCTAATTTATTTGGATTCTTCCTCTTGATTGATTGCTAGGATGCGTTCCTCCAGTTCTGCTATGCTTTTGTGCAGTTCCTCAACATCTCTTTGCGCGTATTTCACTATTATTAGCATCATGTTGCACTAACACTGCATGTTGGTTAGGCAGTGTAAAGATTCTAAGGCCCCTGGGGACTCTTTCATACTCAATATATTTTTTAAGCGTGATCACTTCCAAGCTTTTGGTTATTTCTCTTTTTAACATCCTTTCCAGTTGAACATACATTTGTTTCAATGTCATTTCTCCTGAGTTTGTTTGTTGGTGGTTTTCTGGTTTGCATCCAGTTATTTTCTTTCCTTTCTGAAACATCTGTTCAGCTCTCTGAGCGTGTTTTGCCGCTCTTTCCTCCATAATTATAATACGTGAGTGTTTCTTGACACTCGATGACCGATTAACTTCAAACAGTGCGTGTACCACCTGTTACTGGTGTTCGGACTTGCTCTATTTGAAGGAGTGTTTACTGTTCTCAGGATGGCCCCTTCTTAATTTCTGTTTGTTTGCCCCCCATAGGTAGTGAAAGTATTTGTTGGGAATCTCTTGTGACACCTCGTGTGTTTCAGTGTTGTTCCCTTTCACTCGCTGCAACACTCTTAACATTAGCCCATATACATTTCGCACAGCGCTCTCACCTCTTATTATTCTTGGTGGCACTGGGTCCTTCGATTGTATAATTCTGCTGTTTGATCATTTTGGATTGTGGGCAAGTGTTGTAAGGGTTTTCCTGCTCTGTGCCCTTTCTCTTTCGATTCCGGTTCACCCGTGCATCATTCTGTTCACTTAGTGCACGCAGTTGCCATGAATCCGGTTTGTTGCAATTTCTCTTTCAATGCGGACACAGGAAAACAATGCCGGGCGTGCCTTCGAATACTGAATACGCGCAAATAGATGTTGAGGAACTGCACAAAAGCATAGCAGAACTGGAGGAACGCATCCTAGCAATCAATCAAGAGGAAGAATCCAAAAAAATTAGAAAGGAAATGGAACGCAATTTGGACAGACATGAAAAAGAGGTAGAGGAGCGAAAAGAACGAAATTTCAGAAGAGACGAACATGATTATGAGTGTGGCGCAATACTTACCTTTGCAAAACTCCCAAAACGAAGGGCGCTCTTTCACAGCTCGTGCTTGCGGCGAGGCTGGACTCGGCCTCGAAATTGATTTACTGTGGAACAGATTAATTTGAATCTGCTTGGTGCAGGGTCACCACTCTTGCCACGGGTCCTTATCAAGTAAGGAGCAATCAACAGTGGAGCGAAGTACAAACCATAGGTAATTTATTAAGCATTCAGAATGGGTCTCCATCCAACGAGCACCATGGAGTTACTCAAGGAAGGAGCACGATTGAACAATGGCTACATGGGTTTTTATATGGAAGATCACAAACAAGGAACGCCCAGAGGTAAATAGAACTTTGGAAAGAACACACAAATGAGCTAAGGCAAGAATCTGACAGTCTCGGTGTCTTGTGCAATTTCTACGTTTTAAGGCTGAACAACAAAATGTGCTATTTTGAGTAGACTTTACTTAAGGATTAACTATTGCCTGAAAACCTTCGAGCAAGCTGACTCTGCATGTTTACACAGCCTACAATGTCCCAACCTACAATTCTTTACTCATGTTTATATAGATGCGGTGTCGAAAAGAGAGCCAGGCTGAAAGTAGGGCATGGCTGAAAATGGATGAAGCATAGCTTAATCAAAAAACAAGAGATTCAGATTTTACATTTCCACATTACCATGAAATCCAAAATATGACTCAGCACTCTCCTTGGCGTTATTTTCAAAATGCTTTATTCACAAGCCACCTCCTCCTTCACCTACGCATTTCAACCAACAGGCCTTGGTCACTAAGATAAGTTGTCCAGATCTCAAAACATTCACTATGCTTGAAAAATAGAGAATTGTGTTGGGATTTAATAAGTGTTTATCTATATGTGCATATGAGCTGGGTCACGAAATCTGCAATGATTCAAATCATAGAATGATACTGATGACCGAACATTTGAGACTTATTGTTTGCACATATCATTTTTCTTGTATATTTTTCATTTAAACTATCATTCCCACAATGCATCATAATTGGCAAAATGGGTAGTTGGCATAAAAAGGTGAAAGCGTAGATGAACTAACGCTATACACCGTGACGAAGAACTGTTGGTTGAAATGCTTAGGTATATATAGGTATATATATATTCACAGAAAAAAACATAGGTTTCAGGGGTGTTATAGTTAGTTCTGCTAACTATAACTCGCGCCCGCAATGCACTGCTGATGATGTCACATATTGCATCATTCATGACATGGTCAGTGACATCACTGATGACATCACTGAGGACATCTCAAATGACATCACTGATGACATTATCCAGTTGTTTAGTTTGAAATTTAAATATGTATTATATATACATATATACCAATCTGTATTGAAGATTGAGTGGATATATAACTGTCTGGATGGAGGATCTAGTAGCTGTCTGACTGTCTGTTTAAGTGAGTAATTAAAAGTGTCTCACTTAATACATGGATTAGTAACTAAACTATGTGAATGTGTGCATCACTGTCTCTGTTGTTGTATAACATGCTGCATCAGTTGGTCTAACTACATGAGTGTGTATATTAGTTATTGATTAGTTGGGTAAGTATTTGTATGGGACACTGAGTTTGTGTGTGGTTGGATGGGGTGTGTGTAACTCTATGCATAGATGTGTGAATGGTTGATTGACTAGGCGTATAGGTTTAAGAGTGCATGAGGAAACAGTTGTTTGGGTGACTGAGTGTATTTATTTGTGTGTTGGTGAGCGAATATATGTTTTAGTTGTACATCTTCAACAAAGTAAAAAAATAAAAGGCATTGTATGTGAGAGTTGGTGTATATAAATAAGTATGTGTAAGAGTCGGTGATTGTGAGAGTAACTATACGAATGAGTGCATAATTGTAATGGTGATTTCTTAACATATTAACTATGAGTTACTATGTGTTTGAATAAATGAGGTGTTGTTGGATAATTGTGTAAGTGAGTAAATGTAAGTGTGATTAATTTTTTTCATGAGTGAGTAGGATGACTGCATAACCGACTAAGATGACTGCTGATGTGTCAATCTCTATATATGTGTATAAGTGCATTTGATAGTGTTCTATTAATTAGTGACAGCATGTATAAATGATTCTGTTGTTGAATGGGTAGTTGTGTGTGTAGACTTAGGAATCAGTGAGTGGGTATGTAGTAACTGGTATTGGTGTGTCAATGGTTTCAAATATGGTACTCTGTATTTTACAGTGAGTGATGAAAGGTTATACTAGTGTATGATGAGGTGTATAGGATTGTCACGTGGATGATGTCATCAGTGATGTCACTGACCATGTCATGAATGATGCAATATGTGACATCATCAGCAGTGCATTGCGGGCGCGCAAGTTATAGTTAGCAGAACTAACTATAACGGAGGAATTTCTATGGTTTTGTACGAGTGAAATGGCCAGCTAACTATAATACCCCTGAAACCTATGTTTTTTTCTGTGAATTTCTAAGGTTTTTTAAATGCTAATTTCTAACTATAACGTCTCTGAAACCTATGGTTTTTTCAGTGAATTTCAAAGCGTTTTTAAATGCTAATTTCTAACTATAACGTCTCTGAAACCTAGGGTTTTTTTCAGTGAATTTCAAAGGTTTTTTAAATGCTAATTTCCAAGTGTGATAGCAGTTATACCTATTTTTTGTACTGAGTTTTTTAACTGTTTATTTATAAATATTTTATTCATTAAATAATATTATATATTTTTCTGAAAATTGCAACAAAAAAAAAGTTTAATTCTAACTGAAATATTGATTCATTTTTTTGTTTTCATTTTTTATTTTAATATATTTATATTATTTTCTTTTTTTTTTAAATGTTTCCAAATTTTTTTCGCAGTCGCACACTCAAAGCGTACACATCACGGTGGGTGCGTGGATTCTAACCACCATTTTAGAAAAGTCGTGAAGGATCCGCGTACGGTGTGCGACGGCTGCGTGTTTTTCAGTTACATCATATACATTTAATATTAAGTGATGTGGGTGATTGGTAGGCGACCAGTCCGCGACTCCTGCTCCCGCGCATTCGCGACACATGCACATTACGGTACGAGATGCTTGCGCGGTGGCGGGTCCCGCGTGACGTCATATACGTGCTAGGGCGCACTGGGTGCGCGACTCCCGCAAAAAAAATGTATGTTCCAAAATGATATGTATGTGTCTTTAATATGCAAGACAATTAAAGGGTAACCAGTTCCTCTTATATAGTATATGTGGCAAAGACAAGGACACTATCACTACATGCCACGGGCTCTAAGTCGCTGGGAGATCTGAAATTCAGATCATGTTGCCCTCACACACCTTTTTAGGGGTGTCATGCTTCATCATAGGGCGCTCCTCGTCGGACCGGCGCTGCAATGTCCGACGGTCCTGGTGGCTACTTTGGCGGAGTTCTTTTGATCTGTAGAGACACCGTATGTGAGGTATGTATGTGGCCAGTCAGTGCTATGTGTATTGTAATGTGGATACGTGATTTAAAAAAGGCTCCAGGTCTGTAGAAATGTCTTTATTCAGTCTTAGATCTGGGTCTCAGTAAAAACAGTGGAGCCACCTGTAGGGCTTCAGGTACCTAGGTGGCTGCTTTGTGTAAATCAGGTCGACATGTTTCGTGTCTTAAGGGCTCCAAAATCGGGCAACACTTCTTCAGGACCTATGTTGTGACGAATCAGATTAGAGTACGTCAGATTCGCTGCTCCTCCCGAGTTGGGGGGTGGCGCAAAGTTGCCAAAGGTGAGTCCCAGATGTGGACCTCACCCAACCTTTCAACCTATGGTCGGCAGTGGGTTGTGCAACACGGAGAGGGGGAGTCAGCTCAATATAATAAAGGTAGCCAACAGTAAGGTAGAGAGTAAGATCTCCTCATTCCAAGGCTCTCCCGCTTCCGAATTCCTGTGTCTTTAATATACATATTAGGGAAAGAGATTATCGAAGATATTCATAAAAATAATATATTTGTACTTATAATAAACTTATATTATTTTAAATATATTTTTGCGAAGTCGGGTGCATGCATCGTGAGTGCAGAGAACCAGGTCAGCAGAGCTGCTGTAGAGCCAGAGAAACCAGGTCAGCAGAGCCGTTTTGGAGCCAGAGAACCAGGTCAGCAGAGCTGCTCTAGAGCATAAGAAGCAGGTCAGCAGAGCTGCTCTAGAGCCAGAGACCCAGGTCAGCAGAGCTGATCTAGAGGACGAGAACCAGGTCAGCAGAGCTGCTGTAGAGCCAGAGAACCAGGTCAGCAGAACTGCTGTAGAGCCTGAGAAACCAGTTCAGTAGAGCTGCTTTAGAGCGAGACAACCAGGTCAGCAGAGCTGCTTTAGAGCCCGAGAACCAGGTCAGCAGAACTGCTTTAGAGCCATAGATCCGGGTCAGCAAAGCTGCTTTAGAGCCAGAGAACCGGGTCAGCAGAGCTGTTGTAGAGCCAGAGAACCAGGTCAGTTGAGCTGCTCTCGAGCTTAAGAACCAGGTCAGCAGAGCTGCTCTAGAGCCAGAGAACCAGGTCAGCAGAGCTGCTTTAGAGCCAGAGAACCAGGTCAGCAGAGTTGCTTTAGAGCCAGAGAACCAGGTCAGCAGAGCTGCTCTAGAGCCATAGAACCAAGTCAGCAGAGCTGCTTTAGAGCCATAGAACCAGGTCAGCAGAGCTGCTTTAGAGCCAGAGAACCAGGTCAGCAGACCTGCTCTAGAGCCAGAGAACCAGGCCAGCAGAGCTGCTTTAGAGCCCGAGAACCAGGTCAGCAGAGCTGCTCTGTAGCCTAAGAACTAGGTCAGCAGAGCTGCTCTAGAGCCCGAGAACCAGGTCAGCAGAGCTGATTTAGAGGGAGAGAACGAGGTCAGCAGAGCTGCTTTAGAGCCACAGAACCAAGTCAGCAGAGCTGCTCTAGCTGACACTGACACTGACTGACTGACACTGACTGATTGACACTGATTGATTGACACTGACAGACTGACACTGATTGACACTGATTGACTGGCACTGACTGACACTGATTGACTGACACTGACTGACTACTCTCTACTACTATACTACTCACTCTCTACTACTCTCCACTACTCTACTACTCACTCTCTACTACTCTCCACGACTCTCTCTCCACTACTCTCTCTCTACTACTCACTCTCTACTATTCACTCTCTACTATTCACTCTCAACTACTCACTCTCTACTACTCTCTCCCTACTACTCACTCTCTACTACTCTCCACTACTCTACTACTCACTCTCTACTACTCTCCACGACTCTCTCTCCACTACTCTCTCTCTACTACTCACTCTCTACTATTCACTCTCTACTATTCACTCTCTACTACTACTCTCTACTACTCTCTCTCTACTACTCACTCTTTACTACTCTCTACTACTCTCTCTCTACTACTCTCTCTCTACTACTCACTCTCTACTACTCACTCTCTACTACTCTCTACTACTCTCTACTACTCTCTACTACTCTACTACTCTCTACTACTCTCTACCACTCACTCTCTACTACTCTACAACTCACTCTCTACTACTCTCTCTCTACTATTCACTCTCTACTACTCACACTCTACTACTCACTCTCTACTACTCGCTCTCTACTACTCTCTACTACTCACTCTCCACTACCTCTTTACTACTCGCTCTCTACTACTCACTCTCTACTACTCTCTCTCTACTACTCTACAACTCTATACTACTCTCTCCACTACTCACTCTCTACTACTCTACTATTCTCTACTACTCTCTACCACTCACTCTCTACTACTCTACTACTCACTCTCTACTACACTCTCTCTACTACTCACTCTCTACTACTCTACTACTCTCTACTACTCGCTCTCTACTATCAATCAATCAATCAATGACACTTATAAAGCGCGCTACATACCCGTAGGGTCTCAAGGCGCTGGGGGGGGGGTGCCGCTCTCTCTACTACCCACTCTCCACTAACTCTCTACTACTCACTCTCTACTACTCACTCTCTACTACTCTACTACTCTCTACTACTCACTCTGTACTACTCTCTACTACTCTCTACTTCTCACTCTCTACTACTCTCTCTACTACTCACTCTCTACTACTCTCTACTACTCACTTCTACTACACACTCTCTACTACTTGCTCTCTACTACTCTCTACTACTCACTCTCTACTACACACTCTCTACTACTCACTCTCTACTACTCCACTACTCTCTACTGCTCACTCTCTACTACTCTACTACTCTCTACTACTCTCTCTCTACTACTCTCTCTCTCTACTACTCTCTCTCTACTACTCTCTCTCTACTACTCACTATCTGCTACTGTCTACTACTCTCTCTCTACTACTCTCTCTCTACTACTCTCTCTACTACTCACTCTCTGCTACTCTCTACTACTCACTCTCTACTACTCTCTACTACTCTCTCTCTACTACTCACTCTTTACTACTCTCCACTACTCTCTCTCTACTACTCACTCTCTACTACTCACTCTCTACTACTCTCTACTACTACTCTCTACTACTCTACTACTCTCTACTACTCTCTACCACTCACTCTCTACTACTCTACTACTCACTCTCTACTACTCTCTCTCTACTATTCACTCTCTACTACTCACACTCTACTACTCACTCACTACTACTCGCTCTCTACTACTCTCTGCTACTCACTCTCCACTACCTCTTTACTACTCGCTCTCTACTACTCACTCTCTACTACTCACTCTCTACTACTCTCTCTCTACTACTCTACTACTCTATACTACTCTCTCCACTACTCACTCTCTACTACTCTACTATTCTCTACTACTCTCTACCACTCACTCTCTACTACTCACTCTCTACTACTCTCTCTCTACTACTCACTCTCTACTACTCTACTACTCTCTACTACTCTCTCTCTACTACTCTCTCTACTACTCGCTCTGTACTGCTCTCTACTACCCACTCTCCACTAACTCTCTACTACTCACTCTCTACTACTCTACTACTCGATACTACTCTCTCTACTACTCACTCTGTACTACTCTACTACTCTCTACCACTCACTCTCTACTACTCTCTGCTACTCTCTCTACTACTCTCTCTACTACTCACTCTCTACTACTCTCTCTACTACTCTCTCTACTACACACTCTCTACTACACACTCTCTACTACTTGCTCTCTACTACTAGCTCTCTACTACTCCCTACTACTCACCCTACTACTCACTCTCTACTACTCACTCTACTACTCACTCTACTACTCACTCTCTACTACTCCACTACTCTCTACTTCTCCACTACTCTCTACTACTCATTCTCTACTACTCATTCTCTACTACTCACTCTCTACTACTCTACTACACTCTACTACTAACTCTCTACTACTCTCTCTCTACTACTCTCTCTCTATTACTCTCTCTCTACTACTCACTCTCTACTACTCCACTACTCTCTACTACTCACTCTCTACTACTCTACTACTCACTCTCTACTACTCATCTACTACTCACTCTCTACTACTCACTCTCTACTACTCTCTACTACTCACTCTCTACTACTCTCTCTCTGCTACTCACTCTCTACTACTCACTCTCTACTACTCACTCTCTACTACTCACTCTACTACTCTCAACTACTCACTCTCTGCTACTCTCTCTATTACTCTCTATTACTCTCTACTACTCTCTACTACTCTCTACTACTCACGCTCTACTCTCTATTACTCACTCTCTACTCTCTACCTCTCTACCTCTCTCTCTCACTACTACTCTCTACCTCTACCTCTACCTCTCTACCTCTACACCTCTACCTCTACACCTCTACCTCTCTCTACCTCTCTCTACACGCACACTTATGCACATATAAATATGCATATATATGCATATGCATTTATATATATGTATGTGTGTGTATATATATATATATATATATATATATATATATATATATATATATTCGTTAAGCGGGGGCTGAGAAAAAAGGGGGGTCCCAAAACGCGTTTTTTCCATGCATTTTTCCATAGGACCTTTAGACACAGCTACAGCCCGAACGGCTGAACAGAGTTACTTGAAATTTGGCAGAGAGGTAGTCCTCAGGTCAAGGAAGTGCCTTTTGTAGGTTTGGTGTAAATCTGTTCAGTAGATCCTGATAAAATAGCATTTAAATCAATATATATATCTGTGGCAGCTTACGGTGCGCTTACCGTGCGCTTACGGTAAGTTTACCGTACGCGTACGGTGCCGTGCGCGAGCGCGATTCTGATTGGCTGTTAGATCTAAGTAAACATTCGAATCGGTCGAAACCAGGAAGCGGCGGCCGCCATTTTCTGTGGGGAACAAAAACAAAGGCAAAAAACATCTAAAGGGGCTGTGTATTCAGCTCCCAACCACCTAGCATTGATGAAGGTGTCCCCAAAGAACCCCCAAGGCCAAAAATTCAATTTTAATTTTTTTCGAAAAATCGCCGATTACGCTTACCGTACGCGTACGGTAAAAATTATTTAAAAAAAAAAAATTATCCACAGTATCCCCACCCCGTGTGCAAATGGTGCCCGAAGAGCACCATTTGTGTATGGCATATGAAACAGCACAACATATAACACATTACCTTCCACAACGAAGCGCATAATATGTCCTCCATGTGCGCACGGTGCGCGAAGCGCATCGTGCGTACATGGACCATCTAGCGTAACGTGGGCACGCGGTGCGCGTAGCGCACCGCGTGCCCATCGTGCATGCACGGCACTAACTGCGTAAAGTGGTCGCGCGGTGCGCAAAGCGCACCGCGTGCTCACTGCGCACGGAACGAACTGCGTTAACTGGGCGCGCACGCCACGAATGGCGTAAAGTAACTTAGCATTTAAAAAAAACGTACAAATTCACTGAAAAAACCATAGGTTTCACACACGTTATAGTTAGGAATTAGCATTGAAAAAACCTTGCAAATTCAGTGAAAAAACCATAGGTTTCACACATGTTATAGTTATCTGGACATTTTACTGATAAAAAACCAATGAAATTCCCCCGTTATAGTTAGTGCAGGCAACTATAACTCACGCGACCGCAATCCTCTGCTGATGACATATGTGTCTTTATGAAAAAAAAATATTTGTAATATATGTATAGCTAAAATTTAATGGAAGAAGACATGGGCAAATAATTGTCTAAATACAGTATTAGCATCAGCAGAGGATTGCGGTCGCGTGAGTTATAGTTGCCTGCACTAACTATAACGGGGGAATTTCATTGGTTTTTTATCAGTAAAATGTCCAGCTAACTATAACATGTGTGAAACCTATGGTTTTTTCACTGAATTTGCAAGGTTTTTTAAATGCTAATTCCTAACTATAACGTGTGTGAAACCTATGGTTTTTTCAGTGAATATATATATATATACATACACATATAAACATATATATAATCTGCATATCTACATATTCTGATGGATACATCTGCCAGTGGATTCCTCACCTTGTGAATATCCCCTGCGCCAGCAATGTTCGGAAACTTTTGTAGCAGTCCACGCCGATGAGGTCGAAGACGACGTCACAGAGGCACGGCTCCCCTCGCGACTCCGCTGACGTCACCGGCTCCATAAGAAGACCTCGTCGGCGTGATGACGTCAGTTCCCTTTTTTCCGCGCCGTCGACGCGAACGGATTTCGGGAATCTCTATCTGTAGCTTCACTGTTACTTTGTGTTTCTTCTGGATCTCTCTGTCCTTTTTCGTGAAAATGTCGACAAAGAAATCGGGGTTCAAGCCCTGTCGTGAATGTGGAAAACATATGTCGATCACGGATCCACATGTGACTGTGTATGATGTTTGTCTTCAGACCATGATGTGGATGGATGCACTAGCTGTCGCAAGATGAGCTCCAAAGCTCTCAAGGAAAGAGAGGCGAAACTCTTCATCGCGAGGATGAAAAAAGAGAAGAGAGGAAGGAGGAAGTCGAGAACCAGGTCAAGGTCGAGGTCGGCGTCGAAGTCGACTTCGGGGCATGGTTCAAGATCCAAGAAGCACAAAAAGAAGAGGAGACATTCTTCTCGACGTCACTCTGACAAGAGTACGGCTCCGAAGTCGAGGTCGCCTAAACGACGCCGTAAGGACTCTGTGTCTCCTTCACCCATTCCGGATTCACCTGCTGGTCCTTCTTCTCCAGTGGATTCAACGGTTCATTCTCCGGCTCCGGCTACATCTCCGGCGCCATCTCCTATGCTGGTTCCATCCCCGGCTCCGTCTCCGGCTCCGTCCCCGGCTCCGGTTGAGGAGCTTCCAGTACCGGGTGAGCCTTTGACGCCACAAATTCCACCGTCGGCGCTGGTTGACCCGAGTCCGGTGATGCCTGATCAGTACCCTGCGTTCCCTGGACCAGGTCAGGACCCCACGCATTATTTAAATGCAATGTACGGGGTATTTTCAAGGGCCATGTACTCCACTGGTGCACCTTCGGGTCCCATGGATGCTATGGCGTTCAGTCTGGGTGTGCCTCAAGCCTATCCTCAGGCCCCCTTCATGCCATTTTTCCCGGCGGCGCCATCTTGGCATCTACCGGCGCCGAGGACATCGACGCCGCTTCCTTCTTCACCGGCACCGACTCGACCTCGCTCGACGCCTGCTGCTCCTGTGGATCCACGTTCGACGCCAGCACCGGTGCCGTCGGATTCGATCACGGCACCGCCGACGCCGGTTGTTCGAATCCGGTCCAGGAGAGAGGCTCAAAGGGTGCTTGATGAACAAAGGTACCTTTTGGAAGTGGCGGAAGAAGGAGAGCTTGTAGAGTCGGATGAAGTTTTTGAATAACTTAAGGAGGCCAGTGGCTTGGATTTATCTCCTGAGTGGGAAATTACTCCACCTTCGGATGAACCATCAAAGGATGTGGCTCCATATCATGCAGCCATAAGGAAGGCAGCTGAGCTGTTGGATCTGCAGTTGCCAACAACTGAATTTAAATCTAACATCCTAACAGAGGTACTGCATTCTCCTGCTACAGTTTCAGAGCCATTGTTGCCTTTTGATGAGGCTATAATAGATCCTGTGATGGAGGTGTGGCGTAAGCCTTTTTCTGCTCCCGCAGTTTCCAAGACAGTTGCCAGAAGGTATAGGGCGGCTCCCGGGGACCCAGAGTTTTTAACATCACATCCCTCGCTTGAGAGCCTGGTGATTCAGGCTGCTTGTTCAGGGAAATCTAAGGGTGCGTTTCCTCAAGTCCAGAGTGACAGGGATGCTAAAAAGCTAGATCAGTCGGCCAAGAAGGTCTTTTCATCAGCCAGTATGGCACTTAAATCTACAAATGCCACTTGCCTTTTGGGACGCTATATTCATGCGCTCATGGATTCTGCAAAGAAACTGGCTCCAAAGCTATCTGAGGAGGATAGAGTTGGCTTTAATGAGGTTTTGACGGATGCCCAGGCTGCAGCACGCCAGGTATACAGAGTGGTCTGGACACGGCAGATTCGGTGGCAAGAGTCATGGGGTCTTCTGTTGCCACTAGGAGGGCTGCGTGGATCAAGTCTTCAGAGTTTTCCACTGATGTGCAGTCAACGTTGCTGGACTTGCCGTTTGATGGCTCTGGACTTTTTGGTAAAAAGGCTGATGCTGCTCTTGAACGTTTTAAAGAAAGCAAGGCTACGGCTAAGTCTTTGGGCCTTCAATCCCAGTCTAGAGGGTCATTTAAAAGCTATAGGGGCTTCGGAAGGGCAACCTTTCGTTCCTACAGGCAGACCCAGCAGCAACAGCAGCAACAACAGCAGGGCTCTCTGTATAAGGGATACAGAGGCAGAATCAGGGGTTGCACACGTGGCCGTCAGCTCTCCTCCCCCTCTTCTTCCTATTCCTCAGCCCCTCCCACCACCGCAAAGCAGCCCTAGATCCGCCATTCTGGATCATGCTGGTCCTGTGGGGGGCCGGCTTACCCATTTTCTACAAGATTGGGAATCTGTTACTACAGATCTTTGGGTTCTAGATCTTGTAGAAAATGGGTACGCCCTTCCCTTTCGGGAATTCCCTTCAAATTACCCTCCTTGTCAAGGGGCTTGCTCAGAGGACCACCGTCTTCTCCTACAGGAGGAAGTCCTTAAGTTACTACAGAAAGGTGCGATAGAGGTGGTTCCAGAGCAGGAGAGGGGTCAGAGATGCTACTCCCGGTATTTCGTGAGTCTGAAAAAGGACGGCAGATTGCGTCCGATATTGGACCTCAGGATCTTGAATTTTTATCTGAGGCAGGAGAAGTTCAAGATGCTCACCCTTGCGCAGGTTCTTCAAGCGCTGAATCAGGAGGACTGGATGGTGTCGATCGACTTGCAGGATGCGTATTTCCACATCCCCATCCTGAAGTCGCACAGGAAGTATCTCCGGTTTACGGTAGGATCACAACATTATCAGTTTGCGGTCCTTCCGTTTGGTCTTACTACTGCACCCCGAGTCTTCACGAAGGTGATGGCAGTGGTGGCAGCCCATCTCAGAAGGTCGGGGATTTCCGTTTTCCCCTATCTGGATGACTGGCTGATCAAAGCGGAGTCACCAGAGAAGGTGCTACATCATCTGCAGGATACAACTCAGCTGTTGTTCAAATTGGACTTCTCGATAAACGTGCCCAAATCTCACCTGGTGCCCTCTCAGCGCAACCTGTTCATAGGTGCGGTACTGGACACTACTGTGTGTCGAGCATTCCCTCCTCCTCAAAGGATTCTCGACATACAGGAAATGATTCCTTTAGTTTGCAATGGAGCGGTCATTCCAGTCCTGAAGGTCCTTCGTCTGCTCGGTCTGTTTGCTTCCTGCATTCTGTTGGTCAACCATGCACGCTGGCACATGAGGGCGCTCCAGTGGTGCCTCCGCAGGCAGTGGTATCAGCACAAGGGAGATCTCAGAGAGTCTCTCTGGAGAAGCTGCGGCGGATCTGTCTTGGTGGAGCGTGGAGGGCAATCTGTCCCAAGGAAAGCCCTTCCATCTACCTCCATCGGTGGCCACAGTGATATCGGATGCATCCACTTTAGGGTGGGGTGCGGATCTGGGGGATCTGGAGATCAAAGGACTTTGGTCTCCAGAGGAAAGGTTGCTTCACATCAACCTTCTGGAATTGCGGGCGATTCGTTTGGCACTCAAGGCCTTCCTCCCTTCCCTTCCCGGTCAGTCTGTTCAAGTCCTGACGGACAACACACTACCGCGATGTGGTATGTCAACAAGCAGGGAGGAGTGGGGTCTCTTTGTCTCTGCAGAGAGGCTCTGCGTCTATGGTCCTGGGCTCAGGACCATCAGATTTGTCTGATGGCAAATCATCTGGCCGGGGTGCTGAACGTACCTGCGGACAGTCTCAGTCGGCAGTTCTCCGCCGACCACGAGTGGAGGCTCCATCCGGAGGTGGTTCGTCACGTTTTTCGGATGTGGGGGACTCCTCGGATAGATCTATTCGCCACCTGTGAGAACACGCACTGCCCGTCATTCTGCAGTCTCCAGTTTCCGATACAGGGGGCGTTGGGGGATGCGTTTCAGTTGAGTTGGGGTTCACGACTCCTTTACGCGTTTCCTTCCATACCCTTGATTCCTCGGGTTCTAAGGAAGATTCACCAAGACCGGGCCCAAGTTATATTGATCGCCCCGGATTGGCCAAGAAGGGTGTGGTACACCGATATTCTCCACCTCTGCTCGTGCCCTCCGCTCTGTCTCCCTCTGAGGGCAGACCTCCTCTCGCAATCGGAGGGGCAGGTTCTACACCCCCACCTCCGGAGCTTACGCCTTCATGCCTGGAGATTGAGCGGGGCAACCTGAATTCTTTTTCTCTCCCGCCTGATGTGGTAGATGTAATTTTGTCTGCCAGACGTCATTCCACCAAATTTATCTATTCCTATAGGTGGTCTAAATTTGTAATCTGGTGTGGAGAGAAGTCAGTTGATCCTTTGAGGGCTCGTTTATCTGACATTCTGCAGTTTGTCCTTTCTCTTGCTCAGCAAGGATTTGCTGTGGCTACTGTTAAGGGATATGTATCGGCTTTGTCGGCTTTCCTTTGCTTGCCAGATCAGCCGTCATTGTTCAAATCACCTATTGTTCTACGATTTCTAAAGGGCCTTACAAACAGGTCAAACAGGTTTCCTTCTACTCCCTTTATTGTGCCTCAATGGGACTTAAACCTTGTCTTGACTTATCTTATGGGTTCTCCCTTCGAGCCCTTACACAAATGTCCATTGAGACTGTTGTCTTTTAAGACGGTTTTTCTCATTGCAATCACCTTGGCAAGGAGGGTAAGTGAGCTTCAAGCTCTAAGTTCAAAACCCCCGTTTTTGACCATTCATGCTGAAAGAATGGTACTCAGGACCAGGGCTGCATTTCTGCCTTAGATGGTAACTCCCTTCCATCTGGGGCAGTCCATTACCCTTCCTACCTTCTATCCTCCCCCTCACCCTTCCAAGGAGGAGGAGAGACTTCACAGTTTGGACCCTAAGAGGGCGGTGAGCTTCTACCTGGACAGGACAAAAGACTTTAGAGTTGATGAGCAGCTCTTCGTGGGCTTTGTTGGCTGCATGAAAGGCTGAGCGGTGCACAAGCGCACCCTTTCCAGATGGATTGTCTTGTGCATCAAGATATGCTACTCTTTGGCTGGTAAGGAACCTCCAGAGGGTTTAAGGGCCCATTCCACTAGAGCGAAGTCTTCCAATTCTGCTTTGTCTAGGGGTATTCCTGTGGAGGACATTTGTAGGGCGGCAACTTGGGCCTCCCTTCAAACTTTCGCAAAACATTATTGTTTAGACACCGATGTGAGGAGGGACGGACATTTTGCTCGTTCCGTCCTTCAGGACTTTCTGGTATAGAAGGGTGGACACCCTCCTCCGGGAGTGGGACTGCTGTGGGAATCTATTCACAAGGTGAGGAATCCACTAGCAGATGTATCCATCAGAAGAACAAGTTACTTACCTTCGGTAACGCTTTTTCTGCTGGATACAGTATCTGCCTGTGGATTCCTCACTGACCCACCCGCCTCACCGTTGTCCACCCTTGTATACCTTTAATATATGATGGTGTTTCAAAATGTATTTGTTATTGTCAAAGGCAGTGTGTTATTTGTTTTGCCTTTCTATTTATTCTCCACACTGTGTGTGTTGATTGTATATTATGTACTGTGTATACTGTGTATATATTGCTGTCAGTCCGTCCGTGTGCCTCGAAGGCACGGAAAAAAAGGGCGGAACTGACGTCATCACGCCGACGAGGTCTTCTTATGGAGCCGGTGACGTCAGCGGAGTCGCGAGCGGAGCCGTGCCTCTGTGACGTCGTCTTCGACCTCATCGGCGTGGACTGCTACAAAAGTTTTCGAATGTTGCTGGCGCAGGGGATATTCACAAGGTGAGGAATCCACAGGCAGATACTGTATCCACCAGAAAAAGCGTTACAGAAGGTAAGTAACTTGTTCAATACAAATATAAATGCATGCATACATATACCTATACATACATTTATACATATGCATGTTATGTACATGAAAGTTTGAAAAACACTAATACAAGCAAAGCTAAAAAGCCACCTAATTACAAACAGAATTGCTTTAACTTGAACAAGGGCGAGACGTATTGCATTTTCAATACTTGTTTACTTTGGTTCCGCTTGCAGGCTTGTTTTTATTCCTTCATCCCTGAACGCTCTGTGATTCTTCCGGCGGAGCTGACAGCATAGAGAAAGGAGTGTTTAATTTTTAATCTGGAAAATCCTTCTCGGGACTGCGAGGACCAGAGCGCTGTGCGCTACCATCATTGCCAGCACCTGGGACACTCTTCCCGACCCCTCCCACGAAAGCACAAAACGCCTCGCGGCCGCACGCAGGCTTGTTTTTATTCTTTCATCCCGGGACACTCTGTGATTCGCCCGGCGGAGCTGACAGCATAGAGAAAGGAGTGTTTAATTTTTAATCTGGAAAATCCTTTTCGGGACTGCGAGGACCAGAGCGCTGTGCGCTACCATCATTGCCAGCACCTGGGACACTCTTCCTGACCCCTCCTCTTTCCTATTTTAGACACGCCCACTCCCGCGTGAGCGGGACGCGAGCGGGGCGCAGACCGGGGCGAAGCCCGAGCAAAGGGCGGGCCCTCTGTGGCCCTCAGAGGCACGAGGAGACCGGACCGGGCCTATACACTAATGTATTGTTGAGGACTACCTGGGTATTTATCCTGCTTGTTCATTGTTATGGCTACAATTGTGGATAAACATTTACTTTTAAATGCAGGGGGTAGTAATAAGGGAACATTAGATGATTATTTCACTAGGGATGCTTCAGATAATGGAAGGGAGAGCGTACTCGCTGAGCGTAGGGCGGAACGGCGTCGCTCTATTGAATGCATGAAAAATAGACCGTCTTTGCAATTCTTGCACCAAACTATTCCTTCTGATGTAAGCTCCCTTATTGGAACTCAGGATTCATCATTTACAGATAATGTTCCCATACTTTTACGAGATTCCCCCTCTCGACCTGACATTCTTAACAGTTCGTATATAAATAATAATACACCCCCTTCTAGCAATCCTATTATAGGAATTGATATGATCACACAACCCCTTTTATCGGTGGTTAAGGTTGTTAAAAAGAAGGTTGGGAAAGCAGCTATGTCTAAAGCCCTAGGGCCACCGCCTACTAAAAGAAGAAAGAGGGTAGGTGTCCCAAAAAGAAGTAAGATTAACCATTCTGATTTTGGCAAAACGTCAAGGGCCACTGTAACTATTGTACCTACGTCAAAGTCCAGTGTACCAATTATTCCAACTCTATTGGTTTCCATGGAAATAGCTTTAGCCCCAAAAGTTCCAGTATTAGCCGCATCTCTTTTATCTGACCCAGTTACCCCTTTATACTGTCCGCCTAAGGAAGCACTGCCTGCTGCCCCTCTCGAGAGTATCGAATGACTAATAAGGTCACTCGTACTACCTATAATAGAGAGGTTAAAAAAGATGGAGCAACGGTTGGGGGATCTAGAACTGGCCATTAGCAATAACGCGGGGGTACTTAAGGACCTTGTAAATCCAGTGCCCCCCTTTGTAGCACCAGCGATACCTCCTATGCCAGCTACCCATAATGGTATAAGTAAAATTAGTAAGTCTATTACTAGTAGTCAATTTAGGGTTATATCCCCCAAATTAGTTCAACATTCAGTACAGCATGATTCTGGTGAAGCACCAAAGGGATGGAATCAATCTCTTATAGGAATTATGCAAGATGAGAGGGGACGCACTAGCCCTGTTAGGACAGTGGACTATAAGAGGCGTCAAGTTCAATTACCCCCTGAAGCGGTTCCTTATGTGGTAGTGCTTACGGGAGTTCCGATATCGGAGAAGGGTAGGAGGGAAGGGTTCTTTCAGCTAAAAAACAAAACTATGCACTGGCTTAGCCAAAATAGACCCCTTCCTTTCAATGTTAATGGTGAGATCTTGCATGTTCGACGACTCCCTTGGCTGGGATGCAGAGCTAAAGATATTGAGGGGGATTTCATTGTTATTAACTTTAGAGATCCTAGAGCTGTTAATTATATTTTAAATTATATTCCAGGGAAAACTAGCGCTTCAATTGTGCCTTGTGAATTGACATATTTTTATCCGAGACCTCTAGTGAGCCCTATGACGTACCCCGGGGTGATAGCTCGACCGCAGATAATACTGCCTGCTCCACCCATATCTTTAAACAACTGGCATACAATTTATGCACCCAATTCCATGGCTACTGAAAATGCATCTGGATGGGATACTGTACCTTTCAGGAGCCATAGACACGGAATTAGGAGGACAGATTATCGGTTACCATTTACCCCGTTGGAAGTTACAAATAGATTTGATGCCTTTTCAGGCTTCGATGATTGCGATTGACAGGGGGGATCTCCTAACGACAAGCCGCCCACTATCGAGTACCAGGCTCTGAATGCCAAGCCAATCCCTCCAGTGCAAACTCTGTTATTAGAACAATTTATCTACCCTGTAATTGCCCCCTCCCCTACTGACCGACTCTTATTGAATTGTAAGAATGAGTCGGCAACAGAAACTAGTCCTGTTGTGACTAATGACTTCTCTGGTTCCCTGGACTATGATTCAACTAGTCGAGATTTGCCGACTGCCCATGTTAAAATCCTCTCCTGGAATGTGACGGGACTTAAGAGCAAACTGCCCATTCCTGAGTGGGGCTCTTTTATGGCCCTACACGACATCTGTATGTTGCAGGAAACTTGGGCATTAAAAAGAAGTATAGCCCAGGGATTTGCTACGTATGATATTTTGGCAAGTAAGGGCGAGAAGGGCAGACCTCTGGGGGATTGTCTATATGGGTTGGCACGCACTTGGGAGTTAAGGCATCGCAAATTCCAACTAATTCGCTGGATGTCCAGTGCGTACTGCTGACTACATTAAAAGGGCCAACCATTGCCCTGATTAATGTATACTCAAGGCCAGTTAGGGGGGGCCTCGAGTCAGAGGCTATTGAAACCTTGTTGACCCTCATCCAGTCAATGGACTCTTCTACTGTGTTAATAGTGGGAGGCGATTTCAATTGTCATTTTGAGCCACTCATGGATACGAATTTGGGTGGCTTGGATGATGTTGATTCATTGTGGGCCATCCCCGAGCCATTGACTACTCGGGTCAAGGCTTGGACCCCCTTAGTTTTACAACTACAGTCATTTGCGCTCATAACTTTATTTTGAGCATGTAACGGGAGGGTGGAGCCTGATAGACCAGGGAAAGTCACATTTAACCGATTAAATCAGTCCTCAATCATCGATTATATTTTTATAGAGGCTAGGCATTGGGATAGGGTGTACGAGTTTAGGGTCATTGAAAGATCTGACAGTGACCATAAAGCCCTGGTACTCTCACTTAAGATGGGGAGCTTTGGGTTGAAATGCCAAATTTCGGATGATCACTGTGTCACTGTGCCTTTAATTATCACAAACTGTAGGCGTAGGGTTAAATGGCCAGATTTCCAGATGTCCGACAGCAAACTTGCCGCACTATATGAGATTATCATCCCATTTATTGAAGAGATGGGGAATTTTGGCCATTTAGGCAGGGCATCTGAAATACACAATAAATTGGTCACAGCAATTAAAGACATTCTTTGCCCTGAGAGAAGGGCAAATCGGCCACAGACCACGTCCTTCCCGTGGTACAATGCCTCCTGTCGGAATGCCAGAAGGGCTCTTATTAGAGTTTTAAAAATTAATAACAGGGAGGCCATTAAGGCACACCGTTCTGTGTATAAAAAGGCACTCCTCGACGCAAAGAGGGAATGGGAGGCTACTAAGTGTGAGAATTTGGGATCCGCACTTACTAACAAAAATTCCAAATTATTCTGGTCTATAGTTGCAACTGGACTTAGTGGGCATATCCCTGCACCCGCCCCCAACATTGCCCCTTCTATCTGGGAAAGTCACTTTTGTGCTCTCTATGGCATTTCTGAGCCTGGTGGTACGTCTGTTACCACTATTGAACCCCAGCGACCCCAAAGTGCTAGTGGGGCTGAAGACCATGGACGGTCAATTGTTGCCCGTCCATGCCTTCTTGCAGATGAACTAATCACCTTGTCCGAGGTAGAGGCAGCACTAGGAAATCTGCTCCCAAATAAGGCTCCAGGTTTGGACAAACTGCCAGGGGACCTGTTTGGGACGCAACCAAAAATATGGGCCCCTTATTTGGTTGCTTTATTTAATGGCATCTTGCAGGGTGACGATTTGCCTCCTACTTGGTTAGGAGCAGAAATCGTGCCTATCTTAAAAAAGGGATGCCCATTAACTCCCTCTAACTACAGACCCATCAGTTTAATTGACACATCGCAAAAGCTGATGGGGAGGGTTATCCTCGATAGGATCCTTGGGTGGATTGAGGAAAAGGGGATATTATCTACACTCCAGGCAGGATTTAGGTCTGGCACCTCCACTTTAGACCAGATATTTCGCCTGCAGGTCCTGTATTGGAAAACAGCAAAAGTGGAGGGTGGCAGGCTCTACCTTGTGTTTGTGGACCTGCGGGCTGCATTGATTTGGTCCCGCGTGCAAAACTCTGGAAAGTGCTAGCAGACTTAGGCCTCCCGCCCTACTTGTTAGCCATCCTTTCGAGGCTCCATTTAAATAACTTTGCGCAGGTTAGGTGTGGGAGGTATGGTGAACTTACAGACCAATTTCCTGTCCTAAAAGGAGTTCGTCAAGGGTGTGTGCTGGCACCAACTTTGTTTAGCCTTTACATAAATGGCCTCATAGATCATTTGAATGGTGTGACAAACAACGACGCCCCTAGATTGGCCACAGGTAGAGTGCCCGCTCTGATGTTCGCAGACGACACATTGTTGCTGTCTAGAACATCATCGGACATTCAAAAAATTCTCGATGGTTTTGTGGAGTTTTGTGACCTTCGGGGGTTGGAAATCAACATAGGAAAAACAAAGTTCATGATCTTCAACCCCCTTAAGCGTGTACGTCCAAACCCAGTACTGTATGATACCCCCCTGGAAAGGGTTAAAACATTTATTTATTTGGGTGTTACTCTTACTGAGAATTTTGACTGGCATAAGCAGATTGCTAAATCTACGCTTAGGCTATCTCAGCTTGCGGGGGGATTAAGCAAAAGTTTTTAAGGAATCTACTTATAGGCCGGTTTCCCCAGCACTTAAAATATATAGCCTTCAAGCAAGAATGGCAGCAATTTATGGGGCTGAACTGTGGGGGCATAAGCAGACTACGGATCTTAAAAAGGTGGAGCAATCTTTTGCTAGAAACTTAGTTGGGCTACCGCCTAGTACGCCATTGATCCCTCTTAGATTTGATCTTGGCTTGTCCCCAATAGAGGAGATCATAAATGCTAGACCAATTATGTACTGGAAGAGGTTGTGGTCCGTTCCTGAATTAGCTGATTACAGAGCAGACTTTTCTGAGATTTGGCCTACTCTTAAACATAAAACGATTCCATGGCTTCAGTACATTAGTACAGTTAGTACCCGGCTCGGCTTTTCCGGATTAGGGGATACCCCCGAGACCTGTTGCACTGGGATATCTAAGAATATACTCCTCTCTCAGATACGTATGTTAAACCATCAAACATTAATGAGCTCTACATCACTGGGTAGGTTGACATCTGAGTTCCTCTCAGTAAAACCAGAACCTAAGGCCGAGGAATTCATGGACCTAATTGAACCCCCAGCAGCTCGAAAGCTGTATGTTCAGCTAAGGCACGGTACTCTTCCTATAAGGTCCCTTACCTCCAAATGGTCCAAATCCAATATTGAAACTTGCCCTGCATGCACCCATATAACTGAGAATATTTCCCATGTACTGTTCTTTTGCCCTGCCTATTCTGCAATTAGGAAATGCTGGCTGATCCCTATCTGTAAGAACTTGGGACTTTTGCATTTTACACAGGCTTGTAGGATATTGACTTATGATACTTATCCTCCCATTGTGTTTGCGGTTTCTCGTTATTTGTTTTACATATGGCGCAGGAGGCGGAATTTCTTAACCTAATTCTTGTGTTTAACGTTTTTTCAATGTTATGTGTTGTGATAACTTACAGCTGAACCTCTTTTTAAACATTTATGATTATTTAGTGTTCTAATTTTTGTGTTGATACAGTTTATATGCACTTTTTATGGTCTGTTGACCGAAATAAAGTTATTACAACAACTTTGGTTCCATGAAGAAGGCATTCAGATGTGTCACACATTTGCCATAAAATCTGAATGGTAGCACTCTAGTTGCTCATTAGATCACTGTACTAAAGCTACTGCTCACCAGGGAAGTCTGCTGCTGGTATTCAAAGTGCATGTTTCAGTCTGCATGTCAGAATTTTTTAATGAAATAGAAGAGGATTTGAGAAGTCAAAATGTGCCCTAATTTTTCTTTCTGCAGCACTAATCATAATTTCTATGGCAAAATGAACCCCCTCATTGTGTTCCTTTTAAATGAAGCTACTCTCTACTACTCACTCGCTACTACTCTCTACTACTCTCTCTACTACTCACTCTCTACTATTCACTCTCTACTATTCACTCTCTACTACTCACTCTCTACTACTCACTCTCTACTACTCACTCTCTACTACTCACTCTCTACTACTCACTCTCTACTACTCACTCTCTACTACTCACTCTCCAGTACTCACTCTCTACTACTCACTCTCTACTACTCACTCTCTACTACTCACTCTCTACTACTCTCTATTACACTCTCTCTACTACTCACTGTCTACTCACTCTCTACTACTCACTCTCTACTACTCTCTCTCTACTACTCTCTCTACTACTCTCTCTCTACTACTTACTCTCTGCTACTCTCTATCTACTACTCTCTCTCTACTACTCTCTCTCTACTACTCTCTACTACTCTACTACTCTCTACTACTCCACTACTCAATACTACTCACTCTCTACTACTCACTCTCTACTACTCTACTACTCTCTCTACTACTCTCTCTTTACTACTCACTCTCTGCTACTTACTCTCTACTACTCTCTACTACTCACTCTCTACTACTCATCTACTATTTACTCTCTACTACTCACTCTCTACTACTCTCTCTCTACTACTCACTCTACTACTCACTCTCTACTACTCACTCTGTACTACTCTCTACTACTCACTCTACTACTCTCAACTACTCACTCTCTGCTACTCTCTCTATTACTCTCTACTACTCTCTACTACTCACGCTCTACTCTCTATTACTCACTCTCTACTCTCTACTCTCTACCTCTCTACCTCTCTCTCTCTCTACTACTCTCTACCTCTACCTCTACACCTCTACCTCTACACCTCTACCTCTCTACCTCTCTCTAACTCTCTCTACACGCACACTTATGCACATATAAATATGCATATATATGCATATGCATTTATATATATGTATGTGTATATATATATATATATATATATATATATATATAAACTTGACGGTTCAAGGTCCCGGTATTCCTGGCGCTCGTTGAAGGTGCGTCACCCTTGCGGTTGAACCAAACCGCTAAATATCAAAACACTGTTTTCTCCAAGATAGAAGAAAGAATAGGGTCGCACTCCAGCGATTAGTTTACAAAGCAATGCTCCATTTATTTCAATCCACACATTTAACGCAAATCAACCAACGCGTTTCGTTAACTGCTGTTAACTTGATCACGGTTATCGTGATCAAGTTAACAGCAGTTAACGAAACACGTTGGTTGATTTGCGTTAAATGTGTGGATTGAAATAAATGGAGCATTGCTTTGTAAACTAATCGCTGGAGTGCGACCCTATTCTTTCTTCTATCTTGGAGAAAACAGTGTTTTGATATATATGTATATATACACATATAAACATATATATAATCTGCATATCTATATAAATACAAATATAACTGCATGCATACATATACCTATACATAAATGTATACATATGCATGTTATGTACATGAAAGTTTGAAAAACACTAATACAAGCAAAGCTAAAAAGCCACCTAATTACAAACAGAATTGCTTTAACTTAAACGAGGGCGAGACCTATTGCATTTTCAATACTTGTTTACTTTGGTTCCATCAAGAAGGCATTCAAGAGGAGGAGCCTAGCGCGGGACCAAGATGGCTGCGTGAGCACAGACCTCCCGCGACCCTCGTTCCCTCCGGCAATTATCCTGAAAAAATCCTGTGTCAAATATCCGGAATATTGGAGATGAACCATTGCTGAGGCGAGCGTCGTTGTCTGGACTGAAATTGTACACCGGAGACCGAAGTTGTGACAAGTGGAAGTTCGCGGCCTATCCCCGGGAGGTGCCCGGGTCTCACGTTGGCATGGGCCCGGACACTAATTGAACAACAGCGGCCGTGTGTGGTGCAGACCATCGGATGGGGGCTGTTTTCACTTTCACTTTCGTTTTCTTCTACAACTGCGTGCCTCGGCCCGTGAGTGTCTTGGACAACAGTCGCCTGTAGCTCGGCCTGCACATGCATGGGCTTGAATCGGGGTCCCGGAGCCAGCGGACCTCGTGCCAATTGTGTGGCTGAGCGGCCTGTTTTTGACGCTGACTGTTCCGGTGTTGAGGATGTCGGCCAAATCGGAAGCCGACAAACAGAAGCCCAAGAATACCAGGCGGGGGGGCTACACTCAAACTAACAATATGGATCGCTATGCCCAGCAAAAGGGATCGCCAAGCGGACCGGGGAAGCCACAGGAATTACCGAGAGACAGCTCGGTCCCCGCACCGGAATTGACACTGCAAGACATCATGGGCGCCATTGAGGAGATGAAGTCCTCTATTGGGCAACAGTGCGAGACCCTGGCACACAAAGTGGACACTATCTCAGTTGACGTTAATTTGCTTCGCGCTGACCTGGGGAAAACTAATGAGAGAGTTAAATCATTGGACCAAAAAACTTCTAGCCTTACGGGGGACGTCTCTGATCTGCAAATAGAGGTCCGCACGCTGAGGACTACCAATGACCTCTTTGCCCGCAAGATGGAGGATTTTGAAGGCCGGGCGAGGCGCAATAACGTGCGCATTGTTGGCGTTCCGGAGAAATCGGAGGAGCAATCAGCGGACTTGTTTGTCAAGGACTTGGTGGTTAATCATTTGGCGCCTAAGGGCCTCAGCAAGTTCTTTGCGGTCGAGCGGGCCCACCGAGTCCCGGCCGGGAGGCCCAAGGTGGGAGCCCCCCCGAGACCGATCATCGCCAGGATCTTCAATTTCAGGGACCGCGATGCCATTCTGCAGGCGTCACAAGTGTCCAGACCAGTCACTTTCCAGAACACTGCAGTGAGTTTTTATCCTGACTTCACCCAGGCGGTGCAGAAGCAACGGCAGAATTTCCTGGGGGTTAAGAGGAGGCTACGTGAGATGGGCCTGAAGTATGCCATGCTCTTCCCAGCCAAGTTGCGCGTCGAGTACGAAGAGCGAACCTTTTTCTTTGACTTGCCAGACGAGGTTGGGGAATGGCTCGACACATTGCCTCAGCAGCGGACTAGCGGGGATCATGCTGGAGGAGCGGAAGGTGGTCATGTCGCAAAAGAGTGAGGACTCCGGTGATTGAACATTCTGGCTAAGCTCAGGACAGTGGTTCGCTGATTTGTTTTCACTGCTAGCTATTGTCCAGGAGTGGCGAGGGTACAATGGGATCTCTTTCCTCCTACGGGGTTTCTTCTTGTAGATTAGCTTCTGCTAGGGCGACAGGCACACTGCAAGTTGGGGGGGCTTTTTAGGCTTACGCAGGGGTGCAGGGTGGGGGGTGGTATTGGTTTGTTGGAGTGTTTGTTGTTGTTTTTCATTTTGCAAGGTATCGCAATGCAAGTCTCGTGTGCTGCTCTCTGGGGTGGGCGGGGGTCTCTTGCCATTCTGTGATGGGGGGTAGGGGTTTGAATATACTTAGTTGGAATGTTAATGGCTTGGGGGATCGTATTAAGCGGGGGATTGTTTTGCAATTTCTGAAGAGGTGCTCTCCTGACATAGTTTTGCTGCAGGAGACGCACCTGATAGGCAACACGTGTCATGCTCTCAATAGAAAGGGTTATAAATTTGTTGCGCACTCTGGGTTTTCCTCGGGATCTCGGGGGGCTGGAATACTCGTTAGGACCTCGCTGCCGTTTGAGATTGATTCTACTACTGTCGATGAGAGGGGGCGCTTTGTGGCTGTTGCGGGGAGATGGGAGGGCAGGACACTGGTTTTGGTTTCTGTTTATGTCCCTCCTGGCCTGCAGACCGCCACATTTGCTGACTTGGGGAGGGCTATGCTGGATCTCCCCGAGGGCGTGTTGTTGGTGGGTGGTGACTTTAATGCAGTTGGTTCCGGATTACTAGACAGACATCCGCCAAGGGACCCCGGGGGGGGGCGCAGAGATGGCTCCCAGATTTTATTGATACACTAGGTCTGGTTGACTGCTGGAGGCTGCTGCACCCCGCTCAGCGGCAGTACACTTTTCACTCTGGGGCACACGGCAGTCTCTCTAGAATAGATTATGTTCTCACCTTGGCTGCCCAAGCTTCCTTGGTGTCCGAGGCTAGGCACATGGCTAGGGGCATCTACGATCATTCGCCGGTGTGGATTTGTATGGATTTTGGCCGTGGAGCGGCAGGCAGGGTGGCTCCGATTAACCCCTGGTATTTCCGTGACCCTAGGACTCGTAGCGCGTTGCTGAAAGCGGTCGATCTCTACTTTTTGGAGAATCTTGGCTCGGTTTCCTCCGCGGTGTCTTTGTGGGAAGCGTTTAAAACAGTACTGAGAGGGGAGGCCCTCTCCTTGATAGCGGATGTCAAACGTCGGAGAGATGCGGAGGTGGCGCAGATCGAGGCTGAGATAGTGGTATTAGAGTCAGTCCTGGAAGACGAGGTTACGGCGGAAACACTGCATAAGTTGAGATTAAAACAGTCTGAATATAAAGCACTGGTGACAAACGCGGCTAAGGTTCTTAGCAGGGAACAACAAGGGCGATTGTATGATGTAGGTGACAAGGCTGGGAAATTAATAGCGTGGTTAGACAGAAAAGAACGAGTGAATAGAGTTGTGCCAGAAATAGTGACGGTCGGCGGGGATATTGTCACAGAACCCGACGGGATAGTCCAGTGTTTCGCGGACCACTTCCGCATGGTCTATACGTCCGTGTCGGACAAGCCGGAGGAAGACTCGCACGAACTGCTGCGAGATATTGCCCTGCCTTGTCTATCCGACGTAGACAGGGAAGACCTTGATGGTAACATCACCGCGGATGAGGTTGCAGTTGCTATCCGCTCGCTACACCCGGGCAAGGCCTCGGGCCCGAATGGCTTGCCGATCGAGTTGTATAAACTCAGGCCGGATAAGATTGCTTCGCATTTGCGAGATATGTTTGTAGAGGCGCGGGAGCATAGGTGTCTCCCATTTGACCAACGTCTGGCGACAATAGTGGTTATACACAAAGATGGCAAGCCCCGGAACAGATGCGGATCGTATAGGCCGATCTCCCTACTCAACGCTGAGCCAAAAATCCTCGCCAAACTGTTGGCTAACCGTTTGATCAGGGTCATTGGGGACTTGATCCACCCGGACCAATCCGGGTTTATCCCACACCGCAACACTGCGTTGAACCTCAGGCGACTCCATGGCGTGCTCGCGAGGGTTGGGACGCTGCGGGAGTCAGCCATCTTGGCGTCACTTGATGCCACGATGGCTTTCGACACTGTGGAATGGCCGTATCTGTGGGCAGCGCTCACAAAATTTGGCTTCGGACCGGGTTTTATAGGCTGGATTAGGCTACTCTATGAGGAACCTTTGGCTAAAATCGCGGTGAACGGTAGGGCGTCATCTCCGTTCGAGCTTGGGAGGGGCACCCGGCAGGGTTGTCCTCTGTCGCCACTATTGTTCGCCCTCGACCTTGAGCCACTGGCGGCATGGATTAGATGGCAGCCATACATAAAAGGGATCCGATGGTCGCCAGACCACGAGGACCGCATTTCTTTGTATGCAGACGACATTTTGTTATACTTGACCTCACCTAGGAAATCCCTCATAGTGGTCTGTGACGTCTTGAATTCTTTTGGTAGAAACTCGGGTCTCGCCATTAATTGGGGAAAGTCGCATCTATATGTTCTCAGTGGAGACACCCCTATCGTCCCGCGGAATTGCTCCATCCAGATCGCCCAGCAGGGCTTTCTGTACTTGGGGATATATATTTCCACTGATCCCTCTGTCCGATACGAGAAGAACCTACTCCCTCCGCTGTCACGTTTGAGACGGAACGTTGCTGGTTGGAGGCGGCTGCCGCTCTCCCTCCTAGGCCGCGCCGCATTGTTTAAAATGATGTCTCTTCCCCGATTTCTCTATGCCCTACAGAACACCCTAGAGTTAGTTCCGGCCTGTTATTTTCATGTGGTGGAGAGCCTCCAGCGCTCGCTGTTATGGGACGGTCGACCGCGTATAGCTATTGCAAAGTTGACCCTTCCATGGTATGACGGGGGGATTGCACTCCCTGACATCAGAAGATATTATTGGGCTACCCAATTGGGAGCGATTAACCACGGTGTTTATGGTCCGGCGTTGAACCCTGGGTTTGCTATGGATCGGTGGTTGTTGCGCGGGGGTAATTATCTTAGGGCGCTGTATTCCAAATCACTGGATGGGTCCCTCACGGGACCAACCAAGACGGCAGTGCATGTGTGGAAGGCGGTTACAAACTCGTTGGGCTGGAAGGACAGACTTACCCAGGCTACTCCGCTTTTCGAATCCGATATATTGGGGAAATTATGGCACACGAAAGGGTTTGAGAAGTGGGACCTAATTGGGATTTCTAGAGTTGGGGATTTGCTGACTAAGGGTAAGGTGAAATTGTTTGAGATGCTGCAGACGGAGTACGAATTAGGGGGTACTGAATACTTTCGATATGCCCAGGTGCGTCACGCTCTGCTATCTGTCTGTGCCGAGGGGGAGGTCGTGCCTGAGTCTTCTCCTTTGGAGGATCGGATTCTGGATGGTCATATGCCGGAGAGTACAATCTCCTTGATTTACAAGAAGCTTGTAAATGTTCGGACCGACCTCCTCCTTGATGTGCGAGAACAATGGACTAGGGATGGTCTCGAGCTGGACGATGAGGACTGGCAATATGCCATCTCCTCTCCGAAGGAGGTTGCGATCCCAGCTAGACTGCGGCTGGTGCAGCTTAAGATACTTCACAGGGTTTATGTCACGGGGCCCCGCCTGATTCATATGGGTTTCTCTGATGATGGCTTATGCAAGAGAGGCTGTGGGATGTTGGGCACCTTTCTACACATTATTTGGGAGTGTGGGGAGATCGTAGAGTTCTGGAAACAAATTCATGACGTGATGGAAGAGGTCACGGGTATCGCACTCTTCCCGGAGGCAAGACGATGCCTATTGAATGTCTGGGGTCCCACCGACTATGATGCCGCTCAGACCCAATGGGTGACCCTGGGGAATATGGTGGCGAAGCGAGATATTGCGCAGCTGTGGAGATCCCAGAGACCTCCCACCTTGATAACATGGATGGAAAATATGGACTGGGGCATGTTCCGGGAGAAAACGGTGTACAGTGCCTGAGGTCGCCCTAAGAAATGTGTGGAAATATGGATTTTTCTGATCAGTTATGTCCCCTATCTTGGACCCCAACGGTTTCATGTATGAATCACAAGTACATGTATGTTGCCTCCAGTTCCAGTTATGAAGACGCAAACACATGTGCGTCCACCGTCAACATGTCCTCTTTCAGATCCGCCATGAATAGGCCGGATATTCCATTCCTAAGTATGAAAGGCCACCGGCTTTATATGGTTCACTTATGCCATTTTACAGTCCAGGCAAGTAGGCCCTGATTCTGTCATCAAGCTTTTCTTGCTTTCTGCCTCTGAAGCTCCAGTCTGAGCATGCATCTGTGACCATGAACTTTGTCTCATTCCCTGCGCGGCTCACGAAGCCTGACATCAGCCTGTTGCCTGCCAAGAAACTGTATTTCACCTTCGAAATTATCTGCTCCGCTCCCTGCCCAATGCATTCCTGTCTAGTAGTTTCAGTAAACATTCTTCCAGCTACCGAGCAAAGGCCCGGCTTCTCTGTCTTTATGCAAGTAATTCATAGCACTGTTACTATGGAAGATTCCTACCCTCGCATCTAGTGTAGACACTTAGGCGCTTGTACACGCACTAACAGTCAGTATAGTCAGTATAGAATAAGATTCTACTCTAAGAGACCTCTCTTCTGGATAACATAGTTCTTTAAACATAGGATGTTAGATATGATTTGGGATTAGGTTGACTTGACCCTCCAGACTTCTGTCGCCACATGTAGAGCTAAATGTCAAGTCCCCTTCACCCCCTAGTTGCACGTCAATCACACATCATGCTGCTGTGCGCGCATCTCTGCCAAGTATTTCTGCTGACATTGCGAAATTATTTCATAGGTCCACCCATATGTGACATCACAACCAATGACGTTTCCTTGTTACTCCCAATTACGCCTCTTTCAGCTACGCATGTGAAATGTTATCTTTGCTATCAATTGTTACGCCTCTTGCATTTGCTTCACTGTAATGCCTATTGTATAAAAGTGATTAATTATCAATAATGTATGTACTTCACTTCCTGAACCTTCGTGGTGATGGAACTTGGAGCAACCGATTCGAATCGTCCATTGGAATAAAGCCCATTCCGAACCTCTAATACCACGGATTCTGCCTCTTATTTACTGAGCTATTTTTATTATGTTTCTGTATCAAATTAAGTCCCGGTAATTAAATTATTTACCACATGAATGGCGCCCGAATAGGGACACTTTCTCATCTCACGCGCCGGCGGTGCGTTGCAGGCCCGGTCTCCTGCCACAGCTGGACGGACAACAACGCGTACCAGCAGGATTTCCTGTATCTCCCTCCGGTCAAGCGGGGGCGACTGAGGCTGCGATCAACACCTAGACGAGGCGGTGAGAAGTGCGAAGTATCCCGACCAGAGCCTAGCTGAGAGAGCAAGATCCGAGGTATACAGAGGCCCACCAGGTTTCCGAAGCTCAGAAGTGTCCGAAGTTGTCGAGTCGAGTCCAGTCCGGTCCAGTTCAGTTCCGTTCCGAGGCCTCCCGTTCCGAGCTACCCGGTGAGTACCATTACTGGGGAGGCGTTCTGACGTGCACATAGGTTGTGCCGGTCAAGACGGGTTTGGGTACACAAATCCGGTCTGCACTGTTTCAGCAGTGTATCTGTACTGTTTAGCAGTATATCTAGTATATCAAGTATATAAATTCAGAATAATCCAGATAATGCCGAGTATTATGTTTAGTGATTAAGTTTTCCTTAGATCGTCATCATCATTGTTTGCTCATTTAAATGTTAAATGTTAAATGTGTTAATACGTTCTGCATATTGTGGTATGAATGACTGTTCATTATCGTGTTTATTGTATTAAGTTTGTTCAAGATCAAGTATCAGATCAGTTCTCAATATGCCGCTCTTTTCGAAATTAAGACAGATCACAACTAGAAAAGGGGTACTCGAAGAAGCTGTTCCTATTCCTCCTAGGGACACTCCAGGGTACTTCATGTATCATAAACACGGCCTAGACGCTATATTATTTCTTGATTTATGGGTAGACTACACGAAGGAATTACCAGAAAGTCAGAGGTGGCCCGCAGCTGGGACCTGGGATGCAGAGTGCATCGTGAAAGTAGAGGAAGAATTATGGAAAAAGAAAGCTAGACAATCACAGAAAGACGCCATTGAATTATGGCGTAAAGAATCGTATAGACGTACAGAAAAAGCACGTAGACAGGAAGAGAAGAGTAAAGAGAATTCAAATAAAGTCCGAGAAAATCTATTAATTGAAGAAGGTACACGAGTGAAATCAGAACAAGTAGACAGACAAAGAAATGCCCTTATGAATGGTATGTATCCCCTCCTGGCCGAGGGATTACCTAAGGCTACTCCGGAAATACCAAAAGACTTGCCACCCCCCTTATTTCCAATAAAAGTACATCCTAAGGGGCATCCTAGAACCGCAGAAGATGTTTTTCTTTCCTCATATTTAGATGACGCAGCTCCCGAGTATGCTAACCCCGCCCCACATAGACCGTCGGCCGGGGAGGTTCAACGCCAAGATCCTGTATCTGTATCTCTACAGCACCAAATCCTGACACAAGTTCCGGCAAGCACATCTGTTTCCACATCTGTTCCTACAGCTACGTCTATAGCTGTGCCCACACCTATAGTTGCTGTATCGCGTTCAACAAATCCTTTCACGCCCGATACCCCAGACGGGGCTACCGGAGGTGCTACTAATATTTTTTCTACGCCACCCAGAATAAATAAACTTACCTTTCAAGAATCAGCACATCCACGTACCCCCAAACTCATAAATGCCCGTACGCTTAAGGAACTTCTTATAGATTGTAGATATGACCCTGTGCCCGGCAAAGAGGACGAAATGATCATGGCATCATTACGTATCCGACGAGCCGCGGTGTATTTAGGGAAGTTACCAGGAATGACTGTGCATCTAGATAATATATACCATTTTGTCCAAACAGGGCGAGACTCTGAATGTATTAACAGAGCTATGGAATACCAGAAAGTGGAGATACAGGGGGAACTGTTACGTTTCCTTATAAATTGTGTGATCAGAAATCAAGACCGACCGGGGGTAGACCCGGAAGCAATGCAAACTCTTACCAGATGGAGCCAGAATATATCAGAAGGGAGACATGATAAGCAAAACTGTATAATAGCCATGTGCCGAAAGATCCGTAAAGAAATAGAACGCCTACACGAAGAGAGATTAGCGGTAGACCAGTTCGAACAAAACGAGGAGGAGGAAGGATCAGGACTGCCCACAGGACAGTCAGACACCATAGCCTATGTAGGTAGAGGAAGATCTTGTAATAGTACTAGATGTTTTACTGACCCGATACGTCCGATATGTCCAGATAATAACAGGAATTTCCAAACACCTATAATAAATATAAGGTCCCCCGAGCATTCGTTCCAAGCCGCTGACAAATTACTGCGAGAACGAAGGGGTTATCATTTTCTCGATTCTATGGATGAACAAGAATTAGCCAGGTCAGCCGTTCATTGGGTTGACAGTCCCGGAAAGTATGATGATGATACCGTAGCCCACACATTTTTGAATCTCACCCCAGATGAACAGCGTTTAGCTGGGATTTATATGATTCAACAACTTCTTATACTATATAAAAGCCAACATTCAGATCCTGGTCCCTTACCTGATATATTGACTGAATTACTCACGAATAGATGGAGAGGTTCAGGTACTAAGCTAATTAAAGAAATACTAGAATCAAGAAAGCAGTACATTCTTTTTGTATGTCCAGAACATGTCTCACTGCCCATCAAGGAAAGACCGATGTATTACATGGACAGACAGAATCCCTTACGAGAAGTACACCCAATAAAGGGCGAGGACAATCAGTTTAAACGTGTATTTGTATATACGCCCATATCGAAAATAGAATTGTTAGAAATGAAGAAAGTGGTACCCAGTCATGACAAAGACCCAGCGGGTTTCCACCGAGAAATTAAAGACATGTTACTCATGGGAGAGTATTCCTATCCCGACATTATGACAATATTAAAGGTATTGATGCCTGCTGGCATTTATGAAAAACTCAAGGAAAAAGAGTGGGAGGTGGGAGACCAAAAGATAGACTGGACAGCATTAGAAAATGAAGAAAAGGCCCGAGGTCCAGGTTCGGGGCTTGGGGACAAAACTAAAGCACTACCAGGTTTACTAGTACAGGTACTGCCACGTTTATTAACTACGAAAAAGGAAGACTGGGGTGCAATTTCAGCCTGTAAACAAAAGCAAGATGAAGACACTAGTGATTTCTATGCACGATTTGAAAAATGTTTTGGTATAAATAGTGGCATAAAAGCAAGTAGCGAATCATACCCACATCTGTTTGTGACAAAATTAGTTGAAAATTCCTTGCCCCAAGTGAAGAATAGAGTATTAAAATTCGAGAGTACCTGGCAAGGTAACACCCCATCACAAATGTTACAAATGTTACAGTATCATCACAATAGAATTAGAGAGGAACAAGATCATGAACAAAGACGCATGAAAGACACGAAAATGAAAATGCTAGTCTCCCAGACATTTCCAGCTGAAGGACATAAAAAGGGTACGACACATTCCGGTGATTCAGCAGGACCTGTAAAAGGGACATGCAACTATTGTAAACAACCAGGTCATTATATACACGATTGCCCAGTCCTGAAGCGTAATATCGCCACAGGTATTACAAAAGAAAGACCACGGCCACTTAGACAGGATCAGAATGAACAAGGAGCCCCGCAGCATGCACAGTCCATGCCAGTCCCACAACAGTCTATACAGTTTGTGCCAGCTGCACCAGCGCTGCCGGTTGCTGCCACACAAACCACGACACGACAGCTGTACCAGACCGCACAGTACGACTATCCTGATTATCAACGATACGCATGAACAAGCCTAGAGAGGGAAGTTGACTTACCCCTTATCGAGGTCCCAGTAGACCAAGAAGGACCTTATGTACATAGTGAATTATTAGGCCAAGATAGAAAATTTTTACTCGATACAGGGGCAAGTCGAACAACCATAAAACGTAGTGAAGTTCCAGGGGCACCCCTCTCAGGCTCACAGAATATTTCCCTTGGTTTTTCAGGAAAACCTATTGTTAATGAAGTATCACAGCCTCTTCCACTTACGATAGGACCCTTGACCAGAACTACAGATTTATTGCTTACTAAATCATGTCCAGAAAACTTGTTAGGTATAAAAACACTGAAAGCTCTAGGAGCTATAATATGTTGTTCTCCGGAAGGAGTAAGATTGTTTTTACGTGATTTCAAAGGTCACTATGTGTCTAGAGACATGGATCCCCGACTGCAGACTTTACCTACACATCTATGGGCACAAGGCCCTACTGATGTTGGTTGCATGAATATTACACCATATCGAGTTACACTAAAGGCAGGAGTGGTACTACCACGAATGCGACAATACAAGTTACCACCAGATGCTGTAGTGGCTTTACTACAAATCATTGACGAGCTCATTGCCCAAGGAGTGGTTGTGGAAACAGACTCCAATGTATGTAATTCACCGATAATTCCGATTCTTAAACAAACAGATCCGAAGGCCCCGCCAGTATATCGATTGGTTATTGATCTGCGCGAATTAAACAAGTGCATTGTGCCACAATTCCCTGTGGTCCCAGATATCTCGTCATTACTGACAGCTATTGATTCTGAAGCAACATTCTTTACTGTAATTGATCTCAAGAATGCCTTTTTCAGCGTCCCAATAGATCCGGAAAGCCAATACTTGTTCGGATTTAGTTTAAATGGACGTAGCTTTAAATTCTCACGCGCACCTCAAGGATTTACAGAAAGCCCCAGCATCTATAGCCAAGCACTGAAACGAGAACTCGACAGTATCCACATGCCAGTAAACACTGCCCTGCTTCAATATGTCGATGATCTGCTGATCACCGCTAGAAGCGAACCTGAATGTGAGAAAGCATCACTGACAGTTTTATAATTTCTAGCCGAAAAGGGGCACAAGGTGTCCCCTTCTAAGCTGCAATTCTGTGTCCAGCGAGTTGTTTATCTTGGACACTCGCTGTCCAAGGAGGGAAGGCAGCTTACACCCGACCGCATTCAGTTAATAGCTAACATGCCAATACCCAAGACACAAAAGGAGGTGCGGGCTTTTATAGGCCTCACTTCATATTGTAGGCAGTGGATCCCTCAGTATGCATTTCTAGCAAAACCATTCATTCAGTTGACAACACAGGAGGCAGCCACATCGACTGTTCTCCCTTGGACTCAGGAACATACACAAGCTTTTGAAAGCTTAAAGAAAGCCTTATGTCAAGCACCGGTTTTAGCAACACCATGTTACAATAAACAGTTTACACTCTTTGTTACAGAACGCGAAGGTACTGCTTTGTCAGTACTCACACAGGAACAGGCAGGATCCCACAAACCATGTGCTTATTTTTCTAGTACATTAGATCCCGTAGCTCAGGCTTTGCCTGCATGCCTGAAATCAGTGGCAGCAACAGCTTTAGCAATAAGACAAAGCGATGCCATAGTGTTAGGACATCCATTGACAGTTCAAGTACCACATGCAGTAGAAGTTCTTGTGAATAGAACGCAAACACAACACTTGACTATAGCGCGACTTACAGGGTATGAATTAACATTGTTCCAGCCACATATAGAAATCAGACGTTGTAACACATTGAATCCTGCCACACTCTTACCCGTAATCGGAACAGACCCACTAGCTCATGACTGTATTGACGTTATTACAATCACGACGAAACCCAGACAAGACTTGACAGATGTCCCATTGTCAGACCCAGACCTGACGTTGTATGTAGATGGTTCATGTATGAGAACAAGTACAGGAGAGTTAGTGGCCGCTTACGCAGTCACAACAGACACTGAAATCATTGAAACAAATTGCATAAATACCTTGTCCGCTCAAGCAGCAGAGCTCGTCGCTCTGACGCAAGCCTGTATTCAAGCCACAAATAAAAGAGTCAACATATACACAGATTCACGTTATGCATTCGGAGTTGTACATGACTTCGGCGTACTGTGGCGAGAGAGAGGTTATTTAACTTCTCACGGTGCCCACATTCAGCACGGACCCCTCATTCATGCCTTATTAGATGCAATACATCTACCCACTGCAATATCAATTATGAAATGTAAAGCTCATACGAAAGTTACTGATATCATTTCTCAAGGCAATGATCTAGCTGACAGAACAGCTAAACAGACTGCCCAAACTCAAACATCCGACATGACAAAGACAATAGTCCCGACGCCAACACATTGTATGACGATTAAAGATCCCGCTCTTGATGTAATTGACATACAGACGCATGCTACACCAGACGAAATAAAGAAATGGACTGAATTAGGAGGGATTCAAACGGACCAAGGATGGATGACGAAGGAAAAATCTGTGTGGTTCCTTCCTGATTCAATGGTCCAAGTTATTATTAACACTATACATAGTCCAGCGCATCTAGGATAAAAAGCTATGCTAGACAGCATCCAACACATTTGGTTCAATAAACATTTACGAGCAGCAGCCAAGCAAAAAGTTCGTACCTGTATGATCTGTTGTCAGTTTAACCCAGGAAAAAGCGTTTCCGTAGAACAGGGTGGATTTCAGTCTCCTGATCACCCTTTTGAAGTCCTCCAGATGGATTATATCCAGATGGAACGATGTCGAGGATTCAAATATGTTCTCGTAGTTGTCTGTGCTCTTTCCCGTTGGACAGAGGCATACCCGGTTTCAGATTACACTGCCCCGACTACTGCCAAACAGTTAGTTCGAGAATTCTTCCCACGATACGGTTTACCACGTGCTGTCTACTCAGATAACGGCCAGCCGTTCTCATCCGAACTAATGAAACACGTTTCACTTTTGTTAGGTTATCAGTGGAAATTCCACTGTGTCCGACACCCCGAGGCAGCAGGTCTCGTAGAAAGACATAATCAGATCCTGAAAATCAGATTGTCCAAAATATGCAGAGAGAAAGGTGTCGACTGGGTAGTAGCCTTACCAGTTGCACTCTTTTACATGAGAATGGTAGCACACTCTCGAACAGGGCTATCTCCGTATGAGGTGATCTTTGGCAGACCACCAAATATGTGGGGGACGCCTATACCACGTAAAATAACTGATATTGACTGTAATATGCTGACAGATTATTTGGCTTCCTTGATGTCTGCACTACAATCTTGTCGTTCACAGGTAGCTGCAGCTTTTCCTGACAACACTGAGGTGAAACCCCATGACATAGTTCCGGGGGATCTGGTCCTCGTGAGGAACTTTGATCGAAAGACTCAGCTGGATCCTAGGTGGAAGTCACCGCAACTGGTCTTGCTCACCACAAGGACAGCCGTGAAGATCGAAGGCAGAAAAGGCTGGATACATTCAAGTCATATCAAGAAATTTCATGGACTACCATCGGACGTAAACACCACACCTCGTGTGTTTTCACCCATTGACTCAAAACTTCCTTTTATTGAAACCAGTAGTCACGAACAATATAAACTAAAACTCAGATCTAACCGGTCGGGAAATTTGATTGTTTAAGTCCTCTCCAAGGTGAAGCGGTTGAATTTGTCTCTGACATGTATCCCTTAGATCTGAATAGAGAAAACACCCGAAAAATGTTGAAACGACATGCATACTGTAAATCACTGCGTAGTCATTGCACAGTGACGTTATTAATTTTGTTTTTCTTAAGTCTTTTAATAATTACTGCAAGTATATTGTTGCACATATATTATCCTATTTCTAGACATGTTTATAATGTTACTGCTGAACATTCTTTTAGTGAATTACCTCTGCATGAGTTGTCTTATAGATTTGCGCTGCGCAATAACACGTTTATTAGTATGTTACATCATTCCCATCAGGTTAGCAATGCTACAAATTGTTGGATATGTGGCCGACTCCCTCCCTATCAGAATTATAAAGGAATTCTACCTCTCTTTCCATACCCATTCACACACAACGGCTCCTGTGGAGCATGGTTTAGTTTAATTAATCCCCTAGATTCAAATTCTGTAGTTTATCAAGACAACTGGGTATGGGGAAATTTAAACTTAGTT
The DNA here is from genome assembly GCF_964204655.1 of Triturus cristatus. Lineage (NCBI taxonomy): Eukaryota > Metazoa > Chordata > Amphibia > Caudata > Salamandridae > Triturus > Triturus cristatus. The sequence continues at coordinate 354,156,622 of NC_140594.1, forward strand.
TTACTTAAAGTCTGCTACCCTAACAAGGAGGGACTTCCCAAGAGAACAGGAACTGATCTAGAAAATGAAGTATATGGATTAGGTAATTTTACGCTTAATCTTATGATCCTAAATGTCGAATCCGAAGCTACTCCAATTTTGCCCGCCATGTCAGTATTTCCAGTAAAAGGTGAATTATGTGTAAGAAAGAATGGTTCCATACATATGGGCCATAGTAGATGCACCACTGTAATAGAATTCAGTGATCAAGGCAAGTCGATATTTAGAGCTTCCCGCCATTCCTATTTTATATGTGGTCAGACGGCATATGTACGCCTACCTCTAGATTGGGATGGTACCTGTTACATTGGATTTCTTTTGCCACCTGTTTTCCTAGCTCCTCCTGATTATCACAGAAATACTCATTTAGTACACAATAGAGAAAGGAGAGATCTCCCAATTGTCGATTATACTGAAACAGCATGGGAAAAATACACGGATTTCAATAAAGGTCTCTTTCCCTATATAGGTACCGTTACTAATAGTAAGCTGATACGTAGATTAACTAGAACCCTTGAAGCAGTAGTGAACGAAACTATTTCCGCCTTAGGCAATTTAACAGAAGAACAGTCTGCTATGCGGATTGTTGTGCTTCAGAATCGTCTTGTCCTTGACGTCATCCTGGCCGATAGGGGCGGAGCTTGTAGGGTCATCGGATCAAGTTGTTGCATTTTCATACCAGAAAATTCGCCATCTGTATATAAAGCCATAACTCGCCTTCATAAGATTGTAAGCCAGATACACCAGAATCCAGGCACCTGGACTTGGTCCGGTTGGTTTTGGAGTGTATTATCTACCTTTGGATGGAAGGTCCTATCCTTCCTAGGTATTGGCTTTCTCATACTATTCAGTTGCTGTCTATGCCTACAATGTGGACCAGCGATCTGTGGTCTGTGTGCCACATCGTGTATTCCACCACCAAGATCTCGTTCGTCCCAGAAGAAAAAAGAAGAACAAATGATGCTATATGAACAGATCAATGGATTGATGAAGATTGATATCTCTTGACGGGCAAGTAGGGGACAAGGAGGGAATGTGGAAATATGGATTTTTCTGATCAGTTATGTCCCCTATCTTGGACCCCAACGGTTTCATGTATGAATCACAAGTACATGTATGTTCCCTCCAGTTCCAGTTATGAAGACGCAAACACATGTGCGTCCACCGTCAACATGTCCTCTTTCAGATCCGCCATGAATAGGCCGGATATTCCATTCCTAAGTATGAAAGGCCACCGGCTTTATATGGTTCACTTATGCCATTTTACAGTCCAGGCAAGTAGGCCCTGATTCTGTCATCAAGCTTTTCTTGCTTTCTGCCTCTGAAGCTCCAGTCTGAGCATGCATCTGTGACCATGAACTTTTTCTCATTCCCTGCGCGGCTCACGAAGCCTGACATCAGCCTGTTGCCTGCCAAGAAACTGTATTTCACCTTCGAAATTATCTGCTCCGCTCCCTGCCCAATGCATTCCTGTCTAGTAGTTTCAGTAAACATTCTTCCAGCTACCGAGCAAAGGCCCGGCTTCTCTGTCTTTATGCAAGTAATTCATAGCACTGTTACTATGGAAGATTCCTACCCTCGCATCTAGTGTAGACACTTAGGCGCTTGTACACGCACTAACAGTCAGTATAGTCAGTATAGAATAAGATTCTACTCTAAGAGACCTCTCTTCTGGATAACATAGTTCTTTAAACATAGGATGTTAGATATGATTTGGGATTAGGTTGACTTGACCCTCCAGACTTCTGTCGCCACATGTAGAGCTAAATGTCAAGTCCCCTTCACCCCCTAGTTGCACGTCAATCACACATCATGCTGCTGTGCGCGCATCTCTGCCAAGTATTTCTGCTGACATTGCGAAATTATTTCATAGGTCCACCCATATGTGACATCACAACCAATGACGTTTCCTTGTTACTCCCAATTACGCCTCTTTCAGCTACGCATGTGAAATGTTATCTTTGCTATCAATTGTTACGCCTCTTGCATTTGCTTCACTGTAATGCCTATTGTATAAAAGTGATTAATTATCAATAATGTATGTACTTCACTTCCTGAACCTTCGTGGTGATGGAACTTGGAGCAACCGATTCGAATCGTCCATTGGAATAAAGCCCATTCCGAACCTCTAATACCACGGATTCTGCCTCTTATTTACTGAGCTATTTTTATTATGTTTCTGTATCAAATTAAATCCCGGTAATTAAATTATTTACCACAAGTGGCATAAGATATGGGGGCAATGGAACCATTATAGGGGAGATATTTGTGTGCCCCCGGTTACTGAGATGCTCGATGTGCAACTTTCCCCCTAGCTCTACTCCCAACTTTGGACGTAAAACTGTTCATAACCTGGAGTCCGTACCTCTGCTTTCCCCTCACTTCTTTGGCGCGGTGTACTGCTCCGCTGATGGGAGTGGGACCTCGCCCCAGCTGAGAACTAGCGCATGCTTATTATATGCTCTGCCTTGCTTGTGTTTTTATTTTTTGGTTTACATTAAAACTAAACCTTTGTTACTCCTGATGTATAGCTATGGACCTTCCTACGTATTGTTCTCATCGTGCTGCCGGACCTCCGGGATGTCGGCTGAATAGTTGTGTACCATGTTGATGTAAATAAAGGTTTTATAAAAAGAAAAAAAAAGAAGGCATTCAAGTGTGTCACACATTTGCCATAAATTCGGAATGGTTGCACTCTAGTTGCTCATTAGATCACTGTAGTAAAGCTACTGCTCACCATGGAAGTCTGCTGCTGGTATTCAATGTGCATTTTTCAGTCTGCATGTCAGAATTTTTTAATGAAATAGAAGAGGATTTGAGAAGTCAAAATGTGCCCTAATTTTTCTTTCTGCAGCACTAATCATAATTTCTATGGCAAAATGAACCCCCTCATTGTGTTCCTTTTAAATTAAGCTACTCTCTACTACTCACTCGCTACTACTATCTACTACTCACTCTCTACTACTACTCTCTACTACTCACTCTCTGCTGCTCTCTCTACTACTCTCTACCACTCACTCTCTACTACTCTACTACTCACTCTCTACTACTCTCTACTACTCTCTCTCTACTACTCACTCTCTACTACTCTCTCTCTACTACTCACTCTCTACTACTCACTCTCCACTACTCACTCTCTACTACTCACTCTCTACTACTCACTCTCCACTACTCACTCTCTACTACTCACTCTCTACTACTCTCTACTACGCACTCTCTACTACTCTCTACTACTCACTCTCTACTACTCAGTCTCTACTACTCTCTCTACTACTCTCTACCACTACTCTCTACCACTCACACTCGACTACTCACTCTCTAATACTCTACTACTCTCTCTCTACTACTCTCTACTACTCACTCTCTACTACTCTCTACTACTCACTCTCTACTACTCACTCTCTACTACTCTCCACTACTCACTCTCCTCTACTCACTCTCTACTACTCGCTCTCTACTACTCTCTACTACTCACTCTCTACTACTCTCCACTACTCACTCTCCACTACTCACTCTCTACTACTCGCTCTCTACTACTCTCTACTACTCACTCTACTACTCACTCTCTACTACTCTACTACTCTCTACTACTCTCTCTACTACTCACTCTCTACTACTCTCCACTACTCACTCTCTACTACTCACTCTCTACTACACACTCTCTACTATTTGCTGTCTACTACTCGCTCTCTACTACTCTCTCTCTATTACTCTCTACTACTCACTCTCTACTACTCCCTACTACTCACTCTCTGCTACACACTCTCTACTACTCTCTCTCTCTAGTACTCACTCTACTACTCACTCTCTACTACTCTCTACTACTCACGCTCTATTACCCACTCTCTACTACTCTCTACTACTCACTCTACTACTCTCTACTACTCACTCTCTGCTACTCCCTCTACTACTCTTTACTACTCTCTACTACTCACTCTACTACTCAATCTCTTCTACTCTACTACTCACTCTCTACTACTCTCTCTACTACTCACTCTCTACTACTCACTCTCTACTACTCACTCTCTATTATTTGCTGTCTACTACTCGCTCTCTACTACTCTCTCTCTATTACTCTCTACTACTCACTCTCTATTACTCTCTACTACTCACTCTCTACTACTCACTCTCTACTACTCTCTCTCTCTCTACTACTCACTCTACTACTCACTCTCTAGTTCTCTCTCTCGGCTACTCACTCTCTACTACTCACTCTCTACTACTCACTCTACTACTCTCTGCTACTCACTCTACTACTCACTTTCTACTACTCTCTACTACTTACTCTCTACTACTCACTCTACTACTCTCTACTACTCATGCTCTATTACCCACTCCCTACTACTCTCTTCTACTCACTCTACTACTCTCTACTACTCACTCTGCTACTCTCTCTACTACTCTTTACTACTCTTCACTACTCTTTACTACTCTCTACTACTCTACTACTCACTCTCTACTCTCTATTCTCTATTACTCATCCTCTACTCTCTACCTCTCTCTCTACTACTCTCTACCTCTACCTCTCTACCTCTCTACCTCTACACCTCTACCTCTCTCTAACTCTCTCTACACGCACACATATGCACATATATATATGCATGTATATGCATTTATATATATGTATGTGTATATATATACATACATATATAAACATATATATAATCTGCATATCTACATAAATACAAATATAAATGCATGCATACATATACATATATGCATACATATGCATGTTATGTACATGAAAGTTTGAAAAACACTAATAAAAGCAAACTTAAAAAGCCACCTAATTACAAACAGAATTGCTTTAACTTAAACGAGGGCGAGACCTATTGCATTTTCAATGCTAGTTTACTTTGGTTCAATCAAGAAGGCATTCAGATGTGTCACACAATTGCCATAAATTTTGAATGTTAGCACTCTAGTTGCTCATTAGATCACTGTAGTAAAGCTACTGCTCACCAAGGAAGTCTGCTGCTGGTATTCAACGTGCATGTGTCAGTCTGCATGTCAGAATTTTTTAATGAAATAGAAGAGGATTTGAGAAGTCAAAATGTGCCCTAATTTTGCTTTCTGCAGCTCTAATCATAATTTCTATGGCAAAATGAACCCCCTCATTTTGTTCCTTTGCAAATTAAATGTTTTAAGTGTTACCGCTTGATTCCAATCAAGATGGCTTCAGGTGTGCCATACTTTTTCATAAGTAAGACTGTTAGCGCTCTAGTTGTTCTTTAGAACACTCTGGAACATTCTGTCATTGGGCTATACTTGGGCTACATCAGGGTGATATTTGGGCTCTTTTGTCTCTGGTGGCCATCTTGGGAGACTTATTTGTTATGAAGTTTCCTAATTTCCTCATTTACTACAGGCTCCTCAGTAGGAACACTTTCAGTTTTTTACTTTGATTCCATCAAGAAGGCATTCAGATGTGTCACACATTTGCCATAAATTCAGAATGTTAGCACTCTAGTTGCTCATTAGATCACTGTAGTAAAGCTACTGCTCACCAGGGAAGTCTGCTGCTGGTATTGAAAGTGCATGTTTCAGTCTGCATGTCAGAACTTTTTAATGAAATAGAAGAGGATTTGAGAAGTCACTCAAAATGTGCCCTAATTTTTCTTTCTGCAGCACTAATCATACTTTCTATGGCAAAATGAACACCCTCATTTTGTTCCTTTTTTAAATTAAATGTTTTAAGAGTTACCACTTTATTCCAATCAAGATGGCTTCAGGTGTGCCATACGTTTGTCATAAGTAGGACTGTTAGCTCTCTAGTTGTTCTTTAGAACACTCTGGGAAGCTGCAGTAGAACACAAAGTAATCAACTGACAGTCTCTGCCCTTGTTGGATGTACATGTTTTACTGAGAATGTCAGACTTCATTCTTACATGACTGAGAAAGATAATGTGAATTTACAGAAAATATGCTCTCAGTTTAGCTTATATATCACCTTTCAAACCTCTGTGGGAAAAGCATGAGAAAATAGTTTTCTCTCAAACATGATTCATGATATCCCAGCAGAAGGCTTTTTCACATGGTAAAATCACCTTAGAACACATCACAATTCCTAAAATGAGTATGGCAAAATCAACAAATGATTTATAATGTAACTAAAGTCTTAAAACCTTCTATTAACTGCAATGCTTTTTAATGAGGTGCTATCATGTATATTGGTCACAAGGTGAATGCCAACACTTCTTGGATGAAGTGCTGACAGCCAATCAGATCTCACGATGAGATGTGTGGTTAGGCTCCACCCAGATATATCTATGATTTTACTTTTGATTTTCTCAGGAACTACTGAACGGATTTACAACATTTAACCAAAAGGCACGAGTGTGAACCAAGGGCTAACTTTTTGCCAAATTTGGTTTAATTACGTTCAGCAGTTCGGGCTGTAGCTGCGATTAAAGGTTCCTATGGAAAATTGCATGGGGAAAACACGTTTTGGGACCCCCTTTTTTCTCGGCTCCCGCTTGACAAATCACCCCGAGACTTTCAGGATAGGAGCGGACCGGAGCGCCCCACCAGTTTTGAACATTTCGTGAAGATCCGTCAACCGGCGCCAAAGTTATTCCAAATAGAATGTTGCGGATCTCCTATAGATAATAGGTCCTAACTATAACTACCTACTGGCGACCGCAGGGTGTGCGCACGGTGAAAAACCAGAAAAAAATAAATAAATAAATACATAACTTAGCATTTAAAAAACCGTACAAATTCACTTAAAAAACCATAGGTTTCACACACGTTATAGTTAGGAATTAGCATTTAAAAAACCTTGCAAATTCACTTAAAAAACCATAGGTTTCACACATGTTATAGTTAGCTGTACATTTCACTCGTAAAAAACCAATGAAATTCCACGTTATAGTTAGATCAGGTAACTATAACTTGCGCGACCGCAATCCACAATGTGTCATTTCAGATGTCATCATTGATGTGATGAGTGATGTCACTGACCATGTCATGAGTGATGTAATATGTGACGTCATCAGCAGTTTATTGTGGGCGCGCAAGTTATAGTTACCTGATCTAACTATAACGTGGAATTTCATTGGTTTTTTACGAGTGAAATGTACAGCTAACTATAACATGTGTGAAACCTATGGTTTTTTAAGTGAATTTGCAAGGTTTTTTAAATGCTAATTCCTAACTATAACGTGTGTGAAACCTATGGTTTTTTCAGTGAATATATATATATATATATATATATATATATAGATATATTTAGATATAGATATAGATATATATATATATATATACGATCACTCGTAAAAACCTTCAGTTTCCAACCTGAAAAACAAGCGAGGACCCAAGGTTGGTGCAGAATATTCTTTATTTGCCACCAGTTAATCCGCCATGACACGTTTCGGCCTGTTGACGGCCTTGATCACATGACACGTCTGAAACAGTTTTTCCCCCATTTAAAGTGCCAGTGCATAACTTTTGTCAACCAACATAAACAACAGACTATGGTAACAATTCAATGCATAATGCAAATTTGAACATATTATGATCCAACCATAGTATTATTAATATGTATACATAGCTTTGTATTACATAATTATTATAAGTTGTTTGTTGTACTAAGGGTACACTTTGGTAAAAAAATATAATTACTGCATGAATGCTCAATCTGCCCAATGAGTCTTATTAATGCGTTGGTTGTCGTAAAATTAATAGTGTGTGCTATTTCCTAAAATATTGTGATTAATCTAAATCCCAAAAACTAAAAGTGTTGTGTGTGCAAAAGTGCTGTGTGTTTATTATTCGCCATTAATGATCCTAGAACCATCAATAATTGACTATAGGTAAACAATAAATTATATAGTTACATGTAAAAACGTATTGTTACTGACATAAATCAAAAGCATACTCGCAGTCATCTAATCAATTTGGACTAACTATGATCTTAGAGTATGCTATTAGATCCACACCAGGTGTGATGTAGAAATAGACATCTAGGGTTAGGTATTGTATTTATCTGATTCTTGTAAACCGCTTTGGGGTTCCTTCCACTATACATAATAATATGTTGCAAATCAATATGCATACATGATATAATAGTAGGATGAAAACGCCTAAAAAGAGTATAAATATATATATAAATATATACCATAAAACCCTAGATTTAAAAAACAGATTTCATAAATATTGTAATAAATAGTCATATAAATATAAATGTATAAATATATAAAGATATAAGACCATTACAATAAATTGATGTAGATTCCAAACATCCTGGAATCGGTGGATCCACATCCCGCGATCCTCAAGCACACCCGATTGTACAGCCAATAACCCACGTGGCTGGTACACATCGGCGCCTAACTTACCAGTTCGGGTGACCGGTCTTTCCGTACCGCACCCTCACCTTGCCAGTTTCATTTACGTTTCAAGGTCCACGCTCATCGATATCATCAGCCCTGAAGAGTCACATCTTTACACAGTGTGACGAAACACGTGTCGGCTGAACATTTGCGTGCTTTGTATTGGTCAGACATTGACACACATAAAGTTTTTCTTTTCTCAAAAATTCTGCTGATGTCGACCTGCTATGTTCAAAATCAATCGAATTTATTTACTTACTCATTCCTCTGACAGATGCTACTAATAAGCTTTATCCTGATTGTGTGCGCAGGACTTTGTCTTATGATCTTAGAGTATGCTATTAGATCCACACCAGGTGTGATGTAGAAATAGACATCTAGGGTTAGGTATTGTATTTATCTGATTCTTGTAAACAGCTTTGGGGTTCCTTCCACTATACATAATAATATGTTGCAAATCAATATGCATACATGATATAATAGTAGGATGAAAACGCCTAAAAAGAGTATAAATATATATATAAATATATACCATAAAACCCTAGATTTAAAAAACAGATTTCATAAATATTGTAATAAATAGTCATATAAATATAAATGTATAAATATATAAAGATATAAGACCATTACAATAAATTGATGTAGATTGTTCAGCACACATAAGAAAACAATAAACGTTTTGTGGGAGATGGTGCCGCTCATACTTAACATTGTTTTGCCAATATATCTTATCTATTTTTACAGCTTCCTCACCAAAATTGTGCAAAAGTATTCTATTTATTTACAGGTATGTGTGTAAGTCTTCCGTATTGTTGAGACCTCCTGGATGCTTAGAGTCAAATTCCAGGATGTATCTAGTTTCTAGGTGTCTTAATTTACCTTCCTTATCGCCTCCTCTCTTGTGTGCTGGAACTGACTCTATGGCATAGTATGTAAGATGTTTTAAGTCACTGTCGTGGTGATCTCTGGAATGTCTGGCCACCGGATAGCTTGCATCCTTATTAGTAATGGCCCTCATATGTTGTAATATTCTCTTATGGACTGCCAGCTTGGTGCTGCCTATGATTTAAGTTTGCAGCTGCGTTCCAATATATACATAGCATATTAAGATTTGCATGTAAGGTGCTGTGTAATATTTTGTATTTTGTTATTGTATGCAGTTTGGTACGTGGGGGTATTGATGCCACACTGGCAGGCTTTGCATGTCGTACATCTGAAGAACCCTTTTCTGGCTGTCAACCACATATCTCTCCCTTGAACTTCCGGGCTGCTTTTAACTAGTGCCCTTGCCATACTAGTTGTTTTCCTAAAAGAAATGGATGGGTTGGTGGATAAGTATTTGCCTATTATAGGGTCATCACGTACAATGGGCCAATTCCTTCGGGTAATCGTTCTTAGTTGTTCTTCCTGTTTGGAGAAACCCAAAATTAATCGTATGGGCTCTGTGAGTTCATGTTTTTCACCAAATCTAGCCTTATTCTTGGTGCTAGACTGTAGGAGGTCTTCTCTAGCCTTTTCTTTGGATGTAGTGATAGCTGCATCAACTATCGCAGCATTATACCCTCTTGCTAGAAATCGATTTCGGCATTCTGCTTGTTTGTCAGTAGCATCTACTGCATTTTTTATCTATTTATTTATCTTGAGTTTTATATAGCGCTGGCTAGACCCGTAGGTATCAGAGCGCTTTACCTAAGGAACAGAGAGTTGCACGTTACACATTTTACATAGGTTACACAATGAGGATCAGAGTTACAGGCTAACATGTTACATTTGTTAAAAGCAATCAAAACTTAGTAATCAAAGAAAAAGGGCAGAGTTACAGAAAATTCATCATGGGAGGGGGAGGGGAAGGGAGAAACGGGGAGACGGGGAGAAACTGTGCCCAATGTCCGGCTGGGTAGGTGACAGCCGAGGTGATGAACCAGGGCCGATCTCCTCAATAGCTGAACCAAGCAGCTCCACCGGGCGTCGGACATAATGCTCGGACGCCGCTGTCAGGATAGTGAACTGGTGAACTCAGAGAGTGTCAGAGTAGCGCAGGGGGGTTGGGGGGGTGGGAAGCAATGGAACAGGAACACATGGAATGAGGCGGAGAGGTGGGAAGGGATAGATTCCAAGGTCGGAGCTCCTCGTGGTGAAAGTCTCCCCTGGCGGCCATCTTAAGGTCAGGCAAGGAGATTGTACCCCTGTAGGTCCCCACATCCGGGTCCTTTTCACGGATTGCTGAGACCATTCCTGGGGCCCTGCTATTACTGCTTTCCCCCCTCAGGGTCCCACTGGGGTGTCCCCACACCACACCTGAAAATGGGAGGGACGGCTGCCATTTTGGAGTCAGACGGGGCACCTCAGGGTCTCCTACCCTCTCGGTCTGCATTCAGTTCTTGGGGCCCCCCTTGCACCAGTACTGTAGCTCCAGAGTCTCAGTGTACGAGGGTCCCTTTAGTCCCAGTCTACTCCTTGAAGTGTTTGCTGTGCTCGGGTTTGGACAGTTCTTCTTGCTTCCCCGGGCTCTGATCCGTCCGTCTGGTTTCTAGGCTTCTATCTGCCACGATCCCCCCCTTCCGATAGTAGACTGTCCCTCAGAGCTTCTTCTCTGCCGGTGTTCAGCCCTTGCTCCGGTCCACAGCCTAAATCCGGCGATTGCGGCTGGACGGCGCCATCTTGATTTGCGCCTCCTCCTCTTTTCACCCGACTCATTCTCCCGATCCGAGCGCTCACCGGCAATTTCAGCAGCTGCCCCCATTTCCACGCATCTTCACCGCTCCGTATTTGTGTTTCTAGGCTATGTTGGGGCCCTAAATACGCTACATAGCAGCGGGCTGCGACGGAGCTGTAACAGATCATGTCCGTATGGCCATCTTGAAGTGCAGCTGTATATTGCTGATTGCTCATTGCTGCAGATATGCCTTATGCGCAGCATTTCCCCATAGGGGATACTGTTAATGAGGTGAGCTGGATGCACGCTGGATGCGTGCAAGATTGTATTGCCTTCTGTGGGTTTTCTGTACAGGGTTGTGGTCAGGTCATTATTTTCAATTCAGATCTGAACGTCTAGAATTGTGACTTCTGTTTTGCTTATTGAGGAATGTAAACTTAAGATTAACATCATTGATATTCAGTTGTTGTATGAAATCAATAGCACTTTGTTCAATACCACTCCATATTAAAAACAGATCATCTATGAATCTAAGCCATGAAATAATGCTGGATGAGAACTCTTGTTCATATTTTATCATGAGGCCCAGCTCCTCCTACCAGCCCATAAATAGACAGGCATAGCTGGGGGAGAAGCTGGTCCCCATGGCAACTCCTTGGGTCTGCTTGTACATTTGATTATTGAACATAAATAAATTGTTCTCCAAACAAAACAGTAACGTGTTAATTAACATTTTGTTGTGTGTATCATATCTAATTGGTCTATTAGCCAAGAAATAGTCCACAGCTCTAATACCATCCCTATTTCGAATACAAGTATATAGAGATGAGACGTCCAGGGCTGTTAGCAGATATTCCGATTGCCATACAACACTTTTGATCTTTCTTAAAAAGTCACTGGTGTCTTGTACATATGATTTGAGGCTTTTGACATGTTCCTGTAAAAAGAAATCGATGTACCTGGACATGTTTTCTAATGATCCGTCGCAGGCCGTAATTATGGGTCTCCCTGGTGGCCTCTGAATGTTTTTATGTACCTTAGTGACAAAGTAGATCACCGGAATGGAAGGATGCTCTTTCTTTACATACTTATACTCATCCCAACTGATTAGACCCATACTTTTCCATGCCAGGAGTTGAGAGAAGAATTGCTCCTGTGTCTGTTTGTATTTCAAGATAGAGCTTTTCTAATAGCATTCTTGATCGTTTAATTGGCTATAAGCTTCTTTGGGATACTCATCCAAGGGCCATAAGACTATGTTCCCACCCTTATCTGCATTTCTTATGACCACCTTATTTTATTTTTTTAATTTGTTGATAAATTGGTGGTAATTCCTTTGTTGGTAGGTCATTTTCATTTTAGATCTGCTTGTAGTGTAATTTAATTTCTTAATTTGTGCAATATCTGCTCATTAAAGACGTCCAATGCATCCGGGGGCACGATGGGTACAAATCTGGACTTTGCTTTGAAAGAGGTAGAAGGTCTGGCGGACGTGTTGGGGAAGGCATTATTTACATTATCGTTTTCCTCCTAAGCTGTTATGCTTCCACTGGTATTTGCCGGGCTTTCTTTCCCCATATGCAATTCATGCATGTCTCGAAGTAAGCCGATATCAGAAACTCTAAAACCTGGGATCTCTACATTAGTATTAGGTGGCTCAGTAATATCAGTCTGGTTATTTGTCTTTCTTTGTTGGTGGAACTTAGCGAGCTTGAGTTTTCTAATGAATTTGTAAATATCCGCCCTGGTTTGTACATAATCAAGATTAGACTCTGGGCTATAGGAAAGTCCTAATGATAAGAGTTGTTGCTCAGTAATGGAGAGATTGATATTGGCCAGGTCTATAATTGAATTCCCAGTGGCAAGTCCAGGACTTCCAGTGATGCTAGACAGTGTGACAATTTCCTTTATTTGCGGTTCCCCCGTCCTCGTCCTCTCTTCATGTTCTCTCCTACTTCTCTGGGCTTGTCTTCTCCCCCTTCTCCTCTGGGTGCTCCTGCTGCCGCAGTTCCCTCGTTGCGGGGTCATAGGGTTTCTCTTCTGCTTCTTTTTAAAATGTCCAACTCTTCCCCCAACGTTAGTCTTACAGTGCTTTGCTCCTCCCTTCTTCTCAGTGTTTCATTCTCTGATTCACTGTCTTGTGCTGAGCTGAGGTCCGACATGGATATAGATTCTACTTGTTGGTTTCTATCCTTCGGGTCTGGACTTTTACTTGTTGGTTTGCTGTTGCTGCTCTCAATGAGTTGCATCTACGGGCGAAGGTGAAGATTTGCCCATTGGCATAATCGTCTCTATCACGCCTAAATTTGTATGTTTTTCTCATCTTTTCTTCTTCCTTGTGCAATCTGGCTGTCCTCACATCTTGTAATTTTTGTCTGGTCTGGGGGTTCCCCTGCTGTTTTATTTAATTTTCTAGGGCTTCTATTTTGGCTTGCAAATCCGCTCTGTCAATCTCTGTGTACTTGACTGGTATCTCCACTAGTCTACGGCAGGATTCTAAGTTGCATTGCGCCAACTCTGCCATCATGAGCGGGTTTGGCGTCTCGTAACTGGGGGCGATCATGATTCGGAGGCCCCTGGAAATCCTCCCTACATCAAGGTACCTCTGAAGAGATTGGGCCTCCCAGCATTTAGATTGTTCTTGGCGCATAAGACTTTCTAGTATGCGATAATTATCCTTTAAACCTTTAGTTTTCCCATCACTTTCCCGGGTTGCATCATTAGTTGCACCTTGTGTTGTTATTAAGGTTTTAGAGAACATTTCCTCTGCTGCTGTTTCTCTGTTCCTAAGCGTGTCTGCGGACATGGCTGGTGGCTTGTACTGGTTTATAATCAATGTCCCGTAATGAAAGACTCCTTTTCTGGCTAATGCCTGCAGGGTCCCCTATGGTGCACTCCTTTCCTCCTGCACGTAACAAAATATCTCGTACCTGGGTGTTGTCGACAGAAAATTTACAGGCTCCTTCTCCCGATTTCGCTCCTCCGAGCAGTCCTCGAATGTGGGGCCTCTCAGCACGTCAAGCCGACATCCGGGTAGATTGCTTCGTTGTTCGTCAGGGGTCTCCGTGTATTCCGTTGCGGGAAAACTGGTTGAGTGCCCCCGGGGTCCCCGCCAACGCGGCCGTGTGAGCCCGCAGAGCTGCTGACGAGGGAAACCGGAAGACCGACTTGCTAATCCGGAGCCTGCTTATTGGGAAGGGGGTCATCAAACCGGAGGAAGTCTCTCCGTAAATATCCGATCACTCGTAAAAATCTTCAGTTTCCAACCTGAAAAATGAGCGAGGACCCAAGGTTGGTGCAGAATATTCTTTATTTGCCACCAGTTAATCCACCATGACGCGTTTCGGCCGGTTGACGGCCTTGATCACATGACACGTCTGAAACAGTTTTTCCCCCATTTAAAGTGCCAGTGCATAACTTTCGTCAACCAACATAAACAACAGACTATGGTAACAATTCAATGCATAATGCAAATTTGAACATATTATGGTCCAGCCATAGTATTATTAATCTGTATACATAGCTTTGTATTACATAATTATTATAAGTTGTTTGTTGTAATAAGGGCACACTTTGGTAAAAAAATATAATTACTGCATGAATGCTCAATCTGCCCAATGTGTCTTATTAATGCGTTGGTTGTCGTAAAATTAATAGTGTGTGCTATTTCCTAAAATATTGTGATTAATCTAAAACCCAAAAACTAAAAGTTCTAAGTGTGTGAAAAGTGCTGTGTGCTTATTATTTGCCATTAATTATCCTAGAACCATCAATAATCGACAATAGCTAAACGATAAATTATATAGTTACATGAAAAAACCTATTGTTACTGACATAAATCAGAAGCATACTCGCAGTCATCTAATCAATTTGGACTAACTATGATCTTAGAGTATGCTATTAGATCCACACCAGGTGTGAAGGAGAAATAGACATCTAGGATTAGGTATTGTATTTATCTGATTCTTGTAAACAGCTTTGGGGTTCCTTCCACTATACATAATTATATGTCGCAGATCAAAATTCATACATGATATAATGGTAGAATAAAAAACGCCTAAAAAGAGTATAAATATAAATATAAATATATATATATATCATAAAACCCTAGTTCTAAAAATCAGATTTCATGAATATTGTAATAAATATATATATATATATATGATGGATACATCTGCCTGTGGATTTCTCACCTTTTGAATTACCCCTGCGCCAGCATTCTGCAGAAATTCTTTTCCTAGCTCTCCCACGTCGACGAGGACGTCATAATAGCATGGCCCCGCTCGGGACTCCATATGACGTCATCTGAATCATAAGAAGACCTCGTCGGCGTGCTGACGTCAGTTCCCCTTGTTTCGCGCTATCGACGCTTAACAGTTTTTTCTGGGACCCTCTATTTTCAACGAGATTACTTTGTTTCTTCACGTCTTCTTCGTGTTTCTGTAGAAATGGCTACTTTTAAGAAGTCAGGTTTCAAGTCCTGCAGGGAGTGTGGGGATCATATGTCTATTACAGCCCCCCACGACGATTGTCTTTGATCTCTTTCTTTGGACCATGACGTCGAAGGGTGTTCGTGTTGTCGAAAGATGAATCCTAAGGCGTTGAAGGAGCGTGAAACAAAACTCTTTATGGTGAAAGCGAAGAAAGAAAAGAGGGTCGTAAGTGCTTGAAGTCGTCGACCTCGCATACTTCCAAATCTAAGAAGCATAAGAAGTTGAATAGGAGACACAGTTCTCGACGTCGCGCTTCGAAGGGCAAGGCTTCGATGTCGTCTTCACCTGTTCAGCGACGCTGGGAAAAGGACTTTGTTTCTCCGTCGCCTTCTCCTTCTCCGCAGGCGACTCCGATTCACACGCCGACTCAGAGGGGTTCGACAGCGTCAAGAGGCTCTTCGACGGCCATAGGGTCTCTGGCGCCCAGAGGTTCTCCGGCTCCTAGAGAGTCTTCTCCTGTACCTGTAGCTTCGCCTGAGCGGGCGACGGTCTCACCGGCTCCGCAGCCTCCAGTTCGGCCTCGGATGGATCCATACCAAGGAGGCCCCGATCCTTACCCTCCTTTTCCAGGACCAGGAGCGGATCCCTCGCATTTCCTAAATGCAATGTTTGGTATGTTTGCCAGGGCATCCTACCCTTCCGGTGTGCTTTCTGGCCCCGTGGGTCCGCTTGCCTTTAACTTGGGTGTCCTCCAGCAGTATGCCCAGGCGCCTTTCGTGCCTTTTATGGCGACTGCTCCATCTTGGCAGTTTCCGGCGCTGAGGTTTTCAACTCCGAATCCTCAAACTCCGTCTGGTGTCGAATCGGCGCCGTCTCGGATTCGTTCGGTGCCGTTGCCTGTTTCTGAAGACCCTCCTTCGACGCCAGCACCATTGTCACCGGCGCCGTGGCTGACGCCGCCAACACCAATCCCAAAGCAGCATTCCAGGAGGGAAGCACAAAGGCTGCTAGAAGAGGATGAGTACCGGAAGGAGCAGGAGGAAGGGGAGATACTCGACTCTGTGGATGAAATCGAGGGTCTGCAAGATGCAAGTGGTTTAGACACTTCCCCGGAGTGGGAGCTCTCTTCACCAAAGACTGTCCTCCCTCAGGATGTTGCCCCTTATCATGTAGTGATTAGGAAAGCTGCTGAATTGTTGAATTTTCAGTTGCCTTCAGCAGAAGTTAAGTCAAATATTTTGACTGAAGTGCTTAATACTTCTTCATCAGTTAGTGAGCCTCTTCTGCCTTTCAATTAGGTATTGACGGAGCCTATCTTGAAGGTGTGGCAGAAGCACTTGACTGCTCCTGCAGTTTCTAGATCAATTGCAAGGAGATATAGATCAGCTCCTGGAGATCCAGCTTTTCTTTCTTCCCACCCATCTCCTGAAAGCTTAGTGGTTCAGGCTTCTTGCTCCAAGCAGTCGTCTGTGTCCTTCCCTACCACACCGGGGGATAGGGATTCTAAGAAGATGGAACAGTCGGCCAAGAAGATGTTTTCCTCAGCAGGTATGGCGTTGAAGTCTACGAACACCACTTGCTTGCTTGGCAGGTACATTCATGCCCTTATGGACTCTGTTAGGCAATTGGCCCCTACACTTCCTGAGGATGATCGAGTTCATTTTCTTGAGGCTCTTTTGGATTCTCAAGCAGCTGCCCAACAGGTCATTGTTTCGGGTTTGGACACTGCAGACTTGGATGCCCGGGTAATGGGTTCTTCAGTTGCAACGAGGAGGCATGCCTGGCTCAGATCTTCTGGTTTTTCACTGGATGTTCAGGCTACTCTATTGGATCTGCCTTTCGATGGTTTATGGTTGTTTGGTACCAAAGCGGACTCTGCTCTGCAGCATTTTCAATATAGTAGAGCTATTGCAAGATCTTTGGGCCTGCAGTCTCAGCCTAGAGGGTATGGCTACAAGAAGTATCGAGGCTTTGGGAAGACGACTTCCTTTCGTGGCCGTCCGCAGCAACAGCAGCAAAACCCTCTGTACAGAATTTACAGGGGAAAAAATAGAGGCTGCCTTTGAGGAACCGCTCGGCAGCAGTACTCCTCCTCCTCCTCCTCTTCCCCTTCCCCCCCTTCCCCACTGGTACCACGGAAAGCAGCTCTAGACCCCCCATCTTGGAGCATTTTGGTACTGTAGGAGGTCGGGTGTCCCATTTGCTACAAGATTGGAAATCGGTTACCTCAGACCGTTGGGTTTTGAATCTTGTGGAAAATGGGTACGCCATCCCTTTTCTAGAGTTTCCACCTCCTTACCCTCCTCGCCAGGATTGGTGTTCAGAGGACCATTTTCTACTCTTATAACAGTAGGTTCTTGTCTTGTTGCAGAAAGAGGCGATAGAGGTGGTTCCAGAGCAGGAAAGGGGTCAGGGATGTTTCTCCCGTTATTTCTTGATTCCCAATAAGGAAGGTCAGTTGAAGACGATCCTGGACCTCCGGATTTAGAATTTTTGCCTCAGGCAGGTTAAGTTCAAAATGTTGACCTTGGCTCAGGTTCCTCTAGCGCTGCAACAGGAAGATTGGATGGTGTCTATCGATTTGCAGGATGCGTATTTTCATCTTTCCATCCTGAAGTCTCATCGGAAGTATCTCCGGTTTATAATAGGGTCGCAGCACTACCAGTTTGCAGTCCTTCCGTTCGATCTCACTTCCGCACCTCAGGTCTTCACAAAGGTGATGGCAGTGGTGCCAGCACATCTCAGAAGGTCAGGGGTTCCTGTTTTTCCTTATCAGGACGACTGGCTGCTGAAAGCCAAGTCTCCAGAGATGGTGTTGCGCCACTTGGATGCAACAACGCAATTGTTGCTCAACCTGGGTTTCTCGATAAATGTACCCAAATCTCACCTGGTGCCTTCTTAGCGCAGCCTGTTCATAGGGGCAATACTGGGCACTACTGTGTGTCGAGCATTTCCACCTCCGCAGAGGATTCTCGACATACAGGAGATGATTCCTTTTTTTCACGATGGAGCAGTTGTTCCAGTCCTGAAGGTCCTAAGCCTGCTCGGTCTGTTCGCTTCCTGCATACTGTTGGTTAACCATGCACGCTGGCACATGAGGGCCCTCCAGTGGGGCCTCCGCAGGCAGTGGTATCAACTTAACAGAGATCTCAGGGAGAACATCAGAGTCTCGAGAGACACTGCAGCGGAGCTGTCTTGGTGGAGTGTGCAGGGCAACCTGTCTCAAGGAAAGCCCTTTCAGTCTTCTCCACCGGTGGCCACAGTGATCACGGATGCCTTCACTCTAAGGTGGGGTGCTCATCCTGGGGATCTGGAGGTCAAATGTCTTTGGTCTCCAGAGGAAAGGTTGCTTCACATTAGCCTTCTGGAATTGCGGGCAATACGTTTGGCACTAAAGGTCTTCCTTCCATCCCTTTTCAGTCAGTCTGTTCAGGTCCTGATGGACAACACTACGCGCCCTCCACTCCATCTCCTTCTCAGGGCAGATCTCCTCTCGAAATCGCAGGGGCAGGCTCTACACCCCCACCTCCAGAGCCTGCACCTTCATGGCTGGAGATTGAATCGGGCAACCTGAGTTCTTTCTCTCTCCCACCGGTTGTGGTGGATGCTATTTTATCATCCAGAAGACACTCCACCAAATCTATTTATTCCTCCAGGTGGTCCAAATTAGTGAAGTAGTGTGGAGAGAGGTCCATTGATCCTTTGAAGGCACATTTGTCTGATGTGCTGAGTTTCTCTCTTTCCTTGGCTCAGCAGGGTTGTGCTGTGGCTACAGTTAAAGGTTATTTGTCGGCTTTCCTTTGTTTGCTGGACCAACCGTCTTTGTTTAAATCTCCTGTTATGAGGTTCATTAAGGGCCTTATCAATAAGTTTCCTCCCACTCCTTTCATTATGCCTCAGTGGGATTTGAATCTTGTTCTTACTTTTCTGATCGGTTCTCCATTTTACCCTCTTCCTAGCTGTCCTTTGAGGCTTCTTTCTTTCAAGACGGTCTTTTCGATTGCTATTATCTCGGCCAGGAGGGTAAGCGAGCTTCAGGCTCTTAGATGGTTCTTAGGGCCAGGGCTGCTTTCCTGCCTAAGGAGGTTACTCCTTTCCATTTAGGACAGTCTATTACTTTGCCTACCTTATATCCTCCCCCTCACCCTCCAAGGAGGAGGAGAGACTTCCATCGCCTGGACCCTAAGAGCGCGGTCAGTTCTTACCTGGACAGGACCAGGAAACTAAGGGTGGATGATCAGCTCTTCGTGGGTTACATTGGACGGATGAAAGGAAAAGCTGTCCACAAACTCTCTCTCTCCAGGTGGATCATTTTGTGTATCAAGATCTGCTACGCCCTGGCCAAGAAGGAGCCGCCTGAAGGTATTAGAACTCCTTCCACCAGAGCTAAGTCTTCTTCTTCATCTTTGGCTAGAGGTGTTCCTGTTGTTGATATTTTTAAGGCAGCAACTTGGGCCTCCCTCTACACCTTTGCGAAACATTATCTGCTTGGATTCTGTGGTTAGGAGGGATGGCCATTTTATAGGTTCTCTTCTGCAAGATTTTTTGGTATAGTCAGGTGGGCACCCTCCTCCGGGAGAGGTACGGCTTGGGGATTCAATTCAAAAGGTGAGGAATCCACCGGCAGATGTATCCATCAGAAGAACAAGTTACTTACCTTCGGTAACGCTTTTTCTGGTGGATACAGTATCTGCCTGTGGATTCCTCACTGACCCACCCTGCTCCCTGTTGTCCTCCTGTTTCTACCAAAAAAGTTATAACTGTTTGGCACGGATGTTTTGAATATATGTCATTTTCATGCTTACAGTTTGCTGCTAGAAAGTGTCTTTGTTTATTGGCTTTTTCCATTCTGCTGATGTATTAACTATGTGTATTAGTATATAAATATATTTATATAAATATTATGTATACTGTGTATACTTGTGGAAATGTTGTCAGTCTGCCCGTTTGCCTCGAGGGCACGGAAAAAATGGGTGGAACGGATGTCAGCACGCCGACGAGGTCTTCTTATGGCTCCGATGACGTCATACGGAGTCGCGAGCGGAGCCGTGTTATTATGACGTCCTCGTTGACGTGGGAGCGCTAGGAAAAGAATTTCTGCTGAATGCTGGCGCTGGGATAATTCAAAAGGTGAGGAATCCACAGGCAGATACTGTATCCACCAGAAAAAACGGTAAGTAACTTGTATATATCCCCTAACCAGTAGTGTGCCAGGAGGTGTGTTTGCAGAGTGGTAGAGAAAGGGGTGTGTGGCCTCCAAAGACTGCTTAGCAATCCCACTGAGTGGGACTTACTTGAGGTAATATGAGGGGTAGTTGGCCCCCAAGGACGTCCTTTGGGGCCATCTACCCCCCTATTACCTACAGTAAGTCCTACACAGCAGGATTGCTGAGTTGTGATAGCAGGCCAAGCCCCTTTCTTGACCACTCTGCAAACGCACCTCCTGGCATGCTCTTGGTTGGTGGATGAAATCTTCAAATTTCTCTGAAACTACTGAAAGGATTTACACCTTTTAACTAAAAGAGTACTCTCTGTACAAAGAGCTACCTTTCTGCTAATTTGGTGTAATTCCGTTCAGCAGTTCGGGCTGTAGCTGCGTCAACAGTTTCCTATAGAAATTAACATTTAGAAAAGGCGTTTTGGGACCCCATTTTTTTTTTCTCGCCCCTGCTTGACAAATCACTCAGAAATGTTCAAGACAGCAGCTGACGTGACAGCCCCATTTGTTTTTAAAATGTACCGAAGATTCGTCAAACCGCGCCAAAATTATTCGTCAAATCAAAAAATGCTTTTTCTATGGAATCTAGGTCCTAACTATAACTACCTACTGGCAACCGCCAGTAGATAATATATACCTATATATGTCTATACATATAATCAATTTAACAGCACAATGGTTGAACTGTTTATCTTCTTTACCATTCTCGTAATGCTGATTATTCTGCTTTGTTTACTTCTAATAATCATTGCATTGCACGTATTTTACACAAGAATCTTATTGCTTCAATAAATGTTTGAAATGCCAATTTGAGTATTTCTTGTGTCTCCCTTTGGGCATGCCTGTGTTACTAACTAAAGGGACAGTTCTGTTTCCACGATTTCTTTGGGGAGTAAGGGTTGTCATGGTCTGAGGTTGCACATGCCATCTGATACATTGTAAGATTAGAGGTTCATAAGCCGCACTGTGAGCTAGCCAGGACTAAGGTCAGCATATCCTGATGTTGTGCGCAGACTCATTACTGCATAGTTTTGATGTTTATGTTGCCCAAACGCACAGTCTTACTGAAATAGTATGAAATGCACGACAAAACATGGGTAAGATACATTGCCACAGCCAATAGCTCTTGCATTGGCAAGGCCTATTGGCTTTGCTAATGCTTGTTTCCTAACCTTATGCAAGAAGTCCAAATAAACACAATGGAGTAAGAGTGGGTAGGAGGGGGGAGAAGAATGTGGTACTAGAGCCAGGGCTGCCTACTTCGAAACTGGGGAACCAGGTTTGAGCCTCTGCATCAGCTCAACATCTTGTGATTCTTGGCAAATCACTTAGTCTCCCCTGCCTAAATAACATGAATGTGAACTTGTGTAAACCCCTCCAATACCTTCAGGTAGGGTCAAGTATGCGCTGTATAAAAATGCAAAAAAATAAATAAGAAATAGTACCACCATACCAGTGCGTGCATTGGACAGGCACTAAAAAATCAGTAAGTACGTGGTCCATTCTCCACACAAAGAAAAGGGAGTGACTTAGGAAGTGAAGCCTCATATGTGCTGCAGAAATAGAAAGCAGCAAAGAACAGTTATAATGATGTCAACTAATAGTAGGTAATGAGAGGAGTAAAATCCCCCTTTTACAGTTTTTTAATTTAGACTCAATAGATAGTCGCCAAGCGACGGCACATGTGTGTTGCCTGTAGATGAGACCTATACATGACAGCTGCCAAGTGTAGAAATCTAACCTCTTAAATGAAAGTACATAAGAAAAAATAAAATGACTGGATGATTCGTGGATTTCTATTAATGTTGGGCGTTCAATGACTGAAAAAATATTTTGTGGAATTTTAAAATTTGTGTAGAAATTAGTTTGTATTTGGGCTACTGTTAGAAATGGGGTCTCTAATTGGCAGTGGTCTGCACCCTGTCTAAGGAGAGACTGTCAGTCTAATCAGGGTAAGTAAGTTACACCCTCAGAATAATCATTACTCGCCCCCCTGGTAGCTTGACATGAGCAGTCAGGCTTATCCCAGAGGCAATGCGTAAAAAATGTTTTTTATATGGATATAGATAGATATATATATAGATCATTACAAAAGGACTCCACACCAGTTTAGAATGATAGCTAATATTTTTCTGAATAAAAGAAGACCAAAACGGCAAAACACACAAGTCAAAATATGAATTTTCAAAGATTAAATAAAGTTGCAGTTATTAAACATCAACGGTTTTGCTTGATCAGGACAAAGTACTTTTAGATGTGTCAAAAATTAAAGACGATGTGAGGCGCAGGTGAGGTGAGGTGTCGAAAAAGTGGGTGATACGTCAGTTCCTTTTCTACCGGGGAGATGATCTATCATTTTCGGACACAATGCGTGGTTCATTACTGCGGTGCAGTGTCAATGAAGAAATCGATGCCCGGGGACGATGCATTGAAAGTCAAGTTGCGCTGCGTTGATTCCACAGCGTTGAAGCAGGCGCTGCTTAGGAGTCGAGGCGATGTGTCACAGACTTAGGTGATGCAGTGTTTGAGACTCACATAGCAGCAGTTCTTTGGAGGTGCTGCGACAAAATGCTGGGGCCTGGTTGTAAGCTGCAGTCGTTGCGTCAAGCGCGGACCACGCTCTGGTGCAGGCAGCGGCGATGTGTCCAGTTTTGGCAATGATGCGCCAGTTCCGAACAACGCTTGGAGTTAAGGCGTGGATTTTCTTCTTGGTATCACCAGTACTCCCTTCTAAGGGCCCAGGAAATGGATTTCGCACCACTCACAGCAGGAAAGTTCAGGTGATTGCAGGTGAAGTCCTTGATGACCCTGAGACCTCTTAATAGGAGGTAAGCTCAACTCAAGCTCTTGCAGAACCTTGGAAGCAGGATGTAGCAAGCAAAGTCCAGTCCTTTCACTCCCAGGACAGAAGCAGCAAGAAGCAGGTTAACACAACAAAGCAAATAGCTAAGTGGCAGTCCCTCCTGACAGCAATCCAGTTCTTCTTCCTGGCAGAATGTCCTCAACCCAGAAGTGATCTGAGTTTATGGTGCCACAGGTGCAGGTAAACTTCAAAGAAAAGTCTTTGTAGTGCACTAGACCCTGCCCTTCCTTTCCCCGGCCCCAGACACACTACAGGGGTTAGAGACTTCTTTGTCTGAGGACAGGCACATCCCTATTCAGGTGCCAGAGTTAACTCCTCCCACTACTCTAGCTCAGGAAGACCCTGGTGATGGGCCATCAGGATATACAGGGAACACTTCAGCTTCCTTTGTGTGGCTGTCTAGAGTGAATGCACAAACAGCCCAACTGTCATCCTGACCCAGACATGTATTCAGAAACAGGCAGAGGCATACATTGGTTCAAGTATGAAAATGCCAACTTTCTAAAAGTGGCATTTTCAGATCAGCAATTTAAAAACCAACTTCAGCAAAAGATGTATTTTTAAATTGTGAGTTCTGAGACACCAAACTACATTTTTTTTTTTTTAACATTTTGCTTTATTGAAAAGGAAATCTGCAATACATTCCACATAAAGATAAGAATACTCGGAGAATATCTCATAGGCATTACAATGTACAGTGGTGGACTAATTACACATTTGTATTCACTACATCTCATCATCCGAACCATGGTCTGTAACGGGGGGGGGTACATATATATCCTCTGTATTTATTCCATTTATTCCACACTCTTCCCCATTTCTAGGGACGCCCTCAGTGGACATACGTAGCTTTTTCTGCCAGCATAATCATGTCCACGTCGCTACACCATCATGTCACTGTTTGGGTCTGCGCTGCCCCCCCCAAACTCCAATTTCATTACAAGAACAGAGGCTACATTATGCATTATCATTTAATGCAGTCTCCAAGCAGCCGCATTACATCACAGTAACAAGTATTCCAAAATAGAATATAGCAAATACATAAAGGGCATGAGCCAAGTACAATCTCAAATACATAAAGGGCATGAGCCAAGTACAATCTGCCTCTTTTAAATGCGGCTCTGAGCAGATAAGTGTTCTACTTTTCTCATATTTTAACCTTAAAGTTAATGTAATATATACTTATTTTTATCATGGGTTAATTCCCCCCCCCCTCTACTTCATGCCTCCACACTGATTTCCAATTTATAGAAATTCTCCCCTCTTATCTCACAAGTGATTTATTCTTGATCTTTAATTACATGTGAAATGTTTTCGCTAACCTCTTTCTTTCAGCTACCGGTAAGTATCCTTCAGGTCAAGATGCTTTATCCAATGTATATTTCCGTCGTTTGTTCACTATGGTTTACCCCCATTCACTACTATTCATTATATCTATTTACTTTATCCCCACTCTCGCCTCACTAGAAGTGAGATACTTCTACCGATTTACTTATTTTAAAGGGAGATACTTCTACCGATTTACTTATTTTAATTCTCGCCCCGTACTAAAGCTCGCTCCGTAACTCCTCACTCAAGCCGACGAGCGCCGACAAGCTTTAGAGGAGCAATCCTTGGCAACAGCGATGTCGCGCACTTGCGTTGCCAAGGTACTTTCTTCATAATCGCTCCAATTCTTCGCGCTTGAAGCACGTGATACAATTTACATGGCAACGCCTCGCAGCAGCTGATCGGGAGTTTTTTCTCCAACGTCAGTTACTCGTTTAACTCTCGATCAGCAGCTTCTTCCTAGGCAAGTCACGCTTTACCATAAAAAAAAGGGGCTAAAGATATTTTAGAAGGCCTTCAATACCACAAATAAAAAAAAAAAGAAGGGGCTAAGACTATTTTGAAGGCTATTAAATACCTATAACTTTAATCTCCTTTTCATTTATTAATATTAGACCTTTTCTTCCCATTTTCATCATGTCTGATTACGATTCAGACGATGGCTCTGCCCCTACACCCAATATTGACCATGAAGCTTTTAAAAAGCTCTTACACTTAGAGATGAAAAGCTGTATGCCTGACACCATAAATAAGGTCATGTCCTCAAAAAGATCTCTCCCCTCCGAGGCAGAAGCGATGCATGAGATCCTTACCGATGATATTAATACTTTCAGGGGTAAAAGATTGAAGAAAGCCAAAAACATAGAAAGCTTAACCCCTAAGAGCACCATGGGAGGTCCTTGCACCTCAACTAATTTGGGAGGTCCTAGCACCTCATCTTTTAACGGAGGTCAACGCACCTCAAACTCCCTAGGTGTCCCTCGCGGCAAACATATTCAGGTGTCCCCAGCGGCACAAAATATCCGGGTGTCCCTAGCGGCACAAAACATCAGACTGCTCATGACTTAACGGGAGACAATGAATTTATTGATTTGAATGATGACAATGCCTCTGATACCCTGATGAATACATTCTTGACTTAGATGAGGACGATGACCAAGACCTTTTTAACCACGAAGATGCCACTTCATCTACTAAGGATACTATTATCAATCCACTGGGTGAAGAAATGTTCTCACCTCTAAACCTCAAACACCCTAGAAGTTCAGAATGGTACCCTCAAGAACACGTGGCCAAATTTATTAATAAATGGCTCAGGTACCCATTAGAACCTCATACTCGCAATATCCTTAGAGCAGAGTGCTCTAGACCCTCTATTGAAAACAAAACATGCCAAACTCCTAACCTGGACCCAGAACTGATAACATGTATTTTTAAGCTTGATCGGGATCCTAGAAAAGGAATAGAAAGATCCCTTAAAGGTTGCCAAGACCATCTTCTTTACGTTCTAGGCCCACTATCTAGGATCATTGATGCAGCAGAGGACAGCCATGTAAATGGCACGCCCCTCGACCTAAACTTGATCAGAGCCTGAAGCCAAAGTGCTTTTAATTCTTCTTGGCAATGCTAATGCCAGCCTCAATGCTGAAAGATGGAGAGTTGTCTTAACCAAGATCAACCCTAAACTTTCAGATATGGCTGACAAAGAGACTTCTGAAAACCCGAAAGGCCTTCTCCTCGGCGAAGACCTTATTAAATCTTTGGGTAAATACGTTTCTACCGTTACTGCCTCAGACAAGGCCCAACAAAACATGCAAAGGGTCTTCAATCCTAATCTTTTTGGCACGGCTAATAATCCTCAGTTCTACCCCCAAAGGTGGAGAGGTATGCGCCCCAGAGGCTATACATCACGTGGAAGCTCTTTCAACAACAACAACAACAATCCAAGTAAGTGCTCTTCACTTTTCTCCATCCCTTTCTTTCCCCCCAAAGGTAGGAGGGAGACTCAGATTCTTTTTTCAAAATTGGAAACTAATTACTCAAGATCCATGGGTTTTAAATACTGTCAGGGGTTTTACAATAGACTTCTCAGAAATACCCACACAAATTTCTCTCCCCTCAGTCATTCCACTTTCTCTAGAGCAACAAAAGATAATAGAAGAGGAAATCTCCTCTATGCTGCATAAAGGAGCAATAATAGAAGTTTCCCTGGAAGAACTCAGGTTCATAAGCACCCTCTTCCTCGTAAAGAAAAAGGACGAGGGGTGGAGACCCGTTATAAATCTAAGACAACTGTCTTGATTTACAGAAACTTCAAGATGGAAGAGATCCATCTTCTCAGAGACCTTCTCTTAGAAGGAGACTGGTTGGTAAAATTAGGCCTAAAGGATGCCTATTTCACAATTCCTATGGCCAAGATCCATCAACCCTTCCTTCAGTTCCTCTGGAAAAATCGTCTATATCAATTCCAAGCTCTTCCTTTTGGCCTTTCATCTGCCCCCTGGTGCTTTACAAAGGTTATGAGGGCAATCACTTCTTATCTAAGAGAAAGAGGCATTCGTCTGATCATTTACCTAGACGACATCCTCTTAATGTCTCAAGAGCTTTCTCAAATTTATCAGGATCAGGATCTCAAGACGGTTATGGACCTATTAGAAAGTCTAGGCTTCATCATCAACAAAGAAAAATCGGTTTTGACTCCTTCCAGGTCTCTGGAGTTTCTAGGTTTCACTGTAGATACCTCCAAATGTCTTCTCTTACTCCCTTCCAAAAAGATTGCAAAAATCAAAATTCGTCACGTTTTGAAACAAAAAGACCTTCCTCTAAGAGATCTAGCCAGATTACTTGGTCTCCTCTCTTCCTCGATTCAGGCTATTTTTCCGGGGCCTCTAAATTATCGGGCCCTCCAGAGGGTAAAAACAAGAGCCCTTAGATCAGGCCTATGGTATGAAGATCGGATTTCCTTAGATCAGGAAGCACAAATGGAACTGAAACGGTGGCTCAAGCACCTAGACGCTTGGAATGGCAAAGCGATCTTTGGATCAAAACCAGAATTTGTTTTAGAATCGGACGCGAGTCTCCATGGCTTTGGAGCTTGCCTCCTCAATCAGAACACAGGGGGTCTCTGGTCCCAAGAAGAATATTCTCATCATATAAACTACTTGGAACTGACTGCAGGTCTTTACGCCCTGATGAGTTTCAGACACTCTCTCCAGGGAAGCTCTGTCAGCTTAAAGATGGACAGCATTTCCACAGTAGCCTACATAAACCGACTGGGCAGTACCAAATCTGCGGATCTATCAAATTTAGCCAAGAAACTCTGGATGTTTTGTCTAGAACACAAAATCTCTCTGAAAGCAGAATACCTCCCCGGGAAGTCAAACATCTCCGCGGACTGGAACTCAAGGTTTCTCTTAGACCGCAGCGATTGGAAACTCAATCCTTCAGTCTTCAGCTCGCTGAACAGCATTTGGGATGCCCGATCCCGGTGCTCTAGCAGTGAACGCCTTCCTTCAATCTTGGAAAGGACTCAAAGCCTACGCCTTTCCTCCCTTCGCAATGATTCAAAGGGTTTTACAGAAAGTGAGACAAGACCAATGCTCCATCGTCCTGTTAACTCCCTTTTGGACATCTCAAGCATGGTTTCCCACTGCTCTAGAGCTAACCTACAGGATCCCTTTCCTAATCCCTTCCCAAGATCATCTCCTAACAGACGTAGATGGCGGAAGTCACCCCCTAATCCAGACAGGGAATTTGAACCTTCTTGCTTGGAAAGTGTCAGGAGATCTAACAAAATCTCAGGCCTTTCGTCATCAGCTGCAACTCTCCTTAGAGACTCGTGGGCCCCAGGCACTCACTACAGTTACAACAACATCTGGAGAAAATGGGTTCGTTGGTGCATGGAAAGGAACCTGGATTCCTTGGAAGCACCTATTGTAGACATAGTAAACTTCCTCGCTGAACAATTCGATAGAGGTCTCAGCTATAGAACCATCAATTGCTATAGATCAGTGTAAAGTATCACTGCTGAGGCAGGCGGATGATTTACCCAAGTTTATTCAGGTACATGGAGTAGAGACACAGCGCATCCTGATAAGTGAAGAGTCTCCTTCAACTGCCCCCTCTTGAACATAGAACACAGGTCATACCACGCAGGCATGTGTTCCATGCTCCAACAGGGAACGCCACAAGATGACAACACAAGCAAATGGCATTAACAGAGACACACGTAGAGAGAATGTAACACATTTCCCTTCCTACATAAATATAAAAAGAAGATTAACTTAACCTTAGAGGTAATTTTCTTTCCCTGACATTGCTCTTCACTCTGGGCGCTATAGATTGTGTAGGATAAGAAACCTCATTTAAAACATCACTAGACCTCTGAAATACGATAGAATTATCACTATGTACATTATTACATTTAGCAACTATTCTTACATTCCAGACTCTACCATCCTGGGTAATGACACTGTTCTTGCAAACCTTCACCACCTTGATAGGATGATAACATTTGGAATAGCCTTTAACCAAAAAAACAGGTTTCCTGATCCTGACCCACTCCCCTACCACAAAATCAGGTACTTTGACCTTCATTTCAGAGTCAAACCTCTTTTTCATTGCATGTTGTTTAACTTCAACCCGTTTGGCAACCTCCTTAACATCAGTAATGTCACTGGTTTTATTGATTTTCTTTATCCACCATGGACAAATATCAGATGAAGGTTCTCTCCCTTTCAACAATCTGAAGGGACTCACACCCGTAACTGAATGTTGTGTAATACGATACATCCACAAGCTCTTCCTAACAACCTCTAACCAAGGTTCACTAGATCTATGAGCTAAATGAACAGCTTCCTTAAGAACTCGATTAAATCGTTCTACCTGACCCTTCTCTCTTGGCTCATATAAAGAAGTAGTTAAATGTTTGACATTACACATTTTAAAAAAACTTTCCATTTCATGTGATGTAAGTTGTACTCCATTATCAGTCACAATTTCTTCAGGATAACCTTCATGTGCAAAAATTTCCTTAAAGAAAGTGATGATCACTTGGGATGAGGCATTAGCCACAAACTTGACCTCTGGCCACTTAGAGTGATAGTCAATCATGACTAATGCAAAACGAGCATTTGAAGGTAGGTCTCTAAAGGGTCCAGAAATGTCAAACGCTACT
The DNA here is from genome assembly GCF_964204655.1 of Triturus cristatus. Classification (NCBI taxonomy): domain Eukaryota; kingdom Metazoa; phylum Chordata; class Amphibia; order Caudata; family Salamandridae; genus Triturus; species Triturus cristatus. Next base: position 354,186,669 of record NC_140594.1, read on the forward strand.
TTTTGCCAAGGAAAATCTGGTCACGAGATAGGTTTGAGAGGAGCAGACAAAGTATGAAGCATTCTATCACTGTTGATGCATTCCTGACACTCTCTGACAGACTTATCTACCATTTTATCAAGACCTGGCCACCAAACATTTGCCCTGATAAGACGCTTCATAGAGGACATACCTAAATGAGTCTGATGGGTAAGTAACAGGATTTTCTTCTGCGTAGAACCAGGGGGAATAACCTTGCCCCCTTTGAAAAGCAAGCCATCACTTTCCTCTATATCAGCCGATATGCGACAAAAAGGAGCAAGATCAGGAGAAGCAAATTTCTCTTTAGGCCATCCATTTTTGACACAATCAAGGATTTTTTGGCATAAGGAATCATTACTCATTTCCACCATCCAATCATCCTCGGATAGTTCCAAAAATTCATCAGAGACAAAATCTTTAATAGTAGCAATAATATCTATGTCTTGTTCAACAGAAGAGACATTCACATCATTGCATGGTAATCTTGACAGAAAATCAGCAGTGACATTGTTCTTACCAGGTACATATGCCACCTCAAAATCATACTCTTGGAGACGAGAAGTAAGGCGAGCTATGCGGGCTGTAGAATTCCAACCACCCCCAGGGGATAAAATCCCAACAAGAGGTTTGTGATCAGTTCTAAGTGTAAATCTACTTCCCCAAACATAATTACGAAAGTGCTCAACAGCCCAAATACATGCTAATAACTCCCTTTCAATTACGGCATATCTTCTTTCTGTTTCTGAGAGTGTCCGCGATGCAAATGCTACACACCACTCATCCTTGCCAGCACATTGGCTAAGGACACCACCCAAACCGTACAGGCTAGCATCAACAGTAATAATGCACCTCTTATTAAGACAAAACGACTTCAAAGTAGGAGCATTGATAATTTCCTCCTTGATTTGCCTAAATGCTGCTTCCTGTTTACCTGTCCAGACAAATTCAGAGGATTTTCTTATTAGCTCTCTGAGGGGTTCCATTTTTGTGGCAAAGTTTTGTATAAATTTACTGTAATATTCACACAGCCCAGTGAAAGAAAAGAGTTTTTCTCTATTATCCGGAGCCGGTGCATTGACAATAGCATCCACCAAAGTCTTCTTAGGAACCACACCCTCCCCAGAAAGTGTGTGTCCTAGGTATTCCACAGAATCACAAAATAATTTGCATTTGCTAGCTTTCAGTGTTAAACCAAAATCACTTAACTTTGTACACACCTCCTTAAGATGATGAGAATGTTCATCCTTATTTTTAGAAAACACTAGAATATCGGCCTGGAAACATTTGACAAACGAGCCCAGATCTTTAAAAATATGATACATAGCTCTTTGGAACACAGACGCGGCCGAAGCAAGGCCAAAAGGCATTCTCTTAAATTTAAAAAGACCATGAGGTGTTATAAAAGCCGTGTAATGTTTTGAGTCATCAGTAAGTTCAATCTGATGGTAGGCCGATCGAAGATCGAGAGTGGAAAACACAGTTGCACCATCCAACATACACAGCATCTCATTGATATTTGGGAGGGGATGGCAATCAACGACCAAATTGGAATTTAGTGCCCTCAAATCCACACATAGCCTAATACTCTTATCAGCCTTAAGAGCTAAAACAATGGGCGAAACCCATTCTGAAGACTCAATCTCTTCAATCACACCATCCTTAATCATGGTGTCCAACATGTCCCTTAATTCTGTTCTGATACTAATAGGGACCCCTCTTAATTTTTGTTTTACAGGTACCGAACCAACCTTGACTTTTATTCTGTGACTGAACCCTTTAAGTTTTCCCAAATTATCAGAGAACACGTGAGGGAATAGGTGTGAGAAATCTGTACCGGACAAGGACAAAGCAAGCACAGAAACTGGTTCTTTGGACCTAGGGTTCAACATAATGCCTAGTTTAGCCTGGTCACGCCAGCCTAATACATTGACTCCTTTAATTGCTACATACAATTTAATGGTAGCAGAATTACCTTTAAACTCAATACTTACCTCTCTGAAACCTATAAAATCAATTTTCGAGCCATCAAAATTAAAAGCAACAATATCCGGCTTACATAGTAAAGTGATATTTACCAGTTCTCCCAAACGTTGTGAACAATACTCCTTGGTAATGATCGTCCAAGGAGATCCAGAGTCTGCCATGAGCTCCAATTCTCTTCCCAACACATTAACCACACATTTAGGCGAGCCAATTTTGTCAGTCTCTGAAATATCAAAATAGTCTTGGATAGAGACTACAACACCAGACTCTGTACCTCCAAAAGAGTGATCATTAGAAGAGTCATCACATGCAACATAAGAAATCTTTCCCTTTCCTCCATTAGAAGAAGTTGAAAGATTTTTCCTAGTATCAGGTTTGAATTTGGCAACATTTCTACACATTTTAGAAAAATGACCAGAACGTCCACATTTGTTACACTCTTTGCCTATAGCCGGACATTGTGGAAATGAAGCTATGTGTTCTGGACACCCACATCTATAGCAATAAAATTGTTTTGATTTGACATCTCCTTTTACAGTAGTGTATCCCTTTGACGTGCTGGGATTGACCACATTTACTTCTCCTGAAGTAGTGGGTTTCGTATCTTTTGTCAAGAGCTTTGATCCACTTATCCGATTGTTCCAATGCTTTCGCTGTACTAATCGCTACCTCCAAGTTAGGATCTCCCAAAATCCATAGCTGTTCTTGAACTTTTTTACTCTTAACATGTACTATAATTTGATCTCTGATCATCTCATCAGTCATAAGGCCAAAATTACAGTGTAGCGATAAAGCACGTAAGGCTGTAAGAAATTCGTCGAAACTCTCATTTTCATCTTGGGCTCTCGTATAGAACTTAAATCTATTGAGTGCAACACTAGTAGTAGGCTTAAACCTTCCCTCTATGCGTAGAATAGCCTCGTCATAAACATTGTAATCTCCACCAGACCTAACAGGAGGAAGTGTTCTGTACACTAATTGTCCTTCAGGACCAAGAGAATGTAAAAAAATATTTTTCTTTCTTTCCGCTGACATGCGTTCCCCATCAATGGCCTTTAGAAAAGTGAAAAATTCCTCTTTCCACCTTGACCACGGAATAGGTGGTTCTCCTTTGTTTTGTAGAAACTTGGAAGGTGGATCAAACTGCATTTTTGTGGTAATATGGGTGCTATTATCAATCACTAAGTATTTTGAACAAATACAGCACTAAGGCTTATAGACTGATTTTGTAAAATAGTAATTCACCATATGAAGTATTTGTAACTAGACCCCACCACTTGATGTATCAGCCGTTAAATCCAAAGTATGTACCTTTCCATACACAAGTGAATGTCCAAGTATAATCCAAGTTATATCAGTTACATATACGTGCTGTGTTTATATCTTAAAGATGAATGAATCAAAAATAATTATGCGCACAATATGTATAAATACCAGAATCTGCGTTGCGCATAGACGAGTGTTCGGATGTCCTCCGCTCTTAAAACCACCAGATATGTCAGCCTCTGCAAGTATTGAAGTCTTATGCAGCAATCACTTACACAAGATGGCCGCCAGCGTGATGTCGTCACGCGTAGCCAATGACGGCGCTCACTTGTGTTTCGCGTCTGGACGCGCGCATGCGCACAAGATCGTGAAGCCGTTCCTAAGCTTAATTTTATTGCTAAAAGGTTGAAATTCAGTAGACTTGCCACAATACGTCGTAGCACTTCCGGAGTTGCAGGAGGCCGAAATCTACAATGCTGGGAGCATGGACGTTGCCGGTAGAGCACAACCGAGAGACGTAGAGGTGAATTCGAAGAAATCCCACCGCACCTGTGTCTCCGTAAGTAGTAGCAGCTGGTGGATTTCTTGTAGATCGTCGCCAATTTGTAAAGTATCACTGCTGAGGCAGGCGGATGATTTATTCAGGTTCATGGAGTAGAGACACAGCGCATCCTGATAAGTGAAGAGTCTCCTTCAACTGCCCCCTCTGGAACATAGAACACAGGTCGTACCACGCAGGCATGTGTTCCATGCTCCAACAGGGAACGCCACAAGATGACAACACAAGCAAATGGCATTAACAGAGACGCACGTAGAGAGAGTGTAACAATCCGCTATCTCAGCTGGCCACATTCTAATCAATGGCAAAACAGTTGGTAAAAATGTTATTATTTGCAGGGTAATGAAAAGCATCCGTCTAAAAAGACCCCCTAAACCCAAATACGAATCTCTATGGGACGTAAATTTAATCCTAGATCTTTTTAATAATTGGCCAGATAATTCTCTCCTAAATAGAAAAAACCTCTCTATCAAACTTGCGACACTTTTATGCCTAATTTCCTGTCGAAGAGTTTCTGACGTTAAAGCTTTAGAGATTTCAAATAGATTCATAACATGTTTGGCGTTAATTTTCAGATTTATGGAAGAACTAAAACCATGGCTGATTCTATATTTTATCCACGCTTCGATTCCTGCCCTAAACTTTGTGTAGTTGATTGTATGAGAGAGTATGATTGCAGAATGTCTACCCTTCGTGCACCTAACGTAAAGCAATTACTCATTTAGTTTGTTAAACCCCATAAGGCTATAACCTCAACCTCCATTGCTAGATGGGTTAAAACCGTCATGAGTCTAGCTGGTATCGATCTAAAAAAATATCAAGCTCATTCACTTAGAGGTGCTATGGCCAGTAAATCTCTTTGGACGAGGTAAGTTAGACGACATCCTCAAAGCAGCAGACTGGTCTAACGCTAGCACTTTTGCTCGACACTACTGAAAGCCTATCAAGCATATGTCTGATGTAGTCTTACAAAGCTACTCACATGCATAATGTAGCCTCCGTTCTTGTAATGAAATTGCGATTCTCATATTGCCATGACTAGAGAATCTGGATTTCATTAAAGACACGGAGGCTGACATTATCCCTCCCATCCCTCCCTGGGATGACTAATCTGATTTTTTTATACATAAACTGTTTATTTATCTTATAATATTTTAAAGTGCTAGATTCTAATTCACAATGTAAGTTGTTTTTCTCACTTGTATTTCGTATTTCTTGCAATAGTCTTTTCACCTCTCTTTCTCTTTTCTGGTAATTCTGCATAACTTCGAAGCATTTGGATCCTTCTTCTTCTCCTCTTCGTCTCTTCTCGTGATGTATACCTGAAGATCATTCTAAAGTTGTTTGGACTTTTTCAAATTTATGTTTATTTCATGTTCTTTTTATCTTCTTTATCCGCATTTACAGAGGCAGATTGTACTTGGCTCATGCCCTTTATGTATTTGCTATATTCTATTTTGGAATACTTGTTACTGTGATGTAATGCGGCTGCTTGGAGACTGCATTAAAGGATAATGCATAATGTCAGCCTCCGTGTCTTTAATGAAATCCAGATTCTCTAGTCATGGTAATATGAGAATCGCAATTTTCAAACAACTCCCGATTGGCAGATAAGCTTATAAGATGTTACAATGCAGCTCCAATGCTAACGTATAGGAGAGATAGGCCTTGCTGTAGTGAAAAATGAAATTTGCAGTATTTCACTACCAGGACATGTAAAACACAACAGTACATGTCCTACCTTTTAAATACACTGCACCCTGCCCATGAGGCTACTTTGGGCTTACTTTAGGGGTGCCTTACATGTAATAAAAGGGGATGTTTGGGCCTTGCAAGTGAGTGTACTTGCCAGGTCGACATGGCAGTTTAAACTGCATGGACAGACACTGCAGTGGCAGGTCTGAGACATGTTTGCAGGGCTACTCATGAGGGTGGCACAATCAGTGCTGAAGGCCCACTAGTAGCATTTGACTTACAGGTCCAGGACACACCTGGTGCACTGTACTAGGGACTTACTAGTAAATCAGATAGGCAAATCATGGAGAAACCAAATGGCATTACCTTTTAGAGAGAGAGCATATGCACTTTACCACTCGTTAACAGTGGTAAAGTGTCCAGATGCCTAAAGCCAACAAAAAGAGGGTAAAAAAAAAGGGGGGAGAAGGCAAAAGGTTTGGGGATAACCCTGCAAAAAGGGCCAGGTCCAACACAACCCCTTTCCAGCCTAAAGCCAGGGCAGACTAATCAATACCTTGATGGATTTCCTTGCCTTGGGCGATAGATCATGGACCCTGGCCCACAACAGCGGGGGTAAATTCCAGTTCTATGCCTTTCTGAACCTAGTTGGATACCTCTGGCTATACTAAGCTAACCCACAGGGAATCCTTCTCACCTGTGCATACCACCTGTGCAGCACCTAACCTTACTTCACTCACAGATGTATCCCAGTAGGCAGACATGTCTAACGCAGTGGTGTGGCTCATTCCATACCCTGGGTTTGACTTCTGTCCCCAACCCAAGGGCAACTCTGTCCACAAGGACAGCAACCCACAGTGGTCACTGACAGCTGTCAGTGACAAGAGCCAGACCCTTTCAGGGCTCTCTAAGATCTGTGGTTTCTAAGAGTGGAGGGCAGTAGCCCCAAATGACTGGCACCCTTTGTCCACTCTCTCTCCCTCCAGTGCAGGGGTGGTATCCTGAGACTGGTCCTCCAGCCCAGGGTCTATACCCTTAGGCTGGATAGGAGTCAGGGGAGAGTCCTTCCTGCCCTACCCTTCTTTTGGGAGCGGTACCCACAAATTTGAGAACTGTTAGGGTGCTTGTGACAACCACCCTGCACAATGCTCCCACCAGTTCAGGGGTGCTATCCTGCAACTGGTCGCCCAACAAAGGGTCTCCATCCTTAGACTGAGCATTTGCCTGGAAAGCCAGGACTTTCAGGGGAGCACAACCATCTCCCCAATGGAAACACACTCTTCATGTTTTGTTTGAGAGTCTGCCTGGCAATGGTCTTTCGACACCTCACCCTCTGACAGAGCATGAAGCCCTCCCCGGCCAATTGTGTTGTCACTAGGGTCATTCTAGGAGTGCTCTGACCTCAGAACTGGCAACCCTTGACCCACTCACTGGTCTTCCCTCTGGGGACTGTTTCTCTGTCTCACTCCTCCATCTGCACTTCTGCACCCTGCTTCTGGATTGGTATTGACAAACAACAGAACTGCCGGGATGCTTGTGGCAACTCCCCCCCTCCAAGTTTTCCTGACACTACAGGACTCCCCTCAATGGATGGCCTCATGGTACAGACTAGGCTACCCACCTGGTGACCCCTCTGGATACCATACAGGCTCTGGAACTGGGCATTGGGTACATTGGACCTCTTCCCAACCCCATCCTTCCCTCTGCTCTGAGAAGGGACATGGGACCCTCTACCCATCCCACTACACTGGGACCCGTCTGAGCTACTACAAACCTCCCCTGCCCCCACTTGGTGGGAACTTGAACCACTCCCTTTATGATTACTCCCCAATGCCTCTTCAGACACTCTGGCACTCACCCGGAGGTCTGCCCCTAGAGCAAGCTCCATGGGGTCAGACAGAGAACTCACACTCTACTGGGTGTTGTTCTAGCTCTGGAAAACCGTAGCTGAACATATGCTCTCCAGGAATCAAACTGTACATCCCCTCATGTGTTTTCACCATACTACCCTTCACCAAACCATCCAGCGTCTTGTAAAGAACCCCACATCATCCCCCATCTGGTTATAAAGTATTTGACTGCCCCTCAAACTCAGTCTACCCTCCTCTGGGGTTACTACATACTCCCTTATCAGGGCTTCCTCCATGGAGGTACACGTCTCCCTGTTACTCCCTTCTAGAGCCAGTAGTGTCCCTCCCATCAACCGGAATGACTCCCTGTGCCAATATCCCAATCCCCCTCAGGGACCCTGCGTACCTGTGGAGCCACCTCATATGCCTGAGCCCGCTGGTGTATGTCACTGTAGGAAAGTAGGATCTGGTTTTATGGTTACCCCTACTTTTTACCTGGTGCTAAGCTGTTACTGACTAGTCTGACTGGGATTCTGCTAATCAGGACCCCAGTATATCTGCTTTCTCCCTTAAATTGTTATGCTCAGTACTTAGGTACATCCCAGATTGGACACTGGGGTACCCTTATCAGTCCCTAGTATAGGGTACCAAGGTACCCAGAGAATAGGTACCCCAGAGATTCCACATGGGCTGCAGCATGTATTATGCCATCCATGGGAGACCATTCAAAATAGAACTAAAGGCCTGCCAATGCAGCCTGTGTAAGCTGGGGCTAGCACCACTTACTAAACATATAGGTTTCCTATATCTAGGGTCACTTCACTTAAAACCTATGTCACCCCTATAGCAGGCCTTATCAATCCTGAAGGCAGGGTGATTGGTTCTATGTGTGAGGGTGCCTCTTCATGAGCAGGACAACCCTGCAGCCTATGGATTTCATTCTCTCGGGTTGTAAGTGAAGCAGCAATATACTATATAGAGGGGCACTGCGTAATTACGCAATGGCCATCTCGAAATTGGCTGCAACGAATCCTATCATGTTTGGTATCAAACAGGTTGGAATCATACCTCCACACTGTAAACAATGTGGGAGGTATGATTCCAACCACTGTAAGTGCCCTCTGTTAGGCTCTCAGTTTGCCCGGTGCCAGCCCTATAGACCCGGACAGCACAAAATGGTTGCTGCCGACCAGAGATGTGATTCTGCCCTCCTCCTGCTGAGCCAAGCTCGAGCAGGGGAAGGCAGAACAATAGGCATCCTGTCACAGGGAGGTGTGGCCACCTCCCAGACAGGATTTAGTGTATTGCGACCAGGTGGGTGCGCTTGCCAGTGCCATTAAGTCTGCATGAGGGGCACTTTTGGTGTCCCCGTGTATAGTCCAGTTCAAACCAGCTCTGAGAGCTGTTGGCTCCCACTCTGGTGTGAAACTGGAAAAAGGACATGGGAGTAACCTCCCCCCTGTAGAGACCCTCCCCTGGGAGAGTCCCCTGAATCGTCCCAACCCTTTCCTTAGGGTACTTAAGGGTTACTTGATGGTGAGTCCTGATGTTTGTCGTGGGACAAGATTCAGATTAGACACCACTTCTTCTTCTACTGTCTGGGCACTCTGGACTTCGTTGGAATTCGTTTTGGCTCTACCTCGTCCCCCTTTCAGTCTGATGCATCGTCTATGCCTGTTCACCATACAGGAACCTTCCAAGGCCTGTAGGCATCAAAGACACCTGAAGAAATCTCCCTTGAAGTGAAGGAGTCACTTCCCTGCAATTGCAGGCGCCGCAACTAAGTCAACCGGACTGCTGATCCTGAGCTCGTCCGGACTCCGAAAGGTTCTGCAACACAGGTGGTGGTTCTCCACAGCTCTAGAGGCCTGCCCCGCCCTCCTACCAGGTTTGAGGCCAGTATCCCTCGTGAGGGTCTGCAATAACCGAACCCCTGTGCATGGCGTCAACTTGCAGTTCAAAAGGCTTGTTGGCTTCCTTCCACCAAGATCTTTGGTCGTCACGTAGCCCCAACCTCAAGCATCTCCATTGACCAAAGTCTTCATCCACATCGCATCGTTTGCATCGTGGCCTGCATCTTTTGGTGAGCTGCTCGAGGTCCTCTTGCGACTCCAGTGCCTCCTGTCTGTGGGTCCTATTGAGGGTCATCTTTGATTCTTTTGGGCTTCCCTGATTGCTCAGGGCCTGCCTTGACTCCTCTGCTTGTGGTGAGTCCCCTGGACCTTGCTGGTCCCGACATTGCACCTTCTTCGACTTTTGCGTTGGTTGCCATTGCCAAGGCATGTTGGTGCTCCCGCCGAACACAGACCCCTCTGCAGTTGACATCTGACGTGGGACAGCTCGTACATGGCTACTGGTCTTCCTCACCATCGTCTGGTCTTCCCAGCTGCAGAGTCAAGGTCATTGTCCGCTATCCTGTAACTCCCGACATTGGTGGGCATTCATCTTCCAGATCTCGTGGTCACTCCTGAGTGACATAGACTCTGCACCCTCTGCTTGCAAGTACCTCCCAACTAGAATCCACCTTTGGATTCTACCGGACACTTTCTCCTTCTTCAGCAACTGCACTTTCCTGAAGTCCTCCATTGGGTCTGAATGCAGTTTCCGACACCACTTCACACCTATGCACCCGGCTTCCCTGGTGTAGGTAACGTGGGTACTAGGGTGTCCATGGGTAGGGTGGCTCTCCAACCTTCTGTCTTCCATGTGATTTCTTCAGGGTCCACAGGGAAGGCTCCTTAATGTTTAAAATTCCCACCGCGACTTACACGTTGATTTGTAGGGAGCGCACGTTCATGTTCCCACACTGCACACACTCTCCGTGGGGTTCCTAGTCGCTCACCTTGGGTGGTTCCTTGGGTCCCTAGAACTTCTATGTTCTCTCGATATTGTCTTGACCCAAGTCGTGGTTCTTATACCACTTTCTTAGTATATGGTTTGGTCCCCCCCCCCCCCCCGGGGCCCTCTGTGTATTTTGTGCGATTTACTGTGTTTCTTGGCAAAGTATTGTGTGAATTGTGCATACCTCCGGGTAGGAGATATTTCTATGGGTTAGAGAGTATTGTATAATAAATACATATTTTTATAAATACCTTGTGTGTTTCTTTTTCACTTAACCTATACTATAAGATTGCATTCTGGTGAAACAAGCTGCTTTGCACTGCTTCTCGACTAAGCCTGAAGGCTACTCTCCACGGCTATCACTTAAAGAGCTTTCTAAGGTTGTCTAAGACCTCTTAAATTACCTTAAGGGTGTCTGGGCTAGTGCAGGCTGCCTACTTACACAAGTGGACATCATATACCAGGCCAGCTTCTCATAGTCATACCCCTCCTTGAACCATCTATGCTGGACTCAGCACTCCTGGCTTCCAAGTCCAGCTCTCTCAACTTCAGCTCATGAGCAAAAAGCATTTTTCATTCCTCCATGGCCAACTTACCTTTCTCCATGGCCAGTTTATCCTTTTCTGCCTCTCTTTTGACTGTAGCTAGTTCCAACCGGAGCTTCCTTTCATGCTCCATTTTGAGCTTTTCCAACTTCAGCTTCTGCTTTCTAGTTTCCTGCCTGTCTTTCAGCTCCTCTGGGGACAGACCTTTAGAGGGCACACTGCTGTTTACCCTGGACGATGCTTTCCTCCAGACAGATCCTGAATCACAAAATCAACATGCAGGCTCTGTTCCGCCATATCCACAATATCATTCTCATCCTCGTGCTCACCGGCCTCCCTGACTGCCAACCAGGCCCTCATCGCCTTTTGCAGCTTCTCCTTTCTAGTGAGGCCTTTAGAAGGACATTTGAGGTCCTTGCAGCATTTTTGAGCGGAGTGAACGTATAGGTTTCCAACCTCTCCTGCTCAAACACCAAATCTGCAGCCACAGCTGACGGCTCACCAGACTGAGGCATGATTGTGAAAATTCAAAAGTTGCAAAAAATAGAAAGAGAAAACCAGTATGCTGGGGTGTAATGGTCTACAATATGGAAGTAGTGTACACCAATCACTGTATATAATGTACAAATACAAGTCCTATCCTCACCAATGATCTCCAGAAATGAAGTCTCTATTCTGGATAGGGTGCAAACCACTACCAACTAATCTGTGCTCACCCCCTTGGTAGCTTGACACGTGCAGTCAGGCTTATCCCAGGGTCAATGTGTAAAGTATTTGTACACACACAGTAACATAGTGAAAATACTACAAAGGGATCCTACACCAACTTAGACAAATAGCCAATATTTATCTGAATAAAACAAGACCAAAACGACAAATATCCAACATACACAAGTCATGATATGAATTTTCAAAGATTAAATAAAGTTGTAGATCTTAAAATTCAATGGTTGCGCTTGATTGGGACAAAGTACCTTAGATGCATCAAAAATCAAAGACGATGCGAAGCACATGAGAGGTGACGTGTTGAAAAAGTGGGTGATGCGTCTGTTTCTTACTGCTACAGGGAAGGTGATTAGTTGGTTCCTTACTGTCAGGCTGGCGAGATGATTCGTCGGTTCCTTACTGCTACGGGGGGTAATGCATTGTTTTCGGGCACAATGCCTCGGTTTCTTACTAGGGTGCAGTGTCAATTAAGAAATCGTGCCCAGGGACGATGCGCCAAAAGTCAAGTTGCGCTGTGTCGATTCCACAGCGTTGAAGCGTTGAAGGAGTTGGGATGATGCGTCATAGACTTTGGGTATGCGGTGTCTTCGAGACTCATGCAGTGGCAGTTCTTCGGAGGCACTGCGATGAACAGCTGAGTCCTGGGTTCTAAGCTGCGGTTGTTGCGTCATGCGGGGAACACGCTCTGGTGCAGGCAGCGGCGATGCATCGATTTTTGGGGATGATGCGCCAGGTCCGAACAACACTTTGAGTTGAAGGATGGAGTTTCTTCTTGGTATCACCAGAACTCACTTCCAAAGGCCCAGGAATAGGATTTGGCACCACTTGGCAGAATAGGACTCACAGCAGTAGAGTCCAGATGATTGCAGGTGATGTATTTGATAGCCCTGAGACTTCTTAACGGGAGGCAAGCTCAACTCAAGTTTTTGGAGAACCTTGGAAGCAGTATGTCAAAATCAAAGTCCAGTCCTTTCACTTCCAGAACAGCAGAAGCAGGCCCACACAGCAAAGCAGACAGCACAGTGACAGTCCCTCCTGACAGCAATTCAGCTCTTCTTCCTGGCAGAATGTCCTCAACCCAGAAGTGTTCTGAGTATCTGGTGTCACGGGTCCAGTACTTATAAACATTTCAGCCTTTGAAGTAGGCAAATTTCAAAGAAAGTATTTGTAGTGCACAAGACCCTGCCCAGGACCCAGAAACACTAGAGGGGGTGGAGACTTCTTTGTGCAAGGACAGCCCTATTCAGGTGTCAGTATCAACTCCTCCCACCACTTTATCTCAAGAAGACCCATTAGCCTGGGGACGGGCCATCATGATATGCAGGGCACACATCAGCTCCCTTTGTGTGACTGTCTAGAGTGAATGCACAAACAGTCCAACATTCATTCTGACCCAGGCGTGTATTCAGAGACAGGAAGAGGCACAGAATGGCTCAAATAAGAAAATTGCAACTTTCAAAAAGTGGCATTTTCAGACCTGCAATTTAAAAACCAACTTCAGTAAAAGATGTATTTTTAAAGTCCTGAGACACCAAACAATTTTCATCAGCTCCCAATTTGCAAATACACTTGTAAGATGTAACAAGGGGTTGCATGAAAGAGGCATGCATGGTTAAATCATGCGTGCCTCTACCACGCAGCACAGCGACGTAGCTAGATCTTTTGCCTCTCGTTGTGGTCCCTGCGGCTGCCGCCCTGCGGCTGCTGCATGTGATAGCGAATCCTGCGTGTGCCGCCCTGCGATGGCTGCAGGTTACAGTTGAAACTCGATCGCCCCCTCCCTTGCTACGCCACTGATGCAGCCCCAACAATGAATTTGTCTAAACAATGCATTCCTTTACCACACAATTTTGTTGTAAAAGCATGACTGGTAAAGGGATGCGTGGTACAGATCACACCCACCCCCCCCTCCCTGAGCCCTAAACACTACCCTTACCCCTAAACACTACCCTTACCTCCGAGCCCTAAACACTACCCTGACCCCCCGAGCCCTAAACACTACCCCGAACCCTAAACACTACCCAGACCCCCCCTGAGTCCTAAACACTACCCCGACTCGCACAGGCCCTAAACACTACCCTTACCCCTAAACACTACCCTTACCTCTGAGCTCTAAACACTACCCTGACCCCCGAGCCCTATACACTATCCCGCCCCCCAAACCCTAAACACTACCCAGACCCCCCCTGAGTCCTAAACACTACCCCGACTTGCACAGGCCCTAAACACTACCCGAGCCCTAAAAACTACACCCACCCCCCAAAACCCGGCCGCAGCCCCACTTACCTCACTTTGTCCTCTCTCAATCCTTACTGATCCACGGCCCACCCATCCCAGAATCTAGATGGACCGCGCACTTCCTTAACCACGCATATGCGTGGTTACGGCATGCGTGTTTGAGCTAGCGGGGAAACAGCATGCGTGGCTCCGCCCACTTTGTTAAAGCAGTTTACCTTTACAAAGTAGCTCCAATCCTAACCTATGGGAGATATAGGCCTTGCTGTAGTGAAAAAATTAAATTAGAAGTATTTCACTACCAGGACATGTAAAACACTACAGTACATGTTATACCTTTTAAATACACTGCAACCTGCCTATGGGTCTACCATGGGCTTACCTTAGAGGTGCCTTACATGTAATAAGAGGTAATGTTTGGGCCCAGCAAGTGGGTGCAATTGCCAGGTCGACATAGCAGTTTAAACTGCCCACACAGACACTGCAGTGGCAGGTCTGAGACATGTTTGCAGGGCTACTCATGTGGGTGGCACAATCTGTGCTGAGGACCACTTGTAGCATTTTACATACAGGACCTGGACACACCTGGTGCACTGTACTAGGGACTCACTAGTAAATCAAATAGGCCAATCATGGAGAAACAAAATGCCATTAACTTTTAGAGAGAAAGCATATGCACTTTAGCACTGGTTACTAGCTGTAAAGTGCCCATAGTCCTAAAGCTAACAAAAAGAAGGTCAGAAAAACTGAGGGAAGAAGGCAAACGTTTGGGGATAACCCTGCAAAGAGGGCCGGGTCCAACAGCTACCATGGTAAACTATTTGGGATTTCCCTGTGGAAAGTCTTTGGAGACTGTTTTTAGAGCCTGTCCTGCATAGCCTTCGACGATATTTTAATTCTTTTTTTAGTCCAGCGTTTGGGTGCTGTTTAATGGAACCTTTTGTCAGCCTGATTTTTTTTTAAGTCTGTTGTCATATAGGGCCAGATGTACGTAGAATTTTTTAGGTCGTAAACTTCCCGATTCGCAGAATTGGGATGTTTGCGACCGCAAAAAAGCCTTTTTGAATGTACAAAACCCTGGTTGCGAATATCAGACAATGGGTTTGCGATTAGGAAGGGGGTGTGTGTTAAGGGTGTTGCTTCCTAAAAGCGACTCTCAGTGTAATGTGTGAAATTTTTGCGACTGAAATGTGATTGCAAGACATTCACATTTTACTGCCTACCTCAAGTAGGTGGTAACCAATTTGCAGCTGGGAAGGGTTCCCAAAGGGACCGCCTTCACCTATGTGAATGGTTGTAAAAACATCTTTTAAGACCAGGCAGTGTTCCCACAGACCACTATCTGCTCTTTAAAAATGAAAATAAATCTTTTTGTTTTTCTTTTTGAAGCCCATCCTGTTTTCAGTTAAGGGAAACTGGCTGCATATATATATATATATATATATATATATATATATATATATATATATATAGATATAGAAATATATAGATAGATATAGAAATATATAGATAGATATAGATATATATAGATAGATATATAGATATATAGATATATATAGATATATATATAGATATATAGATGGATATTCACTGGAAATGTGTTGATAATATTTAGTATACATATATATATATATATATTCACTTAAAAAACCATAGGTTTCACACAAGTTATAGTTAGCTGTACATTTCACTCGTAAAAAACCAATGAAATTCCACGTTATAGTTAGATCAGGTAACTATAACTTGCGCCCCCGCAATGCACTGCTGATGACGTCACATATTACATCACTTATGACATGGTCAGTGACATCACTCATGACATCAATGATGACATCTGAAATGACACATTGTGCATTGCGGTCGCGCAAGTTATAGTTACCTGATCTGACTATAACGTGGAATTTCATTGGTTTTTTACGAATGAAATGTACAGCTAACTATAACTTGTGTGAAACCTATGGTTTTTTAAGTGAATTTGCAAGGTTTTTTAAATGCTAATTCCTAACTATAACGTGTGTGAAACCTATGGTTTTTTAGTGAATTTGTACGGTTTTTTAAATGCTAAGTTATGTATTTATTTTTAATTTTTGCGCGCACGGAGCGCTTCGCGCACCGTGCGCTCGCTGTGGGCACTCGGTGCGCTTCGCGCACCGAGCGCCCACATTGCGCATTTCGTACCGTGCACGCCTCGCCATTTTTTACAAAATATCAATTGTTTTTCTCTCCCTTGGGGGTCCTTAGATTTATATATTAAATGTGATTGATAATTCTTTTTTTTTTTTTTTTACCGTACGCGTACGGTAAGCTTACCGTACGCGCAATCCGCGATTTTTTTTTAAAATTATTAAATTTACTTTTCATACTTTTTGGTCCTTCGTGAACCCCCTGACGAATGCTAGGGGGTCTGCAACTCTCTTCGTTGCCCCCTTTTCATGTTATCAACCTTTGTTTTTCAGTGCGAGAGACAGAAAATGGCGGCCGATACTTTCTGATTTCGACCGATTCGAATGTTTACAGTCATGTAACCACCAATCAGAATTGAGCTCGCGCACGGCACAGTACGCGTATGGTAAGCTTACCGTAAGCGCACGGAGCGCGCCTATAGATATATATATTGATTTAAATGCTATTTTCTCAGGACCTACTGAACAGATTTACACCAGACCTGCAAAAGGCACATCCCTGACCTGAGGACTACCTCTCTGCCCAATTTCAAGTAATTCTGTTCAGCCGTTCGGGCTGTAGCTCGGACTAAAGGTCCTATGGGAAAATGCATGGGGAAAACGCGTTTTGGGACCCCCTTTTTTCTCAGCCCCCGCTTGACGAATCCCCCCGAGACTTTCAGGGTAGGAGCGGAGCGTAGCGCCCCATTAGTTTTGAAAAATTCGCGAGGATTCGTCAACCGGCGCCAAAGTTATTCCAAATAGAATGTTGCGGATTTCCTATGGAAACACGGTCCTAACTATAACTATCTACTGGCGACCGCCAGTAGATAATATATATATATATTCACTGAAAAAACCATAGGTTTCAGGCACGTTATAGTTAGAAATTAGCATTTAAAAAACCTTAGAAATTCACTGAAAAAAACCATAGGTTTTAGGGAAAGTTATAGTTAGTTGGACATTTCACTCGTACAAAACCATAGAAATTCCCCAGTTATAGTTAGTTCAGCTAACTATAACTCGCGCCCCCGCAATGCACTGCTGATGACGTCACATATTACATCATTCATGACATGGTCAGTGACATCACTGATGACATCACTGATGACATCTCAAATGACATCACTGATGACATCACTGATGACATCATCCAGTGACTGTGTGTTTCTGTAAAGTTTAAATATGTTTAATATATATAGGGAAAGGCGTTTTGAAGAATGAGTGGGTGTATAAGTGTCTGAATGGATGATTTAATAGGTGCGTGACTGACTCTATAAGTGAGTGAATTAACTTACCTTACTGAATGCATGGGTTAGTGAGTAAACTGTGTGAATGTCTGTATCCGTCTGTCTGTTGGTGTGTAGGTGGCTTCATTGGGTTTGCGAATAGCTACATGAGTGTCTATATGGGTTATTGATTAGTTGTGTGAGTATCTGTATGGGTTCCTTAGTGTTTGTGTTGGTGGGGTATATGTGACTCTGTACATAGATGTGTGAGTGGGTGATTCCCTATTTGCATGGTTTCAAGAGTGCATCTGTGATGGACTGTATGGGTGGGTGAGTGTGTGTATAGGTGTGTTAATGAGTGAATGTATATCTCAGTTGTATATGTGTTAGTAACTACATATGTGAAAGGCAGTATATATGTGTGTTGGAGTATATAAATGGCTATAAGTGAGAGTGTGTGATTGTGAGAGTGGCTGTATGGATGAGTCTGTGCTTGTATCAGTGATTGTATAAGAGCGTAAGTATGTGCTAGTATTTGTATGAGTAAGTGAGCTGGTGTGTGTATAACTGTATAAGTGAGTAAATGGAAGTGTGATTAATTATTTGCATGACTGACTAGGTGTGTGAGTACCTCTATGGACGAGTGGTGGTGTGTGAGTTTCTATATAGGTGTATGAGTGCATATGATAGTCCTGTACTGAGTGACCATAAGTATGAGTGACTGTGCGGGTGAGTGAGTGGATGTGTGTGTAAAGCTAAGAATCAGTGAGTGGGTATGTAGTTATTGCTGCTGGAATGTCTATGGTTTTGAGAATGGAAGTCTATAATTTACAGTGGGTGTATCAAAGGTTATATCAGTGATGTCATCAGTGATGTCACTGACCATGTCATGAGTGATGTAATATGTGACGTCATCAGCAGTGCATTGTGGGGGCGCGAGTTATAGTTAGCTGAACTAACTATAATGGGGAAATTTCTATGGTTTTGTACGAGTGAAATGGGGTGGCGGTCCCCGGGGCTTGGGGGGGCCTTAGAGGCCCCCCACAGACTAAAAAAGAAGCCCCGGGGGGTGGCGGTCCCCGGGGCAGTGTGGGGGGGATTTGGGGCCCCCCACAGATTTTTTTAACTGCCCCCGAGACCTGGCCCACCCAGGGGCTTAATTAAATGAAGCGCGGGAGTCCGTGCTTCGTTTTTTAAAATTTTTTTCGGCCGACATTCGCGCTGGGTGCGCGAATCTCGTCGATTCTAAAAAAAAAAAAAAAAAAAAAAAAATTATTTTATTGGCCCTGGGGGTCCTTGTGGGACTCCCTGAGCAGGCCTAGGGGGTCAGGGTGTTTCTAACCTGCCCCCTTTTTCTTGTTTTTCGCATTTCTTTTTCTGTTTTCTTGTGCCTCGGTTCTACCGAGGCACAAGATGGCTGCCAACACTTCATGGTTTGGAGTGTTGACAGCCAATTAACATGAAGCTTGTGATCGGGAGGGTGCACGGATCCACAGCGGCCATAGATATCACTATCTTTATTTCTTAATTTCTCATAAACTACTGAACGTATTTACACCATTTTTGAAAAGGTTGCTCTCTGAGCCAAGCAGTACCTTTTTGCCAAATTTGGTGTAATTCCGTTCAGCAGTTTTTGCTATAACCGTGTCTAAACTTTTCAATGGGAAATTGATATATGGCCTCTAATTTTTGAATATCTCAGGAACTACTGAACGGATTTACACCATTTAAAAAAAAGGGCGTTTTCTGAACCAAGGGCCTTTTTGCCAAATTTGGTGTAATTCTGTTTAGTATTTCGGGCTGTAGCCGTGTCTAACTTTTCCTATGGGAAATAACATGGCGAAAATGCGTTTTGGGACCCCATTTTCTCTGGGCCCCCGTTTGATGAATCACCCCCAAACTTTCAGTATAGGAGCTGACCGGAGCGCCCCACCAGTTTTGAAATTTTCACGAAGATTCGTGATCCGGCGCCAAAGTTATTGGGGAAACAAAAAACGCTTTTCCTATTGAAACTAGGTCCTAACTATAACTACCTACTGGCGACTGCCAGTAGGTAATATATATATATATATATTCTTTATTTAAAAGCAGTCACAGACATGGTGGTCTGCTGACCCCTGCAGGCCACCATCCCTGTGATTTTAGCGATTCCCATTGGGTCACAAATTGCAACTTACCTTATGAATATTAATGAGGTATGTCTTTTCGCGACCCACTGGGAATAGCTAAATGTGTTCAACACACATTTGTACATTGCTGTTTACGATTACCTAATAGTGAATCACAAAAAATCGCTGTTAGGTAATCGCAAACACAAAGCTACATACATCTGGCCCCAAGTTCTTTGTGTGTCAGTGTCCAGCGTTTTTGGCAATTACGTAACTTTGGTGTTTAGACCTTTTCTAATAGGTCCTCCTTTTGGCAGATTTGTAAACGGAGATGTGAATTAGTCAGGTTTGTACAGTTTGGTCAGAGGAGAAATATCCCTCACTGTGGAGCCCTGGTTTGCAGTATGCACCCTAGCCGCTAGAGTCCATCTTTTGTCAGACAGTCTCTTTTATTGTGGTCAGCTTCCTGAAAGCCTTTTAGAACTTCTTGTGTCCATGCTCTGGCCCTTTGAGAGAAGCCCTTGTTGGGTCTGTGAAAAACGGTAGGGGTTTTTTCGGGGCCTTTCTTTTCGAGTTTTTGGCTGAGTAATTAACTAGCCGAAGCCATGTGGGGAACCCTGGTAGATGGAATTGCTCTTATTTTTTATGACCTTTTACGAAGCACGGACTGCAGAAAGCAATTTGCTTCTCAACCTTGTACAGCCAAAGTGTACATAATGAGCTCTGCGCCTGAAAATAATTTCACAGCGAGAGCAATAATATAAAATAAAGTGCAGCCCATTATGGGGTATTTAAATACTTTAATCTCTGATGGAGAGGAGTTGAAAAGCTTGCCTCATTGTGCACGTTTTCACTTGGAATCTGAGGACCTGGAGTAATACTTGTATTTCTAACGGGGAAATGCGGATTCAGGCGTTTAATAATACATGGAGAACAAAAGTGTCCAAATACATTTTAAGGCAGGATGATTAAGGCAATCGATTTTGGCCAATAATACCAATATCTGACCCAGGTTCTAAAAGATCAAGATTAGCATATGTAATACACAATGAATGACATCACATGAAGCGATTTCCCACTCCTAACATCCTATTGACATTAGTGGGAATAGGTCTGTTTCCCATCTGTAACAGTATAAGTTTCTAATTATGTCTTGTCGTGTGGGACTCGTATTTATTCGTTTTCTATCACAGGAACCCCGCAGATAAAAGACCTGCCAACTTTATAAATATATTCTATCATTGTGAGAGGTAGAGGGTGGGTTTGGAGTGTGAGGGGCAGTGATGGGCTTAAATGCCCTTCCTCCCCTTTTCAGCAATGGAGGGGACATCAACAGGAAAGTGGGTGTGGATTCGAGGCTAGCGCACCTAGAGCAGGCCCTCCTCCTCTGCCACTAAAACGCTTACAAAAGTACAGAGCCTTCATGATGAGCTGGAGAGCCACACCGTGTAAAGGTTCCATGCTCACCTTGCCGTTGACCGTCTGATATTGGCTCCGGAGTGGGAAACAACCTTTACTACGTGTTTTTTACACTGCAATACCATCACAAAGCAGTCTTTACATAGACCGCGTTGTTACCACGCAGTGCCTTTACAATGCAAGTCGTTACAACGACTTGCGCTAGATGGCGCTCTAGATTAAGGAATAATATGATTTACTATTCCAACACCTTCCCTACTGTCGCACACACTGGAGTTGGAATAGTAAATCATACTATTCCTAAGTCCAGCACGCCATCTAGCGCAAGTCGTTGTAATGACTAGCGTTGTAAAGGCACTGCGTGGGAACAACGCGGTCGATGTAACGACCGCGTTGTGATGGTATTGCGGTGTAAAAACCGCGTAGTAAACGTATATATTCCCCCACGCTATGACCCATTCTCAGACTACACATTTCCCAGTTCATTGCACTCATGTGTCTTTGCAAAGGAAAATGTGGCACGCATATTGAAGTCTCTTATCGCCAAAATGGTACAGCTCAGTTCAAATTCTTGAGAAGGTCTCTGACTGTCACTTTACAAGCAACGGAAGGATGCCTTTGCACCTTAGAGAGCTGTTCTTCCCCACCAGGAGCGATTGCCATCATCACCCGGTCCTTATTTCACTTCAGTAACTAGAGTCCTAGTTCTGTTTCAATTCACCTCTATTCATTTTAAAGCCTTGCAGCTCCAGCAGTCTTTTGTCCACGATTATGGATCTACCTGAGGCTTTGGTGTGCTCCACGCACCATGGGAGGCAGATCCAGAGACGTTTTAAGGCATGGGCAAAGTGGGCTCTGACCCCCCAGTCCTGATGACTGTGAATGATTTTTAAACACACATTCTTATAAATACCATTTTCATTCCCCAAAATGTTTTAATATAGGTAATGTTTGGGAGTTTGTAACATTTTGTAGCAAAATGTGCATGTTTTTCAATACCATGCAACAACCATAAAAAAAGTTTCTTTTAGGTCAAAACGGGACCTCACATATGAGAAAGGGCAGTGGGAACCAGAGATTATTTGCAATAATATTAGCGAGCTGCTGCTGTGCTACAATATTGAAAAGGCAATCACTATCCCTGAATATTAGATGGAAATACATTTAGAATTTGTACCGATGTGGCGCTGCAGTGTCATTGCCCTGGCTAACCGTGGGCAGATCGTGCCTCTACTTACGAGGAGGAGCAACACTCTGCGCCAGGCTTTATTTTATGTATAAAGTTTTATATAGCGCAAACTAGACCCAGTGAGGGTATCGGAGTGCTTTACAAATGTTGCATCAAGAGGATAAAAGGCTTTGACTTGTTCACTCCTAGAAGACCCTCTTTTCCAGAGTCATCTTATGGCTAAACGTTGGATTTTGCTTCACTCTCCTGCTCCTTACCTCCATTTCCCCATCACCTTATTGAGTCCTCCAGATGTCAGTATTATTGTTTGCTTGCCTCGATTCCCTGTGCAATAGTCCTTGTGGTGAGGTCTGTACTTTATAAAGGTTGTACAACAAAATAATTAATCTGATGTGATGATGTGGTCTTACCTGGCCTTGTTAGACTGCTTCGATACACAGGAGCATCCAAGTGAAAACACCCATATTTGGAAGAGAGAGGGCAAGCATAGCTCGTAGAAAGAGACATCGTAGAAAGAGACATGTGGTCTCCCACTGCTGGTTGTTTGGCAGTGTTGGGTTGGATCATTGAACACTGAATTCTGTTGCAACCCTTCACACAACGAAACCATGTAAGTCTTAAAAGTGACGTAGGCCAACACAACTTGGCGTTGCAAAAAATAATCATCGACAAATATCTCTCCCAGAGAGCTCTGATAAGGAGCAGTGCCCGGGCCGGCGTCATTGCCTGCTGAAGGACCTCAGTTTGACGTGGTGGGTGGGAGGAGGCGCGCGCGCGGTGGAAAAAGGCGCGAGGGAGGCGGAGGTCAGCGCCGTCTTGCTCAGTGGTTTGGCTTTTCTATATTCATGGAATTCAGATATAAATTGGGTTGAAGTCATAGGTCTGGAACGGGGTGTGTGGGGGCGGCGGGGAGGAGTGGCGACGCTTAATACAATGTCACCGTGTTGCTTGCATTATAAAATGACCTTTCCATTAGATTAACGTTATGCTATTTGCACAGTAGGGGAGCTCTGGCGGAGAGTATTTTCGGCAGACAAAAGGCAAGTTAATTAGGCAGCTACATGGCTTTAACCGCTGTGCGTTAAAAGCCGAGTGCTCGCGCCTAAGATCAGGCTGCGGGGCCTAATGGTATTGTAAATGCCACCGCATCGTGAGGAATATTAGCAGTGGTTCGCCCGTGGTGTTTAATATGCGGTCAGATCTCGAGTTACAACGGGGCGTTGGAAACTGTCTTCGTTCACCCACTTCTCAGTATGCCAGAGGAAGGCTTGACAAAGCATTTGGCCTTGGACAACCTCATCAATTATCTCCTTATGTTGACCCTGCTGAATGGATGATATTCAGTGAGAAATTGGGTTGTTGCCGAGGAAGCTGAACCCTTCTCAAGCACAGTGGCGTAGCTAGACCTACTGCCACCTGGGGCAAACCCTAAGTTTGCCACCTGGTGCAGGTAAGAGCGGGGGTATGGGGAGGTGTGGCTACGGCTGACTGGGTTCCGTGGAGGGGATGGTGGTAGTCAACAGACACGACTAGCTCACCTCCGCCGCCCCCAATAACAGTGCCACCTGGGGCAGACCGCTGCTGCCCCCACCCCCATTCTATGCCCCTGCTCATGCTCAAGCAATAGCTACAATCCCTGTCAGGGTGAACCACAAAGTCACTAATTTAACCTATGCTTAATCCTCTGGTAGCTTGGCACAAAAGCAATCAGGCTTAACTTAGAGGCAATGTGTAAATTATTTATGCGGCACACAAACAATAATAAATAAATCGCACACTAATTTAGAGAAACAGTACATTTTAATACATTATTTGACACCAAAATGAAACAAGCATTTGCAATGCAATAGGTCTCGCATTTAAGCGAGTTTGAGCTATTAACATTGCAAATAACAACGCCTTTAATTTTTGTTTTTAAAACATAAATAAAAGGCGGTGTCATTTACAATGCCAATAGCTTAAACTTGCGTAATTGCGAGACCTATTGCATTGCAAATGCTTGTTGAAATATTATCTGGATAAGCAAGATGACAGCTCACTTTGTTTTATCCATGTCACTCTTAAATTGTATGCTAGGACTCTGTAACGCCCTGAACGTCTCAGGATCGTTTAACAGACACGATAATGAGAACGCAACCACTTGTGAAGGTTTAGTTATTTTAATGAAGGCAAAAATAATACAAGGAATAAACAAAGGTTATAGTCACTGGAATCCTCCAGGCTAAGTACGTTACCAGCCCACAGCACGGATGGTCCTAACCGTCCTCTGCATATACGCCGATCCCGGCGTATGCCAACAGAGGGCAGAAATGAAATGGCCGACAATGCCAATCGGTAGGCTGTGAGGGGCACGAAGAGTGTTGGGGAGAATCGAGGAGTCAGGGAAACACCCAGCCGGGGTCTCTACCTGAAGGGAGCAGCCGCTCAACCTCTTCCTCAGACTGCACCGGGACGCGGAGTCACCTCCTGGTGATGCGTCACCGATACCCCAAGCACAAGCAAAGAAGACTGAACCGAGAGCAGCCGCTCGATCGATCCTGTGGACTTCCGAGTCTGTAACGCGGCAAACACCTCCTGGTGTGCGTTACAGCTGGCAGTCCCTGTATCTCTGGTCGGGCTGGGAATTACGACTCCAACCAGCAAAAGCGCCACTGCGCTTTGACTCAGCCGAGTCAAAAAGCGAAGCTCAATGGTTATCCGTTAGAGCTTCCGGGTCCTTCACAGGTGACGATGGGGCAAGACACGGCCCAGGGAGTAACGACTCGACCTACCTCCGTTCTTGCCTTACTGGAGCACCACTCCGGAACACTGCTCTTCACTAAGCAGGTACGTCGGTGTAAACACAATATCCGACAGCGTTGTACCTCCCGGTTCCTCCCTTTATAGGGCGTGTTTTCCTTGAGTTATGTAACAGCTCTCCTGTTTACATAAGGGCGTGTTTTCCTTGAGTTATGTAACAGCTCTCCTGTTTACATAAGGGCGTGTTTCCTTGAGTTATGTAACAGCTCTCCTGTTTACATAACCTCTCAACCGCTAAGCATCCTGGGAGATGTAGTCCGTTTTCGCTGGTTACCGTTTTCCTCCCCTCGCATTACAGGTATTCTTGACAGTACATCCTCCCTCTCAGCGGCTCCCCACGGGTCCAGCGCTGGCAGGAAAACGCCGATGGAACAAGGAGACCAAGCGCGGAGCATGAACCCCTTCAGCCGGTTCCCATGACTGCTCCTCCGGGCCATAGCCTTTCCACGCAACCAGGTACCACAGCTTCCCCCTGCGCCATTTGGACGCCCGTATGCCCGACACTTCATACTCCACCTCCGACTCCACGCATACCGGCCTAGGTGTCCCAGACGGCTTGGAGGGTGCTGGTTTGAGCAATGATACATGAAAGACAGGGTGTATCCGCAATGACTGGGGCAAGCACACCTTCACGTTCACGGGACCCATACACTTGGTAATTCGATAGGGGCCCATGTACTTGGGATGGAACACACTGTTCTTTCGAAACCTCATGTTTCTTGTGGATATCCAGACGTAGTCTCCAGTGCGGTACAGTGGCCCGGGCCTTCTCTTCCTGTCTGCCGCAGCCTTGTATCTTCTCTTGGCCTCATTTAGGACAGCCCTTGAGCGCATCAACGTGTCTTTTATGTGTGCCACCCTGTCCGCTGTGGCGGGAATCCTGTCCTCTCTGAACGGATGTAGAAATGGCAAGAACCTGGGATGTTGGCCATAGTTGCTATAGAACGGAGATGACTGTGTGGAGCTGTGAGTGGCGTTGTTATAGGCTATCTCTGCAACCCATAGCAAGTCGACCCATTCTTCCCTGCCCTGGTCCACAAAACATCGCAGATACTGTTTGAGCGTTTGGTTCAGGCGCTCGGTTTGGCCGTCCGTTTGAGGGTGGTAGCTGGTGGACAGGGCGGTCTTAACATGCAGCGCAGTGCACCAAGTCTTCCAGAATTGCGCAGTAAACTGCGACCCCCGGTCCGACACGATCACCCCAGGTAATCCATGCAGTCGTACCACATTCTTTAGGAGTAGTGACACCAATTCCCCGGCCGTAGGGACTCTCTTGCAGGGGATGAAGTGCCCCATTTTCGTCAAGTAATCCACCACCACCAGTATTGCCGTCATCCCCTGGTCTACCGGTAGGCCCACCACGAAGTCCAGTGATATGCTATCCCATGGTCTATCCGGGGTCGGAAGTGGATGTAAGAGCCCTTGGGTTCGGCCATGGTCGGCCTTCATGGTAGCACACGTAGGACACTCCTGTCCCCACCTCCTGACATCCACTCTCATGGTTGGCCACCAGAAATGCCGTCCCATGCTAGCCACCGTTTTTTCAAAGCCCAAATGACCTGCGCATGGAGAGTCATGGCACCAGATGAACGCTTGTTTCCTTAGCCTAGGCGTGGGTATCAAAAGGCACCTGCCCTTCAGGGGTATCCCGTCCTTCAGCTGCCATTCTCTGTGACTGAGGAGCCACCTCCGCCATGCGAATGACCTGATCCCTCTCTTTATTCCCCTCAGGAAAGTATCCGGTTGGATAACCCCCAATACCATCCTCGGGGAAATGATGGAACGCTCGGTCGCAGGCAATGGTTCCTTAACTGCAGATTGACGGGACAGGGCGTCCGCCTTCCGGTTTTCCGTCCCCGGCCGATATGTGATGCGGAAGTTGAACCCCGCAAAGAAGATCATCCACCGCAGCTGTCTGGGAGAAAGGTGTCTTGTGGCCGTCATGAACTGTAGGTTCCGATGGTCCGTGTACACCGATACCACATGCCTTGCCCCCATCAACCAATGCCTCCATTCGGTGAAGGCGTCCTTGATTGCGAGAAGCTCCTTCTCCGCAATATGGTAGTTGCGTTCGGCGTCGTTGAGTTTGCGGGACATGTACGCAACGGGATGAAGCACCCCTGTGTCGTGGTTGCGTTGGGACAAGATAGCCCCCAGCGCCACATCCGATGCGTCCGCTTCCACCACGTAGGGGAGATCCGGATCGGGGTGAGCCAACACCGGCGCCTTACCAAAGGCGCTTTTCAGGGCCTCAAAGGCTTTGTTCGCTTCAGGGGACCAGACAAACTCCTTGGACTTCCTCAGTAGCTGTGTGATTGGGGCCACCAATCCTGAAAATCCATATATAAACCGCCTGTAAAAGTTGGCGAAGCCAATGAAACTTTGGACGTCCTTCACGCTTTGGGGCACCGGCCATTCTTTCACCGCCTTGATCTTTCGTTCTGCCATCTCCTGTCCCTCTGGACTCAGCATCACTCCGAGGAATTCCACGGATGTGACGTGGAAGTCACACTTGCTGAGTTTACAAAACAGCATGTTTTCCCTCAGCTTTTGGAGCACAGTTGTGACGTGGTGTACGTGCTCCTCCACACTGGACGAATAGATGAGGATGTCGTCGATATATACGACCACGTAGATATCCAACTCCTCTCTGAATACCTCATTCAAAAAGTACTGAAAGGCTGCCGGGGCGTTGCACAGACCGAACGGCATGACGAGGTACTCAAAAAGGCCGAACCTGGTCTTAAAGGCGGTCTTCCACTCGTCTCCGTCCCTCATGCGCACCAGATGGTATGCCCCTTTCAAATCCAACTTGGTGTAGATACGAGCTTTCTTGACCTGTTCCAGAAGTACACTGATGAGAGGCAAGGGGTACCGATTCTTTACGGTTATCGCATTCAATGCCCTAAAGTCCACACAGGCTCTCAGCTCCCCATTAGCCTTCGGGATGAAGAAGAGTGGCGAGGCGGCCGGAGACTTGGACGGGTGGATGAATCCTAGTTTGAGGAGTTTATCCAGGTACCCCCGGAGATGCACGTTTTCAGGCTCCGTCAGGGCATACAGCCTGCCGCTGGGAACGCTGGCCCCTGGCACCAGGTCGATCTGGCAGTCAAACTGTCTATGTGGTGGTAGCACTTCCGCCTTCACCTCATCAAATACATCCTCAAAACTGTGATAAGCCTGGGGGAGAGCCACATCTTTTTCTGCCGCTGTAGCCACCGTCTGACTCCCGCTCTCATCTGCGTCAAGGGATTCCGTTCTTATTCCACAATGCAGGATGCAATACGGTGACGTCATTTCGATGCGATGTGTTGGCCAATCCACAGAGGGGTTGTGTTTCTGTAGCCACGGCAATCCCAATATGACGCCATATTGGGGCGCTCGGATGATGTTAAAATCGATTTGTTCCAAATGGTTCCTCCCACATCTCATCGGAAGGACCCCCGTGTGCTGCCCGATGGGCCCCGTCACCAATCGCCTTCCGTCTACAGCATAGACGTCTTCGGGTACAGCTTTGGGAAGAAGCACTAGCCCTAGCCTGCATGCCTCGTTGTGGTCCATAAACATGCCAGTGGCCCCTGAATCCACCATGGCCACAACGGGTATCCACTGGTCATGCACTCCCACGTGCACCATGAGAAACAGGTGTCGTTGTCCCTTAGTGACCGAGTTGGAAAGTGAAGGGATGGATGAGTGACTCCGAGATGCCCCTTCTTTGGTCTGGGAGTCCTCTAGTTTTCCGCCGGTACGTCCACCACGGCTGATACCGACCGGTTGGCCCGATAACGTGACGTCTTCGGTTTGGCAGGGCATTCACGTACGTAGTGGCCTTTTTTGCCACAATATAGGCACAATCCTTGTTTACGGCGTGACTCTTTCTCCGTGGCTGTGAGGCTCGCTCGTATTGCGCCGATGTCCATGGGTTCTCCCTTGGATGCGGTGGAAGTTTCAGGACTTCCCGCTGTCACATAGGATGGAAGGGATTTTCCTTTTCTCCCATGATCCCCCTTTCTTTCACTTAGCCTATGTTCCAGCCGTAATACCAGGTTGATAAGGCCCTCACATGTCTTGGGTTGTGGGTCAATATGAGCCACGGCGTCCTTGAGCTCATCGCACAGCCCGTGATGGAAGAGCGCCGTCTGTTTAGCAACAGGCCACTTGGTTTCCGCAACCAGCCTTCGGAACGCGTTGAGATACTGCACCAGGTCGTTGGATCCCTGTCTCAACTCAAGCATTTCACGGTCCGCCGTGTACGAGTCAGCCCTTCTGTCGAAGACCTTCAGGAATTCCTCGCGAAAAGCACCCCAATCACATAAGATGGGGTCGTCCCTGCTCACCAGAGGTACGGCCCATTGTGCCGCGTTTCCAGCCAAATAGGATATAAGGAAAGCCACACGAGCCTGACTCGTGGGGAACGCCCTTGGTTTGCACGATAAATGTAGCGCCACTTGTGTGAGGAATACCTGCACTGTGTTAGGATCCCCACTGTACCTCTCTGGTGTTGCCAAGGGGACGGCTACCGGCATTTCCACTACTACCGCAGGGGTCTGGTTCGTGAGGGAGGTGCTGGGCGTGAGCGGGTCCAATTGGATAGCATCCAGTCTGGCTTTTACATCGGCTGTTTCTTGCCTGGAGGCAGCCAATTCAATTTGCACGGTCGCTAAAGCAGCCAGCACATCATCAAGTGTTGCCATGTCTGTTATCGACCGGGAGACAGTTAGTGTTATTAAGGTCGGATATTTTGTAACGCCCTGAACGTCTCAGGATCGTTTAACAGACACGATAATGAGAACGCAACCACTTGTGAAGGTTTAGTTATTTTAATGAAGGCAAAAATAATACAAGGAATAAACAAAGGTTATAGTCACTGGAATCCTCCAGGCTAAGTACGTTACCAGCCCACAGCACGGATGGTCCTAACCGTCCTCTGCATATACGCCGATCCCGGCGTATGCCAACAGAGGGCAGAAATGAAATGGCCGACAATGCCAATCGGTAGGCTGTGAGGGGCACGAAGAGTGTTGGGGAGAATCGAGGAGTCAGGGAAACACCCAGCCGGGGTCTCTACCTGAAGGGAGCAGCCGCTCAACCTCTTCCTCAGACTGCACCGGGACGCGGAGTCACCTCCTGGTGATGCGTCACCGATACCCCAAGCACAAGCAAAGAAGACTGAACCGAGAGCAGCCGCTCGATCGATCCTGTGGACTTCCGAGTCTGTAACGCGGCAAACACCTCCTGGTGTGCGTTACAGCTGGCAGTCCCTGTATCTCTGGTCGGGCTGGGAGTTACGACTCCAACCAGCAAAAGCGCCACTGCGCTTTGACTCAGCCGAGTCAAAAAGCGAAGCTCAATGGTTATCCGGTAGAGCTTCCGGGTCCTTCACAGGTGACGATGGGGCAAGACACGGCCCAGGGAGTAACGACTCGACCTACCTCCGTTCTTGCCTTACTGGAGCACCACTCCGGAACACTGCTCTTCACTAAGCAGGTACGTCGGTGTAAACACAATATCCGACAGCGTTGTACCTCCCGGTTCCTCCCTTTATAGGGCGTGTTTTCCTTGAGTTATGTAACAGCTCTCCTGTTTACATAAGGGCGTGTTTTCCTTGAGTTATGTAACAGCTCTCCTGTTTACATAAGGGCGTGTTTCCTTGAGTTATGTAACAGCTCTCCTGTTTACATAACCTCTCAACCGCTAAGCATCCTGGGAGATGTAGTCCGTTTTCGCTGGTTACCGTTTTCCTCCCCTCGCATGACAGGTATTCTTGACAGACTCCAATGACCCCCAACAATTGAGTAACTTGATTATTGTGACTGACACCAATGAAAGGAACTACTCAATGCGCAGTGCCATCTTGTCTGAAAATTAAAATTTGTGCATCTTTTATTGAGTTGAAATTGTAAGGTGCCGGCCTCTGATAACTCTTCAGATCTTCCGGAAGTTGCCTACATTAGCAAAACTAGGGGCCACCACATCCTTGTTGCGCCTCTTCCTGGCAGCAGAGCTGGATCTGTGAGGAAGACCTCGTATCTAACCGAGAGAGCGCCACGAGCAGCTGTAGAAACAGAGCTGCTCCATGCTCATGCCTGGGTGGCATTAATAGCTTCCAATGTGCGGGCTCTGTCTCAACGGCAGGGGCAGAGTTAAAAATAGGCCTGGCTTGCTGAGGTAAATCAGTGCGGAATGTGATGACCACACACTCAGTCGCTGTGGGGGATGTGACCGCACTTCCAGGAATGATTATGGGAAGTAACAGGGGTTCCACTTGCTAACATCCCTCACAGTTTATCTGAAAGACAGACTCTGTTCTATCGTTATCTCTGAAATGCCACAACTTTCACGACAATTCCTCCACGTGCTCATTAAAACCCAGTGACAATGTCCAGAGTGAAGCCCGAAGTCTGCAACTTACTTTCATCTGGAAAACTCGACTAACAAGCCGCGAGTGGTGCACGCGCGCGCCACAGAGAGACATCTGGTTTCAATTATCGCGCCCGTGTCTGGGCACGATAATTGAAACCACATTGCGGCCGTGTGGGTAACCGCAACCAATAGGCCATGGGCGGAGCAATGCGCCGGCCTTTGGCCAGTTGCGTGCTGTCTTTGTTAAAAAGGCGCACGCAAATGCCAATAGCGTGGGCCAAAACAAAAAGCACACGCACGAGTGTGTGCGATTCTTAGGTTAATTTTCTAAAGCCCTTACATGAAGTCTTCGCCAGAACAGCGCATGCGCGCTGCTACAGGCTCGACCTAAAAAGTGCTATCAGTAAAACATGAGGTTTGCAATTTTAAAGATTTATGGTAAGAATATTCCCTAAAAGCAGAAAGCGCCACTCGTGGCTATCTGGTTGTGTGAGACTGGGTGAAAGTCTCAACTCCAGCCCGACCGTGATCGAGCGTGGGCTGGATACAGGGACCCGCTTAGTTCCACTGAAAGAGTTAGCTTCAAAGTCCAGTGTGAAGAGTCCAGTTCACGGTGGAGAGGTCGCAAAGAGCAAGGAAAGCGTCACGGATGGTCATCTCTGTAGCTCGAAGACCAGGCTGGGTGTTGTGGATTGTCGTCGTTGTAGAACGAAGATCCTGTTGGGTGTTGAAAATGGTCGATGCTAGAGATTTGTGTTGCCGGTCACTGCAGGAAGTCGATTCTGTAGCACGAATAGCAGATCTCACACAGCAAGTCATCACTGGCGGTCACTTTAGTGAAGAGTCAACTGAGCTTTGCGTTGGTGGTCGGATCAGGGGTCAAGATCTGGGAGGGAAAGTGCCTGTTCAAGGTCATGAAAAGCCCAAAATTTCAAAGATCTCTTCTTTTCTTCAAGGAGGAGCCAACTAATGCCACACAAAGGGTCCAGGACCTGAAGTGCACCTCTTAGAGGTCAGGGACTCGCTCCAGCAGAGGTCAGCAGGGGCCAGCAGGGCTCAGATAGTTCCAGTTGGAGGAACAGGCAGCAGGTGAGCTGGGCAGATGCAGGGGGATGTTTGGAGCTTGTTATGTCCCTGTAGCTCAGAATAGGTCTGTAAGCTGACCCTTAGAGTCACTTCAGCCTGGGATGAAGGGTGCAGATCCAGTCTTCCTTCTCAGAAAGCAGTGCAGGCCTCAAGCAGCAAGGACGCAGAGCATTCTTCTTCTGTTGTATCCACAGGTCCAGGAAAGTACTGAAGAGTGGGTCTGAAAGTCCCCTTTATATACCTGGTACCCCTTTAAAGTGGGCAAAGCTTCTGGAGTTTCCCCCTAGAGAGGTGTCTGGAATTTCCTGCCCCCGTACCCCAGTCCCAGTCTGTCTGGGGGCACAATAGGTTAGTGTGAAGTCCTTTGTGTGCAAGAGCTGAACCAGTGCCCTTGAAGTGCAAGTGTGGTAGGTAACAGCTCCACACCCCTATCAATTAAGAGATGGCCCATCCTGCCAACAACCAGACCCTCCTTTGCGATACGGTCAAGGAGGAATACATAAAGGCCAACTGCCAATTAGACCTAGTTATGTGACCCTGGAACAGGCTTCAGGCACCAATTGGTTAGGGCAAGAAAATGGAAATTTTCTAAAAGTGGCACCTTCAGAATCGTGACTTAAAATATGGCTTTACCATTAAAGTGGATTTTACTTTACAATTCCTCAGACACCAAACATGACTTTCCTACCTGCTCCCAATCAAAAATTACCACCTAGTAAATGTAATGTGGTAAGTCCATGTTATCCTTTGGGAGAGGTAATGCCTCTCAGCAGTGAAAAACAAATGTAGGAGTTTTTCACTACCAGGATATGTAAAACTTAAATGTACACTTTCAACTTTTTAAATGCACGGCATCCTGCCCTATGGGCTTATTTAGGTCCTACCCTAGGGGTGACTTATATGTAGTAAAAAGTGAGGTTTAGGCCTGGCAAAAGGTTTATTTTACCAAGTTAAAATGGCAGTTTACAGCTTCACATACAGGCTGCAATGGCAAGGGAGACATCGATTAAAACGAATGCGCTACAACAAATTCCATTACAACGCAGCCGTTACAGCGACCGCGTTTTTACAACGCAAACCATTACATTGCAAGTCGTTACAAAGACTTGCTGTAGGGGCAGAAGGTGTTGGATTTACAATCCAACACCTTCCCTGCTGTTGCACAAACTGGAGTAGGAATAGTAAATTATACTATTCCTAAGTCCAGTGTGCCCCCTACAGCAAGTCGTTGTAATGATTTCCGATGTAATGGAATGCATTGTAGCGCATTTGTTGTAAAGTAATCTATTCAATGGCAAGCCTGGGACATGTTTTAAAAGGCTACTTAAGTGGGTGGCACAATCAGTGCTACAGGCCCACTAGTTGCATTTAATTTACATACCCTGGGTAACTGTAGTACCACTTTACTAGGGACTTACAAGCAAATTAAATGTGCCAATTGGGTGTGAGACAATTTCACCATGTTTAAAGGAGCGAGCACAAGCACTATAGCACTGGTTAGCAGTGGTAAAGTGTGCAGAGTCCAAAGACCAACGAAAACAAATTCAGTAAAACAGGAGGAGTGAAGGCAAACAATTTGGTGGAACACCACTCTAAGGCTGACAGGTGTAATATAATCCATACTGTTAGAAATGGGGTCTTTAGTTGGCAATAGTTGGCACCTTTGTCCAAGTAGGAACCCTTGCTTCTAGTCAGGATAAGGGAGTTACGCTCTCAGACAACCCCTACTCACCCCCTTGGTAGCTTCGCTCGAGCAGACAGGCTTATCTCAGAGGCAGTGTGTAAAGCATTTGTGCACACATACAGTAATACAGTGAAAATACTACAAATGGACACCACACCTGTTTAGAAAAATAAGTAATCTTTAATCAGGGTTGGGCAGAACTCGTGGAGTTGCACTATGAGTGTTTCCGCTGAGTTGCATAAAAACTCAGTGGAATTCCACAGAAGTCCGCGAGCGGGCATAGTTGCTATACTAGCCCACCCCTTCTATCAACTCCAGTTAAAATAAATAATACACGTGAAATAAATAAAGGAATTATTTTAGCCAGCCTGGCTGCAGATGTTAGAGAGGGTAGGGACGCCATCTCTTGTCTGCCGCTACCTTTACCTGGTTGCCTACTGATGCTTAGCCTACCATTCATAAGCATTCCTCCGACCCACCTCTCTCCGTGATGTACAGTGTGCCAGTGCTGAGCTCTTTGTCTCTCAGGATGGCCTCTTTGTCAAGTCTCCGCTGTTGAACACCTTCACTGGGTGGAGTGAGAGCTCTGAGGAGACTCATGTCTTTTGCTGCCGGTAAAATGCCAGCGATGTGACTCAGTCAGAAGCCTTATCAGTGATGTACACATGTGCGTTGACACACCCAAAGGGCAGCAACAATGATTCTGGGCGGAAGTGACAATGAGCGGAAGCACTTGCACTGGTTGCCCACTTCCGCTCAGACATAGAATACGGACATTGAAGCTCTCCCTGACGAACATTAGGAAGAGGATGGTTATGGTTCTTATAAGAGGCAGGCGTTTCGAGGTACTGGCCATAGAAATAAAATGTTATCATTTTTATGTTTGCATTAATGGTGGGCTGTGGGGCAAATTCTGCTACGCGGCAGAGTTGGCGTTTTTTGCTGAACAGAAGTCTCAAAAGTCTGCAAACTCCATCCACAGGGGGGAGTTAACCGCCCACCCTTAATCTTTATCTAAACAAAACAAGACCAAAATGACAAATTCAACTTACAGTTATCAAGATAGGACTTTTAAAAAGTAAAAACAGTTCTGTCCATAGGAAACTATAGGTACGACACTTTCAACGCAAAGCACCTTGGATGCATCAAAATTATAAGAACA
Source organism: Triturus cristatus (assembly GCF_964204655.1). Taxonomy (NCBI): domain Eukaryota; kingdom Metazoa; phylum Chordata; class Amphibia; order Caudata; family Salamandridae; genus Triturus; species Triturus cristatus. The sequence goes on from NC_140594.1 coordinate 354,221,591, forward strand.
GCTACAGGGAAGATGATGCATCTGTTCCTTACACAAAAGGAAGGTGATGCATCGGTTTTTTGTTCAATGGGAGGTTATGCGTCGGTTCCTTACTGCCATGCAGGGGAGGTGTTGTTTTGGTTCCTTACAGAAGAGGAGGTGATGCGTCGGTTTCTTACTGTGTGGGGAGGTGATGTGTCGATTTCTTATTGCGGCCCTGGTTTTTTGTGTTGACTTTGCGCCCCGGTGCGATGCGTGGAGTTTCGGGGAGGTGTCGGCTCTCAATGCGGCAGCTGCAATGGCGCTGTGTCGATCTCTCTAGCCGCGGTCCCACGATGCGTCAGTTCTTGCAGCCGCACAGCAGGGCCGGAGTCGGTGCGGTGATCTCGGACTTTGGAGATCGGTGCACGAGACTCTTCGTGCATCAATTTCTCCAGCCATGGGCATGCGCTGCGTCGGTTTCTTCAGCGGCACTGCAGCGATGCTTGGGAATTCTTACAGCACAGTGGTTTTGCGTTGGAAACAGGTGCGGATACATCACACTTCTTTAGTGGCTTCAAGTTCTCTCAGTTCCCAGCAGCAGGAACAACCTCCAGGGGCCCAACAAGGGAACAGGCTCCTCTTGGGAGGTCAGAACTACCAGCTATGGAGCTGGTGGTGAAGTCTTTGTGTCCCTGAGACTTCTGAACAGGAGGCAAGCTCTACTTCAAGCCCTGGTAGATCTTCTTCAAGCAGGATACACAGCACACAGCAGAGGGGCAGTACCTCTCCTTCAGCTTTCCCAGCTTTTCTCCTTGGCAGAGGTTCTTCTAGAGTCCAGAAGTGTCCTAAGGTCCAGGAATCTGGGCCCCAATATTTATACTCAATTTCTCTTTGTTCTTGTGTGACAGAGAGGCTCTGTGATCAGTCCAAACCAGTTCTGTCCTCTCTGGCCTAACTTCCTGTCAGGAGGTGGAGACAACATTGTCCAAGGCAGACCAGGACTATTCCTATCCCACCACTCTAGTTGCAGCCTGGGTCTATTCAGCCCAGCCCTGACTCATCCAGGAAAGGCAGGACACACATCAACCCCCCAGTGGCTATCTGAAGAGAATGCACATCCTCAGCCCCTGTTCCGCCAAAGGCAGACAGTCAGTCCACTAACCAGCAGAGGCACAAAGGATGGCTAAGCAGGAAAATACTCACTTTCTAAAAGTGGTATTTTCAAACACACGATATAAAAATCATCTTTATTAAAAGATGCATTTTTATATTCTGAGTTCAGGCATACTAAACTCCATCTTTCTATCCTGTCCCAAAGGGAAGTTATACTTATAAGATGTTATAACTAAACTCCCATTTTATCCTATATGACAGATAGCCTTTCAATAGTGAAAAACAAAATACCCTATATTTCACTTTCAGGACATGTCACACATCAGTACATGTCCTACCTTTCACATGCACTGCACCCTGCCCGCAGGGGTACCTTGGGCCTACCTTAGGGGTGACTCACATGGAATAAAAGGGAAGGTAGTGCCTGGCAAGTGGGTGCCTCTATTATTAACAAAATGGGTCTTTGGGTGACTTATTAATATGTAAAAGGGCGGTTTTGACCTGTAAAAGGGTTTATTTTGCTACAGTCAGGCTACACTGGTCGGCATGCAGCCATGTTTTACATTATCGCTGTACTGGATTGAACAATAGGTGCTGCAGTTCACTGGTGACTTTTAAGTTACGGACCCTGGGTACACCTTGTGTGATATACAAGGGAATTGCAGGTAAGTTAAATATACCAATGAGGAATATGCCACTTCGACTATGTTTAAAGGGGGAGTACAGGCACTTACTCTTGATTAGCAGGGGTAAAGTGCACAGATTTCTGAATCCAGCAGAAATACAGGGTTCCGTTAAAGGCTAAAAATCGGGGTGCCCACACAGAAAAAGCAGATTTTATATAGGCACCTGATATAGCTGTAAAGTGTCTTGGTAGGTTCATGTGATCAAGACCCAGTAGGGTTGAAAAGCTAGGTCTTTTGTGTTTGGCACCAAGGAATAAAGCCACTTTTGTCAACTCTGAAGTCGCTTGTGATATAGCACTGGTGGACTGGCTGATACTCTTTGAACATTTGCAGCGGGCTTCCCGGAGACCGCACAAAAGACTTGTCCCTAAGCTGTGAATCTCTGCCTAAATATACATAAATGTACTGAGAGCTATACAACGCTGAATTTATGTTGTGGTAGAAATGTTTATATCGAGTGTACATGCTGCCATTTAATATAACATTTAATAATTTAATAGTGATTATGATGTCATTAGTGTTTTTGCGATTCTGCTGTTAACAACAGGATTTTTTTGTAATTAATTGATAGATGGATTACTGACAATTATTGACTCTCTGACAATGCATCTTGTATTATTCTAAAAGCTAAATTACTGCTTAATCTTCGTACTTGTTTTGTGGATCAAATAAAAGGCAAAAGACACACAATTGATGGACGGAATGCGGAACAAATCAAAACATTCACCCCCTGTCAAGAGATCTTGGTTAAATCCATCATTCTTTTGCTCACCATGCCACCCCAGTTTAGACCTGGCCATATGCAAATCAGTCTTGACCCTGTGCCTCATGGGAACAGTCCAGCCCGAACTGCTAAGGGGTGAATGTATGACATTGTTCTGCATTCTGTCCATCAACAGTTCTTTTTTCAAATAAAAGGCACCAGTGCTACAGCAAGCAGAATTCGTTTTTCGGACTCCTCTACCTCAAATGTTCACTCTCTGCCAGACAGTGATTCCTTTCCCAAGCATTGTCCCTCAATCCTGTAGTATCTTCTGCCCTCTACTATTCCCTACTTAATGGCTTCCATGGATTACCTCCACTTTGCCTCCTCTGCTTTTAACCTTCTGACCATCCAACCAGACCCATTATTCGCTACTGCTCCACCCGCTAGTGAGCTACGAGCATTGTGTGAAGGATCTTCTATTCACAAGGCTCCTCCCCTTAACTGTCTCTCTCCTACTGTCGCCTTTTATCTCTTCCTCCCACCCAGCTCTTTGAGGCAATCCTCCTCTCCGTATCAAACCCGTTTCAAGCATCTAACATAACATAGATAACCCAATGATAAACACCAGCCCAGTTTAGACCTAGCCATATGCAAATCAGTCTTGACCCTGTGCCTCATGGGAACAGTCCAACCCGAACCGCTAAGGGGTGAATGTATGACGTTGTTCTGCATTCTGTCTATCAACAGTTCTTTTTTCAAATAAAAGGCACCAGTGCTACAGCAAGCAGAATTCGTTTTTCGGACTCCTCTACCTCAAATGTTCACTCTCTGCCAGACAGTGATTCCTTTCCCAAGCATTGTCCCTCAATCCTGTAGTATCTTCTGCCCTCTACTATTCCCTACTTAATGGCTTCCATGGATTACCTCAACTTTGCCTCCTCTGCTTTTAACCTTCTGACCATCCAACTAGACCCATTATTCGCTACTGCTCCACCCGCCAGTGAGCTACGAGCATTGTGTGAAGGATCTTCTATTCACAAGGCTCCTCCCCTTAATTGTCTCTCTCCTACTGTCGCCTTTTATCTCTTCCTCCCACCCAGCTCTTTGAGGCAATCCTCCTCTCCGTATCAAACCCGTTTCAAGCATCTAACATAACATAGATAACCCAATGATAAACATCTCCAGAATTTGTACTTCAATATGCTTCAGTGCATGCGGCATGAATAATAACTGTTTTCAAATATAGTGTTTAATATCACACTTGTCATATCTGTATGCGTGGCAGATTCGACACATAAGTCACCAGTGGACCTGCTGGGGCCAGTTGCCTGTGGTAAGGAGGCATCTAGAGCTGCTCTGTGGTGCTTGGAAGCTTCCTGTAATGAACATGTTGCATAGTTCAAGTACCGTTCCCCGAACGAGTAAGGAAGGATGTGTGCAAAGACTCTGTGAACTTTAGTGCAGTTGACAGAGAACTTCGCATGCATTGGGAGCCATCGGTCGTGGAAAATGTAATTTACCTGAAATTACTGAAATAAATCTCAAAATACTTACTCACCTCGGAGCTCTTCGTCATTTATCACATTAACTCATCGATGTAGCTTTCAGAAGAAGTGCAGCTCACAATTGTGTCCCTAAATAAGCAAGCTACATGAAAACAAACTTGTGTACATAAGTGGTACTTGTAAATCCCTAATGTTGCTAGGTATTCTGAGGGTGTAGGCATGTTTCCAGCACAGAAGTGCAGCACTACACCTTCCAGAATGCCTTGAGGGGAGGTAGGCTAAGCTAGGCCACTTGAACCATACAGAATAGAAGGGCCTGAGGGTGTACAGTCACCCTTGCCTTGAAAGTATATGCATTTTAATGAACTCCTATAGCATTGTTTGATATCATTATATGGTTCTCAACATACACATTAATTTCTGTGGAATGGCAGTAATGCTACTTACTGTCTATCAACTATAATGATGGAATCCAAGCAACCGAAAACATAAATAAGCATTGGAAGCCCTGTCAGCCTCTATTCATGCCTTCTAATGAGACTCTGCCCTTGACATTACATGCTGCCTTGATGGCTCGCAAGCATTGCCATTTCGCAGGCTCAACTCATGACAGCAGAAAGTCGGTCTGAACTCCCGCGTTCTTGCACTCGGTTGACATACTTAGCCTTTTCTGGGCTGCCTCCCTGAGATCTGATGGCACCTTATCACATTGGCTTCAGATCTCTTTCTGGAAGCTTCCCCTGGTAAATTGAAGCAGTTTGACATTTGCTGCAGGGGTGTATCCATCAAGGAACTGATCTCATGTCCCAATGATATTGGCCAGAGATAATCAGCATGAAGGGGAAATGTATCACTGGCAATGGATATTTAAACTTAAAACTCAAATCTTGCTTATTATGCTTATGGCCGGATACAACATTGAACACAAGCTTACTTCTCAGCTGCGGTATACTCTTTCACAATTGGACAAGAAAGCAGTTACCTTCTCTCCGCTTAAAGTGATGCATGAGGTATTTGTATTTTTGCACATTAATAGAACGCCAATGTATGCTGAGTGAGTTTTTGGCAGTTTGGAAAATGCTCACATTTCTTTCGGAAAAATATTGAAAAATAGTTCTAGAATAATGCTGCTGTAATTGTGTGCGATAACATTGGTTGTCAAGTTCATCTCTCTGGTGGCCCTCTTTTAAAGCAAACCTAAGTGTCTCAGTGTCATGTTATAAACACATTAGACAAGTCATGTAGGGAGGGTGAACGATTCCTGCGAGGTACCCAAGTGAAGACTCACTGTATCAAGGTGCTGTGAATCTCCACCCCGGTGTATAACTGAAAAATCGAGAAATTAAAAGAATTTACTACTAAGGGCCTAATTCACAAACTATATTTTGGTGTACGTAACTACAAAATGCAATTCACAAACCTATGAGTGTAACTCCTCCTCTCCTATCTTTTCTAGCATATCCAAGTTTACCACTTCGTAGTGAATGCAGGAGAGAACAGGGTGAGTGGCTAGAAAATGTGAAATACTTATTAATAAATGGAAGAGGTTTAGGGAGCAGTAAGGATGGGTTTAAAGTGGGACAGATACCCACCCACCAAAGAGTAAACCTATTGCTATTTACAAACAATGCTTTTAAAGTTACTACAGTCAAAAAGCACCAAAGGCAATAGTAAATGTACTCCAGCTCAGACCTAGTACAAGCACCACTCATGGCCAACCACCCTCCCAAGAAAATAAGGGAGGAAGGGACTTAACATGGAACCTCGTAAAAAATAATGATAAAATAATTTATTTTGAGTTCTTAAAAATATCTATAAAGGTAATTTAATGTTAGGAAATTATACATAAATGAAAAATAAATATATTTTATTATACGATATGTTATATACTTTTTAATGTGAAAATAAAAGTAACAATTTTTTTAATTGATTACATTAATTAAAACAATTCTTGAATTAATTTTTGTAATCCTTAACATATAATAATTATAAACATTTTTCTTTTGGTCAGATTTTTAAACGAACTAAAAAAAACTTCTAATTTAACTTATTTAAACTAATTAAATATGCAATTCAAAATCAAGTCAACAGCGATGAACCTTTTTTTAAATGTTGTTCTACATTTAAAATAAATATTTACAATTAATTTACATTAATGGTTAGCATAAAATATTATACTATTCTTTTTAAAGATTGATAAAATGTTGGAATGCTCCTATATTTTACCATAGGGAGACCTCTTTCCCAGTGGTGGTGAATTCTGCCTACATGTGAATAGTTACTCATAGCAACTTTACACTTGTAAATTTGGCTCCTCTCCCTGTTTCAGTTAAAGTTCCTCTAGGCTATCTCGACCATGGCTTGACGATCTTATTAGATCTGAAGGAGAAAGGGCCATATGTACAAAGCCATTTAACATTTCTTAATGGACTGGATCAATATTTCGCCCCGTTAAAAAATTCTAAATGGCCTTTTCCTATGTACAAAATCCAAATCACGATCGCAATTTATGATTTCTACCCGGTGGAAATAGCAAATTGCGACCACGATTTAGGGAACTGCAAATAGAGATTACCTCTTTGCGATTCCCAATGCACATGTACAAAGCATTTCCTAAATGCGAATTAGGCATTTAGGAAATGCAATTACCATCAACTCAAAGTCGATGGTAACCATGTGCAAATTTACAAAATGCATTTAAAATGCATTTTGTTAATGTGACATGAAGCGCACATATGCCCCTAGGGCATATGTGCACTTAGATTTATACTAGGAAATTCGGAGTGCCTCCACGGGGACCTTAAGTTCTGAGGCACTTTCCGGTTTTGCATTTCTTAAATAGTGATTTCCAATTAGGAAATCTCAATTTAGGAAATGCAAATAATTTCCTATTTTGCCCATAGGCGGAAAATCTATAGCATTTCCTATTTGCGATTCCCTGATAGCAATTCCTACTTTGTAGGAATCGCTGTTAGGGAATTCCAAATTTTGTTCATATCATTTTGAATCCTACGGAGTCGCTATTTAGAAGATGCAAAATTGGAATTTCCTACATCTGCCCTAAAGTGCTTTAGCCAGTAAAGTTCCAAGTACACCGGCTTATTGGTTGCTTCAATCAGATTTGTAAGAGAGAATGTGTTTTTGTTCTAGTCTTAGGCCTGAAGGCAGCTCCAAACAGGGAAGTATCATGAATAGTGCCCCAATAAAATCCAATGCTCATTTGAACCTGAACAGGACCCTGGAGTGTTTCCATCATGAGCTGTAGTCCAATATCCTCTACCCACTGCTGAACCACAGAAAGGCAGTCTATCTGGGAATTAGCTATGGAAGGAAAACAAACATATCAATATATCAAAATACATATTAATAACACTGAATATTGTGGGCCTCCACACCAAGGGCCTAATTACAAGTAGCCCATTCTATTGTAATCCCTGCTCACACACCTATTTGAGCAGGCATAGCATTTATAAGTGGTGTGATGTTTATCACACTCACAAATTACCAGGTATAGCAAAGATCGTACACTTCTTGAAATTTTGGCAACTCAAACCTGACAATGTAAAAAGGGGGAAATGCCCGGTATTTACTGGGTCATGCAAATTCTGGTGCTGTAAGCACTTAAATACACATTATTACCCCATAACTCTGATTATGCAATAATTATCGCATCAGATAAATTCTGAACACTTTGATGTCAGATTTTCATAATATGCAATAATTATCACATCCGACAAGTCCTGCTTGTAATCAGGCCCTAGTAGACAGAACTCTCCTGAGTCAGGACACCTTGGTAACATCTCACCCCTACAGTGACCGGATGAAATGCTTCATAATGTCAAAGGCTACCAACAGATCAAGAAGGATCAACAAGACAGTGGAGGTCAAACTATGACCAGGCGTCAAAAATAATATATGCTCAATCACTGTCATTATATAAGAGACTAATTATTGAGGAAAAAAGCAAATACTATACAGCAAAAATCCTGGAGGCCAAGAACTCCAGCAGGGAACTTTTCTCCACTGTTAAAAAACTAGCCAAGCTTCCCGCCAAGTCCAAATCAGACAGCAGCCCGGATATTTGTAATACTCTAGGTCAGGCATTCGTCAACAAGGTAGAGACAGTATATAACAGATTTTTAAATAGCAATTCTCTCCCTAACAAATCTCCAAAGTCAGTGGCTGATCCTTGCATGCCACAAACTAACTTTTCCTTCTTCATCCCTTTGTGGGAACAGATCAATGGAACAGTAAAGGCAACCAAATCTGGGGCCCCAATATAGAGCCTTGCCCCCAAAAAATCTTCAACTTATTTCCAAAAATACTCAGTGAACAACTGGGCTAACTGTTCTCTGAAGTAATACTTTCAGGACAATTCCCTGAGGCCTGGAAGGTGGCTTCCGTACTACCTTTGCTGAAGAAACCCCATCTGGATCCAGAGAACCCTAGTAACTATCGGCCAAGCTCCAGAATACCTTTTCCATCGAAAGTACTGGAGAAACTGCTTAATACCCAGCTTACCTCTTATATTTCCTCGAACAATCTTTTAGACCACTCCCAATATGGCTTCAGAGAGGGCCACGGAACGGAGACCGCCCTGATTACAGCAACAGAGGAGCTTAGAAAAACGCTAGATGAAGGAGGGAAGGCCGCCTTGATTTTGTTAGATCTATCGGCGGCCTTCGACACTGTCAATCATACAATACTAATTGACAGATTGGTGGAGCTGGGCATGCATGATTCCGCTACTGCTCTTCTAACCTCATATCTTGCCAATAGATCCTTCTCAGTAGAACTGGGTGGCTCCAGTTCCAAAGTATTCAATTTCCCATGCGGGGTGCCTCAGGGCTCGTCCCTGAGCCCCACGCTGTTTAACGTTTATGTGGCTCCTCTGGCCACAATAATCGGGCACTATGGTTTTTCCGTGATCTCTTGTGCTGACGACACCCAGGTGGTCGTGTCCATAACTAGCAACGAGGACGAGACTGCTGATCGCTTTAACAATTGCATGTCTCATGTTAACATCTGGATGCAGACCAATTGTTTAAAGCTGAACGGGGAGAAAACGGAAGTCCTGCTGTTGGGCTCCAACCCTTTAATCTGGTCGCCGAAATGGTGGCCGGCTAACCTGGGAGACTGCCCAACACCAGTCGTCGAGGCCAGAAATCTAGGTGTAATCTTTGACAATAAACTGACCTTTGACAGCCATATTAATAGCCTCTCTGCCACCTTCTGGGGTATTCTGAAAATGATCAGGAAGATTGGCTCCTTTATTCCCGCCAATGCTCTAAAAACTCTAGTAACTACCTTAGCGCTGTCCAGGTAGGACTATTGCAACACACTCTAAGTGGGGACCCAGGCCCAATATCGAAAAGAATTGCAGCGCCTACAGAACGCTGCAGCCAGACTGATTCTGGATATTCCAAAATATGAATCCGTATCACATCGACTAGGTGCGCTGCACTGGTTACCAGTGACAAAAAAGAATAATATTCAAATCGCAATGTTTTGCATTTAAAGCACTCGAGGACAGAGGTCCCCTATATCTGAAATCACATTTGAAACGCTATGTTCCACCTAGAACTCTGAGATCATCACAGTCAAAACTGCTTCAAATACCCAGGTACAGACAGGCACGTTGGGGAGGCAGAAGTTTTCTAATAGGAACTGCAAAAACCTGGAATCTTCTACCATTAGTGATTAAAAACAGCACCTCTCTTATTGCCTTCAGAAAATCTTTTAAAACGTGGCTTTTCGCGAATTAATCGCGGAGTCCTGCTAGTTAAAGCGTCACTGCTCTTCATTTACGTCCAGCCAACTCAAGCGCCAAGACGCCCTCGGGCAATCGTTGCGCTTTACAAATCTAAAAATCAAATCAAATCAGGATAGTGTGCATGCATTATTTCTGATGGTTCCAATGGTGTTCAAGTACACTTTTACTATCACACAGTGAATATGCAAAGAGCAGGTTGTCATGTTGAGAACTAGCCCATTAGCGACCTGACCACAGAATGTAAACACTGATTGAATGATTTGTTCATGGCTGGCCTGTTACACTCGTGCCGACCTTCTCCCCCTTTCCACACCTGGATGGTACAAAAATAGAGGTTCCCTTTGGGAGCTGTGGATTTCGTCATGGTCGAACATCAGAACCCCACTTAACCATTGAGAAACTGTGGCCCTCCTCCTCCTTGACATCTTAGTGGCTTTTGACACTGTCTCCCGCCACACCCTCATTGACAGGCTCTGCAGTTAATGCAACCAGCAGAACGCCCTCAAATGGTTCACCTAATTCCTTGGCGCACACAGAGCATCCATCTGCCTCCCTTCAACTCCGCCCCCCAAGAACCTCATCTGTGGCATATCCCAAGGATCATCCCTCAGCCCCACCCTCTTCAACATCTATATGACCTACTCGCAGATGTGGTCAGATTCCACGGACTCAACATAATCTCCTATGCCGACGACGCCGAATGAATCCTCTCGCTCACCGAAGAATCCACCAACACCAGAATCAACTTCTGCAAGGCAATTACCAATGTAGCCAATTGGATGAGAGACATCTGCCTCAATTTGAACTCGCACAAAACAGAAATGCTGATATTCTGGAAGAACACCATCACTAGGGACCACACCTAGAGGCCTGCAGAACTCGGACCAACACCCACACCGACTGACCATGTGCAAACCTCTGCTAACTGACCATGAAATGCCAAATCAATGCAGTTGCCTCCTCCTGCATCCACACCCTCTGCATGCTCCTCAGAATCTTCAGATTGAACCCACTCGACTCCTGAAAGAACGTCACCCAAACACTCCAGCCGCTTCGACTACAGAAACGCCATCTATGCCGGAATCTTCACCCATCTCCTCAGAAGACTCCAGACCACACAGAACATCGCAGCCAGACTCATGCTGGTCCTCCCCAAATTGACCCACATCACCCCACACCTTAGAAACGTCCACTGGCACCCTGTTCAGAAGAGATGCCAGTTCAAGATCCTCATGCACGCCTACAAATCCTTACATGACCAGGGGCCGTCCTACTTAAACTATTGACTGAAATTCCATCAGCCGTCAAGACACCTGGGTTCCACCTCACTTCCCCTCACCCACACCCCACACATCTGCTATAGCGGGGGCCGCTCCTTCTCCTACACCGCCACTAAGGCCTGAAACGACATGCCCCCTCCAACTCCGGACTGCACCCACCCTGGAAGTCTTGAAGTAGAAACTTAAGACCTGGCTTTTTGACTAAGCTCCGGCAGCATCAGCGCTCAGATACCCTAGGGGTGATAGTGTCGTGCTAAACAAATACTGATTGATTGATTGACTAATAGGGCAATCTGACAGTGCCCATCTGACAGATCTGTGTTTGGGTTGCTTTTTTGTTTGGCTGTTTGTGGGCCGGTTTTATGGTGTGGTTGGGTGGTTTTTATTGTTTATTTCCCTGATATTACCACAATGTTGGCCTGCATCAAACTAAAATGCATGCAACCTCTCATACCTTGCAAAACCCTTAGACAGTGATAGTACAACTTCAAAACTGCCCTAATTTGTAAATGTAGACCACTTCTATCTGATTCACTATTTGGGGCACTTTTATTTTGGTTCCCAGTCCTTTTTCTTGTCCTTGTTCGACCCTCGTTCTCATGACATTGTTAGCAGACAGCCCTACAAAATTATCAGAATAATGGATGTACCGCAACTAAAACAATTCTCAGTGTCTTGATTTTTTCATGAGATGCCCCTTCAAAGGCGTCAGTGCCTGGAAGCCTATCTCGGTTCTCCACAATGCCACTTTTGCCTGTGACTGACTTTGACAATATAAGAAAAATTAAGCCTCAAACACTAGAATTGGACGCTTTTAAGCTGTTATCACAATAGGAAGTCACTCCTCTTCAGCTCTTAACAGCTTCCTAATGCAGCCTTGAGGCACGATCTAAAATGACAGCTTCCAGAAAAACCGTAACCATGGCGGCCAAGCGATATGAAGGCGGAGAACCAGGCGCACGGCACCTAGAAATCAAAACAGAACGTAAGTCCGAAATTACAGTGCGATCATCTCGTCACGTTGAGATTGGTCATTACCATCTCTGGGCGATAGTGATGGCTACCACTTATCCCCCCGAAGGACGAATACATGTTATGCACAGAGTCCTGCCAAAGGCACAGAAACTGAGAACTTTTTATGAAGTCAGTAAGCACTGTCTCCCACTGAAGGGTATTATAGTCCAGGTTCCTAATTCCCTTTGAATGCTGTCACACATACTTGGCTCCTAGCCTGAAACCTTCGACTTGCAGGATGTTTTTGCTGGGTGCTGTGACCGCTGTAATTCTTTGGGCAGCAGCTCCTGTTTCCATCAAGTTATTTTGTACTTGTTTTCTATGTTTCGTCAGGTGTCATGTCTGCAATAAGTTGATTTTTTCGTGAAACTCTTACATTTCATCTCCGTTAGAATTGTGAGTTAGGCCCTCATTATAAGTTTGTCCCAATTGGGTGGGGTATTTATCACATGTGGTAAATACCATTGTCCCAGAGTGAGGTGTTTACAGTGGCTGCTGCTGCAAATACAAAGTGGTGGGGCAGCGTGGGGAAAATAACATTAAAAAAAAAAAACTTACCGGCTGCTGTAGTGGTCCAGCATCTTCCACGAGCACAGTTCTTGGGCCACACTGCACAGGCTCAGGGACTCCCCACCCAATCCAGACGCTGCTCTCATGCTATTGCTCAGCATGAGAGAAGAGCTGGGATTGGCCTGAACGGGCTGGTTTCAAAGGTCGCTCATGGACCGAGACCCTGTGATTCCTCTCCAATTCGGGTGCGCAACACAGCAAGTTTGGAGAAATGTAAGTGTGCCTGTCGGTTTTGCTGTCCTAAGATGGCCAGGCAAACCGACATGCGCACTTACAGAGCCCAACTCTCCTCCTCCCTCATAGAGGATGGCCCCGTCCCGCCCCACCCTAGGCTCAGCCAGGGAAAAATAAAATGATAATATATTGTTTTATTATCATTTTATTTTTTTATCTGCTGGCTCTGAGCAGTGTGGCAACGCTACTCCTCCGTAACGGAGGAGCCACCGCTGGGTGTTCACGGCGTGTGGTAAATGTTATGTTATGTTATTGCTATTTATAGAGCGCACTATTACCCGAGGGTGTCCTGGCGCTGTGAAGTCCTTTTGAGGCCTAAGAGGAAGGATGGTACACAGAGATTTAGGATGAAAAAAGCCAGGTTTTTAAAGCCTTTCTAAAGGAGAGTAGATTTGTCATGGACCTAAGATGTAGTGGCAGGCCATTCCAGTCCTTCGCTGCACATGTTACAAAACTTCTGCCTCCCCAACTGGCTTTACGTACTTTGGGTACTGCTATTAGTTTTGCTTCTGATGACCGTAGCACTCTTTTTGGTATATACCATTGAAATTTCTTTTTCAGGAACTCCGGGCCGGTTCCCTGTAGGGCTTTGTGAACCAGGCACAGAGCCTTAAACTGTATCCTCTTTCTAATAGGCAGCCAGTGGAGTTTTTTTGATCTGAGCCGAGATCGAGGCAAATTTTGATGTACCGGTGAGCAATCTGGCAGCTGCATTTTGAAGAAGTTTTAGTTTGCGCAGGACCCCCTCCTGCATGGAAAGGTATAGTCCGTTGCAATAGCCTAGCCTAGACAAGGATAGTGAAGTGATTACTGTTTGTATACTGTCTTTGGGTAAAAAAGGTATTATTTTCCTGCATGCTCTGAGCGTGTAGGCGGAGGTGGAAATAACCGCATTCACCTGGTCTTTAAAATTGAGTTTGTCAATCCATACCCCAAGGTTTTTTGCTTTGTTCCTCGGTGAGGGAAGGGGACCCAGAGAATTTGGCCATTAGGCCGGAGTCCAGAAGCTAGGGTCGTTACCAAATAATACCACTTCCGTTTTACCGGAATTGAGCTTAAGACAGTTCTGCACCATCCAGCCGCCTACAGCTGACATGCACTCTTTAAGACGTGTTGCTATTTCCATCAACGCCCCTGGCAACAATGATACCACAATTTGGGTGTCGTCGGCGTAGGAGATTAAAGAGAAACCAAAGGATTCAATAAGTGGGGCCAGTGATGAGACATAGGTGTTAAAGAGCGTCGGGCACTCCACACGGCAGGGAGAAAGGTTTGGAAGAGAATTCCCCAATAGCGACAGTTTGAATTCTGTTAGAGAGAAAGGAGTCCAGCAATTTCCAGGCTGCACCCTGGACCCCAATCTCCTTCATACGGCCCATTAGTAGGGAGTGATGGACCGTATCAAAGGCTGCAGAGAGATCCAACATGATCATCACTGCTTTGCTTCCTTGGTCAAGTATGGTCCTGATCTCCTCTGTAGATTTAATAAGGGCTGATTCGGTGCTGTGCCCAGCTCTGAAACTATATTGCGATGGATCCAGCACCTGAGATTCGAGCAAAAACGTACTGAGTTGTGCGTTCATGATTTTCTCTGCCACTTTTGCTGGAAGAGGAAGCCTCAATATGGGTCTAAAGTTATTAGGGTCTTTAGGATCCAGAGAAGATTTCTTAATTAAGTAGAGGCAGTATAGAGGCGCTTTTCCAGATTTTGGCAAAGAATCCCTGAGAAAACATAGAATTTATAACGGAGGTCAGTGCCAAGGCTACTGGTTCCAGTGCTAGTTTCAACAGAGAGATAGGGCAGGGGTCATTAGGCGAACCTGATTTCGTTGTTTCGATAAGGTTTAAGATTTCTGTAGGTGTTACTTGATAGAAATTGTCAAAATATTCCCTGTCGTTTATTTCTAGTTGACTTGTGTCAATCTGGGTGGGAATGGTATTGTATGTAGCCTTGGAGAAAGTGGAGAAGATAGATTCCACTTTGACCAAGAAGAATTGTGCAATTTTATCTCATAGTTCCTGACTAGCGGTGATAGTAGGAGTAGCTGGGAGTGCTAGAGACGTGACCGTTTTAAATAGTTCTTTGGTCGAGTTTTTCGCATGATATATTCGTTTGGTATGGAACTCCTTTTTTGTTTTAAATAGTAGCTGTTTGTACTGAGCTAGATTAAGTATAAATTCTACCCCTTTTCCTCACGCAAATCCTACGATGGCTAATGCCAGTTTTAACAGTTGGCTGGAGTCCTCTTTGGACTCTGTCCTCCCTAAGAAAGAATTATGCCATCGAGTCGGGCCCAATAAGAAAGCGTGATACTCCCATAAACTTAGATAGCTTAAACAATATTGCAAACAATTTGAAAGGAAATGGAGGAAGGATTTTTCAGAGATCAGTAAGAGCAATTATAGAGAAGCACTCAAGCTTTATAAAAATGAAATAAAAGCTGCTCAGGCTTGTTACTATCATGAAAAAATTGCCTCTGCATCCAATTCCCCCTAGGGAAATTTTTAAAATTATGAAATCCTTGCTCTCCCTTCCCCTTCCTACTACTGATTCTGATGATGCTCAAAAGCGTTGTGATGAAATAGCACATTTCTTCTCCACAAAAGTCCACAACATCTATTCTACGTTCCTGCAAACTACCCTGGATTCAAATATTCCATCGCCTACACAACAAGCCATGTTGGAGGAATTTGCTCCGCTGACCCTACCGGCTCTGCAGAAACTTTTGAGGGAGCTTAAATCGGGATCTCCTGCCCCTCCGTCCATTCTTAATCTGGTCTCAGAGATTGTCTCTCCAGTTATTCTGGACATAATAAATTCCTCCCTTATAACGGGGCTGGTTCAGCTTCTCTGGAAACAAGCAAGAGTCAAAGCTCTTCTGAAAAAGTCCAATTTAGATCCTGAGGATTGGGCTAATTACCGCCCCATCTCTTTGCTGCCAGGAATTAGTAAACTTGTGGACAAATATGCTAATTCCATATTGGCAGCCTTTCTGGAGGAAAATAACTGCCTCATTCCCACCCAGACCAGCTTCAGGCGTCATCAGGGCACAGAGACCGCCCTTCTCGCCGTGGTCGAAGAGTCTAGAAAAATCTTGGACAATGAAGGCTGCGCTGCGATCATTTCATTAGATCTCAGCGCAGCCTTTGATATGGTTAATCATCAAATCATGATCCAAAGACTCAGGGAGGTGGGAGTAGCAGGGACTGCCCTTAAATGGTTGCAGTCCTTCCTTTCAGACAGATCATTTGCGGTCTTCGAAGAGGAGGTTCTTTCAAATCAGATTCCTCTGCAGTGTGGAGTTCCCCAGGGGTCCTCTCTTAGTCCCACCATGTTTAACATCTGCATGAGGCCCCTTGCGGAGGTGGTAGTCCCCTGGGGGATCCACTCTGTCACGTGCGCTGACGACACCCAGTTGGTGGTGTCCCTTAGTCGGCAAGACAAAGCGGAACCCGGTTTAACCTCCTGCCTTGAGAAGGTCTCTGAGTGGATGGATCTGTCCTTTCTTAAATTAAACGGTGCCAAAACAGAAATTATGATACTGGGCCATGCGTCCCCCGTGAATTTATATCCTATGTGGCCCAGCTGTCTTGGCCCCCCTCCTGTTCCAAAGAAACAAATTAAGAGTTTGGGCGTATGGTTTGACTGCAACCTCAACTTTACAGTACAAGCACGTAAAGTTGCTGCTAACTGTTATGGCCTTCTTAGATTGATAAGGAAGATTCTTCCTCTTCTTCCGTTTGAAGCCAGGCGTATGCTGGTCCAAGCTCTTATTCTATCGCAGCTGGACTACTCGAATGGAGTCTACTTGGGTGCGCCGCAAGGAACCACGAAGATCTTACAGACTCTCCAGAACTGTGCGGCCCGCCTCTTAATGAATGTCCCGAAACGTAGTTCTGCTAAGTTAGCACTTAGTCGGTTGCATTGGCTTCCTGTTAAGTAAAGAATCAGGTTTAAGGCAATGTGTATTATCCATAAGTCTATTGTTGGTAATAGACCTCCTATAATTCAGTCCATGGTGCACTTATATCGCACCAATAGAACTCTTAGATCTAATAATAAACAACTTCTTGCAGTCCCCAGGATTAAACGGTCATGGACGGGAGGTCGGCGGTTCCCATACAACGCTGCCAAGTTCTAGAACCAGCTTCCAGACTATATTCGTCTTGAACATGACTATCTCAGGTTCAGGAAGCAGTTGAAGACCTTTCTCTTTCCATTAGCAGTGGTGAATGATAAGGTGTCACAGAAAGCGCTGGGATGCCCTTGGGTAGCCATGCGCTATATAAGTGTGTATTCATTCATTTATTTCTATCACTATCATTGCAATTCTTCCTCCAATTTTTCTCTAGATGTTTGCAACTCAGTTTTTAGGTCTCGCCTAGCCATCGCGTAAGCGATCGCTATGCGAGACCATAGTAAGGGGCTCCCAAAAGTGCTCCCAAAAGCGGATTGCTTGGCGAGCACGCGCACAATCACATGCATCGTGCCGCCATGCAATCCGTTTGGCATCCTACTTCAAAGGGTCCGCTTCCCCGCCTGGAATGCGCTCCCCCGCCAAGCGCGCACGCCACGCTCCGCCAGGCTTGTCTTGTTAGTAACTTTTGATCAGTTTGAGCTGTAGATAAAACAAATGCTTTGTTTCTATGTATAATGTAGCAGATGACTGTTTATATACCAAGTGTGGCAAATCCATGATTTTGTAGAATAAGCCTCGGTCGCAGAATCGCATCGTTTCAGTGTCCTGGTTTAAGCGCCTTGCTGCCGTTTGACTTATTACGAGCTAAATACCAAAGCAAACAGTGTGGACACTTGTGTCCATACCATTCTCCTGACCTGCCTGTGATTTGTGCGATGGGGAAAGGTTGTCATGTGTTGTGTTCACTAAGTGGTGGACAGCAGAGCCTGGGGTCCCATCCACTAAACCGCGCGTTGCCTTGAGACCGGGATAAACTGCACTTTAGGAAGCTGTACTTGGACTGTTCCCTGAGTGTTAAAATGCAGGAGAGAAGAGAGGGGTTTATCAATTTACGGCACTTAGCACCCACCGCTTCCTATATAAAATAGTACATCTTCCATGCCTGCACGGGCCTTTTATAACCAAGTACGCTGGGACATGCAGCAAAGACAGAAGCTGGGGGTCAGGCGCGCAACACCCATTGGGCTGACCGGGCTTCAGCCCCCCTGTCATGTGTGTCGGCCCGGCTGAGACAGCCTCGCAAGCTGGCGTCCGTCTAATTGCAGCCGCACCCGAGTACTTCACAGGTCTAGTTGCCCGCCTGCTGGGGGTTCACTGGTGACTGAAAGGACTCACTTTGCTTCACAAACAAGACCCTGTGTTAGCACGAGCCCTTTAAGGACTTCTTGTATTTCCGTGTCTTTGTTGTAGAGTGGGCGTCAGTCTGCTGGAATGTTCCAGCTTTTCATATCCCACCACGACCCATCCCTCTGTGTCCAGGTGCCGTGTGCAGCCACTCACACATGTCGGCAGGGGGCGCTCTGTGCCGTGGTAGGGGGCGCCTGGGGATCCGTAAACTCATTTACCCACACCTGGGCAGGGCTTTGAATACCTCACTGCATATGAGTGTTATTTACCTAATTAGTACGCCATTAAAAATTAAATAAGAGAAACAAATACTGATTTAAAACCTTTAACAAGTCAAGCTTGGGCCTTGCAAATGACATTGGGTTGTGCGGCAGGTGCACAACCCACTGCCTTACAATGACTAGAACTTGTTGTACCAGGATGTCTGCAGCAGCTCCATTAACTCCTGAACCTGCAGTTTCATTGCAGGTGCCAGAACCATTTAAATTATGTTGTCATAATCCATACTGGTGAACCAGCAGACTACACACAGCGCTCTGCAGCAAGTACATTAACCCACTAAGGTAGCCTACAATGGTTTGGTGGCCTTTGCTAGCCAGTATACCAGCATTAAAAGAAAGGACGAGGTGGGGCCGCAAAAGACCAGCATGTGATACATACAGGGTAACCACACTACGAGCCACACATGCCACATTTCTAGCCACACATACAGGGAGCCCTCAATATTATAAAGCCAATAAAAAGCCCGGGTAACCTGCCCACAGACAGGGTGAGTAGAGGTTACCAATCATTCTGCAGGTTAGGATCCTAGCAAGAAAATATTTTCACCACTTTACTTTGGCTCCATATTGCGCCTAGAAGCCTTGCTTCGTTAACTACAATGAAAGAAAAATGCACTAGTGACAAATGACGAAATGTCGAACAAACACGCGTTTCTGAAAACAAAGTTGTGCGTATTCGGCCTTTTGCATAGCATTTGTGTTGTGCTCAGCTCATGCCACAACACGCGCTCAAATGGTCAAACGTCATATATTTGAAAGTTTTACTTTTACCACAAATAAATAATATATATATATATATATATATATATATATATATATATATATATATATATATAGCTATTGTGCTCTGCAAACCCTTTTTCTTCTCAGTCTTGCAGGTAGGCCTCATCCAGTAGTATCTTTAGCTGCGCTGAGAAGAGAGAGCCCTGTCTCACAGCTAGTGACGTCAAAGGGAGCGCCAAATGGGCAAACGAGTGCCCTCTCAGGGCACAGGAGGAACACTCCCCACACACTTCACTAGAAGCACAAACTACTGCAAGGTTTGAAGTAGAGCCCTCTGGGAGGGAGCCTGCAAGCCCTACCCCTGTGGATGCTAGATGAATAATCAGAGTTTGGGACCCTGCACAGTCATCCCCACCCCATGGAGGTCTGGACACTACTGGTGTGAGCTCTACTTGAAAGAAGGGAGTGGGGAAGATTACTGGAGACGGCAGCGGTCTGCAGACAGAGATGTGCTTGTGGCCGCTTAGAACACTTTTACGTAAACACCGAGGGAGTTGTGGGCCGCCAAATTGTGAGGATGAGTATTATTTTTAAAATGGCATTTCTTTTCAACAAAGGTTGAGAAAAATGTAGATTCTATCATTGATTTGAAACCGCAGCCCCTTCACAGCAGCCCCATAAGCTGAACTGTAACCTGAACACTGACAATATCAGAGACCCATCGGGGTGATATCACGAGACCCAGGGTACATGAATACAAGGGAGTTTAGTTACATCAAATGAAACAAGCATTTGCAATGCAACAGGTCGCGCATTTACGCCAGTTTGAGCTATTGGCATTGTAAATGACAATGCCTTTTATTTATGTGTTAAAAACAAAAACATAAATAAAAGGCATAGGCATTTACAAATGCCAATAGCTCAAACTGGCGTAAATGCGAGACCGATTGCATTGCAAATGCTTGTTTTTCTCTAAGCTCTTGGGAGTACCATGGAGAAGATGGCCTTGCCCTATTAGGGTAGAGGAGTTTTTTAGGGGCAAGCTTATTTCCAGCTACTTCTAACCATTTGGTATATGCTTGTGTCGCCTGATCAAGATCTGTGGGGAAGGAGGGGGCTGTCGCATTTAACATCTTGTGCAGTTCCTCAGCATTTATTTTATTCCAGGCTCTGCTAACCAGTTGTTTTTTCCCAGGTTTCCATGAGTGACGGCTGGGCGTGCTGATTTCGAATTGAACTGCCATATGGTCTGACCAGATGACTGGAAGAGTGCTTATAAAGCATAGTTGTGTTTCGCTTGAAAAGATGCCGTCTAGTGTATGACCGGCCTTGTGTGTAGCGCCAGTCACCAACTGCTTTAGACCAGCATTGCTCATCATGTCTAGTAGGTTAGAGGTGTCGGGATCAGAGAGTGTTTCCAAGTGAAAGTTAAAGTCTCCGAGTATAGTGTGGGCGTTTGCACTCAATACATTTTCCATTATGCTGTCAGCTTGCCTGAGGAATACGTTTCTAGGTCCAGGCGCTCTGTATAGTAGAGTGCCTCTGAAAGTAAAGTGGTGTGAAAGGTAAAAACAGAAATCAAGAGCTTCAAATCTGAGGTGGATCAGTGGGTTAAAAGATGCCCTAATTGACTTGTGGTAAATAACCACAAGGCCACCCCTTTCCTATTGGGTCCTATTGGGTCTATTTAGTGTGAAACACAGATAGTCAGGCGGGATGGCTTTCACCAAGTCTGGAACAGAGGCCTCATCCGTCCAGGCTTCGGTTATAAACGCAATACTTATTCCCTCATCCATAATTAAAGCTTTACATTCGAAGCTGTGTTTAACCAATGAACGAGCGTTGATAAGGACACATTTCCAAACTTGATTAGGCAAGATATTTTTCTCGTTGCTGCTCAAATTAGGTATGGATTTAATGGGTTCCCATGCTAAATCGGGTAGTTTGATTCCACACCCCTGGCATAGCAACTGAGTATGGAAGGCAGTTGCCCGGCAGCAAACATAGACAGCTGGAGTGTTTATTGAAATTGCGACTGTGTAACGTTCCACTTGAGTAGGTTATACTGTTTGTTTTACCTGAGCAAAGATGAGATGGGGGGCTCGCGCTGACTGGCTTGCCTTAGGCGTCAGCCTCATTATTTGTACAGTCAGGGGTGGAACAACTAGCCCACTGACAACCTACTCCAAGTTTGGAGCAGGAAAACGAGACATAACATACAGAATCAGTTTGAACACACTGAATCCTGCATTTTTTTCCTTTTCCTCTCCCCAGTTTGCACAGGGATAGGCATTTAACCCTGAACTCGTAATGAGGGCCTTAGTAAACAAATTACAGAAATCTCAGGTGCTCATGAAATAATACAAAAAACACTCCCAATGTGAAGAGGCTCAGTTTCTTTCGACTTATTTATTTTTCTTTCTGTTGCACTTTTTTCTCACCTCACATTTTCTTTGCTTTTATCTGTCTCTCTTTCACTCCTCATCTTCTCTCCCCGTCTCTCTCTCTCTCTCTCTCTCTCTTTCCCTTTCTTTCCAACTGCCCCAAACCCTCCTTCCTTCCTAATAGAAGGCTGCCCATCAAGCCCTGTTGGAAATGGCCCTTTTTGAAGGGTTATCCCCAAGCTTTTTGCTTCTTCCTCCTATTTTTCCTGACCTGTGGTTGTTGGCTATAGGACTCTGGGCACTTTTCCACTGCTCATCGGCGCTAAAGTGCATATGCTCTCTGTGTAAATTGTTTTTGTGATTGGTTCTCCTTGATTGGCATATTTGTTTTACCAGTAGGTCCCTAGTAAAGGTTACTGCCAGGGCTGGTAACTCAAATGCTACTAGTGGGCTTGCAGCACTCATTGTGCCACCCACATGAGTGGCCCTGTAAAGAGGTCTCAGGCTTGCCACCGCAGTGCCTGTGTGCAGTTTGTTAACTGCCATGTCGACCTAGCAAGTGCACCCACTTGCCAGGCCCTACTCTTCCCTTTCCTTGCACATAGGACACCCTTATAGTAGCCCCAAGGTACAGTGTATGCGAAAGGTAGGACATATACTGGTGTGTAACATGTCCTGATAGTGAAATACTGCAAATTTCGTTTTTCATTTTTGAAAGGCTAACTTGCCCATAGGACAGAACAGGGAATGCTCTGTAACATTTTACAAGCACATCTTCCCATAGGAGTAAGATGGAAAATTTGAGTCTGGTATCCCTGAACTCAGAATTTAATAACACATCTTTTAGTAAAGATGGTTTTTAAATTATGTGTTTGAAAATAGCACTTTTAGAAAGTGGCTATTTTCTTGTTCAACCTTTCTGTGTGCCTCTGCCTGTTTGTGAATTGACTGTCTGGCTTTGGAGTGACATGGGGCTGGGGAGTTGCAGTGGCTCCAGGAGTCTGGATGAGTCAGCACGAGGCTGAATAGGCCTGATCTGCATTTGGAGTGGTGGTAGGAGTAGCACCTGTACTGAATAGGGCTGTGCCTGCCTTTCACAATGTTGGCTCTGCCCCCCTGTGGTGTGTCTGGGACCAAGGCCCACACTGACCAAGGATGTTGTTGTGCACTGGCAGAAGTGCCCCCAGAACTGGTTTAGAATAGGCTCAGAGCCCCTTGCACAAAGGGATCAAAGACATTTTTGGGTATAAGTATCAGACCTAAAACCCCTGAACTTTAGACTATTGCTGGAATCAAGAGGAACCTTTGCTGAGGAGAAGAGCTGAAGAACCTGAGGAGAAGTACTGCCCTTGCTGTGTGTCTGGGGTAGGCCTGTAGTTGCTGTTTGTGCCAAAGAAGGGAGAAGGACTTTGCTGTGTACTGTGTCCCCTGCTTGAAGAAGGACTTTGCTGTGTGCTGTGTCCCCTGCTTAAAGAAAGTCTCCAAGGGCCCGAAGAAGAGCTGGCCTCCTGTTTTGAAGTCCCAGGAACAAAAGGACTTCTCCCCCAGCTCCCCTGAACTTCCTTGCTGGGAGTTCTGACCTTCCAGGAGGTGCCTGTAACTGAGTTGGGCCCCTGGAGGTTGTTTCTGCTGTCGGGGTCTGGAAGAAATCCAAGAGAAGCAAGAAAATCTGTTTCCGACGCCGTCAACGCCACCACTGTGACGCCGCAACCTGCACCGAGGCCTGGGGAGCTGCTTGTGAAGTGAACGACCCAGTGCCCGGCCTGCTCCGCAGCTCTGATGCCCTACAATGCCCCCGACGCTGGCAGTGATCGGCCATGACTGACGCCAGCGCTTGCATCAACTCCGTTTTCACCAGCGCCTGCATCTTGTTTTTCGGCGCCGATAACCGCTGAGCGTGACTCGAGAATCTTGCCGACATCGCATCATCACCAGAGCCGCCATTAGCCATCTTCGACGCTGTGCATTGTTACCAACATCGTTTTCAAGGTACTGTTTGTTTGGGGGTCTGCGTGACTCCACGCCCGACGCCGCGATCCTCGCAGTCGGCGTTGTACTTTGGATTTTGTACTGTCCTGACGTCGTGATGGCCCTAGTTGGTGTTATTTGATTTCTACAAGCTTATTTTCGCAACATCCCTTTTAAAGACATTTTACTGAGTATCTGTATGTTGGATTTTTGACGTTTTGGTCTTGTGTAGTTTAGATAAAGATATTTTATTTTTCTAAACCGGTGTGGTGTCCATTGTGGTGTTTTCATTGTGTTATTGTGAGTGTTGGTACAAATACTTTACACATAGCCTTTGGGATAAGCATGTCCGCTCGTGTCAAGCTACCAAGAGGGTGAGCAGGGGTTATCTAAAGCGTGTATCCCCCTTTCCCTGACTAGAAGCAAGGGTCCCTATTTGGACAAAGGTACCTACCTCTGCCAACTAGAGACCCCCATTTCTAACAAGCCCTAATTAGACTTTTGGTTTGACCCAGCCTATTAGGTCCAGTAGCAGCTCCTCTCTGTTGTGCTATTCCCCCGGCACCTCTGCTGTAGCCGCTGAAGTGGCAGGGCCACTACTCAACTTGCTATTTGACATAGAACACTGTATGTATGTATGTTTTATTTGTGCAGCACAAACCTAGCCTAAAGGGAGCAGAATGGTGTACAGCATAAAAGGTAACAATAGTCAACTAGTAATTGGCGTGATACCTGGGTTCTGGGGTGAGCTTTACGTGGGCTAAAAAAAGCAGGGAGTCTCTAAAAGGGGTATGGCCTAAGAAGCCTACCTAGGAATCCTTTCCAAGTGGCGTGGCCTATATATATATGAGGGCACAACTTAAAACATCTCACCTAAAATCCTTCCATAGCGTTCCACCTAAACAGTATTGTGGTGCCTCTCTGAGCCTTTCTTTTGTTTTTACATCCAGACGCATCACGTAGTAACCGACATTGACCTAAAACAAGTCAAACTTATTAGTTCACCAGTGTGTATCAACAGTGCCAGATAAAGGTGTAACTAAATTGTTTTGAAAATATTTTAATTCTAAAAATATGTGATTGTGAATTAAACTTCACTAAGGTGTGTGGAAGAGAGTCTTTGGAGAGTCTCAGTCACTCCTGTTTTTCCCTTTTCACCACTAGAATAGCATGGAACTAGTAAATTGAACCCCTCCGGAGACCAACATTTCCCTGCTGTTGCTTAGAGTGGAGTGGTTATAGTAAATCAAACCCCTCCAGAGTCCAACACTTTCGCTGTTGTTGTTTAGACGGGAGTGAGAATAGCAAACTAACTCCTCCGGAGTCCAACACTTTCCCTACTGTTGCTTAGACTGGAGTGGGAATTGTAAATCTGTCCCCCACAACTTATAGTCAAACATTTTCTTTAGTGTTGCCTAGAGCGTAGTGGGAATAGTAAATTAAATCTCTGAATACAACACTTTCTCTGCTGTTGCTTAGTCTGCAGTGTGAATAGTAAATGTAATTCGTTCAAAGTGCAATACTTACCCTAATGTTTATTAGGATGAGGTGGGATTTGTAAAGTTTGCCCATGCAAGGTGCATACTTTATGTAATGTTTGTTGAACTGTGTGTATAGTAATTTTTGTATTAGTGTTTAATATTGTATGTTTTTATTTTTCCAATTGTTATATTTTTCTTTAAATTATTTTTAGTAAAATGTTTATTTTAAAATTCTTTTTGTTTATATTTATTATAACAATTCAATTATTTATGATAATTTATTGTATCTTGTTTGTTTTTATAATTCTTTTTGCTGTTAATATTATTTTTTAAATTGTAAATGTGTTGATAATATTTAGTATACATATATATATATATCTATAAGAGCATAATCCAGTGACTGAATATTTTGGTGTTAGAATTGGTGTTAAGGGAAGGAGTCAAGGGTTGTGACAAAAGCAGCAGAAAGGTCAGCCTTACTAATAGTGGATCAAGCACTTCTTTTCATGGAGTAGTTGTAAGCAACGCAATTAATTGTTATCAAAGTAGGTACGATAACATCTAATGGGTGGCAAGCTAGGTGAGTCAAGCTGGTCGCCAGCTGAATGACACCTAGCAAAGTAAAAGTATCTAAGTTAGCAAATTCAGGGACAGGTAAAACCCTCTATCGAGAAGTTGAAGTCACCAAGCAGTAATTTGGCATCTTGTATGTATTAAAGAGCCAGTGACTTTCAGAAATTAGTAGTGGATCCAGTTGGGTGCTGAATGAAACTGCCTATGACGCTGAATGATTTAGAGATCAACAAGTTGACTAGAAGTATTTCATAGAAGATAATGGGGAGCATAATTAGGAGAGACTACTCACATGTCTATATGTATATTGTGGCACCCTCCTACTTGGTCTGGAGTTGCAACCAACTCTGGAAATCATATAATTGGAAGGAATAGGCCACGGTTGTTCATGTAACAGCAATGCTGTTATAAAGAAGATGTATAGAAGAGCTATTGAGTGTTATAGCAGGCAGCCGCCTCATCAACGTGGAGAAACTTCTATCAACTGTGCCTTAATCAGTAAAGTTACTTCAGAATCTGAGCCACGTTGCACCTTCACTCTGAGGTGGGTCTCATATACCTTTTGGATAACCAGACAGTTCAGTGCAAATATAGTATCCATTTTGAAAATGTTTTAAGTTAAACGTTCACCACAATCACAGCATAAAGGCAGGTGTTTTTTAAGCCTTTTTCCCTGATTACTTGCTGTAGCTAACCACTTTCTCGACAAGCCACACCATCTAATAAAAGGCTAAAAAGGCCAAGAATATGTATTACCACTGCACACCAAATCAATTCTCCTGCAAAGAGGGGGGGCGGAGCTTGGCTCGCAGCGCGAATGGCGGCTTGAGCCTCGGGCTCCGCAACACAGAGGCTACTATCCTTCAATTATCCTCCCCTGCACCGTGCATTGACAGCCCGAAGCAGCGGCCGTGAGTGCCCAACACAGCGGTCTCCTGTTTGCAGCGAGTTTTGAGGGGAGACGAGCGCTCGCTGTCAGCGGAGCGATCCCGGCGTGAGACGCGTTGCAGGCCATAGATCCCCGAGCTGCAGTGTGCAGTGAGCCCGGCGACGTCGCTGTGCGTGCGGCGTCGCGCACAGCCAGCGGAGGAGCGAAAGGTGCGCAGCGCCGGGACGGGCGAAGCGCTAGCTGCCGGAGGACTCTGCGGCTGGGGGCAGCTGAGGACCGAGTGGGCATGGGCCCGGATGGTGAGCATAGCGTGAGGCCCCGGACCCAACTGCGCGAAGCTGCGGAGAGTGAGGACGCCCTGGGAGCGGGGACTGTGCCAAGTGAGGGGAGAGCGGAACCGGCGGCGGCCCCCCCCCGAGGGCGTCAGCGGAGCCTGGTGCAGACGAGGCGGGAGACGACTACGGCTGACTGAAAGTGCAGCGCTGTGACTGGGATGGACGCGGCCAGGAGACGCGGCTGCGGCCAGCACGCGTGGTGCCCTGAGTGCCCGTTTCCGCACGACTGCGGGCCCAGGTGGACGGCCCTGGGGAGAGAGTGCCCGCTCAGGCAAGGAGGCGGCGGTGGGTGCAGCGTGTGTGGACAGCGCAGAGGCGCCTCTCCGGGATCGGGGAGACAGCGGAGGTGACATCCGGTCGAACGGCAGGACCTGCTGTCTGGGAGTAGGACACCTGACACCCAATAGGGAGCGGTTTGGGACTGCAGCTACCGAGGTTAGTGGCGCCATCCAAGACTTCAGCGCGCTGGGCCCAAGCTCGGCGCGGGCCATAGCTCCGGACCTCCGTCCCCCTGGCCGCTGGTTGGGTTGGGGACAGCGGCACTTCAGCACGCACTCAGTTCACTGCGGGTCGTACCCCCATAAAGGCTCTTCGGCTGGAGCGACGCTTCGACCCAGGCTGCGGGGGGGGGCGAGGGGCGGCCCCCCGGGAGGATCGAGGAGAGGAGGCGCTGGGGCACCGGCGGCTGGTCTGGTCTGCGCCGGGAGCGGGATCCTGCGCGGATAGTGCACGGAGGAGTCGGCTGACTCCCTTCTCGCCCTGAGAGAGAGGTGGTGGGAGCATTGACGGACGCGGCGCAATGGGCAAGTCAGACAGAACACAGGCTAAGCTCTCGTTTGAGCAGAAGCGCACTAAGCCCCATGACGTGGGAGAAGGAGCGGCGAGCGGTGGTGGGCCTGCCCTGTCAGACGACACCCAGGACATCAAGAGTCTGCTGCTCTCGATGGAGAAGGGCCTTCAGTCCAGCATAACTTCCCTGGGGGCTAAAATCGATGCGCTCTCCTATCGCATGGACCGCATGGGGGAGAGCCTGGATAACCATGCGGAGCGCTTGGACCACACCGAGGAGTGGCTGGTGGGAGTGGAGGAGGCGCAGACCTTGATGGACTCGGAGCAGAAGGCGCTGGGGCGTCTCATGCAGGTGCTGCAGGACATAACCGAAGACTTGGAGGCTCGGGCGCGGCGCTGTAACCTGCGCATCACGGGCCTTCCGGAGACAACGCAGATGGGCAACATGGAGCTGTTTGTAGAAAAACTGCTGAGGGATCTGCTCGGTCCAGACACCTTCTCCCCCATGTTCGTAGTGGAGAGAGCGCACAGATCCCTGGGGCCTCGGCCGGTGCCGGGGGCGCCGCCGCGGCCAATAATTGCCAAACTCTTGAACTATAGGGACAGGGATGCTGCCCTAAGAGTGGCTCGGGAAAAACAGACGCTCAAGTATGAAGGGTCGTCCATCTCGTTGTACCCGGACTTCACCATCAGGGTTCAGGAGGCCAGACGGCAGTTCATCCCGGCCAAAAGGCAGCTACGGGAGCTCGGTCTGGATTACGCTATGTTGTACCCTGCGAAACTGCGTGTCAACAGGCAAGGGAAGACGCACATTTTTCTTGATCCCAAGGCCTTGCAGAAAGCCCTGAAGGATTGGGGCAGGGGGAACAAGACCGGTCCTGAGAGGAGCTCGAACGGAGAGGGCTCCGGGAGCTCATTGGAGCAGCAGGACTAGACACATGAGCACGCTGGGGCGGCTCTGGGCACGTGCTGGGTCATGGAGACGCACCAGGAGGGGACAGCTGGTAAGAGGGCGCTATGGAGGAGTGGGCTGGTCTAGCCTGTTTGTCGTCGATCCGGGGCCGAAGGCCCACAGGGCGCAGCGGGGAGCTGGGGGGCAACATGAGGGATGATGACTTGTCAAGTGTGGAGAGTCCTGTGCTGCTGGACGCGAATGGATGCACTGTAGCACTGCTGGAGGGGAGCCGGTGTTGTCTGGAACTGTAGGTCTGGGCCGCTGATGGTGCGAGGGAGCGAACACTACCTACCTACTAACTATTGCTACTGGCACAGCGGGGGAAGTTATTACTGCTCTGTGTGCGGAGGGGGGGGCTTGCCCTTGAGTTGACTCTGTTTGAGACTTTTGTACGGAGCTACCTCCGCCTCCGAGTGCACGACACACTTTTGACAGGGTTTGAGGTCTATTGGGGAGGGGGAGGGCGTTAGGGGGTTACCTCGAAATGAGGTCCAGCATGGCGAAGTTGGGGGAGGTCAGCTGTGGGAGGGGGGGGATGGGGAGTTTGTTGTTTTCTTCTAGGCAAGCCCGACAGATTGGGGGGAGTGGAGCGACGATCTGGGAGAACAGATTAGCGATTCAGTGTGCGGGGTTACTGCCCCGAGTCTGGGACGATCATGGCTAGACCTGTGACCCGGCAGGGGCAGCCCTGCCCCCTGCGGGTAGTGACCTGGAATGTCCGGGGATTGAATGATCACCGTAAACTGCGGAAGGTATTGCAGTACCCACACAGACATAGTGTGGATGTGGCCTTCTTACAGGAGACGCACCTTCCAAACCACAGCCCCATGCTACGCACTGGAGGGCTACGGGGAAACGTACATGCGGCGGGGTTCACAACGCACGCCAGGGGGGTACTCACTTGGTTCAACCCTAAGTCTGAATCCACGGCGCAACTGATGGCCTGGGACGGTGGGGGTAGATATGTTCTCTCCCGCTATCAGGGCAAAGGATTGGACTTATTGTTAGTTAACGCCTATGGTCCGAACTTTGACTGCCCTGAATTTTATGGGCAATTGGCAGACACAGTTAGGAGCTGTGGGGACTCCCAGATTCTGTGGGGAGGGGATTTCAATGTTGTGCTGGACCCTCGCCTGGATAGATCGGGGGGCGGCGAGAGCGCCGGCGGCTGCAGCTGTGAGGTTGCGCAGGGAAATGATCAGACTGGATCTTGCGGATGTATGGAGGGCGCTAAACCCTGGGGCGGGGGGCTTCACGCACTACTCGGCCTGCCATAATCTGCATACACGCATAGACTACTGGCTTGCGTCGGCGGCGCTCCTCCAATGGGTGAGTTTGTGTCAAGTTCTCCCGCGTACTTTGTCTGACCATTCCCCGATTTTAATATCTGTTGTCACGCCTAAGAAATCCATCCCGCCGTTCACGTGGCGGTTCCCTCCCTATTCGTTGCTCGACCCCTTGTTCAAGGAGGAGTTGGCGGAAGCCATCGACACATTCTTCCACACAAATGCGGGCTCAGTTGACAGCTTCCAGATGGTCTGGGAAGCGTTTAAAGTGTACATTAGAGGGGTGGCCATGGCTAAGCATTCCGGGGTGTTGAGGGACCTACGTCGGAGACTGGCAGGTTTGGAGCGTAGACTGAGCGAAGTGGAGGCCCAGTTAGTGGAGGGAGGGGTAGGCGAAACTACGGAGGAGCTGAAGGCGTTACTGGAGGAGTACCATGAGGCCGCGGACGCGGAGGTCAAACACTTGGGGAAGTACGCCACGGCTCGCGTGTACGGGGAGGGTGAGAGATCCGGATCGGTCCTGGCGAGATTGCTGAAGGCCAGGAGGTGCAAAACACACATAACCCAGATCAGATCAGACGGTGGGGAGCTTCTAACGGAGGAGGAGGAGATAGCTGCACGCTTCCAGTCGTACTACGCGACGCTGTACGCCTCTAGGCAGGCGGGGATGGATGACGAAATACGTGACTACTTGGACCATATACGAATCCCCTTTCTCTCCAATGCCCGTAGGGAATTTTTGACCCTCCCCATACAGAAGGACGAAATACTCGAAGCCCTGGCGGGCATGCGTGCGAACAGCGCGCCTGGGGCGGATGGCCTCACGGCCGATTTTTATAAATATTATGCGGACCTTCTCCTGCCGCATCTCTCGCAGCTGTTTGACGATATGTGCGAAACGGGGAGTATGCCAAGGTCCATGAGTGAGGCCATACTGGTGGCTATCCCTAAGCCAGGGAAGCCACCAGATGAGTGCAGTTCATATAGACCCCTGTCGCTGCTCAACGTTGACACTAAGATATATGCAAAATACTGGCCACGCGCCTGGCGTTGCTAACGCCAGAACTGGTGGCGCCTGAGCAGGCGGGCTTCATGCCTGGTAGGAATTTGACCTACAACCTGCGGACGGTGTTTGGAACCATGCAACATGTCAGGCGGGACACCAAGGCACTCGCGGTGTTTCTGGATATGGAGAAGGCGTTTGACTCAGTAGAGTGGCCGTTCATGAGGCAGGTATTAAGTACAATGGGCCTGGGCCTGGGCTTTCTGCGAATGATGGGGGTCCTGTACACCGCCCCAAGCGCAAGGATACGGCTGGGTAATAGAGTCACTGAAGCTATACGGATCTCTAGGGGCAAACGGCAGGGCTGCCCCCTGTCGCCGATACTATATGCGCTGGTGGCGGAGCCGCTGGCCTGCGCTCTTCGGGAATACCATGGTCTGAGGGGGGTGAGCTTCCCCACCTACAGAATTG
Source organism: Triturus cristatus (assembly GCF_964204655.1). Lineage (NCBI taxonomy): Eukaryota > Metazoa > Chordata > Amphibia > Caudata > Salamandridae > Triturus > Triturus cristatus. The sequence continues at coordinate 354,252,898 of NC_140594.1, forward strand.
TGGTCTCTACTTATGCTGACGATACCCTTCTGTATGTCCGGGACCCAGAGAACAATTTGGCACCGGTGCTGCGCGAGGTGGTGCACTTCGGTGCCCTCTCGGGCCTGAGAGTCAATTGGAGCAAGTCCATTGCCTTTCCGCTCACTCCGACCACGTCCCCCTTTGAGATGGACTACCCACTACAATGGACTGAGGATGCGATCCGATACCTGGGAATCCGACTACACACTGACCCGGACATACTGATGAGGGAGAATTATGGTAGGGCGGTGGCTAAACTTGAAGACGACGTCGACATCTGGATCGGCCTCCCACTTTCTTTGATAGGCAGGATTGCGGTCATGAAGATGGTGGTACTGCCTCGCTTCCTGTTCCTATTTGTCAATATTCCGATGGTGTTACCACGGGTATTTTTCGAACGGCTGCGTCGGTCGCTATTGAAGTTGGCTTGGGCGGGCAAGCAGGCCCGAGTTAGCTGGCAGGTGCTGACCCTGCCCTATCATATGGGGGGTCTTGGTGCGCCCGACTTGGAACTATACTACAGAGTGGCCCAGGGTGCGCAAGCACACAGCTGGATACACGGTGAGGCTACGGTACCATACCTGATTCTGGAGCGATTGTTTGCTGACCCCCTCCCGCTCCTGCTCCCGGCGACCCTATTTGAACCGCCGGTTCGCCGGACGGGCTACCTTGACTCCCTCAACTCCACAAGACATGCCTGGGATAGTATACTCAGGCATCAGGCGGGCGCATTACTTTATTCGCCTTCCATGCCAGTGGAGTGGGCGCAATGGCTATCCCCATGCAGAGACGGGGGGGTGGTGCGAGCGCTCAAGGCGCTCAAAATGCAGGTAATGGGCGACCTATTTGTCGATGGCGTCGTGCGGACGTGGGACGGGGTGGCGGGGGGGGGAGACGCTCCATCGCAGCTGCACCGCTTCCAGTTCCACAGAGTGAGGGGGGCGCTTCGGCAGCAACTGGGGGACGCTATGGAGGAGCCCCCGGAGGTGTTGGAACTGACATATGTCATCACCCATAAGTGCCCCCATCATTTAATATCGCGCCTATATAAGATAGCTATGGAGCAGCGGATACACCGCTACCCCAAGGCCAGACTGGCCTGGCAACGGGACCTGGGGACGACAATAGATGACGACATGTGGCGGTACTGCTGTGCGGGCACCCGACGGATATCGTTGCATGGGAGGCACAAACTGCTCCATTTTAATTACTTAAACAGAGTATATTACACGCCGGACAGGTTGCATCGCTACGGTCTGCGTGGGGATGCGGTGTGCGAGAGGTGTGGGTGCGATGGGGCGGGATTTTTCCATCTGGTGTGGGAGTGCCCGGGGGTGTGCGGGTTCTGGCAGGCTATTTTCCGCAAACTCAGTGAGATACTGGAGATCGAGCTGGCCCCGGCCCCGGAGGTGGCCCTGCTGGGCTACTCCAAGAAACTGCCCAGATCTGTCCGGAAGATGGTGGACATGGGTCTGTTAATAGCTAGGAAAAGGGTGGCAATGTGCTGGATGAGAGGACCACTACCATCGGTGGACCAATGGGCCCGAGATGTGCTATACTGCTGTACGCAAACCGAGGTGTATAGTGAGCTGCTACAGCCGCGCAGTAGGCCGAAATTTTTTTGGGGGTTATACACAGAGCGCCTCAAGGGACAAAGGGGGAACCTGGAGGGGGAAGCGGAGGCAGGAGCGGGTCGAGCACGGGGAGACAGGGGGTCTGGGGACTAAATGTGCACCGAGCTAATTGATAGCACACGGGGAGTTCGCTGCTGGGGAGGGTCTGATCGGATGCCTAGAAGAGGGGAAGTTGGGGGGGTGGGGGTGGGAGTTTGGGGTGTTTGATTAAATTGATAAAAGATGCAAGAATACTGTGACTCCTCCGTAGGGGAGGGCAATTAGGCTGTGGCACTCCGCCACACCACTGGGGCTGCATGCCGTCTGGATTAGTTCGGGGTACAGCGATGCCCGACCTCCGGGATGTGGGATAAGCTGCTGGATTTCTGTGACGGTGTGTGGGGAGTACAGCCGGCCTCAGGGTTGTAGGCGCATTATGTTGTAAGTTGACATGTGCTATTTAGCAATAAAGACAGTTAATAAAAAAAAAATTTAAAAAAAATTCTCCTGCAAAGAGAGGAAAGACTGACTTGCTTCTCAGTGCCCCACATTGAAACTCCTGATCTCCTTGAAGCGTGCATTATCTATCTTTATATATCAACCCTATCATTCATCTGGATTATTAACTACAACCTCAGTGTCTTCATGTTGCCATTAAAAGGCTTATTTCCTGTACATGAGCGTGCCTACAATCTAAAACAGTGACTGACAAACAAGATCTTTTTTGGGGCAACTCGAGACTCAGAGAAGGCTCTTGATCACCATCTAAGCATGCTAAATCAGTGCACAGGAGTGCTGGTAATCTTGCCATGAGGACAATCCTCACAGAAATTCACGATAGAAAGGATAGATCCAATGAAGTCAAGGCTGGTGTCTGAAAATAAAGACGAAAGACAACAGGAATGCTATTCTCTTTCTTAATCCATCAGTCAACATAATTTTTCCTCTGAACAAAGAATGCTTAAGTGAAGAAAACCATGGGTCTCACTCAGCGAGACAGGGACTTCTCTAGGGATAGCCTGTTGCTTGTGTCATATCTACCAGAGGATGAGTAAACATTCTCTGAGAACTGTGTTTACGCCTAACCGTAGAGGATTTTTTGCATTGGTTCTAACCCTATTTCTGACAGGGAGGAAAACACCTATTTACAAAAAATGTTAAACCTGTTTTGTTGGACAAAATTATTGCATTTCTGCTACACATTTAAAACCTGTATTTGAATACTAAACCATGGTGACTTTTCTATTTCCTCATGATATATCCTTTGTGGCAGAGTGTAAGCGCAGTAATTGCTGTTACTTCATAATTGATGCTGAGGCATTTCATCATCATCAACAGACACCTCATCAAATACCTCAGTGACCAGCAACTCCTCAATACCACTCAGTCTCGTTTCAGACACAGCCACAGCACAGACACCGCACTTTTCGCTGCCACAGAGGACATCCGAATGCCTCTGGAAATGAGGAGACACTGTGGCCCTCATCCTCCTGGACTTATTCGCAGCATTTGACACAGTCTCCCACCCCAACATCAACCATCCGCTACATGACATCGGAATCCAAGGACACGCACTCTGAGGGATCTGCTCCATTTTGACTGGAAGGACCCAGTCAGTCAGCTTGGTACTGTAAATGTCGGAGGCCTGTGACCACGTCTGCTATGTTCTGCAAGGATCCTCCCTGAGCCCGACACACTTCAGAGGAAGCACTATCCCGCTAGCTAACGTCATCCACTGTCACAACATCAACATCTTCTCCTATGCCAACAACACGCAACTTATTCTCTCTCTCACGAACAAGACGCCCAATACTCAGATCAAGTTCAATGACTGAAATTGACCACTGGATGAAGACCAAATGTCTAAAGCTGAACACTGAGAAGACCGAAATCATGAGCTTCAGGAAGGGCACATCATAGCAGGACTCTCTACCTAGTTGCCAACTAAGCTAGGACCGACACCCATCCCCGCCACTCAAACCAGGAACATAAAGATCACCATTGACAGCAAACTTGACATGACCTCCCAAATCAATTCCATCACGCCTCATGCTTCCATAATCTAAAGATGCTGAGAAAGATTTTCAAATGGCTCCCAATCAGCACCTGAAAAACCGCCACACATGCCCTGGTCACAGGCCTGCTGGATAACAAAAATATCCTCTATGCCGGGATCAACAAGAAACTCACCAGGAGCCTGCAGACCATTCAGAACTTGGTGCCCAGAATCACTCTCAACCTCCTATGCTGCACTCACATCACACCACACCTAAAGGAGCTCCACTGGCTCTCAGTTCATAAACAAGCACAATTCAAACTTTTCAACCACACTTTCATGGCACTGCATAACCCCGGCCCAGCATACCGCAATAATCACATCTGCTATCACAAACCTTCCAGACACCTTTGGTCGTCAGGACATCTACTTGCACACATCCTTCACAACCAAAACCGGAAATCCAGATCTGGTAGTCAGACCTTCTACATTGCTCCTAAAGCCTAGAATGACCTGCCACTACACATAAGAGGCTCCTTCTCATGTCTTGAATTCTGAAAGAAGCTGAAGACCTGGCTTTGCAAGTAGTCCCACTAGGCCCTAGATGTGACTATATGCACACCTGCTCAGCTCCAGGATACCCGACCGGTTGACAGTGCACTCTACAAATCTGCATAACATAACTACATTGATGTTGTTATTTTATGACGTTATCCTCACAACTGTATCCAAAGCAGCTGCAGTAATATCTTCGTATCCTGTGGAATTTGACAGCATTTACTATCTGTAAAGTCTCTAACCTGAGGGATAGCTCTATAGTTTGAACCTGTCAGCTCTGGCACACGTTAGATAGCTCTACCATCTGTGTGTTTAATCTGTGAGATCTGTGTAACATTGCATTTTTCTACCATGCCGCTTACAAGTAGATTCTCGGTCCTAACTTATGATCTGAACCAGAACCTACTTGGAAGGGACGAGATCAGAAAATTTAAGGAAATGGAGAATAGAAGTGAAAAAAGATGCTTCGTGAAGCTTGAATGATGATAGGAGGCCTTATCAAATTCCATAAACAGATTATTTGAACTGCCTTTTGAAGCTATTACTATTTAGTAACCTTTTAGTGAAAATATGGTGGAAAAGGACCCTTTTCCCTTCCATCTTTTCAAAGATTTCTCGAGTAGGGGTGTAGAACCCTGCCCACCGTGGAAGGTTGGGTTCTCTGACACACAGTGGAAGCACTGGAATGTTTTATGAATGCCCCTTTACAACACCTTGTTAAAACTTGTAGCTTTTAAGCCATTTTTATAGCTAACTGAACTATTAAATGCACAATTTGGGATGTGGAAACTCGATGATCTGGAGTACAGTTGGGTTTACTTGGTGCTTCAGGAAATGTTAGGGTGCTCTTTTCGCCCTACCCCTGCCTAAGATTAACAAAGGCCACTGCCACCACTTTTGAGCACATCTGGGCCGAATTATACAGTTTATGAGTTATGATGCTGACACCACAACTCCTGCCTTGTCTTTCAGTGTGTGCAGCTTCAAGGGCAGTTTTTAAGTCTCGGCTAGCGTAGCTGCGCACATGCGCAGCTCACTCGGCGAGATTTAATGATTTTGAGGAGTTTCAGTAAAGGGCTTTAAGCCCTGCCACTCTTTTCCATTGGCTGGCATCACCGTTTATGCTAAACGGTGGCCAGCCATTGGAAAAGAGCTTTCCATGTTGCCTCCCTTGGGCTTTCCACTTGGATTGGCTTGCCTGCTTTCCTCCCGTCGCAAACGTTTCCTTATCTTTATGGGGTCATGTATTTAAACATATGGCCCCATAAAGACAAGAGATCCCAATGCTTGCAGCGCGGTCCTCCTTTCACTTTCGGGTCAGCGCTTGTCTATATACCCATAGTTTGTTCTTCCTTGTCCAGTCTGCTCTCCTATTGACCCTGTGTTCCTTTATAGCGTTAAGTGTTGATTTCGCAACTACCGCTTTTAAGCTTTGTGATAGCAAAGGCGTAGTCTGTTCTAACACTTACCTCTCTTACTCTTACAGGCGTCTTTCGGTAGATACTAACCGCTTCCTAACTGGCGGCCACTTGACTTTGGGACTGTGCCTTCAACTGTAACCACTGCTCCAACTGCATTAGGAACAGAAAATGTGTTTGCAGGCGGGTAGAGAGCGCGTGAGAGAGGGCTTGGTGCAGTGGATAGTGGTGAAGGAGGATATGACGTGTGAGTGAAGCAGATGGCGGATTTCAGAAGATGTGAGGGCCGCAGAGGAGAGAGCCATGAAGTGGAGAACGGGCATGATCGAGAAGCCCCGGAGACCACTCCCCGCACCACAGGGCATAGTAATGCCAGTGAGGGGCGCACTGTTTAAAGCACAGATGCGTGTTCATATTTTTTAAGCTAAACCCTTAATTACATAAGCCACGCCTCTTCTGAAGGATTCGTAGCTGTGCTTTTTTGGTGATGTGATGGGCCTTTTAAGTCCTTCCATCCCGCACACCGTTTAATCCTACTTAATTAACTTCATTACATGAACAAAAACACACCGCTCATAAACATACGCATACGGTAAGCATTCTTTCATGCACATCCCAGCACACATGCATGCATACATAGAGGTAACGGATATGCAATTCGCACACCTGTCTCCGTGTAATAATAACTTGTATTGTCGATAGTTCTGCATACTTTCTTGAGTACTCAAATAACAGAAGTCAAACACTACCCAATTTACCGACCTAGAGTAGGACAGAGGCAGAGTCAACCTTGGAGGCTCATGACACATCGGCCAGTCAGAGGTGGGCGTCCAGCTCACTGAGCCATCCCTCATGAGTCATGTCCTCAGTGCACTGCACACCATCACGAACCCGTGTCCCAGGCACACGTTCATACATAGTCTCACAGTCTCACACGGGCTGGGCTCCCGGCCTCCGCCTCCCAGCGCGCGTCTGCACCCAGCGGGCACCCTGCCATGGCCAGCTCCAGCAGGGCCTTCCCGTCTGGCGCCGTGCCCGGGGCTCCCACTGTGTTTACAAACGCTGGAGCAGGGAGGGCACACTACACGCCGCGTGTGGTGCACGTGACCCTCAGTCACCACGGCCTGTCTGGCAGTCAGTGCGCCTTCCTCCCCGGATGCCTCCCATCCCCGATGACCCTCCTCGGAGCAGCCAGCGGGTCTCACCAGGTGACGCACGCATGAGCGCATCACGTGTCAGCGGGTGGCACCTGTCCTGTGGTTCTTTTAAGATTTATTATAAATAGATCTCAGTGTCAACTGGATCTGTGTCAGTCGGCCACTCGGTGTCTCCATACCACCCGCCTTAAGCATACAGAGATTTAAACTGTAAGTCTGTGTGAAACTACAAGTACCAGCAGGCTTTGTGTTCCTGACAGGAAAACCAGGGCTGGCTGAAAGGCACCACGAGCTGTGTGAAAACCCACCGCAGGCCACGTCCACGATCTAAATAACATGCTCTGTCATCACCCAAATGTAATGGTACTGAATTTATGGTATTTAGAAGGATGAACAATGAAGTTAGCCTTGGTAAGATTGTGAATTGAGACCTTCATGGCGACTATAGATGGCAGCAGCAGGTGCTTACATGAGTGAGCCGTTGCCTGATTATAGTCTAAAAACTTTGTGCCATAAATTGGTTAATGAAAAATGACATATATTTATAGCAGCTAAAAACCGCAGAGGTGCGGTGTGGAGCACGAGAGTATAACGAAAATACTGTGCAACCCCACAAGTGTCCTGTAAATCAGACAGCCCCAATGAAAGCATGCTGTACTGTGTGTTTGCCACAAGACCTGCGCAATCAAGGGAAGATTGCATCCTGGTAATGACTTTCAACTTGTACAAACTGTGCTTGTATGCAGCACATGTCAAGATTTTCATGGGCATCTGTCCAGCACGAAGTCTGTCAGCTGCCGGATGTGGGCGCTACTTTGGAGGTGCAAGGAAATGTTTTTGTGCTACATGTGTCTACAGTGGTGCGAAGATCTCTACAGTTGATCTCACTCGAAGATTTGGATTTGTGGGGGTGTACTGGCTGTTTGGCGTTGGGACTTCGCACGAAGGAGAGCTGTGGACTTAACACAGAGCCTCACTGACGAGCTTTAGGCAATTACGAGCTTTTCTCTGGCAGAGGCTGGCAGCGTGGTGCCAGGTTGTGGTACATGCATGGCGCATCACAAGGGGCAGAGTTGTGTGAGTCACATTTATTTGACTTTGATTGTTGGCCTACGCTGAGACTTGATGTCTGTGGTGATTTTCAACCGCCACTTTTGAATTTAAAAATAGATGTGGTACGAGCCATGCAGTGCACGCGCCTACCTCTGCCTTTGTTGATCGTCGCATGCAGTTCCTATAGAGTCCCCACGTCCACCTCAGAATCTTCATGCTTCTGCTCTGGTGATGCCATGTGACGTTTTGGCGCATGGTGATGTCGGGAGCCACCCGGCATGGCTTGAGACAGCGTGGCGCCATCTTGGGGTTGGCAATCGCCCTTGTGAATCGTTGTTTTTTTTTCCACATGTACGTCATCTTCAATAAAGTAATTTTAAGCATGAAGACTGACAAGAACGTCATGTGGAGAGGAATGAGCATGCTGCTTCTTCGCTTCTTGTTTTCCTGCAGAGCTAGAGGGTTATCACATGATCCCGGTGATCGTATGATTATCTAACAGAGGACAGTGGATGCTGTTTTGGACACAGGTGGTGAGTGGAAGTTTGTTTTGTCTATTGACTGCCATTCGGTCACAGTATCGGTTTGTCTTGTTGCCGTTTCACACGTTGACATTATTAAGGACTAACATGAAGAAATTTCCTTATTCAATATTGGCATAACACTTTTGTTGATGTATGCTGGTCCTTTGTAGTGCAAGGCCTTGTAAGCGTGGGTCAGCATCTTGAACTGGTGAGATGCCAGTGAAGTTTCTTGAGGGGGGGTGTATCTATGTATTTGGTATTTATTGAGCGCATATATCACCCTTAGGTCTCATAGCGCTTCGCCGAAGACAGAAGCTAACAAGCATTTACATAGCCAATAGGTCTCGCCTTTGGGACCTTATAAGTGTTTAGCCATGCAACAGTTGATGTTGTTGCCCCAAGGATATTGTGCTGGATAACTAAACACTTATAAGGTCCCAAAGACGAGACCTATTGGCTATGCCAATGCTTGTTTCTTTTCTCCTTGAGCCTGCCTTACCCCAGCGCCTACTGTTATTCAGCTCCTGAGCCCCACCGCTCTCCTCTTCTCTTCACACATAGCCAGCTGTGATCTTTCTTTTCTTGCCTTTTTCACGCTGCCGCTGTTGCTGGTTTTGATGAAGTTTTTATTGATTTTGTTCAGAAGTAATTAAAGAGATAATTCTTTCTCAATTACCTTTCCTTTCAATTTCCTGAGGCTGTCGGCTCGGCGATGGCCTGCCGCTCTGTCTCTCTCACGCTCTTTATTTTTGTTTGTTTCAAATTAACTTTGTTCTCGTTGTAAAGTGAGACAGAGCACCCTGTTGTAGGGATTGATCGCTGAAAGGTGACTCGATGGCCCGAAAAACTCCTTGCAGTTGATTGGATTTACCCTTCAATGTCGTCTGCTTTCATTACAGAGACCTTGTTTCTTTCTGGCTTACAACTGCAGCAGGGGGTGTGCCGGAGAGCAGCTGAGTATAACGCATTCCGATTGGCAGAACAGATGCTCCTCCCCAATCAGTCAGATTGATCCTCTCAGCAAACTGCAATAACTGTGCACCACTGAGTTAGCATTTCAGTTTGTTAACAGTATCACCTGTTAGCAGGACAAACTTCAGGTGGGGGTATGTTCTGGAGACAGGGTCACTTTTCCTATTGAAGTGCCTTCGAATATGTGAGATTATACAAATGGTGACTATACCCGGCTAAGTAAAAATATCTGTTATCTGCGTAGTGCGCCATCTTTGCGGGACAAGAGAGGACCAGGTGCATAAACCCCGGAGCACTCTATGGCCACTCTGAGGGAGTGGGCTTTGTTGTACCCATTGTTGTTCAAAGGAGTCCTATGTTTTTTTTGTCTGTTTTACTACCTTATACTTTTATTAAAAGATTTGAGGAAAACACAAATCAAGGCCTAGAAATCAGGGATATCAAGACATAGTAATTTCACATGTGAATTAATTCCTCATATTGAGAATTTCTACTTGTTGCTCATAAGCCTTTTTGCATATGTTCAAATAAGTCTGGCTGCTGTCTTCTTTGGAATTACTATTGTTTTTTTCATTTTGAGAGAAAGCCACGAAAACTGCTGAAAATTGGTTTGTGTTTCTTGCCTTGTGTTAATAAGGCTTGTGCTTTATGGCGGTGTGTATAGAGTATTCAGCGGTTTCATAGATTTGGGCAAATATGATGCTATAAAATGCATTTTATTTTCTTCTTATTTGTACGTACAGGACTTTTATCTGTCTGTCAAAGTCTACACATCAGTGTATAATATGGAGTAATCAATCAATCAATCAATTAAAGCATTTATAAAGTGCACTACATACCCGTGAGGGTCTCAAGGTGCTATGGGGTGAAGCTGCTACTGTTCGAAGAGCCAGGTCTTGAGAAGTCTTTTGAAGGTCAGAAGGTCTTCGGTCTGCCGTAGGCGGATGGGGAGGGTGTTCCATGTCATGGCGGCGGGGTGGGAGAATGATCTGCCGCCGGCGGTCACTCTTCGGATGCGGGGGGCGAGGGCGCGGTAAAAACATTACAGGCATTTTAGGGCAGTATTGTCTTAGTGAATTCCCAGTTAGCCAACTTTAACAAAATAAATGAAGGAAGTGAGCTGAACACAAAGAAAACCAAATGAAGATAACACAATGCTTCAGACTCTTAGAAATGTCAGGGCACCCCTTAGCAGTGTTAGGAGTTGAGTGAATGTAGCTTAAATCTGAATTCGGGAGAAAGGATGCTGTATTGAAGAGCAAGAGGCAAAACTATTATTAGTAGCATAATGTATCACCAAAAAACTAACATTAGGGAGAGATTAGGCCATGAAAGCTTGAGTGGGGACCTCCATTCAGTTACAATGTTAAGAACTAAACAGCGCCGGTATAGTTATTAAGCAGCTACGTCAAGCAAAGCAAAATGACATAAGTCAGGTCCTTGCAGTCCTTTGCAGAAGACCTGGTTTTGCTAGTTCCAATTAGATTGAATGTTTATTCAAATAGAACATATAAGTGAAGCACTGTAGAAGAAAATAAATCATTAAAACACAATTCACAGAGGGCACAGCCTAGCTTATAAAATGGAAGGGTTGAGCTAAATGTGAAGCGTTAGCTACAGTCCAAGATACACCCAGTTACTGGTCTGATGGCAACTAGCATAGATTAAGAGCGGAGCAAAAAAGTCTAAACATTAATTGCAAAGCCAATAGGTCTAGCGTTGGCTGCCATCTTTTTGGCTTTGTCAATGCTAGTTTTGTTTTGCCTTGTTTTTTGTGAAACTTTGCAAGAGAGGGGCCTGCTGTATACTTGCCAATATCTTAAAAATGGCTAAAAGTAGAACATATGTTTGGTCACAAGAAGCACATATTGCCAGTCACTGGCACTGAAGAAAATTACTTTTGTGTGTGGATGCGCACCTTATGAAAGAGAAGAATGTTGTCACTTGCAATGAAGTTAACCATTGAGCAGAAGTGGGCTGAACCATTGACCCATGCTGTATACTAAAGTGGGAAAGAATAAAAATGTGAATTACATAACAGGGATGATTTTCTTTAGTAAAATCAAAAGGTTTAGGCTAGCACACGGCTTAAAAGTTGGAATTCTAAATACAGTATTTTAAAATGCTAAATAATGAATGGAATCCTAGTGCATTAACCATAGAGGAAGCTGGAAGAGTCAGGTGGCAACTGAAAAGGAATGCAAATCACTAACAGAAAAGGTCAGTTTGAGGCTTGAACAAGCAATAGCAAAAAAAGCCTAAATCTGCTTTAATTCTAACCAGCTTTACATTACAAAGTTAACAAACAGCATAGTCAACACTCATTAAGACCCCCTAGTGTGCCACATGACTAACCAGAATGGATCTGCTTCATCAAAAGTTCCACATCTGCATCATTTCAGCTTTGGATGTCTTAGGAATGTATCTCTACCCTCACCCTCTCTATTCCTTTCAACTCTGTCAGTAACCACACGTCCGGTCGATCTGAGTTGTTGCTATTATGACCACGATAACCTCCTTCATATGTGATAGAACACAACTGATCTCCCTTCCTCAACCACAAGGCATGTCAGCATGGTCCTGCATTGATTGCTATTGTCACCCCTCCTTTTTAGGTCTCGCGCCTATCGTTGCAGTGCGCATGAACTGCTCGCGCAGCGAGAGACCTCATGTAGGGGGTTCTGAAAGCTGACCATACGCTCGTGCGTGTGCTTTTGTTTTCATCAGCTGCTATTGGCTTTTGCGTGTGACTTTGTAAAAAAGGCAGCACGCCATTGTTGAAAGGCGTGTGCATGTCCCAGCTTCTTTAGAAATGTAACCGCCCATTTCCCAGTGGTGTCTGTTACGCGCAGCAGCTGCATCTGAGACCCAATACTAAACATGTGTTTCTAATCAGCGCGCGCTCGCTTTGCTGTCGCGCTCCCTCGCCCCCGCTCCTCTGTGGTGCGCACGCACTACTGGTTTCGATTACATGCTTTTTCTTCAGGTTGCATGACGACAGCCACACTGCACAACAATATTGTCGTTTGTTCGGAGGAATGCTTTAAACCCTAATCCCTAAAGTAGGCTAATGAACACCTATTGTCGTGTTTTTATCGGTACTTATGCGGCCAGGAGTAAAGTCGGTTTTTTATCATTTCATTAACCCAGTGCAGGCACAGGGGCCGCTTTATCTGATCAGCTCTGCGCATAAGAGTATTCCTTACATATAAAGTTTGTAAATTAGAAAATACCCTGCAGTGTTCAACATAACACAGTGTGTTTTTAAAATACCCGTTACATAACTTTTACAGTATTACAATTAACAACTAACTACATTTTATTTCATATATTGTGCATAACCTGCTCTAACATTTTACATATCTGCCAATTATTAATAGGTTACTTTGCTTATAAGGAGTCTATTTATTGTTGAAAACACCAATGAAAAATTAAAATACATAGTTATTTTCAATGCCAACAGATCCAACTTTACAAATGCGAGACCTATTGCATTGCAAATGCTTGTTAACATTTACTTGCAGACCCTTACAGCATGAACAGGAACTTTAGATTCACTTTCTACTCTAATTATGCTAACACCTAAATTCTTATCAGGCTCAATGACAAATGTAAAAATCAGGAGAAGGAGGGAAGAGGGAACCAGAGGTTGGGACTTCCCTCCTCGTACACAGTGTCACAATCAAGAGAGAGTCCACCTCGAGTCATCTAAGATGGGCCCATTAGATATAGGGGAAATACCTTTTTCTTAAAGGAACCTTCACTCACTGAGTGTAATTCAGTGACCTGCTTCATCAGCAAGTTTTTCCCCATCCTCTGAGGGTAAGGCATGCTGCAAACTCTTTCTTTACAAGGGAGCACTTTTTAAGGAAAAAGGGTGTGGGGTCTATATGAGGTAATCTTTAAAACTACCTAGTTGGTGCCTAAATCAGTATTTATTCACAGATCCGTCTGGCAAGGTTAAAAACTGGGGGAAACAGTACTTCACCTATATCCAGTGGGCCCACTTTAGAGGACTTGAGGTTGACTCTCAATGATAAATGCACGCACTGCACAGCCAACACTTTAATGCAGAACATCAGGGCTGTCCATACATATCGCAAAGCATATAAGGAGGCCCACAATGAGTAGAGACAAATCCAAACTAGAACCAACCAGCACATGGTCCAACTCCTGAAGACCATCCTTTGTCACCGCATTATTTCTCGAATATCCCTCACCGAAGTTAAATCCTGTTTTCCCTTTGACATCAACCACTCTATCGGCCCTCAGGTCACTTAGGTAATTTGATCCTGCTTCCTTTTGCTACTCATGTGGAAATATTGTGGCTTACCTAACGTTGCCATTTTTAGAAACAGTGGCTATACCCATCCTCATTTCCATGTTGTACCATGACATCCACATTTTGTTTTCTGCAAGTCTTGAGAAGCCAGCACTTTGGGGATTGCCTTCTACAAGAGTCCCAGAGAAATGGACACATTTCTAGGACTCTTGGCGACCTCCATTAGCTCTACAGCAAACAAATGATGGACGGAATGCTGACAATGCAAACATTCTCCCCCAGTCAAAAGATCTTGGTTAAATCCATCGTTCTTTTGCCCACTACGCCACCCCAGTTTGGACCCAGCCATATGCAAATTAGTCTTGACCCTGTGCCCCATGGGAACAGTCCGGACCGAACTGCCAGGCCAGGTCCTCCCTGGACCGGAAACAAGCATCCTGGGACAGGTTTCAGGGTATGTCACCCTTCTTCAGCCAGGCTAGCTTGAATCAAGTGGCACAGTGAGCATGGGACCCACGTCTGGGCATACCCATCCCACTTAGGGCAAAAAGTGTTACAGCAAACAAATGATGGACGGAATGCTGACAATGCAAACATTCTCGCCTAGTCAAAAGATCTGGGTTAAATCCATCGTTCTTTTGCCCACTACGCCACCCCAGTTTGGACACAGCCACATGCAAATCAGTCTTGACCCTGTGCCCTATAAGAACAGTCCGGACGGAACTGCCAGGCCAGGTCCTCCCTGGACCGGAAACAAGCATTCTGGGACCGGTTTCAGGGTATGTCACCCTTCTTCAGCCAGGCTAGCTTGAATCCAGTGGCACAGTGAGCAAGGGACCCACGTCAATTGTTGTTTTTGCATTTGTCACCCCGAGTGGGACGGGTATGCCCAGATGTCGGTCCCGTACTCTCCATGCCACTGTAGTCAAGCTATTCTGGCTGATGAGGGCTGAAAGCCCGAAACCGGTCCTAGGATGCTTGTTTCCAGTCCAGGGAGGACCTGGCCTGGCAGTTCCGGCTGGACTGTTCCCATTGGGTGCAGGGTCAAGACTGATTTGTATATGGCTGGGTCCAAACTGGAATGGCATGGTGAGCACAAAAACGATGGATTTAGGCCCAGCTCTCTGTACTGGGGTGAATGTATGACATTGTTCTGCATTCTGTCCATCAATTGTATTTGCATTGGACTTCCATTAGCTCTCCACTGGCAAGTGAGTAAAATTGTAGGTCCCTCATGTGCAGATCCTTTCTCCAACTATTCCTGCAATTTATTATTCTGCCACTCAGACTATAATCACCCCATATCAGCACTCTTCAGCAAGCTTACCTTGCACATCCCCGTTCACCAAAATGCTTAAGTTAGAGGACATTCCTTTTTTGTCTCCATCAACCTTCTCTAGACTCTGATTTTTCAGATTACATGTGACATTGAAAATCACGTGGCCCTCTGGAAGTCCAATGAGACCTGACTTTTCAGTCTACTCTCATATGCTATCTTTATTCTGAATACAGATTTAACTTGCTTGTTAGTGCCAACAAACCCCCTTTGTGATGTGTGCTGCCTTCTACAAATCTAGTATTGTGAATAAGATCTTAACAGCCCAGGAGCACAGAAACCTAGCGTTGCAAGTTGCAATGGGCAAAGGATCGTCCATCTATATGTAACACAGGGATTAGTTGCTCTGGAACATACACTGAGGAAAGAGTTGAGTGGAGCTGTTCCAACAATAAAACAGGTCCAGGGTATAAAACTGGAAATACTGGTGACCGTAATCGTCCAGATTCGGCTGACTTATATTTTTGTTTTATCACTTAGTTTTACTTCGTTTAGTATGGGAGAGCACAGTTGATGATGACTTATATTCTGTACCTAATTCTGCTTTCTTCTATGAGCCAGTGAAAGACCCAAATCATGGATGATTTTCCAACGCTGTTTAAGCTGCTTATATATATGTTGTTAGAAACGACCACTTCTAGTTCAACATTTTACCTTCTAATGTCACTATTAAGGTTATTTACTATATGCTTCTGCTTTTCTGTGAGTAAATGTAATTCGGATGTAGTTGTGCTTGGTTTGAATTGATTGAGGCTTGCTAAAATATTTAAAGGCTAGGAAGAATGTTCTGTTGAAATGCAGGATTATACACATAATTGAGGGGAAATTCTCATTGACATACAAGTCTACAGCTAGGGAAGAGGAGTGGCGCAGCGGCCAGGGCGACTGACTGCAGAATCTGGGGATCACGGTTCGATCCCCAGCACCGGCGGCAGATTTGCCCAGCACCATGTGACTCTGGGCAATAGCTTGTTTAATCTTCCCGACGGCTCCCAGCGCCTAGAGACCCTTACGGGTGATTGTTCGCGCTTTAGAAATGTGGATTATTATACAGCTTGAGCTCTTAAACTAGTATTAGCTGCAAAATACTTCTAGAACTTTCCATCAAACAAACGGGCAATGCTCTTGGAAGTCTGAATCAACAGATGAGAATGTGCTATTTTGACAGTCGTGAAGTTTGTTTCTAAGTTAGACATTGTATTTTTCTGATTCAACATAACTAGTGTTCCACATAATCAGCTAAATACATGATTATTGCAGACCGTCACTATAGCCCATAAATGTATCTTATAGACGTTACAAGAAAAGAGCCGTGTCGTCCTTCCATTGGTGGTTTGAGAAGATAAATCTGAGTTTAAAAGAGGTCCTTCTCTCTGGAAAGGCATCAAGTAACGAGGAAGGATACGTTACTCATGATGGACGGCGCTCCCAGCGATGGCGGTCTGTTTGAATTGGATGGTCACCGAAAAACATACCTCTGCTAGTAAAACACCTAAAACACGGAGCCGTTAGTCCCTAATCACTGTTCTCCCTCATATGGAAGCAATGGGTGTTCAGGTTCTAGTAGAGACATCTGGGTTATAATGGTTTACATTGGAATGCAAAGAGGTATAATGCAGAAAGTGATGTCCTACTCGCTTATCATCAGAAATCATTTATCATCACAAACCATTTATTAGGAAAAAAGCTGCATTATTGGTAATTTGTTTCCAAGAATGTAAAGCCTTGCTTTAGGTGCCAGCAGCAGACATATTGGAGCTGAATCAATACTTATAAGAAACAATTGTATTAAAATTCAGCTTTCCTCGAGTAGATCTTTGTGCTACAGAAAGTGCAGTCATTTTACAAGTGTTCATTGGTGACAATACTGCACGCCAGAGCCACTAACAAAGATTTAGTGTGATACAGTAATACCTCTTGAATGCACTACAAATTATGTGAGTGGTCAGAAAAAGTTTGTAGTTATCTAAGTGTAAATATATGTAGAAGAAAGTTTGTTGAGCACAAACTAGCCCTAATTTTCTACATCTAAAACCGAACCTTGGAGATTATATCATGAAGTCAATACCTATATTTTGATTTGGAACTCTAATGAGGTTCACCATAGAATAAGACAGATTATACTAAAAATGTAGTCACAATTATATCATAATAAAAATATTAAAATTACATATTTAAATCCTTTACAGCCATCAGATAAATCAAGTAAAATACACATGTAATTTTATTATAAATAAAACTTCTGTGAAAAAAAATCATAAAGTTTTGTGCAAATAATCCACTCCCCCGTAGCAGCAAAGGTTATGTGCAAATTATTCCAGAGAAAGTAAAATCAATGACCGTCATAGCAAGGTCTGGATATAGGCCAAAATGTACATTCTTGCTAAAAACTGTTACTGTGGGCCAAGATCGTAAACAGGAATTTCGTTATAATTAAAACGTCTGTAAAAGAAAAAAATATCAATTCAAAAAGGATACCATTTTATGTAAATAATACAGTCCCCCATAGCAACAAAGGTTGTGTGCAAATTATTCCAGAGAAAAGAAAATCACTGACAGTCATTGCAGATGTCTGCATATAGACCCAAAATTTACATTCTTGCTAATGGCAGTTACCATGGGCAAAGATAGTGAACAGGAATTCAGTTTGAATCATCCATAACTCCCACAATGAACTTCTCCCTACTTAGCAGCAATTAATATATATAAATGATTCCACTAGAAAACATACCCGTTAGTTGCTTCCTCTCATACAGCAACACACACAAAAAAATTAAAACAGGTTTAGCAACTCCTTAAAAAAGTTAAATATTTTTGTGCATATTATTTCATGCTTTAGATCAAAGAGAAACTCACGTGCTGCTGCTACAGTTTTAACATTATTATGTAAAAACATTGGCCGAGGCAGCCGATAACGATGTGATAACAGGGCTGGAGAAAGACACAAAACATGATTGAGGTTCTGAATCCCCAAATTACATGTTACAATATTTCCCTGTTCTCGCGGGGGTAGACCAACTTACTGTTAGATCATTTAACAGAAGTAAATTCATACATAATAAGATCAACAAGCAGCAAACTCAATGATCCAGAGTCCAAGCTGAATGCTTCTGGGCTACTCTTGGATTGCATGATGAAGAAATGACCTCCAACCTTTTCTTCATCTTGAAAACTAATAATACAGCTAGTACCCTTTAAAACGTTTTTAAGTTCTAAAAGAGGAAGGGAAGTCACATACTGCTTCTGTGCATCAAAATGATTCAACGCAAGAGTAAAATCACAGAAGAACTATTTATCTGCTTCCAAACCAAATCTTCCTTGGTCCAAAAATCCCTTTATAGAATCCGATTCACTATCCTTCAGCTGATAGCCCCACTGAATCACTCTAGCTAATCAACATGTCTGTATACACTAGGACCACCCCAAGGAGTTGAAGACGCTTCTCTTAAAGATCCCTACATCACAATGCATTAACTGTCCACAACCCGCTACCTCTCCTATTACTTGTTAACTTTCTGCTTGCTTTGACCCTGTACAGCGCTGTGCTGGAGTTTGGCTAGGTTGTTTTTGTAATCTATGCCTGTATTCCACTTGTTGTACTATCTTTTATGTAGTTGGTATCTCCCCTGCCAACACCACCCCTCCTTTCCCTCCACCCTTGGTACATCCCTACCTTAGAACGTTGAGAGTGAAGCTCACCTTAGAATGTTGGTGAGCGTCAGTTGCCAGATGGTGCCTTAGGATCTGGTTTAATAAACAGCTTCTCTTCCCATCCTGAGTCTGCTGCTTACATCTAACAAATTGGGAGTCCTGTCTGGGTAGATAGGGAATCAGTCATGGAGAAAGTGGGTCAGCATCAAGGTGATTACAAAGCTAAATACGACCAGAAATGGGGAACTACCAGCAAGGAATGGGTTGTAGGCCAATGGGTAGTTATCAAAAGACCCCATGTTGATGGTTCCAAAGTATCGTCATTCTCCAAACCTCTAAGAATCCAACATGTAAATAGTAATTCAGTAGTATTGGAAGATGGTAGCAGTTGGAGCATGGACAATATAGCTTGCTGCCCCAAAGTGTGTATTCCTATGTCTACTATGGAAGAAAGTCAGGATGACTCGTTCTCTAACATGCAACAGCCTAAGGATGTCAGAACACGTCATCCACCTCGATGGCAAGAGGACTATGAAATGTGATACCATTTTTTCATTTACTGTCTGTTGATGGTTTTCATCATTCCATTCTACTATAATGCAATTGTTCTCTTCCTATTTAAAGGGAGGTGTGTTGTAATCTATGCCTGTATTCCACTTGTTGTACTATCTTTTATATAGTTGGTATCTCCCCTGCCAACCCCACCCCTCCTTTCCCTCCACCCTTGGTACGTCCTTACCTTAAAACGTTGAGAGTGAAGCTCGCCTTAGAATGTTGGTGAGCGTCAGTTGCCAGCTGGTGCCTGAGGATCTGGTTTAATAAACAGCTTCTCTTCTCATCCTGAGTCCGCTGCTTACTTCTAACAGATGCACTATAGAAACACTATATACATACATAAATATATAACCTGCTGTACCACGTGTGTACATGTAGCCTTCTCTCCTTTTTTCCCCTAAAGGTTTAACATACAAGTCATATATGTTTCTTACAAAAACTAAGTATTACGAATCACTTTTTAATGTTAATTTAACAAATATTCTGCTATATTTATACCAGCACAATTCCAAAATGCGTAAATGAATACTTCCGGAAGCACATGTTGGAGATGTAGACAACAACCATATGCAAATCCTTTTCAATTTTTTCTTAATTAGCCAAAAATTATCTCTTTGAGGGGGCCCAGATTTGAGTTTAGAAACACAATTCAAGACAGAGACCCTCTGAACCGCAATGAATGACATTTAAATATAACTAACTTGGATGCACAAATCCTGGTGAGTAAATAGCATTCATCCTAGACAAGGCGATTATGATGACTAATTAGCTAACTGCAAGTTGTTCAACTTCAGAATCCTAAAAACAATACATAATTTTGTGTGTATCTTTAGAAAAGAATTCCGAGTGAGTGAGGTCTAATCAGAAGGAATATGACACGTTTTGGAACTCACTTCTAGAAATTTACTCCAGATGTTGCCTTACTTTTCAATGCACGTTTACCTCACTTGCTTCTTCCCATTTTACCCTGAGTTTGCTCAACGCTAGTCAGCCATAGTTCGGAGACATCAGTCAAAGGTGGTGGTATGCTGAGGTGTGACCAGTGAAATACAAAAAAATTCTACTTACAAAGACTTTACTTTACCCGAGTGAATAAAGAATTGCCCAGGGTATTCCGCCAAGGGTTTGGAATGGGCGCCCCAAAAACAGTTCAGATGTAGTTGCTTTTTCAACTATATTAAAGGAATTATCACTCTGATATGTTGTGGGATATTTTCTATAGTCTGAGAATGTAGGCAGGTCTTATAATGGTTGGATGGCATCTCCCACAGGTAGAAAAGTCTGCAATCAAAACTGTTTTTTAGAAAAAGATTTTTGCTGACATCTACAAAGAAAATACAAAAAGATGAAGGACTCACGCCTGGGCATATCCTTAACCACTTAGGGCGAACACAGCAAACATAACAAGATGATAGACGGAGTTCTGAAACTGTTCAAAACCTCACCCCCAGTCAAGAGATCTGGGTTAAATCCATTGTTGTTTTGTTCACCATGCGACCCCAGTTTGGCCCCAGCCATATGAAAATCAGTCTTGGCCCTCCTCCCCATGGAAACAGTCCAACCCAAACTGCCAAGCCAGGTCCTCCCTGGATGAAAACAAGCATCCTAGGGGCGGTTTCGGGGTATTTTCCATCATCAGCCAGGCTAGCTTGAATCTAGTATCATGGTGAGCATGGAACCCACACCTGGGCATACCCGTCCCACTCGTGATGACAAATACAAAAAGAACAATTGATGGACGGAATGCCGAACAATGTCAAACACTCCACCCCAGTACAGAGATCTGGGCCTAAATCCATCCATTTGTTTTGCTCACCGTACCAGTTTGGACGCAGACATATGCAAATCAGTCTTGACCCTGCTCCCCATGGGAACAGTCCAGCCCGAACTGACACGCTGGGTCCTCCCTGGACTGGAAACAAGCATCCTAAGACCGGTTTGGGGGTACCACTAGAGAACAGGGTCAAGAGTGATTTGCATATGACTTGGTCCAAACTGGGGTGGCGTGGTGAGCATAAAAATGATGGATTAAACCCAGATCTGTGACTGGAGGTGAATGTTTGATCTGTTCAACATTCTGCCCATCATTTGTTCTTTTTGCTGCTGACGTCTGCAAAGAGGCCAATCCATACATATTTTAAGAGACCTGTATGGGAGGATAGAAACTTCTGTTTCCTGGGCTGCTTTCCTGGCTTCACAAAAGGACGCTGGATTTCCAAGCCTGGCACAGCAGTGAAAAGTTTACCCACAGGCGCTGCAGGATGAGCCTTGTAGTATGGAGCCATTGGGGATCTTGCTTATGGTCTCTGCTCGCCTTCTCATGTAGGCTCATCTCTGTTTGGGCCGTATGGCTACTTGAGTCCCTAGCTTCACGGAGTCCTGGGTGTGCAGCAGGTCTTAGTAAGTGACTGAGCATATTTAGATAAAGAAGGGTTGAACGCTTTTCCTACATTGGTGTGGGGGCTCCAGTGGGCCTGGTATATCACCTGGGACTTTCCAGAACAGAACGGAAAGGTGCAAGGTTCCTCATTGGATACAAATTACTCATGCCACCAGGGATTGGCGGGGACACTACACTGCCAGTTAACACTGAAGAACAGCCCCAACATTATAACCTTTGAGGAGGGTCTGCCTGGTCTACTGTTCTGCAGACCTCCTAGGGGGGAAGGCTCACTGGAGGGATGCTCCCGAGTAGGAGTGGCCTAGTAAGACCACCCAGTTTATCTCTGCTGTACCCTAGGTGGACTCTGGCAGGAGACTTCAGTGGTCATCCTGTGCCCCTTTGTTATCGATACCAGGTGACCTCTGGATTCGGCTTTTGCTAGTGCGCCTTGCACACCATGCCCCTCTGACCCTTTCCACGACCCTCCGCTGCCACAACGATCAAAGAAGGCTGTTTACCTCTCTTCTGCCAGAGAGGGCACAGGAGGAGGGAACCCCCACTCTCTCAATGTATCCTGTGATTTGAGAATAGCCGCGCACTCCTAACAGTCGATGTTATAATAGAATAACTCGGTTCTTCTTGTACTAAGGTTTAAGGCTGTTGCACCCACTCGCTTGTGCATTCGAGCGTCTGTTGGGATAGTTTATAGAATTAAGGCCTGCTGGTTAATGGTGCGTATTAGTGCGCTTGTTGCTGCCGTATCGATCGAGGCATGCGACTAATGAGTGCACTGCGAGGAAATCCTGGTCACGCATTAATATTTGGCAACTATAAAATGGAAGCCTAGCATGATTGTAGTGGGCTTACCTGCAGGAATAGGTTGCCACCTACTGTTGTTTCTATGACGTGCGCCCTCACTTCTGCACATTCATAGCCGATACATTTGCATTTTGTAAACATCTGCACATTTTCAGAAATGCTCCTAGAAAGCTTAAATTGTAAATCAAGGAGAGCTACGAAACAGTGGGAAAGGCAAAATAATGACAGTGTTCACCATAGGTGCGTTGAACGAGAGACCGTGCCTGCTGGTTCTTACATCATACGCTCCTGCGTCACCAGGCGTGATGGACAGCGTAAAAAAGTGCATCTTATGGAAGGGCAGATCCCAGATCTAACTGACAGCCTATCCCAGAGTCAACCTTTGCTCCCTCCCTCTTGACCCCTGCACACCTCCACCCGGACAACGGTAGCATGGGGTTTATGTTTACTCGACTCAACATTAACATTAAACATATGTTAAATAAAGAGGAAAACCTTTATTTGAAGGTGAATTGAAGTTAAAGAAAGGAAGTAACCAGGGTATCCTGTACTGCTTAAAGTTAGGAACGCCTCCATTTTAGAAACATCTTGCACCAAAAGTGTGAAGATATGAGAAAGTCTCTTCAAATTCAGTACATTCCTTTAACATGCAGAAATGTCACCTTAGTACATCAGATTATATCAGTGCATTAAAATGTTTTTTTATAAAGTGATAGTTTTCAAACATGAGTTTGTAAACATGAATTCTTCCTCACCCTGACAACAATTACCAATAGTAAACTAAGATGCAAGTCAGTTGTTAAGTGCACGCTTTGGGTGGCCTGGGCCCCTTCTAGGCGGAAGCCGGGAGTTTTGATAGCCTGTTAACATTTTAAAACTATCGGCAGATATTTGTGTATTTTAATCTTTGTGATTCCCCCTCTGGGCACTTACTAGTTCTGTCTCCTTACCTGGCATCCCCCGCACAGCGGAATTATCGCTGCCGCGGCGTCAGAATCTTCGCCTGGCCGCCATTGCCCGGACTTCCCTAGGTCACGCCTACCATCGCTGGCCACGCCCCCTTCCAATACCTCCACCCGCCCGGCCCTGTCCATAAAACATGTGCATCCATCGGACGCGCAGCGGACGAGCGCAGCGGGCGCGCCGTCTGCGCGCCGAAGGCGCGCCTAAGGCAAGCCCGTCCGCGTCCGACCGGGGCACGGGGCCCGCCATTCTGACCGTATAACCCATTATTCCCATGTCGATCTACTTGACCTGCATGCCCCCTGGCCTTTAGTTCCTTCTGCTCGCATGCAGCTTACCCGCCTGGGCCTGGGTCATACTCGAAACACCTTTCCTGAGTTCGATGCCTGCACACACCCTACCTCTCCTCAATCTATCTCTCATCCTCCCACCTGGCCCGCACCCCCCTGCTCTGAGCTTAAAGTGTGCTATCTTAACACCCGCTCATTAGTTAAGCATCAGACCGAAATTTTTCATCTCCTAGATACTGATAACCTCGATATACTATTTTTAACTGAAACCTGGCTGCACGACGGATCTTCCCCTGATATTTTGGCTGCCATCCCACCCGGCTACTACATTCTTCAGACCAACAGGACCTCCGGTAAATCCGGTGGTGGTGTGGCAGCCATCATCAAGTTTCCTATCAGATTTTCCACCCTCACCGTATCATGTATTCCCCAGGTTGATTGTCTTGCACTCAGACTGGACTCTCCAGCTTTACCCCTGATTTGTGTTTTGGTTTACCGCCCTCCTCAGTCCATGCCGGACTTTCCATCTATGTTCGGAGATCTTTTATCTCAGGTAGTTATCAATCACTCTAACATCTTAGTCCTTGGAGATTTCAACTACTGGCCCCAGGATGAGAAGGAAAGTACTTGTTCGTTGGCTTTTTCTGATTCGCTTCGCACTTTGAATTGTTGCCAACACATAAATACCGCCACGCACACCAAAGGGCATTTACTGGATCAGATCTGGACTTGTAATTTAGCGATCTCGGCTCCCCTTATACTGCCGTGTGCCTGGTCTGATCACTCACTCATCTCCTTTTCCCTTAAAATTTCCACCTGTCCCAGTAGGCCCCTCAACACTAATCTCTCCGCCCGAAATTGGAATAAGGCCGACATTAGCCAGTTCATTGATCTACTCAGCTCCTCTACTCCCTTGGAATCTTATTCATTAGACACTCACGCCTCTAACCTATGCTATTGGCTTGAGTCCGCTAGTGATGTGGTTGCTCCTTACAAACGGATTAAAACTAGACGTCTTCATGACGCGCAGAAGTGGTTCTCGGAGGACCTAAAAATTTTAAAGCTTGGCCTCAGACAAGCCGAGCGCCAGTGGCGTAAAAATTACGCTCCCGAAGCCAGGGTGGAGTTTGTATCCCTTCTTAAAGGTTACAAATCCTCTATTGTATTAGCCAAAACCATGCACTTTTCCAACAAAATCTTGGAGTCAGCTAATAAATCAAAAAGCATCTTCTCGATTGTGGAGGAACTATCCCATCCAGACAGAGTCTCCATCAAACCCCTCCCCTCCCAGGAGCTCTGTAATTCCCTTAATCTTTTTTTTATCAATAAGATTGTAAAAATTAAAAACAGTATTTCAGTGCTGTCCGCTTCAGATCCCCCTGTGTCCTCAGACACCCCCCATGTTGACCCTCTTTATCCCCAGCTTCTTACTCAGATTCCCCTTTTCACGATGGCGGAATTCCCCGTCCTCCTTAGCAAAGTTAGCTCCGGATCCCCTACTGATTGCTGTCCCCCCAAGATTTTACGCAAGGTCTTCACTGCCTGTCCTATTCCTCCCTTGGCACTGCTGAACAATTCCCTTACCTCCGGCTTAGTCCCTAGTATCTTTAAGATAGCTGAGGTAGTACCTATCCTGAAAAAACCGACAGCTGATCCTACGATCATGAGCAACTTCCGCCCCATCTCCCTTCTCCCTTACCTTGGAAAAGTGCTGGAGACCCATGTCACCAATATCTTGAGCTCGTTTATTGAGCAGTCTCATTTCCTTGACTCCCAACAGGCCGGGTTCAGGCCCGCCCACTCTACTGAGATGGTCATACTCTCCGTTATGGAAGAACTGCGTAGGGGAGCTGACTCTAACACCAGTCAGGCCCTGGTGCTTTTGGATCTGCCGGCCGCTTTTGACACGGTCGACCACACCATCTTGGTCGACCGTGCCAGGCAGGCTGGGATAGGGGGCACCACCCTTGACTGGATCCGCTCGTTCCTTACCAACCGTCAACAAGCGGTCCGGTTATCCCGGTTCTCCGCGGACAGGGTGGGGCTGACCTGCGGCGGGCCTCAGGGATCCTCTTTGTCCCCACTCCTTTTCAATCTTTACCTCACCCCCCTGATTAGTTCTCTTCGAGATAAAAATGTCTCCGCTTTCAATTATGCGGACGACATTCAGTTGGTCTTTAACATCGACTCCTCGGATCAGTCAGTCTCCAATTTTCAAATCATTCTCGGCCATATCAGTAATTGGATGGGGGCAAACCATCTGAAGCTTAACCCTGACAGGACCGAATTGGTTCTTGTAGGTGGCCCATCTAACCCCTGGAACTCTAACTTTTGGCCCTCCAGCTTGGGCCATCCTCCCTGCCCCTCTGATTCAGTAAAAAGTCTGGGGATTATCATCACTAAAGATCTTTCGTTGAAGCCCCAGATAAATGCCACTGTTTCTTCTTGTTTTTTTAAACTTCGTAAAATCCGTAAAATTTCGCGTTTCCTTACCACCGAAGCTCTTACTGTGGCCCTTTTGGCGTTAGTCATCTCCAGAATTGACTACGCCAACTCTTTGTATGTCGGCATCCCTGGTTACCAGCTTAAACGCTTGCAGCTTGTTCAGAATCAGGCGGCACGCCTCATCTTCCATCAACCGAGACACCACCACACACCTCTGCTTAAATCCTTGCATTGGCTCCCCGTTTCTGAACGCTGCATTTTTAAGCTAGGATGCCTCATCTTTAAATCTCTTGCTGGCCTCGGCCCCTCATTCATTTCCTCTCTCATCCACCCATACGTCCCTTCCCGCAATTTGCGCTCGGCTCACTTGGCTCTTCTAACAGTCCCCAAAGTCAAGCGTAAGAAATGGGGCGGTCTTAGATTCTCGTTCCTAGCTCCTTCTCTCTGGAATTCCCTCCCCTTGGACATAAGATTGGCTCCTTCTTACACCTATTTCAGATCCCTCCTCAAGACCCATCTCTTCCGTTCGGCTTACAATTAGACTAAAATCCCTTCTGTTCTTACCTTTCCTCCCCCCCTATCCCTCAGGTAGTTGCTTTCCGCCTTCAATCTCCAGCGCCAAGAAACTGTATAGTGTACGTTGCGCTTTATAAATGCCTTTCACATCACATCACATCACATCACATACATGAACAACAATATAGTTTATTAACTCAAACACAAGAAAAGATTCTACATCAGGCTTATCCAACCAGTAGCTCGTGAGCTACTGGCAGCTTTCCAGCGCCCTGTAAGTAGCTCTTCTGTGTATAGCCCAACATACAAAATGAGAAGCTTTTACTCATCTGAATCAACATATGTATAGCAAAATTGAAAAATGTATATTCAAGACGAAAATGTGTGTATATTCAGAACTCATGAGCTGCTGTTTGGAAAAAATGGCAGAATTTCCAAAATGTATTTAAAGCTGCTATGTTAATGACAAACCATGCAGTGTTGGGGACAGTTATTACTACTGTTAATACCTTGGTGCCAGGGACGAGCAGTTCAGCGATGTTTTATCCACATAAAGGCATTCCAAATTAACAAAGCTTATTTCACCTTACTGCTGAGACCCCTTCCTTATGCACTGAGGGTGATCACTGCTGATAATCTTGCATTGTGTGCCACTAAGGTAATATTACCTGACGTGGTCGCTATTACAAAACGAATAAGATTAGTGGCTCGGGATTAATTTATTTTAACATAAATAGCTCTTATTACTAAATAGGTTGGAGACCCCTGTTCTATATAGTGCACATCCTGCAATCATGTATTTTGAAGTTCTCCTACATGTGATAATGAAGGGAAAGTGAAATAAAACACTTGCCTAGTTTCACTCAATTTGGTAAAGTGGGGGAGCCATGAGAAATCTCATGGTTTCTGGTTCCACATTGTGCAGTTCACCCACTAGACATGTATATGCTTCACTTCTCCTACACCCATCTCAATGCCCTCTCCCCCTTACACTGACCACCACCCTGCTGGCATCCTTACAACCCTCTGTCGCACCACAGACTGAACTTGTTGGCCCCTGGGAAAATGTTTGCAAGTACCCATGGTCCAAACCCTTGCGGTAAGCTGCCCAAAACTCATTCATGATAACATATAAAAGAACTTAAATTGGAAGCTTAGAGAAAATAATTGAGGAACTTCATTTCCCAGTTATCTGACATTGGCGAGAAGGGTTTTTTAAGCAAGAGAAGGCTAAAATAAAAAAATTTGGCTTAGAAAATCTAGTGTGTTGGCACCTATGTGGCCTCTCTTTCTACAGCCAAGATTCCGGCAGATTGGAAACTTGCAGTTGTAAAGCCTCTCCAAAAGAAACAAATTGCGGATCCTGCTACCCTGTCTAATTTGCGCCCATCTCTCTTTTACCTAGTCTGTGTAAGATGACAGAAAAATTTGTAAATAAGCAAATCACAACATATCTGGAGAAAGCAAATTTGATTCACTCCAATCAATCTGGCTTTAGAGCCCAACACTCCACTGAATCTGCACTATTGTATACGGCTGAAACTCTCAAAGCAGCTATGGATGAGGGAAAAAGAGCAGTACTGGTATTGTTAGACCTGTCGGCGGCCTTCGACACTGTCTCACATGCCATCCTTTTAGACCGTCTCGCCCCCTTTGGCATCTCTGGTCTTGTCCTGGCATGGATAAAAAAACTTCCTGCAGGATCGCAAGCAAGTGATCACACTTGGCCAATATAAGTCACAAGAAAGGGCACTTATCTCAGGGGTTCCGCAGGGATCAAGTCTCAGTTCGACCCTCTTTAATGCCTATATGGCTCCACTGATTAAGCTGATATCGTCCTTTGATATAGATACCACCTCATATGTGGATGATACGCAGCTAATATTGGTGCTGGAGAATAACACCACACAGGCAGAAGAAAATCTCCGCAAATGCCTTACTGCCACTTTCAGCTGGATGAATGCAAACTATCTAAAGTGCAATTCCGAAAAAACGTAAATTCTACCTCCAGGCCAAGAACACATTTTCTCACCCAAATGTTGGTGGCCAGTAAATACCACCCCTCCTCCAAACACAGTAACTGTGGTCAGGAATTTGGGAATAAAATGTGATACCACTCTGTCATTTAAACACCAACCGTTGGCAGTTGCTGAAACTTGCTTCCATATTATAAAAAGTCTAAAGCCATTTTTTGACCTGATTCCCTTTTCAGCAAGGCAGACAGTGGCCGTAGCCCTTATTACATCCAGGCTGGATTACTGTAATAGCTTCTATGTAGGGACTAATAAGTCAGTCCTACATAGGCTACAAATGGTGCAGCACGACTAGTACTGAAGTGGCCCAGGAAGTCATCTGCATCGGCGGCGCTAAATACACTTCACTGGCTGCCAATCCATAAACGTGTTCTTTTCAAGGTCCTCATCATTACTTTTAGGGCCTTCCACTCCTTAGGCCCTCAATATCCTCACACGCGTTTTAAGCGTTACATTCTGTCCGAAGTTTAAGATCATCAAAGGCCAATCTGTTAAAAATACCAGCTTTTAGATTGGCATCGAAGGGAGGAAAATCACTCACAGTGCTGGGCTCAAAGGCATGGAACAAACTTCCCTCACAGCTTCGCCAGATTACTTCTGAGTTCCATTTCAGGAAGGTCCTAGAAAACTGGATTTTCAGCGCATCTGATACTCTTTGCAAAACTCTGATCTGAGGGCCCTCTCTAACTATTAGCAGTCAACTAGGTTTTGGGTTTTCCCATCCCTGGGTTCCGTTTAGCGCCACGATGCTCCTCGGAGTGACAGTCTGCGCTCTACAAAAGGACCATTACACTACATTACATTACATTACATTACATTACATGAGTGCCCCTTTCTGGCCACAGCTTCGCAGACAATCTGGGTGCATCTGTGCAAGGGCAAAGGAAACACTAAATTGGGTGGGAGGAATGGAGCACAGACAGCTTTAGGGAGATCTAAGCTAGTCTGTCTTGGCTCTAAGACCCAAAACATGAGCCAAGCCATCAAGCCATCAAAGAATTTAATTCAGGCAGCAAATGTAATAGAAAAATTATCATAAAGAGTTTAAGATGAAACAATATATATTTTTCAAAATTTTTCAGTTTCTCAAATACATCTGATTATATTATGGACTTGAGTGACATTTATATATATATTTTCTGTATGAAACATTCAAGAACGCTCCCATGCCTTGACGACATTGCCACAAGTTACCCAAAATGTGTCAGTTTGTCATGTTCTCTTTTTATGCAACCTATGTTGTTGTTAAATGTGGAACAAGATTAATTTATATTAGCCATATATGTGAGGTTTCTATAGAGCGTAGGTCCAGGGCTGAATTGCACTCTTAAACTGGATAGTTAAGAAAAATGATAAACTGTGAAGTGACGCGATGGATCACACGATTAATTCAAGTAGAGAAGTAATCATTTGAGTCAGAATTGCTTACTGTGCAGTTCAGAGACTGTAGGGTTCCATCCCTTTCTCTTCCATGCAACACCAACAATCAGTTCTTTGTGTTCAGTTATTCATTTAGTGTTAGTATTTGGAATTCAATAAACACACTTATCACACCTTAAATCAAACAGACACTATACAGATATGTATACATGTACGTAGCCATGAGATTTAAAGGTGTGCTTTACTTTGTGGAAACTTCCCGCAAACAGGGAAGATCAAACACAGCGACAGGATATACTTACCTGAAATCATGCTGCACTTCACAAGCATCTCTCTGAAGAACTGTAACCCTGGTAAAATCACTGTGGGGCCTTGAGACCTCTTTGGCTTTTGCTAATTCTTTAATTGCTATGGTACCGGCGCTGGGTCTATTTTAAAATCAGTCTTTTTCCCAAGTCAGCAGAGCTAGCAGTAACATTAACCTAAAATAGCATCTCCTGCCTTCCTTATGCTACTGACTCGCCTGGCTTGACAAGTGTACCAATTTAGGAGAGGCTCGTGACCTCAATGACCGCAATGAAATAACAAAACAAGGAGCTCTTTTGGCCTCCACAAAGGTGCTCCAAGAGACTTAGGCCATGTGCAGCATGTCTTCAGAGAGTCCTGCTCTGTCTGCCACTGTTTAATCCTCACTTTCACTTCATAAAATATAGGGCGATATTGTGCTCTGTGTTCCCCCATTCCAACGCTTATGGGGGATAAATCCCCTCTGTCCTCATGGTTCCAACATCCATGCAGGTGTGGTCATTCCCAGAACCCACATCTGCACTTCACTGCTGTACGCCTGTCCAACTGTGTGGGTGCAGTGTGAGAGGCAGGTGGGGTCATAAGAGCGTCCCTGTTTATATTACTATGCAGGAGACAACAATCTCTCTTACCCTATCAGGAACAGAGGGACTGAATATGCAGCACTGAGTCTGAAGGGTTTGAGTAAAGATATATAGTGAACCGCTCTTCATTGGTGAGGAAATTAATCTTGGGCTTAAAAGAAGGAAGAGTTCCAACTCCAAACAGAGTCCCTTTTCATGTGCTAAAATATGATATTAACTGGTGGGCCAGCTTTCTTCTAAAGGTGTTTTAGGTATGTAGATACTCTTCCAAAGATCTGGTGGGGAGCCACCACAATGCCAGATTATTAAAAAGGCACCCATGACCTACCTGAAACATTAAGTTTATGCTCT
The DNA here is from genome assembly GCF_964204655.1 of Triturus cristatus. Classification (NCBI taxonomy): domain Eukaryota; kingdom Metazoa; phylum Chordata; class Amphibia; order Caudata; family Salamandridae; genus Triturus; species Triturus cristatus. The sequence continues at coordinate 354,284,104 of NC_140594.1, forward strand.
TTAAGTGAGGTAGGCCAAGTCTGTACTAGGCTGACGCTTTGCAGAATAGATGGAAACCTATGAGGTTATTCCATGGATCGAAGAATGTTATCGAATTAATCCTTCGATTGCTCATGTTTATATTATGTTCCATTTCTGGAACATATGTTGTAATCATTCACATGGCAATATGCATGTTGCCTTTGTGAATCTTTGTAATACATTTGATAGGGCCCTTTGGCTAATATTGAAAAAACTTCTGAAACTAGGAATTCCATTGGATATTTTCTGAGATTTTCCCAATGTATACATAGACTGGTATCACTCGGGGCTGTGTCCTTGTACCAGTATTGTTTAACATATTTATGAGTACTTCCCTCATGTGTTACTTCCGCCACAGTATTTCAACCAAAGTCTGAGGACAGTGCTTGATGTGAGCCAGTGGTTTCTGGTGCTCGGCACCAGCACTTAATTGCCAACACCGGAACTTATGACAGCTATCACATGGTGCACTGTTTGTGTAATTTAGAGATGAGCAGAACAACAGTTGTTTATAAATTCACTGTACATTATAAGCAACTAATACCTGCCGCCCAAGCCATTCTTAAATCTTTGGGGCTTCGAACAGTCTGAATTGTCACACTTTAGCAGTGTGATGGTTAGTAGTTGTGTGTGAATTATCATTGGCAGCCTTGGCAGGGGCAGTGGGTGGTATAAGCTGTAGCGGCCTCCTGACGAGGGCCCTGGCACTTGTATTTTTACAAATTAGGCACTGGCTGGGGAGCTTGGAGCTAGTCCACGTATGTATGCCTATAATGTGGAATTAAGAGATTTGACACCTTGGGTGTCAGATAACATGCTTATTAGTTAGGCTGCCAAAACAGCCACGATTCTTGAGGGGCACCAGTGGTCAAAACATTATAAATCAAACTTTGATGGTACCATAATACATACATACTCGAGGTTCCACTTTTAAATATTAAGATTACCCTTATAAGCAGTTTAGGAAGATGGGCCTTCCTCTTCATGCCTTTATCACACTTAGGACTAACAACTATGAAGTTTCTTAGTAAGTTTGGCCATGCGTACAGGGAAATCTGGCCTCCAAACCCAAAAGCATGCAATTGTTGTGTTATACCTCAGGTTACCTTTGGACCTGAAATATGTGTTGGGAAGCCTACTGTGTACTTAGATCCAGGGGAAGAAAAAATGTGGCATGGGCTCTGTCGCTACCTGCTGTAAGTCAGTGAAAACTGTTGAGAGCCAGCTGGCATTGATACCCTTGCCTTGCAATGCAATCACAAGTTCCATCATGTTTGTCAGAGCTCTTTGCAGAAAGAATAATAATTTCAAGAACTGGTTGTGCTTATTTAGAAGATCAGGCTGCCTTGAGTACAGGAATTGTATATCATGTAAGGAAACGCCTGCTTTTATTGCTGTTAGACTATCATTCCCCAGAAGATGTGTGTGTTTTTTTCTGGATACACCACACTGTTTAACAAAGGTCTTGCAACTTTACTTAAAACATCTGCTAACAATTTACACTTGAACCAATTATGAAGTTTAAATTCTGCTACCCCTATTTGAATAAGGATTTGAAGAATGGAATCCAGCTTCATGGATTGCAGTTTCCTGATGTGAAATTTAGAAAGTGGATTTGAAACTGAGGAGTGATATTTATGCCTCCCCTTCCCTGAAACAGATACAAGAAACTCCTTCAAAGTACAAGGTTGTGTGCCTCTAGAAGCAGTGTTTGTACCCCATGTAACCTTATTATGCCTAATGTTTACAGGACCCAAGGGAATGGTTTAAAATAGTTACATTTATTTTACTATAATTGTAAGGATATACTTTTGATTTTGTTATCCAGTGCCTCCAATGAAATTGATTTAAATGTTGCATTTTCTAAAAATATATTTCTATGCGTTGTTCAGTTTGATGGATGAATGAAAGAAATGATGCGAGCAATAGATGACAGGACACAATGCATAAGTGTCATAATTTATATTTATATGCAAAGTTAAGAAAACCATACAGAAAAGATTTTGAAGTAAAGTGAGATATGAAGTGCCACAAATGGTGCCCCACAAGCATTTTGCCTCAGGTGAAAGCAAACTACTGTTTATTCTTACTACAAGCAGAATGGAATCACAGAGAATCCACCTTGACCTCTCTATACATCATTCTAAAGTAAAGCAATGGCACTCCTTGGTATGATTCAAGAATTGTATGAAATATTTGATTGGCTTTCAGTCATCAGCTATGAATGCTATCACCATATAATCATGTTTCAGACTAAGGGGAAAGGATGTGGCTTAACGGCTAGAGCTGAGGTACCAGGTTCGAGTATCAGCAGGGATATTCAACATCCTGTGATTCTGGGCAAATCATTTAATCTCACCATGCCTACCAAAAATGTATCTGTAACGCAACTGGTGCTCATGTAAAGTGCTCTGATATCTTCGGGTCAAGTTTGTTCTATAAAAAACGCTGAAAAAAGCCATTTAAATAATTTTTCGAATTTTTGAATGATACCTAGGAGTGCCCTTGATTTACTTTAGTATGTATACCCAGGCCTGATGGGTTTATGGGTAGCTCTTGTAGTTTAATGGTCCATACATCATCATTGGCAAGACTTCTGATCACCCCATTAAACTTCATAACCCATCGATCTACCAATTACTACAACATAAAAGAATCGTATAATGAGCAGCATAATCGCAAGTACACCGCTGACATTAAAGCTCATAAAACAAACAATACTCCGATCCTCGAAATCGGAGGAAGAAGGTACGCATTAGTGCAACAGTGCCTTATTAACCCCTTCAGCGCGGCGCGGATTACCGCGCTTTGCTGAAGGTTCCGTGCGCGGGCGAGGCCATGACGGGGCGGTTCCATCATGCGCACAGCGCGACCGACGCGCATGACGGAACCGCTCCGTCATACGCATCGAAGGGGTTAATTGCAGAATGTGCGCTATATGACCAGCTCTTGTCATGTAACATTGAGAACACCCGCTCTAAGCAACCCAGAGAAAAAGGTGAGGACTCTCTAAATATAAAACCATAATTCATCAACTCTCTGTCAGATTATTCCTTAAATGCTTCCATGTACCCCAAGAACATTATTTGTTTTGTTTTATATAGCACAAACTAGACCCGAAGGTATCAGAGCGCTTTACATGAGCACCAGTTATGTTACAGACGGACACATTAATTTTTGTTAGACACAGGGAGATTAAGTGATTTGCCCAGAGTCACTGAATGTTGAGGGTCCCTGTCCAGACTCGAACCCAGCTCCCGAGGTCGACCGCCCTAGCCATTAGACCTCATTCTCTCCCCAACACTATGGAACTTGGGAGCTCACATGGAAATTTACTCAGATTGTCATGGCTTCAAACCCTTAATAAGATCCAAAATTGCTGGCATACTGAAAGAGGAACAATTTTGTCATGGTCTCTTTGTTGGAAGATGTGATATACTGCTTGAAAGAATGCAGTAAGGAGTAGAAACACAAGAAATAAGAATTCCCACATAAAAAATATATTTTTTAAATTTAAAAACATACTTATTTTTTACAGTTGCTCCTAATATAGCAAAAACACATGCATACAGCATTCACTGTCTTTGACACTACTTTAATCCATGCTGCGGTGGTTTCGCATGATCGTTTCCATTTTGTATATATTTTTGTAAATCTTGCCTGAAATTGCGTAATTCATCTGGTGGTTATTTAATGACAGTTGCAAAGAAATAGAAAATAAAGTGTTCAGTTTGATTAATTAAGTTGGTATCTTCTTGTGCCATAGTGTTTTGAGTACAGATGGATTTTTTTTAACCAGACACCTTCCTTGTTCATCTTGTGATGCCAAGACTTGGAAATATTTCGCATAATAACAAAGTACTCAATTTGTTTGTAGGACACGAGAGATGAAGACCTTGATTTTGCTGAAGATGTTGCTGGAGCGGCCAAGACACATCCTGCATTGAAAGATTCTCAGGACAAGACTGTGAGCTTTCTTTCAATACATTTACTAACTCTTTTGCCAAGCTGTGTGATTTTGCTGTTGATGGGCACAAGATCTCACGTGAAATCTGCTCCACATGCAGCAAGTAGACTTTTAGGTGAACACAATCACTTCAAAAACCTCTCTCCTATTCGCATTTCCCTACATGGCGGCTCCTCATTGAGGCAAGGTGCATCTTGAAAGTGTCCTGCCTGATGCACAAAGTCCTTGGCTCTGCCTTTCCTCACAACCTGACACAATATGCTCCATGGCTGTTTTTTTCAACATCTGGAATTTCCTTGCTCCACAGGAATCCTTCTAGCTCACTTTTTAAATCTAGGGAAACCTACCAAACCCACACATTTCTGGAAACTAGACACCCGGGGCAGTCCAGTGAGGTATGGCTTGCGTGGGTCCCCCAACATTCTCCTACCCAGAATCCCCTGCAATCCTCATATTTTGCTGACAAAAATCACTTTTTTTTCTCAAATAACTGTGTGGGAAAGTTCTGGAATCTGCGTGGATCCATGCATTTCCTCCCACCCATCATTCCCCCGGGTCTCCCGATAAAAATGGGAATCTAAGTTTCAGAAATGTGTGGGTTTGGTAGGTTTCCCTAGATGGCAGCCGAGCCCGGGGCCAAAAACTCATGGGACCCCCCCTTGCAAAACCAGGTTGTTTTGTGATAGATAATTTTGAAGTCGCCTCAATAGGTTTTGGGCCATTGCCTATAGCGGATACTCGACCCACCCATGTGAGTGATGTACCATTTTTCTTGGAAGACTTTGGGGAATGCGGGCTGGGTGGAATTTTGTGGATCCACACAGATTCCAGAACTTTCCACCACAGAAATGTGAGGAAAATGTGTTTTTTTTGGGACAAATTTTGAGGTTTGCAAGGGATTCTGGGTAACAGAACCTGGTGAGAGCTAGACAAGTCACCCCGTCCTGGATTCCCCTGGGTGTTTAGTATTAAAAAATGTACAGGTTTGCTAGATTTCCCTATGTGCCGACTGAGCTAGGGTCCAAAATCCACAGGTAGGCACATTGCTAAAAACAAGTCTGTGCCTAGTGGACTGCAGCCGCCCTGGGAGGGAATGGGGGGGTTTGCCCCGATAAGACTGTGGCTATGTTTTTGGGGGGTGGAGTAATTGGTATGCCCATTCTTAGCAGCCCCCACCCCCATGCATATGACGCCTAGTGGGCTTTCTGCCCCCCCCGGGGGCAAATCAGGGGCCACTGCCCCATCCGCCCCTCGGGGGGGGCAAACAGACTGTGGCATTTTTTTGGGGGGGGTGGGGGCATTGCCATGCCCTTTTTGGGCAGCCCCCACCCCAACATCAATAAAATAAAAATCCCTGGTTCCTAGTGTGCTTTCTGCCACCCGAGGGGCAGATTGGAGGCTACTTCCCCCATATGACCCCCCAGGGGAGGCAGAAAGACTGACATTTCTCTGGGGGGGCATTGCCATGCCCTTTTTTGGCAGCCCCCACCCCAACGTCAATAGAATACAAATCCCTGGTTCCTAGTGTGCTTTCTGCCACCCGAGGGGCAGATTGGAGGCTACTGCCCCCATCTGCCCCCCAAGTGATGCAAAAAGACTGACATTTCTCTGGGGGGGACATCGCCATGCTCTTTTTGGGCAGCCCCGCCCCAACGTCAATAAAAAAAGAAATCCCTGGTTTCTAGTGGGCTTTCCGCCCCCCCAGGGGGCAGATTGGGGGCTACTGCCCCCCTAGGGGTGACAGAAAGACTTACATTTCTCTGGGGGGGGCATTGCCATGCCCTTTATGGACAGCCCCCACCCCAGCGTCAATAAAAAAAAAACTGGGTCCTAGTTGGCTTTCTGCCCCCCGGGCGGGCAAATTGGGGGCTTCTGCGCACATCTGCCCCCCAGGGGGGCAGAAAGACTGACATTTCTCTGGGGGAGGGTGGGGGTATTGCCATACCCTTTTTGGGCAGCCCCCACCCCAATGTCAATAAAAAAAAATCCCTGGTTTCTAGTGGCTTTCTGCCCCCCCCAGGGGGGGGGGGCAAGTTGGGGGCTACTGCCCCCATCTGCCCCCCCCAGGGGGGAAGAAAGATTAAATTTCTCTGGGGGGGCTTTGCCAGCCATGCCGTTTTTGGGCAGCCCTCACCCCAACGTCAATAAAAAAACAAATCCCTGGTTTCTAGTGGGCCTTCCGCCCCCCCTGGGGGGCAGATTGGGGGCAGCAGGACAGCTCACACCCCAACGTCAATAAAAAAAAAAATAATCCTTGGTTTCTAGTGGGCTTTCCGCCCCCCCGGGGGGGGCAGATTGGGGGCTGCTGCCCCATTTGCCCCCCAGGGGGGGGGCAAAAAGGCTGCTGCAGCCAAACAAATATGGGGGGAGCAAAGGCCCCTGCCCAAGGATCCGCTCCCCCCTCCCTGGCACTAGTGGGTGGATCCCTGCTTGGGGATCGCACTCCTGGGGTGATCCCCAAGGGATCCACTGGGGAAGGGAACCATTGAAAAGGGGAGATTCTCCCCTTTCCAACGATACCCCTCCCATCTTTTTCGGTGCTTGGGGGGCTGCGGTAGCCCCACCAGCACCAAAACTGAGAAACTGAAACTACGTTTGATTCGATTTCGTTGTAATGACGATAGTGCGTGATCGTCATTCCAATGAAATACCAAAATATTCCTAGGGAGGTTGGGGAAGCTCTTCCCTACCTCCCCAGGCAAAAAAAATAGGGGAAATCCCTCTGCTGTCTGCAGCAGAGGGATTTCCTGAGCATGTGCTCAGGGCGGAATGGTTCCGTCATGAGCACACTAGAACTTGTGCTCATGACGGAACCATTCCGTCATGAGCACAGAAGGGGTTAAGGGGGAAATTTACAGTTTCATGGCTGAGTTAACACCCAAATCTCTTCCAGCTTAGTTACAGTTCTGCCAAAGCAGTAGTTCTTTGCTGGGTTAGTGGATGACATTCAAGACAGTGCTCCCACTGACAAGTTTCTCGGAAATAAAAAAATCCCCAAATGCAGGATTGTTTTTAGGAAACAAAAAACAATAGTCCATGCGTTCTGCAGCATTGTAGGCAATATGTATTTGAAGGTCATCTGTAGTTATTGTGGACATTCATTACCTGATGGCCTTGTGCAGGGTCACTGGTCAAAGGCTTCCAATGGTGTAGATAATACGCCACTTCTGGAATGCTGGTTTTCCCACACACGCTGAATTGCGGCAGATCTCCTGCCCTAGGTTGCATTTAAGATCTTAAATCACACTGACTGCCACTACCTCTTTCAAACTTAACATTCAAGCTTCTGTCATAGATGCAGCACAGATACTGCAATCACAAATGCCTTTGACATTATTCCTCAATTCCTTGTTAAATGGGAACATCAGTGAAGCCACCATCGGAAACAAACCACTTTTAAGAGAATCGTGCACTGCATAAACCCCCTTTCAGACCCACCTAAGCCTCTCTTCACAGAAAAGCGCAATGTCATTAACCTGTTATTCTGTGCAAAAATACATAGGATTTGACAGCAAATCGACCGTACCAAGCATACTTAATCTCTTATGCCCATCGCTTTCCTTCAGAATCTCATAATTGTCAACCATTAAAGCCCTATATCTTGCAGATCTCGCTGACATACTTAACTACCTCAAAGCCACTTATGATGAAGATTGTGTCTTACCTTAATTCCCCATCAATGCTTTCTCTGGGGACACTCTCACTGCTACTTACCATTATCAATGTCTCCCACACTCAAGGCATTGTCCTTGAAGCTCTGAAGACGAGCCAGATCCTCTCTTTCCTAAAGAATCCTACATTAGACCCTGATGATCGCACCAACTACCATCCCATTACTCACCTACAATTCATCAGCAAATTCATTTTAAAAAAGCAGTATTGGCTCTTCTCCAAGATCACAATAATGGGAATCATCTCGTGGACGACTACCAGTCTGGCTTAAGATCATGCTGCAGCATGGAGACCATTACCTTACACATCGTAGATGATACCCTCCTGACCACAGACAAAGATGCCCACTGACTTCTAATATTGCTGGACCTCTCAGTTGCCTTTACAGAGTCTATTGTACCTTCATATGCACCCCGGAGTCTTGAATGGAATTCACTGGCAATGTCCTTCACTGGTGTTACTCCTAACTTTCCAACTCACAGTGTGTTCAACTGCCAGGCCCCTAAAAACCCCTATACCTTGCAGAACCCCCCCAGATTTCCATACTGAACCGTATCATCTCATATTCACCAATATACTGATGATACACAACCATATTTGGAAGTCTACTCTGATTCAGACATCCAACAACTGAAACACTTCCTGAAAGACATCCAGCACTTGAAACAGACCTGGATGGAAAGCGCCTACCTGAAGCTCATCACAGGCAAGACAGAATTTCTGTTAATTGCTAAGAACAACCCGCAAGAACCATTACAAACCTGGTTCAGTAAGATGGACCTTGAAAGCTTTGAACCCCAACTTTCACCAAATACCAAATCATTTGGATTCACCTTGGACACCTACCTCCCTAAAGGAACACATTGCTGAAAAAACAAAGAAGGTCTGCTACCAGTACTTTCACCTAAAAAAAAATAAGTGAAATTGTTACCTCCAGAAAGCGACTCCTGAACTGCTGTTCAAGCCCTCATAGTCCACACTAGGTCTCATGAAAGGAATCCTGTGTTCCGCAGCACATCCTGTAACTAGCCTAGAGGAATATGATCACATCACCCCGTCCTGATGGAAATTTTTTGATTCCTTTCTAGCCTGCACCATCTTCAAATCCATCGCTGTCATTTAGAAAGTCATCAAAACCAGCTTCCCGAGCTTTTTTGATGATCATGTGACCTTCTCTGGTGGTTCTCAGCAGCCAGGACACCATGAGATTGCAGACTAAGAATGCAAAAAAAGAAGACTAGGCCTTTTCCACCTGCACACCCTAGATCTTAACAATATTCTTGTATCCATCAGGAACACCCCAGGGCTGCTCCAATGTAGGAGAAATTGAAGACACAACTCTTTATATAACGCATAAATCACAATGCATTAACCCCTTACAAACCAGCTACCTTTCCTATCACTGATTGGCTTTATTCTTATCTTTGACCGTGTTCAGAGCTCTGCTACCTTTTGACCAGGCTTGCACTATAGAAATACCACATACATACAAAACTATCTGTCCCGTCCCCTCCTCCTTTTTGATTTATTTGCTGTTGTTATGACTTTAGACAAGTATTAAGTAAAGAAAGTTCATAATATATTAACTTTGTAAATATGCAGATAATGTCATTACCTAAGTTATAAAGAATACTTCAAAGTATACTATATTCAAAGTGAAGCATATATCATGCATTCACTAGAGTGAAAACCAAACTAGCATTGAACATTTTCGGTGAATTCATAGAAATCTAAACCTGCAAGGCCTCCCGATTTATAAATATTTATGGTTAATGTACTTAGTTTTAAAACTAACCAACTGGTAAGCCCTTTATTGAAGAAAACAGGCATGTATTTCTTTTATAGTTAACCTATAAAATTGCAATACAGGATTTGGCAAGAAATGTTTTAGATTAAATGAGAATGTTCTTTCAAGTGCTCCCACGTTGTAAGCTGGAGGATCTAGCAAATGGCACGTGGGTGCAAATAGAATCAAAGCTACGTTTAACATAGGCAGCACAGCTCACAAACCATTCTCCCCAAGTAAAGTGTTTTCTTCATGCGAATTTGGGACCAAGGGCCTGATTACGACGCCAGTCGGACTTTTGTCTGGCTGGCACCATGGTGGAAGTAGGACCGCCCGACTAGAAGTTGGCGGTCCCGCTGCCCGCATTACAATGCAACCGCATTCACGGCGGTCGCAATGTGTATACTTTGCATTGTGGCATGCGCTGCGGGCTGCAGCACACAACGCAGTACAACATATACACATTTTAAACATCCCTGCACCATGTGGCAAGCACTCATGTTTAGGGGGGCACCATAGGTACCCCCCATGGCCCATAGCGAAGGGCAGGGGGCCAGGGGGCCCTGGTGTCCCCAAAGTCACTGTCTGGCTGCCTTTTCATGGCAGGTTAACTGCCATGAAAGAGCCGGCGGAAAGTGACATCCTAATCCATACGGTGGTGCCTGAGAAGGTACTGCCCCATTGTGGGTAATAGGAGTCAGACCACCGCAATGACAGGATCCTTGATCCTGTCGGACACAGCGGTCTTTCCCCCGCCAGCCGAGATCCAACCGCCTGCATCCTAATGCGGCAGTCGGACCAAATGGGCTGGATGAGGTGGAACCGCCACCGACGGCCTGATGGTGGCAGTCCCACTGCCATGGTAATCAGGCCCATAGTCACACCTAAGTAAGGAGTGTGTAAAATGTGCTCACGGTGAGAAAACCTTTGTAGCTCACGCTCTGGGGAAATATGTAAAATTAGGCCACTTCATTCAAGAAAAAGCAAAAAATACAGCCAGGTATTATAAGTTCCCAAGTGAAAGCAGCTACTAGTTAGTAAATATTAAGGCATGCAATTTAATCGGAAAATTAAGCAAACTGCACATGAGAAGCTTGTGTTTATACAAATGTGCACCAGTTCAAGTGGGTACGAGAAATATGTAGCAATAAATATAAAGCAATAAATAGCAACAAACAAACATCATGGGGCGATGGAGATGGAAAGTGAGATTCATTTCATACGACCTTTACCTTTCATATGTTGAACTTTAAGGACATACTGCCACCTGCATCAAGCTAAGCAATTGTGATTCCTTAATAGCGATTATTAAGGAATCGCTATTAAGGAATCGCAATTGCCTATGCATGTAGGTTTCGCTAAAACAATAGTGATTCCCACAGATTCCCTAATAGTGAATTGCAAATTGCAATTCACTATTAGGGAATGCTTTCACATTCATCCCTATGGGCCTAGAGGCTCATAGGAACGAATGGGAAACCATTCGCAATTTGCGATTACCAATTAGGTAGTCGCAAATTGTGAATGCAATTTCAAGGATGCCAGGGGGTGAAAAGGCCACCCTGATGCATCCCCAAAATTGGCATGGGTGCAAATGTGGCGCACACACATGCCCTAAGGGCATGTGTGTTCGCCACATGGAACTTAGAAAAATGGAATTTTGTGCATTTTTCTAAGGAATTGCAAATTACCACCAACTTGAAGTTGACGGTAATTTGCGATTCCTTATGCAAAGTGGCATTCTGTGAATGCTTCTTGTATTGCATTTAGGGAATCGCAAATTGTGATTCCCTAACTGCATTTGCAAAATAGGTAATCGCAAATTTTGCAATTACCTATTTTGCAAATGGCTTTGGGCTTGGTGCATCCCAAAAGGCTAATTACCGGTCTCAAAGGGGCCAATTCTGTGAATCAGCCCGTTTGCGACCGGTAATTAGCTTGATGCATGTGCCCCATAGATAATATTTTGATCTATAAATAGTAGAAATTAATATGTTAATTGATGACCCAATCTGGACTTAAGATCAGGACTGAAAAGACTGAATTGTGGGGCGAGGTGAATCAAGAGTCATGCAAGAATAGCTTATCAGAATTTAAATACACATTGTAGTGTAGTTCCTATTTCCCTTATAGGCTCTGCACATTGGAATAATATACACTATAGTTGTGGCATAGGACTGAGGTCAGTATGCCTCTATCAAGTACATTAAACTTAATTACTTTGTATGCCAGCTAACTCAGAGGCCACTAGAAACTCCTTGAATAAACAAGAAGGGAGTAGTTTATGGCAACCGCATAAACATGTCAACTTTGTTTCCCTTACAATCGGAACATGTCTCAGAATCGTGGAAACAACAGATAACAGTTTCACTCAGTCAATCGTGCATGCAATTATGTTTCTTCAGAGTTACACAGAAATAGATAGACAGGCGTTTCAATAAAAGGATTTATTGAACAGTCTTGTTTCTCGTGTAAGAGATATGAGCTGTTACAATCGCAAGACAGTATGCGAGATATAATACGTACAGCGTAAGCAGTAATAAAGAAATAATACTGTAATAGCATTGTCTTCTGGCTATGACATATATTCATATACACATACATAAATACCATAGGCTAAAAAGTGGGTACTCGTTTGATACTTCTAAATAGTTCTACCCCAGTGTACCTAACCTAAGTGTAGTACAAGGTAAGAAGTAGGTGCCGTATTCTATAGTATGGTAAGCTATAGTTTTGCATAGGCTAAGTTTGTATGCCAAGAGTCCCTCTAGGTTCTTGACAGCCATACCTTAGAATGAGAGAGGTGGGAATCTCTTTCCTTGTCTCAAATTCTGACACCCCGCGAAGGAGCTCAGAACACTGGAACACTGGAAGCTGGATTCTCTGCGAGCAGGGATGACAGCGTCTGGTCAGTGCGTCAGGCAGGGACTTGAATTCTTCCGAACTTGCCGTGGCGAGCCATATCCAGCTGTGTAGCCGAGCCGTGGTTTGCCATGGTAAGGTAAGGGAAGGTATATTTATACCTGGAAGGTGCTTAGGAATGTTAGCATTGACGTAAAGTCGGGCAGAGTGAGGAAATATGAATTTTGTGATCAGTTATGTCCCCTATCGTAGACCCCAACGGCTCCATGTGCATGCTATAAGTACATGTATGTTCCCTCCTGCTCCAGTTTTGAAGACGCAAATATATGTGCGTCCACCGTCAACATGTCCTCTTTCAGATCCACCATGAATGGGTCAGATATTCCATTCCTAAGTATGAAAGGCCACCGACTTTATGTGGTTCACTTTCCACATTTTACAGACTCAGGCGAGTAGGCCCGAATTCTGTCATCAAGCCTTTTCCTGCCTTCTGCCTCTGAAAGCTCCAGTCTGAGCCTGCATCTGTGTCCATGAACTTTGTCCTACTCCCTGCGCGGCTAACGGTGCCTGATCCAGCCCGTCGCCTGCCAAAAACTGTATTTCACCTTCAAGATTATCTCCTATGCTCCTCATCCGATGCATTCCTGTCTAGTAGTTTAGGTAAACATTCCTCCAGCTACCGTGCAAAGGGCCAGGCCTCGCTGCCCTCATGCAAGTAATTCATAGCCCCGTTACCATGGAATATTCCTACCCCCTCGCATCTAGTGTAGACACTTAGACGCTTGTACACGCACTAACAGTCAGTATAGTCAGTATAGAATAAGATTCTATCCTAAGAGACCTCTCTTTTTGGATAACACAGTTCTTTAAACATAGGATATTAGATATGATTTGGGATTAGGTTGACATAACCCCAGACTTCTGTCTCCACATGTAGAGCTAAATGTCAAGTCCCCTTCACCCTCTAGTTGCACGTCAATCACACGTCATGCGGCTGCGCGCGCATCTCTGCCAAATATTTCTGCTGACATTGCAGGATTCTCTTATGGATCCACCCACTTGTGACATCATGTATGATGACGTTTATTAAATTGCGCCCATGTATACGCCTCTATTAGCTACGTATGCACCTTTTATCTACACTATCAGCTGTTACGCCTCTTGCATCTGTTTCATTGTAATGTATTTTCTATAAAACTGCCTATCTGTCAATAAAATATGCCCTTCCTTCCTGAACTTTCGTGGTGATGGAATAGAATGCCTACAATTCGAATTGTATTCCTTTGTATAGGAATAAAGCCTTTTAAAACCTCTAATACCACGGATTCTGCCTCTTATATTTACTGAGTTATTCTTAATAGACTTTACCGCATAAAAAATAGTACCGGTAACGAAATATTTGCCACATAAATTGGCGCCCGAACAGGGACACTTTCTCATCTCACGCGCCGGCGGTGCGTTGCAGGCCCGGTCTCCTGCCACAGCTGAACGGACAAAAACGCGTACCTGCAGGATTTCCTGTATCTCCCTCCGGCCAAGCGGGGACGACTGAGGCTGCGATCAACACCCAGACGAGGCGGTGAGAAGTGCGAAGTATCCCGACCAGAGCCTAGCTGAGAGAGCAAGATCCGAGGTATACAGAGACCCGCCAGGTTCCGAAGTTCCGAGTCTAGTCAAGTCGAGTCCAGTCCGGTCCAGTTTCAGTTCCGTTCCGAGGCCTTCCGTTCCGAGCTACCCGGTGAGTACCATTACCGGGGAGGCATTTAACGTGCACATAGTCTGTGCCGGTCAAGACGGGTTTGGGTACACAAATCCGGTCTGCACTGTTTTAGCAGTGTATCTGTACTGTTTAGCAGTATATATAGTATGTCTTGCATATAAATAAGTACTATCTAGTGTCAGTATTATGTCAGTAACTAGTTTTCTATTAGTTATCATTGTTCGTAAAACTGTTAAGTGTTAAATGTTTTGAAATACGTTCTATATACTGTGGTGTGAATGACTGTTCATTATTGTGTTTTTTTTTGTATAAAGTGTGTTCTAGTAATAAGGTCTAAAAATGCCGCTCTTTTCGAAACTAAGACAGATCAAAACTAGAAAAGGTGTACTCGAAGAAGCTGTTCCCATCCCACCTAGGGACACTCCAGGGTACTTTATGTATCATAAGCATGGCCTAGATGCCGTATTATTTCTTGATTTATGGGTGGACTACACCAAAGAATTACCAGAGAGTCAGAGATGGCCCACAGCGGGGATCTGGGATGCAGATTGCATCATGAGAGTAGAAGAAGAATTATGGAAAAAGAAAGCCAGACAGTCACAGAAAGATGCCATTGAATTATGGCGTAAAGAATCATATAGACGTACGGAAAAAGCACTCAGACAGGAAGAGAAAGGTAGAGAGAATTCAAACAAAACCCGAGAAAATCGATTACTTGAGGAAGGTACCCGAGTAAAATCAGAACAAGTAGATAGACAAAGAAACGCTCTTATGAATGGTATGTATCCACTTCTGGCCGAAGGGTTACCTAAGGCTACCCCGGAAATACCAAAAGACTTAACTCCTCCATTGCTCCCGATAAAAGCACATCCCAAAACACATCCCAAAACAGCAAAAGACGTTTTCCTTTCCTCCTATTTAGATGACGCAGCTCCCGAGTATGCTAATGCCATACCACCCACACCGCTTGCCGATGGTGTTCAACACCAAGAGCATCCTTCTGTGCCCCCGCAGCAACAGACTCCTATGCAAGTCCCGTCCGTTTCTACAGTTTTTCCCGCGTCTACAATCTCTATCCTACGCCCAACGAATCCTTTTGTGCCTAGCACTTCAGAAGGTGCTACAGGAGGTACGACAGACATGTTTGCCACACCGCCGCGAAATAAACAGACCCTTAGAGATTTAGCACTCCAACGTACACCCCAACTAGCGACATCCGACATGTTTAAAGAACAGCTTGTGGATTGTAGATACGACCCAGTACCAGGTAGACAGGATAAATTGCTCATATCATCGCTACGTATAAGACGAGCTACATTATATTTAATGACAATACCAGGAATGGGTGAACACCTAGACGAAATATATCGCTTTGTCCAAACAGGGCAAGGTCCAGAAAGTATTAACGAAGCTATGGAATACCAGAAAGTGGATGTCCAAAGACAACTACTACGTTTTTTCATAAATTGTGTAATTAGGAATCAAGACAGACCTGGGGCAGATCAGGAAACCATGCAAAGACTTGCCAAATGGGGTCAGAATATATCAGAAGAGAAACATGATAGACAGGCGTGTATAATCGCCATGTGTCGAAAGATCCGCAAGGAAGTAGAACGAATACATAAAGAAAGACGAGAAACAGACAGAGTGGATTCAGAAGAGGAGGAGGAGCAAGAATCAGAGCAACTAGAAACGATAGCTTATGTAGGTAGAGGAAGATCCCATAATAATACCAGAGGTTTTAACGACCCGATACGTCCAATACGTCCAGAATATAATAGACATTTTCCAAACCCTATGTTAAATACAAAATCCCCTGAACACTTATTCCAAGCCGCTGATAAATTACTCCGAGATCGAAGGGGGTACCACATGCTCGATTCCATGGACGAACAAGAATTAGCCAGGTCAGCAGTACAATAGGCTGACAGTCCCGGCGAATACAATGACGATGTACTTGCACACACGTTTCTGAATCTTGACCCCTATGAACAGCGTTTAGCTAGTATATACATGATTCAACACCTCCTTATATTATATAAAAGCCAACACTCCGATCCAGGACCCTTACCTGACATATTGACAGAACTACTCACGAACATATGGAGAGGGTCAGGTACTGATTTGATTAAGGAAATTCTAGAATCCCGAAACCAATATTTAAATTTCGTATGCCCAGAACACGTTCCAGTTCCCATTATGGGAAGAAAAATGTATCACATAGATAGACAGAACCCGTTACGCGAAGTGCACCCAATCAGAGGTGCCGGTGATAATTTTACACGCGTGTTTGTGTACACGCCTATAACTAAATTGGAATTATTAGAAATGAAGAAAGTAGTACCCAGCCATGACAAGGATCCAGCAGGTTTCCACCGTGAGATAAAAGACATGTTACTCATGGGAGAGTATACCTACCCCGATATTATGAAAATATTAAAAGTCCTATTACCCGCCGGTGTTTACGAAAAACTTAAAGAAAAGGAATGGGAGGTGGGAGACCAAAAGATAGATTGGACAGCATTAGAAAACGAAGAAAAGGCCCGAGCTGCAGGAGCAGGGCTTGGGGAAAAGACTACAGCACTAGCAGGATTACTAATACAGGTACTGCCACGTTTATTAACTACGAAAAAGGAAGACTGGGGTGCAATCTCAGCCTGTAAACAAAAACCAGATGAAGACACTAGTGATTTCTATTCCCGATTTGAAAAATGTTTTAGTATAAATAGTGGCATAAAAGCCAGTAGTGAGTCATATCCACATCTGTTTGTGACAAAATTAGTTGAAAATTCTCTGCTACAAGTCAAGAATAGAGTATTGAAGTTCGAAAGTACCTGGCAAGGTAATACCCCATCACAGATGTTACAGATGTTACAATATCACCACAATAGAATTAGAGAAGAACAAGAACACGAACAAAGACGTATGAAAGATACAAAAATGAAAATGCTTGTTGCACAGTCAGTTCCAGCCGATAGTCATCAAAAGGGTGATTCCGCAGGTCCTGCGAAAGGGACATGCAACTATTGTAAACAACCAGGTCATTATATACACGATTGTCCAGTCCTGAAACATAATATTGCCACAGGTAGAACGCATGAGAGACCACGTCCACCTAGACAGGATCAGAATCAACAACAAATCCCTCAGAATGCACAACCTAGGTTAGCTCCGCAACAACTAGCTCCGCAACAGGCAGCTCCACAACAGATCGTAGCACCACCACAAGCGCAGCCTATTGCTGCAACACAAGCAACGACACAACAAATGTATCAGTACGCACAAACAGATTATCCCGATTATCAGCGATACTCATGAGATAGCCTAGAGAGGGAAGTTGGCTTACCCCTTATTGAGGTTCCTGTAGACCAAGAGGGACCTTATGTACATAGTGAACTATTAGGGGAAGACAGAAAGTTTTTACTTGATACAGGGGCAAGCAGAACAACTATAAGACGCAGTGAAGTTCCAGGGGCACCCCTCTCAGGCTCACAGAATATTTCCCTTGGATTCTCAGGAAAACCTATAATCAACGACGTAACACAACCTCTTCCACTCACAGTCGGTCCATTGACACGTACTACAGATTTATTGCTTACTAAATCATGTCCAGAAAACTTGTTAGGCATAAAAACATTGAAAGCTCTAGGAGCCATAATATGTTGTTCTCCGGAAGGAGTACGACTATTTTTACGTGACTTTAAAGGTCACTACGTGTCCAGAGACATGGATCACCGACTGCAGAATTTACCTACACATTTATGGGCACAAGGCCCCACTGATGTTGGTTGCATGAACATTACACCATATCGAGTTACACTGAAAACAGGAATAATACTACCACGAATGCGACAATACAAGTTACCACCAGATGCTGTAGTGGCTTTACTGCAAATCATTGACGAGCTCATTGCACAAGGAGTGGTTGTCGAAACCGACTCCAATGTATGTAATTCCCCGATAATTCTGATTCTTAAAAGAACGGATCCAAAAGCACCACCAGTATATCGATTAGTTATTGATCTGCGCGAATTAAATAAATGTATTGTACCACAATACCCTGTGGTCCCAGATATCTCTTCATTACTCACAGCTATTGACTCAGAAGCAACGTTCTTCACTGTAATTGATCTCAAGAATGCTTTCTTTAGTGTCCCAATCGATCCGGAAAGTCAATATTTGTTCGGATTCAGTTTAAATGGACGAAGTTTTAAATTCACACGCGCACCTCAAGGATTTACAGAAAGCCCCAGCATCTATAGCCAAGCACTGAAACGAGAACTTGACAGTATCCACATGCCAGTTAACACTGCCTTGCTTCAATATGTCGATGATCTGCTGATCACCGCCCGAAGCGAACCTGAATGTGAGACAGCGTCACTGACGGTTTTGAAATTTCTGGCTGACAAGGGGCACAAGGTGTCCCCTTCTAAGCTGCAATTCTGTGTCCAGCGAGTTGTTTACCTTGGGCACTCGCTGTCCAAGGAGGGAAGGCAGCTTACACCCGACCGCATCCAGTTAATTGGTAACATGCCACCACCCAAGACACAAAAGGAGGTGCGGGCTTTTATAGGCCTCACTTCATACTGTAGGCAGTGGATCCCTCAATATGCATTTCTAGCAAAACCACTCATCCAGTTAACAACACAGGAGGCAGCCACATCGACTGACCTCCCTTGGACTCCAGAACATACACACGCTTTTGAAAGCTTAAAGAAAGCTTTATGCCAAGCACCTGTCCTAGCAACACCATGTTACAGTAAACAGTTTACACTCTTTGTTACAGAACGCGAAGGTACTGCCTTGTCAGTACTCACTCAGGAGCAAGCAGGATCACACAAACCATGTGCTTATTTCTCTAGTACATTAGATCCAGTAGCTCAGGCTCTTCCTGCGTGCCTGAAATCAGTGGCAGCAACAGCTTTAGCAATCAGACAAAGCGATGCCATAGTGTTAGGACATCAGTTAACAGTACAAGTACCACACGCAGTAGAGGTTCTTTTGAACCGCACACAGACACAACACTTGACTATAGCGAGACTCACCGGTTACGAATTAACATTGTTTCAGCCACATATAGAAATCAGACGTTGTAATACGTTAAATCCTGCCACACTGTTACCAGTAGGCGGAACAGATCCATTGGCACACGATTGTGTCGAAGTCATTACTATCACGACGAAACCCAGACAAGACTTGACAGATATCCCTTTGTCAGATCCAGACTTGACATTGTATGTAGATGGGTCATGTATGAGAACAAATACAGGAGAGTTAGTGGCCGCTTACGCAGTCACAACAGACACTGAAGTCATTGAAACAAATTGTATTAACACTTTGTCGGCTCAAGCAGCAGAGCTCACCGCTCTGACACAAGCCTGTATTCAAGCCACAAATAAAAGAGTCGATATATACACAGATTCACGTTATGCATTCGGAGTCGTCCATGACTTCGGCGTACTGTGGCGAGAGAGAGGTTATTTAACTTCTCACGGTGCCCACATCCAACACGGACCCCTCATTCAAGCCCTATTAGACGCGATTCATCTACCTACTGCAATATCGATTATGAAATGCAAAGCCCACACAAAAGTTACCGATATCATTTCTCAGGGTAATGACCTAGCTGACAGAACAGCTAAACAGACTGCTCAGAATCAGACTCACACAACTGACACGACAAAGACAATAGTTCCGACACCAACACATTGCATGACAGTTAAGGATCCCGCCCTTGATGTAATTGACATACAGACACATGCTACACCAGAAGAAATAAAGAAATGGACTGAATTAGGAGGGATCCAAACAGATCAAGGATGGATGACGAAGGAAAAATCTATATGGTTTCTTCCCGACTCAATGGTCCAAGTCATCATTAACACTATACATAGTCCAGCGCACCTAGGAGAAAAAGCTATGCTAGACAGCATTCAACACATTTGGTTCAACAAACATTTACGAGCCGCAGCTAAACAAAAAGTTCGTACCTGTATGATATGTTGTCAGTTTAATCCAGGTAAAAGCATCCCCGTAGAGCAGGGTGGATTTCAAACTCCCGATCATGCTTTTGAAGTCCTCCAGATGGATTATATCCAGATGGAACGATGTCGAGGATTCAAATATGTTCTCGTAGTTGTTTGTGCTCTTTCCCGTTGGACAGAAGCATACCCGGTTTCAGATTACACTGCCCCGACTACTGCCAAACAGTTAGTTCGAGAATTCTTCCCACGGTACGGTTTACCACGTGTTGTCTACTCAGATAACGGTCAGCCGTTCTCATCCGAACTAATGAAACACGTTTCCCTTCTATTAGGCTACCAATGGAAATTCCACTGTGTCCGACATCCCGAGGCCGCAGGTCTCGTGGAACGCCACAATCAAACTCTGAAAATTAGATTGTCCAAAATATGTAGAGAAAAAGGAGTCGATTGGATAGTAGCCTTACCAGTTGCGCTCTTTTACATGAGAATGGTAGCACATTCTCGAACAGGGCTATCCCCGTACGAGGTGGTCTTCGGTAGACCACCAAATATGTGGGGGACGCCTATACCTCGCAAAATCACTGATGTTGACTGTAATATGCTGACAGATTACCTGGCTTCCTTGATGTCTGCACTACAATCTTGTCGTTCACAGGTATCCGCAGCTTTTCCCGACAATACTGAGGTGAAGCCCCATGACGTGGTTCCTGGGGACCTGGTGCTGGTCAGGAATTTTGACCGGAAGACCCAACTGGATCCTAGGTGGAAGTCACCGAAGTTGGTTCTACTCACCACAAGGACAGCCGTGAAAATCGAGGGAAGGAAAGGGTGGTTGCACTCGAGTCATATCAAGAAATTTCATGGACTACCATCCAGT
Source organism: Triturus cristatus (assembly GCF_964204655.1). Taxonomy (NCBI): domain Eukaryota; kingdom Metazoa; phylum Chordata; class Amphibia; order Caudata; family Salamandridae; genus Triturus; species Triturus cristatus. The sequence goes on from NC_140594.1 coordinate 354,304,993, forward strand.
GTAGATACTCAACCCTGTATTCCCTCACAGACAGACTCAAAGCTCCCCTTGGCTGAATTAACAAAACCAGAACTTTACAAACTAAAATTGAGGTCTAGTAAGTCAGACAATTTGATTGTTTAAGTCCTCTCCAAGGTGAATCGGTTGAATTTGTTTCTGACATGTATCCTCTAGACCGGAACAGAGAAAGAAATCATCAGATGCAGCTCAAGAAGCATGCGTATTGTAAATCATTTCGTAGTCACTGCACAGTAACATTATTAATTTTGTTTTTTCTAAGTCTTCTGATCATCATTGTCAGCATACTATTACACATGTATTGCCCTATTCCTAAGCGTGCTTACAATATAACTGCAGAACATTCTTTTAGTGAATTACCTCCGCATGAGTTGTCCTATAGATTTGCGCTGCGCAACAACACATTCATTAGTATGTTACATCATTCCCATCAAACCAGCAATGCTACAAATTGTTGGATATGTGGCCGACTCCCTCCCTATCAGAACTATAAGGGAGTTTTGCCCCTCTTTCCCTATCCGTTCACACACAATGGCTCCTGTGGAGCATGGTTTAGTTTGATTAATTCCCTAGATTCAAATTCCGCAGTTTATCAAGACAACTGGGTATGGGGAAACCTGAACTTAGTTTTGCTTAAAGTCTGCTACCCTAACAAGGAGGGACTTCCCAAAAGAACAGGAACTGATCTAGAAAATGAAGTATATGGATTAGGTAATTTTACACTTAACCTTATGATCCTAAACGTTGAATCTGAAGCTACACCAATCTTGCCCGCCATGTCAGTATTCCCAGTAAAAGGGGAATTATGTATAAGAAAGAATGGCTCCATGCACATGGGCCATAGTAAATGCACCACTGTAATAAAATTCAGTGATCAAGGCAAGTCTACATTCAGAGCTTCTCGCCATTCCTACTTTATATGTGGCCAGACCGCATATATACGTCTACCTTTGGATTGGGATGGTACCTGTTACATAGCATTCCTTCTACCACCTGTTTTCCTAGCCCCTCCTGATTATCATAGAAATACTCATTTAGTACACAATAGACAGCAGAGAGATCTCCCAATTGTCGATTACACTGAAACAGCATGGGAAAAATACACAGATTTCAATAAAGGTTTCTTTCCCTATATAGGTACAGTTACTAATAGTAAGCTGATACGTAGATTAACCAGAACCCTTGAAGCAGTAGTGAACGAAACTATTTCCGCCTTAGGCAATTTAACAGAAGAGCAGTCTGCTATGCGGATTGTTGTGCTTCAAAACCGTCTTGTCCTTGACGTCATCCTGGCCGATAGGGGCGGAGCTTGTAGGGTCATCGGATCAAGTTGCTGCATTTTCATACCAGAAAATTCGCCGTCAGTATATAAAGCCATAACTCGCCTTCATAAGATTGTAAGCCAGATACACCAGAGTCCAGGCACCTGGACTTGGTCCGGTTGGTTCTGGGGCGTGTTGTCAGCCTGGGGATGGAGAATCCTATCCTTCCTAGGTATTGGCTTTCTCATACTATTCAGTTGCTGCTTATGTCTACAATGTGGGCCAGCGATTTGTGGTCTGTGTGCCACCTCGTGTATCCCACATCCAAGTTTTCGTTCGAGATCCCGGAAGAAGAAAGAAGAACAAATGATGCTATATGAACAGATCGATGGATTGATGAAGATCGATATCTCCTAAGGGTCCGAAGGGGACAAGGAGGGAATGAGGAAATATGAATTTTGTGATCAGTTATGTCCCCTATCGTAGACCCCAACGGCTCCATGTGCAAGCTATAAGTACATGTATGTTCCCTCCTGCTCCAGTTTTGAAGACGCAAATATATGTGCGTCCACCGTCAACATGTCCTCTTTCAGATCCACCATGAATGGGTCAGATATTCCATTCCTAAGTATGAAAGGCCACCGACTTTATGTGGTTCACTTTCCACATTTTACAGATTCAGGCGAGTAGGCCCGAATTCTGTCATCAAGCCTTTTCCTGCCTTCTGCCTCTGAAAGCTCCAGTCTGAGCCTGCATCTGTGTCCATGAACTTTGTCCTACTCCCTGCGCGGCTAACGGTGCCTGATCCAGCCCGTCGCCTGCCAAAAACTGTATTTCACCTTCAAGATTATCTCCTATGCTCCTCATCCGATGCATTCCTGTCTAGTAGTTTAGGTAAACATTCCTCCAGCTACCGTGCAAAGGGCCAGGCCTCGCTGCCCTCATGCAAGTAATTCATAACCCCGTTACCATGGAATATTCCTACCCCCTCGCATCTAGTGTAGACACTTAGACGCTTGTACACGCACTAACAGTCAGTATAGTCAGTATAGAATAAGATTCTATCCTAAGAGACCTCTCTTTTTGGATAACACAGTTCTTTAAACATAGGATATTAGATATGATTTGGGATTAGGTTGACATAACCCCAGACTTCTGTCTCCACATGTAGAGCTAAATGTCAAGTCCCCTTCACCCTCTAGTTGCACGTCAATCACACGTCATGCGGCTGCGCGCGCATCTCTGCCAAATATTTCTGCTGACATTGCAGGATTCTCTTATGGATCCACCCACTTGTGACATCATGTATGATGACGTTTATTAAATTGCGCCCATGTATACGCCTCTATTAGCTACGTATGCACCTTTTATCTACACTATCAGCTGTTACGCCTCTTGCATCTGTTTCATTGTAATGTATTTTCTATAAAACTGCCTATCTGTCAATAAAATATGCCCTTCCTTCCTGAACTTTCGTGGTGATGGAATAGAATGCCTACAATTCGAATTGTATTCCTTTGTATAGGAATAAAGCCTTTTAAAACCTCTAATACCACGGATTCTGCCTCTTATATTTACTGAGTTATTCTTAATAGACTTTACCGCATAAAAAATAGTACCGGTAACGAAATATTTACTGTTAAGGAACAGTAGTTCATGCATAATAGATGAAGTCTTGGAGAAATCAATAATTCTAGCTAAGGAAAGACCCAATGGCTTAAGGGTCTGGTTTCTAAGAACTCGTTGTGACGTGGGGATGGACGGATGTAGGTGACCATGCCTGTATTTGGATAGCATGGCTAATGCCTAAATAAGGACTGGGATTCTATGCCTAAATAAGGGCAATGCAAATTGTGCCTATATAAGGACATGATTTAGGAAAACCTATGTACAGACATCTAAATCGAACACAACAACATTAGAGGAAATATTTTGGAAACAGCACTACCGTTGGTGAAGGAGCATATGGGCATTACTCTTTAAGGGCGTTGTTAGGTTTAGGTGGGATGGGCCATTATAGCTCTTAACCATTGAGAAGTAATTCCATGATTGCCTGTTGCAAGCAGTGGCTCTACAGGTTCGCTCTGGAACATAATGGAAGCAAGGAAATTAGGCCCCACTCCCCCCAGGCTTGGTAGCAAAAAAATATCAACCAGTAGTTGTCGTGAAGTGGGCCCTTCTCACTCCTAGGCTTCCATAACACTACACCTGCTGCACAATTTTATTGGTATGCCCCTAATTGCATTATAGTAAAGTACTTTTAGCTAATACATTTGTGACGAAAGACTGTAGGTCGTTGCTTAAGTACGTGAGATATATTTATAAAAAGGCGACTGGTCCCAGAGAGATAGAAACAGAAAACTTGAAGAAGACAAGATAACTAAATGCACGCATTGGCACCCGCTAAATTACTCATTCCTAAAGTTAAACGTGAAGACTATTGGAGGAGAATTGGATTCGGGAGCTGAGATACCGTCATGGTTAACGGACAGAAAGCATACCGTGCTGTTGTAAGATTGGTTCAAACACTTGTTTGAGCTTGAAATATTAGACGGTATGGTGTGGCCATTTATCTTTATTCCGGCAGAGCCAATCAGGTGTCTTTAGCCATGTATTAGTATATTCACTTGGCAACAGTCTCACTGCACAGTTAAACATAAGGTTGCAGTAACGTGGATCATCCTAATAGATGTAGAGGAGCCTCATGAGAAGAAAGCATTCTTCATGTTGTAGGTCACACCTATAGACCGCTTTAGTTGTTCATTGTCGAAATACCTACTGCGTACACTATCAATGCTTACAGCAGCTTTTGGGTTAGCCATTGCTTATCAGTGATTGGCTTTGTTGTCAAAATCATTTATTTCTTCTTCAAAGACTTTCATTCCATTTCTTGAGTTTGCCCCGCTCCGTACCCCACTGGAGTCTGGCTTCTTCGCCATCATTTCATTGAATGACCCCAGCTTACATTCAGCGAACTATTATTTTATTTTGCTTTTAGCACTCTATGGGAGTGCTTTCTGTCTTCTCCACACTCCTAATTGTGATGCGTCGTACACTTGTCCCTCAATGCTCTCTGTTTTGCTCTCAAACCCGGCATCTCGTCTGTGGTTTTTCTCACCCCTCACCATTCCACTTGCCTTTTTTAGGTCGAGCCTGAGTCACCGCGCATGTCCTGCTCTGCGAGACTTGTTGTGGTTGAGTTTGTAAGGGAAGCCACGCCCACATTTTTCATTGACTTGTGTCCTTGTCCTTCGTAAAAGCTGGCTTGCAAGTTGTTGTTAGGGTTGTTAGTAACTCCTTGTCTGCATTTGTAAACACCCATGGTGACTGGCCCCTTTACTTTAGATGCGACATGGCATATCTTATTTAGTTTAAAAGCACTCTTTTCTTTAATGTGTTTCTCCTACTGGGGACATGATGTGCTTTCCTCGCCATGCCCGCTTTCACTTTCAAGCAGCCCCGGACTATGGTGGCCGCTTCTTTGAAGTGAAATATGTCTCACATTTACAAGAGTTTGAGCTAATGCCATTGTAAATGACAATAGCTTACTGTATTGCAAATGCTTGTTTGTAACCTCCTCCGTTACTACCCTCACCCCTCCCTGTTCACTGCTGCCAGTCATCAGTGGTGTTCACTTGTTCAGTTGTTCTCACCACCATAGCTTCCTTCTTTGTTTCCTCGTCCCTCCCTTTTCTTTTATAAAATATGCATTTTTTTTCCTCTTTTTATGAGGGTCTGGCAGCTTCAATTTACTACCTAGGCACTCCTTTCTGTAAATTCACTTTTATGCACCTTTTATCTATTTATTCTTTTTAATTTAGTGCTACAAGGTGGGTGTCCACCTTCTGCAAACCGTAATTTAATAAAAAAAATAAGCCAAAATGGCCACTGCATCATGTCGTATTAATGTGCATGCCTAATGATGCATGCATGCACAAAAGTCACCGCGCTGGGGCCAAAAGGACGTCTGCTTCACAATGTATGCACTCGCATATATGATGATGCATGCATGCATGTACATTATTATGCTGGGGCCAATTATTATTATTTTTTTTGCCAAAGCTCTACAGCATTGGATGCAGGCATTTTGTTTATTTTTGCTGATTCTGTTTTGCATGGGCAACAAGCTTGACAAAACCAAAACATCAGCATATACCTTTTAAAACCGTGATCTATTGACTTCGCCAATACTTTTTAGGTTGATCCTAAACAGCGCTTGCACTGTTATGCAATCTATTTTCCGTACTTTGTGGGGTCTGAGTCCTCCCACACTTTGGATTTGCTTTTGCATGTCTCATGTAAAAATCGTAGCCTGAAAATGGCTAATGGTGGGTGCATGTCCCACCTTTTCTGAAAAAGTCGTTCCCATGTAGTATTGCCGCGGGTACAAACAGCGACACACACGCAGTCCCTACGTGCAATGATGACCAGGGAGTGTAGCCGATGAGTGCTTGTTCTTTTTAAAGCTCACCATGCTGCGGCTCGCAGTATGTCCATTAACATTTTTTTTTTTTAAAACACACCCATGCCGGCTTTAATTTTAATGGTGCAGGTGCCTCGATTGCTTAGAGGTGTCATGCACAGCCCTTCTCTAGCACATGCAAAGTTGAAGAGACGAGCGAGGCCCTGCACATAGCAACTACGACATGTAATAAACACATGTTTGTAATTGCCTGGCCCCCAACATGTCCTCCAGAGTAGCCTATTCTTCTTGGGGCTTAGGGGCGAGGCAAAGAAGGTAAGACAATTGTGCACAAACTTTTGTAAGTATGCACACCCTTGCTGAAGGAAACTTGCGCGAGACTGTCTCTCGATACGCACAGCTCCAGGGCATATGCACACCAAAGAACAGAGGAGACGGAGCTCGAGGTTTCAGCACTGCAGCAGCGCAAGCTACAGTGAGAGCGCAAGGCCTTCTCCTTCCGATGCCGACTCTCCTCAGCCGTCCTCCTACTGTCATGTCCGCCACCAGTCTACTGGAATAGGCGAGGCCATCCTACCAACACGCCGCCAGCAAAGGCCACGTGCTTCTGTAGTGCGAGAGAGGACTGCGACTCAGGCGGAAGGCTGGGCCTTCACTTTCACATCTCTTACCCCTTCATAAGTCCATATCTCAGTTGTATATGCTGATCTCGCACTTCTTGTCTGCTTACAGGATAAACTGATACGGACCCCCTAGCACAGGCCGCAGTCACATTTATGTTTCACTTCCCTTCCTCAGTACAAGCTCCAAATTCTCAAACACCTTAATAATACGTCCACTTCAGGGGCCTGTGTTCAACCTCATGGTCACTGGTTCAAATCTGGGCGGGCCCACTCAGCCTTTCATCCATCTGAGGTCGATAGAATGAGTACGATTGGGTTGGGTAACAATAAATATCTGATATTCAGCGCCAAGATACCCTTCTGAGTGAACGTGCGCTTTACAAATACATGTTATGTTTGTCAGGGCTTCTTGCTCACTCACCGCAAAGGCCTGGTAGTCAGATTTCTAGCCAAATGGCCCAAGGATCCGAGTATCCTGTTCCTGCCCAGGGATCGGATTTCTTTTTTCTGTATTGCCGTAATTTCCACCCGTCACTCAGTGTGCCTTGCACTCCCCCATTTAGAATTTAATTGCCATGGAGCCCCCAGTCTCTCTCACACAAGTCAGCTTGCCCTTATCCCTCTTTAGCATCATACTACCCCTTATTGACCTCAAGCTTTCTAGCCCTCATTTGGGGGGGGTTTGTTTTTTTATTAGCATATGGTTTGGTTTAATTTCCTTTCTGGAAGCTCTTCTTTGCATAGTCTTCACTGATTTCCTTTGGTGCCCCCCCCTCCAAGTTTCCCCAGGACATGGTATCGCAGTTCTATCAATTCGCTGTGTTTTTCTTCTGCTTCTCCAGTGCTCCCCTTTCCATAAGACTAAGGAATATCTCCCATACTTTCATCAGTACTACCTCTTGGCAGTCGTGGGTGGCTGCATAGTACCATTTCTTTTTCAGCATTAGTGACCCGCATCCCCTAATGGCTTTTTGCTTAAGCTGCTCCCCAATTCATATTGCAATGTACTTGGCACTTGATCTTAACTACTTGTTTTTTCGTTCCCCGTTTCTAATGGAACTTGCTTTGGACATGATGCAGAGACCAGAAGGCAGCCAGAGAAACCAAAAGTTTGAGCTATTGGCATTTTATTTTTATTAGCAACTCCTATAGCTCAAACTTTCAGTAATGCGAGACCTATTGCATTGCAAATGCTCGTCTCTAATGGGTGCTCATGTTCTGCCGGTACTTCACATGAGAGATCTATTGAAGAATTCCATCTCTAAAAGACAAAAAAATCTCATTAAGGGGAAAACTATGAAAGCCACTGCTCTACATGCATTAGCAGCAAATCATAATTTCTTTATTTCCTTATTATCAGCTCTGAACATTGGTGTGTAAGTACTCTCTGCCCCGTGAATGGCCTTTTCATATGGCACACAGTTACATTCTCTCGAAGCAGTCTGGCACTTAGCAATACAATCAGTGTGTTAGAAGGTTAGACATTTGAAGGGAAAACTTTGTCACTTAAAACTTTTAAGTTAGTCATGGGTAAAACACAAAGCGAGTTTTTGCGACCAGTACTTATCACTTAATTATGCATTTATACTAAATTATAGACCCACGATTTTAATGCTGTATTTTATAATTCAATGCATTTATTAAATGTGTTATATTCCACAGTGAACAAGTGTTTCTTTAGTCTCTGCTTTTTCACATCAGTGTTTGGAGCGACAGAAAGCTTATGATTCAGCTTCAGATCCATCCATTTTCCATCTTCCTAAGCCAATGGGCAGAGTGTGTCTGTCCTTTGTTACCATTGTATAGTGGGCGTGCTGGGGTTTACTGTATACCCTTGCATGACAATACTTATTGGTACTGTTACCTTATTTTTACATTTTTGCATTAAATCTTTAGAAACGAATTTCTTATTATAATACTGTAAAATGTATATTCTGTTTGTCATAAAACTTTCAATGTTTAGCTACCGATTTAAGTTGTCCTGGGTAGCATAGGGTTTACTCTGAGAAGGTATGTTCAGATCAGAAATATCACACTACTCTGCTGTTCATTTTGTCTAACTTCAGTTGAGTCAAATATTAAATAAAACAAAATAATGGAATTACTTTACAAAGCTCCCGTGTGGGCAAACCAGAGCAGGCATGCCAACGTACTTTCTATTTGGAAAGGTAAACATTGTTAAAACTAAGTTATTTATAAAGTAGCAATCACTCCTGCAGCAGTAATTGATTGTCAGATGACATTTTCAATTTATTATCTGCCAAATTGTGACAAGGGAGTAACTTTCATTGACCTTTTTCCTTGCAAAACGGGGAATCTTTTCTAGGGGCTTTCTAAGCAAATCGGACTTTTGTAAGTTTCTCAACAATCATAAAGACAGGATCGAAAGGAATGCTAAAAGGATCAAAATAAGTTTCAAATATGTCACGCTAGAGCCATCCTAATTTATAATTAAATACATTTTTAAAAGAAGGACTAGATTGATCTGTGAATTGTAGCAAGGCAGAATACTTGCACAACTCTCAATGTCCGACATCCTTGCTAACATGAGTTATATATTTGGGGCTGTTGAAAGGGCAAGGAATTCTACAGTAAAAAATCTATAATCTTATTTATGAATAATGTTTTCGTCGAGATTACAATAAAGGCATCACACATTCAGACAGAGAGGGCTGACGATGGATCGCTGCCTAATCTCTGATGGTTATTTACTGGAATGCATGCGGGGAGATTGTTTTTATTTCATGAAATAAATAATTATACTTTTGATGCAAAACCATACGGGACACTTTCAAAGCTTTGTTTGAGGGGTTAAGTATATTTTTGTATGCAAGAATAGTCAAGGCAATAAAGATTTGCATTTTATTATTAAAGATATTTAGGATATAGAAATATCTCTGACAGATTTTGAGGTTAACCCCTTGAGTGCCCCGCCCTTTCCCCGCCCTGTGCCGGCCCTTTCATTAGCGGGCGGGGTTCATGACGAGATAGTCTCGTCATGGGCACAGCGCAACCGCGGCCCATGAAGAGACCATCTCGTCATGGGCACTCAAGAGGTTAAAAACTATCACTTAAACTTACTTGAAGGAAGAACTAAGGGGCTCATTACGAAGGCGGGCGGACCTGAGTCCGCACGCCATTGTTGCGGTGTTTGATACCGCCACCCAGACATGCTGTGGTCCCACCACTGCAATTAGGATGCGACCGCCATATTGGCGGGCGCATCCAGGGCCTTTAACATTGCGGACAGTGCTGCTGGCTGCAGCACCGTACACAATGTTAAAATGGCATGCACTGCATTTCCCTGCACTACATGGCAGGCACCACGAGGTGCCTGCCACGTAGTGCAGGGAAATGCAGGGGGTACCATAGGTACCCCCACAGTGCAGCAGCAACACCCTCACAATCAAGGGGGGCCTGCTACGGTCCCCCGAATCTTTTCGTGGTGGGATGAATGCCGCAAAAAAAAGACAGGTGGAAAGGTATATCGTAATCCCTACGGCGGCGCAATGCTGCCCCATCTTTTGGTTCCGCAAGGCGGGCGGAAACGGACTGCCTTGCGGAACCTTGGTGGACTGTCTTTGCGTCCGCCACGCTTCCCTGTGGTTTCCCCCGTCATCATAATCTGGCGGGGGGGAAAACTGCTGTCAGATGGTGGAAGGACCGCCACCTCCGGCCCTGCAGTGGTGGTCCTTTCACCATCCTAATTGGCCCCTAAGAAACTCTGTACAGACTATCTGGAAAAAATTAGGTTGATTAAGCTATATCACGTGGCAAAGCTAAGGGCCTCTTGCACTCTCGAATGTATTTAAAATGTTTTATTGAGATATAGTTCACACATTATCCCAGTAGTTTATGAGAATTTCATTTACAAGGAAAACCTGGCATAGTTTGAAAAATTCTTCATTTTTTATTTCTATGTCCTTCAGCTAATGTTTAATACCCAATTTCTGCCACCGAAACCAAAATCGTTGCGACTCACATCCCCAACTCACTTGGCTCATCTCACTAACTGCTTGCTTACTGGAAGAGGGATAATACCTCAGAAGCCTTAGTCAAGCATTGGCCAAGCCAAAATACCTACACATGACACGTTAGTGCAAGGGTCTTTTTTTTTAAATTTTTTGTATTTATACATGCTGCCAGTGGAATGTGGCTTTAATTAAATTGTAAACGTTTTTACTAATATGTCCAGTTTACTAGTTATGTTTTTAAGTAACACGAGTTTCAGTTGTACCATGCATTTTTATTATTAATACCCAAATTGCAGGTAGCTAAAATGTTGCAGTGCCACTCACACTTCATAGCAGGAACTTAAGGAGACAGCAAATAAATCACCACCCAATTAGGCAGCCGAACTGCAAGTCCAAAAAAAAACAATTATTTAAAGATAAACAAAAGTTTTGTACAATCCTATACCACTAAAGAGAATTGTACTGTTTTTAGGTGGATATGAATAATTTCCACAGACGTTGGGGCATCACTCAGAGTGAATGACAATTTAAAACACTAATATATGAAGAATGCTGACTAAAATACCCTCATATCTATATTATGTATGATAAAAAATAGTCTGTTGAGAATGTTTGCAGATAACTTTATTCATGTGGTGCAGTATTTTATTGCCCACAGTAGGCCTTAATGGAAAATGATGGGACTTCCTTGTAAAGGTTGGTGAGGGTCTCCTAACATTTCACTGAAGCTGGCAGTATCCCATCCGTACAAGGGCATGAGAAGCTTAAAAACGGAATGTGGCAAAAATAGTTTCTCCATTATTCCTGTCATAGCATCTGGTTGCTACTTACCGTTTGAGAACGTTTAATTAATGTTTATTTGTAAGCCAAAGTATTTCACCATTCATTAATGGTTAGCAATTGTATTTTAGTCACTGACTACTAGTCATCTAATTTGCCTCAATCCTTGCATAATATTTGTTTTCCCCATGAATAATGATCAGCGACTGTCTAAACTTTGAGTAGTGGTCAGTTTAAAAGTAGATATTAGTTACTCAGTTCTCAAAGATCGACTCCTACCTTTACCTTGGCCCTCCTACTCATACCTTTAGCTTGGTCCTCCTACTGTCAGTTTGATGAGGAATAGGCTCACTGATTGGGCTTATTTGATTAACATGTCACTTGTTACCCTTCGCCACTTCTACATTACATCAGTACAGAATTAACCATACTCATTAAGCATATTTTGGACCTTATTTTTTAAAATGGTTGCGACATCTTGCCCTGTCATTGAGCAATGCCCCTAATCCTAATGCATATAAACAAGACCAGGACAACTCTGAATGTCCATGGGGTTGAGGGACAGCAAGTATATTCAAACAATTGTCATGTGGGGCTCCTTCAAGTGATCACCTCATGTGTTACTCTTAGGTAATCTGATTACTCATATATATTACTAGTCTAATAATATTATAACACAAAGTTTCATTCTGAAATGGAATAAATCACAATGCTCTTCTCCGGGGTTTCCAATATGGTTATTCATTGGAAAAAAGATTTAAGAACATAATATACAATTAAACAATAGAGCAGATGATGAAGTGCTAAACAATGTGATAGTATATACAGAGATACACATACAGACTGATACCCAGGGTTGTGTAAGTACAATTGCAAAACTATATAAATAAATCAACGCAGACTTAAACAATCCTTCATAAGACAACCGAGGGGAAGAGGTGTTGTCGTTTTGACACCAAATTATTTACCATGTCTCATTAGGACATAGCTATCTGTCTAAAGCACTGAAAACACTTTGGAGATTTTCTGAAGCCTCGTCCAGCAGGACGTGGCAGCAGGCTGTAGCTAAAGAGGGCTCCACAAGAAGTGGCGGCTCCTCGAGGGAGTGCTGCAGTGCGGCGGGGTGGGGGGCGGGGCGGAGCGGGGAGGGGCAGGTTTGGGGGTAGTAAACTCCAGCATACAGCAGAACGGAGTTAAGTAAATAAATAAATAAAACAAATTACATTGCACGTGCTGCAATGCAGGAATACAAATATAAACTTAGTCAAAGTCGAACAGAGTATAAGGCTACAAGTATAGATAAATAGTAACTGCAAAATAGGTGAATTATATAGAAAAGGATTCAAAATATTTTAGCACTTATATTAATATTCCTAAAATGGTGTCAATTACAAAAGAAAAAATACCTAAGACAAATAGCTATAACACATTATACTACACTGGTATACAAAGAACCTGTGTGAATGTTAGATTGAATACAATACTTAAAAAGAAAGTTAATTTTTATTAGAGGAAAGAGAAAAATAAAAGAGGGAAAGGAAGACAGAAGAAGAAGAAAGGAAAAGAACAAGGAAAGAAAAAGAAAGAATAAGAAATAAATAATAAGGATAGAAAAAGATTAGAATGACAGAAAAGTAGTAAAAGGTAGCCATAGTAAATCAGATTTGATTTGTAGATGGATTGAAGACTGAGGAGTAGAAGCAATTTTATGTTCATCACATATATAATTCCACCAAAGTAAAAAGGATAATTTAGAGTTGTCTTTCCAGCAGGTTAATATAACTTTAAAAGCCACAGCAAGAAATAAATCAAATAAAGTGGATTTGGAGGTAATTTGAGCAAAATCAGGTGACATAGTACCTGAGAATACATTGTGAATATTAAATTGGATCTTATAAGAAAAAATCAGTATACATTTTGACCATATAGCGTTCCAAAAAGCATATATCTTAGGACAATAGAACAATAAATGTAATAAAGAACCTTCAGCAGTAGAACACGACCAACAAGATGATGTGACAGAGTGGTTGAACTTATGTAACATAAGGGGAGTAATGACAACTCTATTATAAATAAAGTATAGGGACTGAGTGATATTAGAAGCTTTGGATGTCTTGAATAGTTTCTGCCAAACTTATCCCATTGAGATATAGACAGTGTCAGAGATAAATCCTGTTCCCACTCTAGTTCAACAGTAGATTTATTCCGTGTGCCAACAGGGGTAGATAAAGATTTATAGATAAAAGAGGCACTAGGAGCAGTATCAGAAGAAACTTGATATAGTGGAGTATCAGGAGTAAAGGAAGTAGGAATTGGTTGTGAAAGGAAACTCTGTACACATCCCTGTAGTATTGGAACTAAAGTATTATACTGCTGAATACAGGAATCAGGTAAGTGAAAAGTCTCTTGCAACTGGTGGAAAGAAAGAATCACATTATTGACAATCATTTGGTTGACATAAAAAAGGTCCTTTTCCTTCCACTGTTTGTAATAGAATGATTTGTAACGAAACTTAATGTATTTATTAAACCAAAGTGATGAAGCTAGAAAAGATTGATATTTATCAAAATTCTTAAAAAAAAGTGAATGCAACAGAAATTTAGAATATTTCAAAATAGGGTATTTAGAAATAAAAGTACAATTAGTCATGTGAACAATAACTCGTATTGAAAAGCCATTTAACATTGAGTATTCAACATTGACCCATGAAGGTTTAGGTAAATCCTGATAATCTTTAGACAGAGCATAAAATTGACGAATTAGAAAAGCATTATGGTATAATTTAAATCGTGGAATCTTACCCCCCCCTCGTTCTTAGGACGAATCAATTTAGACAGAGCAATACGTGCATGTTTGTTATTCCAGAGAAATTTAGTGCATAACGAATTAATCTGAGAAAAATAATATTTAGGAATTTTAAATGGTAACATAGACAATATGAACAAAATCTGGGGGACAATCATAATTTTAATTGTATCAAGTCTGCCCCACCAAGATAGGAATAAAGGAGACCAAAGGTTTAACAAATTAGCAATTTTAAGTTTTTTTGTTTTTTTAATTAATCTTTTTATTGAACAAATAGTAAAAGGCAGTGGCATACAAGCTTACATTTCCTTCCGCAAGGTACATTGTTTGTCACAGATTATAGCAGTTGTTTTACAATTTAATCTCACTAATGTGCTGTCTCGTTTCTGGGATTGCAAAGCATTACTTGTTCATCTAGGGAGGGGGCAAATGGGGGCTCACATATATTCCCCCGGTACACATTCCATTTAGTCCATAACTGTATCCATTTTCGAGGACATCCACGGGCCACGTATACCGTTTTCTCCCTTTCCATATACCAGTCCATGTCCTGTTTCCAGGCGTTGATCTTTGGTGGCGTTGTCGCTCCCCAGTGCATAGCTATATTCCTCTTCGCGACCATCTGCCCCAGCGTCACCCAGAGCCTACCCTTAGTATTTAGGTCTGTGGGCTCCCATATATTTAGAATGCACCTTTTAGCCTCAGGCTGCAGCTGTACCCCCCAGATCTCACTCATGCACTCGTGTACTTTTTTCCAGTAAGTTTGAATTAGTGGGCACTCCCAGAGCGTGTGCAGGAAGGTCCCTTCTTGGCCACATTTTCTCCTGCACCTCCCGTCCGCGCTCCTACCCATATGTGCTAATTGTCGTTCGGAAAAATAAATTTGGTGGAGAATTTTCAATTGCACCAGCCGTAATCGTGCCGAGAAGGCCACTTCCTTGGGGGAGGAAAGGCCTCCTGCCATTCCTCATCGTCTATTTCAAGTCCGTCTTTGCCCCATTTCTCCCTCAATGCCAACAGGGGGTCCGGGTGTGGTGTATTAACTTTTTGTATGTGAGGGATATACTCCTTTCGGGTAGGTGTCCGTCTAAGAGTCTGTCCTCGAGTGGGGAGGACTCTGGCAATGTTGATCCCTGTGGAATGTTGGCTTGCAGGGAGTGTCTGACTTGTGCATACCTAAAGTTTTCCGAGTCTGCCACGTCGTATGTTTGCTGTAGCGACGCAAATGACACCATTCCATTTTTCCCCCAGAGATCCCCTATACGGGAGATCCCAATGAGATCCCATTTATCGAACCCTTTTGTCCTCCCCAGCATGCCCAGTCTCTCTGAGTCCCAGAGTGGTGTTGCCAGTGTAAGTCTGTCCGCCCACCCCAGGTTGCGGTTGACCACGTGCCAGAGATGCACTGTGTACCTTGTTGGTCCTGTAAGGGGGTATCTCTGTTGTTTTGAGTATAGTGCCCCGGCAAAATCTCCCCCCGGGAGTAGCCACCTATCCATACTGTATGCTGGGTCGCCCCCGTCGCTATATCTACACTGGTTTATGGCTTAGAGGTGCGCTGCCCAGTAATACTTTCTGATGTCAGGGAGGGCAATACCTCCGTCGTACCATCCCAATGTTAGTTTTTGAAGGGCTATTCGGGGTTTCCCATCCCACAGTAAGTCCCGTTGTGTGGTTTCGATAGCCGCAAAGTACTTGTCTGGGACTGGGTCAGGGTAGTTCTGGAGGGCATATAGAAATCTGGGCAATGCCATCATTTTAAAGAGCGCGGCTCTTCCCAATAGCGACATAGGAAGTGTTTTCCACGTGTCAGTATCGCGCCGGAGTCTCTGCAAGGGTGGAATGAGGTTCCGCTCATAGCGGGACCTTGTGTCAGTGGTGATAAATACCCCCAAGTACTTGAACCCTTCCTTGGCCACCTTGATGGGACAGTCGGCTGGCAGGTTAGGGGGGTCCCTGTGTATGACATAGATTAATGATTTACTTCAGTTGATTTTATACCCGGAGTCCCTCCCGAAACTAGTGAAGATGTCCAACACCACTCTTAAGGACTGTCGGGGGGAGGCAAGATAGAGGAGGATGTCGTTTGCGTATAGGGAGATCAGGTCCTCCCACCCCTCGGCCCATTTCAGTCCCCGGATCGACGCGTCTCCCCGTATCCAGGCCGCCACCGGCTCCAGGGAGAGCGCGAAAAGCAACGGTGAAAGCTGACATCCCTGCCTAGTTCCCCTTCCGAATGTGAATGCTTCCGAAATTTTATTATTGACCACCACTTGCGCCAAGGGCTCTGCATAGAGGAGCTGTACCCAACCGATAAAGTTAGGGCCGAAACCCATCCTTTCAAGTACTGCCGTGAGGTAGGCCCATTCCAATGTGTCAAAAGCCATGGTGGCGTCCAAAGAGACCACCATTGCATCTTCTTGTATTGTGGAGCTGCGTCCCAGTACTCCATGCAGACGTCTCAAGTTGAGGGCGGTGTTGCGGTGTGGCATGAAGCCCGATTAATCTGGGTGTACCAGCTTGGCTATTATTGGCCGGAGTCTGTTGGCCAGGAGCTTCGCAAGTATTTTGGGTTCTGCATTGAGCAGGGAGATAGGTCTGTAGGAGGCACAGCTGTCTCTAGGCTTCCCCTCTTTAGGTATGGCCACTAGCGTTGCCATACGTTGGTCTCTCGGCAACAGCCCTCGTCTTCTACTGTCTTCGTACATATTTTTAAGGTAAGGTGCCATTTTATCCGGTTTGAGCTTGTAAAGCTCTATGGGTAGGCCGTTTGGGCCTAACGCCTTACCTGGGCGGAGGTCGCGAATTGCCCTAGCCACTTCGTCACTCAGGAGCGCAATGTCTAATGTTTCCCAGTCCAAGTCCGAGAGGGTTGGCAGTTGTATATTTACCAGTAGATCGGCGGAGTTCTCTTCTGTGAGTTCCGATCCCCTCCTGTACACCCACCGGAAGTGCGTTGCGAATTCTCTGACAATGTCATGGGGCTCAGTGAGAACCGTCCCCGTTCCAGTTTTTAGCTCTGGCACCACTCTTTGCGCCCTCTCTTTTTTGTCTAACCAGGCTATCATTTTGCCAGCTTTATCTCCCTGATCGTAGATCCGTCCGTACCTGTCCCTGGCGAGGGCCTTTGCAGCGTCAGTGGCTAAGGCCTTATATTCAGCTACTTTTATTTGCAGTCGATGGAGAGCATCTTGGTCTGCACCCTCTCCCACCTCCTCCTCAAGACGGGTAATGTCTTGTTCAATATTGACCATTTGTTTCCCTTTCTCTTTACGCATCCCCGCAATTGCCGAGAGGGCTTGTCCCCTTATTACCGTTTTAAAGGCTTCCCACAGTGTAGTTGAGGAGTCTACCGTACCCTCATTCTCTGCGAAGTAATGGTCTATAGCCCGCGTGAGGGTGGCTTTGATTTCTTGGTTTTGGAGGTACCACGGATTTATCGGTGTAACATGTCCCACCCTCCTCTCCCCAAACGTGAGATGGACCCATAGAGGGGAATGGTCCGAAATGCCGCGCGCTAAATGTCTGATTTCTTGGGTGTTCACGCCCTGGTGCAGGTGCATAAGGATGTAGTCTATTCTAGAGAGGGTATTGTGCGCCCCCAACAGGAATGTATATTCCCGTATGGTGGGGTGCTGCTGTCTCCAGAGATCTGCGAGGCCGAAAGCCTCAAGGAAGTTAGGGAGCCAGCTATGGCTGGCGCTAATGTCTCTGGGTGGAAGCCGGTCGATCGCTCCTGAGACGACCGAGTTGAAGTCTCCCCCAATTATAAGTACCCCCTCTGGCAGGGAAAGCAGGAGAGTACCAAGGTCCCTGTAGGACTGTGTTTCAAGACCTGGGGGGATGTAGACTGCTAACAAAATCAGTGTTTGTCCTTCCCATTGCCCGATACGGCTGTGAAACGTCCCAGTGGATCCGCCCACGTATGCTGGATATTGAATGGGAAGGTACGTTTAAATATGATACCCACTCCTCTGGATCCTGACGTGAACCCGGCATGAGCCACCATCATGTATCCCCATCTGTTTAGTGCTTTACAGGTGTTACCGATAAGGTGCGTCTCCTGGAGTAGTGCTACGTCTGGGAGGTGTCGCTTGAGGTACTGCAGCACTATACTCCGCTTCACCTTGTCCCCCAACCCATTGACGTTCCAACTCAAAAGTTTCAGACTTTTATCCCAATGCATCCCAGGTGTGGCACTGGCTGTCCCTGTACAACCTGCGACCCTTGCGGTTCCACCGATTCACTATGTTATGTATTCTGCATGACCACTGAACAACTTTCCCGTTTCTCCCCCTCTCCAAACCATCCTCCCCAGCTCCCCCTCCACTCCCTGCTACCCTGCCACATAGGTCTAAAACTACCCACATTCCCAACTAGCAGAGTGCCTATCGCCCTACAAACTGGTTAACTGTGATGTGAGGAGGTGGGCAAGAACCAACTCCAGCTGCCCAGAGCCCCCCCCTCCTATGATATCGATTGTCCCCAGGTAGTTGAGCTCCCCAGGGTAATGACCCCCCCTATCACACATCATTGGTATCTTCATCACATTTTCTGGGAGGCCTTCGCCCCATCTTCAGCGGAGCAGGAATAGTCCGCCCGCCCTGCACCCCCTCCCGCACCGACAGCGGCGGGCGCAGGAAAGGAACGACCCCCCCAGGGAGACAGGGCCGCCCCACGTACCCGCCCCCACTTTAAATGATCAATAACAATGTGTACATTACGATTTGCAGGGATTGTCTATCTGAGTCCGGGTGAAGACCCCAGGTTCCATCAGTCCCTCAGCGCTGCACGTGCCCCAGGGCTACTCGATCTCGACCTCCAGGAGCGGGCGCCGCCTCTGTCTGCATCGGGCCTCCCGCCCGTCGCCTCCGACCCGCGAGTCCGGGGACTCCCTCGACCGCCTCCTGCCCCGGAGGTCTTCTGCTGTGGCAAGTGCCCGTCGAGCCAGTCCTGCGCCTCCGCAATTTTAAGTTTTAAGGCAGAAAAATTATGGGATAATGTGTCACGAATGTTGGGAGGAGAACCATGTGCCAAGATATTTAATTTTTTGAGGACACCATGTAAAGTTAGTCAAGTCAAACATATGCCTATAACATGAAGGATTTAAGGGTAAAATCTCAGTTTTAGAGAAATTTAATTTGTAGCCTGAAACCTTAGCGAATTATGAGATTTCCTATAAAAAGGGGGGTAAGGAAGACACAGGATTGGACATATAAATAAGAACATCATCTGCATATGCAGACAATTTAATTTGTTGGGTCTTTAGACTAAAACCAGTAATGAGAGGGTTACTTCTAATACGTTCCAGAAAAGGCATGGGGAAAGGGGGCAACCCTGACGCGTACCTCTTTGAAGAGAGAAATAAGGGGAAAAAAGACCATTAACAAAAATACATGCTTTTGGATTTGTATATAACAATTTAACATATGAAATAAAATTTGGACCAAAACCGAACCATTGTAGTGTATGAATCAAGAAATCCCAGTTAATTCGGTCGAAGGCTTTTTCAGCATCCAAGGATAATGCAGCTAGTGGAGATGGATATTTTTTACTAAGAGCAAGAATATTGGAAAAAATTCTGGCATTATCAGAAGCCAAACAACCTTTAACAAAGCCAACTCGATCTGGGTTAATGAGAAAAGGGATAACTTTCTCTAAACGAGAAGCTAAGATTTTTGCAAAAATTTTACAATCATAATTGATTAGTGATATAGGACGAAAATTTTTGCAAAAGGAGGGGTCTTCGTCTGATTTAGGGATTACAATAATAAGGGCTTCCAAAAATGAACCACAAGCTTGAGAATTGGATATAAATGAATTAAAAAGTTCTAACAATTTAGGGGCAAAAATTGAGGAAAAAGAACTAAATAATTCCACTGAAAATCCATCAGGGCCCGGCGCCTTCGCTTTTTTCAAAGATTTAAGAGCATCAGTTAATTTTTGTAGAGAAGTGTCTTCTTCAAGGGGTTTGAAAATATCCTGGAAAGTTTTGGGCTTGGGTATATCTCGGAAAAAAGAAATAAAGTCTTCTTCAGAGGGCTTAGTAGTTTCTGTGTATAAGAGATTGTAGTATGATTGAAATGTGGAAATAATATCAGAATCAGATGAGAGGAGTGCATTATTTGATTCTGAATGAATGAGGCCGATAGCTTTACGTTCTGATTTGATTTTTAAATAATTTGCTAGCATTTTTCCTGCTTTGTTTTGGCCTCCGTGATATTTCGATTTAATCTTAAGGAGGATGTTACAGTCATCCGCAGTGACTATTTTATTCAGGGTGGATTTAGCTTTAATTAATTCTTGTAGTGATGATGAAGATTTAGAAGAGTAATAATTATGTTCTAATGTTTTGAGAAGGGTTAGGGTCTCTTTATATTTAGTGTGCATTAACTTTTTCTTCTTTGAGGGGTAGGCAATAGTGAAGGCTCTAAAGGATGCTTAAAATGCGTCCCAATTATTGTGTAAGGAGGTATCTAAAGAATTATTAAAAGCAAAAAATTCCTTGATAAAGGAAGTCGCTTCTAAAATGAAGGTACGATCTGATAACAGGTGATTATTAAAACGCCATCTGCCTTGTTTGCATGTGGTGAGAGATAGGTCAATAAGGATGGAAACAGGAGCATGGTCAGAGATAAAAATAGACCCAATGTCGGACGACTGGAGACAAGGCAGCAACGATTTGGAAACTAAAATATAATCAATGCGAGATCTGGTATGGTGTACGGGTGAAACTAAAGTAAATTCTGAGGTATCTGGATTACACGTTTTCCATGTATTAAATAGGGGACGAGAGGAAATGGCTGATTGAAATGATTTGTGGGATTTATCAGGTTTAAACTTGCCTTTGGATTGCCTGTCAGTAAACGGGTCTAACCAGTTATTAAAATCACCACCAACCACAATGTTAGAATTGAAAACCGGCAATAATTTCAACTTTATAGATTGCCAGAATTCCGAATCTGGTTTAACAGGCCCATAGATATTGAAAAAGGTGATTTGTCTTTTATTTATGATAACCTCAGCCATTACCCATTGACCATCGGGATCACAATCTGATGATATAATCTGTGCATTAATAGATTTATGAAACAATATAGCGACACCACCATGATGATCAATAGCAGGAGAAAAAACAATTTGATTAACCCAATGGCATTTGAGTTTAAGAGATTCTGTATCATTACAGTGGGTTTCCTGTAAAAAAGCAACCTGGGTATTAAGTTTAGCTAAATGAGACAATACCTTTTGACGCTTGACAGGACGACCAAGACCCCGAACATTCCACGAAATCACATTAACCATAACACTGGATGAAAGGGAACATGAGGAAATAGGAACACGGGACTGCAGAAACGACAAGAAAAAAGATGGAAAGACATTGTTCAATATGTGAAAAGAAAGACCTAATACTGAAAATAAAACGGGTCCAAAAAAACAGGATTAAGAATGAGGAAGAATGAGTAGAAAAGTAGGAAGGAGAAACAAGAAGAAAAGGAAAAAGAAACAAAAGAGAGAGATAGAGATGTGTAAACAGATCAAGGAATAACATCCAGATCTGTAGAAAGCGAGGAAAAATCTAAAGAAGAGGAGCATAGTGACACGGACCACAATAATAGATATAAAGGAGTAAAGAAAAAGAACCTCATGAATATTAGTACTATAAACCATCAAAAAAACATTAAGTAAACAAGTTTACTGAATTCAAAGTAACAATCCTGAAATGAAGAGAAGTCAAGGATTAGTATCCATTCCATGTGATGGAAGACTGTGAAGGTAGAGCTTAAGTTTTTCCGGATCATCAAATGAACGTGATCGACCTTCATGCGAAATTTTGCAAAGACACGGATGGAGGATTCCATATTGGATGTTGAGACGTCTCATCTGTGGGCGTAAAGCAAGAAATTCTTTGTGACGAGCATTGGTTGCATTGGAAATATCTTGCGATATGAAGAGAGTATGATCTGACCAAATAAGACGCCTTTTAATTCTAACGGCTTTCAAAATACGTATCAGTTCAGTGAATTCAAGAAAGAGCATAATAATTCCACGTGGTTTATTAGCGGCAGGATTTAAACGACCCAGGCGATGGGCTCTTTGTGTGTTAAGAGGACCTGTTGAAGCTGGTAAATCAAGGAGCTCTGGAATTAACTTCCGTAGGAAGGATACCATGTCAGATCCTTCAATATTTTCCGGAAGACCATAAAGGCGTAAGTTATTTCTGCGATTACGATTTTCAAGGTCCTCGGTATGAAGTTTTAGTTTACGAATTTCCTGTTCAAGCAGTGGAATTTTTGTAGAGGCATCCTGTAGATCACTAACACGTTGTTCCAAATCTAAACCCTTACTTTCCATGACAATCCATCTTTCCTCAATCTGTTTCAGTTTTTCATTAGTAGTGGACATGAAAGGTTGAAGACCACGGACTTCATCCAGGATAGAGTCCAAGACAGGATTTTGAGAAGAGTGGATAGGAGAAGGTGGGTCATTTTTATGCCGCTTAGGTTTTGTACCAGAAGTGGATGATTTGGCAGAATGAAAATCGGTAGACATTGTGCTTAGCAGTAGCAATCTCTAAAAAATTGGAACAAAGGTGAATTAGAGGCACCAGATGCCAAAGATAGTCCAAAAATATCCAAATTGTATGTGCAGGTCTTCCAATATGAGAACAGGATATGAAAATTGCACCAGTAAGCAAAAATAACAGATGTACGATATACGGATCAATACAGAAAAACGCGAGCCCCGCGACCTAAAATGGCAGCCGCTCACGTCTCTGAGAAGAAAGAATTACCGCTTGCTGAAATAAGCTGAAACAGTCACTTGTCACTTGTAAGCTGTGGATACAGGGCTCAAAAAGGAGGTCGGAGCCCTAAGATACAATGTAGAACATATCGGTAATTTCAGTTCTGCTTACGCACAGGACATGACTTCCAAATAAACATTAATCACTTATCTATATAGTAGAATGTGAGGACTGTGGGTAGAGAGATAAGCGCAGGGGCAGTCATAAAAAATGGCTTTGCTGGACATCAAAGTTATAAACCAATGATCTCCACTCCAAGAAAGCTGTTCTTGGCTCAGTGGTGGACGGTTCCAGATTATCAACTGCCAGCATGAGAGTATTTGAAGGGCAGAAACAAAGGTGGCATAAATACAGCCCTATGCATAACTCTCAACAAGTGAGGAATAATAAAAATAAGCGGCAAGACTCACATCATTGAAGAGATGAGCAGCAAAAACTTCCAGTATAGGAAACAGGCGCGAGCTCTGCGGCCCAAAATGGCGGCCGCTCGCGGCCCTGTGAGGAAAGAGGGTGAAATATTGCATGAGGAAAAACTTGAAAGCGGTATCCAGACTCACCGCATCTTTACAGGCAAAAAACCATCACTCGTTACCGAAAAAAGAGGCATACGAGGCTCGGAAAAGAGGTCGGAGTCCCGCGACATAGCGGAGCTCACATCGGGTCCGCCATTTCCTTCGGCGCGCAAGCCACGCCCCTCCCCAATGTAATTTGTTTTATTTAGATATTTATTTACTTAACTCCATTCGGCTGTATGCCAGAGTTTACTACCCCCCACCCTGCTCCTTCTCTGCCTCACCGCCCTGCAGCACTCCCTCGAGGAGCCGCCACTGTCCACAAGACTGGATATCATTGTTGAGAGGTCCTTCTGAAGAGGATTTGCTACTAAGGAGAAGAATGTAGTAGGAGCTGCAGTGAAGCCAATCCTACTGGTGATGCATCTTCATCGGATTGGCTTTCAGGTAAGAAGGCTTTCAGGTAGAGAGCGAGCACAAGCACTTTAGCACTGGTTAGCAGTGGTAAAGTGCACAGAGTCCTAAAGCCAACAACAACCAATTCAGCAAACAGGAGCAGTGAAGGTAAAAGGTTTTGGGAGACTACCACCCAAGTCTGTTGGGTCTAACATCTCCTTGTTGCATTTTGGTGCCTTTCCTACTACAAGCGAGAGGCCCAGCTACACAATTGGGGGAACATGTCTATTGGAAGAAACTTGAGAATGCTGAGTGGTATGAATTTTGTCCATCCCCACAGTGTACAGATCCTTCCCTCACAGAAGTGTGAGGAAAATCTGTGATTTTAGCCCAAGATTGATGTTTGCAGTGCATTTCAGGTGAGAAAATGTTGTGGGATCCACACATGTCACACCACCCTGGACTCTTCTGGGAGTCTACGTTTTCAGGTTTGGTAGGTAACTATTGGCACCCGCTGAGCCCAGTGCCAAGTACCACAGCTACCCACGTAGTCATAATTGGTCAATGTGTAAGGGAAATTTAGAGGTCTCTTCATTGCATTTTGGGGTATTTCACCTCATGGGCTATGGGCCCATCCACACAAGTGCGACACTGTTTTATCAAGAAAGCATAGACTTGTGGAACATTTGTTATTATTTATTGAATTCCTCACAATTTTTGGCACCCATATGTAATCAAGTGTGAACTAAAGAGCACATTTTCCAAAATGCCCTCTGAATTACATTATAGTATGGGTACCCCAAATTCAGAAGTTTACAAATAACCGCTACTCCTAAACTCAGTATCTTGGGCACATTTAAAAAATGCATAGTTTTCCTGCATACCCATTTTTCATTCAATAAATTTGATCATGTAGATTGATGCATGATTTGGTTCACAATGAAAAATTGTTATAAGTTGCAGCTCAGTTGTTGGCTGGTTATCACTTCTGGAAAACCAACAAATGCTATACATTCCTGTGGCAGAAGAATCTGACGGATGTAATGGGATATTATTTTTGTAAATCAGCCATTGGATCAAAAAAATACAGATCAACACTTTCTCAATGAATTAATTGTATATATATATTATTTTTTTTATCTTAACAATTAGTTTCTTTTGATGAATTTTGCATTTCATCTACTTTTCAGAAATGTACAGTTTTTCACCTTCACTTCACCCATGGGTTTCACACATCTTTCTAGCATAAACTCCGAGTGGGTGGATCCACAAAATAAGAAACATTGATTACCACTCAGAAAAAAAAAAAAAACAGTGGTTAAAAAGGGATATTTGTTTACCAGTGAAAACTACGAAGAGAATCATCCCGGCTCAGCAATTCTCATGTTGAAGCAATTCTAAAAAAAAAAACTGCAGAGCACCTTTTTCTCATTTTAATTTTAAAAAACATTGTTTTGGTAAATTTTTACTATTTTCTTGATTTCTCTCAAGGGGAATCCACAAACCCCAGGACCTATACAATCTGCAACATGTGGGAAAACGACACAAATCTTTCCTGGATATCATTTGGGGAAACATTTATGAAGGCTGAAGCATGCAGTACCCTAAGCATCAAAAAGGCAATTTTCAGAAATACATAGGTTTCCTTGATATGCATTTTTCACTCTTTATATTTTACCATATGAATTTCTCGATACCCGATACACAGTTAAAAACTATTTTAAGGTACAGCTCAGCTATTAGCTCTACATACCTTGGATTCTTTGAAAACCTACAAACCCTATGTATCCTTGGAACCAAAAGGGTCTAACGGACGTAATGTTATAATGTTTTTGTAAATCGGCACTTGTGACAAGAAGTTACAAGTGAAACAGTTGTCATAAATTGACATTTTTTCCTACTCATTTTCTTTATTTTTGTATTTCAACAGTTTGTTTTTTTGGGAAAACCTTGAGGTATCTACACAAATGACCCCCTTTCTGAATTCAGAATTGTCTACTTTTCAGAAATCTGGGTTCACCCATTGGTTTTGCAGCAGTTTCTACCTCAAACTGGAAGTAGGTTGAAAGCACAAAAATTAGGAAAAATGTGCTACCACTTTGAAAAATGCCAAAACTGTGGTAATAAAATAGTTTATTTTTTATTCAGCTCTGCATGTTCCTTAAAGCTGGAAAGATGTGACTTTAACACAACAAACCTTTTACTAATGCCATTTTTAGGGAAAAAACAGACACTTTTTTGCACAGCCCTTTATTTTTCCCTAAAAAACAACATTTTACTAAATTTTGGCTATTTCATTAGCCCCCTCCAAGGGAATCCACAAGCCCCTAGGTACCTTTAGAACTCCCATGATATTAGGAAAAAAAGGACGCAAAACTGGCCTGGATGCCATATGTGCAGAAAACGTTATGGGGGTCTAAGTACAAACTACCACAAATATCCCAAAAAAGGCTTAGCATTCTAAGAGAAAAAGCCCTAGCAGCAAAAGGGTTAAATGTGAGGTCAAAATAATAAGGCATTTACGTAATTTTGAGTCAGTGTACAAGTACTGTCCCAATGGTTCAAAAAACAATTGCTTATTCATTAGTCTATAGATCGGGCAGCACACCCGCTTGCCTTGTGTACGGTGTTGATCAACTTGGGCAGTGCCCCCGAACTGGGGAAGAGAAATGCTTACTGTTGGCCAGCCCCCATACAAGGGGAGTTGGTAGAGAGGCAAGAGCGCTGTTCAAGCTTGGTCACAGCCCACGGCTTAGGAAAGGTGGAGGGTCGAGCCGGTAGCTACTTTCTCCAGTCTGGGGTGGTGAATGGCAAGGCGGCAGGGGGGAGTATCTCAAATTTGGCTGCATGTGGTTGTTTTCTCCCAGGGTGGTGAAAAGCCGCCTGCCCTGCAAGCCTAGTGTATGGCAGAAGGTGTGGAAGGGGGAGATGTCATGTGTGCAGTTTTTGCCTCTTGATATGTTCAAGGGGCTAGGTGATCGTTGTGGGTGAGGTTCTCAAAGTGATCAAGGTGGGAAAATGGGTCGCCAATTAAGGTGTTAGATCTCCTCTTATTGTAGTGTCTACCCCCTCTTCTGCTTCACCACGCTTCCTCCGATTGGGCCTGTGCTGCCCTCCTCTGCATGGTGAGGGTTCTCTTGACAAGCAATAGAGCCATAGCAGTGGTTTGTGCTTCCTTGGCTTTTCTTAATAAAAACCTTTTCAATGGACCTTCGGTTTGTAGCGGTGGAAGCGGACTCCAACTGGCATATTGCAGATCTGAATGAAATGGAGGTGATAAATAATTTCTATGTTCCCCAATCGATTTCTCTGACATTCCTACACTGTTAAGCATCTCTGATCTTGCAGTATGTACACTATTATGGGGTCATATTTATCACAGAGGCTGTTTTTCCGAATGTATATTATCGACCAGGTCTCGTTGTTTTTTTGCCTTGTGTTGGAAATGGGGTTTCTGGTTGGCTCGGGTATGCACCTAAGCCAGGCAGAACCCACCACTCTAGTCAGGGTAAGAGAGTTATACACCCAAGATAATCCTTGCTCACCCCCTTTGACAGAGCAGTCAGGCTTATTCCATATGCAATGTGTAAAGCGTTTGCACAACACACACACACACCCACCAGTGATACACCAGGCACACCACAAAAGAGACTAAATATCCTTTGTGTTATACACCAAAACACATGGACCACAAAGCCATAAATTAATATTTGCTTTGCACATATATCACTTTGTAAATAAATTAGCATTGTCAATTAGGCCAACAAAACATCACTGTCAGTGAACTGGAGCCAGTACATGCACTTTGCACAGAAATCAATTTGTAAATAAATGTACAATTGTCAATTAGGCCAAAAAAACATCACTTTCAGTGTACTAGAGCCAGTACACGCACTTTGCACAGAAATCACTTCATAAATAAATTCATTTGGGGTCCTGCAACCAAGCTGGACGTGTGGCCAACACACCAGCCGGTAGCAACTGGCCCGACCCTCACAATGCAGCCTGGGTGGAGGCCAGACTAACTTGGGTTTGCCACCAGTTGCTATTAATACCGGGTGGTGGCTGGATCGTGCCCCCTCTCTCTCAGCTCCCACTGGTGGCTGCTCGCTCTCTGGCATTACCGCGGCGAGGGCATGAAGGTGCCAGAAGGAGGGGGAAAGGCACTCACCTGGTCCCCTATTTGAGACAAGCTGTTTCGTGACATCGGTGCGGTCCTGGCTGCACCGAGCGGGAGGCGCAAGTGCTTTCAGTCGCCTAGCATGGCTGTGAGGCTCCTGGGGATTTAAGAGCGTCCTTGCTGCTCTCTATACTCAGCGTGGCATCCTGCTGGGCGGGGTGTAGCTTTCCTCCTCTCAAGTCACAGGCTTCCGCAGGTCACCAGGCAACGGCCGGTGCTTCTGTAGATCTGGGGTTTCTTCTGCCCTGTGAGTGGGGGCTGGTCCCATGGCTGGGAGGCATTTTCAAAGAGATTAAAGCACCCAGTGGTTGTCTAGGATTGTGAACGATTTCCCCGAGCAGCACAGGGGAGTTTAGGGCGGCGTCAATAATTATACTACCAACGAAGCCCTAGAAACCCCAGAGTACGTGAGGCACCACGCATTTCAACTCAAGTGAAGCACCAGAAATCCTAAAATGAACTGTAGCACACAGAATGTAGACTCTGATGCCCATGAGTCTTGCACAACAGAAGGCCAGCACACACAGGCCCTTGGAGATTTCTACTCAAGCAGGATACCACAGCAGGGCAAAAAGAGTCAGTCCTTTTCCTCCACCACAGACAGAAGCAGCAACTGCAGGCCAACCCACCCCGCACACAGAAAAGGCAGGGCTTCTCATACAGGCTTCTTCTTGACAGGGCCCTCTTGGTCCATGGAGTAATCTAAAGTCCTGGAGTTTTAGGTCTAATACTTATACCCCATTTTGTCACTGTTCTCTTTGTGGCAAGGGTTTCTGAACCCAGACCAACCCAGTCCTGTCCTCCCTGGTGCAGCATGCCCACAGGGGGTCGAGACAGCATTGTGAAAAGGAGACACAGCTTATTCAGGTGCAAGTGAAATTCCTCCCACCACTCTAAATGTAGTCAAGGTCTATTCAGTCCAGCTCTGAGTCACCCATGGAAGGCTGGGCACACCTCAACCCCTGTGACTGTTTAGAGTGAATGCACATCCCCGACTCCTGTCACTTCAACATCAGGCGCTGAATACACAAACAGTCAGAGGCACACAGGGTGGTAAAGTAAGAAAATGCCCACTTTCTAAAAGTGGCATTTTCAAATACAGAATTAAAAAACCACCTTTCCCAAAAGGTGAATTAATACATTCTGAGCTCAAAGAGCCTAAACTCCATTTTTCCCTCTTAACCCAATCGAAAGTTACACATGTAAAATTGTTACAGTGCAGCCCCAATGATAAGCCTATGAAGCAGATAGCCTTTCAATAGTGAAAACAAAATTCACAGTATTTCACTATTAGGACATGTCTCACACACACCAGTCATGTCCTGCCTCTCACATACACTGCAGTCTGCCTATGGGTGGTGCCTTACATGTAAGAAAAGGGCAGGTTGGGGCCTGGTAAGTGGGTGCACTTGCCAGGGCAACCTGGCAGTTTACAACTGTTCTCACAGACACTACAGTGGTAGGTCTGAGACACATTTACAGGGCTACTAATGTGGATGGCACAACCAGTGCTGCAACCCGACTATTAGCATTTGATTTACAGGCCCTGGCACACACCGGTTACTTTGCTAGGGACTTACCAGTAAATCAAATATACCAATCATGGATAAACAATCATATTAATAATTTATACATAGAACGTATGCACTTTAGCACTGACAAGTAGAAGTAAAGTGCCAAGAGTCCAATAGCCAACAAAATCGGGGTTAAGAAAATAGGAGGCAAAAGGCAAAATGTTTGGGGATAAACCTGTCAAAAGGGACAGGTTGAACACCTTGCCTCTATTATTATCTGTAATACGCTTGGCAGAGTTTCCAGTTAGTCTATAATTTGCCCCACAAAACCATTGAATGGTTGTCTTTAGAAATACCTCAGTTAGTGTCCATTTAATCTGATTGAAAACGGACTGCCTCTACTGTTGCTGTTAAGAGAGGCATCACTGAATTAAGAGTTACTGTCAGTGAGTCTTATATATCTAACTCATCCATTTGGGGTTCAGATGTTTGAGTTTAGTTCAACACTACATTTGAGATGCTATTCTAAGAAATAATAATTTTATTAGGTTACATGAAAATGCTCAATTTTATTATGGTTTGATATAGTTTATTTTCGTTTTTGGTATTTGTGTGTGTATGTTTCTCTCTATTAATTTGTTGATGACATTTTTTATACTTGATTACTTTCTAGAAATTCAACAAAAAATTATTAAAGATAGAAAAACATATGAATAATTAGAGTAAAAACATATGAATAATTAGAGTAAAAATGTATTTATTAAAACTAGAATTATCCAGTTGATTCGGAACATGGGCTATTGAACATTTAATTATAGATTTTGCGTTGATAGTCTACAGTCGGCATGGCCTTCCTTTTAGAAATATTACATTTCTTAGAATATAATTTTCGATATCACTGGTAGCATCGTACCGCAAGTATGTCATAGCATTCCTAGCAGAATGAAATTCAATTGTTAACTAGACAGGTGCAAGAAACAATAGACTGGACAGCTAAGTAAGGATTGAGTGAATATGGTACACCAGCACGAGATATCGTAATCACCTTGAAGCATTCCTTAAGATGGAGCTCACATAGCAAACACGAGGGAAGAGTCTTAAAGTCAATACAAGGTTCTTAAGCTCCTCTCTTTTGAGTATCTGTTACCAATATTAAATCTTGTCCATGGTTAACTAAGTGTAATCCATAGATAACCATTGTTTGTCCATGAATATAAAGCAGGGGTTATCCCACACCAGCCTCCTAGCAAAGTGTCACTTATTTCTTGCCTTTCATGGCACCTTAGAGATTATCAGTTCCTAAACAGTGGCATTTTTTCAGGTTATAAATTGGGTAGAGCTTGTGTGTGAGAGAGAATGGGGATGAAGCGGTCTGCTTTCAATACAGTGATTCCTGACCTACTTCTATTGGTTATCTTTTCAGAAACCTCTTTTGACACCTTCAGTCAGCCAGAATCGCAGAGAGAAAGATCTGAGAAGCCTCAGCAAAGGGCTTTCCCATACGAGGTAAGGTACATATTGAGCAAATGTTTGGGTGACCCCGTTATTTAGCTGATGCCAATTCAAGAAATGGTTCAATCACAATATTCCTTTTGGCAGTGCGTTCAAGATGCCAACAATGTGGACTCAAGATCTGGGCATATCCAAGCATGTGGTAGGCCGAACAGCTGGAGTTTTTTAAATTATATTTAATGTATTAAATTATATTTAGTGTATAGGAATATCTTATATCCATTGCCTTATTTTGGATAATATCCATACACATTGGTTACCTGGGTCTGTTTCTTGCCATTTTATCATATCTTTGATCAAAATATGATAAAAGAAACAGCCGTTTGTTCTTATTCTAAATGTGATTGGTTAGCTCTTCAATAAATGCAATTTTCTAAGTTGGGGTGTCCGGAATTTGGAAGACCTGATCTACGTTTGATGTTAAGGATATCTGCATATGGTGACCCAGATAATGTGTTGTAGATCTTGCCTTCCCTAATCTCAATTGGACAGCTTTGTTGTAGGCTATGCATTCAGTGTTCCATGAAAGTATGTTTCATGTAACGTATCAAAACGTGCTTGCAACAAAAGCCAATGAGAAAAAGCTGGGGGGCCAATTAAATAGATGTGCTTTCTCAGACGGGTTCCTTCTTTAGTTTATTCTCATTTTACATCTTGGAACAAAGTACGTTATTCAGTGAGAGTAGCTGCTTGCATCGTTTATGGAAAGGCTTTCTGTTCATGGACTGAATGTGCCCCAACATAAATAACGTAATCTTCCCCGCCGGCTGCACAAGGCACTCTGTAGGCCACATTGTGGCCATGGACCTGTGCTGGGTAAGCCTGGCTTTCTCCCTCCTACATCTTCAACTCGATCTGTCCCACGTTGGATGATTTGCTAGACCCTACTGTACCAGTCTTTCTAACCTGCTTTCCTTGCTAGCCATTGGTACATTACAGGTATTCAAATCTCCTGTTATAGACTTGCCTTTATCCCTGGTTCTCCTTTGGCAGATGCTCAATTATTAACGGACTCCTACCTCACATTATGACAAGGTTTCTATTGTTGACAAGGTTCCCATTATCCCGCAGTCCCAGACCATAGGATTTATACTAGCTAGATTATTTTGTGGTGCACAGGACTTTTATACTGTAACCATATTTGCTTCCTCCACTGGCTCTTTAAGTAAGATTTTCAAAGAAAGGTTTAGTGTGAGGAATACAAGCCTCTCTGACCTGGACTGCCTTTCCTGTTTCGTTTTGAAAAAGGTATTTGAAATAGGTCTAGTTTTTTAACAAATAGCCTGGGGTTACTAAACAACAATGGTTCACCCAGTATCATGCAACACTGAATTTCTTAATTACAAAGTAAACACAGATTTGGTTTGACAAGGGAACAATGTCCAATAATTATATTTTCAGGACAGATGCCAGCAGACTCTTGGTAATAGACAGAGCGATGATTATAAAATATACTTATTTTTGGTAAAATGCGGTGCAGATGAATGCGGTGCAAAATTTGGGGTTCATTATGGTCCTCCCCCTTGACATACCTCCATAAAAAAATTGTTGACAGGAGATTTTCATTTATGTTTTGTTTATTTGTATCATTAGAGAAGCAATTTAGCTTGGGTAGACATTGCTAATCTGGGCCAAATTTTTCTGGGCGATATTTTCAAAAATGGGGGATGTGTTGCAGGGATGATGTAATATTTCAGGAACCCTGAGACCTATATACTTCAATAAATCAATCAATCAATCAATCAAATAACTTAATTCACATTTAGAAATTGCATAAAAGTACAAGTAATTATCACAGTACAGTTTGATCGAGGAATAATTAAAAACAATAAAAAATAATTTTATACGTTTTCCTTTTAAAATATCAAATTTTACATGAATCCACAATTCTAAAACTAGCTGCTATTCATTATAAAAGGGAATATTTACAATAGGCATCTTAAGATGGCATCACCCTGATGTAGGCATTTCCATATACTTTAACAATTTCTAGTTAACATATTTAAAATCTAGCAGAAGTTCATTTACAGAAATCTAAAGAATTGACGACGGGTTAATAAAAATGATCAGATAAAACAACACCCCTGTCTGTAGATCTTCTCCTAGTCCGAAGGACTGAGTACAAAAAGTTTGCTAACATGAAAAAGTATAGGGGGTTTCCAAGGAATTAATAACCATAAAAGCTGAGGAGTAAGAATGTAGGCTCAGTTTTTTATCAGAGGGAGGATATGCTTTTTCCTATCGGTCTTATAGAAGCCACAAATAAAATATGGGACATCAATTTGGTGTCAAAACATAGGTTTTTCGGGGTCGAGTAATCTTATTCAGACAGTAAATAACTCATCAGAGCAACCCTTCCACCATTTTCCTTTGGCAGCTCTATAATGATGTGTTTAATCATCATATTGGTAATTTATTTTAGTATTGTTTTTGTTTCAGGTTTTCCATTGATTCAAATTCAAAAACTTGAGTGAAGCAGGTGGTAGCAGAAGATCTTTAACTCCTGTTTCTAGCTACAAAATCTGAGGACTCCTTCGACAAAGAAAAATGTCTCATATGCCAAACTAATCCGAAAGAAAAAGTAATATCAACTGTGGCTGGACAGAAGAGAATTTGAGATGGTGCAGAAATACAGCAAGACGACGTTCACAATGGATTGAAACTGATATGTGAAGAGGATCACTTTTTTTTTTATCATTGTAGGAACAAGTGCTACAAGTCTTATACAGTGTAAAGGAGCCTGGAATTTCTTTTGTTAAAAAATAGCAGAATCCAGTGAATCACAACAAGAATCCCAGTCTGAAAAAGTGATGTCAATCAAATCCTTTGCCTAATCACTTAGAAGATCGATAGCTACCCCTCATCCACCTCCAACAACTGATCAGAAAGCAGAGGATCTTGAATGTGTTATCTGTAGTTTAGCCAGCAGAAGGGCCAAAGGGATTGATGAAAGAACAAAGTATAGAGTATGTGAGTCTCAAAGAGCAAACATGTTTGTATCTGAAACTAGTGCCTTCCAAGATGAAGTTGTCAGCCAAGTAGCTGATCTAAGCAGTGAGGTGTATGTATTTTCAGCAGATTTTGATGTCCACCCAAATTGCATGCATGCATAAATTTAGACGATGAATGTACAATTCGCAACCAGCAGGAACGCAAAGTCCTTCAGTTAAGTTTTCAGTCTTTGAAAAAGTAAATTAAGTTTTATGGTTCAAATCTTTTTATTAAGTCACTCTTGAGTGCTGGCTATGGGTTCACACTCCGTGAGATCAGAGAAATATTTGTCAACATTGATGAAACTGTATTGATCCATCATAATGAAATTAAGATTTTTCAGGTGAGAATGTTCAATGACAGAATTAGTTTTTGTCAGTCTAACAAAACAAATGAGCTACTTACGATGCTCTGAGCTGATTTGACTCCTGAAGTCCTTGCTGCCAAAATAATTTCACAGGATGCAGTAAAATCAGCAGGAACCATTATAAGAAATTCCTGAAAGATTTAGATTTTGGACTTAATGGCAAATCATGGGAGTCAACAAAAATGCCTGATGTTGGCTTAATATTTTTTACATCATTGTTTAGTATCAGTGAAGCAAAACTGTTACAACCTTAAGTTCTTGAGTTCGGAACAGAAGCCAACACCATTGATGATGGCTTTGAAGATATAGGTGAAGAAGTGGAAGACAATCCCATGAATCAACAGGCTTATGCTGTGCAAATGTACTGTCTTTTTCAAATTATGTTTTATGAATTACATCACGGTAAAAAAAAAACTCCCCTACAGGTGATGACTGCCCACGTAATCTATGACAAGTGCAAAAGTAGAGAGCTAATCACTTCAATTAATAGGATTGTTGTATCAATAAGTTATGATGACATAGTACGGGGCAGGAACTTGTTAGCTGCTCATGCTGTAAAATCTTATAAATCCGACAACTCACCACTTCCAAGTCACTTTAACAGGAAAAGATTTACAATTGCTACATTTGATAATTTTGATTTTGAAAGCAGCTCTTCTTTGTCTTCAATATTCAGCACACATGATATTGCCATGGTGCTTTTTTCAAGACTGCATCGGTGAAGAAGCTGCTTGAAAACAAGCTGTATCAGCTGTAGGCATAAACAAATGAAGCTGCAAACTTTTAACCCAACTGCGTTGCCAACATGTGCAAAATCACTACAAGCCATCAAAACATCCCAGTCTACCAGAAAGTTTCAAAGTGGCTGAGGACATGGATCTTTTTCTACCTGATGCTACAGTCTGCAAAGCTGGTTTAACTGAATTTATCATATCGCTTACTCGGTGCGGACTGAAGGATGATGAAAAGCAAGTTCCTTCACGGGCTAGAATTAATGTCTGATCTCCCAGTATACTGTCCCACTGAAGAAGGTTGGTTTTTTACCAGTAATACCATCTTGGTCACACACTACGCAACAGTATACACAGCTTTAAAACATTTCCAAAATATGCGTGCTCAGCTTTGAAGACCAGCCTAACCTGCCAATTTTCTGCGATGAAGGTGTTTTACGTATTGTAGTGGACATTGTTATGAGCAATAAAGTAGAATTTGAAGGTCTTTATCCAAGAATGGGCATTTTCCATAAGACAAAAGTTGTGTTACGGTGTGCAGGAAGTTATCTCCGTGCATGTGGCATAGGCGATGCAGTTATTGAGGCTGAAATCTTTGGAAACAAAAGTGTCCAGTCAGTATTGAGAGGAACTCATTATGTTTGTTCGTTATAAGGTATGCTCATCATATCTGAGGCTATAGAAACATTTTGTTGGAATGCTTTCTGGAACAAGAATGGCAAATTAGGTTTTGCATATCTTATCTCAGAAGCGAACATGGCACTGGGTGCACTTCATTCAAAAGACATATTGCAAAGCCAGGCAATGTTCAGTACACCAATTTCTCTACTTTTAAGACTCCCTCAATGGAATGACTAACAGAGCTCATTCTAATTAAATCTGGTGCGCCGCAAGCCCCCTGCCCTCCCAGTATAATGCACGTGATACCTGCCCAAATGGCACAATACCTGGGACAATTTTTTTGAAAACAGATTGTATTTGTCAAGTTACACATATATTGCAGGGCTCTGTACCCCAGAGACATCTGCACAATCAAATCATATTATGGTGACTTTGACATTTTCCATGTAAAACACAGGAGATAGAAAAGCAATACAAATAAAATCTAACTTACCCCCAACCCCTCCCCCCCGATCACACCATACACCCACAGCCAGACTGAATCATTTGGATAGAGCAAAAGGTCTGCCCATCAAAATATCCCATCACACGATACCCCCATGTTCCCATCATTAAGATAAAAATCACATCAAGAGGGGATCCCCTGCCACCGAGGCCAGCTCCAATAGCAGTCCTCGATAATCCGCCCACCGTTTCCAAATTTTGAAGTGTTTGTGTGGGCACCCCCTGGCAATGCAGATGGGTTTCTCCAGGCCCATGCAGAAGTCTAGGCCATTCTTCCACGCAGCTACTGAAGGGGCCCTCGGTGCCTTCCACGCCCTAGCTATGTCCCTCTTCACCAGGGTGAAGCCCAATTGCATTAGGTGTCGTTTATAGATGTTGCCTCCTATCCCCTCTATGACATGTAGCAGAGCAAGTTTCGGCGAGTGGGGGAGATCCCAACCCAGCACCTCCTATAGACAGGTAAACACCCCCTCCAGAAACGGTCTAAAGAGAGACATTGCCAGACAGTGTGTATAAGTGTACCCTCCTCCCGATTGCATCGAAGGCACACTGGAGAGGCAATCCGCCCCGCCCTCCACAAGCATACCCGTGTGAAGTATACCCTGTGTAGATATTTAAACTGGACGAGGGGAAGTCGTACAGCTATGGCCGCCCGCCCCCGCGGAGCAACTAAAGCCTCCGTCCAGTCTTCTTCCTCCAAGGGACCCACATCGCTCTCCCAATCACCTCGGAGTTTCTGTAGCGTGGGGGAGCAATGGGTAACTAGGGATTGATAGATCTTGGAGATTTTGCGTTCCTGGAGGTCCTACATAAACACTTTCGCCTCTAACGGGCTGAACTCCGGCAGAGACTCCAAACCCTCTAGGCTAGGGGACAGAGCATGCCGAAATTGAAGGTACCGATAAAATTAGGACTTCGGCATGTGAAATTCTTTCTGAAGGTCCTGGAAGGATTTGAGTGCATGTCCCCTCATAACATCACCCAAGACCGAAATGCCTATGTCATCCCACCCCCGGAATCCCTGTAGGGCCTCCAGGTGCGGCAAATGCCCATTATTCCAGAGAGGAGTTTCCCGAGTCAGTGTATTCCACCACCCCATCCGTCGCAACGCCTGCCTCCAGACCTGAAACACAACCCTTGTTGCCGACGGCAGCGAGCCCCGCAGCGGTGCTGAATACAGAATCGTATGTAGCGAGCGGTCCCCCATAAGTCGTCGCTCGACCGCATATGCCAGATCTTCCCTATTGCCATACCATCATTCATTTAAGACTAGCAGATGTGAAGCCTGATAGTACGAGTGGATGTCAGAGGACGCTAGCCCCCTGCAATAAGTAGACAAAAAACACTTCCGCAGGGCCACATGCACCTTGCCCCCCCACAGGAACTGCCAGAGAGCTGCATTAACTTGTCGGAACCATTGGGGTGAAATCTGGTAAGGGTGGGTCTGCAATTGGTATAGGAGCCGGGGAAGCGCCACCATCTTAAATATAGCCGACATGCCATAGCTAGACAGGGGCATACGGGACTAAGACTTAAAAGCGTCGCGTGCTCGTTCCCACACTGGAACCAGGTTACGCTCCCAGGAGATAGCGGGCACGTCTGACATAAACACACCAAGATATTTCAGCCCCCCCCGCCGCCAGCTGAACCGACGAGACCCATGAGCCCACACCTGTCCGATCACCAAGAATCCACAACGTGGACTTATGAGGATTCATGTACAGTCCAGATGTCTCCACAAAAATCTGCATAATACGCAGTATCCGCGGCCCTGTCCTGTCCACGTTCGTAAGGAAGAAGAGGATGTCATCTGCATACAATGCTATTCTGTCTGACAGTCCCTGTGCCCATTCGAAGCCCTGCATCTGCGCATCCATTCGCACCCATGCAGCCAGAGGCTCCTTTGCTAGGGAAAATAAATATGGGGACAGGGGGCAGCCCTGTCTCGTGCCCCGCCTGATGGAGAACGTGGAAGAGATCGCACCGGCTACCCGCACCGACGCTGTTAGGTCGGTGTACAGGAGAGTTAAGTAGGAAAGGAATTCGGTCCGAAATTGAGTCTACGTAGTAATGCAAATAAGTACACCCAGCTAAGGGAATCAAATGCCCTGTCCATCGGCCAATAGCAGTGTCGCTGGTTGTCCCAGCTGCTGAATGGCCACCACTGCAACATGCACCCGCCTGATGTTATGTCTGGCCGCCCTCTGAGGCATAAATCCTGCCAGGTCAGGATGGACCAGGGCAGTAATATGAGGTAGAAGGCGATTTGCCAGGGCCTTAGTCAGGATCTTAGCCTCCACATTTAGGAGAGAGATGGGATGATATGATACGTGCTGATCTGGGGGCCTGTCCGGCTTGTGAAAGACAACCACCTCTGCATGTCTCCAGTCTGGAGGAAGAGAGCCCCGCTCTCGCGCCTCCTCCACCACCGAACGGTATTGAGGACCCAACTGCAAGAAGTAGAGTTTAAAAAATTCACTGGGGTACCCATTGGGCCCCGGCGCCTTCCCGGAGTTAAGCTCTCCCAAACCAGCGCCCAACTCTTGATATGTCAGGAGCTGCTCCTTTACCTCCCTTAGTTCGCCTAATAGAGTCTTGGGCGGAAGATCATCCAGGAACCTGTCTATTGTGGCGGCTGGCAAACACTCTCTAGGGGCATACAGATCTGCATAATATGTGGCAAAGCTCTCAGCTAGGACCAGTGGGTCGAGCCCAATATGCCTGGGAGGACCTGAGAATGAAACATCCCTTGACAGAGCTGATGCAGCATCTTGCTGGATTCATCCCCCCCCCGATACACCCTATTACGCGTCGCCAACCTGGCTTGGCGGGCCTCATCCATCAGAAGTGCGGCATAATTCTGTTGAGCCATCAGCAATTGCCTTCTGACCTGGCCGCCTCCGACCTCCCGACTCCTACGTTCAAGATCCTCTATGCCTGCCTCCGCCTGCAGCAGTTCTTCCCTATGCGCCCTACGTGCCACCGTGCACCAAGAAATGTCCGCCCCCTCAGTGTAGGTTTCATCACCTCCCATAGTAGCTCGCCCTGGGAACTGACCCCACATTAACTGTCAAGTATTGATCGATAGCGCAGCTCATGTGTTCTCTATAATCATCATTTTGTGAGTGCCATACTGAGAGGCGCCACCTAAACGGCTGCTTCATCCGCCCTATTTGCAGAGTGAGGGCCACCCTGGAGTGGTCAGGCAGGCCCCGCAGAAGAATCGCTGCCTCCATCACCCTATCGACCGCCACTCGGGGAACAAAGAGGTAATCAAATCTGGAATAGGAGTCGTGGACCGCAGAGAGATACGTGAATTCTCGATCATCTTCGTGGAAGTGTCGCCACATGTCTACCCAGTCAAGCCCCGTCACCAAGGAGTACAACTTCGTAGTAAGACTAACCTCTGGACATCCCCCAGCCCTCCAGTGATCCCTGGCCATATCCAAGAGATAATTCCAGTCCCCACCAACTACGGATAGGCCATCTGGCACATCCGCCCAAAGGGTCATGAGACGCTCCACTAAATTCCACTGCAGCGGGGAGGGGAGCATATACACTACCCAACACCAAAGGAACCTCCCCGACCTTGCCCTGGAGGAATAGGTATCGTCCCTGAACATCTGTCCACTGCTTGGTATGGTAATAGGGGACTCTGCGATGTATCAAAATTGCCACCCCTGTGATCCCCTCACAAAACCGGAATGGAACACATGCTGATACCCATATCGCTGAAAGCAGAGGGCCTTCGTTCCCATGAGCCTGGGACACATTTTTAATAACATGTTTGCCGGAGGGATCTTCCTCTTCCAATGGAAACTTGCTTCAATCCTCCCGCTCTTAAAGAAAGACAATTTGAACACTTAGGACCCCAATAATTATTGTCCTATTTCTAGACTTCATTTTGCTGGCAAGTTGGCTGAGAAAATTATGAATCAGCAGATCTCAGAATATATATAGAGGAAAAGTTTCTGATTGACGATACACAACATGGTTTTCAAAAAGATCAAAGCACAGAGTCAACCCTAGTGGTAGCAACCGAAGATATACAAGAAATTCTTGACAGAGAAGGAACCGCGGCGCTAATTCTGTTGGATCTCTCTGCTGCTTTTGATACGGTCAGCCATGAGATTCCGGCTGCCCATATGCAAAGCCTGAGAATCGGGGCACAGCATTGGAACTCCTTAAGTCATTTCTGCCTAATCGACTACATAATGTGACTATGGGCAATATCGTCTCTAGGCAGTTCTCCTTGCCCAATGGAGTCCCCCAGGGTTCAGCATTAAGCCCAACGCTGTTTAACCTCCGTTACATCACCTGCATCGATAATCAAAGACTCCGGCTTTACTTTAGCATGTTGCGCGGATGACTCCCAAATTGTGGTGTCACTAGCAAAGAGCGATAACAACTTGGGCGAGGCTTTCAGTCTATGCATGACCAAGGTGAGCAACGGGATGGATTGCAACTGCCTGAAATTGAATGCATCAAAAACCGGTGTTCTCATCTTTGGCAACAAACCTTCTCTTTGGACACCGTACTGGTGGCCTCCAGAGCTGGACACTTTGCCCACACCTTCAAATAAAGTAAATAACCTAGGATTCCTGGTTGACAGCTAACTGAAATTTAATGACCAAGTTAATAAAATTACCTCTACCTCTTTCTGCTCCCTAAGGCTTATAAAAAAAATCGAAAAATGTTTGCCCCCAGAACTCTTAAAAACAGTAATCATGGCTTTGGTCCTCACAAGTATTGACTATTGCAATAGTCTCTACACTCTTGCATCAAGTTCTCTGAAAAGATTACAGATCCTGCAGAATGCTGCTGCCCGCTTCATTTTTAAAATACCCAAATATGAATCTGCCAAAGATGCCACTAGGAAACTGCATTGGCTACCAGTTAGACAACGATGTAAGTTCAAAGCCCTCTGCCTGGCATATAAATCTCTGCATGGATTTGGGCCAGACCATTTTAAGAGAAGATTTAAATGGTATGTACCAGTCAGAGCACTGCGCTAGGGTTCTGCCGGAAACATGATAGTCCCCCTATTCAGGAAGACCGTGTGGGGGTGGGGTGTGGGGGGGTAGTTTTTTCAGTGCCACCACGATACTCTGGAATAGTTTGCCACTGGCACTAAAAACAGCCCCTTCCCTATTTAGTTTTAGAAAAGCCCTAAAATCTTGGCTCTTCACACAGGATTAGAAGGCATCCTGTGTACTTGCATAACCCGCCACAGACATTGCCACTGCCTTTAGCTGTACCTTCATAGCGCCAAGACGCCCTCGGGCATGAGTTGCGCTATATAAATTGTATTTACATTAAAT
This sequence comes from Triturus cristatus, assembly GCF_964204655.1. Taxonomy (NCBI): domain Eukaryota; kingdom Metazoa; phylum Chordata; class Amphibia; order Caudata; family Salamandridae; genus Triturus; species Triturus cristatus. The sequence continues at coordinate 354,346,333 of NC_140594.1, forward strand.
TACATTACATCATTTGTTGCGGCAGCACAGTGTTATTATCAAGGCACATATTCTTACGAGAGATGACACTGTCCACTGTCCACACCTGGGCCGCGGCCAGCGCCAGAAACCCTGTCTCCCCGAAATTCGAAGCTACACAGGCACCGAACTCCGAGCCCCGGGCCTCGCAACAACTGGTGCCGCACCTCGCCCGATCTATGGTAGGACCTTACGTCTGCCGGCCCTGCCTTATCTCCTGCAACACCAGAGCATCCGCACACACGGTGACTACTACCGCACTCATCACAACCACTGCCCAGGACATCTCCACTGCCTCCTGCTCAACGCATGATCTCTCTGCAACAAGCCACTGAGACCTGGGACACCATCAACTTTCTCACGGAGTCCTGGCTCATGCCGCTCATCTACACCCGATATTGCCTTAGCAACACCCAGTGGCTACAATGTAACACACCGACAACACAGCAAACATGGAGGTAGTATTACCATCATCCACAATAAAACCATCCACTGCACCACCGCCATAGATGACACCACCTGATCATGGAACACCTCAACTTCCAACTACACCCGACTGCAAAACTATCAGAGGCACCCATGCCTACAGACCACCAAGACCTTGCCCAAGCTTCTGCTACACTATACCCGATTTCATCACCCCACTTGCCATTGGCTCCAAGCACTACATCTTCCTCAGAGACCTCAATTTCCACCTCAGCTATCCTGGTGGCAGCAACATCATCAAATTCCTCTAAAGCATGAACACCCTCAGGCCCACACAGCTAGTCATCAACCCAACTCTCATAACAGGGCACACACTTGACTCATTCTTCACAGCCAGCGACAGAGTCAAGTACAGCCACATCACCAAGCTCACCTGGACGGACCACGCCATCGTCCACTTCACCATCGCAAGTCCCCTAGCACCATGCACTGAAGCTGGAACAAAGTATCAGAGAGCCAGTGGACCGACACCCTCAACACCTCCCACCCAGACACCTCAACCAACCTAGAGCACGCCGTCCAGAACTTGTTCACCCAGATCACTGATTGGGCTGACAGAGTTGCCCCCATCAAGCCCTTCAAACCTAAGAGACCCTTCAAACAGGCCAGCTGTAAACCATGGAACGTAGACTACAAACATGCAACTGCAAACAACTCGAATGAAGGTGGCATGCCAGCAAGGATACCACAGACCGAGCCTCCTTCAAAACGTTGTGCAACCAATAGCACCAACTCCTGGAAAGGACAAAAAGGAACGTCCTCTCTAACCACATTGAAGCCAGTTATAGCCACAGTAAAGAACTATTCAACATCATCAGGGAGTTCTCCCACCCCCTCAGCCTCTGCAAACATCATCATCCTCTATCAGGACCTCTGCGACATACTGGCTGACTTCTTTAATAACAAGATCTCCACCATCTTCAAAATCTTGGAACCCTAGCCCTCCGCTGCCTATACCCTGAGCCTCATTGCGCCCACAGATGCAAACCCCGACCACCTGCTAACCACCTGGGACCAGCTCACTACTCAAAACACCAACACATCATTAACTCAGTCCACTCAGGAGCACCCACGGACCACTGTCCACACTACATTTTCTACTTTGGGAGCAAGTCGATCAGTATCCAACTCACCACCATCCTCAATGCATCCATCATCTTGGCCACCATCCACAATGAATGGAAGCACGCTGAAGTAAAGCCTCTTCTCAAGAAACCATCCACTGACCCAGCGAAATCAAGAACTACCATCCCATCTCTCTGCTCCCCTTTCCCACCATGGTCCTAGAAAGCCACCAACTGCCAGCTTACGCAACACCTGGAGAGCAACAACCTTCTGGACATCTCCCAGTCAGGATTTTGCACCAACCACAGCACCAAATCCGCCCTCATCACTGCAACGAGGAAATCAGAGCCCTTCTTGACCATGGGGAAACAGTGGCCCTGATCCTGCTCGACCTCTCAGCTGCAGTCAACACTGTATCCCAGCACACCCTGATCAAGAGTCATCACTACATTGGAGCTCAAGGAGACACCTTCAGAGCGATCACTTCCTTCCTCACTGGAAGAACCCAGGTAAATCCACCTTCATCTCTCAACACACGAGCATCATCTACGGCATCCCTCAAAGCTCATCCCTCATCCCCAATGTGTTCAACACCTACATGACTCTCCTGGGAAACATAGTTATGACCCATGGACTAAACATCATATCCTACGCCTACGACGCCCAGCTCATCCTCTCTCTATCAGAAGACCCCTCCACCATGAAGGCCAACTTCCACAGGTGCATGACAAGAATCGCCGACTGGACGAAAGACAACTGTCTGAAACGCAACAAAGACAAAATGGTAGTACTGATCTTCAGGAACAACACCTCCCTGTGGAATGACTCCTGGTGGACTCCTAACTAGGGTCCTCAACCGTACCAACAGACCATGCCCACAACCGCTGCATCGTCTGCACAGTAAACTCACCATGAAAAACCAAATCAATGCAACCTCCCCCGCCTGCGTCCTCATTCTTCACATGCTTTGCAAGATCTTTAAATGGCTTTCCATCAACTCCAGACGCAGCGTCACCTAATCTCTAGTGGCTAGCCGGTTGGACTACAGCAACACACTCTACACAGAAATCTCCTTGCACCACCTGAACAGGCTACAGACCATACTGAATGCAGCGGCCAAACTCATCCTCAACCTCCCCAAGCAGGCCCACAACACCTCCCACCTCAGAAAACTCCACTGGCTCCTGATTTAGAAGAGATGTCACTTCAAGAGGATGATCCACACATACAAAGCCCTGCACAACCAAGGACCAGCATTCATCAACCACAACTTGGACTTCCAACAACCTCCAGACACTTGTGCTCCATCTCCCTCTACCTCGCTCACACCCCTCACGTACGTCGAAGCAACAGCGGTCATGGAACAACCTCTGGACCTCAAGACCTGGCTGTTCGATTGAGCCCCACTTCCGCAGCAGGATTCTCAGCACCTGGATAACCTCACAGGTGATTACCCATGCTCTACAAATCTACTTGCGAAATGAACTGAGTTGCCACAGAATTCAAAACAGTGAGGTGAGTTATTAAAAAAGTTAACCTAAATAAGTAGGTAGGCTCTGTATATTACTTCACCGTTTAAATGATTAATTATGGAAAAATAACTGTTCTTGAAGGTTTTTTTAGAATGTGACCTTCAGGGTCGAATATTTTACAACTGATCATCTGGCTCCCCACACCAAAAGCAGGTATTCTCCTTCTCAAAGAAGCTCTTGAGGGCTTGCAGCCCTGCAGGGGCCTTCAGGGAGTTTCATCCATACCTCCTCTGCCTAGTTCGGAATGGACGTGTAGGAAGATAAATTCCAGTCATTTTACATTCTGTGTTTTTCTCTTTCGTAATCTGTTGCCCCCTCAAAACATTTTCCCCCTCCCATTCTCATCTCTTAGAGGTAACCTTAAGTTGGTGTACAAATAATCAACAATAATACAGCACTCTGAAAAGACCTAGGTGATGTGTAGTGCTTTACAAAACTCACCATATATACATAAATAAATAATAGGACACATTCTCTGCTGTCACCCCAACATGTCACCCAGAGATGTTGCAGCCTCTGCTACCACTTGCATTCAGTGATGCAGCCTCACAACCTGCCTCAAAGTGCATTACACCATAAAAAAAACCTCGCATCATATGTTAAAAGCAGCTCCTGTTTTAGCTCATGCTTGCATTCTAGATGCATTCTATATTTAACGCTTCATTCAAAACGTAAGTCTTGCAGCTGATCGTATCCTGCATGTGACGGGTTTGAACTCTCACAGGCCTGATTTAGCTGATCTTTCCAAGGCTGTTAAAATGAGTACCATGGGTTCATAACAAATGCCACTAGTCACGGTCGAACGGTTAGGGGGTTTGTGTAGGCAAGTGTCTAATTTTTGTCAGGTAAGTCGTGATGCATCACTGCTTTGCTTGACCAGGTGTATCATTATGGAGTGCCAGTTGTTGGTTGGTAATGGTGGATAAAAAACAATCCATTAACGGCCTCACTATCCCAGGTCACGGGCTTGTGAAAGTAAATATTTTTTTATTTAATAGCTAAGAAATTATTGGGCGAGTTTCTTCAGCGGCTGGTCCTAGCTTCAAAAAACAAATAATCTTTGTCTATGTAAAAAATGCCAGAAGTGATTTTTATTAATTCAGTCATCGCATGTGCAAAAAAATAAAAATAGGTATATTTCAAGTTGTTATTATCCACATCTGGGCGCCCTAGCAGACCTAGAGTTCGTTATTTTGTTCACAGATTTCCCTTCTAATGCTTTTACATCCAGACACTCATATAGTTTTAAGATCAAATGAAAGGAAGTCCGTATTTAAACACAATGTTGTCTGGATTCGGGAATCAAATTGTTCTGGGGATGAACAAACCAGTTTGTTTCTGTGTATAGTATCCAGACGGACTTCTTTCATCGACGCCCCTGCTCTCACATAAAAAGAGGATAACACGACTTTGCTTCCCTAGCAAGATGTAGGGATTATTATGATGGAAGCAAATCTGTAAATTGGAGCCTTTTAGGTATTTTTTAAATCATCTGCAAGAGAGAGGTTTGGTGTCCACTGTGTACCAAAACTGGGGTGATTCTAGCAGCATTTGGAAAGCCAATAGGCCAATTTCAATATCAGCGTCATATAATTAGAAACCTGTGTATGGCAGATGCGGTTTCTAACTATTGTCACCAGGATCTAGAAATTTATGCTTATGATGCCATCTTTTGTCAGAAAGATTTCTTGCTGGGACATCTTCATATAAAGTAGTGAATGAACCATCTGCTTAGCCATAAACAAGAAGCAAGGAACCAATGCTGACCATAAATGAACGCTCCCACACATCTGGGTTTAGTGTCAGTATCCATATGGTGCTGACTCTGGGAGCGCAGACCCTCAGGGAGGGGGTCACTTTTTAAAAGGCAATTAATTAGAGAAACCCTTTGTTGAAAACAAACCACAGCGTCGTTTGAACCTCCATAAACACTGCTTTTGATGGTTCAGCAATAGCTTTAGAACCAAATGATCTCATACAGTCTGAATGCTGTGCCTGAACTTCAGTAAAAGTGGAAAATATGAAAGTTTTATCTTCCGTGGAATACAGCTTTTTGAAACATTCTGTCAACTTAGTTTGCTACTTATGATTGGGCTTTTCAAATAATATCTACAAATTGATAGTTCAAATTGAACTTTGGAAATTGAGAATGTAACTCTTTTGGGCCAGTTTCTAAACAATGTACGGCTGTCCAAGCCTGCATACTCTTGTATCCGGATGGTGGTAACGCTCTGTTCCGTGGCCTGCCTGACTCCACATTGGCACCCCTGAAGTGCATACTACTCACCTCAGCAAGTCACATCTGGGGCTAGAAAAACTATGATTCCATAACCCCCACCCTGATGAAACTCAATTGTTCCCTCCCAATGCTGGCCCGTACCATCTTCAAAACCTGCTACAACAATTACAAAGCCATCATGAACAGCACCCCACTTATCTTGCAGATAAGCTCCCTATCTCTGGTGGTTCTCTGCACACCCGCAGTCAGTACACCATTAGACTGCAAACTAAGAAATGTACAAAAAATAAAACAAAACTGCGGGTCATTTCCATCTACACAGCCAGGATCTGAAATAACATCCCAGTATCCATCAGGACCACCCAACTGTGCTTCAGTTTAGCTAAGAGTTGAAGAGAGACCTCTTTTCTGCTCTGCTGCCTTTCCACTAGGTTTGCACTACTGCAGTACCATATACACAAATACATTGATCTTTATGCCTAGTCCATTCCTTGAGTTTGCCTTGACAAAATCTACAAATTAGACCTCTCGACATCCAAAATATTAATAGAAAATCTCATTGAATGTTAAATTTGACTGCTGTAGCAACAAGGAAACAAAGAATTAACTCGCTACAGTGCATGGCATCATCAAAATTCATAGGAGAAGTTGTGTGGGCCAGGTTTTAGAGACATAACGCGCAGATAAACACAAAAAGCTAAACCTGAATCCTGGGCACACGTATATGAGTATACAAATGAAATTTCATAAACGTAAGTCCATTTGAGAATTATCACATTAACCCCTTCAGTGCCCATGACGAGCTGGACTCGTCATGGGCCGCGGTGGCGCTGTGCCCATGACGAGTCCAGCTCGTCATAGACCCCGCCCGCTAATGCAACGGCCGGCACTGGGCGGGGAAAGGGGCGGGCACTGAAGGGGTTAAAGTTCACAGAAGAGTTGTTTCTTGATTCTTTTATTCTTATTGCGTTGAAAAGCAACCAGCCAACACGTGTTTCGTCTAGGAAAATACTCCCACGACTTCTTCAGGGCTGTGTGGAATGGTGCAGAGACTCGTAAATTCCAAAGCCGGTGATAATTCCAACCCGGCTGGAAAGGCGAGTGCAGTTACATTAATTAGGCGTGATCAGGTACTTGGACATCTGTATTCTTTTTTTTTTTTAATTCTTTTTATTAAACATGTGCAGCATTATTCAACATAGGTACAGTTCCATCCGATCAATGACAGTGAATACAGCGACATCAAGGTACATAGAATTGGAAGAATGATACATGTTATGGTGAGGGGGGACTGTCACTTTCGGGGTCACCTGGTGGGGTACATATGTAGCCTCGATATACATTCCAAGGAGACCAGATCTTGGACCACTTTTGGAGACAGCCCCTAGCTGCGTAAACTGTCTTCTCCCTCAGCATGCACCAGTCGAGGTCCGACTCCCAATCCGCGACCCTCGGGGGCAGCGTTGCCCCCCAGTGTTGAGCGATGTTTCTTTTAGCAATCATGCATCCCAGTGCGACCCATTGCATGGCGTGTGTGTTTAGGTCAGGGGGTTCCCAGATATTAAGGAGGCATCTGGGAGCTTCAGGCCGTATGTCAAGCTCCAGTACCTGGCTCATAATGTGATGGATGTCTTGCCAATAGGCCTGTATTGGGTCACAGTGCCATATTATATGAATAAATGTGCCCATCTGGGTGCATCCCCTTTTACAATACCCATCCATTGAGGCACCCATGTGCATCAATTGGGGCCCAGTGATGTAGATTCTGTGCAGTATTTTTAGTTGCACAAGTCGGAGGCGCGCCGGGATGGCGACAGTCTTGGGGGACATCTGTATTCTTAGTAATGGAGCAATGTAATCGAGATGCCGGTGATAATTCCAACCCGGCAGGTCTAAACCGCAAGGTGATTAATTGTGCAAATCTGTATTCAAACATAGGTGTATGTTTCTGTGTTCATAAGCTGCCGTGGGTGAGAACACAGGTACGTGCCTGGCAATTGCAATTATTGAAGTTCTGCACAGCTTCTTCCCGCGGCTCGCGTTGGTTCGATTCTGTCCAGAATCGAACCGACGCGAGCCACAGCAAGACGAGTCGTATAGTCTGGCGACAAGTGTGTTGTGGGAGACGGTGTCAAAGGCCGCTGATAGGTCGAGTAGGATGAGGGCTGCGGAGTGGCCTTGGTCCAGGAGGGTGCGGATGTCATCTGTGGCGGCGAGTAGGGTGGTCTCTGTGCTGTGGTTGCTTCGGAATCCGGATTGGGACGGGTCGAGGACGGCGTTCTCTTCAATGAATCGTGTCAGTTAAAAGAGGAGAACTCTTTATTTAAACTTAAACATACTGCACACTGGTGAGAAGCTGGACACATCCACACTGGACAACTTCAGCAGGAATTCTGCCCTGGCTAGTGTATCTCATTGAGCTGAGATAGATGGCCTGTGCACCTTCAAGCTGCTAGCAGAAACAATTGACATTTCCACCATTATTTTGGATGAGTAGCTAAGTTCCGCTTGGAGGTCCTAAATATCATTTCAAAGAACAGTGTAGGCCACGTGGGATGACCTGCTGGTCTCCTCTGCCAGCTGCTGCATTTGGTGATTTCCAGTGCCTTCTGTCCACATAATGTTTACCCTTTGGTTGCATGTATGGGAGGACAAAAATCCAGTTTTAGTTCTAGACAGCGGGGGAAGGTAGGAAAGAGCCTGCAAGATTGTTTATGTTCAGACCCGTAGGCGTGGCTAATCCCTAATTACACAGGATGTATTGGTCTGAAGACGGCCATGGGCTACACTGCATATGTGTTGTCCACAGGCTGTGTCCAGCCCTACAGATTGGTGGGGGTTAAAGGACACCCATTGTCAGTCCCTTTGGCTGTGCCTCACATTGGTGCCTCCAATCCACCAAGTCACTATCCTCTATAGGTTTTTTTGCTCCAAGATGTGCCCACTCTGCTTTTCAACCTCCATCAATGCTCCTTGACTAAACGCCATAGATGCTGCTGTGAGCAAGTTGTTTGCGTATCAGCTGCTTGAGTTTCATGTACTCCCAGCATATAAATACAATCGTGCTCTACTGTGCTACAACTCAAGGTATCTGCAGCAGTGATGCCTTTATCGGCCCCCTTCACTACTGCTTCCAGAAGGAGGGCACTGACTCTCATGCAGTGCCAGATGAAACACTGTGAAGGCCATTAGACAGTCGAAATTTCGGAACCCCGTCGCAACTTATCTCCTAATACGTTTTTAATTACATTAATACAGTATTTTCTCTATAGAGTCTTTAATGTAATGTTTTCATTTCTTTGAGTTGATTCATTTTGTTCTATCTTTTGGAAACAATTTGAGAAGCTTGATTGCAGTTTACTTTCAAGATCAAATCAATATTATTTTGATCCTTTGTCGAGGGGCCCCTGAAAGGAGTGAGGCACATAGACTGGTGCCTACTTTGCCTTTGATAATCAGGAGCTGTTCTCCTGCTACCGTAGCACAAATATATGATAATAACAAATCAAATAATAATGTGATTTATTGACTGTTGACTGGACCTTAGTAAGCCAGCACTATACCTGCTTTCCAGTGAATTTTCCTTGACTAACCCATAAATGTCCTTTCTTCGTTTGCTTCTCTGCTCATCACCCTAATTCTCTCATAATGTATCGGGATTTTAAGCTGTCCGTTCTTTTTAGCAGTTATACGTTTTCTGGCTGAGCCCTGCGGCTCGTAATTTGCAGTGTCGACTGTCAGAGAGCCAGCCATCCTTGGCCTCTTGCACTTTTAATTGACACATCTCCAGAGCCGCGGATGCTCAGTATTTTCATCATTCCTTTTTTTAGCATCATAGGAACGCCAGTCTTCTCCCCTGAATAATGACACGCTGTAATTGGACAGTAGTCCTGCGCGAGACATCTATTTCGCAATCTGGATGGCTGAGTCATCCTTCCCATCGTCCCCCAGGGCAAGGAGTGGGGTCTGCTATAAATAGCTCTTGTTACAGCCACTTCCCGGGTTCAGGGCTGGTTCCTATTGGGAGTGTATTGTACCAAGGCAGTCCTACATCGAAAAATAATGTGTTATTGAATTTCCTCTCAGACCACAGCAGGCAGTACGACAGCATCAGATGAGGTGGGTGGGAGGACACAACTTGTGGCATTGGTGGTACTGACCCACTCCATTTTGCGGGTGGTCTTAGGACAGCACCCTGTGGTATGAATAGGAACCATGATATAACCATTATTGGTCAGGCCTAGCTGATGCTCGCAGCTCTATCAACGTCCGATGCCATGCTTGGGTTGTTGGGATACCCTGGCCAGTGTACTCCCTGCCAAAGAAGAATGCCTTTACACCACATAGGCCCCTAAGAGAAACTACCACTGCTTTTATTTATTTGAAAGCGATTCTCCTCTGTCCTCTGTGCCCTTCTCTCCCGCCTTTACTGTTTCTTTCACAGAAGTTCCTATATCTCTATCCTCAACTTCTGCTTCCATCTCTCCATGTACCCCTCTTGTTTCATTCCCTTTTTTAACTCCTGTTCTTTTATCTCTTCTTCAATAACCCCTTCTTTCACCATGCATGCTTAAAGCCGACTCTCTCTCCCTTAGCAAACATAGGGGCATATCAACAAGGGCTTTATCTCTGCTTTTTTGGCTTTAAAAGCCAAAAAAGCAGAGATAAAACTAGCACCCTATCAACAACAGGGTGCTAACACGCAAATTTGCATGTTAGCACCCTTTTACTCTACGCTTCCCCTTGCATCTCTAATGAGATGCAAAGGGGGCGTTCCAGAGTAAAATAATAGGAGAAATGTCGCTAAGCGACATTTCTCCTATTATCAAGAATGTCGCTAACCCTGTTAGAGACAAAAAAAGCAGCGCTAACCGCGGTTAACGCTGCTTTTTTACGTCTGCTAATTTTCAGACTTAGCCATGATATCCTATGGAAGGAGGATATCATGGCTAAGTTTGCCTGTCCCTATCAACAAGGTAACGTGTGATTATCGCTGGGCTTCCAGCGATAATCTCACGTTAGCCTGTTAGTGTGTAGATTTTTATCGCTATTGAGGTAAGCGTTGCTAATAGCACGCTATCTCAGCGATAAAAATTCACGCTAGCCGGCGATAATTATCCTCACGCCAAGAGCGCTGAGCGATAATTATCGCCGGTTGTTGTTGATATGCCCCATAATTCTCACTCTTTGCTTCGCTCCTCACATTTTAGCCTGCCGTTTCTTTTCCATCTCTTTTTATGACATTTTCTTATTTTTCCTCTCTTGCTCATCCCTTGCATTATATTCTCTTCCTCTATCTCCCCCTCATATATTTCCTTCCTATTGCATCCTTCTCGCACCTGCTTACTTACTCCCTCTTCTACTTTACTCCTTGCTTTACTATATTTCTCGTGCATTTCTGCCACCCTCTTTCGAGGAAAAAAACAGTTGCATGTATATATCTATATATATATATATTTTTGCAAGGAGCACAGCCTGGGCATCAGGAAATTGAGGTATTTTTCCAGGACAACACATTTCAAGAGCTGGGTTTAAACCGAGGTATTTCATTCCTGAGATCCAGCAATTGCGCCTCATCTCTTACCTTTGATTCTCCCTTGGGACTCGTCACCATTGCCAACTTTCAGCATTCAATGCACTAGTTATGCAGCCTCCGGAAGTGCAGAGGCTCAATCACCATCTTTATTTGTGATGTGAAAGACTTCGCTGTTCTCAATGAAGTTCGATAAAGGAATGTAATTCCACAGGGACAGATTACCAACATTTATCCAAAAAACATCCCCATAGTACTATTTAATGCTTGTCCACGTACTGATGGCACTTATTACGCCAACTGCTGTATACTTTTCTCCATAAGTGTTTCATTCTTGGATGAATATTTCATTAATTTAACACTCACACCTGAATCTTACTGTGTTCATTATTTTTTTTATATTACTAGTTATTAAAGACAATACTAATGTTATACAAACAGTCATACGTCTTCATACAGAGCAATACATTAATCAAAGGTTCATCTTGCTTCCCACCCAATTCTATCATTCCCACTTTGAGCTCGCAATTTTGCAGTGTCTCACTTATTCTATAACTGGGGCAGGGGGATGGGTCACTTTTCATGGTTCACAGTTGTTTCCCCAGTACTCATTCCATTTATCCCATATTTGTGACCATTTCCTGGGACAACCCCTAGATTCATATACTGTTTGTTCCATCAACATACACCAGCCCAGATCTTTCTTCCATGCTGGAAGTGTTGGTGCCTCATGTGCGCCCCATAGCTTAGCAACGTTGCACTTGGCTACCATCATCCCCAATGTCACCCAGATCAACCTAGGTCTGTGGGATCCTGCACATTTAGGAGGCATAATCCTTTTGTGTGTTCTATCTGGGTTCCCAGGACTTCTCCTATACATTGGGTCACTGCAGACCAGTATCGCTGAATGTATACACATTCCCAAATAATATGTATGAATGTGCCTTCCCCGCCACATTTTCTGCCACAGTTATAATCTTCTCTATATCCCATTTTCACAAGAGTTGGACACAATAGATATACCCTATGCAGAACTTTGAGTTGCACAAGCTTTGGTCTAGAAGAGATCGCCACTTCTCAGGGGACGCTAAGACTTCTTGCCAGTCCTTGACTTCCATACTTCCTTCATCAGTTTCCCAATGCTCGCACAGCCGCAGGAGGGGATCAGTCATATTTTTGATTAACTTCTGGTAGGTCAGTGAATTGGCTTTTTGGGGCATGTGTCCATCAAGGATTCTATCCTCCAGCGGGGTGGATTCTGCAATAGATTCCCCTTTTGGAATGACTGCTCGCAGGGCATGTCTAATTTGTAAGTATCTGAAGTATTCTATGTCCGCAATTTAGAATTCTTTCTGTAGCTGCGCAAAGTGGACAACATCTTCCTTTTTTCATAGGTCTCCCACCCTTGAGATTCCAATCATATCCCAGTTGTCAAAGTCCCTGGTGTTTCTCAAATTGCCAAGTCTGAAGGAGTCCCACAGTGGGGTCATCCGTGTGATTTTTCCTGTCTCCCCCCCCCCCCCGACTTTTGTTTGCAGTATGCCATATTCAAACCACATGATCAGTGGGGCCCGTCAAGCACAATTTTGCTGAGTTCGAATATAGTACTCTAATATAATCACCTTCAGGGAGGAGCCATCAATCCATGTTATACCCAGGGTCATTGCGGGGTCTATATAGGCCTTGGTTTATGGCTGCAAGATGTGCTGCCCAATAGTACCTTCGCACGTCTGGTAGTCCTATGCCACCGTTGTACCTTCCCATTATCAACTTTTGTGTCGCTATACGGGGCAGTTTCCCATCCTACAGGAGTTCTCTCTGTGCCCCTTCAATGGCTCTGAAATAATCAGTGCTAATCGGATGTGGCGAATTTGGCAAAATATACAGGAAATGCGGTAGAGACATCATTTTGAATAAGGTGGCTCGGCCCAGTAGGGACAGGGGAAGAGTTTTCCAGTGTTTTGTCGCTTCTTAGTCGCTGCAGCGGGGGCAATAGGTTATGTTCATAATATAGTGCCGGGTCTTTGGTGACATATATACCCAGGTACTTAAACCCTTCCTGCGCCTTTTCTATCAGATAATTGTGGTGTAGGGTGCGGAAGTTCCCTCTCAGCATATATATGACTGATTTACCCCAGTTTGTGGTATAGCCGGAATATTTCCCAAAATTGTTAAATATTTGTAGTGCTCTGTGTATCGAGGCCCTTGGCAAGGCTAGGTACAACAGTATGTCATCGGCATACAATGAGATGCGATCTTCCGAGCCCTCTGCCCATTGTAGGCCCCTTATGATGGGATCTTTTCGTATACACCACGCCAGTGGCTCAAGCATCAGAGCAAAAAGCAGTGGGGACAGTGGGCATCCCTGCCTAGTTCCCCACTCAAGGGTAATTGTTGATGATTTTTGCTTGTTCACCACCACTTGCGCAAGCGGCTTGGCATATAGAAGTTGGATCCAGCTTAATTTTTTTTAGCCTAATCCCATTTTTTGAACTACGGCATACAAATATGGCCACTCGATAGTATCAAACGCCATGGTAGTGTCTAAGGGCACCACCACCCGGTCGTCTTGTAAGGTATTCGTTCTACTCAGGACTCCATAAAGCCGTCGGATATTACGTGAGGTATTTCTTTCTGGCATGAAGCCAGATTGATCCGGATGCACAAGTTTGGTAACAACTCGGAGCAGTCGGGTAACCAGTAACTTTGCCCAAACCTTGACTTTGGCATTGAGTAACAATATTGGTCTTTGGGAGGAACATTTATTTTTGGGTTTGCCACTCTTGTGGATGACCACAATAATAGCTAGTCTCTGCTCTGCTGGGAGCAAACCCTGCTCACGGCTTTCCAGAAACATCTTGGTGAGGTGGGGCGCTATTTTGCTAGGGACAAGTTTGTATAGCTCGAAGTGCAAGCCATTTGGGCCCATCGACTTTCCGGCTTGTAGGTCTCCTATGGCCCTTTCAACTTCCATGGTGGTGAGATCACCGTCTAGTGTCTCAAGATCGTCTGGTGAGAGGGTTGGTATTGGCATATCCGATAAAAGGGACTGTGACTCTTTCTCTGTGGATGTTACATGGGACTTAGACATTTGTTGAAAGTGGCTCGCAAACTCGTCCGCTATCTCCGGGGGGTCTCTGATCTGTCTATTAGAGTTTTCGATTAATTCAACAACAAGCCTGTTAGTTTACTCTCTACGGTTTCCCTGCTTTTTCTCCAGCCTCATAGATTTTGCAGCGCGTAGCTCTGTATTGGGACTGCAAAGCATCCGTGGCTAGATTTTTATATTCTTTCCTCTTCATTTTCAGTAAGTGCTCGTCCTCCCCTGAGCGTTCCTCCCCTGACCCTCCTTCGAGTTCTAGGATGTCAGTTTCCAGCCTGGTGAGTTGTGTATTTTTCTCCTTTGGGGTCCCGACGATCAAGGAGACCGCCTGTCCCCTAGTTACCGTTTTAAATGCCTCCCAGAGCGTCAAGGCGGAGTTTACTGAACGTTAATTTTCCTGAAAGTACTGTTTAATTGCTAGCGTCATTTTAGTCTTAATTGAGGGGTTTTTCAAATGCCAGGGATTTATTGGAGCAATTCTACCTACTTTCGATTCGCCTACCCCTAGCAGGGTCCACTTTGGGAATGGTCCGAAATACCCCTGGCCAAGTGGTGCACCTCTTTAATCTGTCCCACTTGTCCTGCCGGCACAATGATATAGTACATTTTGGATAGTGAGTTGTGGGCTCCGGAGTGAAGAGTAAACTGCCTCTCAGCAGGGTTCAGTGTACGCCATGCATCAGCCAGCCCCATAGCTCCCAGGAAGCCATTCGAGTGGAGGGTTCAACTGTGTTCATTGTTAGTAATTTGGCTAAGTGCTTCTTTGTCTGGTGGGTAGTAGGTTCAAGTTAATACTTGTGATCTGTATGCTTCTTGGCAGATAGCTCCTTGAAAGCCAAACGCCTGACTTTACCAGAGGAGCAGTATTCGGAACAGAAAATCTGATACATTCCTAGACTGAATTGTTGAATGACACACAGATTGAATGCTGAGCAATCTTCTTTTTCATGTGAGCGCAAATTGGTCTCACCACCGTTAGGGAGCCCAGTCTTTTCTCTGTAAATAAATAAGCGGGCTGCGATGCAGTGTTTCAACAGCAGCAATTGACAAAGTAAAATGATTCTGTCTTTTGTGATCAGGGCCTGATACATGAAACACAAAACACAAAACTATTGCAAGAGCACAGACCTCAAAGACCTTTAAAAGCCGACACTTGCCAGCAGACCATTGTAGAAAGGCATATTGTTTGTTTTCTTTTTAGACGATGACAGACAGTACAGTTGTATGCAACTATATGGAAGTCAATAGTATTGACCTACACATATATCGTGTTCACAATATCTACCAGCACCTTATCACCGTGAGCATACACGCGGAAGTTCTCGTTTTACTGTTCTAAAAGCACTTCTACTGAGCTTGTTGACGGAGTTTAAATGACATAGTGGATATAGCATAAAAGGAAGCCGGTATTAAAATTTTGATAGCATAGTTCTTCGCCCCTTGAACTCGTTAATATATGCTTTCTTCTCAGATAGCGACTTTGAAAAGACAACTTTATATATGTTTCTTATTAAATTAGTGTCTCGTGTGCATTATTCACATGCAATTGCTTTCAAACGTCTGAGAGCTCGAGCTAAAGAAATTAGGCTGAAATGCCCAGATGAGCTCTCAATTTCTACCGAATATAATGAATTTGGACTGAAGGTCTTTTGGATATAAAAAGCCTGGGCTGTATGGGGGCTTCAAACAGAAATCACTAGTTTTGAAGGAGGTTTGGAAAGATCAGAGCTGCAGATGATCGTTACTTGATGGAGAAAAGGGGATTGAGGCCCTATTGTTAAGACCTCGACCTCCTGTTATATACAGATGAGATGTAATATCAAAAAGATAGAGTAACGATCAATAAGGGAACTGGCAGATAATATAGTCAAGACCTGGGGGCAAAAACACATTTGGCTACTATGTGCTACAACTACTTCCTTATTGTGGACATTCTCTAAATGCATCAGCGTTATACTCATGACCAAAGCGACTCCAGAAGGTCCTGCATCTTAAGGAAATGTCCAAAAAGGTTTAGGTGCATGTCAAGACCCTGTTCAGAGGACCACGGGTCAAGCAGGAACTACTGGACCCAACCGTGGGGGTTTTGGCCTTTTACTCTTGGTGTCCCGGGGCCGACCTACTATGAATCCTGAGCAACTGAGCCAAGTACCTCTTCAGTGCTTGACTTTCAGTGAAAGCACAGGTCGAGCAGTCCAAGGTTCGTCAAGGGGGAGGTAGACACAGAGGGTTGAACATAGACTCACAACTCAAAATACTCTCATCAGAAGCAATAAATGATTGCCCAGTCAAATACTTGCCTTTGTGAAAAAGGAACATTTATTTACGAAAACAAAGTAAAATACGTTTGCAGACTACACACATAGTCCCGTCATGTCAGGGCTCTAGTATTTCATTGGCAGGACCCTGGATCCTACTGCCCTCTCTCCAGCTGTAGTTGTTATTCCCTATTCAATATAGGTGACATTCAGGTTAAGCCCCACTAGTAGTCAAAGTCTCAGGAGACCCATTGTGACTATTAAAGTCAAAAGTGTTCCAGTGCCGAAGTGCTATTTTGCAGGCAAGTTCCCCCGGGCCGTCTGCCCTATAGATAAGTGTTACCTGCACCAGCAGAATCTGAGTGACAACAGTGTTTGAGCTCACCCCTTCCTGGTTGCTGAAGCTGCTGTGGCTTCCTCCAGTAAGTCTTTCACATGCCACCCAGGAGGGCTTTAGTTTGGTGCCCATGAGTTCCTCACACGTGGCCCTACAGCGGCCAGAGGCATTCTCGATTCTCCCTTTATACTGGTATGTTCCTTGTGATCCCCCGCATGGGCAACGGGGGTGCAACACTCCTGGTGCTGGTCCTCATTCGCAGGTTGAGCCTGCACGATTTACACGGTAGTCTCCTTCCTCCTCCGATGGTCTCAACCAGCCCATCCTCCTTGCATTGTCCCAGTGGCCCCCGGGTCACTGTTCTTCTATGGTACATGTAATACAGCCCAATTGATATAGCACCGATCTTCATGGTGGCCCCACCCAGCACACAAGGTCACCAATTTAGCTCCGCACAAGGACTAAAGCCCGATTGGCACGGCAGTACTCTTCACAGTGGCCCCACCTGACATACGGGACCACTGAATTAAAACCTGTACATGGACGATGATCCATTTGGTGCAGCAATGGTCATGACTCACTTCACGTGGCCCTCCACTGGCATACGGGGGTCACCGACTTTACCCTGCACATGGTCAATGACCCAATCAGAACAGCAGCCATTGTCTCGCTTCTTGCTACAGGTATTCCATCACCAGAATCCTCCGCCAGACCTCGCTCCCTCCAACGCACTCCTCTTCCTCACAGAGAACACTGGTCTTATCAAGTAGGCAGGCACTGGTGCTACAGTCTCTAGGGGCAGATGGTCTTGAAGTCCCAAGGTGATGTTCCCTGACCCTGCTGGGAGACTGGCAGGCTTTTGCCCTCAGCCACGGTCACAGGCAGAAGTCTTGAAGAGCTTCTCCTCGCGCAGCCCGACTGGCTGCTTGACAGTTGACAGTTTTGGGGTCCTCAAACTCTCCTTTGTATAGTCCATTTCCACACACCAAATGTGATTTAGAGTGTGAGTCTTTGAAGTTCATTTTGGGGGTCTGCTTCCTTTTGAAGTACCCTCTCATCTGCCCTGCCCTTCCTTCAGGAAGGAGTCTGTCACAGCAGGATGGACTCCAATTCTGAAAGCCCCACAACACAGGCCTTGGATGTGAAGAGATTTACACCGGGATGTCAACCATAGTGATGCGTATTAAAAGGTTACACCAGAGCCTCAGCCCTACTCTTTATGATTCTCTTATCACCCCATATCCTTCCTGAGTTGTGCCCAGGCCCCTTTCCAGCGAGCTCTCTCTGAATCAAAGAGCACCCTTTGAAGTGTACTGAAGAGCCTGGCTCTTCCCCTCTCCAGTGTGTCCTACTCAGCTTAAAGGAATGCAGCAATCCACAAATCTGTCTGAGGGGCTTCCTCTACCTCCTCGCCTCATGCTCCTCCTGTTAGCCCTGGTTCTCCCAAAATGTCTTCCATGTATTGTACCATTCACAGGCACACATACATTCAGCACATGCATATTACATACACTGCATAGCACTACATCCTTCATATATTGTACTATTCACTAGCACACATACACCCAGCAAATGTATATAATATTCACACACTGCACAGCACTGCATTATCCCTGCATTGTACCTCTCACAGGCACACATACACTCAGTAATGTGTACCACACGCGCACTGCGCAGCACTCTAACCACACCATTGGACGCCAAAAGAGATATTTGTACACAGCAGCAGAACTTTAAATGAGTGAGCCCATAGACCTCACTCCAGGGACACAGGTAAAAAGGACCTACTCACTCCAACTGATCACTACATGGTATGCTGCCACCATCGCGCTCATGCTGCTTAACTCCTAGTAAAGGCACTAGGCTTTCACCACTATGAAGGTAACACTTTGGATGCCCCTCCCAGTCCAAAAAGACACCAATCTGTGACAGGCCTATGTCATGGTGCACAGGTGTGATCCATGTTTGCCAAGGACAACACAAATCAGCATTAGGGACCCAGACATCATTACAGCTGGGGCAAACAGGTCAGAGGTGCACATCCATCACCATGCAAGGGACTTTATCGTTGCAACAGTGCATTTCACAGAAACACTATCGGTCATTTGGCAAATAGTAAACCATCAACTGTCTTTTGAAAGGCTTGGTTTCCTTATACTGCTAGTAGAAAATTCACACTGTTGAAGCGACAGTTTCTTTGTGAGGGCGAAGGGGCGTCACCCCACCCGCTGTGGCGCAAAACGTGAGAAAGAGCCATTTTATTTTTCACGTTTAGCAGCGCAGCAGCCTGCAGCCAGGATTAGTGGGGGCTTGCCCTCCTCTGCTGTCATTTGGCAGCAGAGGAGGACTGGAGGAGCAAGATGGACCCTCCAAAGTGTGCATGTCACTTTGGCCAGCTCTCTTGAGCCAGCCAAAGTGACATGCGCAATTTGCAGCTCCCCACTCAGCTGTATAGACAGCTGGGTGTGGACCAAGCCCAGGCCTAAAGGGCCTGAAAGAGCGTCCAGCCAGGACATTCCATCCAATCCTGGTCCTGCTCTCATGCTAGTGAGAGTAGCACCAGGATTAGTTAGTGAAGTTCCTGGAGTCTGGAGCCCTCAGGGCTGATGGAAGAGGGACCGAGATGGTCAGATGCGTATCAGGAAAGGTAAGTGACTTTATTTATTATTATTTGCTACTTGCACTGCCTGCATGCACACACTCACCACTTAGTTGCCCACCCGGCCCAACTGTGCACATACGTGCCAACCGCCTCTGCCTATAGTATTGACTGTGCATGGCTGGAGGGAACTCATACTACTAGAGTCCTATGGCATTAAAGGGTTCGTGATGGGCTTGGTTCATCCAGGAAACATAAATACCTAATGCAATTCAATTGCCTATTTTCCAAATTTTATTGACCGTGCTTTTTTGTTCTTTTTGGAGTCATTAAGGACTATCATGGAAATTATATGTCCCGCATCAGGAGCTGAAAAGGCTTTAAGAAGTGGAATTTTTCAGCATCTAGTTTCAAGCCCAATGAAGTGAAAAAATCCTGTGTAATTAGCAGGGGTGTAAGCAGGCGTGCAATTCGTTCAGTGTTCATACAGATGTGCGCGGAGCTGTTAGATACTAGGTTTGCAAAGTACCAAGCTGTTAATTTTTGGTTCTACGTCAAGCCTCTTT
This sequence comes from Triturus cristatus, assembly GCF_964204655.1. Taxonomy (NCBI): domain Eukaryota; kingdom Metazoa; phylum Chordata; class Amphibia; order Caudata; family Salamandridae; genus Triturus; species Triturus cristatus. The sequence goes on from NC_140594.1 coordinate 354,366,069, forward strand.
CTTCCTCTACTCAACACGTAATGTTTGTTTATCTCTCGCAAGCAACTTCTTTTTCATTCCTGCTTTTTACTGTTGTCATGTGTATTGTCTGCTTCTTCCTTGTTAGTTGCCTTTTTCTGTCGTTATTTTGTTGTATGTCGAAGTCTAATTATGAAAAATAAGTCGAGGTCCCCAAAATGAGTGTTGGTACCCACGTCTTCCAACCACTGGCACAAATTAGGCACTGGATTATGATCAAGTTTGTGTCACATATTTTAAAACTGGCAGAATGTTAGTATCTGCTGTCCTGTGTGAGCACTGTCACCCATTACAAACATCATTTGTGAGAATTTGATTTCACTGCAAGAACTAGTCACAAATTGTTGATGTACGGTCATGATTCACGTGGATAGTGTACCGCTAGATCTCACATGGCAAGTTTACCATGTAAACAGAATGCTGCAGCTGGACCCAATTAGCTTGTGAGAATCTGGACAGAGGAATTGATCAAGGACAGTGGATTGCAGTTAGTGTGAGTTTTTCAAAGTATATGGAGTTAGCACCATACAGTATCTTTGTACCACCAACGAACGAGTGGTATAGTGAATCGGTTTAATAGTATGCAGCAGAGTTTTATTCAGTTGGCTGTTGAAGGAGAGGTAACATGTTTCCGACATGTGCCGGAAACTGTCTGGGTGTGTCTCTCCTGTTCTCACTCATGAACAGAAGTCTCTTCCTTTTTTGGTCATGGCTACAGAAAGCCTCAGATGTCTGTACCCAGACCTATTGTTTAATGTATACTTGAAGTGGCCTTTGGGCTTGTACTTTGCTGATGATTGGATTGCTTTGTTGTCCGTCTAAGTCATGTTGTCCTCATTCAATGACCTCCTCCCTATTTAAAAAAAATCATATATATATATATATTCACTAAAAAAGCAAAAGTTACAGGCACATTATAATTAGGTTCAGATTTTACATCCATAAAACCATAGAAATTCAGCAGTTCCAGTTATCTCAAGAAACTATAACTTGTGCCCTAAGGTAACGATAACTTGCGCCCCCACCATGCATAGTTTTCTCATCAATAATTTTATTTCAAATGTTGCAGTGATATTATCAATGATATCATAGAAGATGTCATGAGCGATGTAATATGTGTGGGTAATTAGCAGTGCATCGCGAGAGAGCGAATTAGAGTTCCCTTAGGGAATGAGTTATAGTTTCTTGAGATAACTATAACTGCTGAAATTTTATGGTTTTGTGTGTGTAAAATCTGAAGTTAACTATAACGTCCCTGTAACCTTTGTTTTTTTAGTGAATTTCTAAAGTTTTTTAAATTCTATTTCCTAAATATAAAGCACCTGTAACCTTTGTTTTTTTCCCAGTGAATTTCTAGAGTTTTTTTAACATAAAGTAATATTTAATTAATATACGTTAATCCAACCCCCCACATGTAGCCAACCTCATGCTGCACACGGCTCTTGGCCTGGCATGGAATTGTCCTGAGGACCTAACCTGTGGCCAACCGCATACATGCAGCCAACCCCACGCTGTGCATGGCCTTTACCCTTTTGCCTTGTGCAGTGGGGGAGGGGTTGGCAGCAACACCTGGCCACAATCCCCCAAAGGCAGCCAACCTGCGGTCCCCCTCCAGGGCCACTTTTGGCCCCGGGCACCCCATCCCATAGGGGCCCTGTGCATTTTGTAAGGGAGGGGCATGCTGCCCCACTCCCCTGGGCCGCTTTTGGCCCCAAGGACTCCATCCCCTGGGGGATTGTTCCCCGGGGCTGTAATCGGCCTTGGGAGGGGGGACCGCATACCCTTCTCCCCTTTTTAGGTCGAGCCTAGGCAGCTCATGTGCTGTCTGGAAGACGTGCTGTATTCATTATGTGGGCTTTCATTCCTCCCCACGCTGCTGATTGGTTAAGCAGAGCGTCACTCACATAAGCTTGCTTCTCAATGGTGTATTTACCTTCTATGTCCCTCCTTCTCATGTCTTGGTCTTCCCCTGGAGCATTGCCCTATTACAGGTATCCTTTCACAAAATTGTTTTCCCTTTGTGTGTGTGCACCCTTTTAGTTTTGCACCAACATGAGTTCCATTAATCACTCCTGTGCCATCCCAACACCACCATCTCCCACCGTCGCCGCTTGACCGGGCAAGCACCCAAGCTGCATGTTTTTTAGGGGGCTTCCTCGCTGTGCCGCCCCCCCCCCCCCAACCACCTATACCAGCGCACCGCTGCTTGTATATTTTAGGTCCCTGAGGGGGTTAGTTATATACTCAGCTTAGAGTGTGATAAAAATAATACTCCTAATTATCATTTATTTTGGCAGCCTGTAGATAATTATATAGCTTTACATTGTTAAATATTTTTCAACAGTCCTGTTTATAACAGTTTCATCTTTGCATTGATTGGTTCACTTTAGTAGCTCAATTTTGTTATAGTTTAACTGTTTTTCTAATTTGTTCCCCTTTTTTTCAGTTTCCCTTTTTACTTTATTACACTTATTTTTTTCCCATTTAAGAATGTATGGGTACTTTATTGACTCTCTTATATTACATATGATATTGTTATTAGCTTTGTTATTCCAAGATTTATAATTCTCTGTACCTTTATTCAGTGCTCTTTTTTGTATGGTCTTTTGTTTCCTACTAAAATTCAATAAAATATCTTTAAACAGAATGTGATAAACGCAAACCTTCACTGAAAAAAGTGCATTCGATTAAAGTGATGTTATAGTTAGGTATGGTAATAAGATGTTAACATACATTAAAAAGCAGAGCTTCACTGAAAAAATTGCCACAGTTTAGTCAACAAACTATATCTTGCCACCATCATGCACTACTTATGGACTCACATACTGTATAATTCATGATTTGTTAAATGACATTAATTGATGCCATCACTTTACATTACATGTCCAATTACATAATTGCTGACATTATTCATGATACTTCTCTTTACATCACTTCATAAACCCTTACGTCATTTAAAAAAAGAAAGTAGGTAGTAAAGAGTCTACAGCATGAACTGCGTAGAATTACTGTCTGAACATGTGTGGATGTACAGAATGGAAAAAGCGTTGTTCCTGGAGCCATGGTGAAAATAATATGGTGCACGTACTACCTACCAGTAAAGCTTGGGGTGCAAGATTTACTCCGTGTTAAACAAGGAAAAGGCTGAGAGCACCTGGTGTGGGTTACAGAGGCATGATTCAAACGAGGCTGTAGTTAAAGCCAAAGCCTGCTGCCAAAAGTCTGTGAGAAAAGCTAAAGCTTCTATTCACAATAGATTGCCCACTAGTGGATGTCTGGGCATCTGTCCATGTTAAATAGTTATCATACAGTGCTGTAGACAAATTTGATGTAAAGTGTTGTTTATAAGCTGTGGATGTTCATTTAAAGAACTTCCTTGAAGATGTTGAGGCATTCCACATTGTTGAAATATGTGCAACGTGGGGATGACCCATTTAGTCATGATTAAACTCGGTGTGCCTGTAACCATGGCTCTAAAGTTGACACCATTTTAGTCATCTCAGGAATGTGTGTAGTGTATGTTACCAAATTGCAGAGGGTTGTCGATAGGACCTAGCTGAACGTGTCATATAAGTGGCTAATGCATATGTGTCAACATATTAACTCAAAATTGTGTAAATATGTCTTTATTGGTATTTTCAGCAAAAACACCAGTGCAGGTAGTCAACATTAGCAAAGAATAAATACATGTGAACATTGTTTCCATGCCTTGCCCATTAATGTCCATCTGCCACCTGCTCGCAAGCTTTTAATTTCATCTCACAAGTGTGAGAGGATGGGGAGATCATGACCGTTCTTGGGTCGGCCTCCCCGATGTTCATCCCACTGGATTCCCGTTAGTACCCCATCTCCCCACCATCCACCTAATCCCGCTTAATGTAACCTCGGCCACTCGATCTCAAGGGTGGTCAGAATTATTGACATCTCCCAGGACCATAGGGTATAGCAACATACATGATTTTAAGGGATCCCATATGTCTCTCGGAATAGAGGATGGTGGCAACATTTCAGAGTATATAGACATTTATTCCTGGCAAAATAATATATCTTTAATCCAATCCTTGAATTTGGGAGCCCATTCCTCGCCCGCATTTGCATGCCACCCTTCGTTTGGCCAGTAGTAATCCAGTAGTAATCCAAGAGATACGTAGCGTTTTACTGTCACCTCCACATTCTTGGTGTATCCCAGTAATGCCACACGTGGGGTGAGTTGCTTCTGTGAGCTCGTCATTTGTGTCACAGCGTCAGCCACCTGTGTCCACTAGCTATTAACTGAAAGGCATGTCCACACCAGGTGGAGGAAGTCCGCTCCTTCTACCCCGCATCTGTCGCACTAATCATTGGAGCACAATTGGTAGGGGTGTAGCCTAGCTAGAGTATAGTTGATACAGTGTAAGAACATATAGTGTATTATGTGAAATCGGCTACTAGTTGTTATCTTTACTGTCTGTTGACCACAATAATCGATCTCCCATTGCAATCGTGCCTCAGCCTCCATTTCCATTTGTTCTGATTGAGCACTGCGGTACAGCATTGAGACTGTGTGTGTGAGGTTGGGTGTTTGAAATAGGGTATGCAAAGGGGTAAGTGTGTGCCGGCTCCAGTGGGAAATTAGGGGAAGCTGCCTTAATTTTATGCCTCAGCCAAATGTACAAGAATGTTTCCATCGGGGTTGGGACAGTGCTTCCGAAGAAGGCCTCTCTGCTCAAGAAGCTGCCCTCCTTGTATAAGTTCCCCCATGAGTGGATTCCAACCCTCGGGAGAATCTGTCTGCAACACGCTTCATGTATCACCGAGAGCTGGGGATGGTATGATAACCATAGCAGCAGGGAATATAACATGGGTATGTTGATCCGCTTGGCTAGTCAGTGGTGGTGCAGGCTACCGTTGTGATCTGCCCCGTTTTCCTGGGGCACGACCCTCAAAACCAGTTGTTGGGATTGGCACCATGTACCCCATCTCTATCGCCAGGTGGGGCATGTAGCAGGGACGGTGGAACCAATACACAGTGAAATGGGCCTAAGCACAGCAAAAGTACTGTTTGAAATCTGGGGCTTCAAACCCCCTTCCCCCCCCCCCCCCCCCCTCAAAAAAAGACGTGCCAATACATCCCAATGAAATCTGGGCTATTTGCCTCCCCAATCTAACTGGATAAGTTGCATCACAGCCCAGGTTATTGGGGGTAAGGGTGAAGATCTCTGATTTTTCCCAATTAATCGTGATGCCAGAGCGCTCTCCATAACTGATAAATTCCTGGAGTATTGGGTTGAGTCTCACTTGCAGGTCCCGTAAGTATAAGGTGATGTTGTTGGCATAAAGGGATACTAACAAATGTCAAGTAGGATGCCAAATTGCGTTCTCCTGATGATTTCTTCGGTGCTTGGCTGCTAGGGGTTCCACTGCTAAAACAAACATCATTGGGGACAATGGGCACCCCTGCCTGGTACCGCTGGAGATAGGAATGTAAGGAGAGCACTTGCCATTTATGTATACCCTTGTTCGTGGCTGATTGTATAGGAGTTCTATCCAGGAAAGAGATGAAGAGGGGAAACCCATGCGCCTCAATACTGTTAGTGGATAATCCCATTTCAGGGAATCTAATTCTTTGGTGGCAGCTAAAACGACAGTCACCGCAGCCAGATCTGGGTTGATGTCTTGCAATAATGAAAAGAGAGTACGCAAGTTGTGTGAGGCCGCTGTTCCTGGTATAAAACCAGACTGATCAGGCAATATTAGGGAGAGAGAGGTCCTGAAAAGACTGAACTGGTTGGCCAAAACTTTATCCAGGATTTTCACTTCGCAATTAATCAATGATAAGGGCTTATAAGTCTGGGTGTGTGAGGTTAGGTGTTTGCAATAGTGTATGCAAAGGCGTAAGTGTGTGGTGGCACCAGTGGAAATTAGGGGAAGCTGCCTTAATATTTTGCCTCAGCCAAATGTACAAGAATGTTTCCATCAGGGTTGGGCCAGTGCTTCCGAAGAAGGCCTTTCTGCTCAAGAAGCTGCCCTCCGTGTATAAGACCCCCGTTTGTGGATTCCAACCCTCGGGCGAATCTGTCTACAACACGCTTCATGTATCACTGGGAGCTAGGGATGGTATGATAACCATAGGAACAGGGAATATAACATGGGTATGTTGATCGTCTTGGCCAGTTTGCGCTAGGCAGTGGTGGTGCAGGCTACCGTTGTGATATCTGCCCCCGTTTTCTTGGGGCATGTCCCAAAAAGCGGTGGTTGGGATTGGCGCCATGTACCCCTGCTCTATCGCCAGGTGGGATATGTAGCTGGGATGGTTTAAGCAATATGCAGAGAAATGGGCCTAAGCACAGCAAAAGTACTGTTCAAAATCTGGGGATTCAACTCCCCCCCCCCCCCCCCTTCCACCTCAAGAAAAGTTGTGCCAATACATCCCAACGAAATGTGGGCTATTTGTCTCCCCAAGCTAACTGGATGAGTTGCATCACAGCGCAGGTTTTTGGGGTAAGGGCGAAAATCGGGGATTTCTCCCAATTAATCGTGATAGCAGAGCGCCCTCCATAGCTGATACATTCCTGGAGTATTGGGTTGAGTCTCACTTGGGGGTCCCGTACGTATAAGGTGATGTTGTTTGCATAAAGGGATACTAACAAATGTCTAGTAGGATGCTGAATTGCGTACTCCTGATGATTTCATCGGAGCTTGGCTGCTAGAGGTTCCACTGCTAAAACAAACAGCAAGGGGGACAACGGGCAATTTAAGTTCCGTTTCCATTTTCCGAAGCTTTTCGCGAATATCGCGTAATATGTCCTCACCTTTAGCAATAGAGAGGTTGCGGATAGTGACTTTGAATGCTTCTCACACAGTCGCCAGCATCGGGATAGAACGAATATTATTCTGGATTTTTATTTTTACCTCCTGGCGCAACTCTCCCCTAAAGGGGGTATCCAGAGAGTTGTAGGGGAGGTCTACAAAACATAGAGGGGAAAGAGGAATTTGGCGGGGACAATCAAGTGTTGTGCCTGCAACAACCAGGTGCCAAGCCCCCTGGATATAATCCAGTAATCTAACCATGACCAGTTTGAGTATTTTGACGAGTGGGATGTACCCTCTTTCTCAGAGCGATGCATAGTTCTCCAGGCATCTAATAGATGGCATTTATTGATCATTTCCCTTTATGACGCTGAGCATTGGTGTAGTGATATGTTTGAGGGTGGGACCTGTCCAGTTTCGGGTCAAGCGTACGATTGACATCACCTCCCCAGACAACGTGAGTGGAGCCTATATTAATGACTAATCCCCACCATACCATATTCCAACCGTAACATTTTACTAACTTAATTGAATGAGTAGCCAGTCAGCCCCATATAATACAGTATCTGCCTAATGGTTTCTACAAGGAGCCTGTGGAGACATAGGGTGTATTTTTTCATATGATTATGGCGGTGCCTCAAGAATATATGGAATACAAGGAAAAACTACTATGAGACACCCATCTGGTCGCGAAAGTGGACTGGGAGCTAGGGCCCTTGTGTGTTTCTTGCAGCATGGCCACATCGATGTTATGTCTGTATAGATAAGCGAGAATGTGGCAGCGTTTGCATGGGTCCCCCAAACCTCTCACACTCCATGTAATGAAATTATATCCTGGGCGTGTTGGTCAATCCATCATGCATGGTATGTCTTGATTATTATGCGAGTATAGTCCTTCCTGTAAGAGACCATGGGCCTACAGAGGGCAGACACGGATAATCAAACACTATGAAATGCATCATGTAAACAAGTGCCCCCAAACCCGCCCTCCTCCTCCCACAACAGCAGCCCAATCCCGCCAGAGACAGTCACCACCCTCCCCAATGCCCCAACGTGGTAACGGAATCCTATGACTCAAACCGCAAGTGAGGTAGCAGGAAAACCAAAAGAGACCGAGAAAGAAACCCAGAAGGAACAGAGGAAAAAGATGCTGGAGAGTTGAAGGAGTGGATAACAAAGCTGCTGAGCCAAGGTGAGACCAGGGCTAGAAAAAAGGCACAGATAGATAAAAATAAGTGAGGAGAGATAGTGGTAGAGAAGAAGAAGAAGAAGCAGGACACTGCATTGTGGCAGGGGTATCCTTCCGGGGTGTTGCAACAGGACGAGGCTGGTCCTCCTTGAGTAAACAAGGGTGTCCAGGACACCTATTGGAAGTCCCAGCTGGACTGCAGAGATAATGTAAATTCAATATCTGCAACAGTAATGAAATGTCTTTTGAAGCATTGCCACAGGAGAGAACGATACACGAGTCCTAAAGTAGTATATCCAAGTAGTCGAGCAGTTAGTGTCAAGTTAACAGAAAGCGTTGTACATATTAGTTCGATGTGAGTGAAATAAATGGTCGATGGTTTGATGTTCAGCATGTCCACAGTTCCGGGGGAGCATCATACTTTCTAGAGGGGAGATGCTGTTCAACCTGGATCCCGCATAGGAGACTAAGATTTGGCCTTTGGCAATTCTCCCGGTGTCTGCGGCGATCCCCGAGGAAGGCGTTTCAAGAAGTCTGTAACATGCTACAGGTTGGTACATAAGTGCTGCTTCCCCTGATGGGTGACCCGGAGGCGGGCCGGATTCAGTATATCATAGGTGATGGTGGCTTGCTGAAGTTTTCATTTGACTTGGAGGAATTTCTTCCTGGCTTCTTGAACCCCCAAAGTAAAATTAGGGTATATTGTTATAGTGTTGCCCTTGAACGTGAGCATGCATCCCTCCTTGGCCAGTCGAAGGGCTGCATCACGGTCTTGATAATATAACATTCCGGTCACAATGGGCCTCTGGGTGACTCCCAGAGGGGGGCGAGCCATCAGTGAGCGTTGGGCTGTCTCCACTGCCATCAATGGGGAGAAGGCGTCAGTCCCAAAAGTAGTGGTAAAAACCCTCTCCACATACTCCACCATTTTCCCGTGTTGGTGGTCTCTGGAACCCCGAGAATTCAGATATTATTTCTGCTTGAGCGCGCTTCTAAATCGTAATTCTTTGCCGCTATAACTTTTAATAGACACTCCTTGTTAAGATTGTCCCTCTGTGAGGATGAGTCCTCCAGCTTTGATATTCTGTGCTCTGCAACCTCAAGCCGGCCGGCAGGTTTTTCCATTTTTCTTTTTATAAGATTCTTTTAGATTCTTTTTATTAGCAAAAAAAACCAAATGCTTCAGAAATTATTACAGTGTACATAGAGTGAGTTTGGCGTATAAAGGTACAAAATATTACCACAATCCAACCCTCCCACTCACCCACCCGCTACACCCGTCTGACATAGATCACAGTCAAACAGCATTTATTATCAACATACCTGCGACCCATTGCTAAACTGGGGACTGTCAGGTTCTGTAGCCCACCCAGGCCTCCCATATCTTCTCCCATTTGCGTGGGCATACCCTACTCTGATATACTGCTTGCTCAGCCCGTTGGCACCAATCTAAATCATTTTCCCAGGATTCCACTGTTGGGACTGCACTGGAGCCCCATGCATGGGCGATGTTACGTTTTTCCACCACTCCCACCAGAGCGAGCCATGTTGTGCCCATTTTCTGCCATACTATTTTGCCTGTCACCCCCAGGATATGCCATCTCACTTCTAGTGGGACCTGCTCCCCCACTACCGATGTCATCACTCTGGCCATGCCTGCCCAGAAAGCTTGAATCTTGGGCAGGCCCACAGTATGTGAAAAAAATTCTGTCTCACCACAGGCCCTAATACACTGCATCAAGGTACAATGGCCCATATGGTACAGTGCAGTCCTCGAGGCATAGGACCTGTGTAGCATGCGAAGTTGGATCAACCGAAATCTTGCGCGTATCGCTATCTATCTGGGGCTCTGCAGGGCCTCTCCCCAGTCATTATCTTCTTTTTTTTTTTTTGGTAAATCTTTTTATTGAACAGACATCAGCACATTGATCGCAATGCAGAGGAAGCAATAAGATCAGGCCTCATGGGAACAGTAAGTGACATCAGACAAAGCAGTATATTACATGGAAAGTCTATGGGGAGGGGGGATCATCGTATTGATCAGTGCGAGGCGGCTGGCATATATTTCCCCCCGATAGGAATTCCACAAACCCCACATGCGGGTCCACTTTCTGGGACAGCCCCGAGCCACATACACTGTCTTTTCTCTGTACATGGACCAGTCGACGTCCTTCTCCCAGGCCTGTACCGTGGGAGGATGGGATGCTCCCAACAACTGTGCGATGTTCCTCTTGGCGAGCATGAGCCCCAGGGTGACCCATTGTGTTAAGGAAACATTCAGATCGGTTGGCTCCCATATGTTCGAAAGGCATTAACGAGCTTCAGGATAAAGATGTGTGGATAATATGGTGTTGATGGTGTCATATATCTTCCGCAAGTAGGGCCTAATAAGGTCACATTCCCAAATGATGTGCATAAAGGTGCCCACCTGTCCGCACCCCCGTCTGCATTCCCCAACGTCTGTACCTCTCATCTGCACCAGCCGGGGTCCTGTCATGTATACCCTCTGAAGGATTTTAAGCTGGACCAATCTCAGTCGCGCTGGGATAGCTACAACTCTTGGCGAGGATACTGCCTCCTGACATTCTTCATCCTCCATCTCAATACCATCCCTGGTCCATTTTTCCCACAGTGAGTAAAGAGGATCTGGCGTGTTATTTATGAGTTTTTTGTATATCAGGGAAATGGTACTGTCTGGGAGGTGTCCATCTAATACCCAATCCTCCAGCGGGGAAGATTCGGGAAGGGTGGTACCTGGCAGCAGAAGGGAGCGCAGGGCGTGCCGGATCTGCATGCAGCAAAAGTGTTCTGTGTCAGCAAGGTCGAATTGCTGTTGCATGGTAGTAAACAATTTGATGTCCGACTTCTCCCAGAGATCCCTGATGTGTGAAATTCCAATAAGGTCCCACCTTGCAAACCCTTTTGATTATCATAAACTACCTAATTGGTCTGAGTCCCACAGTGGGGTTGCTAACGTCAGTCTGTAATCCCAGCCGAGGCATTTCATGGCAGCATGCCAAACATAAATCAAATGTTGAGTGGGCCCGGTTAGTTTGAAGTGTCGAGGTTTGGAATAAAGAGCCCTGTTATAGTTCCCCCCAGGGAGCAGCCACCGGTCCATGGCATAGCCTGGTTCGCCCGGTCGGGTATAGGTGCCATGTTTGATGGCAGCTAGATGGGCCGCCAATAATATTTTTTGATATCCGGGAGGCTAATGCCTCCATCATACCAATTCAAGGTGAGCTTGGTGAGGGCAATACGTGGCTTCCCGTCCCAGAGTAAATCACGTTGGAGGCCCTCTACTTCCTTAAAATAGGACATCGGAACAGGATCCAATGAGTTCTGCAGGGCGTACAAAAACCGGGGCACAGACATCATTTTAAAAAGAGCCGCCTTACCCAATAAGGAGAGAGGGAGTGACTTCCAGTTATTAATATCCTTCCGCAATCTAACCAGGGGCGGGAGTAGGTTACGAGAGTACTGAAGCGACTGGTCAAGGAAAGAAAAATCCCGAGATACTTGAAGCCCTCTCTGTTAATCTGTATAGGGCAATCCTTTGGTGAAGTGGGCAGCTCTCCTGATAGAACGAACAGTAGGGACTTACCCCAATTAACAGAGTACCCGGAAAATCTGCCAAAAATCGCCACGATGTCTAAAACTGCTATCAATGATTGTCTCGGGGAGGCCAAATATAATAGGATGTCATCCTCATAGAGTGAAATGCGGTCTTCCTACTCCAGGGACCATCGCAGTCCGCGTATAACTGGGTCCCTACGTATCCAAGCCGCCAATGGCTCCAATGCTAAGGCAAACAGGAGGAGGGACAGTGGACACCCCTGACTTGTCCCACGACTGAGCTCAAAAGTGGATGACTGTTTATTGCTTACCACCACTTGCGCCTGAGGATTGGCATACAGGAGTTGTACCCATTGGATATACTTCGGGCCAAACCCCATTTTCTCCAGCACTGCCCAGAGATATGGCCATTCAATGGTATCGAAGGCCATGGTGGCATCAAGAGAGACTATTACCGCCAGTTCTTTGATAGTGGACACCCTGTCCAGCACCCCATGGACTCTACGCAAATTAAGAGCTGTGTTCGGATGGGGGATAAAGCCGGATTGGTCTGGGTGAACTAGCTCCCCGATCACCGTGACCAGACGATTGGCCAAAAGCTTGACCAATATCTTGGGCTCAGCATTCAAGAGAGAGATCGGCCTATAGGATGTGCACTCAGTCTTGGGTTTCCCCTCCTTATGGATAGTGACTATGGTAGCTGTCCTCTGATCTTTAGGGAGTGTCCCTTTGTCTCTGGATTCTTCAAACATAGAGCTGAAGATTATATAATTCAATGGGAAGACCATTGGGACCAGAGGCCTTACCGACATTTAAGGATCTGATCGCCATCGCAATCTCGTCAGGTGTTATTGCGCTCTGTAGTAGGTCGCAGTCCTCTACCGAGAGCTTAGGAAGTGTGATGTCCACTAACAGCTTACGGGAGTCATCTACCGAATAAGGAGCGACAGCAGGATAGACCATGCTGAAGTGGTCAGCAAACATATCCGCAATTCCTTGCGGGTCTGTGCGAAGGTTACCTCTGTTATCACGGAGGTCAGGCACCAGCCTGCTCACCTATTCTTTCTTGTCAAGCCAGGCTAACAATTTACCTGCCTTATCCCCTAGGTCGTATATCCGTCCTAGCTTATGTCTCCCCATGGTTTTGGCCTGCTCCATTGCTAATGCCCTATACTCCTGCTGCCGGAACTTCAATTGATGGAGTTTGTCTGGTGTGGGTCCCAATTCTAAGTCAGTCTCCAAGCGACCAAGCTCTACCTCTAGGCTAGCAATCTCTTTCTAGGTCTCTTTCTTAACTCCGGAGATAAGACACAAAGCCTGACCACGGATCACCGTCTTAAAAGCCTCCCTTAGCGTCTGAGAGGAGGTCACAGATCCATTGTTTTCTATAAAGTAATCGCCTATGGCTTCAATAAGTTCCAGTCATCTTCTTCGAGGAGACCCATGCCCGATTCCCATGCCACCCGCAGGGGCCCCAGACAGTCAGGTGTATTATTGATTAGCTTTTTGTAGGTGAGGGCTATTGCCTTATCTATCATTGGGTCAAGGAGGAGTCTGTCTTAAAGAGTTGTATATCCCGGAATGGAGTCCCCTTCCTGCAGATGACAGTGAAGTGCGTGTCGCAACTGAAGGTATCGGAAGTGTTCAGTCATACCCATGTGAAACTCTGCCTAAAGACCATCAAAGGTAATAATTTTTCCTTTTATCCAAACGTCCCTCAGGGGATCAATGCCTGTACTACTCCACCTATGGAAACCCCTCAGACAACTCACCTCTCGCAGAAAGTCTCCCTCCCAGAGTGGTGTTTGTTCAGTGAGTTTGGCCTCCCAGCCAATCATTTTGGTCGCCTTCCGCCATATCGTAACAACTGTCTGAGTGTGGAACGGAAGGGACGGATTTCTTCTCCTACCCCGTAGAGAGCAGAGAGGTAGCTGCCCGCACCCATAGCAAAGCGATCAACCCAGTAGGCAGGCTCCTCAGTCGGCGTAAAGACCCACCAGTTAATGTTAACAAGTTGAGCTGCCCTATAATATTTTCTGATGTCCAGTACTGCCAATTCCCCTTCATAGACCTCCTTCTGCAATTTCTTTAGAGCAATACTAGGGCAACCCACCCACCTCCCCCAGCAATGTTAGTTGCTCAGACTCAACCACGCGGAAGAAAGCTTCCGGAATCTGGAACGGGGTATTTTGTACCGGGTTTTCCAGTTTTTTTAGCAATAAAGTCCTTGTGCACATGGATCAATCTTGGATTCTATAGACGTGAGACCCTGCTTCATCGCGAGGAGGAGCGCTTTCATGTCTTCTTCCCCTGAGGGCTGATCCACCCGCACACCCTCAACCACGGTGTGTTCGGCATCATTGCTGTGATTCTGGGCAGACTTGCAGGGTTAAAATGGTAGTTTTGAATGTTTCACCTCCGTCCTTCCCACTTCATGAAGGTGTGTGCCAGGTTGCTCCGTGATACGGAGGGCCTGGGTCAGCGCAGCAGGGACAGTGCAGATTAAGACTGCCAGTGGTGTCAGTATTTGTGACCCTGTGTAGTATTCTTCTGGTCCCGCTTCACCCTCCTGGGATCCGGATTCCACGGAGGGGGCTTGAGCAGACCCATACCCACAGCAGGATCATGGCGCATGGAAGATGGCTCAGGTGGTCCCCAGTGTGTATTTCCAGCAAAACTCAGGTAGGCTGGGGGTGGGGGGAGGGGTGCGAGTGCATGCAAGTATGCAAGCCTCTGGCACAACAGTCTCCCAACCCCCAGGATCAGGTCATTATGTGGGGTGCCCCAGTGTCACCCTTCAGTCTGGTCCACAAGCCGCATGGCCTTGTGACAAATCTTTTTGCGGGTCTACAGATCCCAGCGGTTGCGTTAGTTGCTGGCCGTAACGCACCTCACGCACCTCCAGGCTGCGGTAGAACTGCGTCTCCTCCTTGCATTCAAGTCTCAGGCCGACAGGCCTGCCCCCTCAGGCAGACCCAATCTCCAGCATCTGCCAGTTCACAGCAGGGTCAAGCGGGTCTCCCCGTCTGCTGCCAGTGGTCTCCATCAAGCGATTGAGTTGTTTGTCAGGGATCAGTCACAGGCCCTACATCACCTCGTTCCGGGAGCCCTTGTCTCTGGAGTCCGGGTGGCTTCACATGTCCAGAGGCCTTTCCAGGTAATCATCATTCCGTGAATGGCTCCGTAGGGAAACAAGTGGTAAAAAGGTGCTGCGGCACCCTTCTACCGCACTACGCTGAAAATATGATGGGTTCTGAGGCCCAGACTCATGAAAGTATGGATATCTTGCTAGCCTGCCCTTTAGCTCCCCCGATGCCTTGGTCATCCTGGGGCATCCCACAGTACGGTTCAATGTCCAGCCAGAGGTACCGTTTTGAACAGGATTACATTGTAATTCACCAGTATAATCAAGCAACAATTGAAATAACAAATACATATTCTAAAATGCTTAGCACTTACACTTACTGAGATGCCATACTAAAGAAACCCCATTTTAGTCTGTGTTGTTAAGAACATCCCAGCATTCACTTATGAGGCCAATTTTGTAATTTCTTCCAAAAGGATTGAGTTGTTATGGGTAGGGATGATGGATTACCATGTTCTGTCAGATTAACACTCTCTGAAAAGATGCAAAATATTCTTGGTTGTCGCCCAGGTTTACCACAATGTTTTAGGGTAACTCAGCAGTTTCACTCTTACTTTTGGTTTCAACCACAACATCCATGAAACCTATCAACTGTGGAAAGACAACCTTGAAAGAGGTTCTGGAGTACTTGGACAGTTAGTAGAGGAAATGTTATTTCAGTAGCTCTGATACTAGAGCCTCCTGTAGATATCCATTGAGAAAAGCTAGTATTTCAGAAATGGCCAGTCAGAGTTTGATACTGCCAGTGTGTATACATTTATTGGAACTATATCTTAGAATGGGCCTTACGAGGTAAACTATTTGGGTGTCAGTTTTTAGATGGTCCCAGGAGCCTGGGGGAGGATCGAAGGCTTAATGGGAAAGCTTCAAGTCCCCATATCTCAGGAACCTGTGATCTGCAATCCCTTCTTACAGGTATCTGTTAGCTTCTAAGATAGGTTTAAGGTCCTATGTAGCCACAAACACCACCTTACTTGTTCTTGTCAAATGGAGATCTTAGGGGAGTCACTTTTGACTACAGGAATCCTCCCAACTCAGCAGTTGTAATCTTGGGGCTCATTAGAGATCATGCAAGATGCAGGTAGGAGGGGCCCTGTGGCACGAGATTGTGGATATGTTGAGCTGGAGGGTATAAAGAGTTCTCTCCCCACTTGGAGCAGTAAACCTGCCAGACATTTCGAAAAAACATTCATACACTTTCTGTCCCTCTCTGACTCACAATTGCCCCTTACCATTTCCCTTTCCCACTTTCCTGTTTCTCATTACCCCTTCTTTTTACTTCTTTGTCCCAGCCTCGCTGGCATGTCTCTATTCTCACTAACACAAGAACGTAGTTGGTAGACCACATTCAGAGGGGTACAGAAAACGATGTTCTCTGAATGTTAATCCAAACCACCAATAACCTCGTACTCGCACTTAGCCGCTAGAGAGTCTTCTTTTTCTATGAAATGAGGAGCAGTTTGGGTTCTCCTTGATGCAGCTTAGTTTTAACTTTACTTGGTAGCATGCTTGAGTTGGCACCGGAGTGCTCTCTGATATGGAGGAAACTCAGTGTAATCAGTGTGAGAAACTGTTTTTTTCCAGGTTAAGGAGCATAGCAAAGACTCAAAGGACTGACCAGCTGCAAGTGGGAGCTCTCAAATTCTGGCCTGACTCATAACTGCCAGAAGCAGTAATTCTGTCAAATATGTTTCCTGTTTCTTACTTACTCATGAGAGAGAAATCTCAATTTGCTTTCAGCTTGGGCCATCCATTGATGAGGAATCTTCCTTCTCAAGTAGTTACAATGAGTGATATTGAGTATAACACAGGCTGGACACCAGATCCAACTAGCAATGCAAAGGTGGACTGGCTAGCTGGAATGCCACAATATATGGACTCCATAAACAGATAATTATCCGAGTGCCAAGCTACTAGAACCCCTGGGGTCGCAGAAACTCGTCAACACTCTCTAGAATTCTGATCAGTAAGTGAACCTGCATCTTAGATAACAGACATTACTCATCTCCTCCATTCTTGACCTGCGAGCTTCAAACATTGTAAAATAAACATGTCACCGAACTTCCTGTGCTTCCAGTGTTGTGATACTGCGATCCGCATCTCAACCGAAACTGGTCAACATTGGAGTCCTGGGACAACAAGATGTCAGTGACCTCCAGAGTAATCAAAATGTATATCTTCTGAAACTGGAAATTAGCTGAGGAGTGCAAATCCTATCTTCTTGATCTTTTTAGTGGCCATTTATTTCATTGAAAGTGAATGCATGGCGGTTACATTTAACATAGTGGACTTATTTGTTGTGATAAATTCCCAGCCTACCACTCATCACACAAGTTTACTTCCAGGTAGGTCGTTGACCTTCAGCACAGAAATGTTAGGAGGTACTAGTCACTCCGCTGGAAATTCTCAGCAATCAGAGAAGAAGGGAGTTGTAAATTTGCATGCTGACAGAGTTATTAACTTGCATGTTTTTATATAAAAAACGAGGCGTCATTTTGATCTGAAAGGCAGTTCGAAAGCTGTGATGTGACTACAGCTGACTGAGACTCAATTACTGTAATAAATGTATTCCAAATTTCATCTCAATTGCATTTGCATTTTAATAGATGATTTGCTCCTTACTTGTCAATTTGGCAGCAGTGCTAAATTTATTAAGTTCTTTTTTATATTGAATTCATGGAGCGTTTCGCTGATGTTTGCACGCAAATGTGAAAAGTTCTGCTTTTGGAACCTGATTAGATTTACAACATTAGATCTATTTGGGATAAGTTAGAAGACAATTTTCACTCTATGAAAACAAAGTCGGAGCACACATTTGCATTTCAGTTGAATAATGCATCCATCCCTTCCAGGATCCACTTTGAGAGAAAGACCTTAATGTATTTTCCATGAATATAATTTAAAAAGTATGTTTCACCAGTAGGAAAGCAGTACTTTAACTTTTTTCCCCAAGACACATACCCTACCCTCTCCTGGCTGCCATTACCCCTGCAACCATTACCTTAGCACTTTGTTCTCGTCAACTTATACTAAAAACATTCATTTCTATATCACACTGACATCCTCCTAATGATCTTAACCTCATCACTAATGCCTAAGTTGAACCTCACCCATTCCCTACTTTTAATATATGTTTTATAGTATTAATGACATTATTTTATTAATTTAAAATAAAGTAAGTTACATACATGTTGGACCAGGCCCTTTCAGCAGGGCCACGCTAGATTTTTGCTTCCTTATGCTGAACCTGTTTTTAGGGGGGAAGAGGGGTTTAGGACGCTGTACACATTGCTCCTTCTAAGCAGTGGTTAAGTACTTATGCTCTCTATTGAAATCATGGTAAAATTGGCCTATACACGATTGGTATATTTAATTTGCTTTTAGGTCCCTTGTATATGGTACTACATGTTCTCCGGGCCTGTAAACTTAATGCTACTAATGGGCTGCAGGAATTTGGCCACCCACTAATATTGCCTTGCAAAACGTCTCTGGCCTGCCACTGTAGCCTGTAGTGCTGTTTTAAAACTGCCATTTCCACCATGCAAAATACACCTTTTCCAGGCCTAAACCTTCCTTTTAAATACTTATAAGTCACCCCTAGGGTAGGACCTAAAGCCTCATAGGGCAGGGTGGTTGGTATTTAAAAAGTAGGACATGTGTGTTTAAGTTTTACATGTCCTTATAGTGGATAACTCCCAAAGTCGTTTTTTATTGTAGCAAGGCTACCCCCCCCCCCTCCCCCCCCATAGACTAACTCTGGGGAACCTTTTTACAGTTAATAAGTGATAACTTCAGTTTGGGAACAGATGGGCAAATACTTATTCCCCTCATTTGAATTGTAATTTCAAATTCTCTTTAGCAGTGAAACTGAATTACTATTTTGAAAATGCCACTTTTAGTAAGTTGCCATTTCTCAGCCTAAACCAATTGTGCCTTTCTGCCACTGTCCAGGGCCACATGACTGTGAATGGCTCTCCTGTGGTTTGTTGTCTATTTCCTCCAGACATTGGGGACAGAAAGTGCCTAGGAGTGGAGGAAGTGGGTCTTCCCAGCAGGATGGCTGAGGAGGAGTTGTGCGCTGCCCTGATTACACTTCAAAGGATTCTGCCACGAGCACACACAAAGGGACCTGACACCACGCCTGCCCTTGCTTTCGTCACCCTAGACTGTGGAGCCAAACCCAGGTACAAGAGTAAGAACTGACCATATCCAGTTTGGGAGTAGGGCAGGGATTTTGCCCCACAGAAATGCCTGCGCTAGGTATAAAGGTGGCACCTTCAGAACCTCTTATTAGAACACTCCTGGACTTGAGTAAAATTCAGAAGAAAGACCACCAGTCTGTCTGAAGATGGAAAACTAGACCTGCTCGTCTTGAATCTAGGATTACCAGAAGTGACACAACAGTCAGTTGGCTGACCTCCTTTTTGAGATACAAGGACACAACAAGCTTCCAGATGCCTTCCCTGCAACTGCCCAGCTGACAATAAACACACAAGCCCTGCTGCTGGCCTCTGCTTTAGTGAGTCCTGATCCCAAAAGGATGCCCTCCAGCACTTGGACCCATGGCTAGCTTCACTGTCTGCTCCTCCTGGTTCAAGCAAACAAAATATGCACTCCATGTGAAAACCCAGACGTTTGTTGCTCTTCTCTGCCGCGAGCAGGTTCCTCGTGTCAGAAAGAGACACTTTGTCTGCTGCCATAGTAAAGTTCTGAAAGTGACCTGCTCCTCACTCCAAACAGTGACTTCTCATGACACCTGCCACCCCGAAGCTGCAGTGACGATTGCTCCTAGTAACTCCAGTGACCTCCTCTTGGCTCTTGCTATAGAGGTCCGGCTCGATGGACTTGGACTTTGAGAAAGTAAATCCTTGTCCCTGTATTTGACCCGCACTCCATCATGGTCGACCTGAACTTCTCAGTTTGACCACCATGAACGGATACCTGTGAGCGGCGTTTATGCGTTTTGGGGCTATTTTCATTTGAAACTTAAAAAATTCATAACTCCAGTTTTAATAACGGATCTTTGCCGCTTTGGTGTCATTTTATATATTAAATTCTACTCTGTTTCTAATTTGGTTTGGGGTTTTTCTTGTGTTGTGTTTTAACATTATCACTGTTTCAGTGCTGCATAAATTCTTCACATATTGCCTCTCAGTTAAGCCTGACTGATTTTGTGCAAGCTATCAGAGGTATAAGCGCAAGTTTATTTATGAACTTTTATGGTGCACCCTAACAATGATTGTGTTTATTATTGGAGTGGAGCTCTCACCTGTCTCAAACTAATTGCCTAATTTCTTACAGTACATCCAAGCACAACCAAATGTATTTACTTGATTCTATTATTTTTAATTATTTTGTATTATCATATTTTAATTATATTTAATAAGAGTACAATATAGTAAACTGTGATAAATGATATTTTTTCATTTAATTACTTTAACCGTTTAATTTACCAGGTATTGGTGTACAATGCAATCTCATATGACGTAGTAGCATTTTAGAGGTAACTTTGTCGAGGTAATGAAGGTCAGTAGAGATCATTTTGGACAGGTAATTGTATAGTCCTTTTTTCAAGATCCCTTTTTTTGGGCTCAAGGCTAGGTCCTATTCCTTGTCATTATCACAGTGCTGGGGTTGCTTTGGAGAAGGCGGGATACCAGACCTGCACATTTTGTCCCCCCATAGTTCATTGAAAGCTTTCTGAAGAGCTCCATTTCCAAATCGTAGCAAAAACAGGCTAGTCTCTGTAACCTGTTCAACCGAGAGGCAAGCATCCTGTGACTTCCATACCCAGGTAAGTAATGCAAAGTGATGGCATATTGTCAGTGTGTGCCTAAAGCTTCCTTCCTAGATCATTGAAAAAGGCAAGTGGCAGACAATGAAACTGGTAGGGGTGGTGTTTGTTGTCTGTTATGACTAAAAATGGTGTACTCTTTACTAACTGAAGGTAATTATTTAAGCTACATCTTCAGCATATTATGATGGTAGAGTATACAAATTAACAGGGACAATTGGGCACATTTTCAAACAGGAGAAAATACACAATTTAAGTTGACTGATGTCCCTTTCTTCCCTTGTTGGAGCTGTAATGTAGAAATGTGCCTGGACTCTACAAAATGAACATTACACTTTCTGTCCCCTCACCTCCTGTCCAGGCATACTCTTTGTAATGGACTGTCTCTCCGCTCCTCCCTTGGGTATATCCTCCTAATCGGTGGGCTCTCAGCTACACTCAAAGGTATTCTTTCCAACTAAGCTGTCTTTCACATTTAGTCTCAGGTATGTTCTATCTCGTAGTCTGGCTCTCACCTCCAGTTACATGCATGTTATTTCACCTAAGCGGGCTCTCCTCTCCGGCATGGCTCACGGGTGGTGTGGTGAGGGGATCGTGTGTGGGGGGGTCGCACGGAAAGGGGGAGGTCGCGGGGTCGTGCATGGATAAATTATAAAAACAAAAAAAGTACTTTGCCGCCAGCCGGTTCAGGAAGCAGGCCCCACTAACCAATCACAACACTGCAATGCAGCGTTGTGATTGGTGAGCACCCAGGCTCCCCTGACCAATCACAATGCTGAAATGCAGCGTTGTAATTGGTTTTGAGCATCCTGGTTTGACGCTCAAACAGGGAATGGGGGCCTGGGATTGTTCTCCATAAAGTCTGCAATGCAGCCTTCATGGAGAAGGGGAAAGTGTGAATGACTGGTTTGGGCGGCCCGAGAGGAACGACCAAACAGTCATTGTGCACTTGAGTGGGCAAACTACTGCACCCCTGCCTTGCTCAAAGAGCAGAGCAGCCCTGCCCAAACACCTGCCCGCAAAGCAGCATGAAGCAGCCTAAAATGATAATAACTCAAAGTTATTATCATTTTAGGTTTCTGCTTCCCACTGCTTAAAAGCAGTGGGGTGACGCTCCTCCGCCATAGCAGAGGAGCTGCCCCTGCTCTCCGGTTAACAGCATACTATTCAACCTATGCAGGATCTTACTTCCAAGAATGCATACTTTTTCACTTAGGCTTGCCTCTAGTCACAAGCATATTTCTACACCTAGGCTGTGTCTCGCCTCCAGTTACAGACATTAAACTGGGTTGAGGTTCTCCTTCGTTCTCGGAGCACTGATCAATATTTGTTAGATCTTTCTTCCATAGCAGTGCATACTCTTTCCCTTGGACTTGCCCTCACCTCTAAACACAGACCTATTTCTCCACATGGCTTGTCCCTCACCTCCAGTCACAGGCAGTATGTTCCAACTAGGTTGAGTCTCCACCAGGTAACAGATGTACTCTTCCTCCTTGGTTGACTCTCGTCTCCAGTAGGAAGCATTCTCTTCCACTTAGCAGTGGGTCCTCGCACAGCAGAGTCTACTTTATGGAGGCCTTCTTCCCAAGTTCAATGACAGACTCCTTCAGTGTGTCCCCTTGCTTTCCAATTATCTCTGTGGAGGGGTGGAGGGCTCTGTCTACTGGTCACCCTCCTCAAGTATTGAGTTAAAGCACTGCTCTATGTTTGGGTTTCTTTTATGATTGCATGCAGAATATTCATGCACGTATGTTCCTTTGGAATTAAGAATGACAGCTGGAAAGGAATCTGATATAGTCAGGTGCTGTTGGGAGTGTAACCTCTAAGATAATTGGGGCTCCATGAATATAATTACCTGTTGCTGGTGGAGCTTTACTTTCAGACACAACAGACCACAATATGTCAAACTCTACAGATCACCATTTTATTGGTGGTGGCATTGCACCTGATGTCCTAGAGTAATTTCCTTCCTGCTGTAGTGCTATATTTCTAAGGCTCTAATTAGTTCCCTGGAAAAAAGAATAATGAATGGATGGAATGCTAAACAATGTCAAACATTCACCCCAGTACGGAGATCTGGTCCTAAATTTATTGTTTTTTCCACACCATGTCATTCCACTTTAGACCCGCCATATGTAAATTAGTCTTGACTCTGCTCCCCATCAGAACGGTCCAGTCCAGACCGGGCTGCCAGGCCAGGTCCTCCATGGACCGGAAACAAACATCCTGGGGCCGGTTTCGGGGTATCACCCCTCATCAGACATGCTCATGGTGAGCACGGGACCCACGTCTGGGCATACCCTTCTTAGAGCAACAAATACATAAAGAACAATTGATGGATGCAATGCTTAACAATGTCCAATATTCACCCCCAGTACAGAGATATGGGCCTAAATCCATTGTTGTTTTGCACACCATGCTAGTCCAGTTTAGACCCAGCCGTATGCAAATCAGTCTTGACCGTGCTCCCCATGGTAAAAGTCCAGCCCGAACTCCCAGACCAGGTCCTTCCTGGACCGGAGCCAAGCATCCTGGGACTGCTTTTGGGGTATTACCCCATATCAGGTGGCATGGTGAGCAGGGGACAGTAGCTGGGCATACCCTTCACACTTATGATGACAAATGCAAAAAGAACAATTGATGGATGGAATGCTGAAAAATGTCAAACATTCACCCCCAGTCCAGAGATCTGGGCCTAAATCCATTGTTTTTTTGCTCTCCACGCCATTCCAGTTTAGGTCCAGCCATATGCAAATCAGTCTTGACCGTGCTCCCCATGGGAACAGTCCAGCCCGAACTTCTAGGCCTGGTCCTCCCTGAACCAGAAGCAAGCATTCTGGGACCAGTTTTGGGGTATCACCCCTCATCAGTCAGGCTAGCTTGACTCCAGTGGCATGGTGAGCATGGGACCCATGTATGGTCTGGGGATACTCTTTGCACTTAGGGCGACAAATGCAAAAAGATGTGTAAACATGTTCTAAACACAAAAGGACTAAGGACAGAAGGATATGGACAACTTCACCTAATGTTGTGGGCACATAAAAGGGTGGAGAAAGGGTCAGAGCTCACTCTATGATTAAAGGGTATACTATTTCCATAAGATACACTATGCAGAAATGCATCTGTATGCATAGGAAACAGACAGCCAGTCAATATGATTAGAGTAGGAGTATTTGCTTTCTGTAGACAATGGTGATACATTTAGAATCTAAAGTCAGTTTAAAAATGTCGTGTGTCTTTCACCTTTTAAGCCTGGGAACCAGGTAAACCTGAATAAAGTGTCAGTAATTCATGACATACAGACCATGACGCATCAGTTCTTGCTGAAAAGTGTTCAAAGCCTTCGAATTAGTGGAAGATGTAGGCTGTTGCCTAAGGTAATCGAACAGACTGCAGGATGAGTGTGGGCAAAAGCCAAGTCAATGTAGGCATCAAGAGAGATCACAATGTGTGTATTTGAGCATATACTACTACCAATAAGTAATGTGAGTGAATACATCTCCTAACTGTGCATACACTTACGCCAACCACAAATGTGAAGCTCATGAACTCACATTATGTATACTCATAAATCATAGGACGTAACAATACATCAATAAATTCCAACTCCTATCGAAACAAATAAATGGTACTGTATTTGTGGTGATGTTCTTAATATTATCAATGTTAAGGACATATGTAATTGCAGCAGTCACTTCGTGACTTTAATTTGTGACATTAACTGACACATTATGGGTGAGGTCACAAACACTGCATTTGGGTTGCGGGTTGTGATTTGCATGCCAGGGGTACGAGTTATGTTTGCACAACTTACCATTTACCATAACTGGCCAATTTCAGGGCTTTGTTTATTAACCATAACTTAATTTAAACTGTGGTTTTAAGGACGTATCTTTCACACCTACATGAATTTGTTTTGAACAGAAACAAAACGAATTTACCAAACTTAGACATATAAGTTATGCAATGAGCAAGTTACTTCTACACACAGATTCCACTAGGGCTCATTCATAAAGAATGCTCGTTTTTTAATTGCTTTCACGTATGTGAATTCATATTCATAAACCTTCCTATGCGCAGTTTTTATGGTGCATATAATGTACACATGATTAGGGTCAGGAACATAGTGGAATTTCATCTTCCATTACTATATATTTTCTGCAAAATAATGTGTTTAACATGCATTGTATATTTTCTATATTAAGCCTGACAAAACAGACTGAACTACGCCTTCCCTACTACTTATGCCATGTAGATTTGCGTGTAAGTTAACGCAGAGGTAACTGTGCAGTCTGTATGTCCCACTGCTTCTAACCGTACTGACTTTGCTTTTATCCGGCCAGTCCTCATCACTTCCCTTAGCACTCCTACTTTTGAAAGCCCAACTGGAGTTTACAGGCGATAACATAGAGGCAACGCCTGTACATTTCATATGCGGTGTCATTTATAAATATTATGTTTATGTGTGAGATCTATTTGTATTGCTCAAAGTATTACCCAAAGGCATCTTGGCACTCTTAACAATTTGCAAAATGATGAGCCGGAAGGAGGTATTGGCACAGATGCCAATTTAGCCACTTCGCCTGGGTACTCGTGAAGGTCAAGAGGTGCTTCTTTCTTTGTACGGCTTCAGGATTGGTGGAGATTATCCTCATATACCTTTTTAGGGACACCATGGACAATTAATGCACAGACAAGTCACTCAAAAGCAGTCTCTGTCTCTCTCTCAAATCCACTCTCTCTCTCTCTCTCTCTCTCTCTCTCTCACACACACACACACACACACACGCACGCACTCTCTCTCTCTCTCTCTCTCTCTCTCTCTCTCTCTCTCACACACACACACACACACACACACACACGCACGCACACTCTCTCTCTCTCTCTCTCTCTCTCTCTCTCTCTCTCTCTCTCTCTCTCTCTCTCTCTATCTCTCTATCTCTCTATCTCTCTTTCTGTGTCACAAGGGTTCACGCTTTCTCTATTTTGCACCCTCAATCTTTACAAATGGCACTTCTCCCACCACGTGGGCAGTCAGCCCTCTCTCCCACGGTGTCCTTCCTGCATCTTTCCTCGGCCGAGGTTGACCTTGGATTCCATCTGTTGTTCTTGCAGGCAGTTGGTCAGTGCATCGCGGCATGGCCGAGGGTATTTCTGTCAGTTGAAGAAGGAGAAAGAGGAGAAGGTGGACGCTAACAAAGCCGACCTAAAGCGACCTATGGGAGCATCCAGCATAGGGATCGAGTCCTCCAGGCATTCTTCGTCTGCAGAGGATGATGACACTGATAATGATGAGGAGGAGGAGGAGGAGATGGAAGAGCAGCAGTGGGCTGTGCAACGGCTCCCACACAAGTTGGTTTTTCTGCATTACTTTATTGATGTCTCCAGTGTTGACAGAAACATACAAAGATTCCTTAATTGAACAGTGATTATGACATGTTGTCTGAAACTGAAGAAGTGTGCTTTTTAGGTAGAAGCCTGCCAGACAGCACAGCTGTCAAGCCTCGAAAGACTGATTGGAGACATGTGGATAGCTGCCCTGGGAAGTAACTCCACCCACTGCTTTACATTGGCTTTTTGTTTTGTCACTCTTATTTTCTTGCTCTCCATTTGATGGTTTTATTTCCCTCCCGTGGAGCATAGCCTGTTTATCGTCTCTGACTGGCTCGATTTATCCTTCCACAAGCATCTAGTTTTGTGGATTTGTTTTTCTCTCTCTAAAAGCACGCCATGAAAGTGCATGCATTTTCCCTATTCTCTGTATACCATTTCTTTCATAAGTATTCTATGAGAGTGCGTGATGTTTTACCTATTTCCAGTGTGTCTGCCTTTTTCTCTCAGCACATTTATTTTCATAACATTATAGCAATTTCATATCCAACAACTTTGTCCTTCGAGCTGCTCTTATGTTGAGTTCACGTTTATAAGCTTCGGCCTTCATGCTGCTCTCCTGTGTGCTTTAATTCCACTTTACGCTCTCTTGTTTGTTCACTTGCACCCTCCTCCATGTTTCTCTGTGTAGGTTTGTTTCTCTCCCCCCTCACCCTCTGTTGTTTCCCCCACCCATGCCCTCCTTGTCACTTCCCCCGCACACCCCCATGTTGCTTCTGCCTGCCCTCAATGTTGCTTCCCCCCACCATTCTGTTGCTCCCAGGCCCTCTGGGTTCAACTTGCATCGCTAAAAAACAGGAAAAACTGAACGCTTGCATCATTTTGTAGACTAAAGTATGCTTGATGCGCACATATACAAAATGACACAGCCGACTATATAGGTTTTTTCCCTGTTCATTACCATGCTGCAGAGCTTTCGAGAAGGTGTGCAGCATGGCTAAACCATTGGCAAAGCCAGCTGATGCCAAGGGTGAGACCTGTTTTAATCATTATTTATGTTTTGTCATTGCATTATGTAGATCTAGAACCTCATTACAAGTGACCTGAGAAATGGGACATTATTTCCCCACCCCTGGAATTAATGATCCTGGGTATAACAGTAATTTGGGGTGGGAAGGGAGTGGGGGACGAGAGCTCAAGGTAAAAAGTAGACATCTCATAATTCTGATGGGGCCAATAAACGTTAATACCAGCCCCATCAAAATTAAAGACCTGTAAAGAGGACCTTGGTGCTACATGTCCTCAAGCGTTAAGCTTGTTTGGCAACTCCACATTCTTCAGTTTTCTGACCCAGTCAGACCCTTACGGCCAGACCTTTCTGCATTGATGTGATCTCTGTAGATATTGAGGTCCTACATTAAAGCTCTGCATCCTTCCCAGATGATTCCATAACCTTCTTGCTGAGCAGAGTTTGTGCTGACATGTTTGCTGACCTCTTGCCATATTTAACATATGCAGCAAGCAATATCCTGAAAATATTCAACGATGTTGCTCTTATTTTCCTTTTCAATAAAACTTTAATGAACTTTATAATTTTGGCTAACTAGCTCACGTGTTTGTGCTCCCACTTGCTATGCTAAATTGTAGATGGTTGGTGGTACCTCAACTTCAGCATCTTCTAAAATTCAGTTGCATACTTGACTTCAGCAAATCTGTCTTGCACCATGAATCCTCTTATTGTCACCTCGGACATGTTCCAGTTCTGTGTTGTCTCATGCACAAACCCATTGCCATGATGGACACAGACAAGTGATTCAAACTCTCATTGGATAATGGTGACGTCTAAACAAATGGTGTGCTTTATCCCAGTAGAGGAATGCCCTGAGAGAGAAAATCACATTTGCCAGTGAGAACAAGTAAATATTAAAAACAGGGAACAGAGCCGAGCCTTGAGGCAGTCAAGGGTCATAAGTGACTAATAAGAATGAAAATATGGAGCGACAACACCACATTCTATATACAGCAAGAATTTTGTTAAAACAGACAAACAACACAAAGAGAGGATCTATCCTATCACACCATGGGCAGTACCTATTGAATGACACAGAAGTCTTTATATGTTTATATGGCCACTTGAATCACCAAACCTAAATCAAGTTCAAATGGCAAGGAATAGGGAGGGCCCGCATTGCATTGGCCTTACAGAGAACAAAGCTCCACCAAGTCTCCCTCACCATCCTGTATCCTATCATAGGGCTCTCTTAAGGGCCCCACGTTGTTGCAATATCAATGTGGTGATAGCAAGAAGACAAATGCAACCAGCAAATATTCGGACAGTGAAACAACAGACCAAGATATGCATCATTGGGTCCATAAATGAAAACAGACCACCTCTGATGATAACAAACCCTGTAGTAACAAACTACGCTGGAAAAGAACCGAAAGGAGACATCATCCATCCCACACCCTTTAATTGAATCTGTGAATTCAAATCTTACAGGTCATCACCCACTAAGCACAGAAACATTCAGTTGGCATTCACAACTTATACCTGCCTATGGATACTGGGTCTGATGTTGAAGTTGGCACAATAGTACTCCTTTGCAACGTTGATAGAGTATCCTTTCCACCAATCTGAAGGTGTGCCTGCCTCTTTTACAGTCGGGTAGATCTTCAGGTTGTAGATGGCGGAGTCTACTCCGTCTCTGCTGCTACAAACTTCCGACGGATTAAGGGCTGTAGGAGGTTTGGTCATGTATCTGCCTGCTCTATTGAGATTGGGCAGAAATATGGGCAGTTTTCACTGCCCATCACACTATGAAAAACATGGTGGTAAGGGGCAGTGAAAACCTTTAAATGACACCCACCCCAATGGGAGAATGCACTCATGGCGAGAGGTTTGTTGTTTTTTTTCACTGAATAAAAATATCCAGATTGGGAATTTTATTTAAAGAAAATATGTTGTAAGTTTGACGTACGTCTCCGTCATGTTGACAGAGCCGTCCATCAGATTTTTTCCAGGAACCGCCATGACAATCCAATGCAAGAGATGTCCACAGGGCAGCTGACATCTTTAAATACGGCGTGCGAAATACCCTTGCCAGGGCTGGAGTAAAGTACTCTGCCATGGCAATAGTAATTATTTCATCCGCCAAGATATAAATCTGACCCACTACATCATGCGCATGATAGTAACTCAGGCCCTGTTCACAAATATGGAGTTGTATATCTCGGTCAGGGGGGTGGGGAAGGGACGATCTACATAAAGGCAGAGTTTCTTGAATTTTTGGTAACTCACAAAAATTTATATTTGTGGACGTTCCAAAACTCTGGTCTGATCCCTTGCCGTCTTCTGCCACCTTGAAAATGATCAGCAATTGACTCCAAACCGTGGCTGGAGCAACTCCTCTTCTACAAATGAAGGGGATCGACATGCACTCACATTTCTTGGTTCTCAGGGGTCTAAGGGAAAAAGGTGTATTTGCAAAGGAGGGTTATTACCCCCTGTGTGCAGTTCTACACTGTGTAGAAATGCACACAAGGGGGACAGGACCCCTTGAAGTTCACAGTAGTATAGCTGCATCTGGCACAGCTTTCCTGGCGTCCTACAAGTAATGTTGGTAAATAGCTAAAAAAGTAGTAAGTCTGTACCCATATGCAGGTGCGCTTCTATGGATGTAGGTGTAGTACTTTTTTTCATGAACAGGGCCCTTAGTTGCGTCATGGGCGGCATGTTGCTGCTTACGTGGAAAAGAAGGGAAACAGAAGTGAGGGGGCAGAAAATGCCATGCATGGAGATTAACATCGTGCAAGTCCTTTTGGGACATAGCCATAAGATGTGCAGTGGAAGTAAACACATCTTTTATCATCGCAGTCATCTATAACAGATCATGCTTCTAAAAAGTCCTTCCACGTCATACAGTGACCCAGGAAACATTTGATGACGGATTCCAACAAATAGGTAGACTTTGCCAGTTACAAATAGTAATTCAGCTCAATGTTATTGTATTATGCTTAGCAAAGTAAATCCAGTATTTGTAAAGCGCAAACAGCTACCCGAAGGCATCCCGGGGCTGGGAGCCGTCGGGAAGATTAAGCAAGCTATTGCCTAGAGTCACATGGTGCTTGGCTGACCTGCCGCTGGTGATCGAACCGTGAGCCCCAGATTTAAGCATCTGTCGCCCTGGCCGCGGTGCCACACCTCTTCCCTATACCTTCCCTACCATTATAAAGTAGAATCAAATCCAGGGCTCCATCCATCAAGCAATGACACCAGGAAGAACCTGGAAACATGAAAAGAAAGGCATGAATCTGGATTAAAAGTAGCAGCACTGACATAACAGCGGAGACAAGATCCGTTTCAAGATGTAGATGGGAGCATTTTCAACAGAGAAATCAAAATAAAAGAGAATACTACAACAACAGCATCAGTAAGGCAACTGATCAACCAATGGACATATCTTGCACTTTCCTCAATCTGACTAATGCAACATTCAGAAGAAATGAACTGGGTGCAACTGCTCTGCAATGAAAATGCTACTGTTCTTTGAATCTGACATCATGGAAATTTGAGAATTTGAGGGTTAAATAGGCTATTTGAGTCCTCTTATGGCTCATGTTATCCATCTCCCTGGGACTCATCCTTTTCATCCTTCAGACCTGTGCATGTAGACTATGTTAGAAAACTGGCAAAGCAAATCTTCTCTGCAAAGCTACTGTTGGAGCATTTGTATGCCTCATGTATCAAGGAATTGTTCTTCTCATGTCATGGACCGCACCAACGCATCTAAAGGGGTACTTTTTGAAGACTTGAAGCTGGAGATGTTTATATTCTTTATTCAGCAGTTTTGTACAGTGCACACCATACCCAGCGGATGACATGCTTCACACCAGGCCATCTTACAAATGACATTTTATGTTATGTTTATGTGATTTATAGAGCGTACAGCTACTCAAGAGTGCCCCGACGCTAATGGAACAGTAAGGGCTCAAGAGAGTTATCTACTGGACAAAGAGCCAGGTTTTAAGCATTTTCCTGAACAGTCTTTCATCATCCATAAGCCTGAGTTCAAAAGGAAGGTTACAGCAACAACACTACAGAATATATCAGACAATAAAATACAAAATAAGGAGAGTATAATCGCATCAATTGTATGCAATGTACAGAATATCCAGGTGGATACTCCCTCATAATATACGTATAAAAGCTAGATATAGTAAGTAGAGGTTGTGGAGCAACGACCAGAGCAAAATTTGGAGATGGGAAACTAGTTTCAAGTCTTGGCATTGGCTCGACATCCTGTGATTGTGGGCAAATGTCTAAATCTCCCTGTGCCTAAAAAAAAAAAAACGAGATACAGTATAATATACAGCGCAAGTCCTGTGGGTATATGGCTGACTGCATCACCACGTTCAGTCCCAAGGTTAGAGTTAGTTGCCCTTCATACATGTCTCTTGTCCTTGAAATGTATCTTTTAGGCTGTGAGGTCACTATTGAACTGCTAACATGCAGGGTTTTTAATTTTTTTTTTATAATATCATAAGACGATAATTTCCTGATCTTTGAAGGGACGGAGTTCCAGTGGAGTGGAAACACTTCCTGAGCAATTTTGTTTTAGTGTCTTTTCACAGTTGATTTATGGGATTTCAAGAATGGGTGAGCCTGCATGCCTTTGAGCATTGACAAGACTCAAATCGCCCTTGACAAATGTCCTGTTAAGTTCTAACTCCTGATTAAACCACTTAGTCAACTATGAAGTGAGGGGCCTCAGCCTCTAACAGTGTTCAAGGGGAAGCCCTGCTCTTCATTAATATTAAACGTAGTCAAGCTATTGGGGAGGGCAAATAGCCTTCTCAAAAACATGTTCTCAGTATTTTGTAAAACAGTACAATTTCCTTCCCTCTATAGACCCAATCCATAAGTCATTAGAGGCACACATTTGGCCTTACAAATCTCTAGCATAGCTGCCCTACACTTATGCCCTAACCTAACAGCAGTCTCAAAAATAGAAGCAATACTTCTTGCAAAAAGTTGTCTCCTTTCCACTTATTAACGCTGTCCAGTTGATAGACGAATCAAACAAAATTCCAAGGTAGGAGAAGGTGCTCACTTTACTCAGCCATCACAGAAAAAAGATCTACGCTTGGTATTTTTAGGGCCGATTTTCCTGTGAAATTTAGAGGCATTAATACTGAAATCCAGGGAATCCATGTAGCCAATGAAGGTATCTGTAAAGAACTGTAAGCCTAAGGCTGTTCTTGTGACAAGAACTGTATCCTCAGCATAATGAAGGGCTGATACAGGCTGCCCACCTAACATAGGCAAATCACAACCCTCTGTGGCTGAGATCTGCTCGGGTTTATTAACATTTAAAGTAAATAAGAAGAGCGGCATGATGCAGCCTTATGTAATCCCCCCTTTGAGCAACAAATGCTCCGTGCATTCACCCTTCTGGCCATACCTTACAGATGAAATCAGATCGTTTGATCCACTGTCCCTTTCCTGGTGTAAAATCATACTGAACCTCAGAAAGCACAGAACTGTCTTTCTCCCAGATTGTCAAAATGGAGGGTATCATTCTTCCTATTACCTTGACCAGTGAATCGATCGTAGAGATGCGTCACGTTGTGTCAGTGCCTGTGAAGCCTCTGATCAGGAGCTGCGACGCGTGGTCCGGTATCGAGATACGTTGAGCTGGGACGGTTGTCGGCGGTGAGATGCGTCATGTTCGGTCAGTACTTGTGAGGCTGTCGAACTGGGGGTCCTGCATCGAGATGCATCGAATTGCATTGCCGCAGAGGAGCCTGCTATGTCCCTGTAGCTCGGAACAGTAGGTCAGCTAACTAGCCCTTGGAGACACTCTGGTGGTCCTGCATTCATTTTGTAGATTCCATACTTTTTACTAAGACGGCAGGGCAGCAGAGCAGTCTCCCTTGCAGGCAGAGCAGCAGGGGAGAGCAGCTGTGCAGTCCTTCTTGCAGCAGAGCAGTTATTCTTCTGAGTCTTCCGTAGATCCAGAAGTGATCTCAAGAGTGGGTCTGGGGGTCCCCTTTCTAATACCTGGTGCCCATGTTGAAATGGGAGAAGCTTCTGGAGTTTCCCCCTACAGAGGTGTCTGGAATTTCCTACCTCCCTGCCTTTGTGGCAGTCTTACTGGAGGGCACAATAGGTTTTGTGTTTGCTGAGCCAGTGCCTTTGAAGTGCAAGTGTGGTAGGTGACAGCTCCGCCCCCCTATCAAGTCAGAGATGCCCTATCCTGCCAAAACTCAGATCCTACTTTGTGGAGGAATACACAAAGGCTAACTACACCTAGTCATGTGACCCAGGAGCAGGCTGCAGACACCAAATGGTTAGGACAAGAAAATGACTACTTTCTAAAAGTGGCATTTTCAGAATTGTGGCTTAAAATCCGACTTAACCATAAAAGAGGGCATTAAATTACATTTCCATGGACACAAAACATGACTTTCCTACATCTCCTAATCAAAAGTTATCACTTATTAAATGTAATAAAGTAGCCCAATCTTATCCTATGAGAGAGGTTGGTCTTACAATAGTGAAAAACAAATTTCAGAGTTTTCACTACCAGGACATTTTAAACATAAAAGTACATGCCCAACTTTTGAAATGCAACACACCCTGCACTATGAGCTATTTTGGGTCTCCCCTAGGGGTGACATGTATACTAAAAAGGAAGGTTTAGACCCGTCCAAAAATGTATTTTGCAGGTCGAAATGGCAGTTCAAAACTGCACACACAAGTTGCAATGGCAGGCCTAAGACATGTTTAAAAAGGCTGCTCAAGTGGGTGGCGTACTCGGTGCCGCAAGAGAGAGTACAAGCACTTTAGCACTAGTCAGCAGTCGTAAAGCGTGCATAGATCTATGACCAACAAAAACTAATTCTGGAAAAACCGGAGGAGTAAGACAAAACGTTTAGGGGAAGGCTGAAATGGTCTAAAAGGCCCACCAAAAATATTGGATTTAAATAGATCCAGCGGGATCCCTTCGATACAAGGAGCTTTGTTATTAGAGCGGGCAAGAATGGCATCTGATTTCTTCCCAGCAACAAAAGGAGAAACTCCACACTCAAAAGATGGAACAGAGTGAGATGCAGAGTCAGAAGAAGAGGGACTTGGGGCATCATAAATCCCCTCAAAGTGTCTGACCCAATTATCAGGGAAAATATGTTGTGACATCAGCATCCTGGTTTCAGGGTCAAAAAGTGGATGATTGACATTCCCCCAGAAACTAGTTCTGTTCCTGAAACTACTAATTGCAGCCAGATCCTGCCATGCCACTTGCTTTAGGAATTGCTTCCTATGTTGCACAACTGATTTGTATAATGCAGAGAGAGAGGCAACTATAGACCTATTCCTCGGGGTCTCTTTAAGAGCTTCTAAAAGTTCATGGTGAGTCGTACTACAAGAATGGTGAATGGTCGAACCATCTGGCAGGAGCTTGCACAGGATGTCTAGTGGAAGTTAGTAAGTAAGGACCTTACATTATTAATAATGATCTCAAATGAGCTAAGTTAGATCTAATCAGGGAGCACATCATTAAGGCACATTGTGAAGGCATGTAAACATGCACTACACAAGTTGAGAGAAAAAGATTCAGTATTGCTTTCCTTGCATCTGATTCTCCGCTATTTACCAAAGGAGCCTCCAATCTCTGGGAAGGGTTTATTGGTTGAACAGTTGTGAGCACCCAGGGTAGCGAGGTTTACAATGGGTTATGGTCCCTCAGTGTCCCAATGGACCTCATAATAAATTAAGTATGGAATCAAAATGGTGGATACAAAAATAAAATCAATGACAATGGAGGAACATCTCCCTGTAAAAGTGGGCATAACTACATAAAGGCCAAGTTCAACTAAACCTTCGCCCAATGTAGATAAATCATAGTCATGGACCAATTAATTTATCAGTTCCCCCTGGGGAGTGATTGAAGCGAGAGTCCGCTACGAAAGAAAAAGTATCCTTGTCAGTAAGGCAACAGTTTTAACAAAGGTGTAGATTGAAATCACCCAACAAGATCACTGGAGTGTAAACTTCAGCTGAGAGTGAGTACTTGTCAAGAAGACATCTGAGAGACCTAGTATGATCTGCAGTGAGATGAGAACTATTGGCATTATAAAAATGATAACAAGCAATCTGCAAGTGCTAGAGAAAGAAAATCGGACCATGAGCAAATTAGATGAGCCAGTATCTAGTAGGTGTAATTTACAGTTTAAACGAAAAGAAACCAAAAGCAGAAGTCCGCTCTTGGCCTTCCTCAACTTCGTACTGTGAGCTGGGACAGAACAACCTCAACAACCCTCTAAAAAAAACTATTGTTTACTTCCCAGGTTTAGAAAGAAAGGCTGTTATTTCTTTTTTAAAGGACAACCAAGTGAGATCATCCTTTTTGTCTCTAATGTCTGCAATGTTCCAGCTCAAAACATCAAGGCTAAATGATGAATTAAGCATTACAGTTGAATCCCTCTGAGTCCTGATCTTCTGAGCTGACGAAGAATACCGTCAATCGTTTACTTCCAGATTGCCCCAAGGAGCAAATGGGCCCCTAGTGGGAATTGTAAAGGAACCTTAATCTTCTGAAAAAGGGTACGTTGGAGCTGTGTAGCAGAGCTGGTATTAAAGGTACAAGATTATAAATGCTTATAAAAGTAACCCAGTGGAAGAGGCACTATGCCAGTGCCAGGGCTTTGATGGAATAAGAGTTCGCTTAGGAGTTTAGCAACACGATGGGCATTGTTGAAATTGACTAGTATACAGTCCCCAGACAGAGATTTGGGACCCCTGCCCAACCAGGAGACCCGTCTGGCCAAGTTGATATGATTGAATAGCAGTGAAGAGAAGCCCAACAGTCCTTTAAACCAATAGATAGCCTTGTTTCTTAATGGGAAAAAGTCCTTGTTAGACCTGGAATCATTTGGCTTGTTTCCCCTGTCATTTTTCTTTCCAACCTCCCGGTTTTGACTCTGTTTTTGCTGGTTTAGTGTCTCTGCGCACTTTCTCACTGCTGTTCAGTGTTAAAGTGCAAAGTGCTCCTGTTGTAAATTGTATTATGGACTGGTGTTTCCTTGATTGGCATATTTGATTTACTAGTAAGTCCCTAGTTAAGTGCACCGAGTGCCAGGGCCTGTAAATTAAATGCTGCTAGTGGGCCTGCAGCACAGATTGTGCCACCCACACAAGCAGCCCTGTAAAGTATTCTCAGACATACCACTGCAGTGTCTGTGCACAGTTTGTAACTGCCATGTCGACCTTGCCAGACCCTAATCTTATATTTCCTTACATGTAAGTCACCCCTAAGGTAGGCCCAAGGTACCCTGGTGGGTAGGGTTTTGTGTATGTTAAAGGTAGGACATGTACTGGTGTGTGTAACATGTCCTGGTAGTAAATTACAGTGGATTTCGTTTTTTACTATAGAAAGGCTATCTGTCCCATAGGATAGAATGGGAGTTTACTTATAACATTCTATAAGCATAACTTCCCTTTGGCGCAAGATAGGGAAATGGAGTTTAGTGTGCCTGGACTCAGAATATAAAAATGCATCCTTTAGTAAAGATGATTTTAATGCTTTGGGTTTGAAAATACCACTTTCAGAAAGTCATCCTGTGTTGCCTCTGCTGGGTTTGTGGATTGACTGTCTGGCTTTGGAGTGACAGGGGCTGTGGATGTGCATTCTCTTCAGACAGCCACTGGGGAGGGTCGAGGTGTGTCTGCCTTTCTTGGATGATTCAGGGCTGGGCTTAATAGATCTGGGCTGCATTTAGAGTAGGGGGAGGAGATTTCCTTGCATCTGATTGGGGCCTGGTCTCCATTGGACAATGCTATCTCCACCTCCTGCCGGGAAGCTGGGCCAGAGAGGACTGCACTCCACGCCGCCTTGATTCACTATGCTGCCCTGGTCTCACCGATGCTGTTGCTGCCTGCTGACTTTGACACCTGTGACCGTATAATGGATGGGGCCCCGCTTGTAAGCCTCACGAAGCACCGCCTCGTTCCACACCGCAGTCTGGGATGACCGATGTCAGCTCCCGGTAAACAGCACTGACGCGTGCACCCTGACCTGTCAGCACTGCAACGAGCACTGCGTTACTCCGCATCACAGCCCTGGTTTCACCGATGCCGCTAGATGACCGTCACTGAGCCGCTTGCTGCACCACGCTTTGAGGGCACCGCATGCCGCACCGCTACACTTTGTATCACAACTGCGACAGTTGCCACGACGACTCGCACCAACGTGATCGGCCGCAACAAAAAAGTACTGTTTACAAGTCGTAAGACACCTTCACCGACGCGGTCAGACGGAACTGTTGTATTCTGTTGTTTTCAATATCGCGGTAGCACCGGATGGAGCTACCGATTCCAAGGCACAGCGTTTTTTAAGGGTATTCTTGCAAAATACATATTTTTAAGTATTGTATGTTGGATTCTTATTGTTTTGGTCTTGTTTTAAATATATAAAGTATTGAAAATTTTTCTAAACTGGTGTGGTGTCCTTTTGTAGTGTTTTCACTGTATTACTGTTGGTTATGTGCAAATGCTTTACACACTGCCTCTGAGATAAGCCTGACTGCTCAAGCCAAGCTACCAAGGGGGTGAGCAGGGGTTATTTTAGGATTGTAACTCCCTTACCCTGACTAAGAAGAAGGGTTCCTACTTGGACAAAGGTGCAAACCATTGCCAACTAGAGCCCCCATTTCTAACAGTCTTTTTGTGTACTAAACTTCAGAGTTGGAACATTGGCCAAAACAATAACAAGTGTGGTAGCAGCTGGAGGGAGATCTAGCGAATTGTTCAATGGTGCAGTGCCTTCATCAAACACCCCCATGTCCATATTAGTCACTTGGATTGGGTATTATGGTTTCTTTGCCACCGGAAACAGTTATAGAGTCTACTCTCCCATTCTTGGAGACATGATCCACTCTTGTACGATGGATGACATTCCTTATTGCTCTGGTAACTGGAATCCACCTTATCAGAAAATAAGGTGGTTTCCAGGATTCCAAGGGGAAATGCTTAGGCACATCTGGTGGATGTACGCCAGATGTGGATATTGCTACAGAAATCCTTGTTTTATTATGGACTGCTTTACAAACAAGAGAAGAGGGAGAAACAACACTTAAATTGTGAAAAGGCCTTTTCAATTTTAGTGAGCCTTGTATAACATGTAGTAAAAGATTTGACAATACGACTTTCAAGGTCCATGAGAACATTAATCAGTTGAGTATTACTCTGGACAGAGGTGGAACCACTTTCAGCAAAACTCAAAGATAGAGCTTTGACAGGCACTGAGCACTTAGTTTTTCTCTTTTTCTGGATCAGAGCATCAGAGGCAATATAAGCAAGATGGCAAGGCTCACAAGACTAATGAACCAGGGCTTCAGCTACACAAATATTACGAGGATCTAGAGGGTTAGCGTTTGAAGTGACACTCGGATAAGCCGTAGGTGAGGCCGAGGGGTTTTTAGGAGGACTAATGCTAGGAAGATTGGGCGCACTAGCAGCCTATCCCAGTTCCTCTTCAAAAGAGGTAATCTCCTCAGAAATGGCTCAAATGGCAGAAGTTAGAAAGGTCAAAATGGAGCCTTTGCAGGCTCACTTCTGGGCTGATAAAACAGGTGAACATTTTTGCTTACCCATCTCACACAATTAGTGGCAGCTCCGCCGCGAAGGCGGAGGAGCTTCGCCCCACAAAAGAAAATGAAAAATAAAATGATAACCATCGTTATTATCATTTTAGTTTTCCTACTTCAGTCAGTGGCTCTTGGGGCGGGCGGAGCTTGCTAGAGCTGGGGGAGGAGTGGTTTACATTCCCTAAGTGCGCAGGACTACTTGGGCGCCCCTCTTGTGACGGCCAAATTGCTCTTTGTAATAGTCCTAGTACTTTGCATGTTCCCCAACAGGCTGCATTACACAGCTGGTGAGGAAAATGCCCAGCCTCCCATTCCCGGTCTGTGCGCCGAACCTCGGTGCTCAGACCACTCACAACGCTGCATTGTAGCGTTGTGATTATCTCATGATAGCTTCGGAGCCAGAGTGCTTCCTGCTGCCGGCCTGGACTGTAGGAAGAAGGAAGATGACGGAGGAGAGGCGGCGACCGGCCGTTACAGGTATTTATTTTTTATTTTTTCGTCCTTCCCCCTCCCCACCACCCGGGTCCAGTAGCAGTCGCTACTGCATACAATCTTCACTGAGGTGGTGCCAAGAGGAGTGGACGAGTCACAGTCGGGGAGAGACGGTCCCGCTCTTGGCCTGGTCTTCGCCTGGGCACATCCTGCGTGCCTCAAGCGATGCAGGTCTTGAGCATGGCTTTAAGGGCTCCTTTCCTCAGGCTTCAGGGCATTGTAGTAATTGCAGTCTGGTCCCCCATACAGCAGGGCAGAAGATAGCATGTTCCTTGCTATGGGACGTGAACCTGGCTTTAAAGGCTCATTTCCTCTGCCTCCAGACCTTAGGGGATTGTGGTATTTACAGACCGTCCTCTATCCGAGCAGGGATGAAGATAGGACATTATAAATGCTACTAAACTTAAAACAAAGAGAGCTTCGTACCAGGAGGGACTCCAGGATGAATGTAACAACACCTGAGGGGGTTATATTCCTATCTGGCCTCTACGCTGCCTGGGTTTGGCTGGCCGTACTGGGCATCAGGCTTTTCCCCTGGAGGCTGGAGTGGTGGGTGCCAGTTTTGTTACTGGGAGCGGTTTTGCCACGGTACTGTAATAGCGACTCCTAGTAACAAAAGCAGCAAACAAAGATAATTCACTCACTTTCGTTTCTACCCTCATGCGGCTAGCCAGCACTTCACACTTGCACCACTCCCCCAAAAAAAGTGGTCAGACTCTCTCACTAAGCAGCATGCGGGGGCTGGTCCGACAAAATTGCCAGGGCTGCTTTAGGTTCCCAGTCCAGCCCTGTCCGCTGCTAGTCTCAAATACCACAAACATCTAGGGGCAGCTCCTCCATTTTACGGAGGAGCGTCGCCATACTGCATTCTCACAGTGCGAGAAGCAGAAACATAAAATGGTATTTTAAATACCATTTTATGTTTCTGCTTTCTCGCACTGCGAGAAAGCAGAAGGGTATGCCTGGTTGGGGGTGGGCGGGTTGGGAAGGAGTGGCTTCCCCAATGCTGTGGGCCCTGACTGTTTGGTCGGTCCCTCTGGGGCTGACCAAACCAGTCATGCTCGCTCTGACTTTTCTCTATGTAGGCTGTATGCAGACTATATAGAGAAAATGTCCTCCCAATAGGCGCCCGGCTGGGCGTCGTCGCCACCAATCCCAACGCTGCCATTGCAGCGTTGTGATTGGCTTAGGGGAGGGATGCTCCCTCTCCTCCTCTGCAATCCGCGCGACTCCCCGCACGACCCCCCCAAACCCGCGAGTTATGCTGGCCGCTACTGCAAACACAGACACCTGATGGTCAAACTTTAATTAGTGAAGAAAACCACAGTCTCATGCCATGCTCCAATTAACCTAATCTATTGTGTTTTTTTCTTTTCTTAAATAGGGACATACTCTCCTGGACCGATACACAATTGTTCTCACTTATGCAAAAATTGAACTATTTCAGTTTACCATTAGCAGAAATGCGAACTACACACACCCTGTTTGAAAATAAGCAGGTCTTGATCCGGTGCTCAGATATCAACCTCCATATTGTCGGAATATTGTTTGTTATTGTTTGCCTGAAGGTCATAAAAATGTCTACATGTCTAGAAAATGAACACTGATACAATGGTAACATTTCTGTTGCCTACAACACAACTAGCTGTAGTGCCTGTGTCCTGTATTTTATTCCACATGTTGACGGTGCTGCTGTTTTTTTTATTTTTTATTTTAGAAGCTTAGAACAGCACACATTTCTGCATGCCTCTTGATTCAAGCGTTAGCACAATAAACTCAGACCTATTAACTTTGCCAAAGCCTGTATGATAGAAGTGAGCAAGACACAGCTAATAACAATGGACTGTAGCTGCGCCTAAACTTGGCCTGCATTACCCTCTGCTGCCGTAGTGTGGAAATACTACTTTGAAAAGAGAGAAAACATATTCTTCACCAGTGCATTCTGCCATGTTGAACACATTTTTACATTACAGGACTGGAACAGATGCATTCCTTTCCTGTCTGGCAAAACTATGCCCCAGAAGCCATATTAAGCCTCCGTGACACGACGATCAGTATTGTTCATAGGTTGTTTCTTTTTCTTTTGATTTGAGGAATAATGAGGCTCTCCTTTCAAGATCCTTGGGGCTTTATGGTAATACCGCGATTTCAGTAGTAGTCTTATCCGAATTGATAATTGTGAGATTACAGCAAATTTAGAAATAAATATGGGACACGAGACCCATTTAGGGCCATGCGTAAGAATATCTGGTCGCAAAATAGTTACAAGTAAGGATTTTTAAGACCCAACCTTTGTATTAATAGGTCGGTTCTTAAACATCTAAATCATAGTGGGTTGCAATCCAACCTACTTCAAGAATATTAATGAGGTAAGCCACAAATTACTACTCCCTACGATTGAAGGCCATCATAAGGATCAGCAGACCAACATGTTTGCGATTACAGTTCAATAAAGTAAGCAGCCTTTATTTCTTAAAAGGAATGCGACTTTGTTTAAAGAGAAACGTTTTTTTTTTTTGTTTTTAAGTATGTGTTTAAGACTTGGTAGGGGAGTTCTGCCTACTCTTCAACATTTTTTTTTTAACATTCATAAAGTGGAAGGGATCCCAAAGGACCCTTTTGTGAATAAGTTACCATCGCCTTTGAGGTGCTGTTAAAATATCAATGCTTTGCGATCAGATGTCGGTCGCAAAACATGGATATATTCGATACTTATTTGTTAATTGAAAGACTCACCTACATCTCGCCCCTTCCAGATAATGAATCTATATCCTTTCGGATTCCATTTTAGGAGTCCAAAAATTCTTTTCCGACTACTAAAATGGGATTAGTACATAAGAAAAAAGCATTTAAACAGTTGCAAACACCGAATTGAAGCATTTGGGACATTAAAGTGGTTAGTATATTCGGCCCTTAATTTTGTATTTGCTGTAATATCTGGGTTTTTTCAGAATTTAGCACCGTGAACTTTGCTCCTGCTAATGGGCAAAGACTTTTTTATACAGTGTAGTGGTATCATAATATTGTTGATGAGTTCATACTATATTTTTCTATATACAAAAACATGCGAAATGCATGGAATCCCGCTTCTTGCATATTTAGAAATTTTTTACATGTTTTGGTAAACTCCTAAAGTACCCCTTCAGAACCTTGGTATGTGCTCAGCCTGCTATGGAGGTTGTTTGACCAGGAGGCAACAGAGGCTCTGGGATAAAGGTGTGTGCCTTCTACTTCCAGTGGATTAGCCACTGTGCAGGAAAAAGGCACCAGGAAGCCTCTTTTTTTTTTTGGCAGTTTTTTAGGTCTCACCTAGCTGCGTGCATGCGCTGCTCTGTGAGACTTATTGTAAGGAGCTTTCAAAAACTCACCACACACGGGTAACCGCAAGCAATAGGCCACACACGCACGAGCGTGGCCTTTTGCTTGCGGTTACCCGCATGGGCGCCATATGTTTTGAATTGTCGTGCCCAGACACGGGTGCAATAATTCAAAACATATGATCTGGTGCTCCCTGTCGCGTGCTGGTGCCATGGAAATCTAAAGTCAAGCCAGGGGCACTCGAAGAGTTTGTCTGTATCGAGGAGGTGCCTTTGATCTTCAGTCGGTAATTTTGGCTTTACCAGTCACAGCCTCTACCAATCAGAACCACCCATCATGTCCTCGTGCTTTGCAATATCTGGGTTGCCGCCAGGTTACATAAATGAAGACAAAAAGCTATTGAACTGTAAAGGGCATG
This sequence comes from Triturus cristatus, assembly GCF_964204655.1. NCBI lineage: Eukaryota > Metazoa > Chordata > Amphibia > Caudata > Salamandridae > Triturus > Triturus cristatus. The sequence goes on from NC_140594.1 coordinate 354,408,784, forward strand.
GCGGCTCTTAGCAAGATGTTGATACACGCCTTGCGCTGTAAATAATTGCAATTCATTTTCTGCAATCGCTTTTCGAAAATAATTTACAGGCGCTTCACGAGGCTTCGTGACCTGTAATGCGCTCTGCTGCACGCCTCTTTCTGTGAAATGTGCCAACTGGGTCACAGGGTAGGAAATGGAAGAGGTCAGAAATCGTGGTGATTTCGTAATTGCGCTCATGACTTCCTTAACACCTGAAAACCATGCTCGTATTTGGCACGTGAAACGCCACGGGAGACTCAGAACCGGCTAATACGAGTTCTGCGATATTCTGATGAAGCAGTGAATTGGTGTGTGATAATGTACTCGACATACATGGCGTGACTCCTTCCCTGACATCAATTAGTGGCCATCAGGGGCAGCAGTAAGGTCCAGACAGGCCTTTTATTCCAACGAAGATTTCCCTGCTGGGCTGGAGCGGTTGGAGCCCAGTCCACTCCTGGTGCCTCTGTCACTTTACCCTGCTCCCCGGGCTTAATTGCAGCAGGCAAGGTGAGGCTTCAAGAGAGAGAGAGAACGAGTGGGAGGAGGAAAGCACAGAGACCGCGAGCAGAGAGGAAGAAGAGAGAGAATGGCTGGATGAGAAAAGATGGTGTGAGGAGACAAAGGGAGTTGGACTGGTTTGTGCATTTTGGCCAGGGCTGCTTTTGGTTCCCCAATAAGGCCCTGTAAGCAAATGCTACCCCTGGCATTGCCTTTGCTTAGTGGCAGTTTGTAATGTGCAGCAGTGGTGAGGTGGGCACACACACAAGCTCTTTCACACATGCACACATATACCCAGCACATACAAACACACACATTCTTTCACAGCATGCACACTCAAAAAAATAAACAAACGTTCATACACACACATGCACGCACCCAACATAAACAAGCATTGGCATAGCCAATAGGTCTCGCCTTTGGGACCTTATAAGTGTTTAGCCATGCAACACTTGATGTTGTTGCACCAAGGATATTGTGCTGGATAACTTAACACTTATAAGGTCCCAAAGGCGCGACCTATTGGCTATGCCAATGCTTGTTTTTAGATTGCATCAACTCGACCTGAAGGTATTGGAGGGTATTACATGAGTACTAATTACATTACATAAAGTCATATTCATTCTTTTGGTTGCATTGGCGAGATTAAGTGATCTGCCCAGAATCACAAAATGTTGAGCCGAAGCTGAGACTGGAACCTTGTTCCCCCAGTTCCAAAGTCGGCTGCTGTGGCCGTTACACCACAACCTCTCCTACTTTAAAGTAAGAGAAGCAGTATGACCCTCAAAGCAGTATTTTCTCATCCTCTCCATGACTATGCCGTGGCAGTCTTACCTGAATTTTCTTCTTTAACTGCATCATAGCCACATGGATATCCAGTAGAACATTTCTGGGCTGGAATAACTTGACGCTATCAAACAAACATGCTTTGGCAAAACCATTAAGTCTGGTTTGGCAAGGTGGTTATTTTTTTTAAACTTTTATACTGCATGCATATGACTCAAAAAAGGAAACATGCCACCATTTAACCTAAGCAACCATATGCTTGCAAGAAAAAATTTAAATGAAAAAACAAATCCTTAAATACATTTCCAAGAGTAGTACCAGTGTCTCCTAGCATTCATATGTGTTATATAAACTATATTTAGTTGTACTGCACACTACAGGGTAATATGAACGTTATTGATTCTAAGGAAGTGTACTGTTGACTTTGAATTACTGTCACCAGAAGACACAATTTAAATGCCAATGGATGTCTTAAAAAATTAAAAAGGATAAAGAATGGAAAGCAAAATATCAACAAAGAAAGATTCGGCCTACCGTTCCTTGTTCTGAGGTGCACATCTTTTAAGGCAGATGTGCACATCTTTCTAGGCAGATGTGCACGTGAACAGGCAAAATGCATTACTCACAATGCAAGAGAGTCAACGGATGAAGTGGGCTGACTCATAGCCATATGCTGTATGCTATGGTGGGCAGACGCAAAATGTGAAAGACAATTGAACAAACCAATGGATGAAGAGGACTGACCCAAAGTCTTACGATGCATGTATATATGTTTTTTATTTTTCATTGATCAATTATTTATAGCATAAGGCTGGCGAGAGCGCTAACGAAGTCTCTAGGCTAGACCTAAGAGGCGTTAAAAATACAGAGGCAGCCTTACTGCTGAGTCTGATGAACTACTGACCGTCCTCATTTCTTTCAGTACATACAGTTGTCATAAGCATGTTTATACCCTCGTATGTCATGTGCTGCCTCACTCTAAATACAGGACTCATTTTTTGATGTGGTAGTGATGTTACTGCAAGTGACTGCGGTTTTATCACCAGATTTAGTGGTTTAAACACGTATCCCTTCGTTTTCAAAATTTGTCCAGGATACGGGGTGACCCGAAGTCCGCTGACCTGTCCCGGTGATCATTGAGGCCGGACTCGCCCGCTGTCGTGTGGAGTGCCCGGTGGGTGCAGTGGCGCCGTTAAGAGGAATCTGAAGCTGTGAACGTAGACACATTACCAACGGTGGTCACTGAAACTAAACTCCCACCCCCCGGCTGTGTGGAGTGAGTGCCCTGTGGGTACAGTGGCTCCGCCGAGAGGAATTCGAAGCTGTGACCGGAGACCTACGGCTGCACGATCCAGTATCTGCGTTGAGGGCAGAATCTGCATATCGGAACACCGGCGCTCTGCGGATACAAACGGCCTAATTAAGGCTCCAATGAGGTACAATATCGGCAGCAACTCTGCTTAATGGCTCTCATCCTCGGTGACCATTCGTTTAAATGGCCTGACCCTAAAATGGCGGTGATTTTCGTAACACGGGGAGCGCCCCAACCCCTACTGCATAATTACGCGGTAGCACTGCAGATAAACCGAGCATCTAATACTGAGGCAGTACCTGATAGGTATAAGGAGTGAGTCACTGAAAAGCCGATCTCTTCAACACAGCGTTTTTCATGGGTGCATCGCCTGACCTTAAAATGGCGCCCACGCACTAGATATTATCTTTTTTAACAATGGATACGATCGTCTACAACTGGCTATTGACCTCTGCGGATGTGGTACCTGATATCTACAAGAAGCGAGCTACTGCCAAGCCGATCATTTCAACACGGCATTCTCATGGGTGCAACGCCTGAATTTAAAATGCGCCCCTGTACCAGCTCTGGGCGATCCTTTCTGTGATCAAGTGTTTTACAACTGGCCATTGATGTGCATGTTTTCAGTACTGATGTGGTGCCTGGTGATAAGAAGGAGCACTTCTTCGCAAGGCCAATTTCACCGCCAAGATGATATTGAAGAGAGCGCTGCCTGCCCCTAAGATGGCACCCATTACTCCGATCTTAGTATATTCAATCAGAGTCATGGCCGTCTGACACTGTTGGAATGAGAGGGACGCAAGATGCCCGCCAAGAAGGAACACCCAAAAAGAGCTATATGTTGTGGAACCACGATAATCATAATAATCCTATCATAATCCCAGGCACACACCTGTCCGTTTCCTAGCTTGCCAACAGAATTCAGGCTAGAGTGATACCTGCCCACCAAGCCTGATGAGTTGTGCCCACTGCGAAACACGACTTGCTACAACGCCGGATCGGAAGCACTGATACCAGATGCCAGCAAGATGGGGATCCGTACCCCTGCCCCTCCCTCCCACCCTGGGGAGACCCCACTAGTGGAGACCTCCTTGTGGAAACCGGTTCAATTGTGCACAAATGACATCAAGACTCCCACTGAGGCAAGATGCCTCTTGACACATCTACCTCCCAATGCCCCCCTACAAATAACCTGAAAACCCACAGCCCTAACTCTTTCTCCATTATCTTCCCACCTATTCTCTCAATCAAAGCAAAAAGAAACTTCAATCATAGGTTGATAGAAAATTCCCGGAAACTCTCATCGCTGATATATACCACTGCTCCTCCAAAGGACAAAAGAAAATGGATCTCATCTTCCACACCCAACGACCCGCAAAATGGAACACCATACTTAGATCCCACCTCCACATATCCAAAACAACTAGCACCCCTCTCAGCTGCAAACTGACTATCTACAACTAGAAACACCCTTCGCGCAGCGGCAACACCTCTGCCACCATCTACAGCAACGGTATAATCCTGATTCAAGCCAACAACACCAACCTAGACTCCTTTGACTCCCTGTTCCACACGCAGCAGAATGCCATCACCCACTTACAATATAATCACCCACTCAACCCCCTACCTCCGATCCCCCTTTCCCCTAACCTACCACCCCCCCACGCAAATTCACAAAGCATTCTCCAGGTGCACTCCACCAAAGCCAATCTCACTCCCTCCAACGCCTTCCTCTCAACCAGAGCATCTCTGAGATGTGTCTCTTCTAAAACTCACCGCCCCCTCACAGACACCTTCCCCTCCCTCCCCTTTCCCAGAAACTCGGCCTTACGGACACCCAGGGGAATCGAGACACGATTAAACTCTCCCTACTCTCACCTCACAACAGTACGCAACAAACCGCTATTTCAAATGCAACATGAGCACTCCCTCCTCATGCCCTCGGCCAACCACAGGAGCAACACAGGTGCCAATGATATAATAACTCACCCTCTCACCGACAGGCTCACACCACACCCAGACTATCCTGCACAAGGCATCTCAAATCTAAACTCTCCTGACTCACTGAATATGTCGTTAAGACTCTCTCGGTGGAAAGCCAACTTGAGATTATAACACAGGGACTAAGCAAAATACTATCGAACATCACCACGCATCTGGAGCCTATCCAACTCTTACACTCCCGTCCCACTGTCCCCCCCCCCCCAAAAAAAAACACAAGTCCTCACAATCCACGGGCATACAACTGGATCTCAATCCCCCTCATTAACCAGCCTCATAAACCCAAAAGAATAAGTGCCGCAATGTCCATGAAAGAGGCGACTGTTCTTGCTAACTCCTATGACTCCTCCACAGCTAACAATCCCAACTACACGATCCAGTTAATCATGGGTTCCGGGCGAGACCAGACCACACCTAGAACAGAGAGGCCGCCAGCCCTCCCCGCACACATTCCCTTGGGCCCTCCTCCTATGAAACCTGCCAACAAGACAACGACCCACTGCATGCTTATAAACTGCAGATCTGCGACTAAACACGCAGCAGTACTGGCGGAAATCTTCCTAACCCATGACATTGCGTTCATCACAGAAACTTGGCTGAAAGAATCCTCTTTACCTATCCTTGACAGGCTTGTGCCCTCCTGGTTCTCAATCATAAACAAAGACAGGAAGAACAACCGTGGCGGGGGTATTGCAATCATCCACAAGAGCAACATCTCTGTGGCCGAAATCGACTCTCTCTCCTACACCACATTCGAATATCTACCCGCCACCATTAAGACGAAGGATGACAAAACGATTCATTGCCATCTCCTCTACCACCCGCCTGGCAACACACCCCCTTTCGGAGAACATCTCTCCGACCTGATAGCAGACTCCTCTCTCCTAGACTCCGGCAACATAATATTAGGGGACCTTAACCTACATTGGAATGATGCAAATAACACTCTGATCCAAGCCCTAAATGATCTTCTTCTCAATAATATTCTTACCCAACACTGCACAGTGCAAACGCATAAAAGAGGCTCAATCCTGGACGCCATTATAGCTCAGAAAGATACAGTTACTGTTGACCCCATCCTCCCTGACGACTGGTCAGACCACCGCATTGTTCTATTTCACATCAACCATCTGTCCCACTGCCCTACCCGTCCACAGGATACCCTTCATTGGACAAGAAATCTAAGTCGGATTCCCATTGCTGACCTGGAAGAAAGGGTAAGAACACTACTCCCCCCTAACTCAAACGAGCTATCGGCAACTTAGCTCACCACTCACTACAACACAACAATGACAACCATACTAGACTAAATAGCCCCCCTGAAGCAAAAAAGAGTCAGGAACAACCCATCGAGAACCTGGTTCAATACAGAACTCTGAAAGAAGACATCTCAGACCAGCGGAAAGACTCTGGATGAACAACCCATCCTCAACCCACCTTGACGAGCTCAAATCAGAACGCAGGAAATACAATAAGCATATCAAAAATAAAAAGTCCACCTTCTTCCGTAGTGCACTAGACAACGCCAAAAATCATCCAAAAAAACGATTCAATCTCATCAAACAACAAACAGCCAAACCTCCCACATCAACCATACAGGCTTCCAAAGAACTATGTGACACCTTTGCTAATTTCTTTCACGATAAAATCACCAAGATCGAACGCTCCCTTGATGAACACCTCCTGGCAACTAACGATAACCTGCCTCCCAGCATTGAAGGAAATAACCCTCCTCAGCACCCTCCGTGCAGCTGGAAGACATTCAACCACATTTCTGATGGATACATCTGCCAGTGGATTCCTCACCTTGTGAATATCCCCTGCGCCAGCAACATTCGGAAACTTTTGTAGCAGTCCACGCCGATGAGGTCGAAGACGACGTCACAGAGACACGGCTCCGCACGCGACTCCGCTGACGTCACCGGCTCCATAAGAAGACCTCGTCGGCGTGATGACGTCAGTTCCCTTTTTTCCGCGCTGACGACGCCAACGGATTTCGGGAATCGTTACTAGTAGCTTTACTTGTTACTTTGTGTATTTTCTGGATTTAGCTGTCTTTCTTCGGGAAGATGTCGCCAAGGAAGTCGGGTTTCAAGCCCTGTCGAGAATGTGGCAAGCACATGTCTATGACCGACCCACACGAGGATTGTGTTTGATGTCTTTCATCCGACCACGATGTGGATGGTTGTTCCAGCTGCCGCAAGTTGAGCTCGAAGGCTCTTAAAGAAAGAGAGGCGAAGCTCTTCATCGCTCAGATGAAGAAGAAGGAAAAAAGAGGAAGAAGGAAGTCTGGATCCAGGTCGAGGTCGAGGTCGGCGTCCAAATCAACTTCGGGGCATGCTTCGAGAAGTAAGAAGCATAAGAAGAAGAGGAGGCATTCTTCACATCATCACTCCGATAAAGGTTCGGCTCCGAAGTCGAAGTCGCCTACTCGACGTCGGAGAGAGTCAGTGTCTCCTTCTCCAGTCCCGACTTCACCTCCAGCTCCTTCTTCTCCGGTGACTTCGCCGGCTCCGGCTACATCTCCGGTGCCGGTGTCATCCCCGACGCCGGTTCCATCTCCGGCTCCAGCTTATTCTCCGGCTCCGTCTCCGGCCCCGGTTGAGGATCTTCAAGCTCCGGGTGAGACTGTGACGCCGCTTGTTCCACCGTCGGCGCCGGCAGGCCCGAGTCCGGTGATGCCTGACCAGTATCCTGCATTCCCTGGTCCAGGTCAGGACCCCACACATTATCTAAATGCCATGTATGGGGTTTTTTCAAGGGCCATGTATACCTCTGGTGCACCTGTGGGTCCGATGGGTCCGATGGCTTTTAATTTGGGAGTGCCGCAGGTCTACCCTCAAGCTCCATTCATGCCATTCTTTCCGGCGATGCCGTCTTGGCAGCTACCGGTGCCGAGAACATCGACGCCGCTTCCCTCTTCACCGGCGCCGACTCGACTTCGTTCGATGCCGGCTGTTCCTGCGGATCCGCGTTCGACGCCGGCACCGTCGGATTCGAACACGGCGCCGCCGACGCCGCTGGTACCGATTCGTTCCAGAAGGGAAGCACAGAGAGTGGTGGATGAGAGAAGGTTTCTTTTGGAAGAGGCTGAAGAGGGAGAGTTAGTTGAATCTGATGAGGTGTTTGAAGAGCTAAAGGAGGCAAGTGGACTGGATTTGTCTCCAGAGTGGGAAATCACTCCACCATCAGATGAGCCCTCTAAAGATGCAGTGCCGTATCATGCGGTCATCAGAAAAGCTGCGGAGTTGTTGGACCTTCAGTTACCAACCACGGAGTTCAGGTCTAACATTCTTACTGAGGTACTGCATTCGCCTACCGCAGTCTCGGAGCCTTTGTTACCCTTTAATGAGGCCATTATGGACCCTGTGCTAGAGGTATGGCGCAAGCCTTTTTCAGCTCCTGCGGTCTCCAGGGCAGTCGCAAGGAGATATAGAGTGGCTCCAGGGGATCCTGAATTTTTAACTTCACACCCATCGCCTGAGAGCTTGGTAGTTCAGACGGCTTGTTCGGAAAGATCAAAGGGGGCCTTTCCTCAGGTTCCAGGAGACAGAGAGGCCAAAAAGGTAGACCAATCGGCCAAAAAGGTCTTTTCATCAGCCAGTATGGCTCTTAAGTCGACAAACGCGACGTGTTTGTTGGGGCGCTATATCCACGCGCTCATGGACTCAGCGAAGAAGTTGGCACCAAAGCTGTCGGAGGAGGATAGGGCCGGCTTCAATGAAGTTCTGACTGATGCCCAGGCGGCTGCACGCCAAGTCATTCAAAGTGGACAGGACACAGCAGACTCAGTTGCCAGAGTCATGGGGTCTTCTGTTGCCACCAGGAGGGGTGCATGGCTAAAGTCCTCTGAATTCTCTTCGGATGTGCAGTCGACTTTATTGGACTTGCCTTTTGATGGGTCTGGTTTGATTGGTAAGAAGGCGGATGCTGCTCTCGAACGCTTCAAGGAGAGTAAGGCTACGGCTAGGTCGCTGGGTCTTCAATCCCAGCCGAGAGGATCTTTCAAAAGATATAGGGGCTTTGGAAGGGCGACTTTTCGCTCTTATAGACCGACCCAGCAACAGCAGCAGCAACAACAGCAAGGTTCGTTGTCCAAGGGATATAGAGGAAGAATCAGGGGTCGCTCACGTGGCCGTCAACTCTCCTCCTCCCCTTCCTCTTCCTCAGCCCCTCCCACCACCGCAAAGCAGCCCTAGATTCGACATTCCGGATCATGTTGGTCCTGTGGGGGCCGGCTTACCCATTTTCTGCAAGATTGGGAATCTGTAACTACAGATCTCTGGGTTCTGGATCTTGTAGAAAATGGGTACGCCCTTCCCTTTCGGGAATTCCCTCCAAATTACCCTCCTTGTCAAGGGGCTTGCTCGGAGGACCACCGTCTTCTCCTGCAGGAGGAAGTCCTGAAGTTGTTTCAAAAAGGTGCGATAGAGGTGGTTCCAGAGCAGGAGAGGGGTCAGGGATGCTACTCCCGGTATTTTCTGATTCCGAAAAAGGACGGCAGATTGCGTCCGATACTGGACCTCAGAATCCTGAACTTTTACCTGAAACAGGAGAAGTTCAAGATGCTCACCCTTGCGCAGGTTCTTCAAGCGCTGAATCAGGAGGACTGGATGGTGTCGCTCGACTTGCAGGATGCGTATTTTCACATCCCCATCCTGAAGTCGCACAGGAAGTATCTCCGGTTTACGGTAGGGTCGCAACATTATCAGTTTGCTGTCCTCCCGTTTGGTCTTACTCCGGCACCTCGAGTCTTCACGAAGGTGATGGCAGTGGTGGCAGCTCATCTCAGAAGGTCGGGGGTCTCGGTTTTCCCTTATTTAGACGACTGGCTGATCAAGGCGGAGTCGTCGGAGAAGGTGCTGCGTCATCTGCAGGATACAACTCGGCTGTTGTACAAATTGGGTTTTTCGATCAACGTGCCCAAGTCTCACCTGGTGCCCTCTCAGCGCAACCTGTTCATAGGTGCGGTACTGGACAATACTGTTTGTCGAGCATTCCCACCTCTTCAAAGGATTCTCGACATACAGGAAATGATTCCTTTATTTTACAGCGGAGCGGTCGTTCCAGTTCTGAAGGTCCTTCGCCTGCTCGGTCTGTTCGCCTCCTGCATCCTGTTGGTCAACCATGCACGCTGGCACATGAGGGCGCTCCAGTGGTGCCTCCGCAAGCAGTGGTATCAGCACAAAGGGGATCTCAGGGAGTCTGTGAGGATCTCCAGAGAAGCTGCAGCGGATCTATCTTGGTGGAGCGTGGAGGGCAATCTGTCCCAAGGAAAGTCCTTCCATCTACCTCCATCGGTGGCCACGGTGATAACGGATGCATCCACTTTAGGGTGGGGTGCTCATCTCGGGGATCTGGAGATCAAGGGTCTTTGGTCTCCAGAGGAAAGGTTGCTTCACATCAACCTTCTGGAGTTACGGGCGATACGTTTGGCGCTCAAGGCCTTCCTTCCTTCCCTTCGCGGTCAATCTGTTCAAGTCCTGACGGACAACACGACCGTGATGTGGTATATAAACAAACAGGGAGGAGTGGGGTCTCTTTGTCTCTGCAGAGAGGCCCTGCGTCTATGGTCCTGGGCTCAGGACCATCAGATTTGTCTGATGGCAAATCATCTGGCCGGGGTTCTGAACGTACGTGCGGACAGTCTCAGTCGGCAGTTCTCCGCCGACCACGAGTGGAGGCTTCATCCGGAGGTGGTTCGTCACGTCTTCCGGATGTGGGGAACTCCTCGGGTGGACCTGTTCGCCACTCACGAGAATGCTCACTGCCCGTCATTCTGCAGTCTCCAGTATCCGATGTAGGGAGCGTTGGGGGACGCGTTTCAGTTGAGTTGGGGCTCACGACTCCTTTACGCGTTTCCTCCCATACCCTTGATTCCTCGGGTTCTGAGGAAGATTCGCCAAGACCGGGCCCAAGTTATTTTGGTCGCCCCGGATTGGCCAAGAAGGGTGTGGTACACAGATCTTCTCCACCTCTCCTCGTGCCCTCCGCTCCGTCTCCCTCTGAGGGCAGACCTCCTCTCGCAGTCGGAGGGGCAGGTTCTACACCACCACCTCCAGAGCTTACACCTTCATGCCTGGAGATTGAACGGGGCAACCTGAATTCTTTCTCTCTCCCACCAGATGTGGGGGATGTTATTTTTATCGGCCAGGCGACACTCCACCAAATCTATATACTCATATAGGTGGTCTAAATTTGTGTTTTGGTGCGGAGAGAGGTCCATTGATCCCTTGAAGGCTTGTTTGTCTAACATTCTACAGTTTGCCCTTTCACTTGCTCAGCAAGGCTTTGCTGTGGCTACTGTGAAAGGATACTTATCGGCTTTGCCGGCTTTCCTTTGTTTGCCGGATCAGCCGTCTTTATTCAAGTCACCTATTGTTCTTCGTTTTATAAAGGGCCTTACAAACAAGTTTCCTCCAACTCCCTTTATTATGCCTCAATGGGACTTAAACCTTGTATTAACTTATCTTATGGGTTCTCCCTTCGAGCCCTTACACAAATGTCCTTTGAGGCTGTTGTCCTTTAAGACGGTATTCGTTATTGCAATCATCTCGGCAAGGAGGGTAAGTGAGCTTCAAGCTCTTAGTTCAAGACCCCCATTCTTGACTGCATGCTGAACGAATGGTACTCAGGACCAGGGCTGCGTTTTTGCCTAAGGTGGTAACTCCTTTCCATCTGGGGCAATCCATTACCCTCCCTACCTTTTATCCTCCCCCTCACCCTTCCAAGGAGGAGGAGAGACTTCACCGCTTGGACCCTAAGAGGGCGGTGAGCTTTTACCTGGACAGAACAAAGGACATCAGAGTTGATGACCAGCTCTTCGTGGGCTTTGCTGGCTGCAGGAAAGGTCGAGCGGTGCACAAGTGCACCCTTTTCAGGTGGATTGTCTTGTGCATCAAGATTTGCTACTCCCTGGCTGGTAAGGAACCTCCGGAGGGTTTGAGAGCTCATTCCACTAGAGCAAAGTCTTCCACGTCTGCTTTGTCTAGGGGTGTTCCTGTGGAGGACATTTGTAGGGCGGCAACTTGGGCCTCCCTCCACACCTTCGCAAAACATTATTGCTTAGATACCGAGGTGAGGAGGGACGGACATTTTGCGCGATCCGTCCTTCAGGACTTTCTGGTATAGAAGGGTGGACACCCTCCTCCGGGAGTGGGGACTGCTGTGTAATCTATTCACAAAGTGAGGAATCCACTGGCAGATGTACCCATCAGAAGAACAAGTTACTTACCTTCGGTAACGCTTTTTCTGGTGGATACAGTATCTGCCTGTGGATTCCTCACTGACCCACCCGCCTCCACGTTGTCCATCCTTCTATACCTGTAGTTCTATGCCTGTAATTCTATTGATGGTGTTTCAAATGTGTTTATTACTGTCAAAGGCATTATGTTATTTCTTGTGCTTTGTTATTTATTCTCCACACTGTGTGTGTTGATCTGCATATTGTGTACTGTGTATACTGTGTATATATATTGCTGTCAGTCCGTCCGTGTGCCTCGAAGGCACGGAAAAAAGGAGCGGAACTGACGTCATCACGCCGACGAGGTCTTCTTATGGAGCCGGTGACATCAGCGGAGTCGCGTGCGGAGCCGTGTCTCTGTGACGTCGTCTTCGACCTCATCGGCGTGGACTGCTACAAAAGTTTCCGAATGTTGCTGGCGCAGGGGATATTCACAAGGTGAGGAATCCACAGGCAGATACTGTATCCACCAGAAAAAGCGTTACCGAAGGTAAGTAACTTGTTCTTCTGAAGCAGACATCGTGGGAATGATTATCAGGTCCAAACCCTCCTCACACATAGCGGATCCGATTCCCATCCAACTGGCTAAAAACTCAACCTCACCCTAGCCCCCCTCTGGACCCAGATCATAAATAGCTCCCTGAGTACAGGAATCATGCCAGACTGTCTAATACCACACTACCTCAGTGTGAAGTTAGAATAATGTGGCTGAAAACAGTCTAGCTACGGAGGTGTTATGGCATTTGCCAGGTATTTACCAGACCTTTTTCTGAAGGAACAAGGAACCTCTTTGTAGTACAGAGCTTGTTGGCAAGGGCACAGACAAGTAAAGACTTGTGGCCTTACTTGGAGGCTGTTGGGCAGACTTCCAGGCAGTGGGGTCGGTGAAGGCACTGGTCTATGCGATTGCTGACGGAACCACCAGCCCTATCTAGGGATCAACACCTGTCTAGAGGGGATCAGATCTCTGATCTGTAAATGCATCTACTGATGCAGTGTTTGCACTTTTGTCACCAATGAGCGCCATCCGAGCACCCAAAGTGATATGGCCCATAAGGCACTCTTTTGTGTCTTGTCAACATACCCCCAAGGTGGAGGTTTGTTAGTGAGACAGAAAAAAACACAATGGTCGGGAATCAAAGCGAGTTTTCTTTCTTTGCATCAGGAACACTTTTCTGTTTTTCTGTCTGAATGCACCATGCATGACAGGCTGGGGCAATTAAATCAATGACATTAGCCCTGCCCTATTCCAAAGGGCTGTGAGTGATTGGCATATGATATGATATGATGTGCAAGTGTAATTCTTCATCTGTTTTATTTTTGTTGTAGGTTTTTCCAGACAGAAGTTAACGAACGCAGGAAGATGAAGAAAGAAACGGGAAGGCGCAGTCGACCTTTCACCCCAGTGCACAACAGCCTCTTCTCTGAAAGTCTCTTTGATGCAGACCCGTGCGTTGGTTTTCTTTTTTCTTGTTTAAGCAAGACGTCTGACTTCCTAAGTGAATTATTAACAGCTCTCGTTTTGTGGGGCTACTTGTATGATACATATGGATACATTATTTAAGTATCCCAATTGGTTCCATTTGAAAACTGTCTTTTCCAGCAGCTTTTTTCTTAGCACTCCTGTTATGATCATTATAGTTCCATAGTCCTATCAGTTGTTCTTTCCATGTTCTTTTCTTTCCTTCTTTTGCATATAAAACGTTTAAAATCGCCAATGTGTCTTCATCTAGTAAAATCACCCCTATGGAAATTTGCAAATAGCTATCCTTTCATTGTGCGGGTTACAGGCCACGTTGTATCATAAACACATTTTGAACATGCTGTACATAAAACATAATCATTGGCCTCCAATGTCAAATACTACGCATGCTCTTATTACCCTTGTCTTGAGTTCATTCCTCTCTCTGGTTACCATTTCCCTCACTCCCACCTTTCCTGCCATGCATAGTTTCAAAGACTCTGCATTCTTCCCTAATGAGTATTACAAAACCTCAGTTGTCATTTTGGTGTCTTTTGCTATATACATACTATCCAAAGTGGTAGCTGTCCATGTTTAGTGATGCGTCAGCGTCTATGCGACATCAAGTAGTGCATACCTGCTAATTTTCAAAAATCCAACTTAATTCAACACAGTACTAAAACACACCACACAAGAACAAAACAGATGCAAACACAGAGCAACATACCAGAGTAAATACATCCCACTAAACACATAACAATTTTGTTTTTGTGTTTGTTGATGTTGAGGTTTTTGTGTGCTGAATTCATGCGTTGTAGTATCGTATTGTGTGGCTCTGTTGGGTTTTGGTTATTCTGTTGGTGTATTGTTTATGTGCGTTGTGGCTGGCTGTGATATGTTAAGCTGTTTTTTCATGTTGCTTTGTTGTTTTGTTTTCTTGTTGTGTTGGAGGACTGCTGCAAAGTAGTGCATGTAGCGTGCAGTCACATGTTTATTCCCTGCTAAGACTCCTCAGTGGAATATAGTGTATTAGTTACTGGATTTATCTCCTGCCAACTTGTAAATTGGGAGGGCAGGGTGCATATATCTTTGTTTCATAGGCCCAAGGCAAAGGTTATGTTGGCCGGCTGCTGGATTCCCTTTGACACCTGCTCCCAGCAAGGGTCTTAGTGACATAAGGAATGGATTGGCCTTTCATTTGGAGCTGGACATCAAGAACAGGTGCTGTGGATAAAGGGTTATGTGAACAGAGTCAGCTCTAAGCCCGCCGACTCACCAGCTGCCATGCCTTATCACACGGCCATATGGTATAGACGCACAATTACAAAGAGAGCGGGAAACCCTTGCCTAGAAGGGGGTTGCAGCAGGGGCAGCTCCTTCTTAATGGTGGAGGAGCGATGCCCCACTTGTCAAAGTCAGTCAGCGAAAAATCAAATGATAATAAAATAATATTATCATTCTATTTTCCACTGACTTACTGACCCTATGTTAGTGTGGGCGGGGAAGGACCATGGGAGGGAAAGGAGTGATGGGCACTGTAAAGTGCGCGTGTCTGGTTTGGCGGACCGTCTTAGGCTGGCCAAACAAAGATGTGCACTTAGGTTTCTCCAACCCAGCTGTGTTGTAGAGCCGGGTTGGAAAACACCACAGACTCCCAGGCACTGCCTGAGCAGCAAACCAGGCCACTCAGACCAATCTTGGTGCTGCTCTCATACTAGGTATAGCATGAGAGCAGCGTCGGGATTGGGAGGGGAGCCTGTGCCCCAGTGACTGTCGGGAGGCGAGCCAGAGAAGAGCACAGAGGCAGCTGGCGTCGATAGGTATGCTTTTAAAAATGGTTTATTATTCTCCAAATCCCCCGCTCCCCCCGTCCCCCTACCCCATTTTAGTTATACAGCAGCCACCACCGGGTTGTAGTTCACATGTGAAAGCTCTACACATCTGGTTTCAAATTACATCTGTCCCAGGACATGGCAGGTGCTCCAGATTAGTTCCTTACTGTTGTGGCAGAGGATATGTGTGGCTGTTAGGCAGAGCAGGGGCTCCACTCGCCCTTCTCCCTGTACACTCGCACAGTAAAAATATTCTTAGGTAGGCTGGTCTTCAAACTTCAGTCTTAGCACATGATGGGTGCTGCATGGCACTTCAGTTTCTACAGTGCCTCCATCCCTGTGAACTGAAGCCCTTCAATTCACAGGGATCAAAGAGGACCAACTGCGGCCCCAAGACACTGGCAGCAGTGTTGCCAGTGAATACCTGATGACTATAGTTACAGGTGAAAATCCGCTACAAGAGCACACTGGCAGAAAGAAGATTCTTGTTATTAAGAAAAAGAAGACCCAGTTGAATTTCATGTGAAATTCACCTGGCACCTCTCATTCTCAGTAATAACAATCCACTTTCTGCCCGTGTGCATTTGTAGCTATATTGCCGACTTTGGTAGCTGGACACTTGGCTTCTAATGCCAACTTCAGCACTTCGACAAAACTTCTGTGGTTCTGGTCAAATCCCTGAACTGTGGTTCTGGTCAAATCCCTGAACTGCAACACCTGTCAGTGTGGGTTTGACTGTTTCTATCACAGCAGGGTTTGGAGAGATTTGCAGATGGCTGGGTCCAAACTAAGGAGGAATGGCGGTCAAAAGAATGATGGGTTGGAATGCTTCAGAAGATGTGCCACCTAGAGATTTTTGCCTGATTGGGAGACCGCTCTAAATATGGCCAACTGCAGTCAGCTAGGGCAGCGGAGTACATCCCACCAGTGCCCTGGCAGAAGGGAATATGTTATATGAGGGTGTCTGAATTGTTTCTGTTTCTGCTCTTTGAATTGCTCTATTAAGACCCCATTCCGCATGTTAATATCCTGGATCTTAGGAATGGTAAGTTGAAATCTTTCTTTGTCAAAGCTCTGTTTCTCTGTTTTGCAGGGAACCTCTCTTCCGTCAGCTCTGTGCCCTACACTGGCTCCTGGAAGCTCTGTACCTAGAGCCCTTCAGTGCAATGCGGCCAGTGTCTAGCTGCTGGAACATAAAGTAAGTAACCTAGTCAGATCATTTTAACTGGTGCACAGGAATGTAAAGTCTCGTATAGCAAAGGTGACTCTTGCGATACGAAGACTTCGGCATTTCATTTCCACACATAGTTTTGTCAACTCTTTTTTTGTACACAAATAATACATCTCAAAATGGCGGTGGACTAACTGCTAGTAGTACCTCAAATGTTAAAGGCAGTTTATGAGTGTTAGTCAACATAGTAACCAGACAGTGTGGATATTTACATGGGGAGAGGAGGCCGGCGAGGTCTCGCTATGGGCCTTTCATGCAAGTGCCATGGTGTGCGGACACGTGTGGTTAGGAGATTGCGTTGTGACTGAGGGCTGGGAGTTCTGGTGAATGGTCAGTATCCTTTCCACTGGGCAACTGTGAGTCCTGAAGAAAATGTTGTCCTCTTCTATTTTCGCCCCCTCCTTCTTGACGTGTTATTGGCTGTATAGCGGGGGGAGGACTTCCATGGCTTTGGGTGTGATGAACATGGATTACTTTAGCTAAACAAGCTTTAATTGAGAAATGGGGTGGTGTTTGTAGAGTCATTGCCGCTGTTGGGACTGGTTTGCAGTTCAAGAAAGGAGTTATGTTACAGATCAATGACTATTTTGAGGGGTAACCGGAGACTTGGCTTGGACCCTCAGCAGTTTAGTCAGTTCGGAGAAGTTGGGTGTATTAGAGCTGAGTTGTTGTGGTAAGGAACGGCATGGGTACCGGTGATGGGTCAAGGCGCTAGGAGTGCGGTGGAGGCAAGGAATAAAAGGAAGGTGACGTTAGGATGGGTAGACTGATAATGATTAAGGTAAAAAGATATGTGAGAGTTTTAAAAATGTTGAGTTTGGATGCTTATGCATGGGAGTTTCAAAGGATGGGTTGGTTGTTAGTTATGTGTATTGTATTAGTGAAAAAGAGGTGATCAGGCTGGATGGTGTTGGCAGGGATTGTTATTTTTAGTTTCTCTTTAAAGCAGCCTTCCTTGTACTACACTGGTGACTTACCGGGGTTGAGCTGTCTCTCCCCTGCGTCTGTGACAACAGATGGCGGGAAGCAAAACAAATGTCAGTGTTCAAAAAAGATGGCATCCAATTCAGGCTTAAAATATCTTGCTGCCTTTGCTGTAATGAGATTGTCCAACAATGATACCATTCTAACCACAGAGAACTGGTGACAGGAATATTGCATACTTCTTTTCAAAATGTACAATGTAAGCATATAGTGCTAAAACAAGTTATTACCTTCGGTATAATGTCAAGTAATTCTAAGTGCTAACAATTCCACTAACACAATTTATTTTGAGCTTATTTAGTTATATTTTGATCTAGTTTAGATTGAAGACACAGGTTTTTCATATTGGACATAGCAGCGAATAGCATCACCAGTGCCTAATTTAATCCAGTGTTTGCAGGTGGGGTCCACCAGCGCTTTTGTTTTGGTGACCCGGAATTATTTTTAATCATCAGACTTTGACCCAGAAGAAGAGAAAGAGAGTCAGAAAATGGGGGAAAGAAGGGAGAAGCGAAGACCGAACAACAATAACTGAGGTAGAAGGCAGGGATAAAATGGAGCCTGCAAGAGAGTACAAAAAAAAGGACAGAGAGAGGATGTTTATTTTTATTTTTTTATTTTGAAGGTTTTATATAGCGTGAATATGACCCTTGCGGGTATCAGTGTGCTTTACAGGGGTAAACAAAAGAATAAAAGTCAAATGGATGCCATAATTATGTCCTGCTATAGATAGTTACAGAGGTGTGTGCGCAAAGACAAAAAATACTAAGTCATTTAAAACGAAGTAGGAAAACATCCGTTCTGTGGGTTGGATTAGTTGTTTATGTAAGTTTACTCATGAGCAGAGACTTCACTTCTTTCCTGAAAGAGGCAGTAGAGGGGTTCAGTCTGGTTTCTGGGGGCAGTCCATTCCAGATCTTTGGGGCGATTCCAGAGAAGGCCCGGTTGTATGTTTTTTCTTTTTGTCAAACCGTTGTGGTTTCATAAGAAGAGTGTTGGAACTTCTGGAGGATCTGTCACCACATGAGAGCTCTAGTTTCTGGGCCAAATATCCCAGGGTATTGTGGTGAAGGGCTTTGTGAGTCATACAAGATATTTTTAGTTGAATTCTTGCTTCGAATGGTAGCCAATTGAGAGCTCTAAGGTCAGCGGAAATGTGGCGGTTTCTTTTAGTACCCATGATGAACCTGGCCACTGAATTGAGGGAGGATCTTGCTCTTTTTGTTGCGGCATTGGTATGTTTCTGCATGTTTACATTCCTGTCAAGTATTATTCCTAGCGATCTTGCTGAGTCGATAACTTGAGGCTGGCAGTTGAGCGCTGTAAGTTGTTTGGTTGGGGGGAGCGATTAGGAGGAATTTAAGTCTTGAGGGTGTTTAGTTTCAAGTGCATTGAAGTCTGCATGGAGAACATGCACACCTGTATTGCCCCTGGCAGAGCGCTGTGTCACGGCACTCCAGACCAACCACAAAAGCTGCATGCAGCATTGTGATTCGCTTAGGGGAGGTAGCCTGGCTGCCTGCTTCCTGTTCCTGTTCCTGTTGGAGGCAGGAGAGCAGGAGCACTGAAGACGTGGGACCCGGCGGAAAGGTAGGTTTTTAATTATGACCCCCCATGTCCCCCTCCCCCATCGCCCAACCAACCCCCCCTGCCCTCCCCACGTGATAACCCCCCTTGCCCACCCCGCGTGTCCCCCCCCCTCCACGCGGACTCCCGCTCCCCCGCACCGCAACCCCACCCGGTACCCATGCCGGCCACTACTGATTTTCACTATGGGAGTGTTTTAAATCGTGACAGATCCATAATTCTCTCCAGAAGAACAATCTTAACGAACCCTCTTTGGCTCTCTTGTAACTTTACCAGGAGGAAAATGGCGGCCTACCTGCTAAAATGATTGCTTTTACAGATTAAATTCTCACCTGATTTGGGCTTCACCTGTTGTTCTGAAGAGGGTGCACCATGCTGTGCTCAATTTATCGATCTGGAAAGAAGGGAATATTTCACAGACATATCAAAGGAATGGAATGTACTTAGCTTTAATCATCTGAAATATGTTGTTTAAACTGAGCCTCAATAGCTGTTGAGAAGCTCAAGGAAGATGTAGGTAGGCTACTGTCTTTGAATTTTAATTCCTCAAATTGTCTAGAGAGGGAACATTTAGTGTTAAACCATGGATCCAGGTATTTCTAGCTGCCAGAGGGGTTGATAGGATCACTATTTATACCCACCCACCCTTCTAGCTAACCCTTTTGCTATTGTGTAGGACGTTGGGCTCTTTATGGTTTAAGCTTAGGTTAGTAGCAGCACAGGATGATCCCAGCAGATTTAATATATGTTAAATATATGACAATGCCGTCTGCATACATCAGAAGTTGGATGGGCATTACTCCAAGTTTACTCGTGTGGGCTCTATTGCTGTCAGCTATATAGAGAATGAAAAGTAATGGGGTGAGGATGCACCCCTGCTTTTAGCCTCAAGTTATATAGATTTTACTTGTTAAAGGAGAACTATCACCCGTTCTGTTTAAATGTGTTTACTGAGTTTTTAATTTGATTCATGTTGACCGGCGTCCTCACTGATCACATGTAACCATACATTACAGAAGAGAAGCATAAAGTACAATTAACGACATAGTGAAGACATGTATGCCATTCTGTTTGCGTGCTACGAAGAGGACGCCAAGTGTGATGAAGCGCTAATCAAAGGGAGTTTAGAACTGTTGGAACAACACATGTGGTCTACTGCCTGATGTGCCCTTGTAAGTTAAGGTACATCGGTAGTACTATACATAGTGTAAAGATAAGGGTTTTAGAGCACATGCGTGCAATTACCAATAAGGATATGAGTTATCCAGTGGCGAGACACTTTGCTATAAAACATAACAGCAATAGGAATTTACTCCAATATTTTGGGCTCGATTATGTACCACTCCATATTAGAGGTGGGGATAGAGTACTTAAACTGAGAAGATTGGAGTCAAGGTTTATAATTGATCTACAAACAAAAACTCCAAACGGACTGAACAGTGGTGAGGAGTTAACAGTACACCTAGGGACCTAGGATACTGATATAAGGTAAAAGCAACTCCAAATGAGAAATATAACATTGTAAATATCTGATACTTCTTAAACTGGTAAAACATTGATGGGTTTTAATTAGCCGATATACGGCCAGATTGAAGAGCATTATGAAGGACAGGGCGGTTTAGTATAGGGGAACCGCCATTAGCCGATCCACGGCAAGATCTGTAAAAATGAGGTGCAAGAAGCTTGAGTTAATATTAATTAAGAAATCGAGGAATGCATGATAACATGTAAGTTTGGTAAAGTATCGACATGATATAATATTTGCCATTTGAGATTGATCATGATAGTGAAATGTTCATTAATGTGTATATAGTATAATTGCAAATATCACGTACACGTTCAATGCTGTCTTTGCACACTCTAAGATGGCGCCCAAACTTAGGTCCGTAATTGTCCTTCTTTGCTCGCACTTCCCCAGAAATGTGATATTTAAAAAATGGCGCCGCACTATGCTAATTGTAACACACTGACGAAGGGAGAACCCGAAACGCGTCTGTGAAGCACTATGTAATAAACTGGCCAACAACCGAAACCCGTGAGTGCTGCTGCTTTCTTCCCGGATGGGAGAGAGGGTTTTTGGAGCAGGATATAAAACACGGGGCACCACCGTGGGAGCAGCACCCGCCATTGAGTGATCCGTTTAAAAGGTGCAGGGGAGCGGTTATATATATATATATATATATATATATATATATATATATATGTATATATATATATATATATATATATATTGCCTACTGGCGGTCGCCAGTAGGTAGTTATAGTTAGGACCCTGTTTCCATAGGAAAACCGCAACATTCTATTTTGAATAACTTTGGTGCCGGTCGACGAATCATCGCGAAATTTTCAAAATAGGTGGGGCGCTACGCTCCGCTCCTACCCTGAAAGTCTCGGGGGGATTCGTCAAGCGGGGGCTGAGATAAAAGGGGGGTCCCAAAATGTGTTTTTCCCATGCATTTTTCCATAGGACCTTTAGACACAGCTACAGCCCGAACGGCTGAACAGAGTTCCTTGAAATTTGGCAGAGAGGTAGTCTCCAGGTCAAGGAAGTGCCTTTTGTAGGTCTGGTGTAAATCTGTTCAGTAGTTCCTGAGAAAATAGCATTTAAATCAATATATATATCTGTGGCAGCTTACGGTGCGCTTACGGTGCGCTTACCGTACGCGCACGCCGCCGTGCGCGAGCGCGATTCTGATTGGCTGTTAGATCTTAGTAAACATTCGAATCGGTCGAAACCAGGAAGCAGCGGCCACCATTTTCTCTCTCGCAGTCCGAGGGGGTGTAAAACAAAGGTGGATAACGTGAAAAGGGGCAGGCTGGACAGTTCCTGACCCCCTAGCCTTTGTCAGGGGGTCTCAGAAGGACCCCCAAGGGCAAAAAATTAATTAAATTTTTTTTTTAAAAATCGCCGAATGCGCGCAGCGTATGCGCACGGCGTAAATGGAGAAATTTCGCGAAATTCGCGGAATTACGCGTACCGTGCGCGCACGGTTAAAAAAACTTTCCAAAAAGGAAAGCTTAAAAAAAAAAAAAAAATTGTGAGGTAAGGTTGGCTCTTAAAAGAGCCGTTGGGTTCATAGAGGGATGGAGAAAAGAAAGAATGGGAATATTATGAGCGTCTACAAACGTGCTGGTCTATCTTATTGTTAATAAGGGGAACACTGGTCTCCCCAAAAACAATAAGACCAGAACATGTTATACACCTCATTACAACCCTCCCAAATCGAGGGTTAAGATCCAGAGGAGCAGAAGAAGGTGATGCTCCCACCTCAGAGGAAGGGCTCAGCTGAGCTGCCGATGATGTACTCGGCTGAGCTTCTGAGGCTGGGCTCTGGTGACTTACTGAAGAGTTTTCTCCAGTATGTCGAGCAAAGGTCCTGGGATGTCTATCCCTAAGGTGTCTCATCATAGAGTGATTTCCAAAGGAATACTTTTTCCTAGGATTTCCTCTTGATAAAACACGGTCACAAAGTGTGCAAGTGACCAGTGGAGCATTGACCTTTTTGTCCCCCTCTGGAAAAGTAAAATACTCCCATACAAAAGAAGTCTTCTGTTTCCTCCTTCTCTGGATGATGGTGGTGCTGCTAGCCTCACTCTCAGAAGAGGTCTGCTGTTCTGCCATTGTATCCCAAAGACAATTCAGCTCCTGCTCCTAGAGAATCACAAGCAGTAATGAGGGGAACGGGTGTGGTGTGGGAAGTTTCTGGAACTGAAAGTACTTTCAACCAATGAAAAGTGTTCTTTCAAGCAGTAATGAGGGGAATGGGTGTGGTGTTGGAAGTTTCTGGAACTGAAAGTAATTTCAACCAATGAAAAGTGTTCTTTGTGGATCACATGACCTACCGTGCGCGCTCCGTAAGCTCACGGTACGCGCTCGTAAAAAAGTACGCATGCGCAAACGTGACGCTTACGGAGCGCTTACGGAGTGCGTACGTAAGATGCACTCGCGCATGCGCATTACACGCCCCTGCGTAACCGCGACGTTGCTTCCGCGTGTACGCGTACGTCACGCACGTATCACGTAGGCGCGGTGTACTTATGAAGTGCTGAGCACGTAGCGTCAGCTTACGGTACGCGTATCCTATTATGTACGCGCACCGTACTTATGACGTACGGAGCGCGTACCGTCAGCTTACCGAACGCGCAAGGAAAAAAAAGCATAAAAAAAAAAAACCTTTCCATAATGCATTATTTTATACATAGGTTTACAAAAAAATGTCAAAAAACAATTTGCATTTAAAAAACCGTACAAATTCACTGAAAAAACCATGAGTTTCACACACGGTATAGTTAGGAATTAGCATTTAAAAAACCTTGCAAATTCACTGAAAAAACCATAGGTTTCACACATGTTATAGTTAGCTGGAAATTTTACTGATAAAAAACCAATGAAATTCCCCCGTTATAGTTACTGTAGGCAACTACAACTCACGCGACCGTAATCCTCTGCTGATGACATATGTGTCTTTATGAAAAAAAAATATTTGTAATATATGTAGAGCTAAGATTTAATGGAAGAAGACATGGGCAAATAAGTGTCTAAATACAGTATTAGCATCAGCAGAGGATTGCGGTCGCGTGAGTTATAGTTGCCTACAGTAACTATAACAGGGGAATTTCATTGGTTTTTTATCAGTAAAATTTCCAGCTAACTATAACATGTGTGAAACCTATGGTTTTTTCAGTGAATATATATATATATATATTCACTGAAAAAACCATAGGTTTCACACACGTTATAGTTAGGAATTAGCATTTAAAAAACCTTGCAAATTCACTTAAAAAACCATAGGTTTCACACATGTTATAGTTAGCTGGACATTTCACTCGTGAAAAACCATTGAAATTCCCCCGTTATAGTTAGTGCAGGCAACTATAACTCACGCGACCGCAATCCTCTGCTGATGACGTCGGATATTACATCACTGTATTTAGACACCTATTTACCCATGTCTTCTTCCATTAATCTTTAGCTATACATATATTACAAATATTTTTTTTTCAGAAAGACACATATGTCATCAGTGATGTAATATCTGACGTCATCAGCCGAGGATTGCGGTCGCGTGAGTTATAGTTGCCTGCACTAACTGTAACGGGGGAATTTCAATGGTTTTTCACGAGTGAAATGTCCAGCTAACTATAACATGTGTGAAACCTATGGTTTTTTAAGTGAATATATATATATATATATATATATATATATATATATTCACTGAAAAAACATAGGTTTCAGGCACGTTATAGCTAGGAATTAGCATTTAAAATTAAAAAACCTTAGAAATTCACTGAAAAAAACATAGGTTTCAGGGGCGTTATAGTTAGCTGGACTTTTCACTCGTACAAAACCATAGAAATTCCCCCGTTATAGTTAGTTCAGCTAACTATAACTCGCGCGCCCTCAATGCACTGCTGATGACGTCACATATTACATCACTCATGACATGGTCAGTGACATCACTCATGACATCACTGATGACATCACTGATGACATCACTGATGACATCATCCAGTGAATGTGTGTTTTTCTGAAAATTACATATGTTTTATATATGTATATCTCAAGGTCGATGGAAGAATAAATGGGTATATAAGTGTCTAAATGGATGATTTGTTTTTGAAAAATTGATAGTATAACTGACTGATTAAGTGTATCTTAGTGAATACATGGCATAGTGAGTAATGTTTAAATATGTAAATATCTGTATCAGTCTCTCACTTTGTGTATAAGTGGCTGCATGGTTTGGTGAGTAGCTACATGAGTGTCTATATAGGTTATTAGTTGGTTTTTTGAGTATCAGTATAAGTGTCTGATGTCTGTATGGTTCGGTGTGGGGGTATTACGTAGTGCATAGGTGCATGAATGAGTGACTCACTGTTTGTATGTGTTGAAGACAGCATGTGTGCAGGACTGTATGGGTGGATGAGTGTGTGCATGGGTGTGTTAGTGAGTGAATGACTGTCTCAATAGTGTCTCTATGAGTAACTACATATGTTTTAAACTAGTATATGTGACTATTGGTGTATATAAGTGAGTATATGTGAGAGTGAGAGATTGAAAGAGTTCCTGTATGAATAAGTATGTGTTTCTATAAGTGATTGTTAAAAAGACTAAGTATGCGTAAGCTTCTGTAGAAGTAAGTGTGGTGGTGGTGTGTATAACTGTATATGCAGGTAAACGGATGTTTGATTCTTTATTAGCATGAGTGACTATGTGTGTGAGTAACTTTATGGATGAGTGGCGTTGTGTAACAGGATGTATAGGTGTATGAGTACATATGATGAGTGAGTACATGTATGAGTGACTGTATAGGACTGTTGGTGAATGATTGGATGTGGATGTGGATCTTACAATTACTGAATAGGTTGTTGTAACTGGTATTGGTATGTCCATTGTTTTGAAAATTTTAATTTCTATTTTTGAATGTGTGTATCAAAGGTTATATTAGGGGGAGAGGAGGTCTGCCACTCTATCACAAGGATGATGTCATCAGTGATGTCATGAGTGATGTCATGAGTGATGTCACTGACCATGTCATGAGTGATGTAATATGTGACGTCATCAGCAGTGCATTGCGGGCACGCGAGTTATAGTTAGCTGAACTAACTATAACGGGGGAATTTCTATGGTTTTGTACGAGTGAAAAGTCCAGCTAACTATAACGCTCCTGAAACCTATGGTTTTTTCAGTGAATTTCTAAGGTTTTTTAAATGCTAATTCCTAGCTATAACGTGCCTGAAACCTATGTTTTTTTCAGTGCATTTCAAAGGTTTTTTAAATGCTAATTTCTAGCTATGGCTACAGAGATAGGACATGTGAAGAAAGAAGGAAAAACGCAGAGAAAGAAAAAAAACAAATGCAGAAAGAAGCAACAGAAGTCCTCAAAGACGAAGAAAAGTGCAGGAAGAAGTATAACATGCAGAAAGAACAAACAGAAGAGCAGAAACAAGCCTTGTTGCAAAATCATCCTGTACCCTCAACTTTTTCAGACGGATACTGGTGATAACTGAGTCTGACTAACCAGTCCTAGAGCCAGTGCTATGTTAAAAGACACTCAGAATACAGTGAAAACACCTACATACACTAGGGCACACTATGTGTTGGGGTCCCCCTGTGATTAGCATGACCTCCTCTGTAAGCCGCTAGTATATAATAGGGAAGGGGATTAAAACTACCTCTTAAAACGCACCACAGGGCGTGTTTGAACACGTCACCTCATGCCCCGTCCCCTCCCTTCCCCACTGTGTAAACACGCCCTGTAGCCGTTTTAAGTTGGGAGATTAAGTCCCCTTGAATCCTGAGGGTCCCTAGGATCCAACTAGACCACTAGGTACCTCCAGTAAGCACCACAGAGTTGCGTTGCAGAGAGGTGTAAAAAGTGGCACGGCCTGCACCACCTCTCTGCAACGCAGAGCAGTGGTGCTTACTGGAAGCACCTGGTGGGCTAGTTGGACCCCAGTGTCCCTCAGGATTGAAAGGGAATTATTTCCCCAACTTAAAAATGCGCCACAGGGCCTGTGGGCGTTCTGAGTTGAGAGATTAAGTCCCCTTGAATCCTAAGGGTCCCTAGGGTCAAACTAGCCCACTAGGTACCTCCAGTAAGCGCCACAGAGCTGCGTTGCATGGAGGTGTAAAAAGGGGCGTGGCCTCAGAACACCTGTCTGCAACGCAGCTCCCTGGCGCATACTGGAGATACCTGTTGGGCTAGTTGGCCCTCAGGGACCCTCAGTATTGAAGGGGAATTAATTCCTCAACTTACAACAGGCCAGGGGACGCGTTTGCAGAGTGCTGCAAGGAGGGGGCGTGACCTCCGGTGCGATGCCAGTCTTTTATTTATTTATTTATAAGAAGGAGGGCTGTGTGGCCCCCTTTCTTTTTCTAATTTATTAGCCCTGGGGACCCCATCCCCCAGGGCCTGCACCCTAATTTTTTGTTGTTGAAAAAAATTAATTTGGCCCTCCCAAGGCCTTAATCGGCCCCGGGGACCCCAACCCCCAGGTCATGGCCTTTTTTTAATTTTTTTATTCTTTAGGAGGGGGGCTGTGTTGCCCCCTCCTCAGGCCACTTTTTTGTTTTTTTAACTTTTCAAAAACCTTTATTTACGTATAGGAAGTGTACAGGGCAGACCGCCGACTATCCACGTAGCAGTGGGAGGACTCAGCCGTCCAGTCGGGCAGTTAAGTTATCTCTTACACGGCCATTTAGCCGACATCCCGGAGGACCGACGGCGTCTCAATAAAACATCATACACAATAGTCCGGGCATGATCGCAACTTCGAATAGAGGTTGCACTAGTCCCCAGTCTATGTTACAGCCATGCGTTTATGAATGAGAAGTATAAAATTATCCACCTGCGCCTGCAAACCTGGCGTAGTCCCTGTAGGTTCTAATCATATCACTAACCCCAACCACTCACCCCACCCACCGCTCGCTAGCTGTCTCCTCCTTCCCCCCATCTACATGTACATGCGTCCTCAGTCCTTCTGCCTAGCAGTAACCAGTGATAGCACCTCCCCGCATTCAGTCTGTATACAACCTTGCGTTACTCATTCACACCCCGAGTGACCCCTTTGAGAGCGTGACAGTCAGATCTGAAGTGTACCTGTCCACACCCTCTACGTGCGGGCATCCGTCCCAACTGACGCTCCAGCATCCCTCACAATCGTGCGCCCCTAGAGTCCTGATCTTGTCCAGTGCCCCCCTCGGTCTCGGCAGTGTTAACACCTTCCACTGAACTCTAGGCTGTTTACCACCCCAGGCCAGCTTAATAAGGGTTTGGGTCAACTGCGTGAAAAAGGCCTTGGACAGCACTATAGGGATGTTATTGAATAGGAACAAGAATCTTGGCAAAACCACCATTTTCATGATGGCTATTCTGCCCAGCAGAGACAGGGGAAGCCTACTCCACACCTCTACGTCCTCAACTAGGTTGGCGTAAGCCACTCCGTAGTTTTCCCTGAGTAGAACCTCTGGATCCTTGTGGAGCCGAATCCCCAAGTATCGGATTGAATCTGTCGTCCACTGCAGTGGATATTCCATATGAATCGGCAAAGTAACCGGTGTCAGCGGGAACGCTAGCGACTTGTTCCAGTTCACCTTGAGGCCAGACAGGGCCCCAAACTTGACCACCTCCCTCAATATAGAAGAGAGATTCTCCTCCGGATCCCGGACGTATAGCAGCGTGTCATCTGCGTATTTTGAAATACCGATCTTATAGGTGGGAAAGTTAATACCCTCGAATCTATGGTATTCTCTTATCGCGCACGCCAAGGGTTCCGCTACTAGAGCATATAGGAGGGGGGAAAGGGGACAGCCCTGCCTGGTTCCACTGCCAACTTCGAAGGCCTCCATAACCTGGTCACCTATTCTCAGCCTGGCAGTGGGTCGGTAATACAATGCACCGAGCATCTGCAAAAAGGGCTCTCCCAGTCCGAATTTCCTCAATACCCTCACCATAAAGGGCCATTCCACAGAGTCGAATGCCTTCTCCATGTCCAGGAAAAGAGCTAAGGCTTTGCGCTCTGGGCGCACATGCTGCATGGTTCCCAGTACTGTTCGGATATTATATGTGAGATTTCTGGCCGGGATAAAGCCCGCCTGCTCCGGAGCCACGAGCTCCGGCACCAGCAGCGCCAAGCGCGTAGCTAGGACCTTGGCGTACAACTTGGCGTTTACATTAATCAGGGAGAGCGGTCTGTAGGATCCGCACAAGTTGGGGGGTGTCCCGGGTTTCAAGATGGTGACGAGCAGAGCCTCTCTCATAGTGTCAGGCATGCTACCTTCCTGGCATATATCATCAAAGAGAGTTATCAGATGCGGGAGGACCTTATCCTTGAAGGCCTTGTAAAAGGCCACCGTCAGCCCGTCAGCCCCAGGGGCACTGCCTGATCTCATTCCCTCCAGAATCTCATCCTTTTGTATGGGCAGCATCAGAAATTCCCTCTGAGAGTTGGACAAAAAGGGCATTTTAATATAACTGAGGTAGTCCTCTATTTCCTCTTCCATCTGAGAGGACTGAGATTTATAAAGTCCAGCATAGTAATCCCTGAATTCGTCAATAATCTCTCTCTCTCCAGTAACCACTGCCCCTGCGGCGGTGACAAGTTCGTCGATGACCTCGCTAGCAAGGAGCCCGGGCGTTCACCCTCCCCATATGTGCGGGCCGTAGCATACTTGCCCATATGCTGCACTTCCCTATCCGCTTCACTATTGTATTCAGAAACCAACTCTTGGATCCTAGCTGCAACATCGGAATCCGCGGATATCCGATGTTGCTCTTCTAACTGCGCCAGCTGCGTCTCCAGGGCCTTCAGCCTCTGCCGTATGGACTTAAGGACACTAGAGTGCTTGGCCATAGCCATACCACGAATATATGCTTTGAACAAGTCCCACAACGTGTGGAAACTCTGAACAGACCCCAAGTTATTATCGAAGAAGGTATCTATGTCCTCCGCCAATTCGCCCCTAAATACCTCATCTAACAGTGAGTAGGGTGGCAGCCGCCATGTGAACGGCGGGATTCTTTTGACCGGAGTATCCAGTATCAAAAGAAGAGGGGAGTGATCCGACAGTGTACGTGGTAAGACCACGCACCCCTTAATAACCGTAAGCAGCGACCGTGATGTTAACCAGTAGTCGATTCTGGTGTGCACGTCATAGAATGCAGAGTAGTGCGTATATCCCCCTTTCCCAGGATGTCTGTGTCTCCAGACATCCACCAGGTCAAGTCTAGTCAGTTCCGCTTGCATGTGCAAGGCAGCAGCCGCCGGGCGGCGCATCGGCCCCGAAGAGCGGTCCATGTTCGGGTTGAATGTGAAATTAAAGTCACCTCCCCAGACCATTCTAGCGTGTATGTATTGCCTACAATGTGCGGCCAGAGCGGAGTAAAACTCAGAGTTATCATAATTGGGGCCATAAACATTAACTACCACTAGGTCATGACCTTTCCCGACACATCTAGCGAATAAATAGCGCCCTTCCGAGTCAGCTTCCAGCACCGTTAATTTCAGGTTTGATCGTGGGTTTACCCATGTGACCACCCCTCTGGAGTGCGTAGTAAAGCCCGCCGCTACACTATTACCCGCTAGCCCCTTCGCAGAGAGCATTTTACTCGTAAGGGGGAGGTGTGTATCTTGTATAAGTGCCAGGTCAATGTGGTGCCTGTGGAAATAATTCAGCACTTTTCTCAGTTTGCGGAAATCATTCAACCCCCTGACATTCCACGTCAACGCTCTCAAAGCCATAGTGCCACTGTCACTATTCGTAACTCTAGGGTCAGACATCCCTGCCAGAATGTGCCATAGAATCAGCAAAGACGTTCCCTGTGCGAAGTGCCACCCACTGGCAGTAACCGGGCAACTTAGTCCGGACATACAAAGATAAGTCAGAAGACATGCCTCTCAGCGTACCGTGCGTACCCCCGTCCCCCAACCCAAAACATCCCCCTATTGTCACTTCCCCCCGCCCACAGCCGACCGTGCCCAACCTGGCCAGACAGGACCCCGACCCTTCCCCCCACTACAGCAAACACCTTGAACATTCCCCAAACCAGCCCCCGTAGGGACCATGCGAGCCAACAGCGCTAGGGCAGAGGTTACCGGGCAAAAGCAATCACAACCTGTCAGCTGCCCACAGTATTGACGTGTCCCCGCACCATTGCCCCCATATAGCCATACGGCATGAGCCGCTCTCCTTCCTCCACCATTAGGTCCAGGGGCATCCCCACTACACCTAGCGGGATCCAAGCCTTACGCCTAGAGATGCATTCCTGATGGCCCTAAGGGGCCCGTGCAACGACCCTGCCCATCATCTAGTAGTCCCAGACGCAGGCCAACAAAGCAAATGTAGGGAACAAACCCGGGGAGGGCCCCCCAGCTCCAGAAGGCGCGGAGCAACCAAGTCAGCAGCAAGCAAGAGCAAATACACTTCCCCCCCGGGACCCATGAGACCAGGACCACAGTTTCTATTCATGCTCAATATATCAGAAAGGTCTCACCAAGTAGCAACTGCGTAGTCCTCATGCGTGACCGCCCCATCCGCTGCTGTCATTAAGCTCCAGGCGCTCCGGCCACTGCCAGGACTGCGAACACCCCCCGCCCAACAGGCAAACCTAAACAGTGTGGCCGTTTGCAGAATCAAGCCACCAACAACAACCTAATCCTGCTCCTCTAAACGTGAGGCATCCGCAAGAGTGTCATTTTGGCACCGTGGGCTGTTCCGCTGTTCCTTAGACCATTCCTTCAAAGATCTCTGCAGTTCCCTCGGGTCAGTGAAGAAATGCGAGTGACCTTGCCTGTTGATACGGAGCTTCGCCGGGTATAGCAACGCGTAATCCAGTCCTAGGTCGCGAAGTTGTTTTTTGTACGGTGCGAAATGCCTCCGTTCTTCTTGGACTTTCGCCGTGAAGTCAGGGTAAATGGAGATGTCCATTCCTTCAAATTGCAACTTCCCTTTTTCTCTAGCCACCCGCAGGGCCGTATCTCTGTCCCTGTAATTCAGCAGTTTTGCTATAATGGGTCTCGCTGGTGCACCTGGCCTGGGGCGGGGCCCCAGCGAACGATGAGCTCTTTCGACAACGAACATGGGGGAGAACACGTCCTCCCCCAGCAGGGCATGCAATAGTTTTTCAACAAAGAGTTCCATCCTCCCGGTGTGCGTTGACTCAGCCACACCCGTTATGCGAATGTTCGATCTCCTCGAGCGGGCTTCCAGGTCCTCCGACTTATCCTGGATGACCTGAAGCAATCTGCTGAATTGTTTGCGATCCGTATCCCACTCCGTCTGCGCTTCCTCCGCTTGCGTGATTCTCTTCTCAGTCATGTCCAGTCGCCAGTCGCTCGGCATTCTTGTCGACCCGCTCCGACATGCGGTCCATGCGGTAGGTGAGTGCGTCGAGCTTGGTTCCGATCTCCGTCAGACTGCCCTGCAGACCCTTTTCCATTGTCGCTAACATTTCTCTGATGTCTGCACACATAGAGTTCTCCGAGGCAGCACCACAGGGAGACGCCTCCGGCACTATGCCACTAGATCCCTTCGCTTTGCGTGGATCGAAAGATATTTTAGGCTGTGTCTTGTCGCCTTTACCCATGATGATTCTATGGGTCTGCAATTCCACTGGTCCAGCCGCGCCGAGGCGAATTCCAGCTTCAATCCGGAGAACCTTGTGGTGCGCGACCCCAGCGGGGCAGCTTAAGGGCCGCACCACTGCACCCCTCCAAGGTTCAATAGCTGGGCCCACTGCAGTAGCTGGGTCTGCGAGGCCACCAGACCCCCAGCACAGGGCCACACACCGGTCCCCGAATCTCCTCACAGCACTCGCTCTGAATCTGTCTGCTAGCACCCGATCAGGACCCCGTCGCCGGCAGTCCACGAAACCACCACAGGCCCGGGCAGTGCGCAGCTCCCCCAGTTCAAGCGGCACAATCGACGCTCTCCACGCAATCAGCAGTCCTCCGCCACTGAGAAGGCTCCCTTGGTGTGGCAATCGGCAATAGCCAAGAGCAGGGCCCACTTACGCGAGACGGAAGCCAGTGCTGCACCCAAGCACAGACTACCGCCCCGAGGCCCACCTGCTAGACACTCGGTAAGTCCGCTGCCAGGGCCGAGCAATCCGAGTCTCCGAGCGCTCACAGCAGGCTATGGCCCTGCCCACGTAGCAGACTGGACTGTATTCCGTGCAGCCTCGGGGCCGAGACTGGCCCCCTGCAGAAAAGAGTCAGTGTGCGAAAGTGCTCCAACCCCAGCACACACCCAAGGACCAGGTTAGAAAGAAACATGTGCCGAATGGTAACGTCTCACGCAGGCCCTGGATTCCAAAATGGCGACCCCGAGTGGCAGGGGAGGGGGCACCCAACACCGAGAAAGCCCGCATGCCTCGACGTCGCGAAGCTCCAGAGTCGCCCCACCGCAGCCCCTCGCAGGCCTGCACCCAGCGCTGACTCCTCTGGCCTCTGAGGAGCCTATTGCAGGCTATTAGAGAATAGGTGCGCCAAGCGTAGTTCTACGGAGGCGCCAGGAGCCTCGCCTCCACCGCAGGCACCCAGGGCACACTCCGCCACTCAAGCCAGTGTTCCGTGTAATATCCCAATTCAGAGGCGTTCTCCGTGTGAGACCTCCCCGCATGAGAAGCCTGCCCCTGGTCAGGGTCCCCCGGGTTGTCCAGAGCGGTGCGGTAGCTCCACGTGGTCCAAGCCGCCGATACTGGCAGTCCCGCGGAACGGCCCCACCGAGCAGGAGGGTCGCCTCGCTGCGATCGCTCCCCACCTCCTATGGAGCCGCTCGTGTCTGCACTCTCCTCCGGAGACGTCAGCGTCGCGGCCCTACCGTCTCATTCCAGGTATGCAGCTGAGTACGGTCGACCGGACCTGCCACCGATGGCCCCGCCGCACGCTGTGCTACGCACGCCGGGGAGGGCCCCAGGGCAGCTCGGGGATGTCGGCCTGGTCCGCCGAGGGTGTCACCGCTCGCCGTGTGCGCTCCGTCGGGCTCCGCCGTTGGCTGAAGGGTTCCGCACACAGCCCCGCCAGGTCAAGAAGGGACTTCCCCCTTCCTGTCCGCTATGTAGCTCTGCCGTGAAGGATCAATTGAAGGATTTTGTGAGGGCTAAGGTGGAGAGCTCAGTGCTCACAGGTCCGCCATAGTCGCTGGCAAGCTCCGCCCCCCCTCCTCAGGCCACTTATGGCCCCAGGGACCCAATCCCCCGGGGCCGGCCTTTGTTTTTTATTTTAAAAAAAATATATATATTTATAGAAACACCTAGGACATGCTGGACAAACCGTATGTACCTATCACCATGACGATTTGCGTGATATTCATAAAAGGCGACTATGCATACAATGAATCCATGTAGAATGTATTCACACCGCTAGTGAAGCTCTAACATGTCTGACACCCTACCGTGCCTAATCCCGGCGCCCCCGCTGGTGGGTACTCTCCAAGTAGACACCCTTGTTGTTTATTTATACAAACATGGGTAGCTATTGACGGGCACATTTAATACACATGCACACCAAGCCATTCAAAGGGGATTCGACAAAAATTCGACCAAACTATGCAAGAAACCCCCTCATGGTTAATAAAACACACATCCACCGCCGGATGTGTAATACTTTTTATTTCTGATGGATACATCTGCCAGTGGATTCCTCACCTTGTGAATATCCCCTGCGCCAGCATTCCACGGAACTTTTCTTCCCCAGCATTCCACGTCGACGTGGGCGACGTCACAATACATCGGCTCCGCACGCGACTCCGTACGACGTCATCGGAGCCATAAGAAGCCCACGTCGGCGTGATGACGTCAGTTCCCTTTTTTCCGCGCCGTCGACGCGCAACGGTTTTTTCCCAGTGCTCTCTAGATACTTTGTAATCTAGTGGTGTATTTTTGTTAAAATCGGTATGTCTTCGACGAGGAAGTCGGGCTTTAAGCCCTGTAGGGAGTGCGGAGGCCTGATGTCCATGACGGATCCGCATCAGAACTGTTTATGGTGTCTCTCCTCTGATCATGACGTGGATGAGTGCGGGTGCTGTAGGAGCATGAATCCTAAAGCGCT
The DNA here is from genome assembly GCF_964204655.1 of Triturus cristatus. Taxonomy (NCBI): domain Eukaryota; kingdom Metazoa; phylum Chordata; class Amphibia; order Caudata; family Salamandridae; genus Triturus; species Triturus cristatus. Next base: position 354,443,296 of record NC_140594.1, read on the forward strand.
GAAGGAGAGGAAGACCAAACTCTTCATGAAGAAGATCGGTGAGGAGAAGAGAGGGAGGAAAAAGGAGAAGTCCAGGCGAGAGTCTTCGACTTCGAGGTCGTCGAAGTCGAAGAAGCACCATAAGAAGAGGAAGCATTCTTCTCGGCGTCGGTCCTCGAAGTCTAAGAGGTCGAGGTCGGCTTCGCCTCGTCGACGTCAGAGCAAGGTCTTGTCTCCTTCGCCTTCTCCTGATAAGTCTTCGAAGTCTCCCTCTCCGAAGCGGACTCCAGCTCGTTCCCCGACGCCGTCGCCGGCGCCGTCCAAGGCTTCGACTCCGGGTCGGGTGGAATCTGATGTGGAGCAGGAGCAGGAAGAGTCTGTTCCGGTGCCTGGTGACTCCGCGGCTCCGGTGGAGGATTCTGAGGAGCCGACGCCGGTGGCTCCACAGGAGGATACAGGGGCAGTTCCTTATCCCCAATTCCCGGCTCCAGGTACGGATCCTTCGGGATTTCTGAATGCCATGTATGGCATTTTTCAGAGAGCATCCTTCCCATCCGGAGCACCAGCAGGTCCCGTGGGTCCGATGGCGTTTTCTCTGGGAGTGCCGCAGCAATACGCTCAGGCTCCTTTTCTGCCTTTTATGCCGATGGCGCCTTCTTGGCAGTTTCCGGCGCCGGTTGGGAATCCGGCTCGACCTCGGATGGATGGTCAATCTTCGGAGCCTTCTTTGACACCGAGGCCGACTCCATCGACGCCGCATCCGGCGCCGCCGACTCCACCTGTGGCGCCTCCGACGCCGGTGCCTTTGGCTCCACCGACGCCGCGTACGACGTCGACGACGCCGGCTCCCCGGATCCGATCGAGGCGGGAGGCCCAAAGGGTTTTGGAGGAGGAAAGATATCGGGCTGAGGTGGAAGAAGGTGAAGTCGACTCTTCTTCGGATGAGTTTGGAGGTATAGAGGTAGCAAGTGGTATGGATACCACCCCGGAGTGGGAGCATGCTTCTGCAAGGTCTTCTCCACCACAGGAATTGGCGCCCTACCATGTTGTGATCAAGAAGGCCGCGGAGTTGTTAGATCTGCAGCTGCCCTCTGTGGAATACAAGTCCAATCTGCTTACGGAGGTGTTGCACTCCCCGACGTCGGCTTCAGAGCCTTTGTTACCTTTCAATGAGGCTCTCTTGGAACCAGTGTTGGAGGTGTGGAAGAAGCCTCTATCAGCTCCGGCAGTTTGCAGGCAGGTGGCAAGGAGATACAGGGTTGCGCCAGGAGACCCGGATTTTTTATCCACGCATCCTTCTCCGGAGAGCCTAGTGGTGCAGGCTTCATGTTCTAAACATGCTTCGGGTGCTTTCCCCCAATCTCCTGCTGATAGGGAGTCAAAGAAAGTTGATCAGGCGGCCAAAAAGACTTTCTCCTCAGGAAGTATGGCGTTGAAGTCATCAAATGCCACATGCTTGCTGGGGCGTTATGTTCATGCCCTGATGGACTCTATAAAAACTTTGGCCCCTAAGTTACCTGAGGGGGATAAGTCGTCCTTCATGGAGGTTGTGGCGGACACTCAGGCAGCTGCCAGGCAGGTCATCCAGTCTGGGCTGGATACGGCGGACTCTGTGGCGAGGATTATGGGGTCGTCCATTGCCGCAAGGAGACAAGCTTGGCTCCGTTCCTCAGGGTTTTCTGCAGATGTCCAGGCCACGCTGGTGGATCTGCCCTTTGATGGACAAAAGTTGTTTGGGGAGCAGGCAGATTCTGCCCTTCAACGTTTTAAGGACAGTAGGTTGACGGCGAAGTCCTTGGGTCTGCAGGTTCCTGCTAAAGGTTCAACTTTCCGTAAGGCTAGGGGATTCGGAAGGTCATCCTTTCGCTCCTTCCGACAGCCACAACAGCAGCAGCAACAACAGCAGCAGAATCCCCTCTATCGCTCCTATAGAGGGAAGCAAAGGGGTCGGAGAGGTTCTGGTCGTAACCCCTCTTCTTCCTCCTCCTCCTCTGCTCCAAATGAGGCTTCAGGGAAGCAGCCCTAGATCCCCCATCCTGGATCATGTAAGGCCTGTGGGGGGTCGGGTGTCCTACTTTCTACGGGGTTGGAAATCTGTTACAACCGACCTTTGGGTTTTGAACCTCGTAGAGACTGGGTACGCCCTTCCCTTTCGGGAGTTTCCTCCCCCTTACCCTCCTTGCCAAGGTTATTGCTCGGAGGACCACCTGCTTCTCCTGCAGAAAGAAGTTCAAGCCTTGTTTCAGAAGGGCGCAGTAGAGGTGGTTCCGGAGCAGGAAAGAGGTCAGGGATGCTACTCCCGGTATTTCCTGATCCCCAAGAAGGACGGCAGATTGCGTCCGATTCTGGACCTCAGAATCTTGAATTTTTACCTGAAACAGGAGAAGTTCAAGATGCTTACCCTTGCGCAGGTTCTTCAAGCGTTGCAGCAAGGAGACTGGATGGTGTCGCTCGACTTGCAGGACGCGTACTTCCATGTCCCAATCCTGAAGTCGCACAGGAAGTATCTCCGTTTTACGGTTGGGTCGCAACATTATCAGTTTGCGGTCCTCCCGTTTGGTCTTACTACTGCACCTCGAGTCTTCACAAAGGTGATGGCAGTGGTGGCTGCTCATCTCAGGAGGTCGGGGATTCCGGTTTTTCCCTACCTGGACGACTGGCTTCTGAAGGCAGAGTCCCCAGAGATGGTGCAGCGTCATCTGCAGGTGACAGCTCAGCTGTTGTTCGACTTGGGTTTTTCAATCAATGTGCCCAAATCTCACCTGGTGCCCTCTCAACGCAACCTGTTTATAGGGGCAGTACTGGACACTACTGTGTGTCGAGCATTCCCTCCTCCTCAAAGGATTCTCGACATTCAGGAGATGGTCCCTTTATTCCACAGTGGAGCGGTTGTTCCAGTTCTGAAGGTCCTTCGCCTGCTCGGTCTGTTCGCTTCCTGCATTCTGTTGGTCAACCATGCACGCTGGCACATGAGGGCGCTCCAGTGGTGCCTCCGCAAGCAGTGGTATCAGCACAATGGGGATCTCGGGGAGTCGATCAAGATCTCCGGAGAAGCTGCAGCGGATCTGTCTTGGTGGAGCGTTGAGGGCAATCTGTCCCAAGGAAAGCCTTTCCATCTACCTCCATCGGTGGCCACAGTGATAACGGATGCCTCCACCCTAGGGTGGGGAGCTCATCTGGGGGATCTGGAGATCAAGGGTCTTTGGTCTCCAGAGGAGAGGTTGTTTCATATCAACCTTCTGGAGTTGCGGGCGATTCGTTTGGCACTCAAGGCCTTCCTCCCTTCCCTTCGCGGTCAGTCAGTTCAAGTCCTGACGGACAACACGACCGCGATGTGGTATATAAACAAACAGGGAGGAGTAGGGTCTCTTTGTCTCTGCAGAGAGGCCTTACGACTATGGTCCTGGGCTCAGGACCATCAGATTTGTCTGATGGCAAATCATCTGGCCGGGGTGCTGAACGTGCGTGCGGACAGTCTCAGTCGGCAGTTCTCCGCCGACCACGAGTGGAGGCTCCATCCGGAGGTGGTTCGTCGCGTCTTTCGTACGTGGGGGACTCCTCGGGTGGACCTGTTTGCCACCCGAGAGAACGCGCACTGCCCGTCATTCTGCAGTCTCCAATATCCGATGCAGGGGGCGTTGGGGGACGCGTTTCAGTTGAGTTGGGGCTCACGACTCCTTTACGCGTTTCCTCCCATACCCTTGATTCCTCGGGTTCTGAGGAAGATTCGCCAAGACCGGGCCCAAGTCATTTTGGTCGCCCCGGACTGGCCAAGAAGGGTGTGGTACACAGATCTTCTCCACCTCTCCTCGTGCTCTCCGCTCCGTCTCCCTCTGAGGGCAGACCTCCTCTCGCAGTCGGGGGGGCAGGTTCTACACCCCCACCTCCAGAGCTTACACCTTCATGCCTGGAGATTGAACGGGGCAACCTGAGTTCCTTCTCTCTCCCACCTGATGTGGTGGACGTTATTTTATCGGCCAGGCGACACTCCACCAAGTCCATATACTCCTACAGGTGGTCTAAGTTTGTAAAGTGGTGTGGAGAGAGGTCCATTGTCCCTTTAAAGGCTCATCTTTCTGATGTGCTTCAGTTTGCTCTTTCCTTGGCTCAGCAGGGCTGTGCTGTGGCCACGGTCAAGGGCTACCTTTCGGCCTTATCGGCATTTCTGTGCCTTCCAGATCAACCTTCGTTGTTTAAATCTCCGGTTGTTCTGAGGTTCATCAAGGGCCTTACAAACATGTTTCCTCCTACTCCATTTGTAATGCCTCAGTGGGACCTTAATCTTGTCTTAGCCTTTTTAATGGGGTCCCCATTTGAGCCTCTTCATAATTGTCCTTTGAGGCTGTTGTCCTTTAAGGTGGTTTTTCTTGTAGCCATAACCTCGGCAAGGAGGGTGAGTGAGCTTCAAGCTCTTAGTTCCAAACCTCCTTTTCTTACTTTACATGCTGAAAGGATGGTTCTCAGGACCAGGGCTGCTTTCTTGCCAAAAGTTGTTACTCCTTTCCATTTGGGGCAGTCTATTACCCTCCCTGTTTTTTATCCACCCCCTCATCCTTCCAAAGAAGAAGAAAGACTCCATCGCCTTGACCCGAAGAGGGCTATGAGTTTTTATTTGGACAGGACCAAGGACTTTCGTATTGATGACCAGCTTTTTATTGGCTACGTTGGTCGTTCTAAAGGTAAAGCGGTGCACAAGCGCACGCTGTCAAGATGGATTATACTGACCATCAAGATCTGCTACGCCTTGGCTGGTAAGACTCCTCCTGAGGGTATTCGTGCTCACTCTACTAGAGCTAAGTCTTCAACATCTTCTCTGGCCCGGGGTGTTCCTGTGGCAGATATTTGTAAGGCCGCGACTTGGGCCTCCCTCCATACTTTCGCAAAGCATTATTGCTTGGACTCTGAGATGAGGAGGGAGGGCCACTTCGCGCGCTCTGTCTTGCAAGACTTTCTGGTATAGAAAGGTGGACACCCTCCTCCGGGAGTGGGGACTGCTGTGGGAATCTATTCACAAGGTGAGGAATCCACTGGCAGATGTATCCATCAGAAGAACAAGTTACTTACCTTCGGTAACGCTTTTTCTGGTGGATACAGTATCTGCCTGTGGATTCCTCACCAACCCACCCGCCTCCCCGTTGTCCACCTTTTGTATACCATGAAATAGGTCTTGTTTGAAATGCTTGTATATTCTCTTGTACATTTGTAGGAAATGCTTGTTTGATTAGCATTCCTTTGTTTTGTATGCTATGTATATGTATTGGTATTCTATATACTGTGTATACTTGGAGTTGTCGTTGGTTCACCTGTTCGCCTCGAAGGCACGGAAAAAATGGGTGGAACTGACGTCATCACGCCGACGTGGGCTTCTTATGGCTCCGATGACGTCGTACGGAGTCGCGTGCGGAGCCGATGTATTGTGACGTCGCCCACGTCGACGTGGAATGCTGTGGAAGAAAAGTTCCGTGGAATGCTGGCGCAGGGGATATTCACAAGGTGAGGAATCCACAGGCAGATACTGTATCCACCAGAAAAAGCGTTACCGAAGGTAAGTAACTTGTTCTTTACTCTCTGGAAAGGAGACAAACCTCACTTGAGAGTCACAGCGTATTCCTGGCTGAGCCCAATGCTGTGTTACACCCACCAGTGCCCACCGAGTGCCACACACCTCTGTGTTGTATTCCACCAGCTAGTGCGTATGCTATGACACTCTCTAGCCCATGTGCACTGTAACACCACCCCGTGAATATGTCATGCCACACTTGCCTTCGCACGGGTTATATTGCCCCATCTAACGTGCCTTCCACGATGCCTATGTTATAAAGCACAGCGCTATGCCATACATATTACAATCTGGGATCCATATCTTTGTCACAGTGCATATGCAATGTTACACTACCCAGCACATATTTTATATTACAACTTTAGAGACTACTTAGGTTACACAACACTGCCCTGTGCATATTACACTCCAAGGCGCATATCACATAGCAAGCGCTAGTGCCTGTGCTATCTCGCGCTCTCCAATGAATCTGTCATTGCGCACAATGTATTGCATATTATATTTCACGCCCCGGTTCATCTTATATCACACTTTTTGGTGCATAGTTTATACCATATACTATATCTAGTTTTCATTTTCAATCGTGCTCTCAGTACTATGTTCTATATAACACTGCGTCCACCTACCCTTTTCACGGGCATTACATTTTGCGATGGGGGGTGGAGGGTCAGGGGATGTTTCTGCCAAGTGAGCCCGGAGTCACAGTCCCAAACGTCCTCTTCTTCCTGAATAAAAGTGAGATTATGCTGCATACTTGTTCATATTTTAAGTAGTTCGCACAGACACACATTTTAAAAACAATAAAGTTCCTAATACCCACCTTCTATGAACAGTTAGCTTGCTGCCCCATCCACCTCCTCCCTATCCTCTGTTGTCTGAATCCATGGACTAGCCTCCTCCCTCCTGCCATGCATGGTCTGATGTGCTGCCACTGCCCTGCATTTAGCATGATGCACCAGTCCACTCATCCTGCCCTCCATTGCCCAATTCTATGGCCCATCATTGACCTCCTGCTTAGACTCTGTGCTTTGCTTGCTGCCCCTATTCTCCTTCCCCCTGCCCTCCGATGTCTTTGTGCATGCCCCTGCTCCATCCTTTTTGACCACCATGTTCCATGGACCTGCCACTCCTATCTACTCTGAGTGTTCTGTTGAGCTGCCACTCCCCTACCACCTGCATAGCATTTTCAGAAGACTGTAACCTGTCCCTGCCACCTCCACCCTGCATGTCCACATGCCATGCCCCTATCCCCTTCCTCCTGTCCTCCATGGTCCATTTTACTGCCACACCCTTCTGCCCTCCCTGGTCTGTTGTGCTGCAACTGCTCCTCCTGCCTGCCCCACGCGGTCTGTTGTGAGGCCCCTTCCCCTGAACTCTCTTGTCTGTGCCCAGGTCCTGACCCTCCCTTCTATCCTCCATGGTCCTTTGTGCATGCCACTGCACCCTCCTTCTTGCCCATCATAGCCATTGTGCTGCCACTAACCCTCCCGCTTGCCATGCATGGTCTTCTGTGCGGCCATGGCCACTCCCACCTTCCCTGTGTGGTCAGCTAGCTGCTCCTGACCCCCTCCCACCTTCCCTCCATGGTCTGTGTGTATGCCATCATAGTCTCACTGTTGCTCTCCATGGTGTGTCTTGTTTCTAGTGCCCATTCTGCCTGACCTCCATGGTCATCTTGCTGCTCCTGCCCTGCCCCCTTGCCCCCAGCCCTCGGTTTCCATGTGCAGACCCCTATTCCCTCCTCCTGGCTTGTCGGTTCCATTGTAATGCCCCTGATCCGTCCCTCCTGCCCTTTATGGTCTGTTATGCTGCAGCTTTCTCTCCTGTCTGTCCATTATGGTCAGCTAGCTACCATTGCCTCTTTCCCCTCTGTTGTCTGTTGTCCATGTGCATGGTCCTGTCCCCTCCCTATTGCTTTCTATGGATTGTTGTGCTGCACTCCCGTCCCGCATGCCCTGTGTGGTGTATTGTGCTGCTGCAAACCCTGATGCCTGCCCTGTAGGGTCAGTTTGGTGCACCTCTCAATGTCCCTCCTGTCCTCTGTTATCCGAGTCCATGTCCCTACCCCAATTCCTCCTGCCTACCATGATCCAATGTACCATACTTGCGAACATTTTGAACTTGGTAAGAGGGAGATTTTGAAATAAAACTGGGGTATAGATTTTCCCCTTTGAGTTACATTGAAAAAGAGAAGATTGTAGACAGGAAACAGATCAAGTAAAGCCCATTTGAGCTGAAAGACATTGGACGTTTCCTGGCTGAAACGGGTCTGTTGGCATGTATGGTTGTATGACCACTGCCTCTTCCTTCTGCCCACAATGGTCTATTATATTGCCACAGCCTCTCTTGCCAGTCCTGTATTGTTGGTTTGTTGCCCCTGCCCCCCTTTCCACTGCCCTCCATAGTCTGTTGTGCTGCCACTGCCCTTCCTGCCTGCCTAGTGTGGTCAAATTGTTGCCTCTGCACTCTCCTACCGGCCTTTAATTTTCAGAGTCTGTGCCCCTGTCCTCTGCCTCTCAACAGTATCCCAATGAACAACTAGATTGCTAACATTCTATATTTATTACAAAAGTGTGGAATGCCTGACGTCATCTTGATGTAATCAAAACTGTAATGCCTAAAGCATTTCCTTTTGAAATTACATATATGAGAGGGTCTTATTTGCATCAAAATTATGGTTAGTGCTCTAAAAAACTAAAATGAGGACATATTTTCTGAGTCTTCAAATAGCGACAAAGAACTTTTAAATTATCTGTAATCTTAGTTTTTTTATCCAGTTGACCACTTGATTAAATGTTGCATCCAAGGGGAGAGGGTGTGGTGTTACTTCCAGAGCTGCAGACTTTGCAACTGGGGAACCAGGTTGGAGTTTCTGCTTCAGCTCAACATTCTGTGATTCTGGTCAAATCACTTAATCTCCCCATGTCTACAACCAAAATGAATTTGATCTTGTGTGATGTAACCAATGTTCATGTAAAGCACTCCAATACCTGACAAGTCTGCACTATATAAAACTGCAAATACACAAAAAATAAGTGTTTTGCACACTTCTGTCATTGGGCTACATTTGGGCTACATCTGGGTGATATTTGGGCTACATTTGGGCTCTTTTGTCTCTGGTGGCCATTTTAGGAGATTTATTTGTTATGAAGTTTCCTAATTTCCTCATTTACTGCAGTCTCCTCAGTCGGAAATGCTTTCAGTTTTTTACTTTGGTTCCATCAAGAAGGTATTCAGATATGTCACACATTTGCCATAAATTCTGAATGTTAGCACTCTAGTTGCTCATTAGATCACTGTAGTAAAGCTACTGCTCACCACAAAAGTCTGCTGCTGGTAATTAAAGTGCATGTTTCAGTCTGCATGTCAGAATGTTTTTATGAAATAAAACAGGATTTCAGAAGTCAAAATGTGCCCTAGTTTTTCTTTCTGCAGCACTAATCATAATTTATATGGCAATATGAACCCCCTCATTTTGTTCCTTTGTAAATTAAATGTTTTAGGTGTTACCACTTTATTCCAATCAAGATGGCTTCAGGTGTGCCATACTTTTGTCATAAGTAAAACTGTTAGCGCGTTCTTAAGAACACTCTGGGACATTCTGTCATTGGGCTATACTTGGGCTACATCTGGGTGATATTTGGGCTACATTTGGGCTCTTTTGTCTCTGGTGGCCATCTTGGGAGATTTATTTGTTATGAAGTTTCCTAATTTCCTCATTTACTGCAGTCTCCTCAGTAGGAAATACTTTCAGTTTTTTACTTTGATTCCATCAAGAAGGCATTCAGATGTGTCACACATTTTCCATAAATTCTGAATGTTAGCACTCTAGTTGATCATTAGATCACTGTAGTAAAGCTTCTGCTCACCAGGCAAGTCTGCTGCTGGTATTCAAAGTGCATGTTTCAGTCTGCATGTCAGAATGTTTTTATGAAATAAAAGAGGATTTCAGAAGTCAAAATGTACCCTAGTTTTTCTTTCTGCAGCACTAATCATAATTTATATGGCAAAATGAACCCCCTCATTTTGTTCCTTTGTAAATTAAATGTTTTAAGTGTTACCACTTTATTCCAATCAAGATGGCTTCAGGTGTGCCATACTTTTGTCATAAGTAAGACTGTTAGCGCTCTAGTTGTTCTTTAGAGCACTCTGGGAAGCTGTAGTAGAAAACAAAGGAATCAACTGACAGTCTCTGCCCTTGTTGGATGTACATGTTTTACTGAGAATGTCAGACTTCATTCTTACATAACTGAGAAAGATGATGTGAATTTACAGAAAATATGCTCTCAGTTTAGCTTATAGATCACCTTCCAAACCTCTGTGGGAAAAGTATGAGAAAATAGTTTTCTCTCAAACATGGTTCGTGATATCACAGCAGAAGGCTTTTTCACATGGTAAAATCACCTTAGAACACACCACAATTCCTAAAATGAGTATGGTACCATCAACAAATGATTTATAATGTAACTAAAGTCTTCAAACCTTCTATTAACTGCAATGCTTTTTAATGAGGTGCTATCATGTATATTGGTCCCAAGATGGCTGCCAACACTTCTTGGATGAAGTACAGACAGTCAATCAGATCTCACGATGAGATGTGTGGTTAGGCTCCGCCCAGATATGTATGTGATTTTACTTTTGATTTTCTCAGGAACTACTGAACAGATTGACACCATATATGCAAAAGGCGCATGCCTGACCTGAGGACTACCTCTTTGCCAAATTTCAAGTAATTCTGTTCAGCCGTTCGGGCTGTACCTTGGACTAAAAGTCCCTATGGAAAATTGCATGGGGAAAACGCGTTTTGGGACCCCTCTTTTTTCTCAGCCCCCGCTTGACGAATCCCCCCGAGACTTTCAGGGAAGGAGCGTAGCGGAGCGCCTCACCTATTTTGAAAATTTCGCGAGGATTCGTCAACCGGCGCCAAAGTTATTCCAAATAGAATGTTGCGGATTTCCTATGGAAACACGGTCCTAACTATAACTATCTACTGGCGACCGCCAGTAGATATATATATACATATATATACATATATATATATATATATTCACTGAAAAAACCATAGGTTTCACACATGTTATAGTTAGCTGGATATTTTACTCATAAAAAACCAATGAAATTCCCCCGTTATAGTTAGTGCAGGCAACTATAACTCACGCGACCGCAATCCTCTGCTGATGCTGATACTTTATTTAGACACTTATTTGCCCATGTCTTCTTCCATTAAATTTTAGCTATACATATATTACAAATATTTTTTTTTCATAAAGACACATATGTCATCAGCAGAGGATTGCGGTCGCGTGAGTTATAGTTGCCTGCACTAACTATAACGGGGGAATTTCATTGGTTTTTTATGAGTAAAATCTCCAGCTAACTATAACATGTGTGAAACCTATGGTTTTTTCAGTGAATTTGCAAGGTTTTTTAAATGCTAATTCCTAACTATAACGTGTGTGAAACCTATGGTTTTTTCAGTGAATTTGTACGTTTTTTTAAATGCTAAGTTACTTTACGCCGTTCGTGGCGTGCGCGCCCACTTAACGCAGTTCGTTCCGTGCGCGCACGGTGCGCTTCGTGCACCGTGCGCGCACAGTGAGCACGCGGAGCGCTTCGCGCACCGCGCGCCCACTTTACGCAGTTAGTGCCGTGCACGCACGGTGGGCACGCGGTGCGCTACGCGCACCGCGTGCCCACGTTACGCTGGATGGGCAATGTACGCACGATGCGCTTCGCGCACCGTCCGCTCACGGAGGCCATATTATGCGCTTCGTTATGAAAGGTAATCTATTAAATGTTCAATTGATCTATATGCCATGCACAAAAGGTGCCCTGCGGGCGCCTTTGGCACACGGGAGTGGGAAAGTATGGATACTGTTTTTTTTTTAAAATAATTTTTACCGTACGCGTACGGTAAGCGTAATCGGCGTTTTTTCGAAAAAAAAAAAAAATTAAACTTTTTTGCCTTGTGGGTTCTTTTGGGACACCTTAATCAAGGCTAGGTGGTTGGGAGCTGTCTAACCTGCCCCTTTACATGTTTTCACCCTTTGTTTTTCCTCCCCCCCGCAGAGTGCGAGAGAGAAAATGGCGGCCGCCGCTTCCTGGTTTCGACCGATTCGAATGTTTACTAAGATCTAACAGCCAATCAGAATCGCGCTCGCGCACGGCACCGTACGCGTACGGTAAGCTTACCGTAAGCGCACGGTAAGCGCACCGTAAGCTGCCACAGATATATATATTGATTTAAATGCTATTTTCTCAGGAACTACTGAATAGATTTACACCAGACCTACAAAAGGCACTTCCTTGACCTGTAGACTACCTCTCTGCCAAATTTCAAGTAACTCTGTTCAGCCGTTCGGGCTGTAGCTGTGTCTAAAGGTCCTATGGAAAAATGCATGGGAGAAACGCGTTTTGGGACCCCCCTTTTTTCTCAGCCCCCGCTTGACGAATCCCCCCGAGACTTTCAGGGTAGGAGCGGAGCGTAGCGCCTCATTAGTTTTGAAAATTTCGCGAGGATTCGTCGACCGGCGCCAAAGTTATTCCAAATAGAATGTTGCGGTTTTCCTATGGAAACAGGGTCCTAACTATAACTACCTACTGGCGACCGCCAGTAGGTAATATATATATATATATATATATTCACTGAAAAAAACCATAGGTTTCACACACGTTATAGTTAGGAATTAGCATTTAAAAAACCTTGCAAATTCACTTAAAAAACCATAGGTTTCACACAAGTTATAGTTAGCTGTACATTTCACTCGTAAAAAACCAATGAAATTCCACGTTATAGTTAGATCAGGTAACTATAACTCGCGCCCCCGCAATGCACTGCTGATGACGTCACATATTACATCACTTATGACATGGTCAGTGACATCACTCATGACATCAATGATGACATCTGAAATGACACATTGTGCATTGCGGTCGCGCAAGTTATAGTTACCTGATCTAACTATAACGTGGAATTTCATTGGTTTTTTACGAGTGAAATGTACAGCTAACTATAACTTGTGTGAAACCTATGGTTTTTTAAGTGAATTTGCAAGGTTTTTTAAATGCTAATTCCTAACTATAACGTGTGTGAAACCTATGGTTTTTTTCAGTGAATTTGTACGGTTTTTTAAATGCTAAGTTATGTATTTATTTTTAATTTTTGCACGCACGGTGCGCTTCGCGCACCGAGCGCCCACGTTGCGCATTTCGTACCGTGCACGCCTCGCCATTTTTTACAAACTATCAATTGTTTTTTTCTCCCTTGGGGGTCCTTAGATTTATATATTAAATGTGATTATTAATTCTTTTTTTTTTTTTTTTACCGTACGCGTACGGTAAGCTTACCGTACGCGCACTCGGCGATTTTTTTTTAAAATTATTAAATTTATTTTTCATACTTTTTGGTCCTTCGTGAACCCCCTGACGAACGCTAGGGGGTCTGCAACTCTCTTCATTGCCCCCTTTTCATGTTATCAACCTTTGTTTTTCAGTGCGAGAGACAGAAAATGGCGGCCGATACTTTCTGATTTCGACCGATTCGAATGTTTACAGTCATGTAACCACCAATCAGAATTGAGCTCGCGCACGGCACCGTACGCGTACGGTAAGCTTACCGTAAGCGCACGGAGCGCGCTTACAGATATATATATTGATTTAAATGCTATTTTCTCAGGACCTACTGAACAGATTTACACCAGACCTGCAAAAGGCACATCCCTGACCTGCACCTCTCTGCCCAATTTCAAGTAATTCTGTTCAGCCGTTCGGGCTGTAGCTCGGACTAAAGGTCCTATGGGAAAATGCATGGGGAAAACGCGTTTTGGGACCCCCCTTTTTTCTCAGCCCCCGCTTGACGAATCCCCCCGAGACTTTCAGGGTAGGAGCGGAGCGTAGCGCCCCATTAGTTTTGAAAAATTCGCGAGGATTCGTCAACCGGCGCCAAAGTTATTCCAAATAGAATGTTGCGGATTTCCTATGGAAACACGGTCCTAACTATAACTATCTACTGGCGACCGCCAGTAGATAATATATATATATATATATATATATATATCCACAGCATCCCACTCCAACAAAGAAGAGGTAGAGGCCACACTCGGGGGAAGCGTCGGGAGATCTTTATTGAAACAGCTTACGTATAATGAATTTCAGCCTTTTGGGCCTTCCTCAGATGCCGCTGTGTACAAGGTATGTCTCCAGCCCCACCTTTCACTGACCACAGTCTCTCCAATGGTCACATGTTTGCAACTCTGTTGCAGTACAACTACAGCTCCCAGAATGCTGTATTGCCGGTTAAGTGTTGCCTGGGAGGGACTGAAAAATAAAACCTCTGTGGGTGATGGTGATTAATTGAAAGGTGCAGAGTGTCAAAAATAAATATATATATCTCACAGCTCCAAAAGTACCCTCAGGTAAGAAAGCACTCATCAACCAGCAACAGGCTGCAAGCCTTTATTTGGTACGAAAGAAAACAGCATGCCGATTCCTTTCACAGCGTGTCAGTCTGTATTGCCTGACACGTTTCAAAGTAAAAAATCCTTCCTCAGAGGCTGTCGCCTGACAAGGGTGCGCATTTCTGGTACCGCCCACTGCTTTAAATACTTTATTGCACGCACCTGTATGGGCAGCTTCAATAAAACCTGTGCAAAGGATTGTGAGCAATGTAGTGTCCAGAAAAATCATTAATACCTAGATGTGTGCCCAATTTCATTCTGTTGGTACCGAATAAAGCTTGTAGCCTGTTGCTGATTGATGAGTAGATGAGTGTTTTCTTACCAGAGGGTACTTTTGGAGCTGTGTGAAATATATATATATATATATATATATATTCACTGAAAAAACCATAGGTTTCACACATGTTATAGTTAGCTGGATATTTTACTCATAAAAAATCAATGAAATTCCCCCATTATAGTTAGTGCAGGCAACTATAACTCACGCGACCGCAATCCTCTGCTGATGCTGATACTGTATTTAGACACTTATTTGCCCATGTCTTCTTCCATTAAATTTTAGCTATACATATATTACAAATATTTTTTTTTCATAAAGACACATATGTCATCAGCATAGGATTGCGGTCGCGTGAGTTATAGTTGCCTGCACTAACTATAACGGGGGAATTTCATTGGTTTTTTATGAGTAAAATCTCCAGCTAACTATAACATGTGTGAAACCTATGGTTTTTTCAGTGAATTTGCAAGGTTTTTTAAATGCTAATTCCTAACTATAACGTGTGTGAAACCTATGGTTTTTTCAGTGAATTTGTACGTTTTTTTAAATGCTAAGTTACTTCACGCCGTTCGTGGCGTGCGCGCCCACTTAACGCAGTTCGTTCCGTGCGCGCACGGTGCGCTTCGCGCACCGTGCGCGCACAGTGAGCACGCGGTGCGCTTCGCGCACCGCGTGCCCACATTACGCACTTAGTGCCGTGCAGGCACGGTGGGCACGCGGTGCGCTACGTGCACCGCGTGCCCACGTTACGCTGGATGGGCAATGTACGCACGATGCGCTTCACGCACCGTCCGTTCACGGAGGCCATATTATGCGCTTCGTTATGAAAGGTAATCTATTAAATGTTCAATTGATCTATATGCCATGCACAAAAGGTGCCCTGCGGGCGCCTTTGGCACACGGGAGTGGGAAAGTATGGATACTGTTTTTTTTTTAAAATAATTTTTACCGTACGCGTACGGTAAGCGTAATCGGCGTTTTTTCGAAAAAAAAAACAAAAATTTAACTTTTTTGCCTTGTGGGTTCTTTTGGGACACCTTAACCATTGCTAGGTGGTTGGGAGCTGTCTAACCTGCCCCTTTACATGTTTTCACCCTTTGTTTTTCCTCCCCCCCCCGCAGAGTGCGAGAGAGAAAATGGCGGCCGCCGCTTCCTGGTTTCGACCGATTCGAATGTTTACTAAGATCTAACAGCCAATCAGAATCGCGCTCGCGCACGGCACCGTACGCGTACGGTAAGCTTACCGTAAGCGCACGGTAAGCGCACCGTAAGCTGCCACAGATATATATATTGATTTAAATGCTATTTTCTCAGGAACTACTGAACAGATTTACACCAGACCTACAAAAGGCACTTCCTTGACCTGTAGACTACCTCTCTGCCAAATTTCAAGTAACTCTGTTCAGCCGTTCGGGCTGTAGCTGTGTCTAAAGGTCCTATGGAAAAATGCATGGGAAAAACGTGTTTTGGGACCCCCCTTTTTTCTCAGCCCCCGCTTGACGAATCCCCCCGAGACTTTCAGGGTAGGAGCGTAGCGCCCCATTAGTTTTGAAAATTTCGCGAGGATTCGTCGACCGGCGCCAAAGTTATTCCAAATAGAATGTTGCGGTTTTCCTATGGAAACAGGGTCCTAACTATAACTACCTACTGGCGACCGCCAGTAGGTAATATATATATATATATATATATTCACTGAAAAAACCATAGGTTTCACACACGTTATAGTTAGCTGTACATTTCACTCGTAAAAAACCAATGAAATTCCACATTATAGTTAGATCAGGTAACTATAACTCGCGCCCCCGCAATGCACTGCTGATGACGTCACATATTACATCACTTATGACATGGTCAGTGACATCACTCATGACATCAATGATGACATCTGAAATGACAAATTGTGCATTGCGGTCGCGCAAGTTATAGTTACCTGATCTAACTATAACGTGGAATTTCATTGGTTTTTTACGAGTGAAATGTACAGCTAACTATAACTTGTGTGAAACCTATGGTTTTTTAAGTGAATTTGCAAGATTTTTGAAATGCTAATTCCTAACTATAACGTGTGTGAAACCTATGGTTTTTTCAGTGAATTTGTACGGTTTTTTAAATGCTAAGTTATGTATTTATTTTTAATTTTTGCACGCACGGTGCGCATCGCGCACCGTGCGCGCGCTGTGGGCACTCGGTGCGCTTCGCGCACCGAGCGCCCACATTGCGCATTTCGTACCGTGCACGCCTCGCCATTTTTTACAAAATATCAATTGTTTTTTTCTCCCTTGGGGGTCCTTAGATTTATATATTAAATGTGATTATTCTTTTTTATTTTTTTTTACCGTACGCGTACGGTAAGCTTACCGTACGCGCACTCCGCGATTTTTTTTTAAAAATATTCAATTTATTTTTCATACCTTTTGGTCCTTCGTGAACCCCTGACGAACGCTAGGGGGTCTGCAACTCTCTTCGTTGCCCCCTTTTCATGTTATCAACCTTTGTTTTTCAGTGCGAGAGACAGAAAATGGCGGCCGATACTTTCTGATTTCGACCGATTCGAATGTTTACAGTCATGTAACCACCAATCAGAATTGAGCTCGCGCACGGCACCGTACGCGTACGGTAAGCTTACCGTAAGCGCACGGAGCGCGCTTACAGATATATATATTGATTTAAATGCTATTTTCTCAGGACCTACTGAACAGATTTACACCAGACCTGCAAAAGGCACATCCCTGACCTGCACCTCTCTGCCCAATTTCAAGTAATTCTGTTCAGCCGTTCGGGCTGTAGCTCGGACTAAAGGTCCTATGGGAAAATGCATGGGGAAAACGCGTTTTGGGACCCCCCTTTTTTCTCAGCCCCCGCTTGACGAATCCCCCCGAGACTTTCAGGGTAGGAGTGGAGCATAGCGCCCCATTAGTTTTGAAAAATTCGCGAGGATTCGTCAACCGGCGCCAAAGTTATTCCAAATAGAATGTTGCAGATTTCCTATGGAAACACGGTCCTAACTATAACTATCTACTGGCGACCGCCAGTAGATAATATATATATATATATATATATATATATATATCTCCACAGCATTCCACTCCAACAAAGAAGAGGTAGAGGCCACTCGGGGGAAGCATCGGGAGATCTTTTTTGAAACAGCTTACGTATAAGGAATTTCAGCCTTTTGGGCCTTCCTCAGATGCCGCTGTGTACAAGGTATGTCTCCACCCCCACCTTTCACTGACCACAGTCTCTCCAATGGTCACATGTTTGCAACTCTGTTGCAGTACAACTACAGCTCCCAGAATGCTGTATTGCCGGTTAAGTGTTGCCTGGGAGGGACTGAAAAATAAAACCTCTGTGGGTGATGGTGATTAATTGAAAGGTGCAGAGTGTCAAAAATAAATATATATATCTCACAGCTCCAAAAGTACCCTCAGGTAAGAAAGCACTCATCAACCAGCAGCAGGCTGCAAGCCTTTATTTGGTACGAAAGAAAACAGCATGCCGATTCCTTTCACAGCGTGTCAGTCTGTATTGCCTGACACGTTTCAAAGTAAAAAATCCTTCCTCAGAGGCTGTCGCCTGACAAGGGTGCGCATTTCTGGTACCGCCCACTGCTTTAAATACTTTATTGCACGCACCTGTATGGACAGCTTCAATAAAACCTGTGCAAAGGATTGTGAGCAATGTAGTGTCCAGAAAAATCATTAATACCTAGATGTGTGCCCAATTTCATTCTGTTGGTACCGAATAAAGCTTGTATCCTGTTGCTGATTGATGAGTAGATGAGTGTTTTCTTACCAGAGGGTACTTTTGGAGCTGTGTGAAATATATATATATAATATATATATATATATATATATATATATATATATATATATATATATATATATTACCTACTGGCGGTCGCCAGTAGGTAGTTATAGTTAGGACCACGTTTCCATAGGAAATCCGCAACATTCTATTTTGAATAACTTTGGCGCCGGTCGACGAATACTCGCGAATTTTGCAAAATAGGTGGGGCGCTACGCTCCGCTCCTACCCTGAAAGTCTCGGGGGGATTCGTCAAGCGGGGGCTGAGATAAAAGGGGGGTCCCAAAACGCGTTTTTCCCATGCATTTTTCCATAGGACCTTTAGACAGGGCTACAGCCCGAACGGCTGAACAGAATTACTAGAAATATGGCAGAGAGGTAGTCCTCAGGTCAAGGAAGTGCCTTTTGTAGGTTTGGTGTAAATCTGTTCAGTAGATTTTGAGAAAAAAGCCTTTAAATCAATATATATATCTGAGCCAGCTTACGGTGCGCTTACGGTACGCTTACCGTACGCGTACGGTGGCGTGCGCGAGCGCGATTCTGATTGGCTCTTAGATCTTAGTAAACATTCGAATCGGCCGAAACCAGGAAGCGGCGGCCGCCATTTTCTCTCTCGCACTGAGAGTGATTTCTAAAATATAAAGCCCAAAAACATGTAAAGGGGCTGTTTAGACAGCTCCCACACACATAGCCATGTTGAGGGAGTCCCCAAAGATCCCCCAAGGCCAAAAACGGAATTTTTATTTTTTCGGTAATTTCGCCGATTACGCTTACCGTACGCGTACGGTAAAAAATTAAAAAAAAATAAAAATTATCCACACTCTCTCCACCCCGTGTGCAATTGGTGCCCGCAGGGCACCAATTGTTCATGGCGTATTAGATATGAGATAAACTAAAATATTTTTTTTAAAAAAATAATTAAAAAAATAATTATCCACACTCTCTCCACCCCGTGTCCAAATGGTTCCCGAAGGGCACCATTTGTGCATGGCTTATAAAATATACGAAAAATTATAATATTACCTTTCAAAACGAAGTGCATCATATGTCCTCCATGTGCGCACGGTGCGCGAAGCGCATCGTGCGTACATGGCCCATGTAGCGTAACGTGGGCACGCGGTGCGCGTAGCGCACCGCGTGCCCACCGTGCGTGCACAGCACTAACTGCGTAAAGCGGGCGCGCGGTGCGCGAAGCGCACCGCGGGCTCACTGTGCACGCACGGTGCGCGAAGCGCACCGTGCGCGCACGGAACGAACTGCGTTAAGTGGGCGCGCACGCCGCGAATGGCGTAAAGTAACTTAGCATTTAAAAAAACGTTCAAATTCACTGAAAAAACCATAGGTTTCACACATGTTATAGTTAGGAATTAGCATTTAAAAAACCTTGCAAATTCACTGAAAAAACCATAGGTTTCACACGTTATAGTTAGCGGAAATTTTACTGATAAAAAACCAATGAAATTCCCCCGTTATAGTTAGTGCAGGCAACTATAACTCACGCGACCGCAATCTTCTGCTGATGACATATGTGTCTTTATGAAAAAAAAATATTTGTAATATATGTATAGCTAAAAATGTATGGAAGAAGACATGGGCAAATAAGTGTCTAAATACAGTATTAGCATCAGCAGAGGATTGCGGTCGCGTGAGTTATAGTTGCCTGCACTAACTATAACGGGGGAATTTCATTGGTTTTTTATCAGTAAAATTTCCGCTAACTATAACATGTGTGAAACCTATGGTTTTTTCAGTGAATATATATATATATATATATAATCTCCCAAAATAGAAAGCAATTGTCCACGCACTCAGGAAGTAACCAGTCAGTTAGCAATACCAATGATGATTTATTTCTTCATAAATCCACTTGTGACACGTTTCGGCAGCCCTGCTGCCTTGCTCACACCAAACAACACTGTCTGTTTTAAAACAATACATGGAAAGTGAGGGTAGACTATCTCCATAGACCTGTCCACCAGAATATATGGTGGCCATTTTAGAGTGGGAAAAATAGTACCACGAAAAAGACTGCATTAAAGATTAATACATGTCACAGTTGAGCCTTCTGAATATTGCATTGAGATGGCAACATAAATTGCAAGTGCATATTAATACCTAAGTGATGACATGATTGCAGGATGGCTTGTTACATGGAAGCAAACAACTGGTTAAACAGTCAGTATCCTTTCATAACAAAATTGTAATATCGAGCCTGCCTATGTACGCAGTATATTGAGCCTACATGCATGCAAAGTGTCAATACTACTGTTCAATGCTGCCATAACATAAATATGCATAAAACAGGTACAGCTCAATAATTAGAGTAACGTTATTCTAGGCAAAGTGCCTATGCAGTCAGCGGGTTCTGTTACCCAGTATGTATTGGTCCATAGTCCAAATGATAACACAAAGAACACACCGTTGTTGTAACTACATGATATATACATCAGTGCAAAGTAAATGGAGAAATAAAGATAAAAGAAAGAAGAACCAATCTTATCTGTGATTGATTAACCGGTTGCAACTAAAGGATAAGGGTAGGGATCCCATGGACAGACAGCAAAATTATCCGGGTCCCTTCCTTTCCTCCTAAAGAGAGAAAGAAGAGATAGATCGTTATCAGATATAGAAATAGATAGCTCCAGAATATACTCAATTTGACCGATAAAGTTTACATATATAAACAGGGAACAGTATGTAACCAAACACAAATCATCAATTATTGTGTAAATGTACTGTCATCTCCTCATCGATGTTATGTCCCCCAGGGTAACGAGTACCTAAGCCGATGATGTACTTGGACTCACGTTTACGTAACTAAAGTAGTCTATTACCACCCCGGATATTGGCATGTACTTGTTCAATGGCAAAATATTTCAGTTTCAAATTATCTGAGTAGTGATGTGTTTCGAAGTGACGGGCAATCGGGTAGTGTTGATCTTTATTCGTCATTGCCCGCATATGTTCCATGATTCCCTTTTTTGCCATGTGTTTACTGCTACCTACATAACGTAGGTTGCATGGGCAGAACAATACATACACCACAAAAGAGGAACTACAGGTAATGAATTGATTTATGGGTACCGTCAGACCTCTGCAGGGATTCTCATATTCTTTAACCATGGTGCTGTTTTACAGGCTTTGCAGTGGCTGCATGGGTAGAGACCATTCAGATTCATATTGTTATATTGCGGTTGGTTGGTAATGTCATTATGCATCAATGTGTCCCTGAGATTGCGACCCCTACGGTAGGTTATTTTGGGTCTGATTGGGATAGACTTACCAATTATAGGGTCTTTGGACAGTATTTCCCAGTTTTTAGTAAGGATTTTTTGGACTTCCTTAGAATCATTATTGAATGTTAAAATGACCCTAGTCATCCCTGTATCTTCATCGCCGTTTGGGGCGAATCCTCAAGTAATGTTTCTCTTTCTTTCAATTTCACCTTGTCAACAGCCTTTTGAAGTACCCACCCCGGATATCCTCTTTCTGTGAACCTCCTAGGCATGATAAGTTGTTCAGCTGAGAAGGACTCCTCAGAGCTACAATTACGCTTAGCTCTGAGGAGTTCCCCATACGATCTACTCCATTTCAAATTTTCTGGGTGGCTGCTCATGGCATGCACCATCCGGGATCCGGGAGCCCTTAGTAGGTGGAATACGGGTGCTGCTTCTTGACCAAAATTTGTGATTTGAGGAGCGCACTCCTCCCGCTTCCTGAGCAGCGATCATACTCAGCCATAGTGTTATTTTTCGCTGCGGTGTCCGCCAGTGTGCAGACACCGATTCCACACACCTTAGCGAGTGTGTAGGTAATTAAACCTTTTTATTTTTTCACCAATCACGTGGCACCCTTCACTTTGCCACTCACTTCACTCACTGGTCCTGACGAAGGCCCCTGACACCCTGAAGTGGGCTGAAACATGTAGACCTACCACACATACAACTATTAGAAACTAACCTCTTTCGTAGTTGCACCACATAGTTTAATTTTAATATATCCTGAGCCGCCAATAATAAATTTGCCTCGGCAAGGATTCTCAGAGATATTGTTAAACCTTCACTACATCACACCTCTGCACCACACCAGCTCCACTGTAGTCAGGCGTCGCAGCACAACCGGGAGGCACTCGGCCACCCGGTTGGGGCCCCTATGATGAAGCATGACACCAACCAGGTTGGTGTGTGAGGGGCCTTTTAACTAACCTAGTGGGTTTCCTATCACTGCTTCACAGTGATTGTACCAACACCTTCGGGTTCGTCCAGCTCTGATAAAACTGATGTAACAGACTGTTGCCAGCAGTGGATTTCCTGTAGAGTTCAGTGTGTATTTTGTTGTCCTTGATTATCACTTTAGTATCAAGAAATTCTATAGAGTTATTACTCACATTACTGGTGAGGGTAATATTTTTGTTGTTACAGTTCAGTTTTTTAATGAAATCATTAACCTCTCTCTCTGTACCTCTCCAGCTCATGAACAGGTTGTCGATGAAACGTAACCATACGACGACCTGTTCAAAATCTTTAGTCAAATTGGGATCGGTGGTGATGTCATCCTCCCATGCCCCCAGAAAGAGAGTGGCAAAACTGGGGGCAAAACAAGTCCCCATGGCATTTCCCAGGGTCTGTCTATAGATGTCACCATTAAAAAGAAAGTAGCTGTTAATGAGGCAGTAACAAATCATCTCAACAAGCATTTTGGTATGTTGTAAAAATCGTACAGGCCGCTGATTAAGATATGTCTCGCAGGCTAGTATCCCTTCCTCATGATCAATTATAGTATATAACGAACTGACGTCCATGGTTACCAATAAGAATTCTGGTTGCCATTGGATGTCTTTGATTTTAGTGAGGAAGTCTTTCGTATCTCTCACGTGTGAAGGTAAAGTATAAACTTTGTCAATGAGAAAATGATCAACATATCTGGAAACATTTTCCAGTGCACTGTCTCTCAAAGAAACTATAGGTCTCCCTGGGGGATTAAGGGCATTCTTATGAATCTTCGGTAGAAGGTAAGGGACTGGTAACTTGGCAAAATAATGCTTGAGAAAGCAATATTCCTTCCAAATTAACAGTCCCTGGTCTCTCCAATCTATGTAATCTCCAAATACCTGTAACACTGTTGGTATATTCCTCCCTGTTACTTTTCATGTAGAATCTAGAATAGCTTAGTTGGCGCATGGCTTCAGTGACATACATGGTTTTACTTAAATTCACAACCTTCCTGCGCTTGTCGGCAGGTCTAATTACAATCGTGTCATCCGTGGCCAAGTCTTTTATGATATTTTTCTGGGCTATACTGAGATTGTATGTTTTGGGTACCGCCTTTCTGAACCACATACGTTGTTGAAACCTCAGTAGTTGGCTAGTGACCATGTCTTGGAAAGTATCAATATTATCGTGTGGCATGGTCGGGAGAAATGTAGATTGTGGTTTAAATTTGGAGTTTGCAGCTTTATCGTAAGGGATCTCAAGATCATCTAGAATTTCACATACATTGCTGTAATCGCTCTCACTGCCACCCCCCAGAACATGCATAGTTGTTAAAGTGTCAATGTCGCTGGTATTAAGTTCTCCACCTGTGGCCAATCCTTTTTTATTACTGGCTGGTGGTCTGTTAACCGGTTTAAGTAGATGCCACTTTTGCAATTTGAGTTTTCGACAGAATTTAAAAATGTCAATACGTGTATTTACATAGTCTAGTGGAGATGTTAGACAAAAGGATAATCCTAGATATAGAGTTCTCTTTTACAGATCATTTAAGGGTCTGTTGGTGAGATTGATAATAGTCTGGTTTACCTGTATGTCATCCATTACAGGGCTTCTCTTGAGCGACTCACTGAGTTTCCCATGTGTTCCTTGTTTCAACACAAAACAAGGAGCACATGGGAAACTCACGCATTATCATGAGGCCCCACCCAAGCCCGGGGGACCGCCACCCCCGGGGCTTTCATTCATTATTTGCGGGGGGCACATGGCCCCCCCGCAGACCCGGGGACCGCCACCCCCAGGGCTTTATTTTTTTAATACAAATTATACCTTTGGGGGGGGCTCCCACCCTGTCATTGCAAACTGCTTTGCTTCATTGACGTGAGAGCAGGGAAACCTGCTCTCACTTCAATGAAGCAAAGCAGATTTGCTTTTCCACACGGGGAGCTGCATGTTAGCAGCTCCCCATGTGGAAAAGCAATGCCGGCTCCCGCAGGAGGCAGGGAGCCGGCTGGGACCGTGGGGGCATTGGGTCTCCCCCCACAGTCCCCAAAGGAGAGGGCTGGCCCTGGGGGATGGGGTCCCCAGGGCCAGAAGTGGCCCGGGAGGGGGACCACGTGGCCCCCACCACAGTAAAAAAAAAAAGAAAGAAAAAAGAAAAACGAGGCAGAGCCCTGTGGGATGGGGTCCCCAGGGCTAACAGAAGCCTCAGGAGGGGGGCCACGCAATCCCCCTCCTTTGAATTTTCTTTTTTAACAAAATATATAGTGGCCATGCCCCAGGGCCGGAAATAGCTTCGGGAGGGGGGCCGCGCGGCCCCGCGGCCCCCTTCCCTTTTAAAAAATTGAAATAAACCAATTAGGGGTCAGGCCTTGGGGGATGGGGTCCCCAGGGCCCAAAAAAAAGGAATGGAAGGGGGGCCACACAGCCCCCCTTCCAAAAAACATAAATTAAAAAAAAGTTGGCATCCGCCGGAGGCTCCGCCCACTCCTAGCAACACTATGCAAACGCACCCTGTGGTGCGTTTTAATTTGGGAATTAATTCCCCTACAATCCTGAGGGTCCCTGGGGGTGAACTAGCCCACCGGGTACCTCTAGTTAGCGCCACAGGGCTGTGTTGCAGAAAGGTGGCGCTTATTGGAGGTACCTGGTAGGCTAGTTGGACCCCAGGGACCCTCAGAATTGAAGGGGACTTAATTCCCCAACTTAAAACGCGCCACGGGGCATGTTTGCACAGTGGTGAAGGGAGGGGTGGGGCCTGATGTGACGTGTGCAAACAGGCCCTGTGGCTCGTTTTAAGTTGGGGAATTAATTCCCCTTCAATCCTGAGGGCCCCTGGGGGCTCTAGGCCTGGTTAGTCAGTCAGTTACCACCAGTACCCATCTGAAAAAGTTGTGGGCACAGGATGATTTTGCAACAAGGCCTCTTTCTGCTCCTCTGTTGGTTCTTTCTGCACTTGTCTTTCTTCTTCCTGCACTTTTCTTTGTGTTTGTGGACTTCTGTTGCTTCTTTCTGCATTTCTTTTGCTTCTTTCTGTGCGTTTTTTCTTTCTTCACATGTCCTACCTCTATAGGCATAGTTAGAAACTAGCATTTAAAAAAACTTTGAAATTCATTTAAAAAACATAGGTTTCAGGCACGTTATAGTTAGAAATTAGCATTTAAAAAAACTTTGAAATTCACTGAAAAAAACATAGGTTTCAGGCACGTTATAGTTCGAAATTAGCATTTAAAAAACCTTATAAATTCACTGAAAAAACCATAGGTTTTAGGGAAAGTTATAGTTAGTTGGACATTTCACTAAACCAGAGAAATTCCCCCGTTATAGTTAGTTCAGCTAACTATAACTCACGCCCCCGCAATGCACTGCTGATGACGTCACATATTACATCACTCATGACATGGTCAGTGACATCACTCATGACATCTCAAATGACATCACTGATGACATCATCCAGTGACTGTGTGTTTCTGTAAAGATTAAATATGTTTATTATACATAAGGAAAGGCGTATTGAAGAATGAGTGGGTGTATAAGTGTCTGAATGAATGATTTAGTAGGTGCGTGACTGACTCTATAAGTGAGTGGAAGGCTGGAAAGTGGAGCATGAAGCAAGAGCTGTCTGTATGGAATGTGGCATGACAGTTGGGTCTCCAGTTGATTGAGGGTGTGGCTTTTTAACTAGATGGAGGTGAATGCTTGACTATAGTTGAGCTGTTGCACAGTTTGTGAGGCTAGTGGGATGCCAGGTGAGACAGGTGACCTCTGAGTATTGAGTTGACCACCATGCACCAATGTTGTGACAGTCTTAATGCCCCTAGTTGTCTGGCCACTTGCCCAGCAGTTGTCAGCCCAGTGCCAAGCAGATGTCGGGCCAAATAAGATGCGGGCCGGCTGGTGTTGGGCCTGGTTGAGCTCTTGGTTTCTCCTCCAGTTGCTGATGCTTTGCAACCCTTGGTGATGGTGGCGGGCCGCTGTGGGGCAAAATCAGAAGCAATCTCTTGAAAGCTGCAATTTCAGCAGATGAAGCAACTGCAGAGGTTTAGGTGTAGCTCATTGTGGCATGGCTTTGCCCCATATGTGGTCTCAAACGTCAACAGCTGTAATGTCAATATAGTGTATGGATAAGGTGGCTTAGTGAAGGGAGCTCCTGGACCACATAGGCGGAATGTGTGTCCATGGTGAGGCAGTAGTTTAAAGGCCAAGAGTGTTGTTATATTGAGAGCAGTGGTGTTAATTCCTCACCCACGCACACAAAGCACTACACAACACTGGACCAACATACCTCAACAACCGGCTCAGCTTCCACACCCCCTCCTGCAACCTCCGCTCTGCCACCCTCGCCCTCGCCACAGTCCCTCGCATCCAGAAAACCACCGGCGGCGGCAGATCCTTCTCCTACCTCGCCGCCAAGACCTGAAACGCTCTCCCTACCAGCCTACGACAGACCCAGGACCTGCTGGCCTTCAGAAGACTTCTTAAGACATGGCTCTTCATCAGTAGCAGCCCCCAAGCGCCTTGGGACCCTCTCGGGTATGTAGCACGCTTTACAAATGCCCTGATTGATTGATTGATTGATTTTGCAGGATTATGCTGGTGGGTATGGATGAAAGGAGATACAGAGAAGCACTGTCATGGTATATTGAGTTTGCTTTGGGCTGATTTGTTGTTTGGCTGGGGACATACCTGGAAAGAGCCATATTGAACTTTCGGTCAGTTCGCACATAGCACTATGCAGAGAAATGGCACAGCAAACAAAGTTAAAAAGATTACACCCATGAGGCTCAAATCTACGCAGACATTCTGGTCAACATTGCAAATAGTTCAGCGAGAAGAGGATGGAATTTGAGTATTCAAAACTCTTTAGTATACCTGGCTATCCTAATGCCAAGTAATTTCTTTGGATGCCGGTAACATTCTTAGAACTTTGATATTTTAACATGATGTGAATTTGTTCTGGTGTTATTAAACCGGAATCAATGATATTGTGTTTCATATTAGTAGACCCTGATATTCACTAGGTTATACCTAATATGCCACATTTCTTCCTTGATATCTGGTAAACCTTTCAGCCTTATGGTTGCCTTCCCACGGACATTTTGTTAATCCTCCTCGATTTTCCTGAACCTATTTTAATTGGCAATGGACTCTGGGCACTTTACCACTGCTAACTGGTGCTAAAGTGCTTGTGCTCTCTTCCCTAAACATATTAGATTGGCCTATAACCAATTGCCATATTTAATTTACTTCTACATCTCTAGAAAAGTTGTTATTACATGTACCAGGGCCTGCAGCACTGATTGTACCAACCTCTTAAGTAGCCATTTAAACACTTGTCTGGCCTGCCACTGCAGAGCTTGTGTGTACAGATTTAAACTGCCATTTCGACCTGGAAGAATAAACCTTTTTCCAGACCTAAACCGTCCGTTTCTATTAATAAATGTAAGTCACCACAAGGGTAGGTTCTGGACAGCAAAAAGGGCAGTGTACAATGTACTTAAAAAGTTAGATATGTACTTTTAAGTTTTACAAGTCCTAAAAACGAATTTAAGAGTTTTTCACTACTGCAAGAACTATCTCTTCTGTAGGATAACATCGGAGTTGCCTTATTACATTTTATAAGTGTAATTTCCAAAACAGAAGAGATACCCAGTGCATGTTTGGTGTCTTTGGAATTGGGATGAAAAACCCTCTTTAGTAGTGAATTTGGGTTTTTGATCACAATTTTAAAAATGCCACTTTTAGAAAGTTGATACAAATAAAAAGTGGTATGATTGGGGAAGCAACCACAACAAGAAATTATTAAATCACTTTTTTTTTTTTTACAGAGTTTTATGAAGCGCGAACTTGACCCTAATCGGGTATCAGAGCGCTTTACATAGCACCATTTGCATTACATGAGGACACATTCATTTTTGTTAGGCACGGGGAGATTAAGTGATTTGCCCAGAATCACAGGATGTTCAGCGTCATTGACGAGACTCAAACCCAGTTCCCCAGATTCGAGGTTGACCGCCCTAGCCGTTAGGCTAACTCCTCTCTCCTTTGTTAACACTATATGAAAAAGCACAGATGAGGGACAAATAAATGATTATTTGCAACAAATACTTCAGAAGAAAATGACGAGACACCAACAGATATAGTCACTTCAACAATTTTTTAGATTTTAGTTGAAATGAATAGAAAACAGATCAATAAGTGCTCAAGTTCCCATAGAGCTAGGGGATATGAGTAGTGCTCAAAGAAGTTGCTCATGAAGGTTTAAAAAGGGAAGGAGCAAATGTTTTTCTTAGTTAGGTTTCTTCATCCAAAAGCCTTTGAAATACATACATATGGCTTGAGCTACATCCCATCTATTGCACAGCTGTTTCGTTGCCTTAAGACAATATAAGGAGGTAGTCTTTCAACCAGCAGACAAGGGGGGAGCGCTTGTCGTTATGGATACAGAATTCTATAAACAAAGCGTGAATTCACATGTTAACAACAACGAGACTTACATCCAGTTGGACACAGATCCGACCAAAGAATTCATGGAATTACTTGGGTCCATTTTGACGAAAGCTGAGGATGTTTCTACAGACCACCACACCTAAAATACCGCATATATGTATGCTTCCAAAAATACATAAACACGCAAAAAATACCCCGTTTCGACCAATAGTAGCCGGATGCGGGTATATCCATGAACCAATCGGACAATATTTGGATCACTATTTACAACCGTTGGTACAATCTTGGGGCACATATGTAAAGGACACAACAGACTGTCTTCTAAAACTTGAAGCAATAAACCATCATTTTAAGGAAGAGATATTACTTTGCACTATTGATGTAGTTGCTTTATATACTTCCATTCCCCATAACGAAGGTTTGGATGCAGTGAAATGGAGACTTTTACAAACTTCTACCCATGACGAGACAGGCATATTCCTATTGGAATTACTTAATTTCTCATTGTATCACAGCTATTTTTCCTGGAAGGATACATTTTTTCTACAAAGAACAGGCACTTCGATGGGCTTTGCCAGAGCTCTTTCCTCTGCCAATACTTACATGGCTCATTTTGAGGATATGTATATATTACACAATCCAAGATTGCAAGAAAACATAATTACATACATGCGTTATATAGATGATATACTAGTTATCTGGAGAGGAACGCGAGAAGCACTGGAAGGTTGCATCTATGAATTGAACCAATGCAACCCACGGATACAGTTCACACACACCATTCATTCAGAAAAAAATCATTTCCTGGACATTGAAATCCCAAAAACTGAGATGGGATTAGCGACAGCGGTATACAGAAAACCAACGGATGTAAATAACGCGTTACACTACACAAGCGCCCATCCGATCTCCCTTAAAACATTTGCCAGTGTCACAACTCATTAGGATTAAAAGAATCACATCACAACAGGAACAGATTGATCTCCTCATAGACGAACAGCTTAACAGATACACGGAGAGGGGATACCCACAGGAAGTTTTGTCAGAAGCCAAGACAATTGTTGAAGAGAAAAGACGGGAGAATTTACTACGGAAATCCATCAAATCAACGAGCAAACGGGAGGTGTTTGTTGTAAAGCACTCAGAGCAATCTCCTAGGATCAAGAAAATCATTACAAAACGTTGAGAAATCATAGAGCAGGAGGTTGACTTAAAAAACCATAGGTTTCAGGCACGTTATAGTTAGAAATTAGCATTTAAAAAAACTTTGAAATTCACTGAAAAAAACATAGGTTTCAGGCACGTTATAGTTCGAAATTAGCATTTAAAAAACCTTATAAATTCACTGAAAAAAACATAGGTTTTAGGGAAAGTTATAGTTAGTTGGACATTTAACTAAACCAGAGAAATTCCCCCGTTATAGTTAGTTCAGCTAACTATAACTCACGCCCCCGCAATGCACTGCTGATGACGTCACATATTACATCACTCATGACATGGTCAGTGACATCACTCATGACATCTCAAATGACATCACTGATGACATCATCCAGTGACTGTGTGTTTCTGTAAAGATTAAATATGTTTATTATACATAAGGAAAGGCGTATTGAAGAATGAGTGGGTGTATAAGTGTCTGA
Source organism: Triturus cristatus (assembly GCF_964204655.1). Taxonomy (NCBI): domain Eukaryota; kingdom Metazoa; phylum Chordata; class Amphibia; order Caudata; family Salamandridae; genus Triturus; species Triturus cristatus. Next base: position 354,473,673 of record NC_140594.1, read on the forward strand.
ATGAATGATTTAGTAGGTGCGTGACTGACTCTATAAGTTAATGGAGGGCTGGAAAGTGGAGCATGAAGCAAGAGCTGTCTGTATGGAATGTGACATGACAGTTGGGTCTCCAGTTGATTGAGGGTGTGGCTTTTTAACTAGATGGAGGTGAATGCTTGACTATAGTTGAGCTGTTGCACAGTTTGTGAGGCTACTGGGATGCCAGGTGAGACGGGTGACCTCTGAGTATTGAGTTGACCACCATGCACCAATGTTGTGACAGTCTTAATGCCCCTAGTTGTCTGGCCACTTGCCCAGCAGTTGTCAGCCCAGTGCCAAGCAGATGTCGGGCCAGATAAGATGCGGGCCGGCTGGTGTTGGGCCTGGTTGAGCTCTTGGTTTCTCCTCCAGTTGCTGATGCTTTGCAACCCTTGGCGATGGTGGCGGGCTGCTGTGGGGCAAAATCAGAAGCAATCTCTTGAAAGCTGCAATTTCAGCAGATGAAGCACCTGCAGAGGTTTAGGTGTAGCTCATTGTGGCATGGCTTTGCCCCATATGTGGTCTCAGACGTCAACAGCTGTAAGGTCAATATAGTGTATGGATAAGGTGGCTTAGTGAAGGGAGCTCCTGGACCACATAGGCAGAATGTGTGTCCATGGTGAGGCAGTAGTTTAACCCCTTGTGTGCCCCGCCCTTTCCCCGCCCTGTGCCGGGCGTTGAATTAGCGGGCGGGGTTCATGACGAGATAGTCTCGTCATGGGCACAGCGCAACCGCGGCCCATGACGAGACCATCTCGTCATGGGCACTCAAGGGGTTAAAGGCCAAGAGTGTTGTTATATTGAGAGCAGTGGTGTTAATTCCTCACCCACGCACACAAAGCACTACACAACACTGGACCAACATACCTCAACAACCGGCTCAGCTTCCACACCCCCTCCTGCAACCACCGCTCTGCCACCCTCGCCCTCGCCACAGTCCCTCGCATCCAGAAAACCACCCCCGGCGGCAGATCGTTCTCCTACCTCGCCGCCAAGACCTGAAACACTCTCCCTACCAGCCTACGACAGACCCAGGACCTGCTGGCCTTCAGAAGACTTCTCAAGACCTGGCTCTTCATCAGTAGCAGCCCCCAAGCGCCTTGGGACCCTCACGGGTATGTAGCACGCTTTACAAATGCAGTGATTGATTGATTGATTGATTTTGCAGGATTATGCTGGTGGGTATGGATGAAAGGAGATATAGAGAAGCACTGTCATGGTATATTGAGTTTGCTTTGGGCTGATTTGTTGTTTGGCTGGGGACATACCTGGAAAGAGCCATATTGAACATTCGGTCAGTTCGCACATAGCACTATGCAGAGCAATGGCACAGCAAACAAAGTTAAAAAGATTACACCCATGAGACTCAAATCTACGCAGACATTCTGGTCAACATTGCAAATAGTTCAGCGAGAAGAGGATGGAATTTGAGTATTCAAAACTCTTTAGTATACCTGGCTATCCTAATGCCAAGTAATTTCTTTGGATGCCGGTAACATTCTTAGAACTTTAATATTTTAACATGATGTGAATTTGTTGTGGTGTTATTAAACCAGAATCAATGATATTGTGTTTCATATTAGTAGACCCTGATATTCACTAGGTTATACCTAATATGCCACATTTCTTCCTTGATATCTGGTAAACCTTTCAGCCTTATGGTTGTCTTTCCACGGACATTTTGTCACTCCTCCTCCATTTTCCTGAACCTATTTTAATTGGCAATGGACTCTGGGCACTTTACCACTGCTAACTGGTGCTAAAGTGCTTGTGCTCTCTTCCCTAAACATATTAGATTGGCCTATAACCAATTGCCATATTTAATTTACTTCTACATCTCTAGAAAAGTTGTTATTACATGTACCAGGGCCTGCAGCACTGATTGTACCAACCTCTTAAGTAGCCATTTAAACACTTGTCTGGCCTGCCACTGCAGAGCTTGTGTGTACAGATTTAAACTGCCATTTCGACCTGGAAAAATAAACCTTTTTCCAGACCTACACCATCCTTTTCTATTAATAAATGTAAGTCACCCCAAGGGTAGATTCTGGACAGCAAAAAGGGCAGTGTACAATGTACTTAAAAAGTTAGATATGTTTTTTTAAGTTTTACAAGTCCTAAAAACGAATTTAAGAGTTTTTCACTACTGCAAGAACTATCTCTTCTGTAGGATAACATCGGAGTTGCCTTATTACATTTTATAAGTGTAATTTCCAAAACAGAAGAGATACCCAGTGCATGTTTGGTGTCTTTGGAATTGGGATGAAAAGCCCTCTTTAGTAGTGAATTTGGGTTTTTGATCACAATTTTAAAAATGCCACTTTTAGAAAGTTGATACAAATAAAAAGTGGTATGATTGGGGAAGCAACCACAACAAGAAATTATTGAATCATTTTTTTTTTTTACAGAGTTTTATGTAGCGCGAACTTGACCCTAATCGGGTATCAGAGCGCTTTACATAGCACCATTTGCATTACATGAGGACACATTCATTTTTGTTAGGCACGGGGAGATTAAGTGATTTGCCCAGAATCACAGGATGTTCAGCATCATTGCCGAGACTCAAACCCAGTTCCCCAGATTCGAGGTTGACCGCCCTAGCCGTTAGGCTAACTCCTCTCTCCTTTGTTAACACTATATGAAAAAGCACAGATGAGGGACAAATAAATGATTATTTGCAACAAATACTTCAGAAGAAAATGACGAGACACCAACAGATATAGTCACTTCAACAATTTTTTAGATTTTAGTTGAAATTTATAGAAAACAGATCAATAAGTGCTCAAGTTCCCATAGAGCTAGGGGATATGAGTAGTGCTCAAAGAAGTTGCTCATGAAGGTTTAAAAAGGGAAGGAGCAAATGTTTTTCTTAGTTAGGTTTCTTAATCCAAAAGCCTGTCAAATACATACATATGGCTTGAGCTACATCCCATCTATTGCACAGCTGTTTAGTTGCCTTAAGACAATATAAGGAGGTAGTCTTTCAACCAGCAGACAAGGGGGGAGCGCTTGTCGCTATGGATACAGAATTCTATGAACAAAGCGTGAATTCACATGTTAACAACGAGACATACATCCAGTTGGACACAGATCCGACCAAAGAATTCATGGAATTACTTGGGTCCATTTTGACGAAAGCTGAGGATGTTTCTACAGACCACCACACCTAAAATACCGCATATATGTATGCTTCCAAAAATACATAAACACGCAAAAAATACCCCGTTTCGACCTATAGTAGCCGGATGCGGGTCTATACATGAACCAATCAGACAATATTTGGATCACTCTTTACAACCGTTGGTACAATCTTGGGGCACATATGTAAAGGACACAACAGACTGTCTTCTAAAACTTGAAGCAATAAACCATCATTTTAAGGAAGAGATATTACTTTGCACTATTGATGTAGTTGCTTTATATACTTCCATTCCCCATAACGAAGGTTTGGATGCAGTGAAATGGAGACTTTTACAAACTTCTACCCATGACGAGACAGGCATATTCCTATTGGAATTACTTAATTTCTCATTGTATCACAGCTATTTTTCCTGGAAGGATAAATTTTTTCTACAAAGAACAGGCACTTCGATGGGCTTTGCCAGAGCTCCTTCCTATGCCAATACTTACATGGCTCATTTTGAGGATATGTATATATTACACAATCCAAGATTGCAAGAAAACATAATTACATACATGCGTTATATAGATGATATACTAGTTATCTGGAGAGGAACGCGAGAAGCACTGGAAGGTTGCATCTACGAATTGAACCAATGCAACCCACGGATACAGTTCACACACACCATTCATTCAGAAAAAAATCATTTCCTGGACATTGAAATCCCAAAAACTGAGATGGGATTAGCGACAGAGGTATACAGAAAACCAATGGATGTAAATAACGCGTTACACTACACAAGCGCCCATCCGATCTCCCTTAAAACATTTGCCAGTGTCACAACTCATTAGGATTAAAAGAATCACATCACAACAGGAACAGATTGATCTCCTCATAGACGAACATCTTAACAGATACACGGAGAGGGGATACCCACAGGAAGTTTTGTCAGAAGCCAAGACAATTGTTGAACAGAAAAGACGGGAGAATTTACTACGGAAATCCATCAAATCAACGAGCAAACGGGAGGTGTTTGTTGTAAAGCATTCAGAGCAATCTCCAAGGATCAAGAAAATCATTACAAAACGTTGGGAAATCATAGAGCAGGAGGTTGACTTAAAAAACCATAGGTTTCAGGCACGTTATAGTTAGAAATTAGCATTTAAAAAAACTTTGAAATTCACTGAAAAAAACATAGGTTTCAGGCACGTTATAGTTCGAAATGAGCATTTAAAAAACCTTAGAAATTCACTGAAAAAACCATAGGTTTTAGGGAAAGTTATAGTTAGTTGGACATTTCACTAAACCAGAGAAATTCCCCTGTTATAGTTAGTTCAGCTAACTATAACTCACGCCCCCGCAATGCACTGCTGATGACGTCACATATTACATCACTCATGACATGGTCAGTGACATCACTCATGACATCTCAAATGACATCACTGATGACATCATCCAGTGACTGTGTGTTTCTGTAAAGATTAAATATGTTTATTATACATAAGGAAAGGCGTATTGAAGAATGAGTGGGTGTATAAGTGTCTGAATGAATGATTTAGTAGGTGTGTGACTGACTCTATAAGTGAATGGAGGGCTGGAAAGTGGAGCATGAAGCAAGAGCTGTCTGTATGGAATGTGGCATGACAGTTGGGTCTCCAGTTGATTGAGGGTGTGGCTTTTTAACTAGATGGAGGTGAATGCTTGACTATAATTGAGCTGTTGCACAGTTTGTGAGGCTAGTGGGATGCCAGGTGAGACGGGTGACCTCTGAGTATTGAGTTGACCACCATGCACCAATGTTGTGACAGTCTTAATGCCCCTAGTTGTCTGGCCACTTGCCCAGCAGTTGTCAGCCCAGTGCCAAGCAGATGTCGGGCCAGATAAGATGCGGGCCGGCTGGTGTTGGGCCTCGTTGAGCTCTTGGTTTCTCCTCCAGTTGCTGATGCTTTGCAACCCTTGGCGATGGTGGCGGGCTGCTGCGGGGCAAAATCAGAAGCAATCTCTTGAAAGCTGCAATTTCAGCAGATGAAGCACCTGCAGAGGTTTAGGTGTAGCTCATTGTGGCATGGCTTTGCCCCATATGTGGTCTCAAACGTCAACAGCTGTAATGTCAATATAGTGTATGGATAAGGTGGCTTAGTGAAGGGAGCTCCTGGACCACATAGGCGGAATGTGTGTCCATGGTGAGGCAGTAGTTTAAAGGCCAAGTGTGTTGTTATATTGAGAGCAGTGGTGTTAATTCCTCACCCACGCACACAAAGCACTACACAACACTGGACCAACATACCTCAACTACCGGCTCAGCTTCCACACCCCCTCCTGCAACCTCCGCTCTGCCACCCTCGCCCTCGCCACAGTCCCTCGCATCCAGAAAACCACCCCCGGCGGCAGGTCGTTCGCCTACCTCGCCGCCAAGACCTGAAACACTCTCCCTACCAGCCTACGACAGACCCAGGACCTGCTGGCCTTCAGAAGACTTCTCAAGACCTGGCTCTTCATCAGTAGCAGCCCCCAAGCGCTTTGGGACCCTCACGGGTATGTAGCACGCTTTACAAATGCAGTGATTGATTGATTGATTGATTTTGCAGGATTATGCTGGTGGGTATGGATGAAAGGAGAAATAGAGAAGCACTGTCATGGTATCTTGAGTTTGCTTTGGGCTGATTTGTTGTTTGGCTGGGGACATATCTGGAAAGAGCCATATTGAACTTTCGGTCAGTTCGCACATAGCACTATGCAGAGCAATGGCACAGCAAACAAAGTTAAAAAGATTACACCCATGAGGCTCAAATCTACGCAGCCATTCTGGTCAACATTGCAAATAGTTCAGAGAGAAGAGGATGGAATTTGAGTATTCAAAACTCTTTAGTATACCTGGCTATCCTAATGCCAAGTAATCTCTTTGGATGCTGGTAACATTCTTAGAACTTTAATATTTTAACATGATGTGAATTTGTTGTGGTGTTATTAAACCAGAATCAATGATATTGTGTTTCATATTAGTAGACCCTGATATTCACTAGGTTATACCTAATATGCCACATTTCTTCCTTGATATCTGGTAAACCTTTCAGCCTTATGGTTGTCTTCCCACGGACATTTTGTCACTCCTCCTCCATTTTCCTGAACCTATTTTAATTGGCAATGGACTCTGGGCACTTTACCACTGCTAACTGGTGCTAAAGTGCTTGTGCTCTCTTCCCTAAACATATTAGATTGGCCTATAACCAATTGCCATATTTAATTTATTTCTACATCTCTAGAAAAGTTGTTATTACATGTACCAGGGCCTGCAGCACTGATTGTACCAACCTCTTAAGTAGCCATTTAAACACTTGTCTGGCCTGCCACTGCAGAGCTTGTGTGTACAGATTTAAACTGCCATTTCGACCTGGAAAAATAAACCTTTTTCCAGACCTAAACCGTCCTTTTCTATTAATAAATGTAAGTCACCCCAAGGGTAGATTCTGGACAGCAAAAAGGGCAGTGTACAATGTACTTAAAAAGTTAGATATGTATTTTTAAGTTTTACAAGTCCTAAAAACGAATTTAAGAGTTTTTCACTACTGCAAGAACTATCTCTTCTGTAGAATAACATCGGAGTTGCCTTATTACATTTTATAAGTGTAATTTCCAAAACAGAAGAGATACCCAGTGCATGTTTGGTGTCTTTGGAATTGGGATGAAAAGCCCTCTTTAGTAATGAATTTGGGTTTTTGATCACAATTTTAAAAATGCCACTTTTAGAAAGTTGATTCAAATAAAAAGTGGTATGATTGGGGAAGCAACCACAACAAGAAATTATTGAATCACTTTTTTTTTTTTACAGAGTTTTATGTAGCGCGAACTTGACCCTAATCGGGTATCAGAGCGCTTTACATAGCACCATTTGCATTACATGAGGACACATTCATTTTTGTTAGGCACGGGGAGATTAAGTGATTTGCCCAGAATCACAGGATGTTCAGCATCATTGCCGAGACTCAAACCCAGTTCCCCAGATTCGAGGTTGACCGCCCTAGCCGTTAGGCTAACTCATCTCTCCTTTGTTAACACTATATGAAAAAGCACAGATGAGGGACAAATAAATGATTATTTGCAACAAATACTTCAGAAGAAAATGACGAGACACCAACAGATATAGTCACTTCAACAATTTTTTAGATTTTAGTTGAAATTAATAGAAAACAGATCAATAAGTGCTCAAGTTCCCATAGAGCTAGGGGATATGAGTAGTGCTCAAAGAAGTTGCTCATGAAGGTTTAAAAAGGGAAGGAGCAAATGTTTTTCTCAGTTAGGTTTCTTAATCCAAAAGCCTGTCAAATACATACATATGGCTTGAGCTACATCCCATCTATTGCACAGCTGTTTAGTTGCCTTAAGACAATATAAGGAGGTAGTCTTTCAACCAGCAGACAAGGGGGGAGCGCTTGTCGCTATGGATACAGAATTCTATGAACAAAGCGTGAATTCACATGTTAACAACAACGAATCATACATCCAGTTGGACACAGATCCGACCAAAGAATTCATGGAATTACTTGGGTCCATTTTGACGAAAGCTGAGGATGTTTCTACAGACCACCACACCTAAAATACCGCATATATGTATGCTTCCAAAAATACATAAACACGCAAAAAATACCCCGTTTCGACCTATAGTAGCCGGATGCGGGTCTATCCATGAACCAATCGGACAATATTTGGATCACTCTTTACAACCGTTGGTACAATCTTGGGGCACATATGTAAAGGACACAACAGACTGTCTTCTAAAACTTGAAGCAATAAACCATCATTTTAAGGAAGAGATATTACTTTGCACTATTGATGTAGTTGCTTTATATACTTCCATTCCCCATAACGAAGGTTTGGATGCAGTGAAATGGAGACTTTTACAAACTTCTACCCATGACGAGACAGGCATATTCCTATTGGAATTACTTAATTTCTCATTGTATCACAGCTCTTTTTCCTGGAAGGATAAATGCTTTCTACAAAGAACAGGCACTTTGATGGGCTTTCCCAGAGCTCCTTCCTATGCCAATACTAACATGGCTCATTTTGAGGATATGTATATATTACACAATCCAAGATTGCAAGAAAACATAATTACATACATGCGTTATATAGATGATATACTAGTTATCTGGAGAGGAACGCGAGAAGCACTGGAAGGTTGCATCTATGAATTGAACCAATGCAACCCACGGATACAGTTCACACACACCATTCATTCAGAAAAAAATAATTTCCTGGACATTGAAATCCCAAAAACTGAGATAGGATTAGCGACAGCGGTATACAGAAAACCAACGGATGTAAATATCGCGTTACACTATACAAGCGCCCATCCGATCTCCCTTAAAACATTTGCAAGTGTCACAACTCATTAGGATTAAAAGAATCACATCACAACAGGAACAGATTGATCTCCTCATAGACGAACAACTTAACAGATACACGGAGAGGGGATACCCACAGGATGTTTTGTCAGAAGCCAAGACAATTGTTGAACAGAAAAGACGGGAGAATTTACTACGGAAATCCATCAAATCAACGAGCAAACGGGAGGTGTTTGTTGTAAAGCACTCAGTGCAATCTCCAAGGATCAAGAAACTCATTAAAAAACGTTGGGAAATCATAGAGCAGGAGGTTGACTTTGCTACGTTGTTTATGGAAAAACCTTTGTTTGCTCACAATCGGGCAAAGAATATGAGGGAACTATTAAAACCCAGACCTGTCTCTTCAATCCAGAACCACAAAGGGATGAGAACATTTTGGAACTGCGGGCAATGCGGCAACATAATTCCAGGAAACACCTTCTCTCATACTCATACAGGAAAAAAGATTCAATTGAGACACACATAGGACTGCAATACAGAAGGTGTCATTTATGCTATTCAATGTCCGTGCGGGCTAACCTATGTGGGTAGGACATTACACAAAATTAAAACACGTATAATTGAACATAAAAGTATGATTCGCAACAAAAACCACAACTCATGCTTAGCTGCACACTGGGTCATCTCATCACACACCATCCCCCAGATTAGATTTACGGTTTTAGAAAAAATTGACTCTGTTCCAGGTATAGATTATAATGTTTCTTTAGCACGCAGAGAAATGTTTGGATCAAATACTTAGGCATCATTATTCTGGGAGGCCTCAATGATCACTATGAATTACTATGTTTTTTGTAAATGTTCCTGGTAGTAATCATGATGTTTCATAGAATACCATTGTATCTCTCTGTAGCGATGATGATGCATAAGTAATTGTTGTACACACATTACTCTTTACAGGATTTGCACATAATCTCAATGCACTATTCTTTTCACTCACAGGTCTCGTTTTGTGTCGTGTTCACATTTTTTAGCAGCCAGTTCTGCTGCTACATCAGTACTCTACTGATGCACTTGTCGAAAAGCTCCTCGTATATCTCCTAATGCTACGCAATTTCATATGGTACTCTTTTAAAACCTTTTTCATTCTCCATCATTTCATCACTTTTTACTTACTTGCACGTATATGCACGTCACTCGCAGAAGCGTTAACACGTCAAATGGCAACAGTGCATCAATAAAGTTATCTTTTAGTCATTAGTCTTTTTTAAACGTATCTCATGAGTCAATACGCAGACGCATACGTTCTGAACTGCGAGGACTTGGTTCTGTCACGGGCGGTTTGTGCGAAAAACGGAGGTGAGCTTTTAAACTTTGGTTATTTAAACTGGTAGCCGTCAATATACCTCGTTATACCTAAGCGTGACAGATTACTGATGCTTGGCTCTTTTTTCAGAGAAGAAGTCTAACATTTGGCTTTTCGGTAAGCCAGTTCACATTCAGAGTAAATGCGCACATGTTTATATGCACGCCACCCCGGCGTTCCGGGACACTTACGTTTTTGTTTTTTCATGTTTTATGTATAGAGGTGGGATTACCCTTGTGGTACACTTCAGACACGGTAAGCCTTGAGCAGTTTTTTTGTATATTCGACTGTGCACACGAGGTGAGGTACGGAGGCACTGTAGGAACACTTCTTATTTTCAGTTCATGCTTGAACTCGTATTACGTTTTATTTTTATTTTTCCTCACAGTCACCAGCACGTCTTTATCTAGATACGCCAATCACATGAACACTTTTTTCTCACCTAACACTGCATTAAGAGTGCAAATCCTATTTAAACCATAACATGTATTATGCCTATTCAATACACAGAAATCTCATTATGCCTTTATTTGTTGTTGTAGTTCCACACGGAGGAAACCTAAATTTGCTTTATGACTCTCCACATCGTTGTTACGAAGTACCCCTGAAGAAGGGTTTACATAACACGAAATGCATTGGGTCTTATTTTGAAGTTTTTATCACACTTGAATCTTTGTGTTAGCGTGGCGTAGCACAAGTTCACTGAATTTAATCTTTGTTATCCTTGATTGACTTATGTTTTTGATACTCATACTTAACTTTTGAAGTCATGAGAAATATATATTTTCGCAACCAATTGGTGTGATTGTTTTATTAAACCAACGACATATGTATAAAATGAGATAAAAACGTGAAACCTTAGGACTTAGGCTGTGCATTGCGCAGGCATGGGTGATTCCAGGCCTTTATTCATGCAACAGCTGTTTAGTCGCTATTGCCCACATGTGGACTAAAAAGAAAACTTTGTCCAGGCTTGTTTTAATGGGGCATAGACGATTCGACCCAACACAATCGAAGGGGCCACTGAATGCCTCAAACGCGGGTCTTCATCAGGACCAGAGGGGAGAGAGACCTATGGGGAAGTGGCCATAGTTAAAACATTGTTTTAAATCTAACTTCATGTGTGTCTCGAGGAGCAAAACTCATAATGCTCTCACCTGGATGCGGGCGTCAACCAAGTATGACAATGAATCCCGAAAGTGTGCCTTAAAACAGGCTGGAGGGTTTTGTCTTCTTAGGTGATTGAGATCCATCTGAAACATAATTATATACCATTACTTATGATATGTGGAAAGACTGAAGAAATCACAACCTAAGGCCCCTATGAATTTCTACATTATTTGAAAAGTCGTTTCCCGCCTTGGAGTCATCCAAGGTTACTCAAAGGGAAACCAATCTGAAGATGTTCCACAAAAGGTTAAACTGACGGCTACCAGGCTAGGGGGATTTATCTTCACCTAGAGAGTTGAGAGAGGACAAATGAACACTTGTGTGTACCCACTCATAGGATACCGAATTAAACAAACAGCTCCCTTGTGAGGCTCACTTAAATGCGAAAAACCAGGCTCAATGGCACCAAATAGTTAGGCTTGATAATTCAATTATTGAGGGACCCAAGGGAAGAGAGAGTTCTCCATTAGAAGGGTTATCCGATCAAGAGTTCAATGGATCAGCAGATATGTTCCAGAGCGGCACTGGTCTGCTGTGTTACCTTACATTCAAACAGCAGCTTCTCTTCTTGCGGCCAACAAACAAATGATGGACGGAATGCTGACAATGCATATATTCTCCCCCAGTCAAGAGATCTGGGTTAAATCCATCGTTCTTTTGCCCACTACACCACCCCAGTTTAGACATGGCCATATGCAAATCAGTCTTGACCCTGTGCCTCATGGGAACAGTCCAGCCCGAACTGCCAAGCCATGTCTTCCCTGGACCGGAATCAAGCATCCTAGGACCGGTTTCTGGCTATCAGCCGTCATCAGCCAGGATAGCTTGACTCCAGTGGCGTAGTGAGCACGGGTCCCACGTCTGGGAATACCCATCCCACTTAGGGCGAAAAGCGTTACAACAAACAAATGATGGACGGAATGCTGACAATGCATACATTCTCCCCCAGTCAAGAGATCTGGGTTAAATCCATCGTTCTTTTGCCCACTACACCACCCCAGTTTAGACATGGCCATATGCAAATCAGTCTTGACCCTGTGCCTCAAGGAACAGTCCAGCCCGAACTGCCAAGCCATGTCTTCCCTGGACCGGAATCAAGCATCCTAGGACCGGTTTCTGGCTATCAGCCGTCATCAGCCAGGATAGCTTGACTCCAGTGGCGTAGTGAGCACGGGTCCCACGTCTGGGAATACCCATCCCACTTAGGGCGAAAAGCGTTACAACAAACAAATGATGGACGGAATGCTGACAATGCATACATTCTCCCCCAGTCAAGAGATCTGGGTTAAATCCATCGTTCTTTTGCCCACTACACCACCCCAGTTTAGACATGGCCATATGCAAATCAGTCTTGACCCTGTGCCTCATGGGAGCAGTCCAGCCCGAACTGCCAAGCCATGTCTTCCCTGGACCGGAATCAAGCATCCTAGGACCGGTTTCTGGCTATCAGCCGTCATCAGCCAGGATAGCTTGACTCCAGTGGTGTAGTGAGCACGGGTCCCACGTCTGGGAATACCCATCCCACTTAGGGCGAAAAGCGTTACAACAAACAAATGATGGACGGAATGCTGACAATGCATACATTCTCCCCCAGTCAAGAGATCTGGGTTAAATCCATCGTTCTTTTGCCCACTACACCACCCCAGTTTAGACATGGCCATATGCAAATCAGTCTTGACCCTGTGCCTCATGGGAACAGTCCAGCCCGAACTGCCAAGCCATGTCTTCCCTGGACCGGAATCAAGCATCCTAGGACCGGTTTCTGGCTATCAGCCGTCATCAGCCAGGATAGCTTGACTCCAGTGGCGTAGTGAGCACGGGTCCCACGTCTGGGAATACCCATCCCACTTAGGGCGAAAAGCGTTACAACAAACAAATGATGGACGGAATGCTGACAATGCATACATTCTCCCCCAGTCAAGAGATCTGGGTTAAATCCATCGTTCTTTTGCCCACTACACCACCCCAGTTTAGACATGGCCATATGCAAATCAGTCTTGACCCTGTGCCTCATGGGAACAGTCCAGCCCGAACTGCCAAGCCATGTCTTCCCTGGACCGGAATCAAGCATCCTAGGACCGGTTTCTGGCTATCAGCCGTCATCAGCCAGGATAGCTTGACTCCAGTGGCGTAGTGAGCACGGGTCCCACGTCTGGGAATACCCATCCCACTTAGGGCGAAAAGCGTTGCAACAAACAAATGATGGACGGAATGCTGACAATGCATACATTCTCCCCCAGTCAAGAGATCTGGGTTAAATCCATCGTTCTTTTGCCCACTACACCACCCCAGTTTAGACATGGCCATATGCAAATCAGTCTTGACCCTGTGCCTCATGGGAACAGTCCAGCCCGAACTGCCAAGCCATGTCTTCCCTGGACCGGAATCAAGCATCCTAGGACCGGTTTCTGGCTATCAGCCGTCATCAGCCAGGATAGCTTGACTCCAGTGGCGTAGTGAGCACGGGTCCCACGTCTGGGAATACCCATCCCACTTAGGGCGAAAAGCGTTACAACAAACAAATGATGGACGGAATGCTGACAATGCATACATTCTCCCCCAGTCAAGAGATCTGGGTTAAATCCATTGTTCTTTTGCCCACTACACCACCCCAGTTTAGACATGGCCATATGCAAATCAGTCTTGACCCTGTGCCTCATGGGAACAGTCCAGCCCGAACTGCCAAGCCATGTCTTCCCTGGACCGGAATCAAGCATCCTAGGACCGGTTTCTGGCTATCAGCCGTCATCAGCCAGGATAGCTTCACTCAAGTTGCGTAGTGAGCACGGGTCCTACGTCTGGGAATACCCATCCCACTTAGGGCGAAAAGCGTTACAACAAACAAATGATGGACGGAATGCTGACAATGCATACATTCTCCCCCAGTCAAGAGATCTGGGTTAAATCCATCGTTCTTTTGCCCACTACACCACCCCAGTTTAGACATGGCCATATGCAAATCAGTCTTGACCCTGTGCCTCATGGGAACAGTCCAGCCCGAACTGCCAAGCCATGTCTTCCCTGGACGGAATCAAGCATCCTTGGACCGGTTTCTGGCTATCAGCCGTCATCAGCCAGGATAGCTTGACTCCAGTGGCGTAGTGAGCACGGGTCCCACGACTGGGAATACCCATCCCACTTAGGGCAAAAAGCGTTACAACAAACAAATGATGGACGGAATGCTGACAATGCATACATTCTCCCCCAGTCAAGAGATCTGGGTTAAATCCATCGTTCTTTTGCCCACTACACCACCCCAGTTTAGACATGGCCATATGCAAATCAGTCTTGACCCTGTGCCTCATGGGAACAGTCCAGCCCGAACTGCCAAGCCATGTCTTCCCTGGACCGGAATCAAGCATCCTAGGACCGGTTTCTGGCTATCAGCCGTCATCAGCCAGGATAGCTTAACTCCAGTGGCGTAGTGAGCACGGGTCCCACGTCTGGGAATACCCATCCCACTTAGGGCGAAAAGCGTTACAACAAACAAATGATGGACGGAATGCTGACAATGCATACATTCTCCCCCAGTCAAGAGATCTGGGTTAAATCCATCGTTCTTTTGCCCACTACACCACCCCAGTTTAGACATGGCCATATGCAAATCAGTCTTGACCCTGTGCCTCATGGGAACAGTCCAGCCCGAACTGCCAAGCCATGTCTTCCCTGGACCGGAATCAAGCATCCTAGGACCGGTTTCTGGCTATCAGCCTTCATCAGCCAGGATAGCTTGACTCCAGTGGCGTAGTGAGCACGGGTCCCACGTCTGGGAATACCCATCCCACTTAGGGCGAAAAGCGTTACAACAAACAAATGATGGACGGAATGCTGACAATGCATACATTCTCCCCCAGTCAAGAGATCTGGGTTAAATCCATCGTTCTTTTGCCCACTACACCACCCCAGTTTAGACATGGCCATATGCAAATCAGTCTTGACCCTGTGCCTCATGGGAACAGTCCAGCCCGAACTGCCAAGCCATGTCTTCCCTGGACCGGAATCAAGCATCCTAGGACCGGTTTCTGGCTATCAGCCGTCATCAGCCAGGATAGCTTGACTCCAGTGGCGTAGTGAGCACGGGTCCCACGTCTGGGAATACCCATCCCACTTAGGGCGAAAAGCGTTACAACAAACATGGCCATGTCTAAACTGGGGTGGTGTAGTGGGCAAAAGAACGATGGATTTAACCCAGATCTCTTGACTGGGGGAGAATGTATGCATTGTCAGCATTCCGTCCATCATTTGTTTGTTGTAACGCTTTTCGCCCTAAGTGGGATGGGTATTCCCAGATGTGGGACCCGTGCTCACTACGCCACTGGAGTCAAGCTATCCTGGCTGATGACGGCTGATAGCCAGAAACTGGTCCTAGGATGCTTGATTCCGGTCCAGGGAAGACATGGCTTGGCAGTTCGGGCTGGACTGTTCCCATGAGGCACAGGGTCAAGACTGATTTGCATATGGCCATGTCTAAACTGGGGTGGTGTAGTGGGCAAAAGAACAATGGATTTAACCCGGATCTCTTGACTGGGGGAGAATGTATGCATTGTCAGCATTCCGTCCATCATTTGTTTGTTGTAACGCTTTTCGCCCTAAGTGGGATGGGTATTCCCAGACGTGGGACCCGTGCTCACTACGCCACTGGAGTCAAGCTATCCTGGCTGATGACGGCTGATAGCCAGAAACTGGTCCTAGGATGCTTGATTCCGGTCCAGGGAAGACATGGCTTGGCAGTTCGGGCTGGACTGTTCCCATGAGGCACAGGGTCAAGACTGATTTGCATATGGCCATGTCTAAACTGGGGTGGTGTAGTGGGCAAAAGAACGATGGATTTAACCCAGATCTCTTGACTGGGGTAGAATGTATGCATTGTCAGCATTCCGTCCATCATTTGTTTGTTGTAACGCTTTTCGCCCTAAGTGGGATGGGTATTCCCAGACGTGGGACCCGTGCTCACTACGCCACTGGAGTCAAGCTATCCTGGCTGATGACGGCTGATAGCCAGAAACTGGTCCTAGGATGCTTGATTCCGGTCCAGGGAAGACATGGCTTGGCAGTTCGGGCTGGACTGTTCCCATGAGGCACAGGGTCAAGACTGATTTGCATATGGCCATGTCTAAACTGGGGTGGTGTATTGGGCAAAAGAACGATGGATTTAACCCAGATCTCTTGACTGGGGGAGAATGTATGCATTGTCAGCATTCCGTCCATCATTTGTTTGTTGTAACGCTTTTCGCCCTAAGTGGGATGGGTATTCCCAGACGTGGGCCCCGTGCTCACTACGCCACTGGAGTCAAGCTATCCTGGCTGATGACGGCTGATAGCCAGAAACTGGTCCTAGGATGCTTGATTCCGGTCCAGGGAAGACATGGCTTGGCAGTTCGGGCTGGACTGTTCCCATGAGGCACAGGGTCAAGACTGATTTGCATATGGCCATGTCTAAACTGGGGTGGTGTAGTGAGCAAAAGAACGATGGATTTAACCCAGATCTCTTGACTGGGGGAGAATGTATGCATTGTCAGTATTCCGTCCATCATTTGTTTGTTGTAAAGCTTTTCGCCCTAAGTGGGATGGGTATTCCCAGACGTGGGACCCGTGCTCACTACGCCACTGGAGTCAAGCTATCCTGGCTGATGACGGCTGATAGCCAGAAACTGGTCCTAGGATGCTTGATTCCGGTCCAGGGAAGACATGGCTTGGCAGTTCGGGCTGGACTGTTCCCATGAGGCACAGGGTCAAGACTGATTTGCATATGGCCATGTCTAAACTGGGGTGGTGTAGTGGGCAAAAGAACGATGGATTTAACCCAGATCTCTTGACTAGGGGAGAATGTATGCATTGTCAGCATTCCGTCCATCATTTGTTTGTTGTAACTCTCTTCTTGCGGCCGGCAGCGAATGCCCCGGTGCGAGTGCCGAAAGATGTAGTCTTCCCGAGCGTCAGCATGCACATTGCCATTGACACGAAATGGGGAATGAAACAGAGGACGCTCCATCTCCCCGAGTGCAAGTGGGACATAGAACACCTCCGCACCACCCGCTAGTCACGATGACCCATCCTGCCCACCACTAAATCTTGTTGTCTGTCTGTCTCGGAGGAATACACAAAGCCTAACAGCAGGGTCATGTGGCCCATGACACTGGCAGCATGCACCAAATAGTTAGGACAAGAAAATGGCAACATTTTTAAAGTGTTATTTTTAGAATTGTGTCTTAAAATTCAACTTTACCATTAAAGAGGATGTTAAATCACAATTAATTGGAGTCCAAACATTATATTTCTACCTGTTTCCAAAGAAACGTTAGCACGTATTAAATGCAGTAAGGTAATTTAATGTTATCCTATGGGAGAGGTAGGCCTTACACTAGTGAAAAACAAGTATAGGAGTTTTTCAGTACCAGGACATGTAAAACTTAAAAACACATGTGCTACATTTTTAAATATAATTCACCCTACCCTGTAGGCTGTTTAGGACCTACCTTAGGTATAATTCATATGTATTAAAAAGGAAGGTTTTGACCTGGCAAAGGGTTTTATTTTGCCAGGTTGACTTGGCAGTATAAAAATGCACTGTAGGCTGTATGGCAGGCCTGAGACATGTTTAAAGTACTACTCTAGTGGGTGGCACAATGAGTCCTGCAGACCCATTAGTAGTGTTTAATTTACAGGCCCTAGGTGTATATAGTACCATGTACTAGGGAAATATAAGTAAATTAAATGTGCCAATCAGGTGTACGCCTATTTTAGGGAGAGAGCACTTTAGGACTGGTTAGCAGCAGAAAGTGCACATAGTCTTAATGCCAACAAAAACAAATTTCAGAAAACAGGGGGGTGAAGGCAAAAAGATTTGGGGAGGACCACACCAAGGATGTCAGATCTAACAGCAGTGAAATACTATCCAATGTATGGATGTGATATGTGTACAGTACAAAGTGAGCCGATAGGTAGCAGAGCTCTATACACTGTCAAAAGGCGTACCCAAAATATTATACAATGCAGCAATGCCATACAATGCAATTCTATACAACTGTTATAAGAACAAACTATATACTGCTATTCAGTCTAATACAGAGCAATGGAGAACATTGGAATTCAATACGATATAGTCCTGATGTAATCCGTTCAATGGCATAATATTGATAATTCCATTTGTATAACATCATTACTGCTGTCTGAGACTTCAGCCTGTAGGATTGTTGTACCCTGTGCGCATCCGTCTCTCTAAAAATACACTCTACCCATCACCCAGCCGTACACCATTACATTGACTGTCATCCACGCACACACTCACATGTTAATTATCCTTGCATTTAATTGGTCACTCATTAATTCACCTATCCATTCACTCATCTATCCAGGTATTGACACATTCTCACTTCCCCCACAATCCGACCCATTTACATGTCCGCCCAGACAGTTTTGCCTATGAAGGATTCACCTTTAGGTATAAAATAGCTGTCCTTATGCCATTGCTTTTTAGGAGTGGGCTAGAGACAGCTTTAGCTGCCTTGCCACCGTCATGAAATCAAAGAACTTCATAAAATAAAAACATACATATAGACATACATAAAAGGGTTTTAGGCCAGCTCACTTCATCCATGTTATACGTGACATCCTTGGTGTGGTACTCCCTGGAACATTTTGCTTCACTCCCTTACTTTGCTGAACTTGTTTTTGTTGGAATTCGAACTCTGTGCACTTTACTCTTGCTAACCAGTGCTAAAGTGTGTGTGCACTCTCTTTCGCCTACACTAATTGGCACATTTAATTTAATTGGTAAGTCCCTAGTAAATTGTACTACCTATACACAAGGGGACGCAAAAGTGGCGCAAGGGGCTTGTGAATCTGCCCCAAGGCCTTTACATTAAATGCTACTAGTGGGCCGCAACACTCCTTGTGCCATTCGCTAAAGTAGCACTGATTTTAATACAAAACGGTTAAGGACAACTTTTGTACTGTCTGTGTGTTAATAAAATTATTTTTCAAATGAAAATTCTTCCTTGAGTGCAAAGTACGTTTGGCAATATTTAGAGTATGACTGTATTAGATGCCAGATGTCCCGTCTGCCATATTGCCCGTACATTAAAGCCTGTGGCAGAGGTGATATCCGCCACATTTTGAGAGAGTACCCATCCGACAAGCTCTAAATAAGTTCCTTCCTCCTTGGTGCCAAAAGACCTGTGAACAGTAAAATGAATGGTTTCTTTATCTCTGTTTTAAAGACTCTTTCCATGTTGGAGCCAAAGTGTCGAGGGTAGCACAAGGCTAGCAGATGCAGCCTATTGCAGTGGATGTTCCTTCCCATCCCACACTCTACCATAACTGTCAATCACCAGCAATACTCTTTTTCCTTCTTCTTTAAGGTTTCATCCCACCCACTTCTACTGGCCCCTTCCTCCATATTTGGCCTCACTTACATTATCGATGAAGCGGAAGAGTCCTTTGAAACCTGGTTTAAATTCCCTAAAGCTCTTTCTGGCCTATTCCCCTTAGATTTTACTAGGAAAGTATGCTGTACAGTGCTCCTTCGCTAAGTAACTATATTCAGGATACAAAAATCCAGGTGCATGCATACACCTTCCTGCGGACACGAAAGCTGCTTTTTGCTGAATTTTGACACCCGAAAAGTCTGTCAAATAAATTAAAAAAGGTAAATATCTATTTTAATTCCTAGTTTGTAGCTTGTTTTCTGCTCTTTTCTAAAAACCGATGCTTTCTGTAGGATGAGGTTTTAGTGCATTTTCACTTTGTTGCCTAGTGCACAGCTGTGAGGTAGCCACCATTCCTTCTTGTCAACCTGTCATCGAACCATTCAATTTATCAAGTGACAAATTGTGTCCAGCACCATCACCAGTATTTATAGCACTGTTTACCAACATTAAAGGCAGCATCGAGTTACTTCCAAGAAACTGCTTAGGACGTTCTATGGAAGCAGAGAAACAAAACATGGTGCAATAACAGATGAAAAAATGACACACGCCAAATAATAATAGCGACAAAATATTGGTGAGGTGGAAGCAGGAGAGAGGGGTAGGAAAACAACATAACTAGTTGAATCCCACAAGAAGGAGGTAAAAGGGGAACATGTGGCATATCTAATGTTTTAGGGTCTAGGGAGGTAATGACCACTGAGTTCAGTACGCTTGTCTTCTGTTTTAGCCATTGCGGATTCTTAAACCACGTACTGCTGACATGATAATCCGGGGAGACTCCGCTTTGGCATTATACTGGATAGAGGTTGTCGCTGAATTCTCCCGCCCCACCTTCTCGAGTTTTAGCCCCCCCCAGTCACTGTTATTTTTACTACAATGTTATATGGAAGGTCACCTCACCTTCAAAGAGAAGAGCTTGGTAAGCACATCCTCCTCCTCTCTCCTTGGTGCCTTGACTGCTGCTGTCCTTCCTGGTAAGATCAGCTAGAAGCTGTGTTCAGGGTCTAGGGCAGATGATATTGCCATGGCCTAACCATCCCTCCTAGATTACTGGGGCCTACAGCTGCGATTTTATTTGCGTGTAGAATCCTCAGGAGCGAGTGAGATATCGCTGCTTAAAGCTTCTTCAATCCTTCGTTTGGGTGCATGCTTCAGGACTTGTAGTGCATTTCTTGTGCTGCTCACAATAACAGCTAACTGGTTGAAAGATGCTGTTCGAAAAGCGTAACGACGCAGCTCGCGTCTCAGTGTCATCAGAGTCACTTTCACCACTGTCCTCAGGCACAGGAGTCCAAGGGGACAGTGTAGACTTTGTCAAAGGCTGGCAGAGTTTCCCACACACTTACCAGCAAAGTCTGCACAAAGTACTTTAGACTATATGTGTTGTTCCCATGTCCTCAGCATACCTGTTCAATCCGCCCTGTGCTCCAGGACATTTGCTGATGTACCTTGCCACCCACAACGCAGCTGTGGTCCAACTCTGTCATGTCATCCTATTTTAGAGTGGAATTGAACACAACAACCATAGATGATGTGCACAATGCATATAAGTTTACACATAAATGTCTACAAATTCAGGATATACACATTTGCTTTTAGTTCAGAAGGCTTTGTTTGTTTGCATGAGTGGGTGGGACCTTCAGTTTGAATCTTTCACTTGCCTGGTACTGGCACCTTGTAAATATATGCAGGAGAATGGTGGCTTAGGCTGGGAAACTTCATCATCTGGCAGACTGAGGATTAGTATGTTCATATATGAACCCCTTCCCTAGTCCATCTTGTGACACAATTTGTGTCATTGATTGTGCCTGCTACCACGAGCTGCAACAATCTTGCCTGCCATCGATGAGGTGTGCCGCTATCGCTGTCACAACCTTTGTCGCTGATAAGACCGTCTACTATTCCTGCCACAGCTTCTTTCATCGATGGGGCATTCAACTATAGTTGCCATAGCCTCTTTAATTCATGGCACTTACCACCCTTGCTGCGTGTCTCAGCCGTTGACTGAGTCGGCCACCATCACTGCTTCAGCCTTTGCCTGTGATGGGGCTTTCCAATTTTGCTGCTACAGCTTTTTTTGTTCATTAGACCTGCCACCGTCTCTGCCACAGCCTCCTCCATTGATTTGTTCTGCCACTATCGCTGGCACTGCCTCCTCCATTGATGGGTCTGGTCCTTCCACTGTTGCTGCCACAGCCACTTTCGTCTATGGGCCCCACCACTATCACTGCTGCAGCCTCTCTGCTATCTTCACTGCCACAACCTCTGTTGTTCATGGAACCTGCAACCTTCTCTACCACAGCCTGTCCACGTTCCCTGTTTTTCTTGAGCTTAGGGAGTATAGTACTTCTCTCGATTCTTGAGTGGGTTCACCATGTTCTATTGTGTCTCATGATGTCATCCATTGAAAACGTCCAGAGTCAGAAGGGATGCTTAGATTGCTTTTTTGAGCAAAGCTCTTCCTTAAGTGTTGTCACTCTGGAAACTTTTTTTCAAATGTATTTCTGCTTTTCTTGTTCTCTGCATGTAAGTCTTAGCTGAATGCTGTGGCAGTCGAGGTCAATAGTTGCCTTAAAGGTCAGCCTGCAAGCTGTATAGGATTCCCTTTTGATGGCCATCTACCATTGGAAGGGAGAATATACAAGCATTAGCTGGTTCATTACCCGAAGAGAATCAATACTTCCCTCCATTAAGAGATCTGGCACACCATGTGTTGTGTTTAACGAAATCACTGATGATGGGACAGTGCTGTATTGATGGACAAATCAAAAATTGCTTTCCTATCTTAAATAGTTTCTGGTAATGTACTTGTGGGTACATGGGCTGCTTGTGTCTGCTTAAGGGAAACAAGCAGTGGTAAAGCGAAAAGTTCTCGGCTTTTATTATGATACCTAGAGCTATTTACATTGACAGTGCTTGTTTTCCTCACGTTAAGTAAATGTATGAACACATTGAAATTAAAAGATGGCCACTGGTGCTAAAGTACCTCTGCACACACATTGGCAGCCATTCTGGAAATCTTTTAATTTATTTATGATAAAAACCATTTCAACATGGCAACCCATGTTTGAACACTCCTGGGCGGACACGTTGGAATGGTTGTATAAAGAAAAAGCATTTTTTTAAAGCTAACTACAAATAAAAGTGGGTGTGAGGGGGGAAGGAAACCATGGATGAGGAGGGAAGTGAGAGGTCTGATAACAGTGGGAAGCCACCAAGTCCTTACAGCAGCGTGTTTAAAAAAAGTGTGAAGAGGAAGAGGTGAGGGAGCAATGGATGAGCCTGGTAATGGGTTGTAAGTAGGAGGGGAGAGAGGGAGGAAAACCATACACTCCTGGCGAGAAATGTTAGCAGTAGAAGGATGCGATTCACTGAATTAGAACTATGATAAATAAAAAGCTATGCTTAAGTGGCAGGATTAAAATAAGAATGGGGAAGAAAGTCATTGAATCATAATCCTCAAACTGAGGTAGGCAAAAAAAATATTCAGTCATGAGCAAGGGACTGGCCCAAAGCTCAATTCGAATATTGAACTGTAGACCATAGGTCTGAACCGGTCTGTAAGTGAGACCTAAAAACATATGTTGGTTAAACCTATTCATTTGACGAAGGTACTCTATAAATGCATTTATGAATGACTGTCGTTTATTTAGAAACCTTAGGGAACAGTTGTATGTACTCTTACAGATCTAACAAGGATTTCCATCATCCTGTAACTTATTTTATCATTATTTCTTAAAAGGTTGCTTGTTATACTGAATATTACCTTGTGATCACTCTTTTTCTGTAACACAATGTGTAAAAAAATTATATTCAGATTGTATTGGCATTTAGGCAGCAATCCCCATGAATTTCTCATCATCATTGTTCAAGAATTTGAGGTGCATTTCGACCTTTATTTCAGTGTTGATAACACTTTGCCCATCAACTAGACCGGTCACAGTTTTACCAGCAGATTGTCAATGACCCAGAATCCACTCTGAAGGAACAGCTAATCCATTGCCTAGGAATTACATGAAAATCCAACTAAGAACTTTCTTGTAAAGAAATGGATCAGACATTTAACTGATTAGGCAATTTAGGACATTCTCATGTAGTTGGCATCACTATGATTAGCATGATATGCATTCACAAATTGTTGCTGTCTTTTCAGAGACTTCCCAGTGTATGTGCTTGCAGCCTTTTTCTATTGATTCTGGGCAGTTTTCATTCGGTGAATGAACATCTTCTGATTTCAAATCATACCATTGTCTGGAATTATTGGGAAATTTAGGATGGATCCTAGAAGGTCAATAAACAATCATCAAACGACAAAAATTACCTAACAAGAAAAAGAATGAGGCACACACAGATATCTTGGTACAAAAATATGCAATGTTTTAGTCTTTACAATTATTTTGCTTCTAACACCAGGAATTCAAAAACAAAAATTTCTATGCCACCTACCCTATCTTTTAAATGTTCACAATCTTCACAAATTGCAGTTTGAATTTTTATACAGCCAAAAACCCTTTGGTCTTTAATGCTTTTGTCTCCATATTTTGTTACAACTTGATGTAATCAGTACAGCCTTTCGATGTGCTTATTGATGCAGCATTTTGTCTACTCATCAATTCATAGAGCCTTCGTTGTCGATTCTTGTAGTGAAGAGAGCGGTCCTCAAGATCAGTGCGATAAACAGATAAGGTCCACCTCTCAATATCTTCAATTCTGCTTTTCATAAAGGCACAAAATGTTAGGGTGATCAAATGAGGGAACGTCTAGTGGGAAAGGAACAGCAAGGACTCAGACCTATCCCCACGCAGACTAGCTCCTACGTATGACCGAACATCATCTGCGCAGAACGTGTCTCAAACTGTCCCCCTTTGCTGGATAAGTGGATATAGGGAAATACTAACAAAGAAAAGGTTTTACTTATTGCAAAATGAAAATCTCTCATAAAAAAAATTAGGGTCAGTAGATTTCTCAGTCATAAATCCAATTTGGTTAAACACAGTCACCAGTACTTGGGACTGTAGGGTGAAGCTGACCACGGGAAGAAAATAAAAAACAGCTCTAAAAAAATAGGATCCCATAAATTTGAATAGTCATCCATGGAATATCCAACCTTCACAGAAACGGGTATTTTGAAGTGAATGTTTCAAATTGACACCCAGGGCTTTAAGTGGGCCGGGTCCTGTCAGTGCTCAGCACGGGCAGTTCTAAAAAACAGGTGCTGAAATGGGTCCCTATCCAGCTCTCCATGTTTACCCTCACCCTCATAGAAAAACAAATCTGAACTCAGTTCCACCCATCACTGCCTTTGATGTAACTTCAAAGAGACTGGTTAAGGCTCTTCCACAAGCCACGCCCTTAATTACATCGACCACGCCCCTTTGAGTGACCCCCCCAGTTTTTTCATCCCACTTAAACCCTGTTGACACCTACCCCCAAAGTCTCGTAGACGAGAGAGTCGTAAGCACTAAGCATTCCTTACACCAGGTAGCGAGCCCTTAATCAGCAAGGCTCCATACATATAAGTGCATCGTGCAATAAACAGACCAGGCTGATATCTAGAGCGTAAAAGGCCATTTATTAGGACCAGGCTGCACAACATAATCAATAACCAAATACCAACAAATAACCAATATCCAAAACCCCCAACATCAACTCTTCATCCATTCACTCTCTTCACCCACTCCAAACTCACCTCTCATTCCACTCCATGACCCGTTCCGTTCTTCATCCATTTCCACAGATCCCTCCTAGCATCCTCCCCGGTATCATCTGGCATTACACTCATGCCTCCAGCTCCCCCCATCATTCAATCTTCCCACCCCAGGGATGGGTGCACCCGCTATTGATTTCCCCACCCCTCCCAAGTACCGCCAACCAGGGAACCCCCTTTAGTGCGGTTACCTGCCCCCCCACCCCGGGGTTCAATTGTGCATCTTTCGCCCCCACTCAAGCATTCCTATGACACCAAATCGACTCATTCCACAGTTTGCTGACCACATCCCTCATCTCCATCATATAATATGCGTTCCCCAGCCTCAAAAGATGCACACAGTCATCCCTAAACAGTAGTGGTTCCTCCAGTCGCAGTCCAGCATGAGCAATCTCTTGAATGTCCTTTTCCCCACAAAAATCCCGCATCGCTCTGTTTAGTTTCCGTCGTGCTTTTTCAACAGCCCCTCCACACTCTTCAAGGAACAAATTCCGTCCAGGCAATGCATGTCCCAGCCAACCTGTGTTTCAATACCTCCAAGTCTCTTTGCATCAGCTGTAAGCGCGCCAAACCCGACAGCCGAATCAAATCGTTCTCTCCCAAATGGATTATCAACAGATCAGGGCATCTTTTCTGGGGGACCATCTTCGCGAGCCAGGGCAATAGTGCCCCCCATCGCATCCCCCTTTTCCCCACCAATGAACCTCATGATGTTGTCCTTTGATTCCAAGGTTACGGCCGTACACCTGTTGCTCCGCATACTTGGAGGCCCAATGCACGAACGAATGCCTCACGATCCATGTGACCGTCTTGGCCCCCGGTCCACCCACGCAACCTATGGGAGCAAAAGACATTAGTAACATATCCTGTAACGCTCCACCCTCATCCATCCCCCCGCCCCCCGGCAGGCACCGCGCCAGGCCAAGCACTACTATTTCCAGACATATCGCTCACAGCACCTAGACTTCCACCTCCCAATCTGCCGAATCCTATCGCAGGACCAACCCAGTCGTGCTGCCGCTGTCGCTGCAACAATACGGAAAGAATGCGTCCCAAAACCCGCCGGGTCCAGACCCAACCGCCTCAAAGCCATGTGCAGAACCGCCAATAACTGTACCGCCGTCACCTTTGCCCCAGACACATGACAAAAGATCTCACCAGTCGCTGCCCGTGTATTCAGTAAAAAGTTCTGCCATTCAGCCACCGGGCACACACCCCCACAACCACTCTCACACAACCAGACCTACCTTCCTCTTCCCAACTAATCAGTTTTAGACTGTCCCAGCCAAATCTCCAGACAACCCACATCCAACCTGATCTCCTCGTACCTTCTGCCACACACCTTCTTTGTCCCCAACAACTCAGAGACCCTAAAGGCCCCAAAAAACATCCATATCATGCACAAACGAAAAACCCGAATCTCAAAACCATCATAACAACACAGCGGCGACGCCTCAACCAATCATACCAACAAGTCAAAAGTAATCGCCTCCCTCAACACCCCTCCCTCCCTTTTCTCCCTGCCCCAACCTCTGAGTACCCTACCTATAATCACATCTTTCTTAGGGTCAAAACCAAAAAACAACCAACAGTAAAAAGACACTCCCACCAACTTTCCTGCAATCGTCGCAGAAGACAGCCTCTTGTCAATGCAATATAGTACAAACTGCAACACTCCTTGTTCCACAGCTGAGCGATCTCCAAATGCAGAATCCCCGCGCCATCCCATAAAGGATCCAAACTCCGCCCATGCCAGTCTGTAGGTCCGTCTTGTGGTATCGGCTATACAGTTCTCCACCAGGCCGATCACACTCACTCCCCCAAGGCCCAGATGCCGTCCGGCAGCTCGGTCTTGAACTGATCCCCTCCTGGTGCCAATCGCCGGAATCGCTGCCACTGCCAACGAGACAAAGCATCCGCAATGTCGTTATTCGCTCCAGGGACATGCTTGGCTCGAAACACCACATTCAATCTCAGACATTTCAGCATGAAACTCCGCAACAAGCGCAGCACTCTCAGATCCCTTGCCCTCTGTCGGTTGCCCAACTCGACCACGGTCATGTTGTCCACATGAAAAAGCACTGACCTGTTCCGAAACTCAGACCCCCACACCTCCAGTGCCACCAACAAGGGAAAAATTCCAGAAACGCAATGCTCCTCCCCTGCTTCACTCAATGAGCAGGCCATTCCTCGGCGCACCACCTGCCATCCCAGAAGATCCCAAAACCCGCTGCTCCAGCTGCATCAGAATAAATTTGTACTTGCCAAACCATCCTGTCAGCCTCAAAATCCAGGGACACCCCATTGAAATCAGTCAAGAACGTCAGCCATGTCCTTAAGTCCGCCCGGACCCCATGGAAATCCGGTCCCTGTGGTGTGGTAAAACTGCCCCCGACATGTCCACGCCGAACCATCTGCAGAATGTCCGTCCAGCCCTCACCACCCGGCATGTGAAGTTCAGGAACCCCAGCAGTTGTTGCACTGCCCTCAACGCGATCCTCCTTTCCCCGATCGCCCATAAGAGGCACGCCTGTATTTCCGACACTTTCGCTGCAGGGAGTCGAGCTATCCAATGAACGGAGTCCAGCTCAATTCCCAGGAATGTCAGGCTGCAGCTAGGTCCCGCTGTTTTCTCGGGCGCCAAGGGGACTCCGAACCGCTGTGACATCTCCTGGAATTGCGACAGTGCCCTGTCACATTCCCCAGAATGAGGAAGTCGTCCAGATAGTGAGTAACCTCCCTATGACCACTGATCTGTGTAAAAGCCCTCCGCAAGAATGTGCTAAACATCTCGAACAGCGCACAGGAAATCGCACACCCCATGGGCAGAACCTTGTCCACGTAGATGCCCCCTGCAAACTGCATCCCTAGTAGAGAGAAATCCGCGGGGTGTATTGGCAGCAGGCGGAAAGCAGATTTCACATCGCCAGTTCCGCCCCCGGCGCACACACCCTCATTAGGCGGATCGCATCATCCACCGATGCATAGAGTACCCTCGAGTCTGCCTCTGTGATGAAATCATTCACCGACTGCCCTTCCGGCCACGAGAGGTGATGGATTATGCGAAACTCACCCTTTTCTTTCTTAGGCACCACTCCCAATGGGGAGATGATCAAATCCTCCTCTGGCCAGTCAACAAACGGGCCTGCTATCCTCCCTTCATCCACTTCTTTCTGCAACTTGGCCGTCACCACTCCCGGCAATTCCTTGGCTGATTTCAGATTGTCCGCCCATCTCCGCACCCAAGGTCCCTGATATCCCACCCGAAAACCCTCTGTGAAACTCCACCTAATCTGCAAAGCCGGCTCCCTGTCCGGGTAACACGAGAGCCACGGGGCCATTGCCACCACCTTAACTGGTGTAGGCGCCCTTCTGTCCAGACTGTCCCCTTCCTTTCACATGTCGCCACTGCTCTGACGGCGAGACCAAGGTGAAGCATTGGGTAGGGGCATGCCGCCCTCCACACTTGGAGCTCTCATGCTTGAACTTGCACGGGTACCGGGAGCAGTAACCCCTGTTGTAACTCCAACATGCACCGGTGTTGTTGCTACCTGGCTTAGTGGGCGGACATGTGGTTTCTGTACTGGTGGTAGACCCTCCCGCCCCGCTATGGGCGGGACGTGGCGGAAAAGACCGATACGTGATCGGCAGGCCACTGGCCGTGTGAGTAGATGCCGATGAGTGAGTGGACGCCATCCACTGCATCCATAATTCCTGATCCACCTCCCCCCAAGGCTTGTCTGGGTTCACGCTAAGTCTGGCTCGAAACTCTTCATCATAACTCAGCCAGGCAAAACCCCTCAAATGCATCTGGGCTTTCCTAATGATGTCCATATACTTCAGGAGTGCTATGGCCCTGTCCAAGGGTTTCTCGCAGTAAATACTAGCATAAATAAGAAACGCTGACGTCCAATTTTCCATGTTTACTGGAACCCTAGGCTGTCTAGTCCGCTCCCATTCTTCTTTCTTAGACCCTTCCTTTGCTTGCACCTCCCTGTGCAATAATTTAAAAACGTCTACATACTCGTGTTTCCAAATCCTGCTCTTTGTCTTCTCAGACAAATGTGACCACAGGGGCATAGCCAAACCCATGTAAGGTAACTTTTTCTGGTGTTTATCCTCACTCTTGTCCCCCTTGTCCTCTTTCCCTTCCACCTTGTCCGTCTGCACCCCCGCCGTGGTCATCGTCTTAATCCCCCCCGGTGGGTCACCCTCCTTGGATCTGTCCTTTGGTAGCACTTCAACATCCCTCACAGACCCCTCGCTCACACCCACTCCACTTCAGGTTCCACATCCACAGGCACCCACAACACCTCTCTCACCGCTCTCTTCACACCCTTACTCTTTCTGGTACTCAGAACACCCCCACTCACCACACACGATGGCGTTGCCCGCTCCCTCGCCGGAGGGATGGCCGCCACGGACCCCCCAGCTACTTCAAGCCGGCGTCCTGAGGCAGTCTTGCGCCCACTGTGCCACCCAGCACTCTACCGACCTCCACCGGCTTGGATCCCCCACAACCCCCCAGGTCGCTCCAACCTGGGCGGGCCCCGGCGCTATCGGGCCCAAAACCGTCCTGGCCGTCCCTGTCTCGGCCTGAGACCCCCTATTTCTGTCACCCCACTCCCACTTGTCCCGGCCTACCCTGACCCTCTCTTCCTGCTCAGCCCACCTTTCTTCTTCTGAAGTGGGCGTGGGGGGCCCCTCAGCCTCGTCCTGTCAGACCTCCCCTCCCCATGCTGCATTTAACTCTGCCCAACGCGCCATTCGTCTGCTGCACCAGGAGACGCTGCTCCCTAATCCTTTCCTCCGAGGCCAGTGACTTCCACCGAGGAAGGAGGGGTGGGCAATATTCCCGGGCCCCCACACTTGCCAGCTGTAACCAAGGTCTCCTCTCCATATAAGGACCAGAACCCCCCACCCCACCCCAGTTCCCCCACCCCTGGGGTCACCACATCTCCCTTCAAAGGCACTGGGGTGTAAACTCTTGACCCCTTGGAGAGGTCAATGGGAGCGTCCTCCCATTGACCCATGTCACCCCCCCACCCCCAAGGCTCCCCCCAAAAGCATGTGCCGGTACTACGAGTCCATGGGCCCCCCCACCTCCACCTCCCTCTCAGCATGCTCCTGCGCACACATGACCGCTGCTGTGCCTGGCTGGGTGCCCACTGTTTCCCCCCTCCCCAACCCCATAAAAGCCTGCTGACTACTCCGGCCTGGTAATTCACTCGATGGCCCCGCCGCTCCCCGAGGGCCTCCCGCCTCCGGAACGCTGTGATCGAGCCACGGAGGCAGGCTCTTACGCCAGCCTCCGCGCCCAGGCTCCTTTTTGGCCGCGCCCCTCCCACTCCCCGATGCGCCTCTCACATGCGGCAGCGGCTCCTCTAAACAGGCCCTACTGTTGCCGCAAAACCCTTCAGAAGCCGCCCGTGGGGCACGCGACATCCACACCCACGCCTGACTCAAAATGCCGGGCCGAAGGAGATCCTCCCGGCCGGCGTGGCCCAAAAGCCTCAGGGCCTCTCTCACCTCCTCCGCCGAAACCACCGCCATGACCGAACCTCTGCAACTCCGCTCCCCCTAACACCCGAAACCACCGGCCAGTGGTCCCGCGCTCTCTACTCGGTGAGTCCCGCTCGAAAGCCTGCAAGCCCCTGCTGCTAACAACTAACTAGCCCCTTTTCTAACTGCTCCCTCCCGATAATGCCGAGAATGCAGGAACAGGAAGTCGCCTTCCTTCCCTGCATTCTTATACCCACCCCCCAAATCCCCACCCCTTAACCCCACCTGGTCCACCCCTGCGCGAAAGACCCTGGGGGAAGACTCGTCTGAGACTGTGCTTCCCAGGGGCCCACCAATGTCATGAATGTGCTTACTTTCGTTTTTTAATTTGAGCGCGGCTCACGCTTCCAAATTTAATTAGCGCCTGTACAGAGAACCTGTTGAACAAGCAACATAAGCACTCCATGCGCTTAAGGGCCCACAGAAACGCTCTGCATCTCATAGTACTACAGCCGTTAATTCTCTACTCGGGAAAACCAACGCTGTCGGAAGTCAGAAACAGGCGTCTCTCTATAGATTCACACGGAGCAACGGGCAATCAGCTGACTGCCTCCAGCAAACACACAAGCCACGAGCACATCTTGCCCAACACTCATCTGACATCAAGGGGAACTTTGATTACGCACTGTAGCGCGGTGGGGCCACGTGCTAGACTAGGCCGCAGCAGCGCTTGACTGAGTGGAGACGACACAGTACTTTCACTCTCTTGGCCGGAAGACCCCCAGTGTTCTCCGGCCGTTTATTTATCCCCTCGGGTCGAGCCCGCCCGAGGGGGGTATGCGTGTGGAACTTGCTACATTGTGGGAGAGAGCCCGGGTGGCTCTCTAAATCCCTCCTTTCTTTCGGTACCAGATCATCAAGTCCTCCCAGTTCATGGAGACGTATATACAAAGTCCTTCAGTCTCTGACTTGGCGCAAGGTTCAGCAGGAGACCATACTTCTGGCTCCGGGAGCTGGAACTGGCCGCTGCTCTGGATGGGGTACCCACAGACGACTCAGGTGCTCTGTCCGGATGGGTTGACCCAGCCACGTCGGTAGTACCTTGGCTCACTCGTCTAGATGTTTCCAGTGACGGACTTCCCATTCTGGTTGAGGCAGGTGGGGAGAAACTCGGGAGTACGTCATGATAGGAGGACACTTCAAGGCCAGGCTCACTCTCGCCCGTCTTCTTGAAACTGGACATATTTCTCGTGACGAAGTGCTGTTCTTTCTGAGCAGTGACCATGGTCCCTTGAACGCCCACGACGGTCCACACCTCCGGCTCGTACGGTGTCCGGAACTTCCAACCTGGGTGTCAGTCTTTGATCACCACCCGGTCTCCCACGCTTAGCTGGGGCTTTTGTGCCCGACGGGCTTCGCTGGCCTTGCAGTTTGTCGTCTCCCTCCGTGCCTGAACCGCTTCATTGTCTCGCTCCGAGGGCACCCACGTCGGGTCTGACGGGATACTGTATCGCGTGGCCTGCTTGAACAGCAGGTGAGCCGGCGCACACTTGGTGGTGCTGTAAGGCATCTGTCGATAGGCACCAAGGAATTGATCTAGAGCTGTCTCGGCGTCTTCCCCTTCATCCACAGCGATGCGCAGCACTCAGTTGAGCGTCTGCATCAGACGTTCCACCTCCCCATTGGCTTGAGGCCATAGCAGGGTGATCTTCCAGTGGCGAATCGCCGTGCTCTCAAGGTACTCCTGGAATTCTCGGCCCTGGAACGGAGGTTCATTGTCAGACTTTACTTCTTCGGACAGCCCCATCATTGCGAAGATCTTGTCTAGGACTCTCTTCACCTAGGGGAACGCAGTTGATGTCACCACTTCCACGATGGGAATCGTCAAAAATGAGTTAACCATGACCAGCATGTACGTCCATCTGGGAAGCTTCCGAAGTCCAGGCTGATGTGTGTCCAGGGGATCTCCCTCGGTTCTTCGGTGATCACTGGTGCCGGCGCCGGATCTCCTCCTGTGATTGTGCAGGCATGGCACTGCCTCACCTTCTCTTCCACCATGGAGTCCATTGCAGGGAACCAGACCTTGTTTCGCAGCCTGGCCTTCGTCTTTGCCATCCCTTGGTGGCCGACATGTGCCAGTGTGAGAATCCGCTTCTGCAACCTTTCTGGAATCACAATCAGGTGTCCTCTTAGAATGACTCCTTGCTCCCCCACACTGAGTTTGATTCAAACTTACCAGAGCTGTTGTCATGCATGGCTGACCTCAGTCCGGAGAGGGCGGGTTCCATCCATGAAGTGTGCCCATCCATTGTTCTCCAGTGCAGCTTTCACCCGAGACAATGTCTCGTCTTCCTGGGTGGCGCAGCCAATCTCCTCGAGCGTCATAGCCATGGGGCACGCCCCCTGCAACACCATTTTCACAAACGCCTCAGCGTTGCACGCATCCATCGACAGGTCTGAGGACGACGTTGATTCTGGGTGACGGGATAGGTAGTCAGCTGGGTTGTGTGCCCCGGGACGGTACACGACATTGAAGTTGTACGACTGCACCGCCCACCGTTCGATTCTCGGGGGCGCCAGTCGGGATGAGCCTGCGAAGAGCGGGAGCAGAGGCTTGTGGTCGGTCACGACATGGAACTCTTGGCCGCACAGGTAGAGGTGAAAGTGTTGGCACACCCACTTGATGGCCAACGCCTCCCTCTCAATTTGGGCATATCTGGTCTCCGTGTCGGTGAGGGCCTTGCTTGCGTAGGCTACTGGTCGCCAGACCTCAGGGCTGTGTTCCTGAAGGAGGACCGCTCCCAGGCCGACTGGGCTGGCATCAACTATCAGTTCCGTGCGCTGCCCTTGATGGAAGTTGGCCATCACCGTCTTGTCCAGCAGCCCTGCTTTGATGTCATTGAACGCTTTGTTGGCGGCCCCAGTCCACTCCCACTTGTCTTCATTGTGTGTGAGAGTCCGGAGCAGCTCCGACATGGCAGCAAGGTTTGGAATGAAGCGCCCACAATAAGTGGCCATGCCTGGAAAACTTCTCACTTCTGTACGGTTCTTCGGCGTGCTGGCTGCGCTGATGGCCGCGACCTTCTTGGGGTCCACTAGAAGTCCCTCCCGGGTGAAGGTATACCCGAAGAAATCAACAGTTTCTTAGTAAAACGAGCACTTAGACTTGTGCAGGGTTAAACTGCAGTCTTCTAGTCTCTTCAGGGTGGCTCGGAGATTATTGTGATGATCCTCTAGCGTGTTCGAGAATACCAGTATATCATCACTGAGGTTGATCATGCCTTGCAGCCCGGACAGTGCTTCCCTGATGGCATTTTGGAAGACTTCGGCTGCCGACGACACCCCAAAGCTGAGCCTCTTGTACCTTCGGAGACCAACGTGCGTCGAGAAGGTGGTGATATATCTGCTCTCGGGCTCAATTTCCAGCTGATGGTAGCCGGCGTTCAAGTCCAGCTTAGAGAACCACTTGGCTCTGTTCAGGTCCGCCACTATGTCGTCCATGGTTGGAGTGATGTGGCGTTCTCTTTTAACAGCCATGTTTGGTAGCCTCATGTCCACGCAGAGCCGTATGGCTCCTGGCTGTTTGGGTTTAGGAGCCACGACCAGTGGGCACACCCATGGGGTTGGGCCAGAGACTTTCTCAATCACGTCGAGATCTTTGAGTTTTCTCAGCTCTTCTTCTAGTTGCGGGCGAAGATTGAACAACACCTTCCGGTGCCTGAGGGCGACTGGTCTCACAAAGGGGTCAATGTGAAGTTTGAATTTCTTGCCCTTGAGCTTCCCTAGTCCTCTGAACAGAGCCGGGAATTCCTTCAAGATAGCTTTGGCGTGGGAGTCATGGATCTGGTTGGCAAAGAAAACGAGTCCCAGGTCCTCAGCTGTGTGGCAGCTGAGCAGTGTCCCTTTTCTTCCTTCTGTGATGTGGAACCTGGTTTCGTGGTGTAGCTTCCGCTGGCGACTTTGGCCTGGATGACTCCTCGGAGAGGAAGCAGATCGGTCCCTCCATACTTATAGAACCAGGCCCTGGAGGGCGCAAGCGGGGGTTGAGGTGACAGGCAGTCATATTGCTCTGAGTCCATCACGTTGACAGAGGCGCCGGTGTCAATGAGGGCTTGCACGTTCGTGCCTTCCACTAAGACGGAGCACATGGGAGGTGGCCTTCGGTGACGGTCCGTCCTGCTGACATATGACACCACAAACACCTCATCGTCATCGTCTTCACACACCGGGCATCGTTCCTGCTGCTGGTCTCCTGTTGTCGACGGCGAATCGTCGAGAGAGATGTGGCGAACGCATTGTGACATGCCTCTGGGCTTTGACGAAGTTTGTCTGAATCGTCCGCTGCGGCACACTTTGGCGTAGTGATTGAGCTTACTGAAGCATGTCTTCCCCTTCGCCCCACAGATGGCCGTCGCGGGGTGGTCTTCTTCACAGTATCCGCACGGTCCTCCCGGTGGCGGCCTGGGTGCCTGACGAGCCGTGTTGGGGCGTCTTTGGATTGCTTCAACCCTCTCTTCTTTGATCGGCGGGTGCCTGGGCGCATGTGAGGTGGCAACGGGAATGTGTAAGACAGCTTCCATTTCCTCAGCTCGGACGTCCAACAGCTCGTGGGACCGGGCCAGGACCAGGATTTCATCCAGTGAGATTCCAGGCTGACGAAGGATCAGCTTCAGCAGGAGTTTGGAGCAGCATCCCAAGATGATTTGGTCCCTTATCTGCTCCCGGTTGTCCATGAATGTGCACGTACTGGTCAGCCGGCGCAGCCGTGCATAAAACATGTCGACAGACTCGGAGTCCGTCTGCGACGCCCTCCGGAACTTGAACTTCTCGAAGTCTGGATTGAGTTGTGGCTCAAATTGCCTGTTGAGCGCGGCGAGCTCTGCCTCGTAGTCATCGTCATTGCCCGTGTTGGGGAGCGTCTCAAAGAGGTCATAGATTTCCGAGCTTCCGTAGTAGATGAGGAGCGACCATTTCACAGTGCCATCCATTTCTCTTGTCCCTTTGAAGTAGTGATTGAGCCGTCCAACCCACGCTTTCCATCTTTGTGCAGCTGTGGCAGGGTCTGAGGCTTCATTGAAGAGGTAGAGGTGCAACTGCCGTTTGGCTGTGCCCTGGGGGTGGTGCATTGGCACCCCTCCCTGGATTGTTCCCTCTGTCTTGCTGACTGGCTGCGCCAGCCGTCGGTGGGTTGCTCATCGTGGCCGTGCGTCTGTGCGCAGGTGTGAGGGTGTGGCTTGGGTGCTGGAGATCTTTGGTCGGGTGTGCGTATTAGCAAGTGGCCACGTGCACCGGACTGTTTTGTGGCTTTGATGGCATGCAGGAAGTGATTTGCTCCTTGGAGCTTGCTGGAAGGAGGGAAAAGTGTGGGCACCAGGCCTCTGTCAGTCTTTCCCAGTTTTCCTTACTTCCCTCAGTGAGCCCTCTATCCTCTCCACTGACCATCAGATGCCAGGGGTTTATTCCAGCTCCTCTTTCCCCTTTTCCTTTTCTAATTGTCCCAGTTGTTTTCTCTTTGGTGCTGAGCAGGCAGTTGGTGGGGCAGCACAGCCACAGAGGCCACGCGGCCGGTGAGAGAACCGGGGCCTGGCAGACTGCCCAAGACCCTGGAACTTGGCACCAGGGAGGCAGGAGATGAGAGCACCAGGCTTCCTCCAGGTGTGCTCAGCGCAGGGAGTAGACGGGGGCGCCCCAGCCACAGCGAGGCACACAGTGAGCCAGCAGTCGCGCAGCGGGCACTTACCCCAATTAGATGAAGCTGCAGCGAGTGCCGCCAGCTGAACACGCTCCTGTTGGGCAGGGAGACGCGTGGGTGGGCACAGGCATTGCAGCACTTGTTGCGGGGCCGGCGATGTGGGCCACAGACACCGTGAGGTCTCACTGAGGCACCAGGGAGCTTCAGACGGCACCCGGTGCCGAGCAGTGCGGGAGGGCTTTACGAGCTCGCAGCAGGTCACCGAGCGACTTCAGGCCACAGACGGAGCGGAACGACGCGGGTGGGCCCCGCGGGCTCCCAGCAGGTATCGGGCAGGTGGCGAAGCATGCGTGGGGTGCGACCGGCCTTGTCGCCAATGTAGCGCGGCAGGGCCACGTGCTAGACTAGGCCGCAGCAGCGCTTGACTAAGTGGAGGCGACACAGTACTTTCACTCTCTTGGCCGGAAGACCCCGAGCGGTCTCCGGACGTTTATTTATCCCCTCGGGTCGAGCCCGCCCCGAGTTGTGTATGCGTGTGAAACTTGCTACATTGTGGGAGAGAGCCCGGGTGGCTCTCTACACGCACAACGGACTACATGCAGGCACTTCAATATATATACTCTCGACTTACCACGACCAGCTGCATGTTATTTACTCGTGTAGATTCATGGGTCGGGTAGTTCTATTGAGTTTATGAGTAAATATAAAACGTATGAGATTAAACAGGTTCAATTACACGCGATACATAAACAAGAATCCCCCACTAATGTACAGAAAAGGTCTTGTTCTGGACCATAAAGGCGCCAATGAGGTTTCATTTCCTGACATTCATACCAACAAAATCTCTTTTCAACAATTATTATGTTCTAGGGCAAATGTCTACCTAAAGTGCATAGCAGGGCTTTAAGTGGGATTAAAAAACTGGTGGGTCTCTCAAAGGGGCAGGGTCAATGTAATTAAGGGCATGGCACAAAAAACACGTAAGCCTAAAATCTGTTTAGCACAGTGTGCCGCTCGACTTGTATTTTGCTGTTTCTATCATTGCGACCAGATATATAATACAAGTCACATCATACCTACAAGTCAGGACTATTGACTTTGTCAATGGTTGTTAGTTGCATAAGATAAATAGGCAGCAATAATGACTTGTATATAATATTGAAAAAGCTTCCACTTAAAGCTCTGGTGACACCACGACAATGTTGCTGCTCCTGAGTTTCAAAAAGAGAAGGGAAATCCAGAGAGAAAATGACTTTCTCTAAAGGCTTTCCCTTCCTCTACAACGCTCACCACGCCCACATCAATGTGCCTGCTGTCACTGCAGTCCGGAAAAAAAACAGACAGTCTGTGCCAGGGCACAAAACAGAGCCCAATAGAGACCCGTTTCTAGGCCTCCTTAAAAAAAACTGCCGGTGCTCAGACCTGGTGAGACCCAGCCCACTTAAAGCACTGGTGCATAGAAATTCACTCTTTAATACATTCACATCTGTCTTTAATTCACAACATCTTTGTAAATGGATCTACGAACCCCACATGCATGTTTCAAACATGTGGAATCAGGGCTTTAAGTGGAATGAAAATAATGGGGCGGGGGGGCTCTCAAAAGGGTATGGCCAATGTATTTAAGAGTGTGGCTTCAAAACACTATCTGTGCTTAGCATAGCGTGCCTCCCAACCTGTATTTTGCTGTTTCTGTCATTGCATCCAGATATATGATATTTCGATGCCTCGTCAGTCGTAGTAAGCGATACATAAATGCAATTACAGTACAACAAGCAACATCATACCTACAAAAAGTCAGGACTATTGGTTTTGTCAGTGGTTGTTAGTTGCATAAGATAGATAAGCAGCAATTATGGCTTGTAAATTATTGAAAACACTTCCACTTAAAGCCCTGGTGACACGACAACAATGTTGCATCTCCTGAGTTTTAAAAACAAAAGGGAAATCCGGAGAGAAAATGACTCTTTAAAGGATTTCCCTTCCCTTACAACGATCACCTGGCATGACGTCATGCCGTAACTTCTCCACTAGTGAGAAGTGAGCAGTGTGAGCATACGCACATCGATGGGCCTGCTGTCACTGCAGTCTGGAAAAAAACGGACGCCTGTGCCAGGGCACAAAACAGAGCCCGATAGAGACCTGTTTCGAGGCCTCCTTTAAAAAACTGCTAGTGCTCAGCACCGGTGAGACCCAGCCCACTTAAAGCCCTGTGTGGAATGACCCAATCTGAAATATTTATAATTAGGCAATGTTTTTCGTCCCCTTATTCTGAAATGATGCCAGAACGTGACATACTGTTGTTCTATCACATCGTGTATCACAAAAACTTAGTAGCTTTTAATCCTATTCCAAAACCTGTTCACAAAGCAATTGTAGATAAATTGACAGTGCTGGTAGGTGAAGTAATCATTGATGGCAATTTTGGAGCATATTTTTTATTTACCCATACATTACACTTTTCTAAATTTATTACTTGCAACTCGAATTGTACTAGACAAAAGCTGTAAAATAATTGCTTAATTACTTCTAATTGACATCCATATATGAATTAAAGCTTATCAAGTTTACCCAAAGGTGCCCCACAGTAGTGCCTCTTGAGCAGACAGTTGTGATAGAATATAGTTGTTACTGACTGCCAACAAGAATACTCTTACATTTTATCTAATAACTTACAACACCTGTGTTGATAATAACATATATTACTTGAAGGATAAAATGCTTTCTCATACATCACTTGTCTGATCCTGAGTTAGATGACTGGTATACAAAGATAAAGTAATATTTAATTAAGAAACCTACAGCGATAAAAGTAATATCATTACTGTTCTCTCTGTTTGGCAAGGTGTGGCTGTTCACATGCCATATCTCTCAGCCCAATTCTTGTTCAAACTTGTGTATCTTGAATTAGCATCCTGTGTTAGTTGTTGTGAGCTGGCCATCCAATCAGCCTTTACAGACCATAGCTACCCTTCGAGGCCTGTAGAGGGAGCATTTGTGGCTGCAATCTTCCTACCCCTGAGGGTGCTCCACTTCCTTTCCCTTTCCGTCCCCTGAGGGGTGAATTTAGCTCAGTGTGGTTGAAGGGATGTTCTCTTCTCGGATTCAAATCCTGTGCTGACATAATTGCCCTCCTTCCTAGTAGTGTAGTAATTGTATTACGGGTCTTGCCGTTCGCGTCACAGAATCCTCCTGCTTAGAGAAGGCAGACGTTGTAAGTGGAAAATAGCCCAGCATTCGGAACAGTATGTTTTAAAATGCACAGTAATGCTATACCCCGCATGTCATTGTGCATAAGGGGCCAAATCAGTTTAGTAAAGACACACAATTGATGTACGGAATGTGGAACACATCTAAAATTCACCCCCAGTCAAGAGATCTGGGTTAAATCCTTTCTTCTTTTGCTCACCATGCCACCTGGGAACAGTCC
The DNA here is from genome assembly GCF_964204655.1 of Triturus cristatus. Classification (NCBI taxonomy): domain Eukaryota; kingdom Metazoa; phylum Chordata; class Amphibia; order Caudata; family Salamandridae; genus Triturus; species Triturus cristatus. The sequence continues at coordinate 354,513,453 of NC_140594.1, forward strand.
AGTCCGAACTGCCAAGGCAGGTTCTCCCTGGACCAGGAACAAACATCCTGGGACCGGTTTTGGAGTTTCACCCCTCATCAGCCAGGCTAGCTTGAATCCAGTAGCACAGTGAGCCTGGGACCCACGTCTGGGCATACCCAACACACTTAGAGAGAAATCATTGTAGTGGCCTGTAAGTAGGGTGGTGATAACACCTGGTTTCAGTAATACCTGGTCTGGAGTAGCCACTCTCATAGGAACAAGACTCTATGTATTTGGACCAGAAGCATCATCTGAGTCTACTCTTTGAACAACTACTTAGTGCCTCTGAAAACTCATTGAGAAACAGATTTCTTCACATCTCTGCCTGGATGAACATCCCACTGCCTCCAAGTTGAAGCCGTATCATGTATGACACTGGTCATCAAGTAGACAGCCACTAGGCAAGTGCTAATATTGACTTTCCACATATTTCTGTGTTTTTTCTTGGGCCAGAGTTCTGAAGCAACACTGTTCGCCAGCATGAGCGACGTTTAATACAGGGGAATGACTCTCCCTCCTGAGACTACTTGAGCTTTTAAGTGCCTTGAAAATCTAGACTATTCCTTACTTTTCATTAGATTACAATTCGAGCTCGCATTTTTATGGCGTGTGTTTCTTGTATACATTTCTGATATATTTATCCATATTCATTTGTTGCTCGTTGTATAGTGTTTATCCATATTTGTTTAGTGTTTTGTGAAAAAATGAGAATGCAGCTATTAGAGTTCAACATTTGTTTAACTGATAAAGGCACACTTGAGCTTGGATGCCCGATGGCTTATAATCCTGCAGGAAGCAGTATAGAATGCACCATTCATAGACCCTATACTCATATGGAAATATTAGCATTAAAGTACCCCCCACATGTACATCTCCAGCTGTTTAAAACGTCACTAGGAAACCTAAGTCTTGATTTAGAGTTCTGTGGACGGGTTACTCCATCACAAACATGACAGATAGCCCTTTGGCTGTATTACAAGTGCCAATGGATATAATGCACTTATAGTATGGTGGACAGGAAATCCATGATAAACAAAACGGAGTAACTCGCCCACCAAACTATAAATCAGGCCCCTGTATCTTTTAATTTTGTAACTGCCCTGCCTCTGTGCAATGGGCCGAGAAGTCATGACTGACAGTATTGAGAACCACTCACAAGACAGACTATATTTAAAACAAATACCTACAGCGATGAAGGGGTTTCTGTCTGGATTTATATGTAAGAGTCATTTAAAAGGAAAATGAAGAGCCTTAGTAATGAATAATGACCAAGAAAATCCCTAACCTGGTGGGCTTACTTTTTGACTAGCATCATATTTAGGATTTTTGCCAAGCGAGTATGCTACCAAGATGCCATGTGACACACTACACTACTTGCTACACTTTCTTTTCAATTGTTCGACCCCTTTGTTGTCTCATCCCAGCTCCTGGTTCTGACTATAATTCTCATGCAGGAGCTACCCAACTGATCTTTGGTTTCCTAAAGTACAGTTTGCGTCTAGACGTAGCAATTCCTGATGACGCGAAATGTGTTTATTATTTGCAAGAGCCAAAATCCATGTTTTTTTTTAATGAAAGTTAAAAGTATGTCATTGATAACAATTTATCTATTTGAGGACCCTGAGGCTGTAGAAATTCAGCTTCAGTGTTGGTAACCGCGGCCTTTGTATTTCTAGGCCGATCTTGACTGTCTCCAACAGTTTCAGTAAGTCACAGTGGGCTAGCTCAGAGTAGTCTGGGCTGTAATATATACTGAATGCAATAAACACATTGCCCTTTGTGATGGACTGTCCACATTTCACAATGCGGATAAAAGTTACTTGCTGTAACAGTGGTCACCACAGTGAATAACCCCCATAGGGTTGCCTGTTGCTTCTCCCACTGCTGCCTGCCTGTTAGTATAGTTCATTCTGATGTTAATGTGATGGTTTAAAGTGGCTGTTTTATTAATAGTAATGGTTTAACTCCAATACATTTCGAGATTCTCACTTCTCTGGAGAATTTAGAGCATGTGAATTTTTATAATGATATCCTGCCAGAATAACCTCTTTAACGAGTAGTTAATTTATTATTTCTTTAAAAACAATACATGCTTGAGAACAACTCAATAATCCTAACTATTGATGCTGTTTTCCATTTAGGGAGCCAGGTGGGACCAAGAATACACTGAAGCGGATCAGTAAGGAGAAGGAGGTGGAGGCGAAGTGGGACCATTTTACCACGCAGGCAAAGGTACTGAATTACTTATCAGTATTCTGGAAACGCAGCAGTAAGCTAGGACGTTCCATGCAAACAAAGTTTTGATAAGGTATATACACTGTACAATGAAATGGAGTTGCGGATACCTTCAGCATGCCTACTGTGGGGGCACCAGATGTACAATGTGTATATCTAAACACACATTCAATCCCTGCATAGCAAGTGACACGAGTCCATAAAATGTAAATAATTGTAAAGGTTATGCATACAGACCAGTGAGCTCCACAGCCTTGTCTTATTACTGAGCCGCATGGTATCAGAATGATATATCCAACAGATGTGTTTTATCAGTGGCTAGTCTTGTAGCAGTCCTAAAGGTCCAAACTTGACTCTCCCACTTCAACCCAATGAGCAGTTGCTTTTCACTACAAACCTAGAAATGCTGGGCTGAATTTCCCAGCTTGCATTAGGACCCTTTGAGACCGTACTATGCCATAGGTTCCTCAATGTGGTTAACTAACTTTCCATTACTGCATATAGAAGTGTTTGCGGCTTGTCCATATGTTCAGTAATTGTCTAAAAGAATTAAAAAAAACCTGAACATTAAAAATGAAAGTAGCTCTGTCGTCATAAGAAAACACACAGGTGCTAAAAGGCATTTCAATTAGACAATGTATTGCAACTTGTGTGTACTTTCTCATAGTTGCTGCCTTTATTTAATTGTAGTTAGTGTGGGTCCCACCAGCTGACCTAGGTCTAAAATCTATAGACTGGGATGATAGGACCTTGTCTTTTAAATACAAAACGAACCCCTGGGTGGACTCAACAGTAACCCCAAAGAGGAAAGAGTAGTACTGGTGGTTCTGTTATGTCTCCTAATAAAAGAAGAGTTATAAAAAGTAAAAGTTAGAAAATCATTTTCCTAACTTATTTATTTAATCTTGAATCAGGATATTCACTCAGCCACTCGAATATCCTTGTTTTTTATGAAATAGTTAAATTATGTTTTAGTCAAGAAAATGCTAAATAAAACATATAGGTGTTCAACCAAGATGTCTAGTGTTTGAGAATATGGAAGACCCCAAAGCAAGGGCAATGTCTTGGTCCGAGACAATAAAAACACAATGTTGTTACAAAAGGTAGTTTCTCCACATTCTAATATGTACTAGAATTCCACCACCAATCATGACCCCTGCTTTAACCACTATACCTGTCTGTATGACTTTAATAGAGGGCACTGATGCAGCACTCTCTGTGTCCACTTTCTTGGCAATGGTCCACCGTTGTACTATTTTCCCCGACTGAGAGGTGATGGGAGTTAACATTACATCAAACAATTGTAATTAACAGTGTAACCCATTTGGCTACACAATAAGGACAAGTAATTAGTAAATATAGTTAAAAAGATTTATTACAAATTAATAATCAAGTTAAGATACATGACTCTTAGCACCATGCTATAAAGAAACAAAATAACCACAGAAAGACCTCACCTCCTAAAGAGGTTTAGGCGAACCAGAATCAAACAAACAAGGAGTTCAGTCACAGTGATAAAAAAGATTAACAAAAGTGTTTGATGCTCAGAGAAGAGTCTCAAATATCCTCGTCTATACATGAGTAAGTCTAAATCACCTAAAGTAAAGTATAAACTCAGAGGATGGTACTAGAGTCTAAAGGATCTAAAAAATCAAGGAATTACACAAAGGAAATTAAAATGAAGCAGGAGATTAAGCAGGAAGGTATCAGCATTTCAGAAGCTCGGTAAAAAGTCTTCTTGAGTCAGGGCAGTAAGTGTTAGCCTAGGTCACACTTAGGAAAGAATCAAGGGAAGCATTGAGGTCTGAACCGCTCCAAGTCTCGGTAAAATGCTCTAGCTTTAGACAGTGGAGACTCCAGTTATTCACACTAAAATTGTTCAGGTAACTCCCTTCTGTTCGCATCATCAGGTGTCCACTGTCTTTCTCCCTTCTCACGTTGCAGACTGCACCATTCGCAAAGTATCCCACATGGGAACAACATCGTCTTCTCACACTCAGGTTAGGTGGTTACATTGCTGAATAGGCCCTTCAGTTGATGCTCCAGCTCTCCATGTTCTTTCATCAAGGTATTCCTCTCAGGCTCTCTCTCAATATCACTAGTACAGTAATGTATCTATTCTCAGATTAGCAATGAGTGTGAATAACTGCAAGAAATGTCACGTCAGCAGAAAAAGGAAAACAATATTTTATACAGCATGGGGAATTGTAGGCCTAAAATGTCAACTTAGCGTGTTAATGCAAGAGTGCACATTTAATGTATGTGTGCACTTTTAAACACAAGTAAATGTAAAATTGCAATACAATAGATTCATATTACATGTGGCATACAGTAAAATCTTAAAGGTACACGTCTAAGTGTGTTTAAGAACTACACTTTAGGGCAATATATGAAACATTAGAGTGCACATTCCATAAACCTTTGTCGTTTCTAAAGTAATCAAATTCTGCATATATGAAGATGTTTCTATCCAATAATCTGAAGAGTAAATTTCATTTAGTGTATTAAGGCACATGTTATGTAAGTCGATTTCATCTTTATAGTGTGTATATACTAAGGATGTTTTTTTATATCTCATTTGATTCGATTGAAACACATAGTGTGAGTAAATTCACTACCTAAAGTAAATGCACTCAATAAATTAATGTAAAGTGCAATACTTATTTTATTGTTGTCAGGCCACAGGAGAAATGTGTGCTGCGTGCACGTTCATGTTATTAAATTATGACGTGTAAAGGTGTAGCCAAAATTTGCACTTCACCAATCCATCTCTCTTGGCGAATCAAGCCATCAGATCAATGTTTTATGAAATGGACAAATCACAAACTGGTTGTTTTCATTATCTTTCTCCTGGATTCCTCCAGAAACGTCATGTCATCATAGTATTTTCTCTATCTAACTTCTAGTTCCATATCTGCTCTCTTTCTTCTCATTTCCTTTTTCACTTCTGCACATTTGAATCACTAATAGATTATAAAAAAGAATAATCTACAAAGTGCAATTATCCCTAAGGGTTTCAAAATGCTTCCAACAATTCCACTGCCTAAGTTTCCAAAACATCTGCCTATCGTAAAAAATCCATTCCCTATTGCTTCTCAAGCACCTGTCACGTCTAACCCTTTCAAATCTTTCTTTAAGTCAGTAATGTTCTTAATGAATTTCCCCAAGACCTTGCTTTTGTCTGGAATAAGTACAGCATTGTTGAATTTTTAACGTCCGAAATACTGCGCCTTCCTTTGCAAGAAGGACATCTACTGCAAGTCGATTCTGTAAAACCATTGATCTAATACCCACCATTTTACTATCTACAATTAAAGATCCTCAAGATCTACTAGGTGAGAACTTATCAACTACAGTAGAAAGCTTTCTAATCTTTTGAAAATTGAGTATCACTCCTAGAGATGGTATCAAATCACCAAAAATGTCTCCTACAATTTCACTAGCACATCTTTTTGTTCTCACATGTTATTCCCTTGTTGGATCATCAAGTTGTCCCACATGATTCATTTTTGGAAAAACTATCCCCATGTGACATGTTCCATACCATCTCTTGGGTAACCTGTAAAATGCATTTTTCACACATATGAAATAAACTCCAGGAAAAACAGGATCTGCTCCATCTAAGTATAATCCCCAATTTCCTTGAACTTCAAAAGTATGATCACATTCACTATTCCCTACGAAATATGTGTCAGTTTTGGATTTTCTACTGAATATGCATAATTACCTTTTGTGTTGCCAATCTAAAGCTCGTGCTGCCATATTTGCCCACAAACCTATGCTCACTTTCTTCTTTGGCCCATTGGGGTATTTTTTAATGATTTGTCGCTTTAGCCAATATATCTCTCCCTCTGTCTTCTAATTAATCTATGAATTTAGTTTCTACAACTGTTAAAGAATACGTTAAATTATGTCTGTACATAAGTAGTGTCTAATGTCATTGTGGGACTAAAGAAATGTCCCACTATCTCAGTGTTTAATAATAAGGCTGGCGATACAAGTGCTTGGGAACAGCAACTTCTTAAAAAAAAAAAAGAAAGTCATGATTATAGTATAATATTGTAGATGACCCTTTCCATTGAATGAGTTCAGCAATAAGCTGCAGATAACTCCATATGTCAAGGGAAGAGGGGGTGATGTGTTATCCCTCTGCAACTGATGCAGGTACTTGCATACAGACAGAACAATCCTTAGCATCCATAGTGTCAAGATATTCTTAAAGCAATTTGTAATAAACATTCAATAAATATTCTCCTGTAGAAGCATCTACATACAAGTCTTTCTCATCTATTGCAGATAACCTATTGTCAGTAGGAAGTGGCATTTGAGGGGCACAAGTAGATCTAAACTCCTCTATAGGTGAAGGATGGGGTAAACTCAACATTACAAGTAAAGCTATTAGTACTATTGTCACAACGACAAATACTCCTACGTGTAAGTGTCTAGGTTTCCTAGTTTTTGGGTTATGCTTCTTGAGATCTCTGATGTCAGACTGTTTCAGCAGAAGATTGCAGCACAGTCCTTTAGTTAGTTTCCACTTGCACAAATGGCAAAGAAAAAGTTCAAATGTCTCTTCCAGTAAAATATGTACAATGATCTTCGTGAGACTTCCTTAGCCCTACTCTGTGTTCTTCTAAGGGACAACCTTAAGCTCCTTCAGCAGACTCAGGCCTTGGTACTTTTCTTTGTAGTCTGGGCAAATCGATTAAGTTCTCTCCCTAATAAATGCTCTGTTCAAACTCACTAATGATTACATCAAGGATAAAGTGACTCAGTCTGTATAGTAGCAATGCTTTTTCAAAACTCAGTTTAGCCACAAAGTTAAGTTCAAGAAGGCTCAATTAGATGCAAATTGTTAAAGCAAAAGGTGCAAAATGCTTTTTCCCAGTCATTGATAGCTAAGTATGTCCGACAGGGTACTCTAGCTCTCTTTGTTCTTTTTATTGCTGGGCCTTTTTCCTCACTGTCACTTAGGCCAGATCCTTGAGTATCTAATAGGATAGTGTGTGGCACATGCACTTCAGACAAACTATGTCTCCCCCTCTCCTGTCTTCTTGGCAACCAGTCTCCAGGTAGAACTCTCAGTACTACTGCACTAGGCCCTTCGTCAGGGTCTGAATCTGGTGCAGTCAACACCACAGGATGGGATACTCCTGTACCGACTTCAACTGTTGACTCTCTCAGATCCCCCTCAGGCTGAACAAGTGCTGTCCACCTTTTTGCTGATCCTCAACAGCTTGACTAACCTGCTCCCTCTGTCGCACTGTTACCACTGGACCATCAGGGACAGGTGCTGTTATATCATCAAGGGGACTAGGGACTCTCCAAGTATGAGCATTGTGTACCCAGGTTGGGAGACATCACCTTTCACAGCTGTTGTAGTGACCAGAATTTCTTGATATAGCCTAGGCCACCGAGGGTCCAAGCACAACTTGGGCACATGCTACTTCACCATAACCCAGTAGCCTGGACTGAGATCATGGCACTGCTCCTGTTGAGGTTGGCCTGTAGCCTCTCCAACCTGGTGAGACATAGAATGCACCACATCAGCCAGTAATTTGTAGTAATCAAGAATCATGTCATCTGTATTGTTCACAAGTGCATTCGCCGGCACAGTTAGCAGTCTCATAGCTCTTCTCATGATGATTTCAAGGGGAGACAATCCTGTCCTCCTCTAGGCTCATCAACACAAGAGGCAATACATCAGGCCATTTCAAGGACGCAGAAGCACCCACTTTAACCAATCTGGAGTTCAAAGTGCCATTGACTTGCTCCACAATTCCAGAAGCTTTTGGTCACTAACTGCAGTTGAGCCATTGTTCAACTTGCAATGCTGCGCACAACATCTTCAGGACCTCATTATTAAAATGAGTTCCTCAGTCTGACTCCAGAGAAGTCGGGAAACCAAACCTTCATAATAACTCCATCAACAGCAACTTAGCCACTGTGAGACTATAATTTCTCCTGATCGGGTAAGCTTCACCCCAACGTGAGAAAAGACACACAATCACTATGACGTATCTCAACCCATTGCACACAGGCATCTCGATAAAGCCCAGTTACATCCTGTGGAAGGGACCTCCTGATCTCCCTTTGTGACTCAGTGTTACTGCTGTTCTTCTGCCTACATTCTGCTTTTGGCACACAACACACCTGTGATACTGTCCTTCATTGGTCATTCTGAACCTTGGGTTAAACTATGTTTGCCTGAACAAGCACACCATGGCATCTCTCCCTATGGGTGCAGGCCCATGATAATGTCTCATCCTTGGAGGTAAAACATTAATTGGCAACACAGGTCTTCCATCTCCTGAAACCCAAATGTCATCCTCATCTCTTTTGAAACAACCTGCTCCAATCCTGCGGTGCTGTTCAGCTTTCAACACTTCTTCCTGTAACCTTTTAACTTCCTCCCAAGTATCAACTGCAGTCAACATAAGATTGCAGTTTGTAGCATCTGATTTTTCATTGTGGTACTCCCCAATAAATATGCAAACATTGAGAACACAGTATTGAATGGTCTTGTCAGCATATCTGTTGCCCACTGTCACGTAATCAGTGCAATTTCAATGTGTGGCACATTACACTACTGCAATCTGGGCAGGTTACTGTAAAGCCTTCAGAAGATTATGGACCCTGACACCTTTGCGAGTTGGTGACCCTGAAGAAGTCATATCTGCGTTGGGACCATAACTGTCCAAATTCACGAACAGCACCAAAGACATTCTGACTATATTTCCAAATTGTCACTCTGGGCTGGTCTGAAACACAGCATGCTCTGTAAGAGAAATCAATTCAGCCACTTGGGCTGAAAATACTCTGGGAAGCCAGGAGGCTTCGACCACACCTGAAACAGTACCGACTGGGTAGGCAGCTCTCAGGTTTCCTTCTTGGTCTCGTAAGCAGGATCCATCAACAAACATCACATAACGTGATCCAGGTAGTGGCACATCTTGTACGTCAGGTCTCGGCTAGGTGCATAGTTCAGTCACCTCGTGACAATCATGTTCAACTTCACCTTCAGAAATATAATTTCCAGGTATGAGTAACAGAGCTGCAGGATTAAGTATAGTACATCTCCTTAATGTGACGTTCTCTGCACCAAGTATGAATTCCTCATACTTGGTGAGACTGCTATTGGGCAAATACTGGGTTCTGGTATGAGTTTTACAAGACCTCTACAGAGTGGGGGACAAAAACTGTCAAAGGATGACCCATGTCAATGCTCTTGCACTGTCAAATGCTGACACCAGTTGAGGCTACGGCTTTAAGACAGCCAGGCAAAGCAGCAGCTACTGGATCAAGTGTGGCAGAAAAGTATGCAATTTCTCTGTTAGCATTCCCGTGCATCTGGGTTAGCACTGAGAGAGCACAGCCCTCTCTCTCACTGCAAAACAAAAGAAACATTTATTATCATCCAATATTCCCAGGGCACGGCAGAGGCATTCTTTCAGCTCTGAGAAAGCACACATGCAACTGTCATCCCATAATAACAGACTTGACACATCTTTATGCGTCAGCCTCTGTAAAGGCTTGGTCAGTAGGGAAAATTTAGGAATCCACTGTTGACAGTAGCCCACCATTCCCAAAAATATCCAGACTTCTTTCTGTGTAGTAGGACTGGTGTTCACATTGGAATCTTGATTTGCGTTATATCTCTGGACATTTGCTTTTTGGTGTGGCATTTGTGCTTGTGGAACCTGATTCCCATTAGCCATGTTACCAGCATTAAATCGACATTCGCGCTTCCAATGCCCCAGCCTACCACAGATATGGCAAGAATTAGATTTCTTTAAAGTTGACTCATCAATCCCTGTACTCGGATCAATTGGGACACCACGCCCTCAACCTTGCGGTTGGAATCCTTTACCACCTTGCATCTTTGGACCTCCCTGCTGATACAGTCCCTCCATGGGACCAGCATTCCTAGCAAACTGCTGAGTCTGACCTCTCTGTGCAGCTTTCATTTGTGCTACTATTAGTTTTTCCTTTAAGTTCTTGTGTTTCAGCTCCAATTTGTCATTGTCGCTGCAGTACTTGGCATATCTCCACATCTCCTCAATCGGCTTGTTCTGCCAACAAATCAAATGCTGCTGAATCATGGAACTAACCTCAGGCTTCAATCCATACACAAATCTGTAAGCAAAATTTCTCATATCTTTTGCCTCAATAATCTCTATCCCACTGAACAGTTTAAATGCCTTCAACAGTCTCTCATCGTAAGCATATATTGACTCTTTAGACTCTTAGGCTGTTCTGTCAATCTTGACCCAATCAATCTCTTTGGGAGATAATTTCAATTTCAAAATGTAATCACCTGATTATACTTTTTCCTTTTCCACTGAGGACGGAGCATTTGATTTTAAATAAACTAATTTAGGTAACAAGAAGGTATCCAATGTCAGGAATAAGTGAGGCCAATTGGGTACAACATATTCAAAATCTGTAAAATCATTCATTCAATGATAAGCAATCTAGGCTGGAAAGCGGCATGGAAATCTTGCAGGAGGAAAAGCAGAGCGCACTAACTGAACATCTATTTATTTTTCTTGGAAAACGTGCAAACTGAAAAAGACTTTAAAGAATTATGCCCCAATGGCTCAAACCTCTTAACCAATAGTACACAACTAAAAGAAGTAATCAGAAAACCGAAAACGGAGGGCGCAGCTTGGCCAAATGGCCTTCCGAATGCACTTTTCAAGCAAGACCCAGATTTTTTGGCCAATTACCTCACGCCGGTTTTTAATCATCTGTTCTCTCAAAATAAAACCCTACAATAGTGGAAAGGGAGTATATTTCATCCCATTTATAAGAACAGAAGTAATAGTGAGCCCGGGAATTATAGGCTTGTTGCCTTGATGGATGTGGAGGCAAAACTACAAGCATGGACAGAGTCAAAAGGTATAATCCCCAAAAATCAAACTAGTTTCAGACAAGAAATGGGCACAATTACGAACCTTGCCGCGCTAGCAATTCTCACGGGAAAAGCCGCACTAAAGAATACAGGACTTTTTGCGTGTTTTATAGATCTTAAATGAAACTTGGGCTAGGGTGAAGTTGGGAGACGGTAGCATTGTATCCTCCAAAATAAACATTCACAATGGCCTGAAACAGGGTTGCGTTTTGGCCCCAAGCCTCAGTAATCTGTACCTTGCCGACTTGCAATCTTACTTGTCAAACGTAAACAGTCTTCCTCCAAAGTTGGCAGAAGACCACATACAGTATCTGCAATATGCAGACGATATTGTGGTCTTAAGCCAAACTTCGATCGGCTTACAAAGAGTCATTAACCACCTGATAACATGCTTTAACCAGCAAGAATTAGAGATGAATAAAAAAAAGAAAAAGTTGTGCAATTAGCAGGACCTAGTCCAGGAAAATTCAGGTGGTTTGCCAAAAACGAACAAATAGAGGAAGTCAGTACATACAAGTATCTGGGGATTCATTTGGACCGAGGCATGTCCTTCACTGAACAGAAAAGAGCACTAAAAGCAAAGGCCCAAACATTAACCTTTGCTTACAAACAATTGAAACAAAAACTGTGTTGTCCGTCATATAGTCATCACTTGAAAGTAATGGCCTCTCAACTACTTCCTGCACTCGCATATGGTTTGGAAATATGGCATGGCCGGGAATTTGAAGTTTTAAATTAAATACAGGTTAAGGTGTACAAAGCTGTTTTTAACCTTCCGAAAAGTGCATCACCAGCACAGATCCGTCTCGAATTCGGTCTACAGAATCAGGAATTCCAGCGTCAATCAGTTTTTGTAAAACTATGCTGGAAACTTCGTTCCGCAGATCCTGGTTCACTGAACAACCTTTGCTGGACCGAAATAAAGACTGTTTGATTTGAGAAAATCGCAGTCATGGGGCGAATACTTACGATCAGCATTGGCTGCACTAGACATACAAGAGGCATGGGACAGTAAGGTGGAAAGAGCGGCATTCAATAAAGAGTGCAACAGTGCTGCAAAAAAACAGATTATTGGTAAAACACAAACACTCTTCGTCAGTTATAAATTCTTATGTTAAACCAAAACCGTAAGACTACTTAGTGGCACATTTTCGATTGTTCCTAAAAAAAGAGTTTTATGCTGTATCGGTTTGGAGAATATGAAACCAAGGATTTGCGACTATCATGGAAAGGAAAATTCCAACACGCAACTTGCAGTTTATGCGGATATCACACCGAATCTTTATGTCACTTGATGTGCGTATGTCCAGTAGTGAAAGAAGCAAGAATGAGACTTTTAACAACATTTTTAAAAGAACTTAATATACGTACCTGTAGACAAATCGTAACCTGCTGGCTGGGGGGGGAATCAACTATTCTAATCCGTCGAGGGGTTAAGCTTCTCACCTGGATTGACAAACTCCTACGAATAGTGGACAATACAAAATAAGCTAGGCTAGAAACGAGTTGGAAGTCACTGCATGAATTGTAAAAAAAATTTTTTTTTTATAAATGTTTTTATATGTAATCCAATTTTAAAATGTTGTAACTACTCTTAATAAACTATTTTTATCTTTAAGTATTACGCCTTATGGTTATGATAACCAAATAAAGTTTTCTTTGACTGACATTTGATCTAGGATATCTCATCAGCTCCACCTCTGGCCAATCCACAGCAATTTTGCATTCAACTCACAAATTCACCTGGAACCACTATTTCAAATAAGATATTGAAATCATTCCACAGAACATTCGAGATCTTTACAAATCGATCAACCGGTCTGTATCATTCCACTGGGTTTTCACTCAATTTTGAAAAATCCGTTGAGAATGACGCAAGATCAGTCCTGCTCCAAGATATGTGGATATAACTTTCACCGGGCACTTTTCTCACGGGCAGCATATGTATATCCTCCTCCTCTGTTCCAGACGGAGGCGGTGCTAAATAAACCTTCTTTGGTTCCTTTTTCTTTGCCCATTAACTTCCCATTTATTTAACTCACTTCACTTTCGAGCATGGAAAATCAGTTCCTTAATCTCTAATTTCATCCCTGCCATTCACAAGTATGCACAATCTCTGTCACTGTCACTGAAGTTTAAGCGATAACCTTTCTACAAAACTTTGGATTTCTGCATATCAATTAAATATCTGTGTGTACCTCCAAGCCAATCATCAAGTACTTGAGCAGTAAGACCTAGTTGTTCTGGTGGGGTATTTAGAATTATCTCTCCACTATAGGGGCCACTATTTGCATTAGGCGTGGAATTCAAAAGAGACATGTCAGAAAATGGCGTCCCCATGGGTATCTCTGTTCTTGGAGTACTGTAATTCACATTTCGAAGCTCATTCATTCTGGGCATGACAATGAGTGGTGATCTCTAGGAAAATCTCCTAGTTTGGTCAAACCCTGCCTGATTTAATGGTGGGTCTGCAGTCGTGGCACATGGGGTATTCCCTTGTGTTGGAATCATAGTCGGAGGAATTGGTCTCATTGTCGAGCCCACTAAGTTGCTAGCTATAGTATTCTATACAGTAGGAATATCCAAAGTATGTGTAGCATTTCCTGCTAATCTAGGTTTGTACAAAGGAACTGCAGCACCAATTGGAACAGGAACTGTCAATGCAACTGGAGCATTTAAAGCAAGCGAATTTGAGCAAGCCAAATACATGTGTGAATACCCACATCTATGACCTGGCATAAATTTGCGTGGTGCCTCTTTCTCCTTTCTAATGGGCAGAGTCCCATCTCCCTTCACTAGGCTTTGTAATGCTTTAAAGAATTTCATTTTTGTTCAAAATATGTAATATTCACAAATGACATTCCATTAAAACCAGGAAATGATTTTCACCTACAATTCTTTGTTCAGCGATGACAACCAATCCCAGCATGGCTCTCTACACCAACCGACCTATGCTAGTGCAGCACACTACAATGTCAATCTCATTGCTTGCAGCAGCTCACCCTACTTCACAAATCTCATGAGTGCTCCTCTAAAGAAATTAAAGATTTTGACTCGCAAATGAGAGTCCGGAGCAATGCTTTCTGACCTATCCTTACATTCACTTCAACTGAAACCTTGAACAACGGAATCTCACCCGAATTGATACAGTTCTTCCCTGAGCACTGAGATCAACTATAACAACCACCCCTCAAAATCACACAAAGATAAAGTTCCTATCTCAATAATGCTATTGATGGCATCTTACGACCAGCACCACAACAAAACAGATAACTACACACAGTGTCTTCTACACTGACAACTTCACTTTTAGTGCCTCTGCTCCAAGATCTTAGGCCATGAAGGACCTGATAACCACTTCAACTTCTCTGCATTAAGCGCCACCTTCACACATCAAATTAATTCCTCTCCGCAGAATACCACACAGCCACTTCAAAACACCGCAATCTAAGCATAAGCAATTGCAACATACATCCCTATCAATACTCGCACTCCTCTGCTGCTACAAATAGTTTCCGAACTGCTGGAACTCCATCAATCCTTTGTCCAAACCATAGGCTTTTGGGGTTTAAACTGGGTTTTGGCAGTTTCCAAATAGGGCACCCTAACTCCCTCATGTAAGTGAGTGGAGAACCATCTGAACTGCTACGAAATTAATACAGTGCTCTCTGGGCTCCCTTTCTTACCAATGGTCCTCTGATGAACCTTTTTCTCCGACTGAGAGGTGATGGGAGTTAACAATACATCAAAGAATTCCAATTAACAGTGTAATCCATTTGGCTAAACAATAAGGACCAGGAATCAGTAAATATAATTAAGAAGATGTATTACAAATTATAATCAAGTTAAGATACATGACTCTTAGGACCATGCTATAAAGATACAAAATAACCACAGGAAAGCCTAACCTCCTACAAAAGTTTAGGCATACCAGAATCAGGCAAACAAGGAGTTCAGTCACAATGATACAAAAGATTAACAAAAGTATTTAATGCTCAAAGAAGAGTCTCAGATTTTCTCATCTATAAGTTGGTAAATCTAAATCACCAAAAGTACATTACAAGCTAGGAGAATGGCTCTAAAGTCTAAGGGATCTCAAAAATCAAGGAATTCCATAAAGGAAAATAGAATGGGGCAGGAGATTAAGCAGGAAGGTTGTCAGCATTGCAGAAGGCTTGGTCAAGAGACTTCTTGGGTCAGGGAAGTAAGTGTTAGCCTAAGCCACACTTAGGAAAGAATCAAGAGAAGCATAGAGGTCTTAACCTCTCCAAGTCCAGGGAGAAGTGCTCTAGCATGAGACAGTGTAGACTCCAGTTATTCACACTAAAATTGTTCAGATAATCATCATCAGGGGTCCATTGTCTTTCTCCCTTCTCACGTTGCAGACTGTAACATTAGCAAAGTATCCCACACCGGACATGGGAACGACATTGCCTTCTCGCACTCAGGTTAGGTGGTAGCATTGCTGAATTTAGCTCTGGCTCTCCATGTTCTTTTGTCAAGGTTTTCTTCTCAGATTCTCTATCTCTATCAATAGTACAGTAATATCTCCATTCTCAGACTAATAATGCATGTGAATACCTGCAAGAAATGTCATGTCAGCAGAAAATGGAAAACAATATTTTATGCAGCATGGGGAATTGTAGGCCTAAAATATCAACTTAGCATGTTAAAGCAAGAGTGCTCCTTTAATATATATTAGATTTATATGACGTGGTATTCAGTAAAATCTTAAAAGTATATGTGTGTCTCTAGGAACTACATTTTAAGGCAACATATGAAACAGTGCACACATTAGATAAACTTTTGTTGTTACTAGAATAATCACATTCTACATATATGAAGATGGTTTCTATTCAATCATCTAAACAGTAAATGCCATTTAATATATTAAGGCACATATTATGTAAGTTGAATGTATCTTTATAGTGAATATATATCTACTTAGTAAGGATGGTTTATTTATATCTCATTTGATGCGGTTGAAACACATAGGTCGAGTAAATTCACTAATCCTACAGTAAATACTCTCTAGAAATATATGTCAAGTGCAACATTTATTTTAATATTGTTAGACCACATGAGAAACATGTGCTAAGTGCAAGTTCATGTTATGAAATTGTGACAGGTAAAGGTATAGCAAGAATTTGTGCTGGCCCAATACCGTATTTATAGGATGAGGATCCTGACCTAAAAAAGGTGGTGTGTGCTCACAGGAAAATTGAGATCAGAAAACACCATAAATGTTTTTCCTGATGATCCCAAGTTATACAGAATAACTTAACCTAAAGGAAGTTAATGTTACAGTGAGAAGAATCTACCCTTTGTAATGAAATCTATTAATCCTCATACTGCCGGAGTTCTGAAAAGGCAATAGCCTGTAATCGGGTAAGCTTTCCATCTGATACAGTTCATAAAACAAGGGATGCCACAGGGCCCCAGGGGACCAGGATTACTCACCTAAATATTTGACATGCTTGAAGTATATCTTTCACAGGATACTTTTCCTGAGGAATTCTAAATGTAGTAGACGTTTGTGAGTTGCAGACCGTGTTTAAAATCAAGGGGATGTGTTTGCTTGTATCTAGCTCTCTAATAGTGTTCTACATGTTTTAGCCAGGGACTGAAGCATGTGCAAATAGACCATTACATCTAACAAAAACCAATATCCAGGGCTGACAGGAAACACTAGAACGCCCTGCATTTCTACACTCCTCCTGATAATTTGGCACATCTCACCTATATAGAATATCAAGACATTGTTGTGGTGAAAGCTCTAAATTACATGTATGTCAAGTGGTTTAGACAAAGATGTGGATTTACTGTGATTTACTGTATTTTTACTAAGGGAACTTTTAAAGGAAACCTAGCACAAGAGCACTCTACATCCGTAGATTGCAGACATGCTGAGGCCTAAGGAGAGTACCAGTATCTTATTCTGAAAATATCCTATAACGATTATTTTGCTTGAAATTGCTTTGGTAGTCATAATACTAAAATCATCTATATTGCTGGAAAGCCAAGAAAGTGAAGGTCCAGTGCAAAGGTTTTTGTCATCCTATAAAAATCAGCATTTTCGACCCCTCCGCATGGAGCAAGCTTGCATCTTATGCTTGTAGTCAGAATATGGTGCCTAGTGCTGCCTTGGCCCATGAGTCATGCCTGATAAAATGTGTCCTAACTAGCTTTGGTCCGTGGGTTTTTCCTATCAAAATATGTGAATGGCCACACAAGGGACCCGTGGTGCTTGTTTGAAGAAGTAATACATAGAAATTGAGTAAGTTGTGTAAAAGCATTCCACTATCGATTTCCTGATTTAGAAGTCCTGAAACTGTCTATGACATGGCAAAAAGAAGGTGTCTTCTTTGCTGAGCATAGGTAAAACCAGTGCATTTACAATAGGCACACCCCAATTAATAGGATTGACTACCCATTTCAAACTCAAAATTTTGGTGGTGAAATGATGAGAACATCAACCAACACAATGGGCACACGTTAGCCCATTGGTTGATGCCCCAAAAGTACTGGGCAAAGAGACAAAGGTGGTAGTCAAAAGTGTTACTATTGAATACATTTAAGCACTGAAAAGTTTTAACCTGCTGCGCCTTTGTCCAAGATTTATGCAGAATACATATGTCACATTATGGTATGAGGGCTATATGAAAGTAACACAATTCTCCTGGAAGTATCAACATTTTCGTTTCCGCGCTTAACTTTGCATGATAGTTATGTACTTGACTAGGCAACGGTTGGGGATTCCAGAGTTTTGCTGCTAGTGCTAGGTAGGAAAGAACCTCAGGAGAGCAGACAAAATACAAAGCAGTGTAAATTGTCAATGTTGAAACTTGGTATGTGGCCCAAGAGAGCAACGCATTGCGATTATTCTGAGGGCCTGGAACGGAATGCTCTTTGTCTTCAACCATCAGTCAAGTCAGCTCAGAACTAGGGCTACTGTCTTTTTCTCCCTTCCCAAAAGCTAGAGCCAAGTGGACATATGCTAGAGACGATGTAGTCTTGATGAGTATTCCTGGAAGAGTAGCATGTAAGCTATTTCTGTGTCCAAAAGGAACTACAATATGTCAGAAACTGACGTCATCCCAAAGAAGGAATATTGACTTAGGACTCTCAGATGAAAGAAACAGGAATTTACCATTATGTGCAAGCTCTGAGTAATACCGTAAGTTGGGAGTTCAACAAAATGCTCAGTCAGAAGAAATATCACTCTGGTATAGACAGGTAGACATAACTTATGATGTTACGCCCAAGCCGTAATCTCAGATCCTCGGGAACTAACCAGGCAGTTATCCCTCGCATAAGGAAAGCTCGATGGGGTTGCCCTTCCTTCACCATTCTAGAGGCTCAGGCATGGAATTCCCTGCCTCTCCATTGGAGGACGGAACCATTGGAACTATTGTTCCAATGGTTCCTATTGAAGGTTCCTATTGAAGGAGACTGAAAACATGGCTATTCCGCTATGTGTTAGCTTAGATCTTAACCCAACTTCATCAAGTAGATAGACATATTTCCTGATATTTCTCTTCTGCTCCCTCTCTTGCGGGACTGGGACGCCCCATTAGGCGTAACCAGGTGCTTTATAAATATCCTTATTATTTATTATTATTAATAACCTATGCATTAAGCAGTATGTGGTACTGTACGAGACTGAAAACAATCAATTACTTCAGAATTCTCTCTAATCCAGGGTTTTTAAAAAGAAAGCTCTCAAAGATATGCTTCAACAAAATAAAATTGCTAATATGAAGGGGAGGTATTGGGCCTGCAAGGGCTCCTGCTAAACCAATGACTTAAGAACTGTAGTTTGTGGCAAGAATAAATCCACGTGCATGATTTGTTGCTCTGATACACCTGAATGTGAAAAATGCAACACAATGAAGTTTCCTATGGAATCAAGGTATCCAACAGTGTAAGGAGTAATATGTTTCCCTCTGGTCGATGCAAACACTGAAGTAATATTCCATCCAGTGAGTAAGGGGTTAGTGGCATGTGGGATTTGGAGCACTGATCACGTCAAGACAAGCATGTGACAAGAACACATACATAAGTAAAATCAATGCTCCATATGTCTTAAAGCAGAAAATCTTAGAAAGTCAAACTCGTACTAGGATAACAACAAATTCTAATAGTTAATTTCTACCATTCACAGACAAAGAAACCCGCCCCAAAAGTGCTGAAGAGCCAGTTCCAGCGCCCACGGAGGTTCTCCTTCATGAGTAGCTCCCGCTACAGTGCCCTGTCGTCTTCGGTCACTCCCACAATGGGCAGCTCCTCGTCCCTGATACCCAGTTCAGAGGAGGTTGTTCCTGCAGCCTCTGTCTCTTCTGACATGCCCCGGGAAGGGGAAGACAATGAGTCAATAACAAACAACTCAGTTATTCAAGCCAAGCAAGCCAAAGAAGAGGATGAGTCACCCATGTCTGATTGTAAGTGTCTCATAGAACTGGTTGGCTGCCCTCAGCCAAGCAATGAAAACAGCTTCAGAACTGAATTCTTGTTGAAACATATCCTTATGTCTGATCTATGAGCTGCCCTATATATGTCATAGATCTTTTGATAATACGATTTTATTGTAGGACCTTTTTAGCTTGGTTCCCAGCAGGTATTAAACTATTATTGCAAACAATTGGCAGTCTCAGAAGATCAGCCAGATGTATTAAACCTGTAGAAATCAGTTTCTCACCCTTGTTTGTGCTTCTCCAAAGATAGTCTCAAGATTTGATGAGTATGCGCATAAGACAAATCCTTCCCATGTGTCAGAGATGATCCTGTGGGAGGAAACCTGTATATGATTGTGCATGGCAATGTGCGTTGAAATATGCATGGGAAATCATGTGTACTAGAGAAGTATCTCCATTCAATATGGACAAACATTTAAATGGGGATGGTAACAGGGCTCTCCAACTTGCCTAGCAATGTTGCCTGTGGTAATTTCTTGCCAGCCTACTACCTCTCCTGTACCTTTATTAATGGTCCTTTGCTAGATTCTTTTCTGTGTCTGCCACTGTGGCTCTAGTGATCTCTGTACCATAAGTTCTAGACTGAAGTAGCTGCACTAATATAGTAAGAGTACTATTTAACAAGGGATGGGGCAGTGTAAAGAAGATAGGGTTTGAAGTTGAGATGTCGGGTGTCATTCAGGGCAGAGGCAGACTCACGCTCTACAGCTTTTAGATTCAGATTCCGTAGCATGCAAGTTCTCCAGTTATTGTTGCTCATGGAGTGTGTCTAGTGGTGGCCTCTACTTTTCCATACCTAGATAAGTGACACCTGCAACTATAGGCCATGTAGATCGACACATCTGAGTTACCGAGTTTATGTTGAAAGAGAAGACCTGGTGTATGGGCTGGTGCTATTTGTATTCATATATTGGGTTTGTCACTTTGGCCCTAGAACCCTTCAACAAGCAGGAAACAAAACCGATAGCTTTTTCCACATAAATATAGCCTCATTTGGATACAGGAGGTCTTATTGATGTTTCCTTTCACTTCATTGACTTTTGGTTCGTTTTCTTATCTGTTAAACATTAGTAGCAAATGTTAGACCAAAAAGGAACTTACATCATGGCTAGTTCTAGCGAATGAAACTGTTGCTAAAATTACATATTTCCAAGGCTAACCAAAATCGTAGTTACCTGCCTGGAAGCAGACAAATCGCAAAGAGAACATTTTCTTCCAGATATTTTTCTGAATTCAGTTCTCCCTCTAAATTATTTATGTGCTTGTGGAAGAACATTCTATGAAGATATGTGCCCACTGGAATAGGAGAAGAAGAGGTGGATAATTCTCAAATTAAATATTAATTTAGATATGAGTGAAACTGTAGAATAGCCTTGTATCCCTGGAAGTCCTGTGTCTCTGCCTCCAAGTCATGTTGCTGTGATGACAGAACACACACTGATTTAGACTTGTGCAAGCTGATAAATATGTTCAGGACCGAATTGCGCTTAGTAGTTTTTGTGGCTATAGCCAGCACGGGAGAATATCTGGTGATTGGAGTTTTTGAAGTTAAATCATATTTGTGGGATTGAGGTCGTATCACAACCTGCTCTATCTCTCTGGGGTGCTCCTTCCTGGATGCGTTTGTGGCGGGGAGGCCTACCAAGAATCTTGTTTTTTGGTACACTTATCGCACAATTACTTTTAGTACAAAATTTGAGCTCAGCGGACCCCGGGTCCATTGCAACTTGACATGGGTTGAAATCAAGTATGCAATAGAAGCATATTTATTATAAACATTATTGAAAAACAGGGCTTTATTGCATAAAATAGTAGACAGTTGTTTTTAAATTGTATCTTTTTTTTTTAAAGGATATAATATTGATATTGCTTTCCTTCAGTTTGTTAACATATTATTATTTATATGTATATTCTCTGCTGTTGTTGTTTGATTTATTTATATGTACTTTTTTGCTTTATTCTTAATTTGAAAAGGCCAAATCCACTAGAACTAATATATTTTGAAGAAAACTAATCGGGCTCAAAAGTCTGGAGAAGACCTGTAACCACTAGAAGATAATGGCATTACTAACAAAACACTTGGATTTCGTTTGTTCATTTGCTTATTCTTTAATGCTGTACCTGCATCAAAAGCAAACTAAACGTAAAACCAGGCTTTCATCTGCAGCCCATCAAAAGGCAATGCTCGGCACACTCTGGTGTAGAAAAAACAAACTCCGACTACACCTGAGCAATTGCACTCTGCATTGGGAAGCTACTTGAGGATATGTGTGTTGACTGCTCCGATGCCACTCCAGAAGATTGAGCTGGGATAGCTCAGAACTGTACATTTACAGTACTGGAGTGGAGAAAGCTGCTCAGAAAAATGATACTGCCTTCATAAACATCTGCAGCCTGCATGTGATCAAATGAGATGAAGATGGAATTTAAAGCCTGGGGAGAAAATTCCCTATCAATTTCTATGATCAGCCAATGTGACCGCAAAATGCAAAATGTATTCCCTGAAATGTTAGTGAAAACCTCGCCTACAGTGTATTAAAGATCCTTTTTGCCCCTCGCCAAACTCACACCAGGCTTTGTTTTTGAGGTGCCTTGTGGCACCTCTCTCGAAACCAACAATGTACGTAAACTACATCTTAGGTTGTTTCTTTACACCATCGGGTTTGGATCTATCTACAGTGCTCCAGTACACCACAAAGACTGAAGTTTTCAATATTAAGACCCTCGATAGACTACTTCTGATATGGAATAACATTGTGCGACCGTTGCCTGCTCCAGATCTGAACCAAGATTTGAGAGGCCAGGTATCATGAGAATGACTCATGTGGGGGAGGGTATGGAGAATACTCATTTACATTTTGCACTACCTGCAACAGTTATTTCCCACTGTTGGGCTAGCATCGGGTCAGTAACCTCTGACTCCTTAGGGATAACAATGAGTTGGCCTGTCTGCTTGTAGGGCCTTTCTGGTGAAACAAGACCGTCCAGCATCAAAGAAATAGATGGTTTACACATTATAGACTGCATCGCTAAACTGGTCAGACCCATCATCTGGACAGGATGTCGAGGATATTGAAGAAACTTGTTCCAATGTCAAAAGTTGTGGGCCCCAAATAGCCTGGTGATGAATGGGGAGTGGAGTCCAGAATAAATATCATGCAGTGACTCTTACTTTGGAGAGTGTTCTTCTCCATGTTCTTCAGTGAAACCCACACCATGAACAAAGATCACGCCTGGGGTTTCTCATGCACCATATTCCCTACTCACAGGATATTTCCTCCTAGGTTCAACGTTCGACTGAGTCTCAGCTACAGGACAAACAATAACCCAGAGAGAGCCATTCTTCAAACCCAGACCTACCTCCAAAGAAGCTTCCACTGTCAGTGCTACCGACTCTTCCAGAGGAATCAGGAAACCATTGGCACCGTAAATGCCTCATGCCCTAGATGTCAAAACACGTTGGCGAGACACTTGTCATCGAAAATCTATATAGCCTACCTCGGAACTGAGATCAACACAGAGGTCGATCTCAAAGTCACCTTGACCCATAGCAGCCCAGCTTCTGAAGAGGACAGAGGCGAGCATCCTGATGTGACGCAGAGTTTTTTTTTGTTGAACCAGTCTCTGACTAAATACTTGTACAGCCACCTATAACTTGTAAATTTTACAAAAAAACGTAGCCTCGCATTGGAGGAGGCAATTTGAGGGGAACTCAGGGATTATATCATTCCCAAAAAAGAAGCCACTTAGGGAACCTGTCCAACCCCCGGACCATCACCCACACAATCACCAACCAAAGCACAGTCAGGGACTCAGGACCCTACTACAGATCAGCCAGAACCATCGGATGATGGAGGTGACCCATGACATTACTATAATGCTGACCCGACAGATAAGTCATCTTTGGGGCCATAAACTCTGTCAAGTGTGAGATCACCACAAGATAAAGAATTATGTCGGAGAGGTGATGGAAGAGTTTCTCTCTGAGATGCTGTCAAAGACAGAGCACCCGAGTGGGCACCAGTGTGCCGGAATCCAAGATGACCATTTCCTAGGGTTTCAGAGACCACAGCATTAATCCACCAAAACATAATGCCAAACTTGCCATCATTCTAAACAGAACAGAGAAGATCCCAGGTGTCAGGAACCGAGAAGAACCTTTGGAGCTGTTTGCTCAGCGAAACTGATGCACAGACCAGAGGAAGCAATTGGCTCCCCCATGGCAATGGAGACGAAAAGAGGAATTGGGTGCATAAGACCAGTCTCCGAATAACAAAAGCATAGTGGAATAGTACCCATTATTCTGATACTCCTGCTTGCAGATTCCTCATCTTGTGAATATTCCCCAGGCACCAGGCTGAATTTAGAAACTTCAAAACAGTACTCCTACACACCTGTAGGTGGTGGTATTCAGCTCTACACCAAAATTGTTCTACTCTGGACATATAAACCCCACCCGCGTGCGCACTTCCTTTCTTTCTGTACCTTCAGATGAGAATCCAGACCTACTAGTTATTTCAGGACTTTTTCAAGTAAAAGGACTGACACAAATAGATGTCTGAGACAGACCTTCACAAAGTGTCATTGTAGTCCCTGTGGCAATAACTGTAGCTGGATGAATGTGAAGGCCATACGGGAGCACAAGGTGAAGCTTTGTCTCCCAACATTGGAAGACTCCGCACCGTTACAGTTCAAGGTTGAAGGAAAGGTCCCGTTCCTCCTCCTGAACTTGTTCCAGCAGCAGATCTTCATCGCAGTCTAACTGTTCTGGTAAGTCCAAAAAGAAGCTAAGAAATCCAAGTGGGGATCAGCCATGCAAGTGTTTCAAGGTGCCGCATGGTCTTGCTCCCAATCTCCTTTAGTGCTGTTTCAGAGTCTGGTCACCAGGCACACTGAATTTCTTAGTCGGTCAGCGATGTAGCAAGGGAAGGTCTTTGGGGAACGAATGCTGCACATTTTCAACACATCAAACAGCACATGACCGGAAGCATAATAAATTTGGAAGCACAGGAAGAATCCAAGGGAGAAACAGCCATGAAGGAACCGAAAAACATGAGAATGAAAACCTGAAGTGGATTAGCTGTGGAGTCCCCTTAAGACAGCTGCTAACCATCAGGCCCGTAATTGCAATTTTGAAGTTGAAGAGAGAAGTATCAGTAGCCAGGGGCACAAAAGGAAGCAGGCCTAGGTGAGAGACTATCCGAGCCCGCAACTGCACACTTCGTACAGTGTCCTACAGATGTACAGCACCTTATGAGGCCCGGGAACCATTGAACCACAAACAATACAGCAGTTCACTGGGCAGGCCTTCTTTTCTTATACAACACCTTGTGACGGACCCAGAAATTAGGGACATCTGGCCAGACCAGATGGCATCAAAGGAGATTGGGAGCAAGACTTTGTGGCACGTTGACCCACTCACATGGCATATTCCCACTTGGATTTCTTAAGCTTCTGTAAATGCCAGCTATCTTCTTTGCAGCTACTCTCATGCCCTATGGGACACAGTAATCCAAAGTTTGCTAGCAGTTCCAGATGACCTGTGTGCACACCTGACCAAGTTATCCAGAATGGTTGCGTTGCAGTAACATTTGTGATCCTCTCTGGCTTGGACATAATGGGCTGCTTAGGTCAGGCACACGTGTGGTGCTTGGCTCCATGCCTGTGGCATCTGGGGGATGTCATTCGATTGTTTTCAACCCTAGAACATTTTAAAGAAGGTAGGGTGACAGCAAGTTCATTAGGCCTGTCTGTCTTCTCCAAACAGTTCTATAAACAATTTTTCCCTCTTCGAGGCTAATGTAGGGGTTCCCAATACCACCAGCCAGCTCAACAGCTTCCCCAGCCCTTTTGTTGGGCCATATTTCTTTTCGGGCATTAAGATTACAAACTATTTATTTTGAAGATTGCGATCAACAAATTGTTTGGTATTCATATTTCAAGTTTTGTGAAGCCAGAGTAAGCGATAAGTATGTCAATTATGTACCTTTTCACTAGATTTGTCTGTGATCTACCTTATGATGCCTAGGCCACCCCCACTTGCTACCCCCCCCCCACCCTCCCCAATGACTGAGCTCTGCGGAATATTATGTACAGCTCTACACTGCCTTTGAGCTAAGTTTGTGCTTTTGAAATACAGTACGCCTTTAAAGTTCTTCCAAAAGACAGACTTTAGTATGTCACGTGCCAAGAATATATATGAAGGCTAGAAATGTAATGGTAGAACCAATCTAATTTCAGACATGTCTTAGAGTCTTATATCTGTGGAAAATAGTTATTTGCCTTTTTTTTGTCTAGAAAAGTTATTAAATCATGGTCAAGCAGTCCAGGTGTATCTAACATACCCTTGGGCAAGTGCCTCATCTGTCCGATGCCATTCCAGTACCTCTAAAATGTTAGAGTACCTGGGATACAGTTAGTCCACTGACAGCATGTGGACTCTAGACATAATTGGTTTAACGTAATGCATGTGGCAATTTTGAGCCACATGACTAGGAAGAACTGTCCATTATGTAGCTAGTACTTCTTGAGGACTGGAGGGGTTGGGGTGGTGTAACTGTGTTCTGAGTGTGGTACTCTTTAAAAGAGGCCATCTTGTGCAGAAAATATTCTTTCCTGTAGACTTCCTTATTTCTAGAAGAGTTTGCAATGTTTGTGCTTTGCTTACTAGGCTATGCCTGTATCAATGCTGTGGAGGCTTGTTAGGAAGAGGCAGGTTACTTACCCTATTACGGGGACAGGAGTGTTTCCACTTGCATTCTTCATGGAGCCAGTCAGCCTGTAAAAGAAAATAACTCTCAGTCATAAACGAGGGAGTCAAGAAATGAGGTTACGGTCAGGTAGAAAGACATACAGTTGCCAAGACATGAGGTGCAAGACCATGCCACACTGAAGACTACCCTGAGGACATCTGGAAAAACAAAGGACGCTGAGCAATCCCGATGATATGGGAAAGTCAAAATAAGCTTGCCAATGCCACAACATGAGGATGTTCCAGCAAATCAGCAGAGTGGGTTTTGGCCTAGAGTGATCTACCCCTTGCTAGACAGAAACACTCCACCACTTCCAAGGAGACCTACTGTCCCCACAACGATCCATGAGGATCATGGCCCAACCATCTAAGTGTCATGAGGAGGAGGAGAAGGGCACAACCAGTATCTTAGTCACAAATAGAAGTGCCTGAATATAAAACGTATGGTGACTGAAGAAAAGAAGACAATTGTGGTTGTTTGAAAATGGGACAGGAGTCCTGAAATAGATACTTTTGTTTGTGCTAACCAGCCAAAGATATATTGTGTTTTTCTGGGCTTACAAAGAGATAACTGCTCTATCCCTGAGATGGTGAGAGGGTAGGGTGACCCAGAGAAGAAGTCTATAATGGAAAGGGCCTAGGTTTTAAATCTGCTAAGTAAGAATATATTGGAAGTCCAGACCAGCAAAGAGTCAGAAAAAGGAGAGTTAAGAAAGAAGAGGGGGTTGATAGGAAGGGACACAGATCGAGGAGACGACTTTGAAGTGGCCAACAGATGTGGCATTTACCTGAGTGAAGAAGAAGAGTGAACATTGAAAAGGTCTAAATCTTGAAGGAGGGAAACTCTGGACTATGTCAATTCACCTGGGATTAAGAAGGGTGTATCAAGGGACTAGGGAATAAACACACACTAAAGGATTCCAGTACTTTAGTAGCGTTGTTTTGTACTTGGCCAAACTCACAACAAGGCTGTTCTCAGAACCCATGCACAGCTCCCTCCAAAGGTTTTTGCATACTTTCATATGTTATTTATTCTTCTTGCCAGTTTCCTTCGCAAATCATTCAGCTCCAGCAGTGCAATCTTCCACTTATTGTGTGTTCCCTACAGATTCACCTGCAGCCATTATCCTCCCTACTTATTGCACACTTTCTGTACTATACATTTACTGGTCTTGTAAAATATATAATATAATCCCCAGGAATATAGGATTGCACAATTGCACTGTTATTACAATTGAATGTATGACTTGCAGATGATTTGAAAATGGTATGTAGCCTTTACCCCCGCAGTCTTAACACATGACTTTTACCCCTCAGTCTTTACCTCGCTTACACCTAAACTCCCCATTGTGTATGGCTGTCTAGGAGGAATACAGAAAGCCCAACTGACAGCTACACCCAGTCATGTGACCCAGAGACAGGCTGCAGGCACCAAATGGATAAGGCAAGAAATTACCAACTTTCTAAAAGTGACATTTTCAAAGTTGTAATTTAAAATCCAAAGACACTAAGCATAACCCAAATACCTATTCCCATTTGTAAATTACACTTATAAAATGTAGTAAGGTAACTCCAATGTTATCCTATTGGAGAGGTAGGCCTTGCAGTAGTGAAAAACAAATATAAGATTTTTCACTACCAGGACAGCTAAGTCTAAAAGTTTATATGTCCAACTCTTTAAATGCATTGCACCTTGCCCTCTGGGCTGTCCAAGGCCTACCCTAGGTTTACTTTGCCATGTAAAAATGGCAGTTTACAACTGCACATATACAGGCTGAATGGCAGGCCTGAGACATGTTTAAAGTGCTACTTAAGTAGGTGGCACAACCAGTGATGCAGGCCCACTAGTAATAAGTAATATTAAATCTACAGGCCCTGGGGGCAGCCAATGCCACTTTACTAGGAACTTACAAGTACATTAAATATGTCAATGGGGTATACGCCAAAGCATGTTTTAAGGAGAGAGCACAAGCACGTTAGTACTGTTAAATCAGTGGTAAAGTGTGCTGAGTGCTAAGGCCAGGAAAGACTAATTACACAAAACAGAAGGCCTGAAGACAAAACGTTAGGTTGAAAACCATGCGAAGGATCCAGGTCTGACAACACCTATGTACCAATATATGATGTAAAGTAATGGAAGACAGCACATTGCACTGCAATAAATTACTATTTTAAACACCAGTCATGTGTTGAAATGCTTTTAAAGGATCTTACTTTGAGACAGATTCCAAAATCGAAAAGAGGAAGGGATCAAGGCAGTACCCTTGGGATAGTTCTATAAACAAGCTTATTATTTAAAGCCCAACCACCCCCAACTGATTTTGTTTTTTGGGCCATACTAACAGGTGCGCCCCCCCCTTCCCCCATTAAACAATGTTGATGAACAGGATTGACAACATGGGGTAGAATAAATGTCTCCCAGATTAACTGGGGTGAGGAGGGGGGGGGGGGGGGAATACAAGTGTATTTTTACAGAACCTTGAGAGGGCCCCAAATGCACATTTTTCAAATAGGGGAAAAGTCACCTTTAACTAGAGTAAATACACATAGGGAACCACCAGATGATGTAAAATCTTTAGGGATTAAAACTTGGACTGTGGCTGGGATATCAAATAAGTTGGATAACGAGGAATGTATAAAATTAATAGATAAGAGCCACATATGGTTTCTACAAGAAACCTGGCAGATACAGCGCTTACCTGTAGATGGGTTTGTCTGGCCCTTCCCTCTGTATATGGCCGAGCCAAGGGAGGTTTGGCTGTGTTAATTTCAACTTCAATTAATGCAAAAATTGTCAAATCTAACTTGCTACCCCCCTTTTTACAACTAGCATCTTTGAAGACAATTACATCCCAACTATTGGTGCTAGTAAACTTCTACAACAATGTGTTTAATAACTAAAAGCACAAAGATGTGGAAGATTTGGAGAGAGAATTGGAGGCCTTCCTTGAGGGCATTAAAAAGGATTACACGATCATTTAGGCCTGCTGCATCACTGATGTTAAAGGAAATTCATTGTACTACTTTCCACACAATAATTTTGGTAGTAGCTTAAATGAATTATTACATAAGTACAACTTGGAGTTGTTGATGCAAGATTTGGTTTGGAGAAAGGATTCCCTTTCCCATCTTTCTAAGGAATACATGTAGTTCTTATATCGAAATCAAAGGGTGGTTTGATGCTTCATGTTCATTAGCAAATTGTAAATTAAGAGAGGCCCTACACTTAATTCCTAGAGATTACAAGAAATTAAGAGATTTAATAATTAAATATAAATTAGCTTTGAAGAAAAGGAAGACATATTTGCAGGAGGAAGCTTTGGCCAAACTAAATTAAGCTGCAGACACTAATGACATGATCCTCTTTTGGAAATTAGTAAATTCAACTTTACTGAAGGATTCTCAGGACCCAAAGGTTGACACTGTTGCACCCCCCTCAGAATGGCTTACACATTTTGGGGGCATTCTTAACCCAGTAGACCTCAATAAAAAAGATCTTAGCTATGAAAGTGTTAAGATACCCCTGAAACCAGTAAAACTGTCTATAGACAAATCTGCAGCTGCGAAGGCTCCGGGCCAGACGGTTTAACACTGGATGTTTTCAAATCCAACATATTTTTATGGGCTCCTATACTCACTGCAGTTTGTAATGCGGTAGCTCAGGGGGAAATTCCCTACACTTGACCAGAGAGCATAATTGTTCCCATTTTCAAAAAAGGTGATAGAAACAAACCAAAATATTATTTAGAGTCATCTCTAAAAATCATGGGTAGGATTATTTTTCACAGGCTAGAAGATTGGGCATTGGGGAACAGTATACTGACAGACACGCAATGTGGTTTAAGAGGGATATAGGGACAACTGAACAATTTATTAACCATAGCCTTTTGATCAGCAAATACACTGAGGCAAAAGATGAGTATATCATCCTATGTTTTGCCGATATGAGTAGTGCCTTCGACCTTGTCAATCATGCTATACTATGGAAGACCCTTATGGAGTTGGGGGCCCAAGTAGATATAGTCACCGATCTCAAATTTACGGAAGGTTGACTACACAGGTGAGATATGGGTTGAATCTTCAATGTGACTAGAAGCATAAGACAAGGGTGAATTTCAGCGCCTTTTCTCTTTGCAATATATATCAATGGAGTAGATAAGGCAGTACAACAGCTAGAAGCAGATGTCCCTAGAGTAGGCCTACATAAGACCCCGATGCTCCAGTATGCAGATGATGCGGTCCTGATAGCAAGAGCTGAAGATGGCTTGCAGCTCTTGATCGAGGCGTTCCCATCGTCCATGGAGAAACAGGACTCAAGGCTCAATTTATCTAAAACATATACTATGGTCTGTGGGTGGGGCAACACGCAAAAAAGGCCATATTGTGTGAGGAATGTTAAATTGGTTGAAGTACAGAGTTTCTCTTACCTTGGCATTCAATTTTCCAACACTAATATATGGGTCCTACACATCACAAATGCAAAAGCTAAAGCAGTTAAAGCTATGGAGGCCCTGAATAGATTCTCTAGTAAAGTAGGAAATAAGCTTATAAGAGAATTGACTAAACTATATAGGAGCAAATGTATACCTACTGCTATATACGGGACCACAGTATGGGGCATGGCAGAGAGTACTTCCCTCCAAACTCAGGAAAATTGCTTTTTATGTAAGATATTGGCTGTACCCTGCACTGTTTCATCCTATATAAGTCACAAAGAGCTGGATAGTTCGTATATAAAAGACTTGATTGACCAGAGCTCTGTTACTTGCTGGTACAATATATGGAGTGAGATAGGCGCAAAATGTACAGAAGATGTCCTATTTGATTGTTTAAACCTTGATCAGTATCATAAGATCTCTTGGTTAAGTTATGTCAATAGATTGCTTACCGAGTCTTTTGGGGGAGTAACTATTGCCAAATCAGCAAGCATCCTGCAGTTTAGCAAGAGGGAGCTAAAATTTATCTTTAATAATCATAGGAGGTGTACAATGGAGAATAGTGTGAATGGAAAATCTGCTGTTATAAGATATCTATTCAGTCTCAGCCGGGTTTACCTAAGTATCTATCATTAGTGAAAAACACCCAGCAGCGATTCTATCTGACACGTATGCAACTGGGCATATTACATCAGCAAGTTTCCTGCCCTATGAGGGCCCTTGGACATCTGGCTTGCCAAAATGTCCCTTTGATGGTCGGACAAAACAATATATCATCTTTCTTATGCCCTTTTGTGCCCTGTATAGAGACATAAGGAGTTGCCTGTTGTCCCCACCTATCCTCCCCCAAAAACTCTTCTTGTACCAGGATGCATTTAAATGGTTATTGTAGGACTTGGCCCTTTTTGGCTAAAGTCTCTAAACTTTTTGCTTTCCCCCTAGGCCTTTTTTCTGACATGGTGTTGCCAACTTAGATGCTTAGGACACTTTGCCACTGCTGATCAGCGTCAAAGTGCAAGTGCTCTCTGTATAAAGTATAATGGTAATTGGTTGTCCATGATTGGTATTGTTTTACTAGTAAAGTCCCTAGTAAAGTGCACTATGTGTGCCAGGGCTGATAATGCAAATGCTACTGGTGGGACTGAAGCACTATTTGTGCCACCCACACAAGTAGCTTTAAAAAGGGAACTCATTTTGTTGTTTATGTGGTTTAAAAGTGGTTTCTTCGCTAGAGGCCTCTGTATCTTACATTAGCTTGAATTAAACGCGGGGTCGTCCTCCGGGGTGTAGACCTTCACGCTGTGTCATTCTTCTTGCTTTGCGCTCTGCCGGCAGTCTCATGTAGGCAGTTAAGCTGTGTACACTTGCTCTTGCAACCACGCAATAAAACCTTGAATTCTAAAAAGGGAACACAGGCCTGCCATTGCAGGGCCTGCGCGCAATTTGTAAAACTGCCATGTTGTTCTGTCAAGTGCACTTACTTGCCAGATCTTATCCATCCCTTTCTATGCACATCAGACACCCCTATGGTAGGTCTAGGGTACCTCCTGGACAGGGTGCAGTGCATGTGAAAGGTAGGACATGCACTGAGGTGTGTGCCATGTCCTGACAGTGAAATAATCTCCATTTCGTTTTCACTGTTGAAAGTCCATCTTGCCCATAGGACAGAATGGGGAGGCTGATTATTATGTTTTCCAGCCTATCTTCCCAAAGGTTTAAGATGGAAAGGTGGAGTTTAGTATACCTGAACTCACAACTTTTGCATTGTGTGTTTAGAAGCCACTCTTTTAGAAGTGGCTGAGTTTTTGTGCGCTAACATTTCTGTGTGTCTCTGCCTGGCTGTGGATTGACTGTCTGGATTTGAAAGCGATAGGATCTGACTTGACCCAGGGGAGGAGGTGAGACAGCAACAGCTGACCTGCATCTGGAGTGTAAGGGGAGGAGAAGCCCCTAGATGTGAAGAGGCCTTGGTTGCTGCTATAAAACAATTGGCCCATCTCCTGCTGAGTGATTGAGAATCCAGACCCCCACTAATCAAAGGAAGGGAGGTGTCACTCGCAGGGAGGCACCCAGAACTGGTTTGAACAGGGGTCAGTGCCCCCTGAAACACAAAGACTTCAAAGCCATTGAGGGGTATAACTATGAGAGCTGAAGCCCCTGAACTTTGGAGAATGGCTTGATCAAGTGTGAACAAGACTGAAGCTACTTCGTGGTCAAGAGGACCTTTGCCAAGGAAGAAACAACTGAAGAGACTGAAGTATAGGTCTGACCCTTGCTGTGTGTTCTGGGGCTGGCCTGCAGTTTGCTGTTTTAACCAAGGAAAGGCTAAAGGGACTTTGTGGTGTGCTGTGTCCCCCAGCTTGAAAGGACTTTGGTGTTTGCTGTGTCCTGAAGTAACTTATCCCCAAGGGCCTGAGGTAAGCTGGCTCCCTGTTACGGAAACACAGGAACACAAAAGTTTCCATGAGAGTCTCAGCGGCGCTGTGTGTGTGTGCCTGTTGCAGCCTGAGACCCTCAAAAGGCATGCCCTGTGATCGTGGACACTTGGAGTCCAAGCAAGGATCAGCTATGCGGTGTGCGTGTGCTTTGTGCAGCCTGAACCATTTGTGAGGATTGTCCAGTGATTGTGTGCACCGGAATCCAAGTGAGTCTCATCGATGCTGTGTGTGGGTACGTTGGGATCCATGAGACCTTTGTGAGGAGTTGCCTTGTTATTGTGTGCACCGGAATCCAAGTGAGTCTTATCGACTCTGTGTTCGGGTGCGTTGTGTACCGTGAGACATTCGTGAAGATTTGCCTTGTTATCGTGTGCACTGGAGTAAAGTGAGTCTCAGCAACGCTGTGCGCGTGATCTTCGTGCAGCCTGAGACCTGTATGTGGAGTGCCCAGTGATCATGCACCCGAAGTTTAAGGAAGACTCGGTGACGCTGTGTGCGCGTGCTCTGTGGCAGCCTGAGATCTTCGTAACTGTAGCGGCCCGGACCGGCAGTCCGGGAGGAGATGAGTTGCCGGCCCGAGCCCGCCGTTGCCAATTCACAAAGTTGCATTTGAGGCCCAGCCGCTGGACAAGGAGAGGAGAGTGAGTTTGCGCCCCAGATAACGTGTGTCGACTCCTGGGGCGGGGCTTGGAGGGAGACGCTCTCAGCCTCTCTCGTGTTGGCAGCGTGAGCCTCTGCTTCAGCTCGTATCGTGGCCCGTATTTCCAAGGGAGTGTCAGTACAGGGGCCGGAGTGCGGAGCTGCACTTTTGGATTACATCGTACCGTGTTGGGGGCAACTGTTGAGAGGCTGACTGTAAGTCAGAAGGAGAGGCGGAGAAACCGCCTAAGGCCCAGTGATCGAGGCCTGAGTGTATGACGCATTATTCCATTTCTGCATAACGGAGTACCTGACTTTCGTATTACGCATTGCATTATTTCTGCATAACGAACTACCTGATTAGTGTATGACGCATGGCATCTTATCTGCATAACAAACTACCTGATTGTCGTATGACGCATTGCATTGTTTCTGTATAACAAACTACCTGATTAGCGTATTGCTCATTGCATTATTCCTGCATAACGAATGACCTGATTAGTGTATTACGCATTGCCTTATTTCTGCATACCAACGTACCTGGTGGTTGTATTACGCATTGCATTATTGTACCTTGCAAAGTGCCTGATTGTTGCGTTACGCATTGCTTTCTTTTTACATTGCAGAGTGTCTGATTGCTACGTTACGCCTTACAGTATTTTTACATTGCAAACGTGCCTGATTCTAGCATTACGGACTGTATAGCATGATATTAGGATTACAGGAGAATGTTTGGAAGTGCTCATTAATACCGCCAGAATTTACAAGGGCTGGCTGGCCTAACAACCGGCCAGGAGAACTAGTACACAACCTCATATGTTGGATTTATATTGTGTGGTCTTATCATATATCTTTTTATCTAAAGTTTATATAAAACTCCTGTGAAGTCTGTTTGTGGTGTCATCATTGGGTTGTTGTGAGCGTGTTTGCAAATACTTTACACATTTGCCTTGAAGGTAAGCCTTTTGCCAAGCTACCGAGGGGGTGAGCGGGGCCATCTAAGAAGGTGACCTTCCTTTCCCTGATGTTGGAACGCAGGTCCCTACTTGGCCTAAGGCCTACCTCAGCCAACCAGGGATCCCGGGTCTAACAGTTGTGTAATCTCGAGAATTAATTAGTTTGTTATACTGTTTTGATGTATATTACACGTGTTATTGCTAGAAGAAAACAACTAACAGAATTGGATGATCTGTAATATGAAGATTAGAGACTATAGTACCCTGAATAATGGAGGATATATTTGGCAAAACCGTTTTAAAGAAATAGATATTTATTAAATTGATTCTAATAGTAATTTTAGGATTTTAGACTGTCTATTTATGTGCAGCTCAATATAAGATATAAATTGGATCAAGATATTAATTGTATAACTGTATAAATTGTTTTGTTTCTTATATTACTTTTTCATAATGTGTTTTTGCAATGTTTTTAATGCCATGTATTTTGAACCTGCTTTATCAAAATTAAAGGCTACTTTTAAAAATTAACTACTAACAGGCACATTCATCAAGCTTGGATTTTGCGAGTCCTTAATTGCGATAATTAAGGAATCGCAATTAAGGACTCCCAAAAGCCTATGCATGTAGGAATCGCTGTAAAAATAGCGATTCCTACACATTCTTTATTTGCGAGTCGCAAATAAGGATTGGCTTCCCATTCATTCCTATGGGCCTTCAGGCCCATAGGAATGAATGGGAAATTGCATGCGCAATTTGCGAGTACCAATAGGACCTCGCAAATTGCGCATGCAATTACAGGGTGCAGGGGTGTCAAAAGGACACCCTGTTGCACCCCTGAAATTGATCTGTGCACAAAAGTGCATTTTTCAAAGTTTTTGCAAATTACCACGAAGTTCAGCTTCATGGTAATTTGCGCACCCCTATTAGCGAAATCGCAATTTTTTTAACTTTAATGCATTGCATTTAAGGAATCTCAATTTACGATTCCTTAAATGCAATCGCAATTTAAGTAATCACAATTTAGAGATTACTTAAATTGCGATTTTTGCATTTGGGATGATGCATCCCAAATGCAATTATACCGGTCGCAAAGGGGCAGATTCTGAGAATCTGTCCGTTTGCGACCGGTTTTTCTTTTGATGCAAGTCCACTAAAATCTAAAAACAACATTACTAATGTAAATTAGTATTGTAATATAAATTTTCAAATAATATTAAAAAAAATTCACTTAAAAAAGAGCCAGTTATAGTTTACTGAACTAACTGTATCTTGCGTACATGACCGCACGCATTACAACAATCATGACATGTACAATGACATAATTGATGGCATCACTAATGACATTGCAAATTATTGATGACATCATGCACCCTACTGCTGTTCAATTTAGTCTACAAACTGGTACAGTCTTTGAAATCTGTACATAAGTACTAAATGGCTCAGAATCATATAAAGTGTTAATTACATAAACATACATGCTAATGTAAAATAATGATACCATTGCCCACTCCCTCTAGACACACAAACCCCATTAGGTGGCCAAGCCTCTACTATGCACATCTTTCGTAATGTGCACAAATTTTCACAAAGAGTCCACTACCTTCAGACACACATGCCCATTGGGTGCCCAAGATCCTACTACACACAGCCTTCTACCTGAGCAAAATACGTCCCAAACAGCCCACTTCCTCCAGACACCCAAGCCCCATTAGTTGGTGAACCTCCTACTATGTGCAGCCTTTGCTCTGTGCAGTGCTCTTCATGGAGAGCCAACTGCCTACATACAACCAATCCCCATGTGGTGGCCAAGATCCTATTATGAACAGCCTTCCCCCTGTGTACAGTTCTTCATGGAGAGCTCCCTCCCTCCAGACAATCAAGCCCCATTAGCTGGGTAAGCCCCTACTACCTACAACCTCCACCATGTGCACAACTCTTCATGGAGAGGCCACTCCTTCCAGACACTCAATCCCCATTATGCCGTCAAGCACCTACTGCGCACAGCTGTCGCAACCTTCTTAGATAGTGAAGGCCCTACTACGCACAGCCCTTCTGCGTAGAGAACTCTTCGCGGAGAGCCAACACCTTGCACACAAGCAAGACCCATTAGGAGGTCAAGCATGTTGCACATGCTTATACTCATTAGGAACATAGAAGCTATAGATTTTTTTTTATAGATGTAGCTCACTAAACACCTTTCAGTGTTGACAGCCTATAGTAAACTGTCACACGTGTCCTCCCTATGCACTGCTAATTATCCCACATATTACATCATTCATGACATCTTTTATGACATCATTGATAATATCACTGCAACATTTGCAATACATTTATTGATAAGAAAACTGCATGCGGAGGCACAAGCTATAATTACCTTATGGCATGTGTTATAGTTACTTGAAATAACCATAACTGATGAATTTTAGTGGTATTGTATGTTTAAAACGTTATATTGCCACTGAAATTTTCACGTAACTATGACGTTACTTTATGTCTTGGTTATATATATATATATATATATATATATATATATATATATATATATATATATATATATATATATATAAATATATGCACCAAAGTTCTTTTAAACTCAACCGTGCCTTTCTCCACTGGAGGGTTGTTAAATAATTATGAATTGACACTGGCTATCAGCAGGACCCACTGGAGGGTTTAAATAATGGCCAAAGCACTACAATTCCCAGCATGCCATGAGAGGAATAATTCACCAGCGAGGAGCTGGATAAACAACGTAAAGGAAGTGCCTTGGTATCCTGCTGATCGCGAGTGTATCCCATGACTAAGGAGTAAGGACTCTGAAACGCGTCGGGATGAACAGTACAGAAGGGGAAATGCCGGTTTCCTAAATAAAGTTTCCTATGGAAATGAACTGAGGTGGAGGGGTGTCCTTAATCGAGGGGCAACCAACGGAAGATGTTTCAAACGCGGCAGGTCCTACCACGGAGGAGGCACCGCCCGAAAAATAAAAGGGATCACACAGGAGTGAATCTTGCATACCCGTGAATGGCACCAAAGTTCTTTTAAACTCAACCGTGCCTTTCTCCGTCTGTGGCCCACTAGAGGGTTGTTAAATAATTATGAATTGACACTGGCTATCAGCGGGACCCACTAGAGGGTTTGAATAATGGCCAAAGCACTACAATTCCCAGCGTGCCATGAGAGGAATAACTCACCAGGGAGGAGCTGGATAAACAACGTAAAAGGAAGTGCCTTGGTATCCTGCTGATCGTGAGTGTATCCCATGATTAAGGAGTAAGGACTCCGAAACGCATTGGGATGAACAGTACAAAAGGGTAAATGCCGGTTTCCTTAATAAAGTTTCCAGTGGAAATGAACTGAGGTGGAGGGGCGTCCTTAATCGAGAGGCATATACTCGGCAACCATGCGATACTACGGCAGCAAGCATTCAGAAATGTTCCACAGCTGTCTTCTTAATACACATGAAGTGCAGAAATAGAACAAAACTTCATATGTGAGTGCAAGAAAATGCAAAAATAAAGTTTCAACGGCCAACGCGTTTCGGCGTGTTGCCTTCTACTGGGCCTTTACAGCCATCATGGCACAGTGCTATGAACATCATTTGTATTGTGATTACAGCATAACCGGCCTCATTTTACATTCCTTCTTTTAAGTGTTTATGCATTATATGGTCATAAGCATTGTCTCTCGATTTTGCAATGTCTTACAGGATACCTGATTTCCGTAGTTATCTTTCCACATTCTCAATTGGATTGCATATTATGTCCATTATTTCACGTTATCTATTATATTACACCTGCTCATTACATATTTACATATGCTGTGCATCCTCAACCAACTTTCAATTCCATCCCCCAGGCGTGTGTTATTCACTGGGTTTTATCCTGTACTAGCCCCCATGCATGTAACAGATTTCCATATAATTTCACATATATTATTCATACATATATTGCACTTTTCCCGACAGTGTCCACTGTATACAGATCCAGTTTGTGCACAATCACTAATCCCTTAAGCAGTTGGATTGGCCCTTGTTGCATGCAGCCTAGCTATTTAAAAGTCCTCAAGAGTGTGCATTAAATTGCAATCTCAATCGTAGATCTTCGACATTGTTTGTGTTCCAATATAAAATGGTTTCAATGAATATTTATCGGTACGTGAAAAAGTGTCAATGATGTCATAAAAGATGTGTGCTAAAGTGCAAATGAGCCATGGTGTTTGAGCGTGAGAAAGTGGCATGTGCTGAAGTGCAAATGCATCTAATGTTTCTAATGTTCACCCACGTTAGTCCTGTGTCCTAGTGGCACTCCCTGCAGCCCAATCGATTGAAACATGAGAAGGTGGTATGTACTAAAGTGCGACTGCATCATAACTGCACTGTTTTTTTACTACTTCGGGCTGAGTAAAGTGACAAGTGCTAATGTGCAATGTAGTTGCTAGATTTAGTCTAAGTCCGGTTGCCTAAATTCATGTTCCTATTGACTGTGATAGTACCATAGTAGAACACGCATTCAGGTCTCCACATATATATATAAAATTCCCAGGGTGACATTACAAAAAGTTGTAAAGGTCAATGTGTTGTAATGCCCGTGGAGTAAAGGCATGCTGAGTAAAGATCCGCTTTGTAACATCTGATGTTTTTTGCAAACAATTTAGTACTGAATACAGAGTGCGTGAGAATCCTCACAGGAATTTTACAGCCAAGCCACTCAATCTGGGAATGATACCAGTAATGCGGTTCCAGGTTAAAAAAGTTGTATTATAAATAGCAAAAGGATTTAAATGTTCGCTTTAGTTTATATCCAAATGTATATGTCCTTTAGCATAATATGTTTTGTAATACTCTCTGTAGCTGACTAGATGGGTAAGTTAGGGTTGATCCATTATCTATATTAAAGAGTTGAAGTAGCATTGTTTTCTTCACTGCTATTGGAAGGTTCATGAAGCTGCCCCTTCTTTTATAGACCCACACTTGCATGGTTATTAAATCTAGATTTTAACAAAGCCTTCCTCTTCGACCTCTCAGTTCTTGCCCCTTGCGGTAGTTAATAATGAAGGCACCCTCACTGTTTTCCATCATGGGAGCTAGGATGAACTGTGACCTACTAGTATTTTATGCTGTCTGTAAATGCAATTGTGTTTCACAGTGAAAGTAAGGTTTTGAGGACCTGTCTTTGTATTCTAGATATTGTGATTTCATATTGTTGCTTAATCCAATCTGTGTTGGTATATGTGCTTTTTCCTGAGATCATTTCTCCAACCTCAAACGGGAACCCTACAAATTGGACGGCACAAAAGCCTTGTACCTCTAATTTGAGAAACCTGCCATGAGGATACTCCTAGCGGTATATTCACAAGAACGTGTGATAACTACCGCAAGAAAAGCTTAACGCAACTCTCAACATCGCAGCCTATCGCGGGAAAATTACGCCGTGCCAACCAAGTATTCACAACGCGGTGGTAGCATGCGATAGTCACCAGATAATGCATCAAATGGCCGCGCAAAAATCAACGCCACGCCGCAACAATGCGAAACGCGAACGGAAAAAATAATGCGATAAGGCCAATCGCGGTACAAAAAGTAAGGAAAACCAGTCACAGGCCTACAAATCCCACGCGTCTGTCGGGGAAAATGCACCATAAAAACCACATAAACAGCACACCAGAAACAAGCCAAAGCACGTAGCAACATGGAAGCACCCTGACCCAGCGCAGAGGCCAACGCGAACCCCACAACTCTCACAGACCACCAGCAAGGAACAACGGTGTCAGGGAAGGCCAAGGAGAAGAGGGAGAGGAAGACGGGGTGCAGACCGCAGGAAAACAAGACCAGCGTCACAGAGGTGACAGAACACTACCAGCAACTAACCCACAAGCAGACTTTCATTAATGCAGACAGAGTGTCGAGGAGGCCAATGGAGGAGGCCAAGAGGCGCTGGCATGACATGGAAACCTAAGACAGGCACAAACCCGCTGCCAACAGGAACGCAGCAACAGTGACAGGAGGGGGGAGTCCTGCGCCACAGAAGGAGCTGGAGGAAATGGAGGCCAGTCATCAGTGTGGAGACGGTGCACCGAATTGGGAGTCCGGACACAGCTCGATAGGACCTGACACAACAACAACAGGGTGAGGATCTAAAAGGGACTGGTTGGACGGGGGAAGATGGGCACAATGGCACACAAGCGCAACGATGTGTAGCACACTGCACAACCACAAATACACAGGGACCTGTCCCCCATCCCCATGGCACACTGCAGCACACACACATAGTAATAACAGTACATCCCATTACAATGTGCAACACCGACACTGCAGAACAGGGGACACAACTGGGTCCGCCCATGCGCAGAAACAGGCCAGTCACATTTGACAGAGCAGGGAACTGTGAGATGCATATGTACGGGTACAACCTCACATCAGTCATGTAGTCCAAATGTCCACTGTCCCAACTCAAATTGCCAGCACTGCACAAACAGTCATGATGTACATTGTCATACAGTCTTCATGTCCACAAGAACAATGCGCCAACATAACTGTCAACACAATGTCAACATGCATCTCCCCTTCACATTGCAGAGGGACGAAAACCACCTCCATCAGGTCACACCAGACAACCCATCAGTGATGCTGGAGACGACCACCACACCTTCGACACCGATGCCCTACAACAGCCCATGGACATTCCACGCAACCCACCACCAGGACCAGGGCAGACAAGCCACTTAGAGGAGAACCCAGCACCTGCAACAGACCACACAGCATGAAGCACCCGCAAGCATGGCTGGCACACAACACTTCACCGACCCACACATGCACACCAATGCCAGTTGTGAGAACGGCAAAAGGAGGTGGCCCAACAGGTGCGTGTGTGGTCCGAACCCATGGAAGGCGTAACAGAACACATATGTGGGTGTCCATTACCCTTCAGGGACCACCTACACCCCACAAAGGAGACCCACACTGCCATAGAGACACACGCAGATGCACATTCCCAGTACAGAACCCCGCCCAGGGGCACGCACATACCAGCATTACAGGGACAACTGCGGAGCATCATGGAGGTAGCCTTAGCAAGTCCAGAGGGCACACAGTGAGCAAACAGAAGTGTTTGTGAGTTGCAGTGCGCTGAGTCTGGGGCACCAGAGCTCAGCATGCTCATGTGAAGAGAATGTCTAGGATTCTGTCCCTTCGGGACCTACATGATGCAGCTGCAGTGGGGGGGGAGGGGATGTTGCACCTGCATCATCTTCCTCATCGAAGTCCCTGGTCTCCCAGTCTGCCTGAGGTGACATTGCTGCGTGAACCCACCACAGTACATAACCAAGACAGTGATGAACAATGATTCTTGGTGCATTGAGTCAGTGGCACCTGGAGTGCTGAGCAGGGGGTCAGGCAGAAGATGGCATGTGGAGACAACTCTGTCAGTCTGCCAGTATGACCATTTCTACACAGGCATTTTGTGGTTGGAGTCAGTCCGGGCAGTGGTGGCGTGTGCCTCCTGCAGTAATGCGACATCCAGGCCGGTCAGGACTCGATTTGATGTGTGAGCCCTGGTGGGCCGCAGTTGAGACCGGAGGCTGCGAACAGCGCGGGGCCACAGACACATGGTGTTGATGACCCCAAGGTCATCGCTTTAGAGGCCATCCAATATCTCAGATGAAGGGGTCCCGGACATGACCAGCACAGAGTTAGTGGCCCCGGATGAACTGCGGCCGGCACAGGCACCCAGCCATGGGATAGTGACTTGCGGTGCAGTCAGATGTGCCATGCGACCTGAGCGAGTCTTCATCAATGTCCGAGGTGTATGTTGCAGAGGGTTGCGGGGGACAGTGGAAGGTGTCCTCCAGGGCATGATGCAGAGGGTGGAAGCTGTCCGGAAGCTGCAAATGGAGGGGTGGAATGCCACAGCCTCGTTTTCGCCACAAAGTCATTATCACCACCATGATGGCGACGACAACCCCAAGTCCATGGACTCAGTCGCCAACAAAGTCCAACCAGAAAGTGTCTATGGGTCTCATGGAATAGATATAGTGGCACCGGGGCTGAAAGGGGATGCAGTCTGCGATGAGCCCTGTACAATGACATCAAGTCTACCATAAATAAATCAAGACTGGATTTGAAAGTGTGTGTGACCAATTCGACCGCAGTGTAGGCCAGGGGCAGCGGTCTGCAAGGGCCCACAGCCACGTGTCGTTGGGATGCTATGCACATGGTTGCTGCCACCTGACCGTGTACAGTGAAGTAGAATCTTCCTTCTTGTGCATACACGGACAATGTATGATCAAGACTCAGTTCCAAATGTGTGACCTACTTGTCCGTAGTGTCAGCCTAAGGCAGTAGTCCGCAGGTGACAACAGACATGTGTCATAAGAATGCCATGCACAGAGTTGGTGGCATCACATCGCAGGGAGTACACTGATATAAAATCTGCAATGAACATATGTGCTCTGCCATCGTGTAATCAAGACTCCATTCCAAATGTGTGACCTACTTGACCGTGGTATAGGCCGAAGGCGTCAGTAGAGTACGTCAATGAGAAAGGACTAAAGCGGGCCTGTGTCATGGAGGCCGTGATGGTCTGAGGAGGCGTCCACGGTCACGGGCCTCTGGCTTGGAGCTTGTGCAGGCACTTGGTGGGCCCTCCTTGACACACGCCGGTGTCGGAAGGTGATCAGTGTGGCCTGGCTGCTCAGGGGCGGGCCTGACGTGTTCGGGGTCCAGCGGGCCGGGGTACGGCCCGCTGGACCCCGAACCCGTGGGCACAGGATCACCGGCAACTCTGCTCATGAGGACGGTGTCGGCCTCGTTGCGTGGTGAGAGGCGCCGCCCTGGGAGAGAAGTTGGGCTTTCTGGAAGAGGACCACGCCCAGGGCTATGTGCTTTTTATTCACACCCCTACGCTTCCCTGGCGAACGCCGGGCCATCCCAATCCCCTCACGCTTACAGGGGGGACGTAACTGGCAACATTTCCGCGAACTCCCCCACTGGCTGGGGTGACAAGGTTGCGACACTGTCCACTACACTCCATACACCAGAGGTGTATGTTGCCATGGTAATGGGTGTGTTCTGTATACTGCAGTCTGTCCAGCACATCTCTGCCACTCTTGGCATTGTGTACTTTCCCAATCATGGTTCTCCTGCATCCTTCACACATGCCTGGTTGCCACCTCTCCCCACATTCGGCTATTGTGTGGCAGGGGTGCTATGCCGTTGATGGCTCATTTACACGGCTTGCCCAGGTTACCATTGTGAGTTGTTCCGTCGTGTCTGGTGTGTGGGCATGTTGTTTTGCATGTTGGTTGTGATTTTGTGATGTGTGCATTGCCTGAGTTGTGAGGTTGTGGAGTTGAGGTGAGTGGGGTGTTCATTTGGAACTTGTCAGAAGATGGAGGTATCATGCACCCTGGCTGGGTATTTGGAGGTGACATGGTGGATGTTGTTGGTCAGGATGTGTAGGATGATTGTCCTTTTGAGCCTGTAGTGGGCAATGACATTGCCAGGTGTTGGGTCTGAGGTTGGTGCGTTTCCTGGGGGTCCGCTGTCTTTGTCTGCGCTGCCTCTGTGGTGGTCCGGGGGGGTCCGGGTGGGGTTTGGGGTCCTGGACGGGTGGCGGTGGGTGTTCTGGCCCTCTTGGGTGTCCGGGCTGCATGACCAGTGGCTCCATGGCATCTGTTACCTTTCCTATGTGGCTGCGGGCTGGGCTCCCTTTTGTGGTGCAGGCTGTCTTCCAACTTTGCACAAGGTCTGAGCAGGTGTTAGCTTCCGGATGCTAACGCGCCTTATCGCCTGTTTTGAGTTATCGCCGATCTGGCTGGTCATTGAGAATGTTGAGGTGTGGTGTTGTTGCAGCTTTTCGCACGGGAACGCCTACTTAGCATCTCATTAGTGATAGTTGCGGGGGTCATCTGTGTCGATGTTTTTTGCGGCTGCTATTGTGGGTATACTGGTGCTGTGGGCTGTTAACACCAGCTTGTGATTGGGGCGATACGTTTATTGCAATTTTAGCTGCGATAAAGTGCTGTTAACTCGGCAATAGATCCT
This sequence comes from Triturus cristatus, assembly GCF_964204655.1. Taxonomy (NCBI): domain Eukaryota; kingdom Metazoa; phylum Chordata; class Amphibia; order Caudata; family Salamandridae; genus Triturus; species Triturus cristatus. The sequence goes on from NC_140594.1 coordinate 354,558,362, forward strand.
TGTGAATATCCCCCCTAGTGCGAGAAACAATCCAGCTACATTTGTCACGATCGTCTTCATTTTCCATCAGTAGCTATTGCTGGGGGGGGGAGGAGGCTGAAGAAATATGGTTGCCATATGAAACTGTAATATTAAAGTTCTAAAAGAGATGATCTTATAGTGCCAATGTAGTGCCTACATTCTACACCCGCTGCTTAATGGTCAGTGTTTAACACTGTTCCAAACTGATATTCTGTTACCTGACTTTGGCAAAGCACAGGCTGATAAAATATAATGGTTGGAGAGTGTGTCGTCTGTAGCCATGTGTAAAGGTAAAGGCAACATATTAAATACAATTGAAAAAGTTCAATATAAAAACGCGTTATCACTTTTATTGTGTAAACTCCATTGATAAAATTATGAAAGAAAAAGTTGGTGTAAGTACTTTAATTCTCAAGTATTAAGTTGCTATCCTTAGATTTGCAATCGCTGGTGGAGGAGATCCGACTGAGTGTGTTGAAGCAATTGAATGAAGAGGAGAACCAGAAGAAACAGCAGTTTGCAAGGTATGATACTTCTTTGAGGATCTCATCAAACTGTGGTTTTTACATTGATAAAGAATTTTGACCCTCTGATAGCAATTTTACACACTTTCTCCTCCTTTGAACAAAGCCACGTTTGACAGTACTCATGTAAAGTTTTCCCGGAGAGGTCATGTTTTTTATGTACATATGAATCTATTTAGCACACTCATCATGTATAGACTCAGGACTGAGTCTGACTGCCTCGAGTGGGGAGGTGGGGGTGCACGGGAGGCGGCGGGGAGAGGTGGGGGTGGTGGGGGGTCAGGGAAGGGGGGAAAACTGATAAATTGGAGAAAAAAACATATCCAGAAACGATAACGACAACGATAGTGAAGCATGTGTGCAGCTAAAGGAGAAGAATAGAAAGCAGATCATTGGGCTAAAAACGGCAATAAAAAGGAGTGAAAGATTACCAAAAGGAACTATCTGGGAAAACCCGAATAAAATGGTATGGGTAGGATAACCATTGGCTCATGGAACGTTTCGGGGCTGAATGATAGGGCAAAGAGGGCAAGACTAGCCGAATTCATGAGGATGAATGCTGTGGATATACTATGCATTCAGGAGACCCACATCCCTTGGGGGAAAAGAGAACTGCTGAGAGTTGGTTGATACAATATCTTGGCTTGTACTTCACAGACCACAAATATACAAGGGGTGGCTATTCTCGCGAAGACCTCTATAGGTCTGGCCAAGCGTACGGCCGTGGATACACTGGGGAGGTGGGCCATAGTGGAACTCGCAGTGGGTGGTACAGTGTACTCGATTTATGGATCAAATCAAGATGATCCCCAGATTTTTGAAAACTTGGAAACAGAACGTGCCGCGTGGCTCAATCCTCTAATATTATGTGGAGACCTTAATATATCTTTGGATCAGCAGAATCACGGGGGATATTGCGGTCAGAAGCCGAGGGTATACAGGGCTTTTTCTTCTCTTATTAATAGCCATGGGTTGGTAGATATCTGGGCTACAAAACATCCAAACAACCCTGGGTATACATATTACTCCTGTCCGCATAAAAAATATGTGAAGATTGATTGCTGCTCTGGCACAAGAGATGTATTAGACAGGGCCGGTATTAAGAAACTTCCAAAGATAATATCCGATCACAACCCTCTAATTTTAGAAATTGAAATAGCAAATTTTAAGAAACCACGGAGCAAATGGACATTTGATAGAAAGTTGCTGGTGAATAATGAATATATTGCATATATAAAGCGTTGGTCACAAGAATATTTCGATATAAATAGATTTAGTGCTAGCAGGGGGGCTGTCTGGGAATCTTTTAAGGCTGCTCTCAGGGGTGAAACCATTAGCTTTGTCGCCAGGACTAAGACTCAGGGGATGATTAAAAATCAGCAGTTAATGTGGGATTTGGCCAAGGCAGAAGAAGAACATACTACGATAATAGCACAGGGATTAGAAGGGGCTCAAATGATGTATCGGATAATTGCTTTAAAAGCAGAACTGAATAAATGGCTCTCACAAAGATCTGCAGAGGAATACCATTGCCATCGGAATGAGTCTTATGAAAACGGGGAACAGGTTGGCAGGAGGCTAGCCTTACGTACCAGGCAGAAGATATCTATGAATTTAATAGCCTCTATTAAAATAAACAGACAAGCTTATCCTGACCCAGAAGAGATTATTAAAGGGTTTCAGGGCTATTATCAAACTCTATACCAAGATGATATTGATAAAGGTACTCTGGAAGTTTTGCAGGAGATATTGTGATTAATGACTGGTATTGAACTTGGTGGGGGCCTGGAGGGGTCTATAAAAGAAGAACTTGAAGAAGAAATCACTTTGGAGGAAGTCGACATAGCACTGCATGGAATGGCACTAGGGAAAGCCGCTGGACCTGACAAAATACCGGTGAAGGTCTATAAGATCTTAGGTACAACTATAACACCCCTTCTAGTAGATCTGTTTAGGGGTGTACAATGTAGTTGGAAATCCCCTGAATCATGGAAAGAAACTGATATTATAATTTTCCCCAAAAAAGGGAAACCAAAAGATAACCCATCTTCCTATCGCCCGATAACGCTGATTAATTCAGATACGAAAATTTATTCTAAGATCCTGGCCAATCGGCTAGGGAGGGTTATAGAACATCTGGTGTCCCCGTGGCAACACTGTTTTCTCCCAGGTAAAGGAACTACAGACCATATCCGTAGAGTTATTTCTCTCTTTGATATCATAACCGGGACGGGGGCCAGATGGCTATGATCCCCCTCGATGCCGAAAAGTCTTTTGATCTGGTGTCTTGGGAGTTTTTATGGGGGATCATGGGGCTGAGTAGTTTCGGCTCACAATTTATAAAGGCAATCAAAGCAATGTATTGTCAACCAAGAGCCCAACTACAACTCATGGGGAAGGAATCCGGCAATATAATTATAGCAAGGGGTACCAGGCAAGGGTGCCCTTGCTCCCCTATCTTATTTGCTTTATATATCAATCTGCTAGTGCTGAAACTCCTACAGACAGAGAAGATCAAACCAATAAAAACTCAGGGATACCAGACTAAGGTATTGGCATATGCCGATGATGTGGCAGTACTCACTACAAATCCAGCAGAGGCAATAGAGGAAATAGAAAGGATTGCTGAGAGTTATGGACGCTTCTCTGGCTATGCACTGAATAAGGCAATAACAATTGTTATATGTACAGATAACGTAGATTTTAATGATTCCAGATGAGCAGATTCAGCCGTGAATTTAGGGGTCAGCGTTAGCGCTAAGGTGGGCTAAATTGTTAAGTGTTACTTTGAACCTCTGCTTAAATCAATAGGCATGGATAAAAGGAGAGTGAATGGGCTACATTTGTCTATCATAGGAAGAGGAACTTTTTAAAAATGGCCATGTTACCTAAAATTCTATATCTGTTTCGTGCGATACCTCTAGCAGTGGAAGACAATATATTGAGAGCCTTGGAGTCAACTTTTTCTAATTTTATATGGCAGTAGGGGAAGGTCAGGAGGGCTTTAAAATATTTGGCCTTACCACAAGATAGAGGCGGTCTTGCAATTCCTAATATTACCTTATACTATTGGGCGGCCCTCCTCCATCAAATGGTCTCCCTGTTTGTAGTGGATAGAAGCAAGGACTCAGGGCAAAGGCTGAGAATACATACAATCTACGAACTTGCCATAGGTAAAGAAGCGCCTGGGTTGCTCGTAAGACAACTAGAGCAGAGCTATTATAAGAAGGTACGCTTCAAAGTAATCCACGGCTCTTGGAGAATTTGGAAACAGGTCTCTAAATTTATGGCAATTCCAAGAATCTGTAGATACACCCCCCTGTGGCGTTTATCAGTATTTCCAGCCCAGGTCAACTACGCTAAAGAAATGGGAAACTATGGGGGTAGAAACAGTTGGGGATTTTTATGGGGGAGAGCTAGACTTTCAATTCATTAAGCTTCAGCAAGTGTTTGGAATACCAGATAATCAATATTTTAAATACGTCCAGATCAGTAATATTCTTAACTTGTGTAGACCAAGGATTAAACTCAACAAGATCCCATTGATGGAAGTTATCACCTGGGAATCTAGTAGAATCAGGAATATCTACAGCTTGCTGCTTGAAAAAGTACCAGATGATTTTGAAAGAACGGAAACAAGCTGGGCAACGAAATCCTGATGTAGATATATATATATGAGCCTATCCCTAACTGCCAAAATACTGTTATCCTCAAGTTTAAAGGTTCAATTGTATAAAACTATATTTAACTTATATTTTACACCATCCAAGCTATTTATATGGGGGAAAAGGACCAATGATGAATGTCCTAGATGTGGGATAGGACCAGCCACATTGATTCATATGCTGTACGATTGTGATAAACTCTCCGTATTGAAGGAAGGGCTGCTTGGCTTTTGGGAAGAATTATTTGGTTTTAGATTGCAACCAACCCCTACGCTGTTGATCCTGGGGTATGATAGCTTCTTGGGCCTTAATACCGCACAGGAGTATTGCCTGTTTCTTGGTACTGCGATATTCAGGATATGGCTAGCCGCAAGATGGAAAGACGCAGAACCACCAACATTCCATATGTGGTATGCCAGGCTCCTTGGAGTGTATAATCACGAGATGGCAATATATGCCTGTAGGGGCAGGCAGGCCAAAATTTGGGGAAAGAAGATATGTGCATATATCTCTGAATGGAACAGATCATCCAGGGAGGATTGAGTAAGATCCAACGTAAGGCCTTTTTTTAGGCATGCTCTACCCCAATGCTGTTTTTAAGTCTGATTACGGTCTGATCAGGGGGCCTATATAGGAATATTAATGCAGGGCCAGAAATAATGAATTGTTTAATTGTCCGGTATGCTGATTTTAGCAAGAATCGCAGTAGCTCTACTTTTAAATCTGTCTGTATTAATGATTTTATGATCTATTTTAGGTATTGCAATCCTTTTGTACTGTATTGACTGTTTTATGATTCGATTGCTATTTATATTGTAACTATGAACGGTATTTTCTGGATATGTTTGAATAAAAAAATAAAAAAAAAAGGAATCTATTTATCTCCTAAGTTATCTATCCTTACTGCTAATATTTCAGCATTCTTGAGATCTTACTGGACGAAGAATGAAATAATGGTCTTCATAGTATCTCAACAGTTAAAGAGTAAAAGTTGGAGAATCTACTTGTTTTTCGCTCTTCCCGGTTTCATGCGGGAAATGTAGCACCATCCTTTAGATTTGCTATTGTTGTGCTTAGGTGAAGAGCTAAGAACACGTTTGAATATCACATTTCATTCAGAGGGCCTGATTACGAGTGGGGTGGTTAATAGCATGTATAAACCCCTCGTGCATACACCCCTGTTAATGCATGGGTCGGAATTATGAGTTTGAAGGTATTTAATGCTTCTGATAACTATCGAATGCATGAAATAACTCAACCTTTGTTGAATTTTGGCAGGTCAAAACCTGTTGAAATGCAATGGGGGAAAAGCATACAGTGTTTACTGTATCATGCTGATTTTGGGGTGTTAAACACCAAAATTCATATGCTATTCCCCACAATATTGTAGTAGGTGTTATTTATCACACCCGATAATTAAAATACTCTGTGGTATATTTATTTATGTGGTGGGGGTAATAACACCTGCACTCTTAATCAGGCCCTTTGAGTTTGCTGTTTGCCAAACAGTACTTCAGGCCCCCAATTTGTATTTTGTGCAACTCAGTAGTCCCAATGCTGGGATACTCTACAATCAGTCATGCTGATTTTGACGACAATGTATTCCTATCAGGATCAATGTGCTCTATGTTCTGGCTCCTTTATAGTCCCACCCGTTTCGAGGAAAAAATGTATGGCTTTAAAATTGATCTGCTAATAGCCTAATACGCTTGGCTGCTCCTTAACATTCACATGCAAAATTCACGGCTCGCCTACATTTTCTTTCTTGCTGGCGGTGGAAGAGGAGATGGTCCTGCCTCAGTTTGCAGCTGCCTCTGTAATTTGTTTTTATCTCTGTTGATAAATGGTACTTACAATGCAGCCTTTTCAAAACTTTTGTAGCTTGTGAAACGGATTTACTAATGGCGGACCCTTACAATTCCTTCATCCTTGTCTAGGAAATTACACAAAGGGACTCTGTAGGGTACAGCTGATGAAGATCTGGTACTATTAGGTCCTTTGCAAAGTAAAGGTAACTTATGTGGTGACAAAACCAGACTCCTAACTAGAAGCTGTATTAGTCATTTAGAGCTTGTGTGTGAATTAGTAACATTTTTCTAGACTTACTCTGTAATATTTTAGTCAGTCTCGGCAAACGAAGGCAGCCATATGTTGGCGCCTACTAATGTTTTTAAAGCTTGCCCTTTTAGTTCTGGCCTAGAGTCAGCTTTAGCTGTTTTCCAGACTTTAGCACTAACAGCAGTAGTGTGAGACATTCGGAGTGGGGGCATTTGGCCTTTCTGTATTTGACTGTACGGGGAAAGGGGCTGTATTGCAGGGAAAATAAGCCCCTGCCCTCTTGTTTTCTGTTTTTACCAATCATGTGTCACACTGAGATACAATTGGGCTGTTTTTGCAACCTTAACTACTACGTAATCACGTACCCATTCTGCAGCTTGGGGCATGGGCATAAAGCAAAATGAAAGCTCCCTCCCCCCCATAGAATGTGATTTAGGGTCTCTTAGTCTCTCTTAGTCTCCCGTAGGGGCTGCAGGTTCCAGTGTTAAGCCCTTGGCTTTGGGGAAGCGACTCGGGCTGGTAGTGGACGTCTCACGCCTGTAGCCCCAACTGCCCCACCCCATTCTCTTATCACGCAGGCCCTACACCAATGGGTACAGGGCTTCAGCAACCGGAAGGAAGGACTTCATATAAAAATAAGATAGCCATTTTAAAACCGTGTTGCTTGGTAGTTACATACAAGAATTAGTAAATATTACAGAAACACTGTACACACGTGATTTGTGTAATATTTTATGGGTTTGCTGCCTGTGAGAGTAAATTATATCCTTCTTCGTATGCCCATTATTTCCAATTGCTGCCAAATAGTGTGACTAAAACTTTTATAACATAGAGATGCATCTTTTTCATAATATCCACTGCAGCAACATGTTTCTATGATCTATGTTACACACAGTTTATGAAACTGAGGCAAAATCCTTCTTCTGCTCTTCAAGGAGGCAAGAGAGGGCTAGAAAGTGACCCCTCGTACACTCGTAGAAGTGCCACTTCAGACTTTACATTCTGTTTTGACCCTGCCATTGCAGGCCACAAACAAGGCATGGGCTATGTGGCGTGTTGTGGCATGTGGTACATAGAAAGCTTACCGGTTACCATCGCTGGCATCATCACTGTGGAGGTGTCTTGCTGATTTCACTAACCTTCCTCACTCAAGAGGTGTCTGGAGCACCCACCAACTGCTATCACCCTGGGCACGGGAGCCACTCAATGCCAGATCCATGGATTTGGCTACAGAGAGAGGCAGGGTGATTGCTGGAGTGTTTGACTCACCTGGTGCCAAATGCTCATGATGGAGAAGGCACTAGACAGGAATAAAAATCCACTATGTAGCCCTGATTTCACTGTACCAATTTTTGTTGCCAATGTGTTAAGTACATTTATTTGTAAAGCTCCTTGCTGCCTTGATAATCAGGTGTTGTGGCATTGAAATGTAAAAGTACTGCAGGAGGAGAATTACCAGAGATTACAGTTTTAAGAAGCCAAGATTTTAATTGTTTTCTTAAGATAGGTTCAAATGTTTCTGAGCAGAGTGCTTGAGGTAGGGCATTCCAGTGTTTGGCTGCTATGATGGCAAAGGATCTGTTGCCTAACCTGGCGTGGTGATAAAGTAGGAACCCTGAAAATCTTAGTACCCTGCATGCAGTATATGGAGAGATAAGCTGTTGCTGATAGATGGGGCTCCCTTATAACAGGTCCTGAAAGTAAGACACAAAGATTTGAAGATAATGTGCTTCTGTTGTGGGTGCCAATGTAGTTGCAAAGATGTTGCGATATTGATTCGCTCCTCTGGTGGTTTAGAATGAGGCAGGCTGCTCCATTCTGCATCTGCTGTAGCCTTTTGATTGCATATTGTGGCGAGCCTTTGTACAGTGAATTGCCGTAGACCAGCACAGATCGTATTAGTGCATTGATTTTTACGACAGTGCATAGGCAAAAGAGAAAGGGCTCATCTAAGCAATTTAAGTGTATTCACAGGTAGATGCTACTGAAGATATGTATGTCTTCAAAGACAACTTGTTTTCAAAGCAGCAAAAATGTCGATCTTATATCTTAGGTGTGGGCAGGTTTACTCAACTTCTTAGGCCACCACAAGTGGTAACATAGACTTTGCACGTTAAACGGCAGCGTCCACCTTTTAAGATAAGGCTGCAGGAGCGCACCTAGGACAAAGGACACTTGGCTGGTTACATGTAAACATATGTGCACATGTGTGTTGGCTGCACATATGAGACTACCATTGTGCGCCCAGTAACTGTTCACAGGTAGCCTTGTGCGGAGGGGACTCTGTATGGTTAGATTTTGACCTGGGGTAGGCCTTATAATAGTATGGACACACAGGTTTTCACCCTAGAGCACTGAGGGAAAATTTGCCTTATGGTCAGTTTTTAAGACTACGTAGGAATTGCAGTAAGATCACGGATTATCGTAGTCAAGCCAGGGATCTGACTAAAAAACTCACTGAAAGAGATTACCCCAAAATAATCATCTCCAATTGCCAAAAACGAGCAAGAAACCAACCGAGAGAAATCCTCTTGGAACCGAAGAATCTTCCAGAAAATGAACTACCCTTGACCTGTGTAACAACTTACAATACAGCATCTAACATGATGACCAAATCCATCAATAAGCATTGGTCAATTATCAACACTGGCAACTTACATTGGGAGAAGCCCCTTTTTTCATTCAAAAAAGCAAGGAGTCTAAAAGATACTTTGGTGAACACCCGTCCCATTACAACTGGTAAGATGAATCCACCAACTATATTGAATGCCTGGGGACTACCAGACATCGTAGGCCACTACTCATGTGGTACCTGCAGTGTTTGCCACCTGACCAGTAATACAAAGACACTTGATTTGGAACAAGGCAAGACTTGGACTCAAAGGACGCACACGAATTGTAACAGTACTAACGTGGTCTACCTGATCAGGTGCCCGTGCGATCTCAAATATATTGGGATGACAACAAGGAAGGTCAAACAGAGAATCTGTGAACACCGTAGTAACATCAGGTGTAAAAGGGTCACGACCAAGTTAACAGAACACTTCCTTGCGAACAACCACACCACAAATGACATGCGATGGACCATCATCGAACAAATAAAGGCTGGTTGTAATATACAACAGAGGATTTTTGAAAAGGAACAAAGGTGGGTGTATAGGTTATCAACCCACACAAATGGCCTTAACCCCTTCCATGCTCATGACGGAACGGTTCCGTCATGAGCCACGGTTGAGCTGTGCTCATGACGGAACCGTTCCGTCATGGGCCCGCCCGCGCACGAACCCTTCAGCACCGCGGCGGAATTCGCCCAGCGCTGAAGGGGTTAATGAGAATATTCCCTGGAATACTGTACTAACAAGATAAGTATTCAGACTGTTATATAGTCTTATGTTATTTGCCACTCAACTATTACACCTGTCACTTAACTATTATCTTAAGTACATTAGTCTAGTATATGAGTCCTGATTTCATTCTGGTACAAATCCATTACACAGGTCAGGATGCGTTAGGATGCACAGTATATATACACTTCAGTAATATCAACCCATTCTATGCGGATATTCTGTGCATGGTTTAATTGTTCCTGAACACTACTAGTGGTGATTGAACAGCGTTGGCCCCCTTTCACCTCTGTACTATATGGTGTGCTGTAATTTTTATATTACACCCCCCATAGTCATTGTATTGCCATTTATTATCTTTCCCTGTAGTACTGCTGAGGTGAACTTGGGACCTCGGTATTTTTACATGGATTTACTATATTCCTTATTGGATCTCTATAGTTCTTCCCTCTTTGAGTGTTGTGTCGAGTTAAACACACCATTTCTCCTTCCCAGCATTAACCTAGTCTTTCATGCAGATTGCGTAATTATCTAGCTTTTTTTCCGCGTTTTAGTACATTTGGTTGTTGACATCTAATATACGTGTCCACCTTGCCGGGTGTACAATTAAGTATTATCACTCTGTTTATTCACGTCCGCAATTTCTTATTGTAATTATAACTTTATTGTTCGGCTACCTTACACTAGCGGCTGGCTTGCGTACCACGTGACCTTTACGCAAGCGTCCCCGCACGTGACCCGGAACTATCTCCTCAATAGTGAGACGCTGTCCGGGGCTTTCTTCACCAGGGGACTGGACTGATCACCGCTAGGCTAATATGCTTTTCGATTTGTGGGTCTGAGTGAGTACACTGGTGTAGTAGTGACACCCTAAGCAAGCTTTAGCATGCCGGGTTCCTCTGTATGTACATTTTACAATTTTGTCTTTATTTAGATCTGATATCACATATCGAGTGATCCCGTCTCCCTTGAGGTGTGCAATTCCTGCTCTCTAAGTAAGCGCACTTCTCTCCCCTCCCCTTCTCACTTTCGATCGTGGGTTTATCACAATCTTTTAACGGGTTACCACGCTATGCGAACTTGGAATTCACGTCGTTTTTAGCGGCACGCCCTCCATATTAAGTGAGGTTGTGGCTTTCTACCCACCACTATACTTTAGTTATGCGTGGGTTCACTGTTACCATGACTATCGGGATATTTCCCGTTTTTCCCATGGTTCTACTGGTGCACTAGTACACTTCTACTCTTTTTAGAGTATACAGACACCCACTCCTTTGAGATGCGTATGAGTGGGAATCAATAGTTTTATTCACTACTGTTCTTGATGTGTGATTACTGATCGCCTGCATTAATTATGTTTGTGATTGCGTGAATACACAAACAGTTACCATCGATGGAATTCGTCTAATATTTCACAAATATGGCATCGAAACGGTTATTTTTGGCAACTAATATGAGTACTGACTGTGCGAATAGAATGACGACTATATGTATTTCTATGTGTTTGTCTTGTGTTCGTCTGTGCTTTCTTTACAGATTTTTTACTTTCAACGACTTGGAGAAAGTTTTCCTAACCGTGAGTAACGGGTTAGGTTTCTACTACTGACCGTGGCCAGGGCACACCTTAGCGAGTGTGTACCTTCCGGGTCAGTTTTTTATGGTCCTGACGAAAACCTTAGTAATATCGATTTAATGGTTGAAACATGTAGACCTGTAAACTTTTTTCACAATTTTTATTAAGATACCATAGGTCAATTTAACCTTTCGTGGTATCTTCACAAATTTTTAACCATTGTCCAAATTACCCTAGAATAAATTAATTTTTGGGCTAAATCTGGCCAATATTTATTTTTTCAAAAACATTCACTCCAAGAAACCAGCTCCACTGTAGTCAGGTGTCGCAGCACACCCGGATGGCACTCGGCTCTCTGGGTGGGGCCCCAATGATGAAGCATGTCACCAACTAGGTTGGTGAGTGAGGGGCCTTCTAAAGAAAGAATATTTCTTCACCTACTCCTCTTGCCAATATCCTTAGACAGTTCTCTGTCTTCTGGGTAGCACTCCCTCATTTTGTTTGATAGCACTCATAGGTAAGTTCAGTAGGGTTTACTGGTTTATCTTCAGTGTCACTGTATTTTACACATAGGGGAACATCTGCCTTAAAGTAGAGTTTTGCTTTCCTTAGGTCTGCAAAGTCTAGTAAGGTATCAAACTGGGGTGTAACATGTTTGCCAAGTTGGAATATGCAAGTTTAAAAAACCTACATGCACACCTTTTGGGTCATACAGAATTGTCATACTTCTCTGGCTCAGCTCAGGATCAGATTCCATGCATTTTGTCACTGTGCTCCCCAGCAGAGAACACAAAGGAGTAATTATCAGTGATTCGCTCAGCTTCTAAGGAGGAAAGGAAGAGACCTGAATCTGCGTCTGGTAATTATCTGTTGTACTGTACCAAGGTTGGGACATCCCAGGCCCACTGAGCAAAGTAGGGAGCCCAGACATCTGGAACCACCACAGACGGGGACTCCCCTTTGATGTTTGGTGGGAAAGTCCCCAGCATTGATGCCGGGTAGGGGTGGAGCTGAGGCTCACCGAGGTGATGAGAACATAGACCGTCTTGATTTTCCTGGCATGCTGTGCAGGAGGATTGATACCAGAAAAAGAGAAGGGGTTTGTCCATCTCACTCTACGCAGCCGGGGCAATGAAATACTCAAAATAAGAGTGCTTTTATCTCTATGCTTCCTTAATATTATAAGCACAAAGTGGGTGCATATTCAGCCCAACATACATTCCAATAGGACGTAGTCACCGGATCAAGTGAGTTCTAGAGCAATCGTTCCCTTCCTTTCTCTTAGTGACCGAACTGCTCAAACCACATTATGCTGTTTTGGACTCCTCCATTTATAGGGTTGCCATGTTTTGGCCATACTTATTAAAGGCCTCTTCAGGACTAGGAAGACCAGAGAACCTAAACCTAAAAAACTTAAATCATGACATTTCAAATAAAGTAGCTTAACTCATACAAAAATGTTCTCATTATTAGATGTCTAATAGCTCTTCTACCGTTGTCCTCTTTGTGTGTGCTTTTCTCCTCTTTGCCCATGGCTTTTGTGCTCTCTCCTCCCCATTTTTCACTCTTCCCTGACATTTCCCACCTCTTATCCACTACTAATTACATCCTTTCCGGAGCCACTTCTCTCACTAGACTTGCTGCCCTTTGCCCCTTCTTTCTGTCATCTCTCCCTGCCCTTTCTCTTTCTCTCTGTTGTGGTCTCCTTGTTCCCCTCACTCGGTACACACCTCAACCCTTCCCTTGTCACCTCCTGACCGCTTATCCTCTTCTCTCGACTTTCCTCACCCTTTAATCCTGCGATCTACTCTACTTCCACCCAATCTGCTGTCTTAGGGCCATATGTAGGTAGCATACAAGTTACCACTTCTTAAATACCGAACTTTACCGATTCGGTATTTAAGAAGTGGTAACTCGTATGTAGGTAATCATTCGGTAAATATTACCGAATCGGAGAAATTCGGTAATTACCGAATCGGTATTTACCGATTCGGTAATGAGGCATACCTTCCCATTGATTGAATCAATGGGAAGGTATGCCTCATTACCGATTCGGTAAATACCGATTCGGTAAATACCGATTAGGTAATGGGGGGAGCACATTCAAGGGTGGCAGGGTGTCACATTGACACCCTGTTGCACCCCTGATTCCTGCATGTGTGCACATGTGGCGCACATACATGCCCTAAGGGCATGTATGTCTGCCACATGGCACTGTTAGTCCAGCAAAATATTGCTTTTTGCAATGAATTCGGTATTTAGCACCAACATATATTTGGTGCTAAATACCGAATTATTTTCCCTACACATCACTCATTTGAGTGTCACCTACATCTCATTTCAGGATTCGGTATTTACCGAATCGGTAAAATTACCGAATCCTGAAATGTTCCCCCTACATAGCAAAAGCCTAAATACCGGTCGGTAACGGTATATTTACCGAAAATCGGCCGTTATCGACCGGTATTAGGCTACCTACATATGGCCCTTAATGCCTTATTTTTTATTGTTCACTTTTTCCTCACTCTGTCCTTTGTCCTATATCTGTCTCTAGTCCGAAGTGTCCATTGCTTTGTCATCCCTTTTCTTCTCCTCCCTCCCCATCCTCTCCAAACTGCCCTCCTCTCCCATTGCCACATTTCTCTATAAGGTGTTTTTATGCCTTGTCGCCATTGTTCTCATCCAATCTCTCTCTCCCCCTTCACCCTCACTCATTCCATCTACTCGCCTCATACCTCTGACTTCACTTTCCTTCCCCTTGCCTTTGGACTTTATCCTCCCCCTCACACATGTCCACCACTCATTAATGTCATACTTCCCTATACTAACTCCCCTCCCCCTCCACCTCCCCTTTACTCATCCAAACCCCCTCTCATGACTATAAACTCCTCAACAAAAACAAAAAATGCTAGTCTCTTCCCTATTTTATCCCTCTACTATTCCTTTTTAATCCAAATAACAGACCAACATGTCCAACATTTAATGCATATTTCCCTATACTAACTCCCACTAATTCTTTATGGGTTCCGGAGTAGCGTGCTACTCGCCGAAAAATCACTTCAACACCTCATCAGGGGTAGTAAGCACGGTATAAATGCAACTACAATACAATACAATACATTTTTTAACACTCTTTCATACTCAATACAAGTTGTTGACTGCATCACACACAAAAATTCATCTATCACACTCGCATGTCGCACTCATTGCCTTCAGCGCTGATGCCATTACATTCATTGGGATCACACTCATCGTGAACCACTCCTCACATAAAGCTTGCATCACACTCATCATTTCACTACAGGACCCACATCTTAGCACCACTGCCGTCACACTGACACCATCACACTGACAGTTCTGCATGTTCAGAGTGCCTGAAGGGTGTATAACTTGTTTCCTATTAATTTTCTGTACATTGGTGACTCATAGGAAACATTTGTGTTCATTCTTAAAGTAAGGCAATGTAAGTGGAAGTTTACTTGTGTTTGGATTCTGAGACCAAAGCCCTTTTTTCCAACCTCTGTAACAATACATATGTATACACAGACATATATATAGGTGGTTTCAGTCAACATTCTTCAGCCATCAGACTGTCGCAGTATTATTCACCCACCACAGCTCTTACAGCATAGGGCAATGTATTAGACCACTCCAGCATTGAGTCCCTTCACTAACAGTAACATCGTTTTGCCTTCGCACAGTATGCACAGCATCCCCAAAAGTAGTCCCCTTCAGTGCCTAGGATTGTTGGGCCAATGTTAAGTAAATGATCTCCAGGAACTTCGTAGTTGGAAAAGTATTTATTCAGGTTTCACAGAATAAAGGCCAACACAGCATCAAGCAGGAACAGCTGCTCACGACTCCCAGTCTCCAACTGATCATTGATGACACCTGGGGATTCCATGTGTCATCAATGATGTAGACTATGGAATACTTACATGCAAATAAGTAATAATAATAAAAGACAGACACAACACATCTTCTCCCTTTAACTTAAAATAATGAACACTACATTTACAATAAATAATCTTATATAACACGCATCCCCTCTTCCTACAATGACTAATTCACAACAACCTAAAAGTACACATAAGCACATATTATAAGAATGAAATCATCAATTCATAACAAAATCCTTTAGGTATTCCGGTGGTTTAACCACCCTACCAAAACTATTAACAAGAGCATCATTGCCTTGAGATTGAGGATGGGGTTCATAAACAGAAGATTCCTCCTGTCCAATTAACTCTGAGGAATTAGAATGAAGAGCAACACCATCAGAAATACATTCAGGATTAACCCCATCTAGAAGATCATCATTCTCAACTTCAGAAGAAACAGAAGGAACATCACCTTGACCTGTAACCTCAATCATACTAGAATCAGAAGAATTCTTCTCAACCTGTGCTGATTCCCGGCCACATTCCTCCCCAATATTCTCTTCATCTAACCAGTGAAAACTCCTCATGCAACTAGTTCCTTCTCCACTCCACTCATTGAGTTTACTTTTGCATTTTACTATTCTGTCCGTGTGCCAAATTTTTCCATCAGATAATTGCACAGAATTTTTCCCAAGACTGACTACAGAAAGAGGCTTAGAGAATTTACTTTGCCCTTTCCTTACTTTAAAAGGTAATCTAACTTGTACCTGATCACCTATTTCAAAATTTATTGATTTAACCTTGTTTTTACTGTCATAATAAATTTTGTATTTCTTTTGGTGTTGTTCAACATTTCCTTTGACATGTTCAGGTGACTATTCTAGTAACCGTGAGTGTTTCATCCAACACTGGTTATCTTTTGTAAACGGAACACGTCCTTTCATAATAGTGAACGGACTATAACCAGTGACAGTAGGCGTTAGACGATACATCCAAATCATTTTCTTAACCCCTACTATCCAATCTTGGTTCCTAAGGTTCGCTAATTGAATAGATTCTTTAATCACTCGATTGAACCTTTCCACTTCACCATTCCCACTAGGATGATAAATTGACGTAACTCTGTGTTTTATGCCATTACGTTTTAAAAACTCCTCAATGATGTGATTTTTAAATTGAACTCCGTTATCAGTTATAATATCCATTGTGCTATGCACGCGTGGGTTCGAATCCCACCTTCGTCGCCACTTTTATTAAGTAAATGATCTCCAGGAACTTCGTAGTTGGAAAAGTATTTATTCAGGTTTCACAGAATAAAGGCCAACACAGCATCAAGCAGGAACAGCTGCTCACGACTCCCAGTCTCCAACTGATCATTGATGACACCTGGGGATTCCATGTGTCATCAATGATGTAGACTATGGAATACTTACATGCAAATAAGTAATAATAATAAAAGACAGACACAACAGCCAATATGCCCATTTAAAGAAATTTATATTTTTCTCCTTTATAAACATGTATTTAACCTATTTTCTTTTGAGAGGGCTCCACTGACCCTGCTTTAAGAACCTAAATGGAGCTTGAATTGCCCGGAATCCATCTTTGAATAAGCTTTATAGCCATTCTAAGAAGTACACATATGTGTGTGTATGGATGCACGCACACAACCAGGCAGCCATCTTTGGCGTATGGTGCACTAAAATAATCCCAAAATGGCCACCCATTCCTCTGCATGCCTGCGGATGCACATGCAGATTTTTGTTGTTATTTATACCAAAAGCATTCCCGTGCTTGTGCATGCATACATATGCATGAATAGCAATCATAGAATGTTTTTTTCACCAAGTAGAACAAAGGTCTTCAAAAGTTGGCTTCCTGGGCTTCTGCACGTATTCATATGCATGGGTGGCGGCCTAAGAATGCCCTCTGTTATACTTTAGCATTATCTTTCGCTTCCAAGATGCCAGTGTTGCTTTCTTGGAATGGTAAAGTAAAAATAAGCTATAGCAAAGAAAACGAGCATTGGCAAAGCAAATTACGCAGCAACTAAAGCCGCTTGGCTTTGTCAGTGCTTTTTAAAGACGCCTCCTTGTGTTGCTTAATGTGGTTACGCAGCTATAGACGGATACAAGGAGGAGGCTTTGCTGCAGATGTTTTGTTTTGGACGGCACTGCTCTCTGTAGCATGTAATTCAAAAAGCGTGCTCTAAATTACAAACATATAAACACAGCTGCTCCGTGTAATCTAAAGGCACCATCTACTAGATAGTGAGGTTTTATGCATTGTTCGTCTTTAGTAAGACATGTTATTTCAGCCCATTAAAACCCTCAATCACAGCTGCTCGGTATTCCCAGTAGTCTGTAGCAGGAATTACCGCCCATCACGATTATGCATTTGAATATTTTACCTGGATTATTCTAGTAGCCGAAATGGGTGAATTACTGGGCAAAATGTGGAAACCAGAGCGGAAACGCTGATACCTGCATGTTATTCTCCCCCAAACCCCCTTATTAGGAGGGTTCAGCCCCACCCAACCCACTCTCGCACCACCTGGAGACAAGAATGCAGCTTGTTAGCTGTAACTCCTGGTGGTCGTAGGATCACGGGGCTGAGGTACTACCAGTGGTCGAAGTGGGCGGGATGGGCAGGGCACGGCGTGCCCCCACTTCTTTAATTCTATAGCTTCCGTTGCCCTACTTTTTTTTATTTTGAACATGCGTCCCTGGACGTAAGAAATATCCAAGGCCTGCTGAAAAGGCTCGGCATTAGTGGGTGTTCGGAGACGGTCGGGTAGCAGAGAAGGAAAAGGTCTTGTCTCTTGCTTCCTGCCCAAACAAGACAAGAAGGTGTCCACTTCTGCTCTGCCGCTGGCAGCTGCCCCCCCCCTTTCTTACTCTTATTCCCTCTCTTTCTGTCTAGCTCTACTTGACTCAAGAAATAGTTCTCACCCTCTCATTCTTCCAGTCGTTTATTTGTTCCCCTGTGAAATGGATGTAAAAAAGAAAAACACTTTTGCTGGAAATGCTGTTTTTGCCATTTTCCATTCCAAAGTGCAGCCTCGGAAATAAAAGGTTAAAAATATGAAAAATAAATAACTGAATAAAGCAAGACGGAGTGTTCTTAAAGTGGCCAGATTGGTTTTATTCAAACCCAAACACATTAGCGTCACTTTACAGAGTTTGCCTGTGAAGCTCTACTTTTGTTTTTTTGTCTTTCTTTGAACAGTATTGTTTTCCCCGGTGGGGAAGTGCACCAAACCTGGAGATACTGCAATACCTGGTTGATGGGTGGATTAGAAAACAAAACGTGTACGGGCTTTGTGTTTACGAATGTGGTCTCTTTAAACCATACTGCTTACGTTTTGTAAGCATATAAGCAGTGGACATTGAAATGGGTCCTTTCTGGGCCCTGTAGTTATGTCCTTAACTTTTCAGGCAAAAATACTCCTTGATTTCTGAATAATGACTGTAAAAGCGTTAAGTTCACCATGTTGTTCCTGCTTACATTTCACATGCTTTATTTAACCTTTCATTTCCTATGAGTGTTTACTTTTTCCAGGATGTTGTTAGTTTTTCTTTTAGGCAGCATATTGCTCTTGCCTAGTGCATAATTTGAATTGAGTCGCATCCAGTTGTTTATATCAGGGCAAATTGGATTGTGGTTGAAGGCAGTGTGAATTTCTCTCAGTGGGGCAGTAAGGTGTTCAGTGAGGGAGCGGAGCTGTGGGCTGTGGGCAGAGCTGCCGAATTTAGAACTAGAGAACCAGGTTCAGCCTTCATGAACAGTCCCCCAGACCACTCTCCTGAGGAAGCACATTTCCATGCTAGACCTTAGAAGGCCCCGCAATACTGGAAAAGCCCTGGTGTCTTAGCACCAGCAGATGGACCCTAGCAGTGGCAAGTGTAGGTTCACCTTGAAGGCTTGTCCACCGCAATCCATACTGAAGTTCACCTCCAGTCTTGCGGGCAAGTCTACGAAGTTGCACACCCTAGAGCAACAGTGACTCTGTCACTGAGGTCACAGGACCTCTAAGAAGAGCTGGCTCTAGGGCTGTGTGACCGGTGTGACCACAACGTGCGCTCACTTTGAGTGGGGGCATCGTGTATTATGGTTTTAAAAGCACTTGATGCCTACTTCTTGGCCTCCAGCAATTTTTGGCAATAATAAAAATTTCATAACTCCGGTGAATAAACTTCTTCCTAGAGCGAGATCGGAGTTTTGTCTAGTGGAAGTTTTGACTCATGGAAAGATAGCGCAGAGGGTTAATTTGCCTGCTGCAAAGAAAATGTACCATGCCCATAACAAAGTGCACATATTGTAAATAGGTCAGTGGGTTACTGCATTTGTGAGTGAGATCCTTTTGCTACTTGCAGTTTATAAGTTAAAATCCTAACAAAGAACAGTGAGCTATTAACTTTCATCTAAGAGCTGCATATAAACTGCAAGGCATAAATTAGAGCGCTATGGTTTTTTTCCATAGGCCTTTGATTATCCTAATGTTGCAAACTTGTTCATTTGGATAGAAATCAATAATGATTATTAAAGAGAAACCCCAATCATGGTATTAAGTTTTAAAATTTGAGTTTGTGTTTCTCCAGATCAATCACTATTAAACGATACTGCTTACTAGTATGGTTATCATGTGACTTCTACACCTTGTAGTCCTTTGTCTTATGTAACATTTCCTATACAGTGATTTACACACGTAAAATTGATTGTCTCTGTGTATATTGCTGACGACGGACACTCCATGGCTTGGACAAAAATGGCTTGTGCTTCCACTTTTAAGCATATTTGTGACATTCTGTGATTAGAAACATATCCAACTTTGTGAATTTATTTTAATGTCAATAACTCATATTATTCGTAAAATATTCACGTGTATCCATTTGTTGAATTACGTAACATAATAAGCTGTAACTGGTCCGCGAAATTCCAAACAAATACTAAAGATTGGCATGTTTTGCACATCCTGGCCACACCTCTAACTCCGCACACTGATCCAATCCTCAGGTTATTCCCGCCCTCTGTTTCTCCGCCCACAGTTCCCCAGCTTTTTTTCCCCCACTTCGACCACTGGCTACTACTAGGTCAGAATGGAGGCCTAAAAGGTCTTTAAATGTATGGTTAGTCAGGACTTTGAGGGCAAGAAACGTATCTTTAGGCTACGTAATATGAAAGCCATACTTTGTATCTATATACATGAATGTTTTTGCATGTTGCTGCCCAGACTGCCTTTTCAACGCAACTGTGATATGTTTTAATTGATATGCCCACTGTTCTATAAATACGTTCTGTAAGATAAGTGCAGGTTTTACCCACTGGTGGGCTGGGGAGTATGTAACTGCAAGGAAAGCAGAGGTTAATCTGCGTGTCTTCATTACTGTAGAGAATCTTTACTGAACCGCACCATCACATTAGAAAGTAAATCTTGCATTGGCACAGAGAACGAATGCAGGCATGGGTGCCTACGTGCACATTGCTATAAAACATATATTGCCATTTATAAATGACAAGTAGCTGAAAATATTGTGCCCCCCTTGAATGTCGAATTACTTTGAATAAACTGCACCTTCTGCTCAAATCATAGAGGACATACTTGAAATAATTCGTTTTTAATTAAAACTTAGTATAGCAGTTCTACCGTTTCAAGTGTTACTATTACTCTGTTTAATGATTCTCAGTTTATATCCTATGGAGAAAAATTGTGGAATTTTGTGTATTATCACAGAATAATGAACTTTCCCCTACGGAAATCTGAGTAAATGCTTAATTTTACCCAAAGTTTGAGGTTTGCAAGGCATTATGGGTAAGAGTTGGTAGTGGGATCCATGCCAGTCACACCACTCTGTACTTCTATGGGTGCCTAGTTTTCAGAAATGTCTGAGATTAATAGGTTACCCTGGGTCGTAGCAGAGGCCAGGTCTAAATTCCGCAACTACCCAAATCACCAAAAGTGGATCATTTTGATGTGGAACACGTTATGTTTTCACGTTGCATTTTGGGGTCTTTCCTGTTGCGAGAGCTAGGCTCAGTCACATAAGTGGGCCACTGTTTTTACTGGGAGACATATGGAACTCTTGTTGGTAATTTGTGGATGCTAATTCCAAAACTTTCCCTTAGAAATGTGAGGAGAATTTGTTATTCTAGTCAAAGTTTGAGTATTTTCAGAGTTTTTGGGGGAAGAGAAGGTAGTGGTAACCACGCAGATCAGACCACGCTGCCCCCCCCCCCGTGTGTCTAGTTTTCAGAAATGTCAGGGTTTGATATGCTACTCTGGGTAGCAGCCAAGCCTAGGCCCAATTTTCACATACACTCAAATCGCAAAAAAAGGATTATTTTGCATGCCAAAAATTTGATGTCTCCATGTGACGTTTTGGGTCCTTTGCTTTCATGGTCACTAGGCCCATCCAATCAATCAATAAATCATAGGTTTGTTGAGTGCAACTACTCACCCAATAGGGTCTCAAGGCACTGGGGGGAGGGTGATGTGCCGAACCTGATGGTTCATGACGATCTGACGAAGAGCTAGGTCTTGAGGTCCCTCGTGAACTTGGAGAGGGTTGGCGTCTGTCTGGGGTGGAGTGGGAGGGTGTTCCATGCCTCCGCCGTGAGGAAGGTGAAGGAGCGACCTCCTGTTCTGGTGTTCTTGATGCGCGGCACCGTAGCGAGGGAAAGCTGAGCTGATCAGAGGGATATTTGGGGTACGTAGAACAAGAGGCGGTGGTTCAGGTAGGCCGGTCCGGTATTATGGAGGGTTTTGTGGGCATGGGTGAGAAGCTTGAAGGTTATTCTCTTCTCAATGGGGAGCCAATACAGTGTCCACAGGTGTTGGGTGATGTGGCAGTGATGTTGTAGATTGAGGACTAGTCTGGTGGAGGCGTTCTGGACGTTCTGGAGTTTACGGGTGAGGTTCTTGTTGATCCCAGCTTAGAGAGCGTTGCCGTAGTCGACTCTGCTGGTGATGAGGGCGTGAGTGATGGTTTTCCTGTGTTTGAGGGGGATCCAATTGAAGGTCTTTCGTAGGAGTCGGAGGGTGTGGAAACAGGAGGATGAGAAAGGGTTGATTTGGCGGTCCATTTTGAGTTCGGAGTCCAGAATGATTCCGAGTTTGCTTGCATGGTCCGTCGGGGAGGGCTGGTTTCCGAGTGCGGGGGGCTACCTGGTGATGCTTTAGGCGTCGGGGTGTGGGCCAATGATGAGTACTTCGGTTTTGTCCTTGTTGAGTTGTAGGCAGCTGTTCTTCATCCACTTGGCGACTGCTTCCATTCCTTCTTGACGGTTGTGTTAGGAGACGTTGGGTTCGTTGGATAGGGAGAGGATGAGTTGGTTGTCGTCTGCGTAGGATACAATGTTGAGTCTGTGGGATCTAACGATGGGTGAAAGCGGGGCCATGTAGACGTTGAAAAGGGTATGGCTGATGGAGGATCCTTGCGGAACTCCGCAGGTGGTCTGTGCGGGATCCGAGAGGAAGGGTGGGGGTCTGACCCACTGCGTTCTGCCACAGAGGACTGATCGGATCCAGTCGAGGGCATGTTCCGGATCTCTGCATCGTGGAGTCTGCGGGCTAGAGTGCGGTGAGATACTGTATCAAAGGCTGCAGAGAGGTCCAGGAGTATGAAGGCCACAGTCTCCCCTCTGTCGAGGAGGGAGCAGATGTCATCTACTGCGGTGAGGAGGGTGGTTTTGGTGCTGTGTTTTTTCCTGAAGCCGGATTGGGAGGTGTCGAGAATGTTGTTTTCTTCAATGAAGGTGGCAATCTGACAGTTGACGGCTTTTTCAATGCACATATGTGGGGTGGCATTAGTATCGGGAGATTGTGTTGGAACACAGAATAGTAGAAGATTTGTTTTTACAACTAGGTTGCATTCCGTCTTTGGTTTCCAAATATAAGCAAGTGTGCAAAATAGCATTTAGATCATGATAGTTAGGCCTATGTGTAGTTTACAGAGTTCCGCTACACGGAACTGCGTGAAGTGACAAAAAAACTCAACAAAGCTACACGGAGATTGCGAGCAGCGGATTGCATTACCTCGCGCCGTTCGCAATGATTTTTAGTGCCCAGTGCTTGTCATGTGCTGTAAAATCAGTGCAAACTGCATCATGCACAGTGCAAGAGGGCGCTGCTTCTTTCTGCCACTCAAGTAGAAGTTCTACTCGAGCGCCAGCTTCCTCAACGCGAATGGAAGGTTTCTCAATGCGAGCGGTAGTGACCTTCTGGGACCGCCCACATTGAGAAATCTCGCAGGGAAGCATTCTAGCGCTGGATTTTCCTTTCTCGCGCTCGGCAACTTACCGTTGGCGAGCGAGGAAAAAACTTCGCTCCGCAGAGCGGAGTTTTTCGGATCACCATGAGCTCATCGGAATGCAAAAAACTCTGCAAACTCCACAAACGAAGCGGAGTTCACCGCCCAGGGCTTATGGTATAGTGGATAACCAAACATGCAGAGGTGTACAAATAACCACTGTTCCTAATCTCAGTATCTTGTGCACATTTCAGTATATTCTGCACATTAAAAAAATACAAAGCTTTCCTACATACCCGTTTTCCATTCATTAGATTTTACCATATACATGGCTGCAAGGCCAATGCACCATAAAAAATCAATTATATGCTGCAGCTCAGTTGTTGGCTCTAGGAATCTCCTTTTTTTGGGGAACCAGCCAACCCTAGACTTAATTGCAACTAGAAGACTCTAACATACGTCATGGTATTTTATTTTTGTAAGTCGGCCTTAGGTGAAACAAATTACAGGTGAAAACCTTCTCACCATCTACTACTTTTCCCTACTTCTTTTGATTTTATCGATTTGTTTCTTTGGGAAAACAATGAGCAATCTACACAATTGACCGTTTTGCTGAATTTGGACTTCATTTAGTTTTCAGAAAATTCATAGCTTCCCAAGTTCACCCAGGGGTTGCAACCTTATGGGGAGAAAGCCCGCTGAACCTTCAGTTACTCCCGGGACACAAAAGAGGGAATCATGAAGAAATCATGCACAAAGCCAGACAAATGGAGTACCTTCAATTTGAAGAAAACAAAGTCCTTCTGTTCCAATACCTGGCAATGGTGGTCCTATGGTGGAGAAGAGACCTGCAACCATTTACACAAGCACTGAATCAGAAACAGATCAGGAAGAGCAGGATCTTCTTTCATGTGTGTAGTTTAACTGACGAGGAAGTGAGAGGTTGATATTAGACCTGGAGGACAGTCTCAAGCTAGTACATACCGAGCTGCACCCTCTCTAGTGCAAGCCCAAGAAGTACATGTGGCACTAAGGAACAGTGTCACTAAGGCTAAATTAGGCAGCGGAAGTCAACCATAGGCAATTCCATTGAGTGGCAGGAGAAGCATTCCTCTGTTTTTTTCTCTGCAGTATTTATAGGTTTTTACAGTTACTCCAACCAGACCAGCTGAAGAGTCGGAATGATGCTTTTTTCATATAGGCTTTTAACCATTTGTTGTCCTCTAGCTCCTGTGCGTATGTCCTGAAAGAAGTTGTGAAAGGTTTCCTGTTTGGGCAATGCCCTTATCGCCCATGTCCACCCCTTAGATCTCACCTTCCCTATGTATTACTTAGCCCACTGTAGCCTTAGCTGTCTCGCCAGAAGTGTCCTTAGTATTTTGCTCTTTCCATAATTGGTTTGTCCCAATTTTAAGAGTGTAAATTCCGCTCAGTTTTGTTTTAGGACATTTAGTTGTCCTCTACTTATTACCAGCTTGGGGTGGGTCTTATGTGTATTTCCTAGTATTGCTAATCTGCACACAGTATCCTCCCCAATGTTGAGAACACACGGAGCTCCCAGCCAGCATGGGGAGATCCTTTTTCAGCACGGCACCCAAAACGTGAGGTGCCCGGCAGGAACTTCCCATGAAGCAAAAAGCACCGGGGAGCCACCACACATTAAGGCGCTCTATGCGCGATTCTCTTTCAAGGACAAGGGGCAAAATAGCACTCTAGGGAGAGCCCTGGGGACCACCAGCAGGGTGCAGGCAGGCCAGCCCACGCATTCTGGGAACAAAGTGTCAGTCCTGATTCCAGCCAACAGGCAGCAGATCAGCCCCCCACCCCCAGAATAATTAAGTCCCAAGGCGGTTCCTCCTGACAGTCCAGCAGCCTTCTGGTTACGAGTCCACGCAGTGTCTTCTTCAATCATGGGGTCACTGCCCCTGTACTTATAGTGCCAATGTCTTTGTTCTGGGGTAAACACCAAACACTTCATTGAGGTGCGCAACACTCCCAATCACATTGTAAGCCGAGTCCCCAGACCAACCGCAGGGGGGTGGAGCCAGCATTGTGGAAGGCAAGCACCGCCCTATTCAGGTGCAGGTGCTACTCCACCCACCACTCCAAATACAGACCAGGCCTATTCAGGTGCAAATGAAAACTCCTCCTGCTACTCTAAATTCAGCCAAGGTCTATTCAGCCTAGTACTGAGTCACCCAGAAAAGGAAGAGCACGCCTCAACCCCCCATTATGACTGGCTGGAATGAATGCACATCCCCTGTCAGTCAGAACCAGACGGACAATACACATCCAGGCAGGGCACAGAGACACATACGCACACAGAAATGGCCACTTCTAAAAGTGGCATTTCTAAAATAGTAATAATAATTTTGCTCTCATCCATAAACAGGATTTATTACTACTATTCCAAACATACCAAACATGGTCACGCTACCCCTCTCAGATCAGAAATTACCACAGAGGTACATAACAGGGAATCCCCAATGCAAATCTATGAGAGGGCAGCCTCGCAACAGTGAGAAACCAAATAGGCTGGTTGTCACTACCAGGACATGCCTCACAGTTAAGGCATATGTCCTACCTTTTACCTAAACAACACCCTGCCCATAGGGCTAGGTAAGGCCTACCTTAGGGGTGACTTACATGTAGTAAAAGGGGAGTTGGCAGACATGGCAACTACTTTCCGTGCCAGGTCACGGCGGCAGTAAATTGCTCACGCAGGCCCTGCTGTAGCAGAGGCCTTGTCCAGGTTTGAATGCTACTTCGGTGGTGGCGTAAGCAGCGCTGTAGGCTCACCAGTAGCATTTAATTTACAGGCCCTGGGTATATGGGATACCACTGTACATGGGACTTACAGGTAAATTAAATATGCCAAACAGGTGTAGACCAATTTTACCAAGATAATCAGAGAGAGCACATGCACTTTAGCACTGATCAGCAGTCGTAAAGTGCCCGGAGTCATAAAACCGCCAACGAAAGGTAAAAGAAAATACAGGGTGAAGGCAAAAAGATCTAGGATGACCATGCAAAAAGGGCCAAGTCCAACACTTCAGAATGCGCCCAATGAAGACTACTCTCAAGGTATGGGACAGCGTGATATGGGGACAGAGACTGGCAACCTTTCCCCTGCCAATCTCACCCGTACCTGACAATACACATTTCACACCAGCACTTCAGGGGAAGTCTTTAAACAGTAGAGTGGGAGATTGCAGAGCAGTATCAGATATGTTCAAAAATGGGGAAGTGAAATTATTTGAGACCTGTAGGTAAAACATTGGGGTGAAGGACGCAAGTAGAATATCTACAGTTTAGGCATTAGATACGTCACTGCCCCCAAAATATGGAATCCTAATTGCTTACATGTTACGTTTGGAATATCGCTGCTTCGTACTGCCCAGAGTGAGAGCACTACAACTGTTTAGCTTGGAAAAGGCCAAGTATAGAAACGACTGAGAAAAGTTCCTCAGATACAAGGAGGCGCTGTAATCTCTGCAAATTGTGTAAACTGTGTAACACGACGAATGCAGTCACAAGACTCTTGGAAAAGGCCAGCAGCGGAGCAGGGAGGTATGGTTGAAGACTCAAGATTTAGTAATTGTTCTAGAAGCAGGGCCCCTGGCACTATGCGACTGTGCGTCTGTGGCGCTGTTTCGCATAGGCATGAATGTGCCACATTTGCCACATAATCCATCATCTGCTGAATAATATGCAGATTTTAACAAAAGAAACTGTAGTTTCTCTTCTAGCTCAAACGATTTAAAAGTTACTATAATCGCAGCAACTCGTGTCGCTGTGCAGTGGAAGGCCCTGTGCAAACATTGACTTGTCACCTTTCTGTTCCCTTTTGACATATTTAGATGTTACAATGGTGCAACCTATGCCCAGACAGTATTCATCATCATCAAAATATCTTTATTCGGATATTGAAACATCCAAGAAAAGAACAATACATTTACACATTTCACAATACAATAATGTGAACAAATAATCTTAAAATAATTAAAATAAGTCATTTCTGCAAGGTCTGTCCGGGGCCTTAATAACAGGATTACACGGGAAAAAAGGCTGCGCATTCATAGAGTTTTAAAGTGCAGGGTGCTAACATCTATAAGGTACGAGATACCAACACATTAAAATTATTTAAAATGCATGATCATAGCCAGTTTAAAACAATACTTTATAAAATAAGCTATAACATATTAAAACATCATAAACCACCCCAAATACGCTGTACCATACAATTCATAATTTACATACATCCTCGGTAATGTCTACTGTTGTGTGCAGAATATAAACAAATTTTAAGAGGGAACTTTTAATCATAGAACCCAACCCTCTGTGACCAACAAGCAAAGTTGCTTACACCTCACATCTAGACTTCCTTAATTTTGCAGCTAATCTTAAAAAGTTCACGGTGCAAAACAAGGTAAGGGGTTCCAAGGAGAGTTTCAGGTATAAGAGTGCTACCCTAACTTGGCTAAATTTATTCACTCTTAGGATGGTTTTTAATAAAACTGCCCGCGGGTATTCATATAATGGACAAAAGAATACAAAATGGAGGGTATCCTGCGGAGATCCCAGATCGCAGCCGCATGGACCCTTTGATCCAATATCTCTTGTGAACTCTGCAGGGACAGCTAAGATGTGATGTAAAAGATCCAGTCTGAATCTGGTCATTAAAAATCTATCATTTGTATTATATATCTGCGCCAGGTAAGGTTCTAAACCTGGAACAGATTTCGTTAATATGTGTGATCGCACTGACCCTTTCAGTATTTCACTGTCTTCCCGGGCGCAGGCTAGACGCCTGAGGTATTCTGCTTTTATAACTACTTTTAACTGGGGCGTCAGGGACGTGGGCTCATCAAAACAACTAGCAAAGCCCAGCCACTTCAGCGTATCCTTCACATATTTGAGCCACGGTATCCTATGTCCTTTGTCCCTATTTATACAATCTTTGATTATTTTTCTACTTAGACTAGCCTCAGGGTTGGTCCAAATTTTAATCCAACACATTATTGGTTTAATGCTTAGTCTATCAGTAATGTAAGGGAGCCCTAGCTCCTCGTGAACAATGTGGGCCGGGATACTTTGAGGGACTTGCAGAATCCTTCTAAGAAACTTATTTTCCTCCAGTTGTATCATGGAAGTGTTTCTGAATCCCCAAACCTCACTCCCGTACATAATTTTGGAGCAACAGATTGCGTTATATAAATTCAATATTTCGTTCAGTGACCAGCGGCCTAATCTCGTAGCTCGATTCATAATTGAGCCCCTTGTACTCGACTGTTGTTTACATTTTTCTGAGATTAGTCTGTTAAAATTGAGGTGTCTGTCGAAAATTATCCCTAGATAATTAAAGACCTCGACCTTCTCTAGTTTGTGGCCCCCAATTTTAAAAATAAAATTCCTCGTTGGTCTTTTTCCTGCTTCCATGACGTATGATTTTGTTAAATTGGGAGATAGGTCTAAATTTGCCATAAACCCACAGAAGCCATCAATAAGAGACTGCAGTCTCTTATTGATGCGTGACAGGAGTACTGCGTCGTCCGCGTATAAGAGGACAGGTATGCTTCTGTTGCCCACTCTAGGACAATCTACCCCCAGCTCTCCAAGTGCTTTGACCAAACCATTTATATATAGCGTGAATAAAAAGGGCGCCAGGATGCAACCTTGTCTCACACCCCTAGTACATGAGAAATGGTCAGTGAGGTTCCCCTCATTACTGTATCTGACCTGGGCTGTTGTGTTCATATGTAATGTTTTTAAAATGAATATCAAACCTGGATCGACCCCTAACAGCTCTAAAATCTCCCACAACTTTTCCCGGTTAACCCGGTCAAAAGCTGCTGTCAGGTCCATGAAGGCTAGAAAGACTGTCCCCTCGCCTGCCACGGTGTACTTAGCCACCAGGTTGTATAGATTAAGGCATTGGTCCGAGGTAGAACGGCCCATTCTAAAACCATACTGGGTATCGGTAATGATTTCATTTTCCTCTGCCCAGTCCATTAGGCGGTTTAGGATTACCTTCCCTAGAACCTTTGCTGACACGTCAATTAGTGAGATCGGGCGATAACATTGAGGGTCGCACTTGTTGCCCTTTTTAAATAGGGGAACAATGCTAGCAGTTGACCAAGACCTGGGCATTCCCATTTCAACTGCCGTGTTAAAAACTCTGGTGAGTATAGGTGCCCACAGGTCGACCTGGGACAAAAATAAGTCGGGGGGGATCCCATCCGGTCCTGGGGCCTTATTCCGTGTCAGGGCGTGTATTCCATCTTTGATCTCACCCACTGTAAACTGCGACCAAGAGCTTGGTAAAATGCCCACATCTGTAATTTGTCGGGCAATGGTGCTGCCATGATTATACAGATTCTTAAAATGAGAGTCCCATGCTTCAGGCAGGACATTGCAAGCCACCTTCTCATTATTCGGTGCTTGGAAACTGGGGTCATTAATCACCTTCCAAAATCTCGACATATCTCTCTTCTCAGCTGCCTCCCTCAAATTCTCCCAGGCCTCGTAGTGGATAGTGTATTTCCTCTTTTTTATGGCCAGTTTGTTTTGGGCTCTGCATTCCACTATCCTGCTCCTATTCTTAGGTACCGTTTTGAGTGCCTGTTTCAATTCTTTTTGGGCTCTGGAGCATGCTTTGTCGAACCATTTTGGTGAGAGATTAGACATAGGCGATGATTTGGCCCTCAGTAACCTGTCAATGTCCCTTGCCATGCTTTCAAAAGCACTTATCAGTTCTTTACCTTCAACTTCCTGGTTTAAGCACTTCCATATCCCACTTTCTGAGGATGCAATGAGTCTTTTATAAAATGCTTCCCCATCTATGTTGGTCCAGCGTATACGCCTGCCCTGGTCAATTGCTTCCAGTGTTCCCCTCATCATCCTGGTCCTTGCCTGCGTAGGTAAATCCAAAACCCTCAGGGACAACACCAAATGGTTATGGTCACTAAAAATACTGATTTCTATACTAAAATCTATGATCTTACATTTAAAACAATGTGACACAAAGATAAAATCAATAATTGTATCCCTGCCCCTGCCTTTAAAAGAGGGATTAATGGTATTAAAGTTCCTGGGTTTGATTAAGTCCATCGTGGGGGCTAAATCATATGTGCCCAGGATTTTACTTAGTTCGCTGCCTTCCATTGTGTGCTCTAAGTGCCAATCCTTTATAGACGGACAAGAGTCCCATTTTCCCCCTCCCCATTTCAAATACGGGCATTGGTGACAGTTAAAATCGCCCACTAAAATCAGATTTGGGGGGCTATTTCCCCTAACGTGCAAATCTGCCAATCTGTCCTTGAGCTCGTTCAGCCTCTGCATTGATTGGCCCGCATTATAGAAATTTATCAGAACAAATTTTAAGCCCTTCTTGCAATAACTGATACCCTGGATATTGTCCGAGCTCCAGCCCAGGACATCCCAAGACCCTTGTAGGGAGAGAGACACATACGTTATTAAACCCCCTTTAGCTCTTCCCATTGTAGATTTTCGGGCGGGAACAAAAAACATTTTATACCCCTCTAGGTGCGGGGCACTGCTGTCCGTCTCCCACGTTTCCTGTAGGCAGATAATGTGGAATTTTTGACTGAAATCCAACCATTCCTTATTTTTTAATTTGGTTGAGATCCCTGCGATGTTCCACGATACCCCCCTAAGTTCCTCAGCCTCATGGTTTATCTCTCTCCTAACTGGGATAGCCTGTGTTTGAGGAGAAAGTCCTGCTAGACAACTCGTTGCCAATACAATACTCTTGTCTGGGGGGTTAAGCAAAACCTAATTTGGGTGGATATCGGATGAAGGAGGATTCCCCATGGGACCCACAATATCCCTTAGCATTGGGCTAGCTGGGGGAGGGGGAATCTCCCTGTTCTCGCCTTGGGCCAGTCAGTCTAGTTCGTCCATCACTGCCGCATCAAGTAACGGAATAAACCTGTTTGATACTGAACCCAGTCTGTTGGCCCTTATGTTGGGAATTTCCCCTCTTCTACGTGTCACTTGGCCTGACTCTTTTGAATAGTCCCTATAAAAAAAGTTCAGGGGGAGCATCTTTATGGTCGTCCCTCTGTCAAAAACCCCGTAACTGGAATTAAGCAATTCTTTAACCAGCTCTGGGTGTCTGAAATTAACAATGACGCAGTCTCCTGCAAACTTTTTCTCTAAGGGACCAACCCAGGCTACCCTTCTTGCCATAAGGATGTGGCTACTCTGTAACTTAAACTCCTTCACATTGTTGTACATCCAATGATTGACCTTATTTATCAGGGAGCTTGTGGACTCTTCTCTATCCTGGTTATGGGCTGGAACCCCCGCTAAGACTATCGTGTAGGGACAAGAAGCTGGGGGTAAATCCAACGTCTGCAGCCCCGGTGTACAATGCACCTGATCATCTAGGGAGCTGTTGGCTGCTACACGCCCTTTTTTACTACCCTCATGTTGTAATCTATGGGGCACAATAGTAGAGGGAGTGCCTTTATCCTTACTGGAAGTGGGATCAACACTCCGCTTATTTCCTGCCAACCTGCTTCTGTTTCCACACGGACTGACAGGGCAAGGTACAATCCCTAACCCTTCATGTCTCGAACTCAGTGGGGGCACTGGGGGTTCACCGCTATTCTGTTCTAGGAGCCTGCTAACTTTCTCCTCAATTCTCTTTATATGTTCCACTATGGGAGCCAAATGTTTAAGAAAAATGGCTTCCAAATTGGCCTCTAATGTTTTCATTATCTCCCGCGACCATTCCGCCCCATTTATAGGAGAGCGAATTTCATGGTATTGGCAAGTTGACCTGTTTCTCCCGTCCTCAACAACTTTGGGATATTTTCTAGGCCCACCTCTTTTCGCTTTATTATCTATTCTATTTTTGTTGGTCCCGTTGCTTTGTGAGATAACCGTGGTCCTTGTGACCTCTGAGGCAGCAGTTTCTAGGGGAGAAACTGGCACCAATAACGCTTTTTTTGAGCGGGTAACCACATCCCTTTCCCTCCTTATTAATGCATTGGGCTCCCTCTCCCCTCCAGGTGTAATACCCTCCTGCTCTTGGACTCCCTTTGCCCCAATGCCCGATGTTTCTACCACCAAATTTCCTTCCAATCTCACAGGGGAGAGTTCATGTTGGTGAATGGTGTTTACAGACCCCTCCAAAATCAGTGACTCTTGTTCCCCACATACTGGCGTGTTAATATGGACTTGTGCCGTGGTAACACGCTGGGTTACGCCATGGACAGGGAGTCCCTGACTTGCTAGGGTACTTACCTCTGGCGTGACACACTCAGCTATTGTCCCCAGCGACTAACGTTTATGTGCCAGAAGGGAATCAAGGGACAGCCTACGCTCTGTTAGCTGTATTTCGTGGGTCAACAGGGATTCAGCTCGTGTAATAAATGCATCCAGAGTTCCCTTTACTCCACCCCCTAATCTACTTGGAGTTTTTTTGGTTTTCCCCATGTCGCAGCTTCAGGCTCACAAACTCACAAACTTATATTGTCGTGTATCCACTTCCTTGGCCTACCAAATCTCAAGAAGACACTTGGGACTGACCCAGGGAAAAGTTACAATGGGTGCTAACCAATGCTATCAACCCACGTTAACAGCCTGAAACACAAATAGCAATGCACCTTGACAGGCCCCCTACTGGCAGTTTCAATACCTGTGTCTGGGGCTCAATGTGCCAAACATTGGGTAGCCCTCGAGCCCCCTCCCTTGACTTGTCTCGACAGTCCTCTTGTGGATACGGCGCTGCAATTAACAGTCTTGTTTCGGGAACCAAGAGAAACGGCCCAGCCCGGCCTCCCTCAGCCCCTGACGGCCACAGACGGCCCGCCCTTTGCCCGGGCTTAGCCCGGCACCGCCCGCGCGCGTCCTCTCAAATTTAAGCGCCTCCGGGCGCGCTGGTAGGCGGGACCAGGAAGTGCCGCCAAGGACTCTGGGGGCTGTAGTCCCCCCCCACAGCGGCCAGCGAAGGTAATGGCGGCGGGGGAGACCACAGCGTCACCAACCCAGGAGAGATGCCAGGAATTGAGCAGAGGGTCAGGTGAGTTCAGCAGGTTCCGCAAAATGCCCCCGCTCCACCGAGGGAGCCTCTCAAATTTAAGCGCCTCCGGGCGCGCTGGTAGGCGGGACCAGGAAGTGCCGCCAAGGACTCTGGGGGCTGTAGTCCCCCCCCACAGCGGCCAGCGAAGGTAATGGCGGCGGGGGAGACCACAGCGCCACCAACCCAGGAGAGATGCCAGGAATTGAGCAGAACGTCAGGTGAGTTCAGCAGGTTCCGCAAAATGCCCCCGCTCCACCGAGGGAGCCTCTCAAATTTAAGCGCCTCCGAGCACGCTGGTAGTCGGGACCAGGAAGTGCCGCCAAGGACTCTGGGGGCTGTAGTCCCCCCCCCCCCCACAGCGGCCAGCGAAGGTAATGGCGGCGGGGGAGACCACAGCGTCACCAACCCAGAAGAGATGCCAGGAATTGAGCAGAGCGTCAGGTGAGTTCAGCAGGTTCCGCAAAATGCCCCCAGACAGTATTAAAAAGTGTAAAAGTGTCAAATATTCAAATAATACTTTCACAAAAAGTGACACATTATACTGCACAATTTGCCTTCTCTAGCTGCATAATTTAGTCAATGCTGCCACATAACTTGGTCCTTCCTTGCCGCATAATTCCAGTGGCTCATTCATTATACATGCCTATGTTTAAAAAAATCAATAAATGAACTTGAATTAAAAATGATTTTCGCTGTAAAGTACCATTGATGGGAGACGAGAAGGAGGTTGTGGAGTGTTGAATAAAACATAGTGCACAAGTTCCACCCTGTTTCAGGCAGATTGATTGTGAGTTCTAGGTCTATTTTTACTTTGAATCCTGGGCATTTGTGTGACTGTATAGCACATTGTTGCATAAGTTGAATGCCTGGATGTCATGCAGTGGAATTGTGTAATTATTGACGAGTTGCGGCCACTTCACAAAGGTTAAAATGGCCAGCTCTCAATGTGGGATCACAAATTGTGAAAGAGGGCACAGATCTTGTCATGGGGCTTCAAGCAGTAGTGTGTCTGGTGGCAAAAATCGTTGGAAAGAAATTGAGGTGAGGACTCAGTTGCAGGGCTCAGTGATATTTGAGTTCAAGGGGGAGAACGAGCACCACAAACACTTTGAAGTGGGTTTTCTTCTCTAGTCTGAATTATAAGGCATGAGTGTAGCCAAATGCATGTTCAATATGCAGAAAGAGACAATTGAAAATGGCAGCTAAATCTGAATTTGAGGTGCTTGCTCAATAAAATGTTTACCAATTTTGAAACATATCTTCTCCTCATACAGAAAATGTAAACTAAATTTCAATTCAATGACCTCTTTCTAAGTAGGGCCACACAATTGTACTCAAGTCAAGTCGTATGGCACAGTGAGCACGGACCCCACGTCTGAGCAGACCCATCGTACTCCGGGCGTCTACTGCAAAAACAAAAGCATTGGCATAGCCAATAGGTCTCACCTTTGGGACCTTATAAGTGTTTATCCATGCAACAGTTAATGTTGTTCCAATAAGGATATTGTGCTGCATAACTAAATACTTATAAGGTCCCAAAGGCGAGACCTATTGGCTATGCCAATGCTTGTTTCTTTTTCTGGTCTCCTCTTTATTCCCATATGTCACCCGGTGTCCCCTTCGCTCTGGTAGCAGCAGATAGACGACCACAGCAGCTTATTCTTTGTGAGCCAAGCAAGCTTCACGCCTGCCTCTGGCGAGATGGCTGGCTCTGACCTGTCCCTGGTCTCTTGGGAATAGCGAACCAAAGTAGAGCCAGGCTCAGCATCACAGGTCCTGCCCTTTCCTTCCCCTTTAAATGACAAAACCTGTTAAACACAGAACAGCCTTGTCCATGAAATCTAAAAAAGTGTTTTTTCTTTGCAACCAATGTACAAATCTGCATCTCATTGAAGACCTGTAATCTCTGTCAACTTTTATTGGGTGTCCAAATCCTCTTTGTGTTGCTAATCTTCTTCACTACAGTCATTGTTATTGCCTAGGCTCCTAATCCTAGGTGCTTTGTACAGGACGTTTTAGATTCTTTTGAAGTTTTCATGTTGTATGGATTATTTTAAGTTGCACCACCACACATTTATTGAATGTCAGTGTATTTGGATCCTTGCAAGACGAGAGGATGTAGGGGAGAGAGTGTGAGGAATGACAGACAGGAGGAGAGAAATCGACAGACGAGTATGTGAAGGGAAGAGAGAGAGAGAGAGAGGCGACAGACGAGAGGATGTTGGGGAGAGAGAGTGAGGAGTGACAGACAGGAGGAGAGAAAGTGGCAGACGAAAGAGTAAAGGGAAGAGTGAGAGATGGAGGGGTGGCGAGAGGAGAGGAGAGGCGAGAACGAGTGAGGTAGGGAGGGAGGCTGACAGGCAGGAGGAAGAGGACGGAAAGTGACCGGGGAGAGGGTGGCCATGCCGCAGGCTGGGAGGACCTGCCCAGGTGAGGAGCCCGCGGGGTGGGCTCTGTGGGGCTGAGGGAGCCCGGGGAGGAGGAGGAGGGCATCACCCGCCTCTGCTCCTCTATTTCCAGACACAATCGCAGGGTAATTTGCGAATACTGGCACATGCCGTGCGGAAGGAAGTACCACATCTGCTCCGGGAAGGGGGTGGGGGGAAGCGGGGGGCAGAGTGAGAGTGAAAGGAATAAACTAGGAGAGAACAGCGGTGAATAGGGAGTGGGTAGTAGAAAGCTGGAAAGGGCGAGGGACAGTACAGAGACGAAGGGAAAAAAGCACAGAAAGAGGCCACTAAAAGAGACGCCGGCTAGAATCGGAAAGAGCTGAAAAAGGGAGATAAAGTTAAAGATAAAGGGGCCACACCAGGAAGTTCAAAAACACAACAGCTGATGTTTAAATGAAAATAAACGAGGGGCGAAAAGAAGATGAAAGGGAGAGATTCAGAATGTAAAACAAAGAAAGCTGACCTCAAAAAGAGAGCGGAGGGACAGAGAAAGAAAAGATAGAGATGGAGGGAGAAGAAGGGACGAGGAGAGACAACGGCGGTGGAGAGTGGGAGGCAGACACAGAGACGGAGGCGGCGCGGGAGAAAGAGAGAGTGAGAAGGACAGCCAGGGAGTGAGATAAAACTGCGGCGGTCTGCGCTAGTGATGGAGAAACAAAGACATCCCCAAAGAAAAAGGAGGAGACCGGAAAAAATAGAAATAAGCGTGAGAGTGCGTGGCCCGGCCCGTACCCGTGGTGCATGCGTGCACGCACAGTCTTCTCTTTTTGGAAGCACATACTTGTGCTTGTGGCGCGCCCCTGCGCTGTCCCGCAAGGTGGATGCCCCCACAAGCACGAGTATGTGCTTCCAAAAAGAGCAGAGCGACGGCTAAAGGTCCTCCTATGCAACGCCTGCGCGCTGTGTAGGCGAGACCTAAAAAGGTGTTGCTTGTGTTCCATTTCAGGGCGCACATGGCCTGTCAGTTTTGGCTGAACTGTTCCTACTGAAGCAGGGTCAAGGCTGATTTGCGTATGGCTGGGTACAAACTGAGGTGGCATGGTACGCAACAGAACGATGGATTGGATTGCTTCTCCAGGCGATTGCCAGTGGCTAGACTTATTGCAAACATTCCTCCAATCACCTTTTGTGTGTTTGGTGTACAGGCCAGTATGGCCAGACTTGGATCTTGTGCTCAGTGTGCCACAGGAACCAAACTACACCCAACTGGCGAGAACCAATCAGGTGAAAGCGATCTTGGGTTGCTTATGTTCCAGTAAAAGGAGGATCTGTCTTGGAAGTTTGTGCTGGACTGTTCCTATTGGAGCAAGACAGATTTGCATATGGCTGGGTCTATCCTGAGGTGGCATGGTAGGGAAAAGAACATGGGTTGGAATGCTACCGTGAGTGTTTGCCAGTGGTTAGACTTATTGCAAGGGTTCATCTCATCACCTTTTGTGTATTTGATTTTACTACTAGGAATGGCAGTGATTTACTGTGCACTTTTCCGCATCTTGTAGGGCACCCTCCATGTCGATGATTGAAGAGAAAACCAACATTCCAGAATGTGTGGAGCAGGAAAAAGCAAGGACACCAAAGCAGAGGCCTAAAAGGTAAAATGTGTGAAATGGCTCCTAAATGTGTTGTGAGAACAATCTGGGTGTCTGTATAACATGCATTATTTTACTGATTCGTATTTGTTCTTTTCCTCAAACACTCTCTTCCCACTTGCTAGAATCCAAAGTGCATTACTTAATTCGCACATTTTACAGAAGACATATAATAGCCATGATGAGAGGGTATTACATTTATGATTGTATTGGCTCCTAGGTTTTCCCCCAGTCCATTGTAGAGATGCGACTGCTAACTGCATGGCCTATGCATGGATGTATGTCGTTACAACGCACACTTTTACAACGCATGCACTTACGACGCATTTTTTACAACGCAAAATCCATTACAACGCACTACACTTACAACGCATGACACTACAACGCATTTTTAAAAACTACCTTTACAACGCATTCCATTACAACGCCTACTACCTTTACAATGCATACCATTACAACGCATAATATTAAATTGCATTTAAGGTAAGTATTAGATAGTATAGGGGTAAAATCTCCTTTTCTAACTCCAGGGGGTGCAACAGTAGGGTAAGTGTGGGATAGTATAGGGGTAAAAATTACTATTCTAACTCCAGGGGGTGCAACAGTAGGGTAAGTGTTGGATAGTATAGGGGTATAAATTACTATTCTAACTCCAGGGGGTGCAACAGTAGGGTAAGTGTTGGATAGTATAGGGGTAAAAATTACTATTCTAACTCCAGGGGGTGCAACAGTAGGGTAAGTGTTGGATAGTATAGGGGTAAACATTGCTATTCTAACTCCAGGGGGTGCAACAGTAGGGTAAGTGTTGGATAGTATAGGGGTAAAAATTGCTATTCTAACTCCAGGGGGTGCAACAGT
Organism: Triturus cristatus; assembly: GCF_964204655.1. NCBI lineage: Eukaryota > Metazoa > Chordata > Amphibia > Caudata > Salamandridae > Triturus > Triturus cristatus. The sequence continues at coordinate 354,596,625 of NC_140594.1, forward strand.
AGGGTAAGTGTTGGATAGTATAGGGGTAAAAATTACTATTCTAACTCCAGGGGGTGCAACAGTAGGGTAAGTGTTGGATAGTATAGGGGTAAAAATTACTATTCTAACTCCAGGGGGTGCAACAGTAGGGTAAGTGTTGGATAGTATAGGGGTAAAAATTGCTATTCTAACTCCAGGGGGTGCAACAGTAGGGTAAGTGTTGGATAGTATAGGGGTAAAAATTACTATTCTAACTCCAGGGGGTGCAACAGTAGGGTAAGTGTTGGATAGTATAGGGGTAAAAATTACTATTCTAACTCCAGGGGGTGCAACAGTAGGGTAAGTGTTGGATAGTATACGGGTACAAATTACTATTCTAACTCCAGGGGGTGCAACAGTAGGGTAAGTGTTGGATAGTATAGGGGTAAAAATTACTATTCTAACTCCAGGGGGTGCAACAGTAGGGTAAGTGTTGGATAGTATAGGGGTAAAAATTACTATTCTAACTCCAGGGGGTGCAACAGTAGGGTAAGTGTTGGATAGTGCAGTGTAATATTATGCGTTGTAATGGTATGCGTTGTAAAGGTAGTATGCGTTGTAATGGAATGCGTTGTAAAGGTAGTTTTTAAAAATGCGTTGTAGTGTCATGCGTTGTAAGTGTAGTGCGTTGTAATGGATTTTGCGTTGTAAAAAATGCGTTGTAAGTGTAGTGCGTTGTAAAAGTTGCGTTGTAAAGGTTGTTCCCCCCTATGCATATGAGGTTATATATACATCAAGAAAAAAGTTTTCCTTCTAAAACTCGCGCTGAACTCCAAGTTTCAAGCTGCCCTTGCATAGGCTCACCATCCTCTGCTGAGGTCTGTCTTTCTCTATGATGTTCGATCTTTAATTCTTTCTGAGATTCGCCTAATTTTCAGCTTTCGTTGCACATATAGAGTGTTCTCTGTCGTCCATTGTAACCTCTTCCTGTTCCTCTCTTAGGGAACTGTTCCAACATGCTGGAGGGAGATGAAACTGCTCTTAAGTGGTTACAATTTGAGAATTTGCCAGGAAGCCAGCACCACCTATGAGTGCTTGCCTGCGGCATCGCAGCGCCGCACCCTAGTTCCTTTTCTTCTGCCGACTGGTGTTGACTGCCTTGAACAAGCATGCTTGGCCCATTTGAATATTTATTAGGGTGGCTTAATGAATGCTGCTTTTTACATTGATTGCAAATCTTGAGAGATATATGAATAAGGGATGTGGCTGTAATTTGCATAATTGTAGGCTTTTTGGTTGGATTAGCAAGCGCCATGCTTAAGAAATGGAGTTTAGTTGTTTCAAGATGGTACAGCTGTATCTGCTATTTTCATTGGTGGCACTGTTAAACATTAAATCTGGTCTTTACAGAAACCATTTTTGGAGCCGGCCTTTACTGTAATAACCTGCTTCTATATCGCAGCCCTGATTGACTGGAGCAGGTCCTCCGTATCAAAGTTGTTGAGCATTGTTTTGTTAATCTACCTGAATTTTTGTTTAGAAGGGTTCACTGCATTCATTCACTGTACTTTTCAGGTCTTTGGGTCAAAGAAAATGAGACCCCAGCAATGGAAAATAATTCCTCTTCCATCGAATTTGCTGTTTTTACCACAATGTTGAAAAATAGTAATAGGGGAAACACGTAATTCGTTTTAAAAAAAAGGCAATGTAAATAAATGGAACGGAAGCATTGGAAGAGCAAAAGATACAAAAGAACAGGATTAACGCATCCAATGAGATGACGAGTGCATTCCCTTCTACAGGGTCATCAGGCCAGACTTGGGAACCAAAAGTAGGCCTTGTAAAAATTCTCAAACCAGCCCTGCTCGCTTAGTCTCCTGCGCAATCTCGCTCTCTCCACTCTCTCTCCGTTTTCCTCTTGGGTCGCTTTCTCTCTACCTTACCCGTCCCTCTCCCTCTCTCTCTCTCTTGAAGCTTGCCGTGACTGCTGCAATTTACATTGCGGATTTGCAAAAAGTGGCAGAGGCACCAGGCACAGCCCTGGTTCTTCAAAACTGGCCTCCAGGAGCGCCAGCCTTTTGGGGCTATTTCTGGTGGAATAAAAGGCCTGTCCAGCCTTCCGAGTCACCGCTTGCCCTGTTATCAGCCTGGGACCAATAGTGTTCTAGATCTTCCACGAGACATTTGTGGTTTCAGACAGTTTCATTCCTCCCAGCATTCATTTCGGGTACAGTCCCAAACTCCGGATTGTAAATGGTAAGTGCTTCTTCAGTATAGGTTCCGTCTTTCTTCACTGCGTTGGGTTTACCACGCCTGCAAACTTTTTTCTCACCCGAATGTAGTTACATGCCTCTTAATTCTGCAAGACTTCCATCATACCTAGATACACAGCTTCTGGTTTCTTAGCAACCTTCAGCGAGTAAACCGAAGGTCTCACCTTGGCTGAACAGCAAGAGAGTCAATGGAGACAGACACAGCTCACCCTCACAGAACCAACTGTTCCAAGGCATTGATCAAAAAATATCCGCAGGTATTGAAAAGTTGGCACTACCTCAAATCGTACATTATTATCTGAGTGCCAATTACATTTGAATGGTTTTGCCGAATTATCCGAATAGAGATCCTCCCAGGTTGACCTTAAGATCATTGACAGTCGAATACACTGGCAACTTATCAAGAGCAACTCAATTGCGGTGTGCTCAAGACAACATGATCGGCGTAACAGATGGCTATGATGCACTAGTGACCAAAACCAGGGGGTTGTGTCTGAACATTCAAGGAGGCATTGAGGTCACATAACAAGATGGTAAAGAGAGAAAAATCAAGGCTTGCAAACAGAGGGACCCAAAATATGTCTTGCAAGATGCAACTGATAAGAGAGCTCCACAATGAGAACAGTTCCTCCTGACTGAGCAAGGGCCAGCATGTATACACTAGACACCAACGAGTATTGTACGATTGGAAATGACTATGAAAAGGATGTATGGAAGTGCCATGAGCAGAACATGTGTCAAAGGGAGCAGAATTATCAGGCACAGTCGGCCTTTGAGTGAAATCGTGATATTTGGAGAGCACACAAGAAGGTTGCTGTGAATTCAAATCAGACAAGGCGTGACACAGTTGCATTAGTATTTTGTTAGTCTATCTCTACAGTGATGCATCTATATCTGTTTGTGGTGTCACTTGGATTGAATCTGGCCATGTCAGATTGAGCAGAAGTATTGTTGTTGCCCTTGTGACTGGAGATTGAGGGCGCTCCATTGATTGACTCCCTTTCAGTAGCTTGGCCATCGCAGATGGTAGTACAAAAAACACGGCTGTTTTTATTTTCGATTTTCAAGATCTCGATAAATTTGAGGCAAGGCGTTGGAGGTGAGGATGTGTGAGTAAAAATGTGTTCGAATGAGTAGCATGAAGATCTCTGTGTTGTTTTGCCCCTTTCATTCTCAGATGACACAAAGGAGATTAGAGTGGCTTCAGTATCAGGAGGGCTAGGTTACAGCAGGTTAGCCAATGGTTTGTTGCTAATGATGCATTGAATGATTGGACATCCTTGATAATATGCACTTCATCAATAGTTGAACTTATGGCTGGCTACTTTATGTATGTATGCATCACGCATGTGGCCTTAGCATTACCTATATGATTAATATTCTGCTACAGGTCCGAGTTGTATACTCAATCTAATGTGTTTGTGAGCATGCCAAAAAGTGGAATTTACCAATGCCTAAAACTCAGCGCGGGCACTTGAGTTCAGTCTAACATTATTAACTTAGAGCGACAATGTGATGCAAGAAATGGCAACAAAATAATAAAACAGCTTATTTCACATCGATGGGGTGGTGTCCCCATTCACATGATGGTATGATTACCCACAGTGGTGCTGGAACAATTTTCAGAGTGGCTGTGATCCCATCAATGTTGCATCACTGACATTTTAGGGATTGTGAGAATCCCAAGTGTCACACAAAGTTCAAGTGTAACAAATGAGCCACACCCATTCAGAAGGAGAGTGGTAAGGGTGTGGTATTAAGCCAGTGGTACCTTGTGGAGTAGTGCACTGTCGAACATATATTTCTAAAGCATGGAGTAGTAGGACATTGGGGCAGATTTATGTTTGACTTGCGCCTCATTTACGCCGCCGTTGCGACACTTTTGTGACGCAGTAGCGGCGCAAATCCTGCGCCATGGTGCGGGGTATTTACAACGTGACGCATCTCCCAGATGCGTCACGTTGTAAAGCCCTGCGCCACATGTAGGCGTTCCAGGGCAGGTGGGGGCGTTCCAGCGCAGGAACACCTCCTAAAAGTGGCTGAGTGAAATCTACAAGATTTCACTCAGTCACTTTTGAGCCCATGCTGCGTCAAAACCCTGCGCCTGCTTGAAGCAGGCGTAAGGATTGACGCAGCATTGTGAAGATAGGGCCCCCCAGAGCATTGCTGGAGCTGCGTCGCGCTTGCGACGCAACTCCAGCAATGCGTCACTTTTACGGCACAGATGCGTGACGCATCTGTGCCGTTTTTGCCCTATGGTGCGCCGCATTATAAATGCGGCGCATCCATGGTGGCGGAGCTGGGGCGCAAAATAACTGGCGCATCCCTGCTGATATGCAGGGATGCGTCAGTTATTATAAATATGCCCCAAAGTCTTTTACTGACAGTACATCTTCCATTAAAATAGGCACTAAGTTTGCACAGACATGCAGTTTGAGTGACTAAACTGTAGTACAAAAACGGTAATGTGTGGAAATCGAGTTTCTCAAATATTTATAATTTGAGCCTCACCAAGAAAAGTGCCTTGATTTATTATCTCTGTTTCAAAAAAATCTTTGCTTCCATTATGTTTCAGAATTGCAAAACAATCTGCTTCATTTGGGCTTTTCTACCTGCTGATATATTTTGTACAGTTTATGTACAGCTGTTTAAAATGTATTTTGTGCTAAAAAACAGTTGACACCCTACAGCTTTTCTTTTCAAACTTCCTGTTCCTCAGCAATATTGTCACATAGTTCACTTTACAAAATCCTCTCATTACATTGGGAGAAAGAAAAGCAAACCCTGATCTTGTTAAAAAAATAAGCAGGAATTGGACAGAAGACAGATTGACATTTCGCCTCTGTCTTTGAACGCACAGCTTAATGTGACACAAACTTTAAACGTTTCTTTATTGCTCAGTCACCTTCTGAACTCCAGTATGGTTATTTCGATGGTGCTATGAACCCCCTCTACCCAGCACCCCTACTTACAGCCCCTGGCAACACCAAGCTCTGATCAAACAGTCTCTGCAGCAGTGTCAGTCTAAGGCTTCCTCTTGTAAAGTACAGCTAAGGCAGGAGATAAAGTGATGAGGCAAGGTAATATGCAACTTTACCTGCGATATTGAAAAGCAACCCAAGACAACTGAGGTGACTTGCAGTGATTACTAGGAGGGGAAGCAATAGCCAACACAGTCATGTCCCGAGTACAAAGAGTATTCATTAAATAATTTGAGCACTAAACATTTTCTGTATGTTTTCATATTGCATAAGAAAGGTTTGTGGTAGGCCTACAAGGGCAAGAGGAAGCCCAGCGCTCTTAGCGGTGGTACCCCTACCCGGTCACCCACCCCAAATTCCAGTTATGGAGACCACGGGTGTTATTATGAAAGAGTAAAGTCTGCAGTCTGTTGGCTGCTATCACTTACAAGTGACCGGTCATAGTTTTATTTTTTGTTCTACATTCACCTGTTGAACATTCAGTGGTATCACCATCAATTAACCCGGCATACCAGGTGGCCATTCACTTCTGGTAGCTATGCCTGAGTTACTTAGACACGACAGGTGACCCTTAACTTACAGAGGTTGTGCTTCAACTGTTCCCAGCTAACAAAAAACATGTTTCATTATCAATGTAGTGTGCCAGGCTCCCCCCCACTTCCAATAGCCATACCTCAGTTTGTCAGAGAAACCAGATAAACCTTCCATTCTGGTGGCCTTGCTTCAATGTTCACCATCTTACAAAAGCCATGGTTCATTACTTTCAGTCAGTCAGGCTTGTCAAGTGGTCATCAGTTTCCAATAGCGGTGCCCCATTCGGTCAGGGGCAATGGGGAACCTTTGCTTCTGGTGGATGTGCTTCAGCAACAACAGTTGTATAGCAGCCATGTTTAATTCACCTTCAGTCAATAATGCATGCTGGGTGACATTCAACTTAACTTTGGGTAGTCTTGCCTCAGCCCATCAGTCCCACTGGATGTTCTTTCACATCCAATGGCAATGCTTCAACATTCAGCATCCAAATCCGTGTTTCATTACCTTTGTTCTCCAGGCATGCCAGGCGGTCATCCACTTTTGGTAGCCATGCCTCTGTAAGGGACTCCAGGGACACTTCACTTCTGGTGGTCGTGCGTCAGCAGTCTTATTCTTACAGCAGCCATCTTTAATTCATCTTCAGTCAATCAGGCATGCCAGGTGTCTATCCACTTCTGGTAGCCATGCCTCAGTCATTCAGATGCTCTAGGAGTAACTCTACTTCCATTAGCCATCCTTTATTTACCTTCACTTCGATCAGGCCTGTCACGTCCTTCCAGCTGAACATTCCTTGGATGAATTGATCCTTATCTCCACCATTTCTAGGTGCGCCCCGTGGTCTTTTCATTGTGACCTGTTGCACCTTCTTGTTCTTCTGGGTGCTGCCTCTACCACTTGGATTGGGCAGCTGACCTTATGGCTTTTGTGGATCAACTTTTAAGTTGTGCCAAGTCTTCCTGGTTGCTTTCATTGCCAGGAAGGCCCCCATGCTGGCCTGAAGGTGTATAAAGGCAAAATTTAGAACAGTGCTCCGTGCGTGACTCCAATTCAGCTTTCAACATAGCTCTTTCCTCTTAGATACTCACCATGTTCCACACACGATCGCACTCTTCCAAACTTCTCAGCTGCTTGCGGTAACTTTGTGGGCCTCTCTGGTGCCCCTCAAGAATGGCAACAAGACACATGAACTGCTGCGTTTTGGAGTAGCGGCTGGCAGTGAATGAGGGTGGAGGAGCAGAGAGGGTGGCGGAGGGACAAAATAAAATACCACTTACCTCTTGGGCTGGCCGCACCTCTCCTCCTCTTCTCTGCAGACCTGGAACCAGGAAGCACCCAGGCTCCCCAAGCCAATCAAAACAATGCAATGCAGCATTGTGATTGGCTCACCTAATGCCATTCTGGCGGGTGCATCCTGGGCGTTTATCATTGCAGGCTGTGCTGCTGGCTGCAGCATCGTCCGCAATGATAAAGGTGCATGCACCACATTTCCCTGCACCACGTGGCAGGCACCATGCAGTGCCTGCCACTTGGTGCATGGACCTGCATGGGTGTACCATGGGTACCCCCGAGTGCACCCCCCACACAGAGGGGGCCCGCAACGGGGCCCCAAAGCCAGTCTCCGCCTGTCTTTTTGCGGTGGGATATCCGCCGCAAAAAGACAGGCGGAAAGGGATACCGTAATCCCTACGGCGGTGCCTGCACGGCACCGCCGCAATGTTGGCCTGGTTCCGGGTTCCGCAAGGTGGCTGGAAAAGGACCGCCTTGCGAAACCATGTGAATGGACTTTCCGTCCACCACAGAACCATTGTGATTCCCACCGCCATCCTAATTTAGCGGTGCAAAGGGATAAGGTTTACATTTCCAAGGACCTAGTACACAATTTCCGGAAGGGGGAGGATATTTATGCTTGGTTTGCATCTTAATGGGCAGTACTGTGTATGAGTGAAGTCCTTGAGAGAATTGGAGGGCAGGCCTGTGGAGACACTTTGAGGCCAATGGGAGGAACACCCTGGCACCTTAGGAGGAGGCGGGTGCTCTGACCTACCCCAATATGAAGGAGGCTTTATGCCTCAGGTATGGGATCACACCGGATCAGTACTAGGAAAAGTTTAGGTCTTTCAAGAAGCTGTAATCCATTATGTGGGTTGAGTGTGTACATCTTTATTGCAGAGCACTGGATGGTTGGATAAAGGGCAGCAAAGTTACTGATTAACAGTTGTACAATATGATTGGTTGGGAACACTTGAGTAGTTTTTGCGTTCCAGAGCTGTGCCAGCATCTGATGGATAGTAAGCTGACTGACTCCAGGAAGCTTGCTCAGGAGGCAGACAGCTGTACGAGTTCCAGGGTCCACAAGGGGTATGTGAGAAACCCATCCAAAGGTTGTCAGGATCTCCAGCAGAAGAGTGGGGACAAGGGTAACCAAATATAGTTCTCTAAAGGGCCCCAAAATCGTTCCCAGTGTAAGGCTTCCCAGTCCCCCAGTTCTAAGCAGCCATGGCCCCCTAAGGGTAGGTCAGACAACCGGGGTCCTAGCAATTGTTATGCATGTGGTCAGGAGGGTCACATGCAGAATGACCTCAAGTGCCCCGAGGCACCAGCACCCACTGATGCACCGTCACTGGGGTTTGTTAGTTAGTGTAGTACTGGGGGGGAGTTGGTTCTAGTGAGGGTGGGGAGCCAGCTGTGATGACCCCTATCTCATTAGGAGATAGAGAGAATGTTCAAGAAACCTGCCTGTTGGATAACACTAAAAGTACCTGCAGTGGGTGACCATCAATGGGAAGAGGGTGGAGGCTCTGGGAGACACAGGCGCCAGTGTGACATGTCAGGTGTCTATAGGTGTCTGAAGTGCAGGTCATCCCCAAGGTGAACCCTGTAGTTGCTGCAGACAACTCTGAGCACCTGTGTAAGGTGGCGGAGGTTCCCTCTGAGTGGGGCGGTCTCAGGTTCCTTGAAGGTCGTTGTAAGTCCGTCCATGCCTGTTGACTGTCTTCTTGGCAATGACTTTGAGAACTCACCTTGGACTGAGGTGGAATGCCAGGCTCATTTACAGATGTTGAGTCTGCCTTAGTGGGCATGTGTGACTACTCAGTCAATGGCAGCCAGTGGGGGTACTCAAGAGGACCTAAGGTGCAGGGGGAGTGGGGCGTGGGAAACCCGCCCCAGAAGTTCCCATGTTCCAGGAAGAGGCAGACTGTGAGAGGGATGCCCTAGAACCAACAGGGTAGCAAGTGGCAGAACTGGGATACCTGCCTGAACGAACCCATTGGCAGCAAAATGGAGGTCCCTCCAGGGAGGAATTCTGCTGCTCTTGTTGGTCTTTGGCAATAGGCTGCAGACCAGGCAGCAGGTGGTCAGTCAGGATCACATTTGATTTACTGGGAGAATGGTCTCCTGAATAGTGAGCCTAAGGTTACTGAGCCTGGGACAGCCCGTGTGCTGTTGGTACCTATGTGCTACAGGACTTTCCTACTGGGTCTGGCACATGATGTGCCTTTGGCAGGACATTTGGGGTGTGACAAGACCTAGCACAGGCTTGTCACCCACTTTTACTGGCCCCAAATGCAGAGGCATGTCGCACACATTGTAGATCTTGTCCGTTTTGCAAGGCAAGTGGCAAGAGTAGAGGGAAGTATAAGGCTCCCATCAAACCTTTCCTGTGGTGAGCACCCCTTTCAAGTCGGTAGGCATTGACATTGTGGGGCCACTGGAACCCAAGACAGCCTTAGGCAACAAGTTTATCTTGGTCTTGGTGGACCATGCTACCCGGTATCTGGAAGCTGTCTCTCTCAGGACAATCACAGCCCCTGTGGTGAGCTTGCATTGATGAGGATCTTTTCCCGTGTGGGGTTCCTCAGAGAGGTGATCTCTAAACATGGTACAAACTTCATAACCAGGTATATTGAAGACATTGTGAGAGGAGTGTGATGTAATATACAAATTCACTACTCCTTACCATCCCCAAGGAAATGGGTTGGTTGAGAGATTCGACAAACCCTGAAAGGCATGATAAAGGGTCTTGCAGAACCCATGAGACGTAAGTGGGACGTTTTCCTATCATGCCTGTTGATTGCCTACAGGGAAGTACCAGAGAAATCAGTAGGGTTCAGTCCCTATGAATTACTGTATGGACACCCTGTGAGAGGACCTCTGTTACTGATGAAGGAGGGTTGGGAGAAGACTCCTGGTAAGACCCCACAAAGACGTGTTCAGCTACATGCTGGCCTTCAGGAACCAGACTCTAAACTTCAGGAAAATCGCTCTGGGGAGCCTGGAAGCCAGCCAGGAGGAGATGAAAAGTTGGTACGAACAGAATACCACTTTGGTTGAGTTTCAGCCTGTCCAAAAAGTATGGGTGATGGCCCCAGTGGAACCTTGTGCCCTCCAAGACAAGTGGACTTGTCCATTTGAGGTGGGAGAGCACAAGAGTGAAGTGACCTACTTGGTCAAGTTGCAGACTCCCACAAACCCTTTAAGGGTACTGCACGTGAACCGCCTCAAATCTCACTTTGAGAGGTCTGAAGTGACAATGTCCTGGTGACAGATGATGAAATGGAAGAGGAGAGTGAGCATCTTCCTGACCTCCTGCCTGCCAAGGGTCAGTGGATGGAGTGAACCTCTCTCTCACCCTGACCCCAGAGCAGCAGAGGGACTGGGACAGTTTGCCTCCCTGTTCTCCCTGACTTCAGGAATCACCAATTGGTGTGTCCATGATGTGGACACTGTGTGACAGTTTACCTGTAACTCATAACATTTACATAGTAACTGACAAAGTCAGGGCCAGCATCAAGGAAGAGGTTTCCAAGATGTTGGCATTAGGGGTGCTAGAACCCTGCAGCCGCCCCTGGGCTATCCCAGTGGTCTTGGTTTCGGAAGCTGCAGCACCCGGTGCCACTCCTGCACTCTGGTTCTGTGTGGAATAATGTGGGCTCAATGCCGTCACCAGGACTGACGCGCACCCCATCACCAGAGCTGATGAGCTCATTGACCAACTGGGAGCTGCCTGGTACCTTAGTACGTTTGATCTAACATATCAGTACTGGCAGATTGCCTTGAATGATGGGGCAAGATAGAGGTCTGCGTTTTTAATGCCAGAGGAACACTACCAGTTCTGTGTCATGCCCTTTGGGTTGAAGAACGCCTCCTCCACATTCCAGAGACTGGTCAACCAGGTACTGTCCAAGCTGGAGGAATTCAGTGCTGCCTACCTGGATGACATTGCGGTGTTCAGCTCCAGCTGGAAGGAACACTTGTAACACCTCTGTGAAGTTTTGAAGGCTCTTCAGAAGGCCGGCCTCACTATCAAGGCCAGTAAGTGCCAGATATGGCAGGGATCTGTGGGGTACTTAGGCTTGGGAGCCCCGCAAGACCCAGACAGAGGTGAGAGCCATTTTAGGTCTGCCAAGGGGTATGGAACCATTGTTGCCCCCTTGACAGAGCTGACGTCAAGGAAGCAGCCAAAGAAAGTGATCTGGTCCGATGCCTGTCAGACCACTTTTGATGCTCTGAAACCTGCCATGTACACAGTGCTCATGCTCAAGGCTCCCAGCTTCTTCTAATAATTTGTTGTGCAGACAGATGCTCCACAGCACGGTGTGGGAGCAGTACTCTCACAATTGAACGACGAGGGCTTTCATTAGTATGAGGCTGCTTCCAAGGGAACAAAGGTGGAGTGCAATTGAAAAAGAAGCTTTTCCTGTTGTCTGGGCACTGAAGAAGCTAAGAACCTACTTGTTTGGGACTCACTTCCAGGTTCAGACAGGCCACAGGCCCCTCAGATGGTTGATTCAAATGAGGGGTGAGAACCCAAAACTGTTAAAGTGGTCCATCTGCCTACAGGGAATGGATTTTACTGTGGAACACCGCCCTGGTACAGAACACGCCAATGCTGATCTGTCCAGATTCTTCTGCCTTAGTGATGAGAACTCCCAATAGGGTGGGTAGTTCTCCCCACCTTTCAGCTGGAGGGAACACATGTTAGACTTTGGTGTGGTTTCCCTGACTTTTTGCCTCTACCGCCTGTTTTTTTTATGTGCGCTGGATTTCGTTTTTGCTGGCTTGGATGCTTTGGGCACTTTGCCACTGCTGATCAGTGTCAAGGTGCAAGTGCTCCCTGTGTAAATTGTTGTTACAATTGATTCTCCCTCATTGGCATTTTGATTTACTGGTAAGTTCCTAGTAGAGTGCACTAAGTGTGCCAGGGGCTACTAGTGGGCCTGCAGCACTGATTGTGCCACCCACATGAGTAGCCCTGAAAAGGTATCTCAGACCTGCGATTGCAGTGTCTGTGTTCAGTTTTAAACTGCTATGTCGATCGGCAAGTGCACCTACTTGCCAGGCCCTAACCTTCTCTTTTTCTTACATGTAAAGCAACCCTATGGTCTTTCAGTGTAAAACTGTGCCATCCCCTTCATGGACCTCTGGTTCCTTATTGCCACATGAGGCTAAGTGTAAAGAGTTAAAGAAGGACTTTCTTGCACCTAAAAGCTGTTGTTCGGTAAGTGGTCAGAAGCTCACTTGTGAAAGTAGGGGTGGTTCTGGAGCAAATCTTTCTTGTCCGTTTTAAGGGCACTTTAAGGGAGCTCCAGCTGCCTCATGCAACATTGAGGGAAACTTGACAAGTACTGGAAAACTGGATAAGGTGCAAGGCAGACTCTAAAGTCTGTGCTCAGTGACTACCGAATGGTTGGGAAAGTTTTACTTTGGGTTGACTGGACTGCAAAAGACTTATAAGGAATTTGCAGTGCTACAGAAATGCACCATTAACTCCGTTCTACTGTTGCAGATTGTGGTGGGACACCTGGTGAAACATGCCCTTAGAGGGTTCAAGTCTCCAAGAAGAATGAAAGTCTGACAGAGTTAGTTGATGATTTCTTAGACTATGAGGTGCTCTGTTAGAGGAGTCGGTCTCCAAAAGCTGAAAGGCTTAAGTCGTTCTACTCTGTATTAAAAACTCTTAAGTTTGGGGTACCACAGGGTTCAGCTTTGAGCCCAACACTTTTTAACATTTATATGTCCCTGCTCGCATTTCTGATTGAATCCTTTGGTATTCAAGTTTTCTCATATGTGGATGACACCCAGCTTTTGCTGACCTATGAAGATAACTCTCTTGAAGCCAATAAACATTTTTAGCCTGCATTATGGCGGTAATGGGAGGCTCAAAGCCAACCGCCGGCAAGGTAACCCAGGAAAAACAGAGATTCCGCTCTTTGGCCCTAACCACCTTCTCGGTTTGTGGGGTGCCTGGCCGAGCAGCTGCACACTACCCCCCCTCAACCCCCCCTCATGGAGATGGCAAAGAACTTAGGGTTGCATTTTGATGTTCACCCTTTATACCCCAGATTTCTGCAGTGGTAAAAGTCTCTTAGTAGATACTCAGAATGTGAAGAAAATGCCTTGACTTTCTGCCCTGGGAAGCTCAGAAAGCACTAATCAGGGCCTTGATTCTCTCTAGCCTAGATTATGCCAATGCTCTCTATATGGAGATCCCTGATTACTTAATACATTGGCTGCAAATTGTGCAGAATACAGCAATTCACCTTCTGTTCAAGCTTCCCACACGTGCTTTGGTATTGTACTGACATAACCAATAGCATTAAAGCTTTGACCATTGCGCACTGAGCTTTTTACAAGGCCGGACCTAAATACCTGTCTAACAGGCCACAAGACTATCATCCACTTAGGGCCTTACATCTGCAGTCTTCCCAGCTGTTGTATATTCCACATACTAAGCAGAAGAAGCTTGGTGGTTTGGCCTGTTCTTTTTTGGCAGCCAAGCACTGGCATGACCTCCCCCCTTCAACTCAGATGTATCTCAGATGAAACAATCTTCAGAAGCAACTAAAAACGTATTTGTTCAACTTGTAAGGTGGTAGATGTCTCTTTTGCTGTTGCCTTAGCACCAGGACTCTCTTGTAGTAGCTGTGCGCTTTAGAAGTATTTTTTATTCATTTATTCATAATTTTTGTATCTCTATTCAAAAAAAGGCCAGTCATTGGAGGGAATGGGCCTTGCAAAGAATGGGTCATGATCATTCACACTGTAGTCTGCAAACGTCTGTCATGTACATATGGGGCCTAGGTCATCATTTTTTTCTGCTTGCATATGGAGCAACTCTATGACCCTCATTAAAAATTCAGGCCTATAGTCCAACCCCTGTGCAGAAGCTTGTTTGCAGACTGATTTGAATTATGAGCTGTGTTATAATGATCACACTCTCACATTTTCCCACACATAGATTCCAGCAGGTCAAACCTACTATTAGAGATGGGGGTCTCTAGTTGGCAGAGCTTTGCACTCTGAACCAGTAGGGACACCTTATTTAGTCAGGGTAAGGGAGTCACACAGCTAAGATAACCCCTGCTCACCCCCTTGGTAGCTTGGCATGAGCAGTCAGGCTTATCTCAGAGGCAATGTGTAAAGCATTGCATTTGTACCAACACACACAGTAACACAGTGAAAACACCACAAATGCACACCATTTTAGTAAACATAACCAATATTTATCTGAATTAACAAGACCAGAATGACCAAAAACCCAACTTCCACCAGAAAAGATAAGATATCACTTTTAAAATGTTCAAAACAGTTCAGTCTATATGAAACTATGGATGCATCACTTTTATAACAAAGTACCTGGGATGCGTCAAAATTAAAGGTGAACATAGGCGCAGGGGAGGTGAGGCACTGGAAAAGAATAGAAATGTGTCAATTCCTTACTCCTAGGGGAGGTGATTTGTGGATTCTGTACAGCCACAGGAGGTGATACGTCGATTCCTTACTGCAGCGCAGAGGAGGTGATGCATCGATTCCTTACTGTCAGGGGAGGTAATGCATTGATTCCTTACTGTGAGGGGAGGTGATGCATCGATCTCCTAAAACGCAGCCTCAGTTCCTTCCTGCTGGGTCACGTAGATGAAGAATTTGGCACACAGGGATGATGTGTCAAAAATCCAGATGTGCTGGGTTGATGCAGCAGAACAGGCCCTGTGTCCATTTCCCATCCGTGAAGCAGGTGATGTGCCGATTTCTTCAGCCTCACAGCAGAGTCTGCGTTGGAGTCGGATTGGGCGTGTTGATTCTTCAGCCGCCCTGCGGCGATGCACTGCTTTTTCAGCTACACGTCTGTGCTCCATCGGGAAAAACAGGTGCTGAGAGTTGTTGCATGGATCTTAAGCAGCCAAGTCACCTCCAAGGGCCCAGAACTGGAATTAGCACCACTTGGCAGGTCAGATCTCCCAGCAGAGGAGTTCTGGGGCTGAAGATGGCCCTGAGACTTCGTACCAAGAGGCAACACACACAAGCCCTTGGAGAACCTAGGAAGCAGGATATCGAAAGCAAAGGCCAGTCCTTTCACTCCCAGGACAGAAGCAGCAGGCCAGCACAACAAAGCAACAAACAGAGTGGCAGTTCCACTCCTACAGCATCCAGCTCTTCTTCCTGGCAGAATGTCCTCTTACTCCAGAAGTATTCTGAATATATGGTGTCACAGCTCCAGTACATGTATCAATTTCTACCTTTGAAGTAGGCTAACATTAACGGAAAGTCTCTGTAGTGCATAAGACCCTGCCTTTCCTTGACCGGACTCTAAACACACTACAGGGGGGGTTGACACAGCTTTGTGTGAGGACAGGCAACTCCTCCCAATGCTCTAGCTCAGGAAGACCCACCAGCCTGGTGATGGGCCATCAGGATATGCAGGACCCATCTCAGCTCCCTTTGTGGGACAGCCTAGAGTGATTGCACAAACAGCCCAACTGTCACCCTCCCTCAGAAGTGGATTCCACAGGCAGACAGAGCCGCAGAATGGCAAAGCAGGAAAATGCCCACTTTATAAAAGTGGCATTTTCAAACACATAATTTAAAAACTAAAATAAGTATTTTTAAATGGTGAGTTCAGTGACCCCAAACTCCAAATCTCTATCCCTTCACAATTGGAAGTTACACTTGTAAGATGTTACAAGGCAACTCCAATGATAACCTATGGGAGAGATAGACCTTGCAGTAGTGAAAAACGGAATTAGTAGTATTTCACTACCAGGACATGTAAAACACAACAGTGAATGTCCTACCTTTCAAATAAACTGCCCCCTGCCCATTGGATAGCTTGGGCCTAACTTACCCTTTAAATTAGTATAAGGGAAGGTTCAGGCCTGGCAAGTGGGTGCACTTGCCAGGTTGACATGTCAGTTTACAGCTGCCCACACAGACACTTCCGTGGCAAGTCTAAGACATGATTGCAAGGCTACTCATGTGGGTGGCACATTCAGTGCTGCAAGCCCACTAGTAGCATTTGATTTACAGGCCATGGGCACACCTGGTGCACTTTACTAGGGACTCACTAGTAAATTAAATATGTTAGTCATGGATAAACTAATTACAGATACATTTTACACTGGAGCACGTGCCTCAAGTTAAAAAATCAGCAAAAACTAAATGCAGCATACAGTCAAAACAGAAGGTCAGATACAAAAAAGACAGGCGAAAAACATATGAAAGATGCCAGGTCTATCACCTATCAACATTTATCTAGGAAAAAGCTCAGTAAGAAAGGCATAGCATGCATAATCAGGTGTATTAAAAACTGGCTGAGCATGTTATGTCTTATGTGCAAGTAGAACATTTGAAATAGTAGGTATTTACCAGACAGTTTAAATATCTCATCCTGTGGTAATAGTATTAACCAGGTGTCGTAAACAAACACCTCACCCTATTCTGACTTACTTTTAGTGGAGGCCTTAATATATCTATGAGTAGACACTGCCCAGATGGTATAGGGGTGGGAGATAGTTGAGGAGCTGACACTGGGCTTTGCGGTCATATTTTTTGCTCCCTCTGGGATGAGATCATGGTATATAGCTAGGCAGTTGTTGTAACAAAGTGGTGAGTATTTCACTAATACAATTCTTGGAATTAGAAAGTACATTTTGTTGGGTTGGATGGGGGTATCACTTTATTTTACCCTTGTCTCTCTAATCCCTTAAAATGGCCATCCTCTCTGCTACAGCCCTGATGAAGTATTGCTTTAAGAATGAAAGCCATTACCGTGGCTTATTGAAAAATGAAATGGAACATGAAATTAATTGGCCTCCTTGAATACTTTAATGGACTGAATGTGGAAGGAACTGTAATTGGACTCTAGAAACTTGATGCAATTATGACCATACTGCTACTAGAGGCCTGCAGCACTAATTGTGTAAAGTAGCCTTAAAAAACATGTCTCGGGCCTGCTACTGCAGCCTGTGGCGCTGTTTTAAACTGCCTTTTTGACCAGGCAAAAAAAGCATTTTGCCAGACCCAAACCTTCCTTTTTAATACTTAAAAGTCACCCTTAAGGTAGACCCTAAAGGCTCATAGGACAGGGTGCATTACGTTTAAAAAGTGGGACATGCGGGTTTCATTTTGACATGTCATAGAAGTAAAATACCTCTTAAAGTCGTTTTTCACTATTACAAGGCCTATCTCTCCATTAAGATAGCTTTGGGTTACCTTATTGCACATAGTAAGAGATAACTTAAGTTTGGGAGCAGATAGAAAGATAATGTTGTACTTTAAGATACGGTTGGATTTTAAGTTACAATTCTGAAAAAAACACTTTTAGAAAGATGGCATTTTCTAGTCCTAACAATTTGTGCCTTCTGAAGTATCCTGGGGCTCATGACATTGATTAGGTTAGTTAGCCTTTGTGCATTCCTCCCAGACAATGAGACAAAGGGGGTGGGGGGTAGATGTTGGCAGGATTGGCCATCATGCCAGCATGGGTTCACTGATGGAATATTGATGTAAAAAATACAGAATTAAAAAATACTAAGGAAAATATATAGAATGCAAAAATATCGACTCCCTATACTTAAACAGGTAAGTACAAAAATATGGAGACAAGAATATCGATTTTAAAAATATAGTTGTACAAAATATCGATTTTTTTATATATATAAATATATATATATAGATAATAAAATAACACATTGAATATATTAAATAATAAAATGAATTTAAAAAAATAAAGTGGATTTAGTATACATTATAAAAATATAACAAACTTAATAAAAAAAATGTAAACACCCATACATAATAAATATATACATTTTTACTTTAAAAAATTAATAAACTATTTATTTAAATGTTTTGAAATTTTAGACAAATATACACACACACACACACACACACATATATATATATATTCACTGAAAAAACCATAGGTTTCACACATGTTATAGTTAGCGGAAATTTTACTGATAAAAAACCAATGAAATTGCCCCGTTATAGTTAGTGCTGGCAACTATAACTCACGCGACCGCAATCCTCTGCTGATGCTAATACTGTATTTAGACACTTATTTGCCCATGTCTTCTTCCATACATTTTTAGCTATACATATATTACAAATATTTTTTTTTCATAAAGACACATATGTCACCAGCAGAAGATTGCGGTCGCGTGAGTTATAGTTGCCAGCACTAACTATAACGGGGCAATTTCATTGGTTTTTTATCAGTAAAATTTCCGCTAACTATAACATGTGTGAAACCTATGGTTTTTTCAGTGAATTTGCAAGGTTTTTTAAATGCTAATTCCTAACTATAACGTGTGTGAAACCTATGGTTTTTTCAGTGAATTTGTACGGTTTTTTAAATGCTAAGTGACTTTACGCCATTCGTGGCGTGCGCGCCCACTTAACGCAGTTCGTTCCGTGCGCGCACGGTGCGCTTCGCGCACCGTGCGCGCACAGTGAGCACGCGGTGCGCTTCGCGCACCGCGCACCCACTTTACGCAGTTAGTGCCGTGCCCACGTTACGCTAGATGGGCCATGTACGCACGATGCGCTTCGCGCACCGTGCGCACATGGAGGACATATTATGCGCTTCCTTGTGATAGGTAATCTGTTGAAATTTTTTGGGAAAATTTTCTGTGCTCTGATAAGCCATGCACAAATGGTGGCCTTCGGCCACCATTTGCACAAGGGGTGGAGAAAGTGTGGATAGTGTTTTTTTTATTTTTATTTTTTTACCGTACGCTTACGGTAAGCGTACGGTAAGCGTACCCCGCGAAATTGCCGAAAAAAAAATAATGCCGTTTTTGCTCTTGGGGGATGTTTGGGGACTCCCTCAACATGACTATGTGAGAGGGAGTTGTCAAAACATCCCCGTAACATGTTTTTGGCCATCATGTTTGATACATAACACTCAGTGCGGTAGACAAAATGGCGGACGCCGCTTCCTGGTTTCTGCCGATTCGAATGTTTACTAAGATCTAAGAGCCAATCAGAATCGCGCTCGCGCACGCCACCGTACGCTTACCGTAAGCGTACGGTAAGCGTACCGTAAGCGGGCTCAGATATATATATTGATTTAAAGGCTATTTTCTCAGAATCTACTGAACAGATTTACACCAAACCTACAAAAGGCACTTCCTTGACCTAGGGACTACCTCTCTGCCAAATTTCTAGTAATTCTGTTCAGCCGTTCGGGCTGTAGCTCGTTCTAAAGGTCCTATGGAAAAATGCATGGGAAAAACGCGTTTTGGGACCCCCCTTTTATCTCAGCCCCCGCTTGACGAATCCCCCCGAGACTTTCAGGGTAGGAGCGGAGCGTAGCGCCCCACCTATTTTGAGAAATTCGCGAGGATTCGTCGACCGGCGCCAAAGTTATTCAAAATAGAATGTTGAGGTTTTCCTATGGAAACGTGGTCCTAACTATAACTACCTACTGGCGACCGCCAGTAGGTAATATATATATATATATATATATATATACATACACGCCTATAACATAAAATCTCATAAAAAACATGGTTATAAATTAAAACATTACACTATTTAAAAGTTTTTACATTCAAATTTTCCACTCCAGTGAGTGCAACAGTTGGAAAAGTGTTGGGTAGCGGAGGGATAAAATGTACTATTCCCACTCCAGTGAATGCAACAGTAGGGAAAATGTTGGATTGCAAAGGGGTAGCAATTAATATTCTCACTCCAGACAGTTCAAAAGTAGAAACAAACATAACAATAACAACAAAAATATTTAAAAAACAAAATAAATAAAAGAATATAAATATTTTAAAAATGAAAATACAAATATATTTGATATTACAAATAAAAAAAAATATTATATTGTTAAATGCATATGACAAATACCTACAAATATTATATTAAATAAAATACAATTTTCCTCAGGTAATGGCGGTCGTGTATTGCCGCTGGTGGTTCAAGCTGCGCCCCCCTCTGGCATGCTGTCTGCCTTTAGATCAGTTAACCCGCTGGAAACTCTTAAAATTCTCAGAGGTTTAAAATCTGGTTCCCCTGCCGATGCCTGCTCGGCCAGGCTTCTGGCTGCGGTAGCGGAGAGCGTTCACCTCGAAGTTAATTCTATTATTAATCTCTCTCTACAGTCAATGGTTGTTCCTCAGGGTTGGAAGCAGGCGAAGATTCTACCCCTCCTTAAAAAGCCCTCTCTGGATCCTCTTAATCCAGGCATCTATCGGCCCATCTCTCTCTTACCAGCCATTGCCAAAGTCTGTGAGAAGGTGGTCAATAAGCAATTAACAGAATTTGTGGAGGCCGAGGCACTTCTGCACTCAGCTCAATCAGGTTTTCCTGCTGCCCACAGTACAGAGGCTGTTCTGGTCGAGGTATTGGAGGCGATTCGGGAGTGCCTTGATGCCGGGGGTAGGGCAGCTTTAATTCTGCTGAACCTCTCTGCGGCATTTGATACGGTCCCACATGCTCTTCTTCTGGCCCGTCTCGCTGAGGTTGGAGTTTCAGGGGCTGCTTGGGGCTGGCTTAGGTCTTTTTTGGAGGAGTGGGTTGAGCAGATTTGGCTCCCCCCTTTTTACTCCTCTCTCCATACGGTTACTACTGGAGTCCCGCAGGGTTCCTCCCTTAGCCCTCGGCTCTTTACCATTTATGTTACGCCACTGATCCATCTGGCTGAAGATCTTGGGGCTAAGGTACTGGCCTATGCAGATGACACCCACCTGCTGTTCACCTGGGATAAAAAATCGAATTCTGTCCTTGTGGCGCAACACTGCCTTCGTTCCATCTTCAATTGGTTGGCGGATGCTCAGCTTAAGTGTAATGAGAAAAAATCGGAGATTTTGCTTTTTGGCAAATTTCCCGCTGACTTTCGTGAGCAGTTGTGACCACAGGACTTTCCACTACCCCTGTCCGTGGGACAGCCCGCTAAGAACTTGGGTGTTTGGTTCGAGGAGAATCTTTCCTTTTCTACTCACATCAGGAAAACTGCTGGCTGCTGCTTTGGTCTTATAAAAACTCTTAGGAATTTTTTCCACTGCTTCCGCAGGCTGCTAGAGAAACTGTCACCTGTGCACTGATTCTCACTCGTTTGGATTTCGCCAATGCCCTTTATGCCGCGGTCCCTGGGTACCTGATTTAAAAAACTACAGGTGGTCCAGAACATGGCGGCCAGACTGCTCCTGGGCATTTCGTCAAGAAGGAGTGTTACTTCTCATCTGCACTCTCTTCACTGGCTGCCCGTGGCGGCCAGGATCAAGTTTAAACTCTTGGTCCTGGCCCATCGTGCCCTCCACGGTCAGGGTCCCCGCTATCTCTAGAGGCATTTTTCCTTCTATGTCCCTTCGCGGGCCTTGCGCTCTTCGTCTCTCTGCCTGGCACATGTCCCACGTTTCAAGCTCCAGAGGGTGGGGGGCTGTTCCCTCGTGGTTAAATCCAGCATGGCCTGGAATGCTCTTCCATTGGATCTTCGCTTAACTCAAGATCTTGTAGCGTTTAAAAAGAAGCTTAAAATACATCTTTTCGTATGATGGTCTCTCCTCTACCCCTTGGGTTTTCGTGCCGGGATACTCACGAGTAGCCGAGCGCATTACAAATGGACATAACATAACATAACATAACAATCACTGGGGAAAGTCGGCAGTGCCACTTGGGAGAGAGAGCCTGCACCTGCCAGGTACTGCTGCGTGTATTGCAAGCAGCTCAACTTTTCCGAACAGGGTCAGGACTTGTGAGTGCCTGTGGTCAGGGCACTCGCTGCAGTGCTTAAAGCCTTTATGCTGAAGGAGCTGATAAGACATGTATTGGGTCAGTTAGGCCCCAAGGGACTTGCTGCTGACAGTGCTGGGGCACCATAGACTCTTTTGACTAATTTGTGAAGAGTTAATAGGGAAGTCTTGAGTACGACCTACTAGTAAGCATTCCCTGAATTAGGCCACCAGTGAATGGGAAATTACCCTAACACGTTACAAGAAAGAGGATGGGACAGTGAGTTACCTAACAAATACTAGAGCCCTGACCTCAAGGGGATTGCGTTATTGCTTACAAATGCTTTTTTTTTTTTAATATGTAGAGTTGGAAATTAAATATCTATTTCTCTTATAAAATCAAGTATTTGACTGGACATTGATTTTTTGACATTTCTGTGTGCACTTTGAGTTTTGAATCATGTTCACTAATGTGTCTACACTCCCCCAAGCCCCCCCTTCGCACGTGGGAGCCCTTGACTGCTCGTCCACAGCTACCTCTGAGCATCAAGTGCAGAATGGGTACTTGTCCCAGTTGCTTATGATCCATAGTAGGTTGGATCCTGGGACATCAGGAGTAAATGGCCTCAGCCACATTGGTTTGACCTGGTAGCCCCTGTATGCCCTGTGGCCCTCTGAAAGGAGTTGTGGCACCATGTGTTTTTAAGAGTTTCACGCACTTTCTTTTGATCGTCACACAATGCCAACTTCTATCAAACGTAGAGATTTTAAAGTTTCAGTTTAATGTGTTTCTTTCAGCCACATTATTTGCCATCCTTTGTTTTCAACAGCTCCCCAGGAATGTGCATCTCCTCCACCACCAAATTCATCAATGAGAAATCATCTATGCCCTTCGAGATGCGGAAAAAGTTCTTTGAAGTTGCTGACGAGGCTGACCTCTGCCTGCGTAACAATATGGAGGCCATTGAGAGGTAGGTGCTACAGTGGGCTGACATATGGTATAGAAAAGTCAAGATCAGTATTTTGTCACAGCTAATTAAATACTGTCTTTTCTGTTCCTTATTTACTTTACGTGTGGTTGCCATTTCCATGTTAGGTTTGCTGTTCCCATTCATGACCATCTGTTTGCTGCAGTAGGGGCAGAAGAATTCTGTCTGCCAAAACCATGCCAAGTATTTTAGTGTACATTGTCCTTTCACATAGAGGGCCTGATTTAGATTTCAGTGGATGGGTTACTCCATCACAACAGTGAAGGATATTCAGTCTGCCGAAATATAAATCCCATAATATACTATGGGATCTATATTTCGGTGGACAGAATATCCGTTGTGACTGAGTATCCTGTCTGGCAAAATTTAAACCGGGCCCAGAGTTCCTGTCGCAGATCGTTTGATGGTGCTTCCGCTACATGTCTCTGGAAGAGAAAGGTACCCTTGTTTCATTGCTGCTCAGTCAGGTGAAGCCAACACATGAAGCCTCTCTGAGAAAACAGAGTTTTGAATTGTTATATATATTTTGTGCACTTTTTCAAATCTTCCAATATTGTATTTCTTCCTTAGGTAGTTGTGAACAGGGAGGAATACCAAAACGTGAATTAAATGTACTTTTTAGGTTTAAATCTGTTTATTAGTTTACACAATAAACCACCTATATCCAAATGCCGATGTGTGTAGTAAAAAAAAAAGTGCTAATAGGAACAAAGTTAAAAAACAACCCCACATACCAGCTAAGCTCAGTGCCCTCAGCCCTCAGGGATGCGGGCCCACACCATCCATATGTGATCCAACTCATCTAAGCCTTCCACACCCCATGCCAGAAGGAGTCCAACCCGAAACCTCATGAATGTCCCACAGTCCCATTATCTTATGGCGTGTCCACCATATATCTCTAGGCATTTGCTAATGTGGTCGTTGGTCAGGGTACTCTCAGATACTTAGGGCATGTGAAATGTACTTTTTTAGAATCCAGCTTGGAACAATAGAATTTCTGCCGAGTCCACAGCTTGTGCAGTTTTTGAAATTTCCATATTTAGATAGTTTGGATAACTTCACCTATGCGACAAAGATTTGATCAAAAATGTTTTGCAGGAGAATTTTACCTGAACTTTTTCGACTAAAATTTTGTAGGGTTTCTATCCTGCAAACTCCTACTCTATCACCCCACTATAATTTAAAGTAGCTGCGGCGGTTCCTCCATTAGGGCGGAGGAGCGTCGCCCCACTGCTTTCTTGCAGTGCGAGAAGCCGAAACATATAAAATGGTATTTTAAATTCTGTTTTATGTTTCTGCTTATCGCACTGCAAGAAAGCAGAAGGATATCCCTGGTTGGGGGCCGGCAGGTGGACGGGTCAGGGAGGAGTGGCTTGACTAATGCTCTGGGCCTTGACTGTTTGGTTGGCCCTCTGGGGCTGACCAAACCAGTCATGCGCACTACATAGAGAAAATGGCCTCCCCATGGGCACCGTCCCCACCAATCACAACGTTGCTATTGCAGCGTTGTGATTGGCTTAGGGGAGTGGGGCTGCCTGTGGCTGCTTCCTATTTAGGAGAGCAGCAGGAAAACGCAGGACCCGGCCAGGAGCTGAGGTGGCGCGGGACCCGGGAAGGTAATTTATTTTTTATTTTAATGAAACCCGTCCCGCCTCACCCCCGCAAAACTGCGCGACCCCCGCACGAACCCCCCACCCGCCCCCCTACCCGCAAGTTATGGGTCTACTTCGCTTGCCAATAGCCCTGACAGTGTTTGCCTGCCACGAGAGTGTTGCCGTCCCTGCCAAGGGTTGTCTGCCTCCCGCCGCCGCTCTGCTTTCTGTTGCGGTCGCAGAGTGGAGGTACTACATTTCCCAGCGTCCCAAGCGTGCAGGGACAGGAACCCGGAAGTACCAGCATTGCGCCAGGAGGCGCCATAAATTTCAGCCTCTCTCCGGGGGAGCGGGGGTCTACTTCGCTTGCCAATAGCCCTGACAGTGTTTGCCTGCCACGAGAGTGTTGCCGTCCCTGCCAAGGGTTGTCTGCCTCCCGCCGCCGCTCTGCTTTCTGTTGCGGTCGCAGAGTGGAGGTACTACATTTCCCAGCGTCCCAAGCGTGCAGGGACAGGAACCCGGAAGTACCAGCATCGCGCCAGGAGGCGCCATAAATTTCAGCCTCTCTCCGGGGGAGCGGGGGTCTACTTCGCTTGCCAATAGCCCTGACAGTGTTTGCCTGCCACGAGAGTGTTGCTGTCCCTGCCAAGGGTTGTCTGCCTCCCGCCGCCGCTCTGCTTTCTGTTGCGGTTGCAGAGTGGAGGTACTACATTTCTCAGCGTCCCAAGCGTGCAGGGACAGGACCCGGAAGTACCAGCATCGCGCCAGGAGGCGCCATAAATTTCAGCCTCTCTCCCGCGTCGCGGGACGCGCGCGGGCGGCGTCGGGAGAAGCCCGGGACAAGGGCGGGACCGTCTGAGGCCGTCCGAGGTCGCGCGAGGCCGGGACGGGCCACATTATTGTCGTCTGTGCCTACGTGCCACCTCCCCTGGGACTGATACTTAACAGGTACTGCTGTTGCTGAAACCAATTGATGCTTTGGGTTACTATCACTTGATTTATCTGCAGCCAGTATTAGAGCACATGGATATAATGTCTAAACAAAGGAATCCTTCAACGACAAATACTATGGACAATTACCTGTAAAATCAACAATGACAGGAGGGCATCACTGGGGCTAATATGTTCTCCTAATTCCCCACCGTTGATTCCTTTGTCTGGCCTACCGTTGGACTCTCCTTCACAGGCTACTAGTAGCATTTCCTCCGATTTAGTGATTTTGGACAGTGATACCTTTGAATCCTGCGTACCCCTAGCTCCTAATTCGCCATTAAATCCTGTCTTAGACATAGCAGAGGCTGGTGAAGGGGCTGACCCACAGTCTCCCGCCCTTCCCTTGAGGAGCAGGTTAGTTAGAGCGTGTAGAAAATCCCAGTTTAAAAATAATGGGACTCGTTTAGGGAGGAAAAGGGCAACCACTGTGAATAAAAGCGCTAATAAAGAAGATGTACCAGGGTTGCTTTCTAACAAAAATCCTGAGATTGAGCTATCTGTGAAGATTGCAAATATGATTGATACTAAAATAGAAAGTATCATAACACCATTGGTAGCTAAAATCGACCATCTTATGGCTGAGGTAGATAGGTTGAATGCTATAATTAATAGACCAGTGGACGAAGTCACTAGAGTAATACCATTATCTCCAAATGTATGTATTATAAATGGGGTGCCCTCAAATGGAGGACCAAGCATTGTAGCAAATGAGACAGTTAATGCCCCAATCCAGCAACCTGGAATCAATAAAATCCTCCAGAAGGCAAGTATAGATAGTCATAAAGCCCTATCACTGGCAAGTGACCAATTCCAATGTATCACCGAGGCTGAACCCCTTACATTGGTTCTTGCCAATGTCCCTGCTTTGACAGTTGATAAAACAGAACCTACATCTTCTTTGATTAGTAAATCTTTACACTGGTTGGTGAACAACATGAAGATGTCTCCTTGGGGTGAGCAGAAATTAGCAGGGGAAATTATTATGGCTAGAAGGGTCCAATGGCTAGGGCACCATCCAAAAAAATTCAAAGGAGATTGTGTGGTCCTTAATTTTTCTAATTCCGAAGTCCTCCCGAATGTTTTGGCTAATATAAACCCCCCGCAGCGAAGACAGGGTACTATCATCCCACTAACTCTCAAATATTTTTACTATAAGAGAAATAGAGATACACGTGGAGTATCACTGAGACCAGAGTGGACTCCGTCCTTAAGCAAAGGGGGTAGGAGTGATTCCACCAGTAAGTGGAATATTAGTCTAAAAAATAGGTTTGGGGTGTTATCTGACTTAAATGCATGTGATTGACTTGATGATGGAATTAATTTGGTGAACATGAACATAGTATTGCCCAATACTGTGGCCACCTCTACAACTTTTGTTAGCCCCAGAGACATTGGGGCAGTAGGGAACCAAAGAGAAATCCAGGTTGACGCTATTGAATTATTGGGGCCTATATTCCCTAACAATCTTGGAGGGGCGAGTTCAGCACTTGATGCATTAGTAAATGTCGCACCAGGTACTTTAAGCTCTACTATTGACTGTCTGGGCAGGACAACTGATGTGACACAAGGCTTATTGACTAAAAACCTTCCTTGCCCTCCTGCAATTGATTCAGGATTGACTATCCTATCCTGGAATCTTGCAGGTATAACCAATAAGCTACATTCTGACGTATGGTGCAGCTTTGTTGACCAATTTGATATAATTTTATTCCAAGAATCGTGGTCTCTGGTCCCAGTCTTTCGCACTGGATTTCTCAATTTCTATATACCTGCTACCAAAAAAGCAAAAGGCCGACCATCGGGTGGCTTAATAATATGGGTACGTCAATCATTATGTTGTAAAATCATCCAACCTAACCTTCCATCCAAAGATATTTTGTCTCTAAACCTTATTTGGCCCAATGACCAGGGTATGGCTATTTTCAACACCTATGCTCGAGGGATGGTTGGAGGAACTTTGTCTGATGTGACAACTGTTTTGGATTACCAGCTTGCAGCGCTCCCTCCTGAAATGATAAAAATAGTAGGAGGAGATTTTAACACGACCTTTGAGCCTCTTGGCCCTGAGGACCAATTTCTTGCTGTCGAAGAGGACAATAGGTGGGGTATTCCCCAGCTGGATCTTCCCCCAGTCAAGAGATGGTCCGCTGCAGCCATCCAACTTAAAGCACTTTGTCTATCAAGAGGGCTTAGAGCTGCCAATGGGCGCACTAAGTCAGATCGCCTGGGCGTAAGCACGTTTGACAATGGCAGGTTTGCTAGTCGTATTGATTATTTCCTGGTGGATGTTAGAGCTTGGAACAGACTGAATGATATGTCCATAATTCCACGGGATGAAAGTGACCATAATCCCCTGTGTTTGGAATTACAAATGTCAAATACCCCTAGAGAATCCAAAACTGGGGGGGGGAAAAATAACCCTGGACATTGTCGTATCGAATAACATGCGACATGTTAAATGGGATAGATTTATAGAGAAGATGGGAAACTTAGAGGACCTTAAGAAAGCGACTATTAGTGAGGTGGCCAATTTAAGTTCCAAATCAACTAATACTAATTTCCATCTAACTATGCTTGAGGCCCATAACATCTTTTTCTCAAAACTCCAAGGGTTCTTTATGAAGCCCTCTAGTATTGGAAAAGCTATTAAGGGATGCCCACCAGAGGAGGGATGGTTCAACAAAACCTGTAAAATAGCTCGTCAGAATTTGAGTGTTGCTTTGAGATCAAGAGATGCGGAAGATGTGAGACTAGCCAGGAAGCTATATAGACAAGCACAGCTAGTAGCTAAGAAAGACTGGGATGAGAAACAGTGGCAAGATCTGAAACACGCATGCTTGGCCAAAGACCAAAAACGATTATGGGCTACAGTAAAGTGGGATAGAGGTGGGTCAGCACCTTCCCCCCAAAATAATGTGGCAAAAAACCAATGGGTAGATTTCTTTAAACCACAGTATGCTTCTGCCTCATCCGTAGGAGAGGATCCACTTCCCCCTACCATCTATTTCCAAACGCAGGTGTTTTCAATTAAAGAAGTCAACTTAGCTTTGGATAGTATAACAGTGGGCCGAGCACCGGGAATGGATGGGATACCCGCGGATGTGTTTTTAACAGACAGATCATCTTGGTGTCAATATTTTCAATGGCTAGCCAACTCAGTAGCCATGGGTGTACCCATTCCTTCGTCATGGAAAGGGGCGGAAATAATTCCGGTCTTTAAAAAAGGGGACAAATCACTCCCAAGTAACTATAGACCTATTAGTCTCATAGATTCAGCACAAAAACTAATAGGTCGACTAGTGCAAAATAAGTTACAATCTTGGGTTGAAGAAAATAATATCTTATCACCATATCAAGCTGGGTTTAGACCTTGCACTAGCTCTATTGACCAAGTATTTTACTTCTTAGCTCTTTACTGGAGGAATGTGAAGCTGTCCAAAGGGACCCTTTACGCGGTCTTTATAGATTTGAGATCAGCTTTTGACCTGGTGCCTCGTCCTAAACTTTGGAGGGTCCTCGCCCAAGCAGGTATGGCCCCGGAACTACTAACCTTACTCGTCCGCTTACATCAGAATAATTACGCACAAATTAGATGGGGAAGCCAGGGAGAGGTGACTGACCCATTTCCTGTCGAACGTGGTGTTCGACAGGGTTGTGTCTTGGCGCCCACGTTGTTTTCCTTGTACATTAATGGGATAGTTGATCACCTTGGATGTTCCCCCACGGATGCCCCTATACTGGCAGGATCCAGAGTGCCTGTTCTCATGTTCGCGGACGATACGTTGTTAGTTTCGCGAACTCCAAGTGGATTACAGAAAGCGCTAAATATATTTGCTGATTTCTGCCAAGAACGGGGCCTTGAGATAAACACCTCCAAAACTAAATTTATGTGTTTAAACCAGCGACAAAATTTTAGAGGAGTGATTAAACTTAATGGTACTCCGCTGGAGCAGGTTGAGGCTTTCACATATCTAGGAATATCCCTTCAGAATAACATGAAATGGTCAAACCATATTGACATGACTGTCCTAAAGTTTTATCAGCTAGCAGGTGCAATCATTTCTAAGCATAAATCCTCTTTGACCAAACCAATTAGACCCGCCCTGGAAATTTACAACATGAAAGTTATTAGTGCGTCCCTGTATGGCTCGGAACTATGGGGTTTTGCCAACCTGAATCGCTTAAGGTTGGCTGAAAACAAGTTCCTACGTAGCCTAACAGGTGTTCCCCAAAGCACTCCAATGATTCCGTTAAAATATGATCTAGGCAGGAAAGAAGTTGAGGACCTGGCGCGATTACGTCCACTTTTGTACTGGCGGCGGATCATGGCAACGCCAGAACTTGCACACTACGCCATTGCCCTGAAAGATATTATTAGGGCTGACCGTTTCCATTCCATTTTATGGCTCAAAGAAATTAAGAATTTGCTTATAAAACTGGAGCTAGGGCACCTATGGAATGATCCAAACGGTTCAATTCTTCCATCAAAGCCAATCCTCAAGAAATTGTACTGGGATATGACCTTGACATCTGCCTCTCGTGCTGGCCAAGACTCCAACTTGACTGGTCGTTTCTTTGATATTAAATTCTTACCATCCTGCGAGGCATTTTGGGACTTTATAGAGAGGCCCATGGATAGGAAACTGTATTTCCAGTTCAGAATTGGGTCTCTCCCTGTAAAAGCTTTTACCCATAAATGGTCACCTTCCCAGGATGACAAATGCCATTATTGTTTAGACTTGATTGAGGATACTGGTCACTTGCTGTTTGTGTGTCCGTTGTATATTGCCCCCCGCCTCAGGTGGTTAAAGCCAGTATGTTTAAATCTGGGAACACGTAGCTACAAGGAAGCCCTAAGAATTCTAGAATCTGATTGCACCCCCTGCTTGGCTATTGCTGTTGCAAAATTTCTGGGGTGGGCATGGATATTACGCCTTCGTGCCCTGAAATCCCTTGAAACTGGTCAATGAATGTCTTGTCACCAAGAAATGTTTAGTTAACTTTTTATTCAATATTTGATCTTTTTAAGATTTTTATCCATTGATGTCGTTCTTATTTGATGTTATTCGCCAGCATTATGATTTAATGTATTTTTATATATTATATTTTAGCTTAGTATTTATGAAATGGTTAGGATGTACTTGCTTTTATGACATGCTGTCGAATAAAGCTTTTTGAACTTGTAATGCCGGCCACGACTGTAAAGTAGGCCAAGTTTGTGTAGATGACAAACACTTTTTAAAAATAAATAAAAATAAATAAGTCTGAGCTTAATTGATCAATCTATTAAATATGTGATTTATTACAATGAGACGAGTTCACCACCACTCTGGGAAGAGAGGATCTAAAAATATATGGAATATGGCTAAAAGGTCCCTGTGCCAGTGTGATGGAAAACATAAAAGATCTACATCATGCCATGTATTTCTGCAAATGGTAACAACATCCGATAAACATAGTCTACAGATTAATTAAGTAGACTATCAGAAAGTAGCTAGGAATCACACGATTTATGTTGCTGAAGTAACCTGCAAGAGCAGGAGGCTAGGACACGCTTAGATGATCCAATGAATACGATACAATGAATGCAAATGG
The DNA here is from genome assembly GCF_964204655.1 of Triturus cristatus. NCBI lineage: Eukaryota > Metazoa > Chordata > Amphibia > Caudata > Salamandridae > Triturus > Triturus cristatus. The sequence continues at coordinate 354,627,499 of NC_140594.1, forward strand.
TAGGTGCTAGTTGGAAGAAGAGCCTAGAAACATAGGTCTTCAAGAGAGTTTGAATAGGATTTATTATTTAAGAATCCGCAAAAAATAACAACAGTTTTCTTGGGTTATCTTCACCAAAATATGCAAGATAGACATTGAACTTTTAGATGCCCAATGCATTTGCATCTTATAGTATATTGTATAAGGTCTCTCTTACATTATTTTCCAGGTTAGTATAATCCTTGCTTTGTGTAAATATATCTCTAGGTTTTTTGCTGGGAGGATTAGAGTTCTTCTCTCCCTTGCATCAGTGTATCCCATGGACCCATAAGATACAGGTTAGTGAAATAGAAAGAAAATGGGATATGAAGGACTGGGGGATCAGGGCATTTCTCTTGATGCCTACTACAATATGCCTTGGTTGGACCCTCTTATACATCGGTGTAGCAATATCACTTGCAGTGAGAAAAAAAAGATGAAAAGTGTATGTGCTGCACAAGAAGAGAACAACAAAGAACTCTGTACAAGACTAATCAACAGTTGACTGTTCTGGAATAGTGATAATTAAAGTCCTTCTTTTCCATTTTAACCGGTCTCTTCCATTTCGGTTTCATTTTGCTTTTTTCAGATACTAATTTCCTCTTAAATCCCTAACCAATCATTTGGCACTTTTTTTAAAATTCATTATAAAATGAAATCTGTATTGCGAGTTTTGCACACTTCATAAGACCTTGCAGCTGAAAGTGCAATAAAATTCTTGAAAAACCGTGACTCTTGATTTGACACATTTTGTAGTTGCAAAATCTGTAATTTGCAAAATTATAGCTTTTAACCATCTATAAAAGCATTTATGATTATTCAAGCAATTCTTTCTAACTCCTAAAATGGTTCTTGTGAGTCTTTCTGAATCACAAATAGGAGAGACAAGAAAGTGGTATTGCCTTCGTATTTGTGATTCAGAAAGGCATGTTTCGGGAGGTTTGTACCTGCAGTTGTGAATGCAAACCGTTCATCAATTAGCAGCCCCCCAAGTAGGAGTGGTGACTGATTCACAAAGCAAAAGTTGCCACCATGTGACAGCTTCTTCTTCGGGAATCGTGTCAGCAACCTCTGAAGGAGTGTTAGTGGTCTGGGGCTCCGCTGTGTAGTCTACTAGATGTTTTCACAAACGCAAAACTTGTCCTTTTAATTGAAACAGGGTGCTTTAAAAAAAAAAAAAGTTTCCAATATACCTCATTTGCAGGCCTCAATCCTCTGATTTGCACATAATGACAAGGGGCTATGGGCCATATGTATGAAGCCAAATTGAGTTTGCAAACACTGACATTCGCATATAGCCCCATATGTATGAAAAACGCGTTTTGCGAATCACAAATTGCGATTTTTAGGGAATCGCAATTAGAGAATGGCAAAATGCAATGTATGTAGGATTTGCTAAATATTTTACGAATCCTACATATTCCTTATTTGCGAATCGCAAATTGAGATTCGCAAATAAGGAATACCTTCCCATTCATTCCTATGGCCTAGAAGGCCCATAGGAATGAATGGGAAGGCATTCTCAATTTGCGATTCCCAATTAGAGAATTGCAAATTAAGAATGCAATTTCAAGGTTGAAAGGGTGTCAATAGGACACCCTGTTGCACCCCTGAAATAAGCATGTGTGCACATGTGGCGCACGTACATGCCCTAAGGCCATGTATGTGCGCCACATGGCATTTTGAAAAATGCATAAAAGTGCATTTTTTTAAAGAAATCGCAAATTACCACCAACCTGAAGTAGGAGGTAATTTGCGATTTCTTAAGCCATAATCGCACAACTTGGGTGCTTCCTAGATTGCATTTAAGGAATCTCAATTTGGGATTCCTTAAATGCATTCGCAAAATAGGGAATTGCAAATTTTCCGATTCCTTATTTTGCGAGTGGATTTTTGTGTGCTACATTGCACACTGCCTAAATTGCGATTGCAAACGCTGCAATTCTGCGAATTGCAGCATCTGCGATCTCAATTTGGCTTCATACATATGGCCCTATATGTAATAATTGCGACCTGCTTAATTAATATTGATTAGGCAGGTCGTTTTGCAAACCCCCTGTGAATTTAAAATGTGCAATGTGACCTATTATTACATAGGTGGCACTGCGAATTGTAATTCCATTAGTAAAACAGCCAGTGTACAAATTGAACAGTCCTGGTTTATGAATAGGATTAGGGAGCAAAGGTCATACCCAGCAGCCTGCTGATCTGTTAATGTATGAAGTAAAGGGAAGGGCAGGGAATGCTTCTTAAACCCTCAGGTTGCATTCATGAATCCAGACAGCCCTGATATGGGATCTGCGATCACTTTGTTCTACAAGGTTCCACACAAAGGGGAAGCTTCAGCTCAGGTCTCTTGCTGCTCAGTATCTTGCTATGTACCTAAGTTTTCATACTCTAACGACCGCACCCACCAAACTCTTTTTCTGAATACCAAATTTACCCCTTAAAGGATTTTCAAAAATGCACAAACTGTGACATTTATGCATTTCACATTGTCTCTTACAATCAATGCCAGTATTTATTGGATGATTGTAACTAATGGTGGCTTATTTCTGTCACTGTTTTCAAGTGGTAACTGGAAGATATGTTAATGATATCTAGTTAGGGTCAAGTACTGTAAATATCACACAACTGCTGTAATAAGTATGAGGAAAGTTTAAATTAGCAAATATATTAGTGCAAAAGCTCAGTCTTTTTAACCAAACATTGTTATTTTGTTTTAAGGAGGCGGGAAGAATTCAGCAACCAGAAGTTTCATGCACTGGACAACATTACCTTTTTCCATCAGGACATGGAGAAGTTAAGAAAGCCGTTCCACCATGTCAGGGAAGATAAGGATTATGCCAATACTGAGAACTGGTAGGACTTTACCAAACAGTATTGATTAGATTACAGCTTGTTTTACTTCCTGTTTTCCTTCTTGTGACTTTGGGCAGACAGGGAACCCTTGGTAGAATGAAATCCTTTTTAGGTCTGGCAACAGGCTGCTTTCGATTGTGCATGACCTTTTGTTACCAGGGGCCATATCATGATGGGCTTTGATGGCTCAGTGAAGAGTCAAGCACCTGTGTTTATGCACCTGCAGTGTGTAAAGTGAATTCATTTAATCAGATAGTTTTGTGAGTAAGTGTTTTGTTTTCAGACAGTACAGCTTAGAAGCAGTGAGAAAGGTTTGCCTCTTTCTGTTTTCGAGCTGTACTGTCTGAAAATGAAGCACTAACTCAAAGAAATCTCACTTCCACCACCATTAGCAAGCAGTGGCAAAACGCAAAGGTCTGGATTTTATATGCAATTGTGTAGAAATAAATTCCTCTATGCTTATTGTTAGAAAGTGGTTCTGACACTATGGGCCGCCCAGATTTTTTGCTTTTTGAGCACCTAATTTTTGAGCTTTTATTGTGGGGGAGCCTCATAAGTTGGGACTCACCCACAGTGAACTCCTAATGAAAGAGACTGCATGGGGATTTTACTGGTGTCCCCCGGGCTTGACCAGGCCACTGCGCAGCAGCTGGAGGACACCGGGCTGGTTACATGCAGACACGTGTACATGCATGTGCACACATGTAGGGGCTGCGCAGGGGAGATTCCTATTGTGCGCAGCCAAGGAGCAGATAGACTGGTGTGGAAGGACTTATGCAGAATGGGGTGGTGACATGGAATAGGCTTTATCACTGGAAAGAAACATACCCGGGAAAGTCAGTGTGTTTTACTGGGTTTTTCACTTCATTATTCCCTTATGGGGATGTGGAGCCCCTGGGCTAGATTAACTTTCCTAAGGCCTACAGATTCCAGACACGTACTAAAGTCCACTGTAACGGCTGTGAGAAGAAGTATTCTGCGGAGTCCAAAGTCATATTTGCACTGCTTTTGGTTCATCCAGAAATGTCATATTTCTCTGAGTTGGCTCATAACCAGGACCTGGCTGGGGTCTGGCCCAGGCAGGTTAGATTAATGACCTTTCTTCCCAGAGCAAAGACCTTCGCTCCAAGGAGAGAAGATGGGTGGAGCTACAGGCTAATCCATCAGCAGCTGTCACTGGGTGCCACACACCAAGCTGCACCAGGGTGAAGGCAGCACTGGGGGAAGGGGCTTTCAGAGACCATGTGGCAGGAGACCCTGGACAACGCCATCTTGAACAAACCCAGAGGCCTAGGCAGGAAGGAGGGAGCAGGGCCAGAGAAGTGATGAGTCGCTGTGTGATAGGGCAACCAGAGACTTCCTTGCCAGCCCTCTCCCCAATTTTCTTAAAAGAACTTGCACAGGAAGAGGAGCTCTCTCTGGGATGTTGGCTGCGGAGGCAGAATGTGCTGGAGCCTGGCACAATGGGCAGTTGGAAGGAGGAACCCCCTGACTGCCCCCAGGATCTTGAACAGCACCAGGAGAAGAGTCCAGGACCAGTGCGCAGAAGCAGGGGCCTCTGCGCAGGGAGAAGAGAGGCCCAGGAGGAGGTCAGGTGAAAGGCTGGCGCAGGGAGCCAGTGAAGACCGTTCCCTGCAGAGTGCACCCTCTTGGAGACAAGGATGGTGAAGGAGAGTGCTCCCAGTGGCTGGGGAGCGCCACCAGGAGCAAGAAGAGGCCAAGATCATGAATATATGACCCCTGGGGGCTGAGATATGCCCCCCAGAAGGTAGGCAGCCTTTGACCCCTGAGGATCGACTACGAAGTGCGTGGGGCTCCGCTGCCGTCCCAGAAGTACCCCCGGGGTGGGTCAGGTCCCAGGGGCTACCCCCACTCGAAGTGAGGTCAGGGAGCGCCGTTGCGCTCCCCGTGAAAGTGCCCCAGTGGGGTGCCAGGAGCCCACCCTGTCCCCTGAAGACATCGGTGGAGGGGGAGTGCTGTCGTGCCACCCTCAAAGAGAACTCTGGGCCCCGGGATCCCAACTCCAGGCCCAGTGGTGTCAGTGAGGAAGAGGGGGGCATGCCGTCATGCGACCCCCTCGCGGCAAGAAGAGAGGCCAGGGAGCGCCGTCACCCTCCCCGTAAGAAGCCTCGGGGAACTGGGACCCCATCTCCGTGCCCCGGCAGAAGGAGCAAAGTCGGGGAGCGCCGTCGCGCTCCCCGTGAAGCCAAGCCCGGGGCACCAGGAGCCAACCCTGACCCGGGAAGAAGATGCCCTGGGGGCCCAGAATCCCAACCCTGGGCCCCGATCCCAAGTCAGGAAGCGCCGTCGCGCTCCCCGGGAAGATGACCCCCGTGTGATGCTGCATCGGTGGGGAAGTGCCGCCGCCCTGCGCAGCTGAAGGAATGAGGGGGGAGTGCCGTTGCACTTCCCCATAGCCCCACCCGAGCAGCGGAAACCGGCAGGTCTGCCCGCCGGAGCGGGCAGACCAGAGAGGAAGGGCCGGCCCCGCGGCAGCACGCGAGGGTGCTGGCTGGACGGGGAGCCGGCGGGGGCAGCCAGGGGTTGGCTCCATGGGCTGCTCTCCACCATGCAGGCATGTGAGGGTCCCGGTTGGGAACGGGACCCCAAAGGAATGCAAAAGAGCGAGGAGCCCGGGTGGAACTGGGCTCCCAGAAAAAGGAGGTGCAAGGGGCCCGGAGGGACCGGGCCCCCGAACATAAGCCAGAACAGCCGGGGTGGGCTCCCTGAGCTGTCCCCCTTACCTGGTGGTCCGGGTGGGATTGGGCCCCCCAACAAGGCTAGAACACGGCAGAAGACCACCAGCACCACCAGTGCGGCTCTCCCCGGCACAGCGGTAGAGCCGCTCATCTAAAATGCAAACCTTCCCGTAATGCTTTGCAGGCCTGGACCGGCCTGCAAGGTCAAAACATCGTTTTCACTGCTTATGTTGGCCCCAGGAGAACGGGGTCACCACCATATGTGTGCCAGGGTGCAGGGGGAGCTGCAGGAGCAACTCAGTCTTCCCAGCACAATGAAGAAAAGTCCCTCCCTAAGTGTCCTGGGGACTTCAAAGAAATATCCCCTCAAGGGCTCAGCCAGCATTTTAACACCTTCTGGGCTGGAACTTTTGTTCTACAGCTGAGGGTGTATGGAGAAGTGCATCAAGGAGTGAAGGGCTGAGTTGGGGATGTCTGGAGAAGTGCGTTTCCTAGAGGTGAAAAGGTGTAATTGCACCCGTAGTGCATTTACTAATGTGATTTCTTTTAGAGGGACTGAAGGTCACATGTGTAATGTGAAGTACCTGTGTAAGGTGATGTCATAAGTAAAGTGCGGTTATGTTGCCAGGCATTCCTGCTAGGGTGTCTGGCTGTTCATGCGCAATCCTGTGATTTCATCTATGATGCCTTTAGGGGCTGTAATTGCAATGCATTCCAATGATCCACAAATGTGATGAGTACTGTCATTCTAAAGTAATGCTTACACGTGTATTCTTGCTGGTGCGCGTAGGTGAAGAACCCAGACTGCTAGCCCTTAAGATGTAGAGGTGTATACTTCATGGTTAGTAGGAAATGCTCAGTCAGGGTTGTGTGTCACCAAGGCAGGGTTACCTATTTTTAAATGCTTGTTGAGATAATGGGGTGGGTCGTCACTGGGATGGTGCCAGCGCGCAGGACCCTCACTAACTGCATTGGGGGCAAGATGATGTGCATACATGGGAGTTGTGGTACTAGACCCCACCCCCCGCGGGAGGGGTGGAGATGTTTTGCAATGTCATAAAGTCATTCCAACAGCTTATGTATATTTGTAAATTGGTGCATAGTATTGAGTAGTGTGTGTGTTTAATAAATGTACTCTTACTTTTATAAAGCAAAGTACAGACTGGACAATCAATTATTGAGTGTTATTTCTGCGCACCTGCAAATGGCGATTACTAACCCACACCACCTCCCTTGAGTAAGCCTCAGACTGCTCTGCAACACTACCCTCTGAGAGTCAGGTGCTACAATTGGGTGTTTGGATCCCAGTGAAGTACAAATGTAGTCATGTTATTTGTGCAGGCCTCACAGAGGCTGCCTCGTTTTCCAACACCTATGTTTGCATCTGTACTCATATTAAAGTCCTAACTAATCTGTAATTAGTTAATTTATTTTCCTCCTGTAGACCACAAACCAAAACACTTGGATTTTCTTTTGCATTAAGAGAAGCTTTTTTAGAGTAATATGAATTGCCTTGAATTATGCTTGGCTTTTGTGCCTTAACCCCTTCAGTGCCCGCCCCTTTCCCCGCCCAGTGCCGGCCGTTGCATTAGCGGGCGGGGTCTATGACGAGCTGGACTCGTCATGGGCACAGCGCCACCGCGGCCCATGACGAGTCCAGCTCGTCATGGGCACTGAAGGGGTTATACAAGCCAAGTTTTCTTGTTTCCACTAAAAAAACTGTGAGCAATAAGCCCCCATCTCGGATCCAAGGACTAAATAGCGCTTCCTGGACTTAAGGCGAGAATCTCTTTAATGATCCACTTGACCTGTGATCTATTCTAGAATCTGTAAAGGGTGTAAATGTGTGCTCCCTTTTACCCTGGGGAACTGCACTTCATTGATGTTGGGGGACACCAGCCCTATTCTCTCATGTGACTCTCAGCACCTTTTCTAATAAATATACGTTTTAAACTTCTCAAAAACTTGAAGCCTAAGTTTTCTTCTACAATTTCAAAGTTCCTAACTGCTTATTTATTTTTTAGAGTTTTATATAGCACTGGCTAGACTGGGAGGTATCAGAGCGCTTCACATAGATGAGGATGTGAAAGTCGCACAGGTTACATATAAGTAGATACAAACAGAAATGTACAAAACTTATGAAATGCAGCGGCACAAGGTATAAACACTGATACACGTAAAGAAGAGTAGAGGGAATAGGGAATTGGGCCGACAGTCGGTAGATTAAATTCAAGTCCAGCAGACCGGCACCAACTAGGGTAGCACCCGGGGTCAATCCATCCCACCAGGCCAGAACAAAGGCAGATCTAGCCGAGTCTGGTGTAAACCCCGCAGCGTGGTTTTGGTCGCCGCAGCGGGATAACTTCCCTCACGGAGCCGAGACTAGCAGACCGCAGAGAAGGCCAGCAGATGGGGGTAACATGGCCGACTCGCACCCACCATCTCTACCGACAGGATGCAGACAAGAAGCGATGGGGGACCATGAGAGGATCTCTGCAGTCCGTTGCTAGGCACAGACCAGGCAGCCGACACCTAATTGGATGGACGAGACAGGCTGCAAACGGTGTCCCCCGCCGAAGAGCTCTCACCGCATAGGATGGAGTATTTCGTCCGTGGTCGCCAGTCCCAAGAACCTCAACCATTCCGAAGTAGAGTGGAAACCCCCTCAGACCCCAAACAACTCACCAGTGGAGGAAGGCTGTCCCAACACCTGGACAGCGAGAGGGGCCGTCAAGGGGATGAGAGGGCCACAGACAGGAACCCAGTGCTCTCTACCCACTCCGACCTGGGAAAACATCTCAGGGACCAAGCCAGCCACGAAGGGAAACGTGTAGGGCCGCCGCCTCGAAGGTAATCCAAGAATAACTATTTGTTTTTGCCAATGAGAAGCAGTTATAGCGGGAGGCAGACTATTAGTGGCAGTGTCCAAAAGGTAGGTGACGGGCCTAGATTAACACCCAAAGGGTGATCCTGAGCCCGTCTCCTCTCAGCTGCATTAAGCAGCTCAACCATGCAATCGGCCATTTTACTAGGATTCCGCTGGATGTCGTTTTTCTTGTTGCTGTGGAAGGCTTCCTCTCTTTCAGTGATCGCATCAGAAAAGACCTGGAGGATTGCTGCTCCTTTTGAGCGAGGGTTGTCTACAGGTTGTAGCCAACAATGGTTGTTCTCTACTGGATTAAGATATTTCAGGGTATTGGATTGGCAATTAGGATTGTCGATTTGGGGAACAGCCAGGTTTTCACCACTCTCCTGAACTTTAAGTATTCTTGGGTGCAGCGGATCATGGCCAGACGAGAGTCCCAAAGCTTTGCTACTTGGACCAAAAGAGAAGATATTCCTATGGGTATTTTATTGAGGAAGGAAGATCCAAGAGACTAGTCTGGAGCAGAGATGTCTGTTTGTTTTTATGGATTTTATTTGAAGTTATTCTTGTTCTTTTTGTTGCACAGCTATATATACCATGTATATTATTTTGAACATCAAACTGTATGTGCTTCTTAGAGTGTACCTGGAGAGTAGTCTTGCAGCAGCATTTTGCATCCATCAAATTAAGTATGAGAATGGCCTAAGGCTTTTGTTGGTACCTAAGGTGTGGGAAGATCTGGCTTAAGGTTTCCATGGTGTGAATGGTGCTTCTTGTGACTTTGTTGACATGTGGTATCGGGGATAGGTTTCAGTTTATGATCATGACTAACTTAGTCGCCTCTCTTGCTGTGGTTGAAGGAGCATCATTTTCCTTTGATCATATATCTGTAGATTGATATTTGTTCCACTGTCCACAGCCCATTGGCTCTTTTTTGTGGTGTTAAGCTTCAGTTGATATAATTCATCATCCATGTATCAGATTCCTGTAGGTCTTCTTGGCTATCCATCTTTAGGATGCCTTCCTTATAGTTATCGTATGAGAGATTGAAGGAGTTCATCAGGTCTGGTAAAGAAGTGAGGTAGATTTTGAGAGGAGAAGGGAGATGATGGATCATTTGGAAGCTCAAAAGTGGAGTATGAGTACCTTATATAAAAAGAGGTAGGAGCCTTTTTCTGCCTTTGGGGTAGGAGGCAATCCATATTAGTGGATTCCCCATATTACAAAATGTTGGAGTCTGTGTAGAATAGTGTGATGGTGTGTTGTGGAGGTTGATGGATTGTGTCAAATGCTGCTGATAGTTCAATGAGTGATAGAGTAGCAACCTCATATTTGTCCACTACGAGTTGTAGATCTACCTGTGTAAATAGCGGGGCAGATTCTGGGTACCTTCATGGTCTGAAACCAGATTGCAGATCTGCCAACAGGCTATTAGTTTCAATGACGTTGGGGAGCTGTGAATAGACTGCTCTTTGAAATATTTTAACCAGTAAAGAACCATTGAATATTTACTAGGTTCGATTGGTCATGGTTCTTCTTTTTGATGAGTGGTATGATGTGTCAGTGTAACTCTGGAGGGGAGTATCTTAGTTCTGTTGATTTGTTTAGAATACATCTAGCTACGTCTCATGCACAAGTTGTTCAAATGATCTCTTTAATGATTTTTGGAGGGGCAGGGCCTCTAGGTGACCCTGTTTGTCTGTTGCATTGATGATGTTGTGGATTTCCTTCACAAATAGTCTTGCTGGCTAGCAATGGCAGACTGGTATACGTCTGCACATGGGAACTGACAGGTGTGGAGGTGCTGTCATTTTCCACTTCCTCTATTTTAGATGTGAAATATGTGGCAATTTTGTCACAGAAGGTCTGTGATTAATGTGTTTCTGTGTTCTGGAACTCTCGGTTGTCGAATACTGCTATGATCTAATTATGTTTTCAGTTTTCCAATTTTGTTACTGGTCTATGGGGATTTTTTCCTGGGATTGGACGGGGAAGAGGCTTTTAGTGGTATCTGGAGATGGTTGAAGAAGAATTTCCTTCACCTGTATTTTCTTTGATTATTATCACCCTGGTCTGCTGCATGGTGCGAATCCTCGCAACCTGAACCCCATGCAGATCATCTGAAATGCAGATCCAGCGCTACCGCTATTGATATAAATTGGATTACATTTTCTAAATGCTTCAAGACTGAGAATGCACATTGGATCATTTTAATGAGCTTCAAATATTCTTCTGATATAAACAAAACATCTCCACCCTTCTTCTAGGAGAGGTGCAGTGCTTCATGCAAAGCAGACCACTGAGATCTGGTTGGAGAGATCTGCAACTGCCCGTAGATCTAAACAAAGGCTCCTTTTGATTTATAATGTTTTGGTGAATGGGGCCATATTTCAGAAAATCCACGTAAAACAGTTCAGACTATAAAGTTTCTGGGTACTACCAAAGACATGTATTTTATGAAAGTTTAGAAGTGACTTTTCCTTACTCTGTGTGTTCTCTTATTCATACTGCCATCCTTGCATTTTTATTTTGTAGGTTTTTCAGCCTTTTGGCAAGAATACCAGAATCTTTGAAGAAGAACCTTAAGATTCAGAAAATTCTAAGCAAACTTGAAAAGCTTGAGGAGAAGCAATACATTAAGATCCGACCCAACGCCTTCCTCAAAGTACTGAATGGACTACGCCCTTGGGAGCTGTGTTCACCAGATATCTCTGTGGCCATTGAGGTAACTTTATTCCCTGTTTCTCTGATGTAAGTAATACAGGAAAGTGTCTGTATTGGGTGGAGCCACTGTGTATTGCCATTCACTTGTGCCAGAAGACAAGTTGTCTTTCCAAACTCTAGTGGGATGTTTTGTATACAGAGCAATATATACAAGGCAGGCAAACAAACACTTGCTAACAAAACTTACATTATTCAAACAATGTGTATGCTTTCTGTACCTTATCTGTATTTTGATCGATTTCAAGAGTGTCAGCGGCACTAATTTAAATTAGATCCTGATACCTGGAGACATTCATTTATATCAAGAAGACTGTTACACGCCTGCAATTCAAAACATCTATAAAGTTATCCAGTTATTGGACGTTCTGCAGAACTTCCAGGTACTAGTCTTGAGAGAAATGCACATTAATCATCCTCTTTCAAAACCTACTATTGGCCCTCTCTGTGGGCAGACTATTGGCCCATTCAGTCTCACTTACTCCGGCCATCTCCGTCCCAGTGATCGACACCTTTGAATTGTAGCATGGTGAACTGTGCTTATTAAATGCTCCCTTAGGTAGTGTGCCTATGAATCACGCCTACGGTATGAATAGCTCCCAGAGCCTCTGCGTGCCTTGCCTCTCTTCCTTCCTCCTCATTCCTACATTCAAGGAGTGATATAGCTTACATAGGTGTCAAGATCTAGTTTCTAAACCCAGGTGTGTAGCAAATGAAGGCTTCTGTTCTGGTCGTTTCTGTTTTGAACTTGCTGGTCTTCAGTGAAGTCACTGATGCACATGTTGCATTAGGCACCAGAGAACTTGACCCTGCCTGCCAGTTATGGAGGTCTGTTGGGGCGTACTGCCTTCAAGGTGACGCAGCAGATCTTGAACGTGAGGTGGTAGGCTGGAAGAGCCAGTTGAGTTCAGAAAGTGTGGGGTTTAGATACTTTATCAGCCCCTTGATGAGCCCTGTCCATGCATGAATGATTATCCTTATCAGTGCAAGGTGAGTTTCGATGATGATGGCAAATAGGACAATGCCTTCATCTAGTATTGGTAGTACCAATGTTTATTGAGGAATCCTGAAGTCACGTTTTTGGAGGTATACCTTGGTGTGTGAAAAATGATGAGCTTGTGCATAACTGTTTTTTTAAAAATTATAAATGCCCCTTTAAGGCTGAGGTCACTTAGGTTATGGAATTCAAGAAACTTGCTTCACTACAATAGTTAATTGAATCCATTCAGGGTCATTAGTATGAACAGGTCTTGCACTTTAGCTTGTCCAAGGACTTCAGGGTATTTAACAGCAATAAGGTTTTAGTTTTTAAATATCTTTTTATTACATAGAAAACAAATTGAATTGTGATGACATTCAGCAGCATGCCGTACACTGGTAAAACAGACATATAGTGACAAATTCCCACCGGGTCTCTGAAACCCCAGCACACCCAGACACTCCCCCAACAGATCATAGGGCAGTGACAAAGTCCAGACGTCTTTGCCCCCAAGCATCTCTAGTTACATCAGAAATAGGAGCAAACAGCTCTCCTCGATATGCATTCCATTTCCCCATATTTTAATCCATTTGTTCGGACAACCCTTTCCCTTGTCGACCACTCTCTCTGCCTGCATACACCAGTCCATGTTCCTTTTAAAATCGCTTAGGCACGGTGCTAACTCAGCACATTAGAGTCATGCTACATTACGCTTGCCCAACATCCACCCCAGTGTGAGCCATAGGCCAGCAGCGGCTGCTGCCAATCCGATTTGCGGGGGCAGTGCAGGGAAAGAATAATAAATACAATTAATAGTTTAAACACCTTCTGCTCCCTCGCCATGCTGCACCTCTCTGCTCCTGGCACTACAATCCCTAGGAGCACAGGCTCCCAGAATCCCCACACAATCCCAGTGCTTCTCTCATGCAATTACTCCCAGCATGAGAGAAGTGTTGGGATTAGGCAGAGTGGGTTGGGTCTACGCTCAAGACATGGCTTGGCAGTTCGGGCTGGACTGTTCCCATGAGGCACAGGGTCAGACTGATTTGCATATGGCCATGTCTGAACTGGGGTGGTGAAGTGAGCTAAAGAATGATGAGGGATTAAACTCAGTTGACTGGGGGTGAGTGTTTGATTTGCTCAAACGCTCCGTCCATCATCCCCTTTGGTATCGTTTGGGTCAACGCTCCAGCAGGGACAGGGAGTCTGCGCTCCTGACCACTGCTGATATCTTAAAGGTACAGCCTGGAGATATGAAAGTGTGCATGTCCACGGCTTCCCAAATTGAAATGCGCACTTTCAGAGCCTGCCACTCCTCCTCCCCCTCATGTGTGAGCTTTAACATGGCCCACCCCGCCCTATATTCCGCGGATGGAAGTGAAAAATAAATTTACTATAAAATAGTTTTATTGTCGTTTATTTTTATTCTATCTGCTGGTATTTCACCAGTGCGGCGAAGCTACTACACCATAGCGGAGGAGCCGCCCCGGCCATAAGCAGTCCATACCTGTGAGAACTGTTTTGTCCCATATATTTAGGAGGCATCATTTTGCTGACAGTACCATGTCACTCCTACTAACACTATTTAGACAGTCAATCACCGCTTTCAAATATCTTTGGAGCGCCAGGCTACTCCATATTATATGAAAATTGTTTGCCTTCGGACCACATTTCTTGGGGCACAGTGCCGTGTCCGTTTTACCCATCTTAATCAATGTGGTACAAGCATAGTAACACCTATGGAGAATTTTGAGCTGCACCAAGTGGAATCTTGATCTGATAGCCACGTCCCGGGGGACGCCAAAGCCCAAAGCAACTCATCATCCTCCAGACTCCCAAAATCACGCTCCCAACTGGCAAGTGGGTCAAAGGGTCTGGAGCATTATTCAATAATTTTTTGTATGTAAGCGAGATCCCCTTTTTTGGCACATAGTCATCTAAAAACAGATTTGTGGAAGATGCAGGGAGTTCTTCACCCCTTGGCAGTACGTTTTGTAGGGCAGGAAGGATTTATTAATAGCCGTAGGTCTCAGTGGGTGCCATTTAGTATTCTCTTTGAAACTCTTTGAATGTGAATTCTCCACCCTGTTTCTACAAGATTCCCATGTACGGCAGGACAATGAGATCCCACTTATAAAAGCCTCTTGCAAGGCCATGGTGCCCAATTGCGTAGATTCTCACAAGGGAGTGGCTCGTGTAACTTTGCCCCCACCCAGCCCATAGCATTCACTGCCATGTGCCAACAAGTAAGTGTGACCACTGTGGGGTGGGGAGGGGTGTGGTGCGCGGGCCCCCATAGATGGCTCCTAGTTAACCCACGGGCTACATGTTTCTCCTGTTGATCCTACAGGCTGGTTCATTCTCCGGTAGATGAAACCAATGATTAACAGGGATAAGTTGGGACACCCTTTAGTACTTTTGTAGATTGAGGGGAGATATTCCCCTGTGCGTACAAAAAGCAGGGAAGGGCCATCATTTTTATTGGGGCCTCCTTCCGTAATAGGGACAGAGGCCAAGCTCTCCAGTGTTGAACATCCCCTCGTAAGCATGTAAGCCGTGGCTCAAGATTGTTTGTATAAAGAACATCAGGGTCCGTAGTGACAAAGATTCCCAGATAGGGGAAACCCCCAGTGACCAACCATGCTCCACAGTCATTAGGTAGATGCAGTGCAGGCCCATAGAGAATACAGATCAGAAACTTATTCCAGTTAGTAGTGTAACCTGAATAGCTACGATAAAGTATGAATGTGTTGATTACCCTATCAAGAGTGGAGAATGGGTTAGCTATATAAAGAGAGATATCGTTCATATAAAGGGAGAGTCTATCCTCCCAGTCTGCAGTTCTTCGCAGCCCTCTGACCAGGGGATCACTTCAAATCCAGGGGATCACTTCAAATCCAGGCCACAAGAGGTTCCGGGACTAGAGAAAAAAATCAGGGGTGAAAGCGGGCTGCCCTGTCTCGTACCCCGTAGAAGGTAGAACAATGCGGATGTACCCACATTTACCATCACCTTAGCGAGGGGGTCAGAATATAGGAGCCGTGTCCAGGAGAGCAATAAGGATTTTGACATCCAGAATTGAATGCTGGAGAGACTGTCCTACACGTGGTCATTAATGTGGCCAAATGATACCCTCAACTACAGCTGTGTGCCATCTTTGTATTGAATAAATGTTGATGTGTTTGTCCCTTTTCTCCGATATTCTTATAAGAACTAAAAACAGTCTTCTTCTGTCACACACCCATGACCCTACCACATTAATCCTCTCCCCGGCCAGGCATTTACATTTCTCCAGCAATAGGTCTTTCATATATTCACGTTTGAACCATTCCCCCTTGTCAGGCTGGGTCCCCCAGCCTGACAAAGGGGAATGATTTGAACAAGTGAATATGTGAAAGATACCAAAAAAGGGGGGTGTCTTGCTCTCTATTGTCTGTACCTGTTCCTTAGGTTGAGACTAGAAGATTCAGTCTGACCTTGCAAATAAGTTGCACAACAGCGTTGAATATAACTCTTATCATGTCTCTTTATATTCTGCATTTAACAATCATAGAACAGAGCACATACATATACTATCAGTTCATTAATTAGAAAAAGCCATACAGAACAAAATAGTTTCTTTGATTCAGAAAATAATGAAAATTGATACAAAATATGTGTTTTACATCAAACTAAAAGATTTGTGCTAGAGACAAAGATCATTACGTATAATAAAAGCAATTAGAATAACGTAAAAAAACACCAATCCAGGTTATTTAGTTGATACACGTGGTGACAATTATTTTTGGGTTGCAATCCCACTCTCAATGTATTGTGTGGCAAGGTATGGAAGGAAAGATAGGATAGGGTTCGATTCATCAGTCGTTTACCCCTTGCATAGGAATTTTAAGAAATGAATAATCCAACTTGCATGGCCCCGATGTTGACTCCATTCCGTCCTCTGACCTTTTGGAGGTCTCCTCAGCAGTGGCGGCTGACACAAACAAAAACGAATGAAGTGGGCACAGGGGAGCGTGTGGGAAATTTTAATAATAATAAAAAAAGGAAGACTTGCCTAAGAGGGCCGGCCAAACATGCATGCGCACTTAGAAGTGCACTATAAGTCCTCCTCCCCCTCCCATGGCCTGACCTCGCCCCTCCCTACACACACTGGCTCAGCCAGCAGGTGTAAAATAAAACGATGATAGAATATTATTTCATTTTTCAGCTGCTGGTTCTGAGTGGATCCAGATAATCTGGAAAATGACTGTGACTTGATTGATGCCAGAAAGCGAGCAACAGAAAGTTCAAATATGGCTCCATTGCCATTGAAAGGGGCGGCTACGGTCATTTCATGTAGAATGCCAGAAATCCATACACCAAAATGATAGAATCATTGGTGATAATGTAACAACAGCAGTATTTGGATTGCTGTAAGAATCTTGAAACTTTATTCTTGATCTTTTTCAAAATCTTAGATCAATGTTTATCCACCAAGGCCCGGTTGTTGGGCAGCTCATTGACATTGTTCAAGTTCTTCTTGGGCCTTTTGAGATATTTAGGAAAAACCTTCATCTACCCCAGACTTTTGTGATATATGGAGTGTTGCAGCAATGTCCCCATATCCTATAATATTTAACATATGCACTTAGTAAGTCTCTGACATTTCATTGAGGTAAAAGGAGACCATCAGTTCTACATTACTATTTTAAAGGCTATTCTTTACTCTTTTGTGCTCAGTCGTGCTATTTTCTGCTCTAATATTCTCCTTTGTGCAGCTCTTTGCTCTTTGTGCCATTTTCTGCCTTTTGTTTTTTTTGCACTTTCTCTCTCGCCTACTGGCCCATGCCACCTCTGTTGCTCTCCCAGCAGCCCCCACTCCTCTCCTCTCCCGCGCCCCTTCCCACCTCCTGCCTCCCCTGCGCCTCACCTGTGCTCCTGCTGCATTCTCCTTCCCGCCTGTTCTTCCTGCGCCACAGTACCCCCGCTCACCTCCCCCTCTCCCAGGACCTAGTTAATGGTCTGTTGGTGCACCAAAGACAAGTCAGTCTGTGCCCATCTGTGTCTGGACCGTGCCCAGCACCAGAAACCCGGTTCGATCAGCCCTCAGCTATATTCAGCTGGGACACTTCTACTCCTGCTGCTGTTGTGCCACACACCACAGTAGGAGCTTTTACCTGCACACATTGCTGGTTTTCCTGTTGCATCACATCCAAGCACACCCCTCAAGCACCATTCTCACCAACCCCTCTACTCAACACAGCTAAACATGCCAAACCTGCACCCCAACAGCCACTCGCATACATGCTTCTCAACACATGATCTCTCAGCAAACACAGTGCTGAGATGAGAGATCACTTAAGCAAAAATGGACAGACCTCCTTTTCTTCACGGTAACCTTGTGGAACCTCAGGCTGGCTCCTGACATCACCGTAGCTATCTCAACAGGCTACAAGATCACACAAGTCCTCCTCCACAAGTCAGGAGGAGGACTCACCATTATTTACAAGGACATTATCAAATGTTCTGCATCCATGGAGAACAACACCCTTTTCGTGAAACACATGCACTTCAAACTGCAAATCGGTGACAGCTTCTCATTTAAGTGAACTCTTGCCTACCAACCACCTGGACTGCCAATCAATTTTATAAGTCTTATCACAGACTTAATTGCCCCCTTCACTCTCAACTCCAGAGACTTCCTACTACTTTTGATCTCAATTTCCACCTAGAGAACCTAGAGGACCCCTGCTCAACACCCCTCCTTGAAAGCCTGGACAATATCGGACACACCGACACACAGACCCAACACACACCACAGGGAACACACTGAACCCAATCTTTGCCACTGACTCCAGGATCATATACAACTCTACCTCACCGCTTATATGGGCAGGCCACTCCATCATCCACTTCCAAATAACCATGCCACAAGTCAGCGCACACACAAGCATCATCCTACCATGCAGTTGCTGGGTAAACATCTCAGAAGCGGACTGGCTCAACACCCTCAACTTAGCCCAACCCAACATCACAAACAACCTCAGTGAAGACATCAACAACTTAAATGAATTGAACAAGAACTGCATGGACTCCCTTGCACCCATCAAAACTAACAGGCAAAGAAGAGCCAACAAACAAGCTAAACGCTACACAGACAGCCTCCGAGAGTCTAAAGGTCATCGCAAATAGCTAGTAAGGAAATGTAAACCCAACCACATGAGTACCACCAGAACCACATGCAAGGCTGTGCTCTTACGCTACCATCAGCAACTTAGCACCAACAGCTGCAAGGAAATATTCTCCATTGTTAAAGATTTCCCCACCTCCGAGGCCACAGTCAACAACATCAGCCCCTCACATGAATTCTGCGACAACTTATCATGCTTCTTCAACAGCAAACAGCTAACATCTACAGTAACTTCAAACACCATCCAGACCACAGGGACCCCATCATCAAGCTGCCCACCATCAACCAAGAGAGACACTTGACCAATTGGAAAACACTTACAAGAGAAGGCACTCCGGGGACCCAGCAGATCCATGTCCCCACCACATCTACAACATTCGAGGATCACCGATCAGCAACACTCTCACCCACATCTTCAACACCTCCATCAGATCTTCCACTTTCCTGGAAGACTGGAAACATGCAGTAGTCAAACCCTTCCTCAAAAAACCCTTTGTTGATCCTAATGAGTTGAGAAATTTTCATCTCACTACTCCCCTACCCAGCCAAAGTGATGGAGAAGGCCATTAACAAACAACTCACTAGCCACCCCGAACTAAACCACCTTCTGGAGCACACCCAAACAAGATTCAGAATTAACCATAGCACCAAAACTGCAGTCTTCACATCCCCCGATAACATATGCACCATACTGGACTGAGGAGAGACCCCAGTCCTCATTCTGCTCAACCTCTCCACAGCCTTTGACACAGTCTCTCAATATACTCTCATCAGAAGATTCCACAACATCAGCTTCCAATGACCGGCCCTCAACTGGATAGGCTCCTTCCTCATGGGAAGAGCACAGAGAGTCAGACTACCACCCCACACATCAAATTCCAAGAACCTGATCTGCAGAGACCCTCAGAGTCCCTCTCATTCCCACTCTGTTCAACATCTACATGACTCCGCTCACTAACAACATCAGATCCCAAGGCATAACCATCCGATTCTACGCCAATGACACACAACTCATCGTATCTCTGACCGACATCACAGCCACCACCTGAACCAACCTCATCAACTACATGATCAAGGTTACAGAATTAATGAGAACCAACTGCCTGAAGCTCAGCTCCAACAAGATGGAAATGCTGGTCTACGGAAACAAGAACTCTCCCTGTTACTGTACCTGGTGGCCATCAGAGCTAGGGCCCACACCTAAACCCACCGACCATGCCAGAAGCCAGGTAAGCATCCTGGATGATAAACTCAACATGACAGCACAGGTCAATGCAAGCCCAGGGGAATACTTTAAAATAATTTTAAAAAACAACGGCAACAAAATAGAACAAATTCCTAACGCATTGGTTGAGATATTGTAGGCACATGAAATCTGGACAAGTTCCCTACCTACAGCTATTGCGGCAAAACTATTAATAAAACAAGCAAAATCATTGTCAGCAAAACGTGATGCACTGGCAGTAAAAAGATCTAAGTCATGGCAGCTGGGTGTCAAAACACTACATTATGGGGTACTGCTGTACTATTACACGACTCCCCTCAAGCCAATGAAGAAGCAACAACTATTGAGGCTACGCTTTGTCCAAGTTCCTTTGC
This sequence comes from Triturus cristatus, assembly GCF_964204655.1. Lineage (NCBI taxonomy): Eukaryota > Metazoa > Chordata > Amphibia > Caudata > Salamandridae > Triturus > Triturus cristatus. Next base: position 354,647,412 of record NC_140594.1, read on the forward strand.
TTGCATATAGGTATGGTCGGAGCTACTGGGATGCAAAGGACACACAGTGGAAATGGGGAGAAATCACTAACCCATGTTTTTTGCATCTGCCAGAAACTGACCCCTTTAAGGAAATTTTAGCTTTGTCCCATTTGGCGCATTATAAATGTTCGGACTTGCCATGACGCATTAGGAGAGTGTATGAGAGATGACTCAGTGCAATTGGCAGCACGTTTTATGAAATTTATGTCAGCGGCAATAACCTTGATGAAGTCTGAATACACCCCTCAGTTTTAATGCAGCCTGCATACTAATTTGAGTACCTTCTTCTGAATTATTACGATTTTAAACCTATGTCCCTGGTGAAAAATAGGACCAGAGAGTGTTTGTAAGGCAATATCAGCTTTTTTTAATACTCATACAGCTTCTTTCAAATGTAACTAGTTGCAATTATTTTAAGTAATTGAGCAATAAATGTATCTATCTATCTGTCTTTAACTGAAGGGATAATTTATAACCTGATGTCAGAAGAGCCCTGATGTATCCATTATATTGTGCATGTGGTTTGAAAGATTCACCTAGGCTCTTTTTCGGCTACGGGGGGGGGGGGGGGGAGGGAGGACACCAGCCACTTGGCTGTAGAGATATTATATGTCTGTTTTATAGATTTATCAATCCCTACTAGCTCCTTTCCTGTAAGCACACATGATCACCAGAAGCATGGAACTATCATAGTAATCTACAAGACATGTATACGGGCTGGCTTGCATGCTGTACGCAAATCCTGTCCTGGACACCAGTTGTGGAGCAGACTTTTAAACTGAACGATGTGTGCTACACAATGTTTGCCTGAATCACAACAGCCATATTGTGCCACTGTTCTTTGGCTTATTGCTGGTTTTGCATCCTTTCCATGTTATGAATGGAGGGTGCTGGATGTAAAGTAAGAATACGTTGCTCACCTGATTTTGGTAATTGATGTCCTTATTCAGAAGAGATTTACATGAATACACTTATAGCAATCTCCATTCCCACAGCTCTGTCCTTTCTAAGCTATCACCAAATTCAGAAGTTCTTAGCCTTTTGACTACTGTGGACCCCCACTGTATAATTACTGAAGGATATGGAACCCCACCTAAGAAATTTCTATAATTTTAATCTCAAAACAATACACAAAATACAGAAATGTATACATCAAACAAATACACATATTACTAAATGTCATTTAATTCACAAATAAAAAATATACAAAAATCAAAGTTTTAATTTTAATGCAAAATCTTGAGTTTTCCAAAATGTAGTTTTATTTGTAAAAGACTAGCAATCTAGCACATAGCTTTGTCTTTTGTGCTCCTAATGCATGCTCTCTGCTTTAACTGAGGCTAGTTCTTACTGCATTCTATTTACTGTAATTGTGCTGCTCCCACTAATTAAGCTAAGGATAACAAGTTAGTTTTAAGCTGTATAGCCCAATTGAAAACCAAATATAAACTCCTGCAGTAACTCTTGTACCTTGTCCTGCTTGTCACACCACTGCAACCAGAGCTCCAGGCTGTCCACCTTAATCTGTGTAGGATTCCTTACAGGCAATTCCTTGTGCCCCCTACCACCTCTGCACTGTGGTTGCTGCTTCCAAGACCCCCTTGTAGTGAGTAAGTGGGCACTTACCCGCACAGCAGGAGCACTCATGCCTGTACTTACAAAATTCCCTGTTGCAGCAAACCCGGTTAAATGTCCAGCATGCACCCACTTATGCCCCCTGTCCTCTTACCATGCCGCCCACCCCTGCTGGGGTGGGGCGGTATCGAAAGGACAAATAAAAAAACTGGGAACACTAGCCTTGAACACTGTTGGGGTCAGCTTGGCTGGACCCATGGTATGTAGCCAGATGTCATTATCCAGTTCCCCCACTTCCCCTCAGCATCTTGAGCCAACCTTGCCTTGAATTCCTCATCATATTGCACTGAAGCATACCCCCCCAAAGGTAATCAGCGCCTTCCTAATAACATCCATGTACTTGAACAAGGCCACATACCGCTCAGTGTACTTTTCACAGTACACACTGGCATATATCAAAAATCGGCTGTCCAATTCTCAATATTGACTGGCACCCTAGGCCTCTTGGTCAATGCATATTTTTCCTCCTTCGACCTCCCTTTTTCCCTGATCTCCCTATGCAGTAACATAAAAACAGTGATGTACTAAACCTTCCACATTATCTCTTTTGTAGATGTCATTAAAACGCACTACTAAGGGTTTTGTAATTCCCATATAGGGCAGTTTCTTTACCTTTATCTCTTTACTCTCTTTTTTGTTGAACCCCCCACCCCCACTGTCCTTTGCATCCTTGTCCTGTTCCCCTTTCAGGCCCTTCTCCTATGACCCCTCCTTGCTCTTCCCAACTATAGGCACAGCAGCCTTTTTGGCTCACCTGACTTTACAGAAGCCTGCCGTCCAGCCACATCTCAGTTGGCCACCACCACCTCATTGTTGACCTCTGCCAGCTGACGTCTCCCTGTCACCTGCACCCGATGACATCCCCCTGGAGCCTGTAACCCACAAATCTCTTCCTGTTGCTCACTCCTCCTCCTCCATGTCCTTCATGATTTCTGCTCCTCATTGCACCTGCGTCCCCCCACCCATTTCTGGCAATTCCCCTTCCTCTAGATCATCTTCCTCATAGTCCAGCACCAGCCGGTCCCCCAATTTCTCTCTTGCAAGCCACTCGAGCCTGCTAATACCCCATTCTACATCACACTATCCCACCACTCACAAAGAGGATACCAGTCTCCCCCTCTCCTCGAGGGCTCACTAGACCCTCTGTCTGCTAACATAGAAGTAGGTCGCCCAAGACCTACCCCAGTCCACTTCTTCGCTGTCCCAAGCGGAGGGCAGGCCGGTCGCCCTAGACCCTACCGTCCCTTCACCTTGGGGTCGGGGATCCACACTAGACCCTCCCAAATATGCTTCATCCATGACTGTCTATGCTTGAAAACCAAGTGTGTTGTCCCTCACCACTGTCTCTGGCTCTGAATGCACCTCTTCTGCCATCAAAATACATCTGCCCCCCTTTTGCTCCCTTGGGGTTTTTGAAACCCCCACTCCCCTCTCAGGCTGTCCCTTGTCCGCTCCCTGCTCCCCAAGAAACCAGCTCCTCTTCCCCCGGCCGGTCCCACTGCACCTTCACCCCCTTTCCGCCACCAATAAACCCTGGCACGGGTTTTTGGTCTGCCTGCAAAGCTGTCCTTTTCATGCTGACCACTGTTCTTCCCCAAATCTTTGCTTCCTTCCCCCTTATCACTCCATTCACACATGGTAGCGACAAACGTAGGGTTCGGCCCAGACTCTGAGCTGACTGAAGCGCTTCTCCGGACCTCCTCACATAACTTGGGGACTAAGCCCAGCCACACGCCCTGCCATCTTCCACTGAGGCCGCATGCCCACCCTCCTACCTCGTGAGGGGTTGTGCTTCTCCTACATCAGGGAGCCAGCTCTGCATGTGGCCTGTATCCAGATGTGCTCTCCACCCCTTGCAGATGTTTGCACCCGCTGCCAGACCTGGTTGCTCCCCCATCACCTTGGGCCACAATGCTGGGCCAGGTAAGCCAGATTTGCGCTGACCCCGAGCACTTGGTCCACCCTCCTGCCTTGTTAATTTGGAGCATGGCCACCGAGCAAGCCATCACTGCTGCCGCCACATCTTGTGCTGCTCTCCTTGCTGGACTGCCCCAGCTACAACCTTCTCCTGGGCCTTCGGGTACAACAGGTCCCACCTCCTGGACCTTCCACTCCATTCCAACCTTGTGCCCACCCCACACTCACCTTCCCACTCCTCTTTGACACTATCTCCACCAATCCTGCCCCACTTTCACCTAACCTAGCGACCCCTAACTATGCCTCATTTATAAACTGTCCCTGCCTACCTGACCTGCCACCACACTGTTTTACTATCAAAATAGAGGCTGTTTACTCTTGCTCTGTCTGAAAGGGTTCCTAACTCCGTCCAACCATTGTCTACCAGTCCTCACCCTGCAGTCCGTCTGGGCTGCACCACCCACACAGATCACCTGGGGGGCAGACCCCCCCTGTCGTCCTCCACCAAGCCCCTATTGAACCACAATAGTTTGTGGAGTTGCACGTGCTTGCCTTAAGATATGCCAAGTACCTGGCAAGCCCAAGCTACAAAGTGAAAGGTTGAATTTGACACTCGTCTGCCTTTATTTTTGCAGTTTGTGCGTGAAAGTCTTGTCCAGATGTCACCAGAGGATTACGCCACATGGCTCCAGTCGCGTGTTTCCGCCAACTTCCAAAGAGCACAGAGCGCCCCACCCATGAGGTGAACGACGAGGGAACCAGCCTCTGCCTTCCTGTGGAGCGCCATCTCACAGACATTTCTGAGAAGACACATAGGATCACATTCATGATGAATTATAAAAGACTCAAGATATTAATTATATATTGGCCAGGACGAGATGTGTCAGTGCAAGAAAGGAAAGACGAAAGCAGCAATACACTAGCACGCGACAGCACACAACTAATGCACAAAGAGTGAAGTCTTGATCACAGGCTGTAGTAAGCCTTGCAGTGTATCGGCAGGAGAAATTTTTTTATTTGTGTTTTTCATTGTAGCCAGACAAATGTCCATGTTAGGCGTTCAACGCGGTCCGCTTTCGATTTCAGTGATAATAGGAAATCTTCGATTTTTAGGGGAAGTGTTAAATCTAGAGGTAAATCTGCTGAAGGGATCATCTCCACCTCGGAAATGAATGCTTGAGGATATTCCTTTGTTGGGTCCTTTTTGTGATTAAGCATTCTCCATTAGCACCGGATCCAAAAAAAAAGTAAATCCTTCGTTTTATACTCATGTCTGCACGAGTTCCACAGCAAAGCTTACATCTAAAAGAAAATACCAAAAACTGTCACTTATAATCTTTTAGGTATTATTCCAGAGGGAAGTATACGCAAAGCAAGTAAGGTAAAAAAAAAAAAATACACAGGCATGCGCATTTTACAGGTCAGGATGTCAAGCAGTTCCTATGAAGAGTGGCAGGTCCCAGAGCGGCATCTCAAAGAGTGAAGTCAATACATTCTTTCCTACCTAACTAAAATGCAGCATAGAAAAAAGTTCTACTTGAACAGTCATGCAGTGCATTGTTTGATTCAACAATTTTACTCATGTAAAAGCTGATTCCTAGGGTTGGTGAGAACCAGAGGTGGGGGTTGGTGAATCCAAGCAGGCTAGAGGGAGGACTAGCTTCCCCTGTAATATATCTTGGTGGGGGAGAGAGGATAAGGGTGCACACAGCCTCAGACATTGCTATTGGCGCCTAGTTGTTCTTCTACATGTGTTGGTGGGGCAGGGCAGCCCAAGGTAAGGTGAAGTTGTAGGGCTCCCACTCAAAGCCCCTGGGTGTCCCGGGCCTGGAATTACCAGGCATGGAGTTTGCAGAATGTGTAATTCTGGGTCTATAGACACAGGCCAATCATAATGGTGAGTGACGGAATTCCACCTGTAGTTACCGCTCCAAGTGGAATTCTGCCTCTCTTTATCATGGCCATAAATGAGAGCTGTAATGTTCTGTAAAGGAAAAGCAAGTAGAAAACGCATCAACTGTTCACCCACAGGTCTGCCTACTCTGAACTAAAATGTTTGATCTCATAGAGTTTCGAAGCATTGTTGAACAAGAGTATGATTGATACCGCCTTTTAATGTTGGAGGTGACGAAGATTCTCACCATACACTACATTAACGGAGAATAGGAAAGCTCAACCTACATGACCTGCAAATCCACTTAAACATAACCAAGGAATGCTAGGGAATAAATAGTAAGACTGGGTAACACATCCTTCACCGTCTTCAAAAGATTTTTAAAAAATGTGAGTTGTTTCTGTGTTTTTTGGCTGGCAAAATCACCAGGAACTTTATGCCTCCAAGTTAGGTTCCAGGGCCTACATTTTAAATGTATGTACAGCGACATCAAGGTATTTCACTATCAATATGTATGTTTTGATCACAACTACAGAATAGTCACATCTCTGGGTACTAGTAGTGAGGGGTGGCAAGTCTGTTTTATTTCAGCGTCCTTCTAGTAGTGCTTGACTTCAGAGTGTGCTGTGGTTAGTGGCTCACTCCTCCCCACTACCACATCAGTTAGGCTGACAATCTAACACTGTGAGGAGCAGAGCCATCTTGTACTGACACCTTTTGTTGGTATTCGGCCAAGTAGAGTATAGCATTTGCCACATTACTAGTAAAATGCCCTGCCTCCCATTCACTTTTATTGAGTAGTTTTCTACACAATACGTGGAAAGGATTATTTATTTATTTTTTCTCTTTTTTTTTGTTTTTGTCCTCATACGCCACAAAGGTTCTATATGTGTGATCGATAGGTTAACAAGCGATATGCTACCTCAGTACATGCCAACTGGAAGGGACAAAACATGGAGCGAGGACCTCGTCCCATAGCAATAATGCTTGACATACCTGCGATCAGCATAGCGTAACCTTACAAAGGAGAATCCGCCAGAATACTGAAGAAAGTATCAAGGCATTGCTTATACCCAGAAATGGGATAGATGGCTTAATCATTGGACCTGGGGGGAAAAAAAAAACCCCCAAAAAAACCCAGTCTCTCAATGATCCCATTTCAAGAGGCGCCAAAAAGATCTTTTATCAGGATTCCCTATTCTGGCCAAGTCCAGCTTGGAGACTTGCAAGGCAGAAGCAAACCATTCATTGACAGAAGGAGGTGAAGAGTCCTTCCACTTCTTGCATATCTCCCTTCTAGCAAGTAGTATAGCATAGAAGACTAACTTTTTCGCCAATGTGGAGACCCCCTCTAAAATTCCGAAGATCACTAACTGTGGATCTAATATTATGTTGAAGTCCACTGAGGTTGATAGAATCTTGCAAATAGCTTACCAGAACTGCGACAAAAAAGGGCACTCGTAAAACATGTGGATATCCGAGGCAGCCAAGAGACCACACCTAGCACACACCACCATATTCCCCTGAGTAAATTTAGAGAGGCGAAGGGGAGAGTAGTACGCTCTGTGAATAGTATAAAGGTGGTTCCTGCGCAACCACGCCGGTTTCACGACATCCCACATCATACTACATGATGTACCCCATAGCTCTTGCAGGTTGGTATTACTTATATCTGGCCCCCAAAGCTCATCCGGTAACAAAAATACCCCATCCATCTCCTCCAAGATCAAATTATACCATGACGAGATCTCTTTCTTAGCAGGGGGTTTGTCGATCAACAAAGTTATAAGAGTACTATAACCACCTAGTGGGAGCTTACTTCTCCGAGAGGGCCGTGCTGTATAAGATCGAGACCAACTGGACATCTGCAGATATTTTAGCTTAGCTAGGCCTGGGCCAATCCTCCCACTCAAGCACTCCCAAGAAAGCAATTCGCCCTCAACAAATAGGTCTCCCCAAAACTCCAACCCTGCCTCCCTGATGGGTAATGCTAGCGAATCACACAACCAGGGCGGAGGATCGGGCAGATCCCATAAGGGAGTCCTACAGCCATAATACCCTATTTTAATAGCTTTTAGAACCTGAGCCCAAGTCCTTGCCATCCCCAATAGGATCTTCAATTTAATCTTTTTAAAGTACTTGGGATCTCCAAATTTCAAAAGGAATCCAAACTGGCTAACCCCCTCTCCATTAAGCAAAGTGGTGTATAGAGTTCCCACCCCATACTCTAATGGTTTCTTTAACAGCATCCTGGCATGAGAGAGCTGGAACGCCCATGCATACAACTGGATGTCCGGAGCAGCCAACCCCCCCTTTTCCCTACGCCTCCTTATCTTTTTCCACGAGATTCTTGGAAGGTGTTTATTCCAAATGAATGTATTGATCTCGGCCTGAAATGTTTTAATAGAGATTGGATCGAAATACAAGGGAATAGTGTTAAAGAGAAAAGAAAACTTTAGCAATACGGACATCTTGACCAAATTAGACCTTCCCACTAACGACAGTGGAAGATGGGACCAGGACTGAAGTAACTTACGGCAGTCCTTAACTATCTTGGAAAAATTGATACTGACAATCTGGTCTATATCTTCTACAATATCAAGGCCCAGGTATCTCAACTTCTTTCCTGGCCGAATACCAGCAATACACAAACTCTGGTCCATACCCCAGGTCATCATCTCGGTTTTTGTGGCATTGATCTCATATCCAGATACTTCCCCAAATGCAGAGGCTAGCTTGAATATTTCCGGAAGAGCCATATGGGCATCAGATGTAAAAATGAGGATGTCATCTGCGTACAAGGCCACTTTTCTCTCCCAGCCCCTGCACGCAAACTCCTTGATGTTAGCATTATCCCTCAAGCTTTGGGAAAAAGGTTCAGCGTACAGATCAAACAGGAGCGGAGAGAGGGGGCAGCCCTGCCGTGTACCCCTCGAGATGTTAAAGGGATCGGATAGACTTCCATTCACCAGTACGCATGCACTTGGGTTCTGATATAAAAGACCAATTGCCCGGCGAATCCCTGATCCCACCCCGAACTTCGCCAGGGCCTCCGACAGATACAACCAATTGACTCTGTCAAAGGCCTTGGCGGCGTCCAAGGTAAGGACCGCCAGGGGGGAAGACTCCAAAACTGCCAAGTCTATAGCCCCAATTAAGTCAAATGTCAGTTCATATAGCTGCCGCCCCTTGACGAACCCCTTCTGGTCAGGGTGCAAGATTTTAGGGGCTACAAGAGCTAATCTATTGGCCAGAATTGAAGCAAATAGTTTATAGTCTACATTCAGTATGGAAATAGGCCTATATGAACTACATGCCGTGGATATTTTCCCCGGTTTTAGAATTACTGTAATGGACGCACTGTCCCATGACATCGGGGGAGACTCACCAGCCAGTAGGATATTATTAAATAGTAGAGCCAGGAAGGAGACAAGTTCCCGCTCAAGTGTTTTATATATTTCGGCCGGGAGGCCATCTGTACCAGACGCCTTCCCCTTTTTGGCATTATGTATGGCCTTAATAACTTCCTCCTCCGAGATTTCACCATCCAACATTTCGCTTTGCTCAGTAGAAAGTGCTGGAAGGGTGATCTTGCTAAGCCAGTCTTTAATGGTACTTAAACTGATGTTCTTGTCTTCACAATAGATATTTTGAAAAAATTCTCTAAAGGCAGATCTAATATCGTCATCTCGGGAGAGTGGGGAGCCATTGACACTAATCACCTCGATGTTATTCCGGACTTGGTCCGTTTTGGTTTTCCATGCCAATAGCTTCCCCGCTCCTTCTCCATATTGAAAATGTGCAAGTTTGCTGGCCTCCCTCCTTTCTTGAATCCGCTGATTTAGAATCGAAGCTAGATGGCTTTTTAAGGAAAGTAAACTCTCAGACAAAGAAGAGCGAACCGCTTCTGTATTATAGTCAGCGACTAGATCTAATTGGGTCTGAATCTTAGCAATATTAGCTTCCACTGATGTCACGGCCTCCCTATATTCCTTCCTCCTGTACGCCATTTTATTTGTAATGAGACCTCTCAAAAATGCCTTCAGAGAGTCCCACACCATTCCGATGCCTGCCGATCCTACATTTACCCTTAAAAAATGGCTCACCTCTGATTTAAGAAAGAGAACATCTTCTGGGTGGGAGAGTAAGGAATGATCAAAAGACCAACTCCTAGCCGGTGCCCTTAATAATGATATAAGATCCAAAACTACGGCTGAGTGGTCAGATAAATGTATTGGAAGGTATTTAATATCTTTAACAAGATCTTCTAAGGAAGGGCTAATTAATACAAAGTCTATTCTGGACTGATGGCGATATTTATAGTTTCTATAAGAGACTCCCAGCTGTTCACCTGCCCTTAACCTCCAGATGTCTACATATCTATACTGCTTCATTGCGTTTAGCAAAAAGGACCTTGATTTGGATGGAGTTAGAGATCGACTGTTGTGAGATTTGTCCAGTGTGGGATTTAGGACAATATTAAAGTCACCTGCAAAAATTACAGGTTCTGGAAAAGACAGAAGGTGAGAGAAAATTACCTCCAATTATGACGGGTCGTCCTGATTGGGACCATAGTACCCCACAAGAGTAATCTGAGTACCCGAAATGGAGAGAGAAGCAATAACCCATCTACCTGCAGGATCAACTTTAAAATCTAACAACCTAGCCCTGAGATGTTTTTTGAAAATAAGCAATACCCCCCTACAGGTCAAAGACTGGGAAGTAGAAATTGCAAAGTCGATCCACTTATTCCCTTGAACTAACGCATCCATTTCATCCTGCATCAAGTGCGTCTCCTGCAGTATAAAAATGCCTTCAGAGAGTCCCACACCATTCCGATGCCTGCCGATCCTACATTTACCCTTAAAAAATGGCTCACCTCAGATTTAAGAAAGAGAACATCTTCTGGGTGGGAGAGTAAGGAACGATCAAAAGACCAACTCCTAGCTGGCGCCCTTAATAATGATATAAGATCCAAAACTACGGCTGAGTGGTCAGATAAATGTATTGGAAGGTATTTAATATCTTTAACAAGATCTTCTAAGGAAGGGCTAATTAATACAAAGTCTATTCTGGACTGATGGCGATATTTATAGTTTCTATAAGAGACTCCCAGCTGTTCACCTGCCCTTAACCTCCAGATGTCTACATATCCATACTGCTTCATTGCGTTTAGCAAAAAGGACCTTGATTTGGATGGAGTTAGAGATCGACTGTTGTGAGATTTGTCCAGTGTGGGATTTGGACAATATTAAAGTCACCTACAAAAATTACAGGTTCTGGAAAAGACAGAAGGTGAGAGAAAATTACCTCCAATGATGACGGGTCGTCCTGATTGGGACCATAGTACCCCACAAGAGTAATCTGAGTACCCGAAATGGAGAGAGAAGCAATAACCCATCTACCTGCAGGATCAACTTTAAAATCTAACAACCTAGCCCTGAGATATTTTTTGAAAATAAGGAATACCCCCCTACAGGTCAAAGACTGGGAAGTAGAAATTGCAAAGTCGATCCACTTATTCCCTTTAACTAACGCATCCATTTCATCCTGAATCAAGTGCGTCTCCTGCAGTATAATGACCTGTGCCTCTGAGTCTCTAAGGTATTGTAGTATTTTCCTAGCCCTAGCTTTGGTACGCAGGCCGTTCACATTCCAAGATATTATCTTTAGACTAGCCATAGCCATAAAAGCTTGTCCTGATGACTGACCCTAGGAACACCAAACCTTGCATGGAGGCCTAGGACCTCATTTATCTGACCTGAGCTTATAACAAACAGCAGCATATCTAAGGTTATCATACTCCAAGCGAAGTACAATAGAATGCTAAGATGGCACATGACGAGTTTTATAACCATTTTACCCCGTGACCCTCCCAACCCCCCTTCCTCCCCTTCCTCTCCACACCCTCCCTCCCATGGAGAACCCGTGGTGTATCTAACCGGATCAAGTCCAGCAGATGGCACCCCTATCTCAAGCTCCCGTGCTCCCCACCAATCCCTGAACCGAGTTTCCCTCCAAAGTGTTCAACGAAAGTGTATAAAAATTAAATGAGAAAAAAAAAGAAGTAGGAAGGGGTCATAGACATATATGTGTATCTATTTCATTGCCCATTCCCCCTCTTTTCCACCCCTCCTTTCTTAGATTTATATATATATATTTTTTTCTCTTTTTTTTGTTTTCTTCTTTTTTCTCTTTCCTTCCCTTCCCCTCTCCCTTTCTTGCTTCTTATTTTCTTTTTTCCTTTTCATTTTTCTTTTTCTTTCCTTCCACCTCCTTTTTTTTTTTAATCAGAAATTATTATTATTATTTCTTTCTCAAATACCTGCAATTACGGAATTATACCTAGCACTCAGAATCATTCCTTCCTTAATCTGTAAATTACAAGACATACATTTTAACCCGCTGTCTTATTGCCCAATTCTAAAAGGAGCTCATCAGCAGCTTGCACAGTACTTATATTAGACATCTTATTGTTGAACATCACCCTCAAGGCGGCAGGAAACACCAACTGGGCAGTTGCTCCCAACTTTCTAAATGCATCAAGCCGCCTGCCAAACTCCCACTGTTTCTCTAACGTAACTCTAGAAAGATCGGACCTAATAAGAAAAGTAAATCCCTTTCCAGGAAGAGATTTTTGTTTTAAGGCTAAGTTGAGAATCCGCTCTTTAAGGGCGTAGGTATGGAAATTGACAAGGATTTTGCGAGGCTTAGATCTTTGTTGGTTTCTCCTAAACAGGTCCCTATGGACTCTTTGAATGTCGATGGTCAGTTCCTCTGAAGTTTGATCTAGACACAACGACTCCTTCAATAATTGCACCACATAGATTTTAACATCAGAACCTTCGGAGCCCTCCGGTACATTAAGTATGCGGATATTAGATCTTCTGGCATTGTTCTCTAACACCTCCATCCTGTCTAGTAGGGCCTGATCCTCCTTCCGCAACTTAACAATATCCTCCTCAGCTTTATCTAAGTGCATAGACATCACAGCGACTGTCTCTTCTAACTCTCCCGTCCTGAAGGTTAGCCCATCGATCTTTTTGTCTAGGGATTCACAATGGTTGCGGATGTCCATCTGGGTGGCAGAAGATTCTTCAAACCCTTTTTTAATATCTCGGGATAGGGACGAAAACATTGCTAGTAAGGAGGCCGCAGAAACTGTGCCCTCTGTATCAGGGTTAGATGTAGAGGCTTGCTGCTGGTCCAAATGTAGGGGAACTTCCAACTCTTCTCTAATTGACTCAACGCCAACAGATTCTAGTTGGGCTCCACTCCCCGGTGGTTCGCGTATTAACCGACCAGACAAGCCACTGGACAATAGATCTCCCTTGGATGGAACCAACTCCACCGTAGAGGAAACATACACCGAAGTGGACAATACCCCTGAGGGGGGACAAGAGGCAGGAATGGAGTCTGAGACTGAAGTTGGAACATCCATGACGTCCAGAATGTCGGGAACAGGTATTTCTACAGCCCCTGAATCCATTACTGACAGGGAGGCAGACATGTCCTGCGCGTCTTTTAAACAGAGCACCTGTGGTATTACTTTAAAGTAGGAGAGCAGGGACGGAGTTATCTTAGTACCCAGATCCGCATTCAGATCCCTTTTAAGTTTAGCCTTACGTCTGGTTCCGTTTGCTCTTATACCCTTTGATTTTACTTCTGCAGACAGATAGGAAGAGGCTTTCTTACCTTCAAAAGGTGAAGATCCACTTTCCACCAATTCAACCAGATTTACCTCACATGGAGCAGTAAGAGTGGGCTCCTTCCCCGGTGCCTTTGTAGGCACCCTGCCTCTTCTGCGAGCCCCTCTGCCCTTAGTTTGGAGAGACCGCAGGTGTGGCTGCGAATACTCCTCTTCAAACTCCTCCAAAATCTCCTCCACACAACTTCCCGTTTGCTTCGTGCCCGTAGGACACTGAGCAGCCACTTTACCCTCCACTGAATCAAACTCGAAGTTATGAGCCTGGGATTTAACTAAAGCGCTACATACGGTAAGCGCCAGACAGCGTGCCTTCCTCCCCCGTCGCAGCTCCAGTGCGGCCACGGACCACAGCCAGAAAACGGCCGGTGCTTCGTTCTGTATTCCTCCGTAGTTCGAGCTTCGTTTAGGACCAATAACGCTCACAGCTCTCCAGCCGCCTCCATCACCGAGGCCGCCCGAAGCTCCCATCATAGAGAGGGAGGACAGACAGCCACGTCAGGCTCTATCGATCACCAGATACGTAGGAGGAATGCTCGTTTCCTTTCTTCAGATAATTTTTTTGAAAAGGCCTAAAACTCGGTTTTAAGAAGGTATAGGCTTAAACGTAAAAAGATTTTCGGGGATTCTCAGTACGCGGAAGTTACTCGTGTTACTCAGGGTTCAGGCATTTAGGCAAAGAACAACGGGAGCTTAGTCCCGGAGCACCGCAGCAAGTCAGCCGACTGCCGCCATGTTCTCCTCCACACACACGTCCCTTTTGCCCAAAGAAAGAATTTTTAATATTTCTACATCTTGCCACATATGGAATAGAAGGAGCAAGTCCCACAATGTTGTGTAGGTGGCCTCCATATCATTGTTAGTCTCAAAAATTTCATCTATAAATAGATGTTTTGGAACTGAACAAGAGACCTGAAAGTGGGTGGTGGAGCAATGAGAGAGAAGCAAGGGATGCAGTTATCTTTCTCTGTTGGATCTCCATCTGGCCATTTGTCATCCAAGATCTGGCACCCTCGCACTTCCAACCAACAGAGGTTATTTGCAGCACAATCATAATGTGATAGAAAGATTCCAACCTTTCTGAAATTATGATGCTTGGATGAAAATAAGATCAAACTTAGCAAACATCTTGATTTGCATGTGACAGATTGAGATTCTTTTTAAATTTGAAGCCTGCGAGCGGCTTCATAATTTCTATCACAGCAGAACCTCTGAATAAAGCAAGGCAACCAGGAACTGCAATTAGAAGATGGTCGTGCAATGGATTTCATTTGGGGGAGCTGGGACAATGGGCAGCCATGTTGTGTTCCCTCGAAGAATCCTCCTGACTCTTCAATGTCGCAGCGAATTGATGGCAAAGGGTTCGATTGTTAAAAGAGGGACTATGCCATTTTCCTTCTGTTTCTTTCATGAGCCCATGTATCACACCTGGTTCATTGTCCTCAACTGTACCAATGTGCCATTAATGTTGCATTATTCCCATTTACGTATTTGCTTCTTTGGGTTGCATCACGGCCACACTTTTCACATGCCTTCTCAACTAACCATTTGGGGGCATATTTACAAGAGCCATATCTCCGCATTTTTGGCTTTTAAAGCCAAAACAGCGGAGATAAAAATATTGCCCTATTTACAAGAGGGTGATAACATGCATTAGCGCATGTTAGCACCCTTTTACCCGACGCGTCCCTTTGCATCTCTAATGGAAAACATCGCTATCGCTGGGAAATTATCGCCATTGCGCTATGCGTTGTTAATACAACGCTAGCATGACGATAATTTCCTGCGATAACATTTTTCTCACTAGGAGCGGCCAGCGATAATTATCGCTGCCGCTTGTTAATATACCCCTTGGTATTTAACATATTTCAGACCCTCCTTCTGATGTTACTTCTCTCCCTTCCTACTATCCGAGTTATCGTTTCCTCAGCCACTCCTCAATCATTCTATCTGCATTCACTGTTTCCCATCCATGATAACCTATACACACTTGTACATATTCTGCTTCCTTATACCTGTTCTGTTCGAACTGATAAACCTTTCATACCATGGGAACAGATGGGTTCTGCATAGAAGTTATAAAAAAAAAGAGATGGGCTATAAATTAGAGCTTTTATTTTGTAACCCCCAGCATCTAATTCCATCTTTTAAGTGTGGTAGAAAACATCTGTTTTCTTGAAACAGAGCACTATGTCCCAGCCCTGTTTGATTAATTCAAATCTGTGATATTCTGAAAATCAAACACTTTCAAGGAAGGAAAATTCCATCCTAGGGATTTTGTTTGTTCAATCCTTGTGTGGTTCTGTACTATGATTTTCACTTTCATCCAAGTTACAGACACACTGGTAAAATCTTTGAGTATGTCTAAGGTTACTGGAGTTATGGACCTAAATGTATTAAAATGGAATAACAAATCCCTAAAATAGTGAATGTCTGTGACTCACATTGGGACAGCTCGCAAAGCAAGGGTTCAATACCAGGTCATAACTAGTGCTGTTCTCACAATTCTATATCTAGCTAAAATGGCAAATAGTGAATTATCACGTTGTCAAGAGATGGTGACATCACAAAAATACTCAGTCGCATGTTCAGCTTTACAGACTTACAAACAAAAATCAGTAAAGCCGAAACAATCCTAAAGATGGAGAGAGCCAGAGAAATAGGAAAAGGAGTGTATCTGACATATAGCTTAATATCCTCGTTGGGAGAAGGTGTAACTGATCCTGACATATTGTTTAGAAAGATAGCCTTTACACCGTGGTGCCAGCAAATAAAGTTAAAATACAGGACTTAATATCATATTCTCCTCATATTACCTCCATATCATTACCAAAAATCCAAAGTGAAACATACCAAAGATCTTCACGAGTGAGTTTTAGTAGTTAAAGGTCAAGTGTGTCAATCAATTAGAATTAAGTGTAGGGTGGAATAAGTAAAAATGCAACTAAAACAGGCATGGGCCATATTACATATAAGGCGCACTGTCATTGTTTGTGCCACAGCGCACCTGTAAGCAGGTGCGCCAGGTGCAAACTGGTACAATGCACCTTCAGTAAAATACGAAGGGGCAGATTCAAAGCCACTCCGTGTTTCTATGTGCAGGTAGGAAGTCTGTGCTTTAAAGAGGGGTTAGAGATTCACCTGCAGGTGGGCGCACTGATTGACTGCACCAGCCTGTAGTGAGATGTCTGCAGGGTTCATGGGACCACCTTCCCCCCCTTCAGATGTCTGCCCCCAGTGAGCCCACTGACAGTGCACCACCTTTTTGTGGTGCGCTTGCAATACACTTCCTAAGGGCATGTTTATCTCTGCACATGCATTCGTAATACGCACAATCGATGAGTCAAATTGATTCCCTCATTTGCATGGGGCCACGCCCTCATGCAAGTGAGGGAATACCACTGAAGACCTTTCTGGTGGTACAGTGCTATCAGTATTGCAGAAGACTGCACAAGTGTCTGCAGCCCATTCTGTAATACCATAGTGCCTCGGGGGTGCAAAAAGCGGTTGCACACACCCGTTGCATCCCCTGGGCACTATCTGTAATACGTGCCCTGAAATTCAGTGCTAGACCAAAAATGTTTGTTTTCTGTATGAAGTGTCTCCCAAAGTGGAAATTAGTTACGTTGTTTCTAAATGGAAGATATAGATGTTATCAAATATGGTAGTCAACTAGAGATGTAGCTTTCCTTTTAGCTACTACTGATCTATCAAGACAAAATCTTATAAAGGAAAATAAGCATGAAGCGGGTAAAAGGTACTCTAAGAGGCATTTATATTGTTACTACGTTAAATGGTTTGTCAACATCAGTGTATTAGCGCTTCTATAATGATAAGTGAGGGCACGATAAGTGAGGGCTCATCAAATAACTGGTCAAAATTAATCTGATATAAAATTATGAGGTTGGCTCTAAATTAAATTCTAGGTAGTTTATCTATTGACACTTCTATAACATAATTCGCAATATAGTGTGTTCACTTTCTACTATGTCAATGTGGTTTCTATGTTGCCGTTAATTGCTTGTCAAATTTCTACATCTGGATCAGAAAAAAAGCACGTAAATTTCAATAATGCAATATTAGATATATTAAAACCTGTTTGTCATACAGATTAAACACAGACATAATGTGTTGAAAATGATATGCGTCAAGAGAAGAGGATTGCCGTGGTAGTATTTGGACTAACCTCAGAAAATGCCAAAGTTGTGTCACTAAGTTTGAAACCAATTACCACGTTCAATTGTAAGCTATATGATGAAGTGTTTATCTGTCCGATATAAAAAATAAGTGTCAAATGATATTCTGAATATTTGAACTGGGCCATATGTAAGTGATATTATAAAAACATACTTGTAATGCAGCAAGTACGATTATTGGTAGTAATGCAGTTCAAGGATATGTCTGTCTCCTTCAATCATTATATCAGCTTAAGTAAATGGTTCCGTTGTCTCATTCGGAAATAAAAGGATTTGTGTTAGTAATATGATTCAACTGATTCTATGTCACAATTAGAGAATTATTTTGCAATAGTTACCAGTTAATAATTACTATTTATAATAGCTATTAAGAATCTAATTCAATGATGAAGTCAGATTTTTAATACATTTTTATGAAAAGTAACTTTTAGAAAACTACTCTTTACCTGCGAGAGCGTTGGGACGACTAATGAGCATTAGCATCTGCAAACTCCCAGCCTGTGCTCAGCCCTGAATGGGGTGATAACAAGGTGTTACATTGCTCTCAGGAGCTGTATAATGATTGACCTGAATGGACAGTGATGACACCTCTAAGTTATGCTCTTGAAAGGAAGAAAACAGGATGTCAGGACAATTCATGCATATCACCTGTCCAGTGCTGTAGGTTTCAGCTTTGTCCTACCAGCCTTCTGTCACCTAGTTTACTGTGGGCACAGGACCTGCCTCAAACTTGATTTTAGTGTTAGCTGTGGGTGGACACTAGTAATTACAATAGTGCACTCCCCTGAATACCCACACAGCTCAGAGCCCAAGTTTAGTGTGCCTGCAGACTTTCACCATCTTGACAATGCCCTCACACATTGCATTTTGGACCTGTTAGCAGTAAGGAGAAGAGGAACTACTGAAAAGGTTGTTAGGAGTGCCCCCAGGAACTTTTACCCCATTGATAAGGGAGTGTTCAGGGATCATCTCCATCTACTAGCCAGTTCCAGACATGTTCGGGAGTCATCCTCACCCACTAGCTAGTGCCAGTCATAAATGTAGCACCATCAGAACATTTTCTAGACCTGATGAAGATTGGAAAAGGACTATATCTGCTGTACCCGAGAGGAACCCTGAAAAACTGGACCTGCTCTCTCTTGTATCCAAGACAAAAAAGTGGATTCTAGGAGTCAATTGGCTAACCTTCCAAGTAGCTCCAGGGCCACAACAAGCTTCATGCACCCTTATGTCTAAAGTGCCCAGCTGATCAGTGGCAACTGGATTTGGGCTGTTGTTTGCTTTTGGCCTTTGCCTGTTAGCCTGAAAGATTCTAAGTACCAGAAGTGAACTTCTGTGGTTGTTTGGGCACCAGAAGCAGGCTAGGAAACTTTAAGGTTATTGGCTATCATAGGAGGTTTGAGCTTTATGTTGCTATTGCTACGTAGAACATTTTTGATTGCACCTATTGAATCTTTGACACTTTGGTGTCAATTTGTCCAGAAAATGTTACTCTATTATTCTAGTTTTGTTTGAGATTTTTATTGCTCAGTTTTTTGGCTTTATTACTGAATTGGTACTGCATAGATGCTTCACACATTGCCATAAGTTAGGCCTGTCTACTCTGCCACCAGGATTTTGAGCTTAGGTTAATTTAGTGACTCTAAGGGTTTACCCTAACAAGATCTTCAGCATTTGCTGCTGCAGTCACCACTCACCTTTGAGCAATAATAGCGGCTGCTTCTTGTTTTTATTTTCAGCGCGCCATGCACGCTTTTACTTTCACAATGCCGACCCACACACACCTCTCGTGGGATGCTGCCCTTGAGCATTGCGGCCGCTTCTTATTGACATAAGGTGCCATACCCATGCCTGCTTTAGAGGGAAACATGCCTAGTATGCTTGCTTTGCCATAGAGCCCTGATGCGTTGTGTAATTGCCCCAAGCATTCCTACTCTTTAGCCCTTTTCCTTCACATTTCTTGCCAGCTAGAAACTGCCCTAAGCATGGGCTCATGTTACACTCCCCTCCCTCAAACGACAGCCAGACAACTTGCTAATTACAAGACCAGCATGCGATTAGCAGACATCGTAGTGGGCTACCCTGGACAAGGCATAGGACCTGGACACGCACGAGGCGCAAACCCCATCATTAAGCAGCCTCTCTCCTTTCACTCGGCACAAAGGCGAGGCACCATGCTCCCAGGAGCAGGGCAGCGGCCTTGCCTGTAAACTACTCCCTGTCCAGGAACAGGTAGACATTACATTATAAATACTTCCTTGAAGCTCCTGACATGGGCAGCTAATTTCAGGTGTTGCTTTTCAACTGCAAATGTCATGTTCTCGGCCTGAGATTAGGCCTCCTAGCTGCAGTTGTAGGCATGAAAACCATGTCGGCTTCCTAACTGCACATGTGCTACAGCTGTATACAGTACCTATCGAAAGCCAGGCTTCTTCACTGCAGATGGGGACCTGCTGTATGACGTCAGCTGCAAACAGCTCATTTCAAATGGTGGCTCTTTCGTTGCATATTGACATCTTCTGTAGGTACACTGCCAGTCCCAAGCTGTACGTTTGTCAAGTTTGTGAGACCGAAAATAGGATTTGTTAGGTTTTAAAACTACTAATTAGCATATGCATGACATCACTGAAAATTACACTTGTTGGTCAGAAGATGTCATAACATGAATTCACTCTATGTTTTCATTTAACTCAATATGTCTGCCCAAAACTTACCCCAAAACAGATACAGGGGAGAGGATGTGGCGTAACTACCAGAGCTGTCAACTTTGGAGCTGGGGAACCTGGTTCGCATCTCGGCGTTGACTCAACATCCTGTGATTCTGGGCAAATCACTTAATCTCCCTGTGCCTACCAAACATAATATGCCCTTGTGTAACGTAACTGGTGCTCATGTAAAGCACTCCAGGTTGAGTTTTCGAAAAAAAGTAAAACAGTAGTGTTGGCAAGCATGGCGCTGCATCACATGCACCTGCAGACACGAACGTGTTAGGCCTCATATGGTATTGTAATGTAATTGCATTTATATAGCGCTCACTACCCCTGACGAGGCATCAATGCGCTTTTTCGGCGAGTAGCATGCTACTCCCGAACTCAGAAAGGATTGGTGGTGAATTAGTATAGTGAAATATGAAAATGATTTCAGTGGTTTATATGTTAGTCAGTTATTTGGATTGAGAAGGATAGTGGCAGGATAGAAGAGTGAAAAAGGTTTGCATTTTTTCTAGAGCTTGCTACCCCTGGTGAGGTGTTGAAGCGCTTTTTCGGCAAGTAGCACGCTACTCCGGAACCCATAAAGGATATATGGTGAATTAGTATAGTGAAATAGGAAATCAATTTGAGTGGTGGGCATGATAATCTGTTATTTGGATTGAAAAGGATATTTGAGGGATAGAATAGGGAAGGATTTAGAAATCCTTTTTTTGTTTTGGAGCTCATAGCAGTAGGAGAAGGCTTGAGATGAGTAAAAGGGAGGTGGAGGGGGAAGAATCAGAGGGAAGGGTTTAGAAAGGCTTGTTTTCAGGGATCAGAATTGTAAAAGAGTTATGAGATGATGCAAGGAGGGGTAGAGTAGGGAAAAGTCTAAAAAGGGATATTTTGGGGATCATAGTGGTGGTATGGGGTTTTTAGGTGAGTCAGAGGGTTGAGATACAGGATATATTGAGAGCAGTATAGGGTGAGAAATAGGGTAGTGCATTGGATATGCTGAATTAGACGAAAAGTAATAAGTATATAGATCAATAAGTACATGGAATGTATATAGATGCCTAAAGGAAGGTAGTATATGGAGATTAAAGATGCATCAAATAAACTCCGGCTTTCAAGTGTTGTTGTACTTTAGATTAATTTTATTTTTTTACATAATTTTTTTTAAATTCAATATTGAAGCAATTGTAGATAGTTATGATAAAAGAATGATTTATTTATACAGTCACTTATATACATGTTAAAAACATAGAATAATGTAACTATCAGTAATATGTACATTTGTTAAGAAGAACTAATGAATATCTATATTTTCAATACCATAATTATTCTACATGTTTATACAAAGCAATACACATATATAGGTACATATCTATAAGACAAATAAATGCTTATATACAGAGGGATATGCCACCCATGTTTTGTTTCTTGTACATTTGGATTTCGAGGCGAGGTGCCACTCTAGAGCCGAGGTTTCTTTGTTGAATGTGTTTGGTGATTTTATTCCTGATGAAGAGCGGTCCTGTTACATGTATCGCTTTCAGCTGGAACGTGGATCTTCTGGCTACTGGTAACCAATGCAGGGTTTTCAAGGCAGGGGAGATGTGGTCTTGCGGTTTTACATGTAAGAGTAGTCTGGCAGCTGAGTTCTGAATCTATTGTAGTCTTTTCATGGTCGTTAAAAGTGATTTGTGGTAGAGGTTATTGGCGCAATCGAGTTTGGACAGAACAAGGGAAATGGTAGCCTGGACCTTGTGTGGAAATCCCAAATGAGGGGAGATTCTTCGCAGAGTTTATATCTTAATGAAGCTTGATCTTGCTTTTTTTTGATTTGTTCATTCATTGATAGCTTGGAGTCGATGATCATTCTGAGGTTTCTTACTTCCTTCAATACTTTAGGTGTGGTTCCCAGATCATCAGGCCATGCGGCGAGCGGGTCATAATATTTCCAATCGCCACACATGAGTATTTCAGTTTTGGAAGCAATCAATTTGAGATGGCTCCATGTCATCCAATGGTCCACGGCTCTGAGACAACTGAAAATTGGTGAGTTTCCAATGTCATTGGGGCATTCCAGTTGAAGGATTATTTGCGTGTCATCTGCATAGGTATAGCATGTGAGGTGAAAAATGATTGATCAGTTCCAGTAATGACTTCATGTAGATGTTGAAAAGCATGGGTGAGATGATGGAGCCTTGAGGGACCCCTGCTTCAGTGAAGTACTGTTTGGATGAGAAAGGGGGGTATGGATGACATTAGTTCTGTTACCAAGGTAGGGTGTGATCCAGTCTAGAACAGTCCCCTCTATGCCAGCTTCGTAGAGACTTTGTATCAGAGTGTCATGGTCAACCGCATCAAAGGCAACCAAGATGTCCAAGAGAAGTAGTGCAGCAACCCAGTTGAGGTCAACTGTGTTCTTCAGGTCCTCCCAGATGGCAAGGAGGGCAAAGTCTGTGCCACTTCCTGGATGGAATCCCGTTTGGAAGTCTGAAAGTATGGCATTATCTGCAATAAATAGTGACAGCAGGATGAATGCTGCTCTATCAGTTTGCCTAGGAAAAGTCCATTTGTTATCGGTCTGTAGGTGTCAGGGTTCAGCAGGTCCAAGCTTGTTTTAATCAGTAATGGGCGTATGTATGACTTTTTGTGTTCTTCAGGAAATATTCTGGTAGTTAAGGAATTGTTGATGATTTGGAAGGTCTGCCGGCAGGCCTGCTTGGTTTGACCAGGTCCATAAATTCCTTGTGTGAAATGTGTTGGAAGAAACGTAGAGGCTGGGTTAGAGTAGTTTTGGATTGTTGTTTTGGAGAAGGGTCAGCGCTGGTGTTTTGTCTTTGTTTTAAGTATGAGTCCAACATGTCTGCTTTGACCGTGTAATGATTTGTCAGTATGTGTGGTGATGCAGATACAGGTTTCCCGATACGTGAGGAAGGACCACTAGTAAGTACACTTACCCTGATCTTACTAGCATTGTCTAAGGCAGCACTACTGTGTTACGATACCGCTCATTGTTGTCTACCCCCCCTTTTCATATGTAGCCTCACTCCGCAGTACGGCTGACGGAGTCCATCTTCGTTTCGGGGAGGGTAGGCTTGTATTTCGTTATTCCGCATGGATGTATTTTAGCATGGGATTACAATATATACCATGGTTTCCACTCTGTATTCCTCCCCACACACTATATATATTATTGATTATATAATTTGTTTATATACGCATCAGCTGCACTGCTTTTCTGCCTTCAGCACACCGGTTGGCTTTCTCGCCTCCTCTCCCCTTAGGGGTAGGCGTCGCTACCATGACAATATCTAGTCATAGGTGAACCGGCATTTTAATACGCCCGGGTTCCCCTTTCTGATATTGTTCCATTTGGTTTTTACAAACCAGGCTCGTTAAAGCAACCGCTACCATCTGGTACGTCCACTCGGCATACGGTCCTACACCTGAGCGCTGCACCATTTCTATAGCGCTCACCACCATTTCCGATCTCACGTGCACTTTAAAAACATTTTTGACCCCTATGCTACCACTACTTTGCAGCGGCATAGGACTCTGTCAGAAACTATGATCACAACTGCACCCTCTAGCATTTGCGTGTGTTCACCTGCAGCACCAGCATCGTGACGCATGACAATAGGGGAGTGTGCATGTCCACTGAATTTTTCATGCACACGGTACTCGGGCACATAATTGTGCGCTCGTCAATCCATTTTTGTAAACCAGTACCATATAGATTTGATATGTTACTATGTTTCTTGTCTTTTGTTCTTGTTTTATTATTATTTTTGTCTCCTTTTAGACTTTGGACAGGACTTACTTATAATAACGTGTCCCAAGACATTACTTGTCAAGTGCACCTGACTATAGGTTATGTATGGGAATATAGGGTGTATTTCCCTGATTCCCCTTTTTTCAGTTTTCTATATGGTCCTGATGAAGCGCTCTTGGATCCACTAGGGACCACCTCACAGCGCGAAACATGTCGACCCTTTTCTAAACACTCTAGATATACACTACACGGGTTGAGAGAAGTGGGACTCTATTTGGTCTTGTTTCCCCTCTCAAAGTGGCACTACGGTGCATCTCCATCCCCGTGAATTTTTTACTCTGAACCAGGGGACCTCTGAATAAACTATTAGGCCCTCCTGGCTCATTTTTAACTTGCACTCACTATCACCCACATACCCTCATACACAAATGTGGCAACTCCTGAAAAGATCTCCGTCAGAGAGCCCCTGAACAGGGCCCGTGACGGACTGCAGCGCCACCCCCACGAGGCGCAATTTGCCCAATGATGATGCTTTACACTCGCAAGGGTGTTTGAGGGCACCACGAATCATACATAGGAGTACTTTCTCTCCTCTTTGCATACTCACCTATCCTATGGAGACATTCCCTGTAATTTACAGCCTATCTGCTTGCTGTATTCCCTTTTCTTTGAAGGAACTGATACCATCCATTGTGATCATGTACTACTTTTAGGAGCATTGGTTCAGGACCTTTTTCTAATTAGCTCCTTGTCCCCCCTCTGATCTTTTATTTGATATGTTATCTTTGTAACATTTTACAAACTATATTAGCTTCAAGTCCACACCTCCAGAAAAGGGCTGGGTTAACCCTTGCAGCTGGTATCTGTTGTGATTGATAAGCAGCAAGTTCAAATCCATTCAAGGCAAACTGGGTCTTCCATCGAGGGCACAAGTTGTAACAAGCATTTGCAATGCAATAGGTCTCGCATTAGTTAAACTTTGAGCTATTGGTGTTTCAAATACTAATGTTTTTTTTTGTTTTTGTTGAAAAATACCCCAGCAGTAGCATTAGTTATAAAAGAAAATTCCACTAAGCAAGGAAAGGGTGTAGTACCTCAGGCTGTAACTGGGTGTCCTGGTGGAGTTGTAAAGGGACCTCTATTAGCCACATAAGGCATTGCACCCTTAATACAATTATAAATAAAAAAATTGCAGCTGTGCATACGTTTCCATTTGTTTTGATTGGAAGTGAGGTTTTTACCAGCTTACGTTTTATAGATGCACCTTTTAATTGAACAACACTGGTGCATGTTTAAAACGCAAGCTAACAGCTGTAATGACTGAAATAACCCACATACTTTCTAATTATCACATCAACGTCTATTAATCATAGAGAAATAATAAAGTAATAAAAGCACACAAAATCAGCTTTCTTTACCCCCATACTTAGCCTGGTTGTGGAATAGCAGCCCTGATCCTTCTTTTTCCAAAACCTGGTCTTTTGAGCTGATCTATCATATCATATTCACACAACACCTTTAGTTGTATTCTGTGTTAAATGGTACATTTCCATTCTGATGTTTAGAACCCCACAAAACATTCTTTTGTGACTCCCAATTGACATATTGCACTGTGCAACCAAGACTAACAAATACATTTTACCATAGTGTACATTTGGAAAAGTTAGCATTCACAAACATAAGGAAATCATGGCTATAACGTTTCTTATATCAGAGTATTAAACACGTAATATAATGTAATCCCTTTCTCACTGCTTTCAACCATTCTATATAAATTGTCTCTTCTCCCCCGAGTTCGTTTTAGTGATCACCCCCTCTGCTGTGTAATGGGATATGATTTATTTCTACAAATCTGAAGTCTTTCTAGTGCTGATTTAATTGTAAGCCATTTTTTGGTAAATTGGACTGAAAGAGGCTACATGTTGTTACCATTTTTACCAAGTAACGCTGGGGTACCATGAAAGTAATGAAATGTTTCATGAGATACCCTTAAGAATGACATTTATAAACAGCAGATTTAACCAATTTTTTTACAATTGTGCAGTAAAATGCACACTGTGCCCCCATGTTTTCAAAAATGATCTGAGAGGACCCGCCACACCACTGAGGACAGTCCGCTTCAGTAAGCAGTGTTTCAGTTTACCAGATTATTACAAGAATGTTCATTCTAAAGTAAGAAATGTGACATTTCTCCCAATAGTGCTGTCAAATCCATAACTGAGCTCCATCTACTTCAACATTTCTATTTGGGAAGAACATCCTTGGGATGTCATTCTTGCCCTCTCTCTGTGCTTTTCTGCTTATGATTCAAAGTATTTTATTTATCTGGCTACACCTTTACATGAATAATCCATGTCCAAGCACCTCCATTAATTGTACTTTGCACACTCCATACGCCAAATTTTGCATATGCTGCTACTAGATGGACTGTGTTTAATCATTGTGTAGTACTTCTGCTTTTTACACATGTCCTTTTAATCAGATCTTATGTTTTTAACTTGCACTTTTGTTGCTTCCTTTGTAAAAGATTTTAAATAATCATACAATAAAGGTCTTCTTCACTTCTTCACTTCACACCTTTACATGTTTTGGCTTGCACATTTTGTCAACTTTTCTATCTGTGTGATTAGAACTGCCATCAAAACACCTGGAAGTTGCCCTTTTAAAATTGATATTTATCCACATATAGTTAGTTCTTTAATTATTTATTTGTACAGTAGACCCCACGATAATTAGCTTCAGAGTGCCAAGGAAAAGACAGTGCTAGTTTGTAAGGAGGAAGGGGAGCAAACAGCAGAACAAATAAAAAAAATGAGAACTGAAGCAGCCAATAATTTTAAATGCATGCAAGTGAGGGTGCTGGTAGAAGGGCTATAAAAGACAGAAAAGAAGCCGCTTCAGATGTCTCTCAAAAGCATCCATGTTGAGCAGAGAGTTCAAGGAGAATGGAAATGCATTCCAAAGTGTCATGTCTTTTGACTCAAGCGTTTTGTGTCCGATCTCCTTGACTTTTATTGCCTATTTAATTGTGGGAGGTTGTAGAACTGGGTTATGTTTTGGTTAACAGCGGAGGTTAAATAAAGTAGTTCAGGTTCTCATTGTAGTTTACAAATGAATCATAATGCCAGTGAACTTGTGGCACTGCAGATGTATATGGTTTCTGTGAGGAGGGCAAAATATGAACCGGGCACTGTGATATGTGGGAGTTTACCGATTTTGCAGGGGGGCCAAGTAGACCTCATTATACTTATTAAGTCATGGCAGAACAGCAGATGATAAATTGGTTATTTTGTGGAGTGTAAAAAGGTAGTACATGAGGATCAATTATTGGTAGAAGATAGTTTGAATTTGTTGGTTAGAGTTTGGTGACTGGGGAAGGTGGTGGAATTGAATATGTTGGTAGAACCAACAGCTCCACTGAATTGAACTCACTATGGCTAGGTTCATAGTTATAAATACCACTTAAATACATGTGTACATACATATGTGCATACATACATATATATGGAGAAAGTCTGGCTCAGCTTTGTTGAGCCGCAACCAACCATGTTGGCTCCTTGAGGTCTATTATTCGGTCAGTGTTTTTGTGTGGAATTGATGTAAATTACAAATAACAAGCAATTAAGGGTTCCCTTAAATCAAAACCAATGACCTTTTAATGTACAAGCAACACAACCATAACGAGGGCCCTGGTGAGGATCACTTAACATTCTACGGCCCTGGCAGCGTTTGGGTAGGTCTACTGACAACCTCGCGGTTGGATACACGACAGTGGAATTACCAGGTGTCTTACCTGCCGAGTCGATGGTGTGAGTCACCAACTTATTTTGGGTTGGCCAATACAAACTACAGGTGCCACATCTGAGGTGCTTTTTGTGGTTTATCAAGGTTATTAGACTAGAAGACCACATAAGTGTAGATAGACTGTTTCTAGGTCCTGACAAATTGCCGTTAGATTGTATGACATTAAGGCAAGAAACATGTTGACCACATTATAGAGCGCAGTATCCTGACACATCATATCAGGTGTGCACCACATTGACTTTTTAACCAGGTTGGAAGCCATATTAATTAAACCTTTCTTGTCTGGACTTCCACTTCCTGTTTTAACCCTTCACAGTCCACTGACCCTCACTTCATGCATCTACACCTAGAGGCCCCTTACACATAGGACCTGATACCCAAAGAGACTTACGGTTCGTAAAGTTACAAGTGCGGGGTCTCCGCACTCATGATGAAGTCTCCATGCTTGTGGCGGAATCTCCGCACAGCACACTCCCTGCAGTGGGCAGTGTGGAGATTCCGCAACAAGTGCGAATCCTCAACCACGAGTGTGGGGACTCCGCACTCATAACTTTACGAATCATAAATACCTCTGTGAATCGGGCCCTGAGATGTACATGTACATTCTACAATAAAGAGTTAGTTTTTACATAGTATTTTATTTAAAAAAAATATTGTAGCCAAAGAACAATATTTGTTTCCATTTGGGTCCCATGATTACTTGAGGATGTTCCATACCTGATATTAGCTCCCACCCCCGTTAGGGATGTGATGTATTTTAGATGTGGAAACACCTCCCGTTGGCGTGCAATGGGTAATCTGTGGTATTATAGCTGCCTTATTGGCAATGACTACTTCATTCCATTCTCACACTGCATATTTCAATAAAAGCCATGGGCTTAAGGCACCTGAGCGTTGGCTAGTTTTGGCCCAAAATTCTCCAAGCGCTGCATCGATGGATATTGCCAAGCATCTGTTAAATGCAAAATGGCGAAACCAGAAAACATTTAATGGTTTTAAAAACATGAGTAAAGGTACATAGCCTGATGCAAGGATCAAAGATGCTCGCACACTCTCGTCAATGAAGAACACTTGCCACCTGATTGTCCTCACTGTACATTTTACAATGGTCCTTTTCATCTCCTCCAGGGCAGCCTGCCTGGCAGCTCTGTTTCCTATACTTAGATTCAGACAATCCTTCTCTTTCATCAGCGATAACTGATAATAGGTTAGGTTGTAAGTCATAGGCGTTATGCATGGCTCAGCTTCCTCCTTTTCAATGGTATTTTAGTTTCCTTATTAACAAAGAAGACTATTCACATTTGTGACGTGTAGTTCTCTCGAGCCAGGAGACGATTACACAGAGTAACAGGGTGCTTGTCTGACCTTAAGGGCTGTCGAAAGAATTCATGGAGAAAGGAGTATTCATTTATGTACTTTTATAAGTCTTTGTGAACTTTCAACTCCCTAATACTAGAAGTGGAAAAGGGGCACAGTGCCTTCCGTCTGTACTCCTTGTATAGTAATAGCTCCTGAATATTTCAGTTTTCCCATCTTATTCGCATTTTAGATAATATAGGCTAAATCACAAAGGCATGTAAGAGTAAGTAAACGAGTCCTGCAGTATTACTACTTTACAAACTCTAAAATGCCTTTGCAAATCGGCATCTTTAAGAGGAAGAAATGTATGCTGGTCTTTCTACGCTTACTTTGTGTTTAAGGCAGACAAACCAATATCTGGCACAAACTTCAGTCTTGCCATGCACACACAATATTTCTGCAGCCCTTTTGGCAAGTATATTAAAGTTGCTTTTCCACATTCTATGTTTCATTGGGTGCAGCTCAGAGAGATCAGCTAGAAATGCCAGAAATCTATACTTTTAGGTTTCTCCCTTTGTTTGTTGCAGAAGTCTGACATTCTGAAGAGCCACAAATCATTCCAGGAGTAGTGTTGAATATCTGTGGCATCCGTTTACATCCAGGGTACTCCAACTACAGACAGTCCACTCATGCAATGTCTCTTACATCTAAAATTAGCATAAATACATTTTGCCAAAATTAGCGTATGTACATTTGGGGCATGAGTCAAAAAAATTACTTGCACATCTTATTTCAGTTTATACTGTGCAAACAGACTTCTACAATTAACATAATCTGGCTTTTAGACTCATAAAATGATTTACTCAGATGTTTTTTCTCATGAGAGAGGTGTAGGTAAAAACATTGCAGGAATGTCCTGAAAGTTTATCAACACTCAAAATTATATATATATCCATAAAAAGTTTCAAACCTACATTAGTCGCAAATTTCTCTCCAACCTATTGTCACCCTGGAAATAGTGGGAGATTTTCTTCTGACAAAAGGCCATTCAGGCAGAACAGACACAGCATTCCACCATACATGTGGATTAGTAACAAAGAGGTTTCGCTACCTACAGGAAAAGAATTTGCTTGGCAATAAATTGTTGACTGGGGGACTGTTCATCGTCCTCATCATCATCATCATCATTTAACTTTATTTCGGTTATAAAACCATAAAAGTACACATGGCAGCATAAGTTTAAAAGCGGGGCACAATAAAAACATATCAAATCGACAAGCAGTATTGACGAGAATTAGGGTAGCTGGCAATCCTAGTACCTGCCCTCCATATTCTCAGTGCATTGTGCCTATCGTAGAGCCCAAGGCTCAGGCACAAAGGGATGATCCAGCGGGCATGCTGTTTGGTGTATGCACCATAGAAGAACAGTAAGTGTTAGTGATTCTCTACTGACCGACATGCCACAGGGCAAAGATTGGAGGAGTGTACATTGCTCCTCCAAGAAGAGGGAAAAGAAACAGTTGGTGGGAATCCCCAATCTGAATTTAACTAAGAGACCTAGACGATGGCCTATTCACTTAGTCCATCAAATCTTCAAAATAGGACCCACATTTAAAAGACAGGTACTGGTCCGTCAAGCTGCCCGAAGAGAAAGCAGAAATTTTTGAGCCAAGGACAAAAGGGCAAAAGTTCAGTAATGATTTGTAACCGTTTCGGTGCTCATGACGGAATGGATCCATCATGAGCACCAGTGCTCCTGTTCTCATGACGGAGCCATTCCGTCATGTGCACAGGCGCACTAAATCCCTCTGCTGCAAACAGCCCCCCGAGCACCAAAACACTTGGGAGAGGTAGCGTTAGAAAGGGGAGAATCTTCCCTTTCCAATGGTACCCTTCCCTAGTGGATCCCTGCTTGGGAATCTACCCACTAGTCACCAGGGAGGGGGAGCACCACCTTGGGCAAAGGCATTTGCTCCCACCATTAAATTTTAACACACAGTCTTTTTGCCCCAAGGTGGGCAGGAAGCCCACTAGGTACCAGGAAATGTTTTCCAAAGTTGGGGGTACTAGCACCTGATCTTGTCCCCGGGCGGAGCAGAAATCCCACTATGCACCAGGGATTTTTTTTTTTTACGTAGGGGTGGGAGCATTGGCGGGCATGCCAATTCCCCCCAAACAATTGCCACAGTCTTGCTGCCCCCCCCCCCCCCCCGGGAAGCAGATGGGGGCAATAGCCCCTGATCTGCCTCTTCGGGGTGCAGAGAGCTCACTCGGCACCAGTGATTATGCTGGCTTTTTTTTAAGTAGGGGTAGGGGCTTCCCAGAATGGGCATCCCAATGCCCCCCCCCAAAAAAAAGCCACAGTCGTTCCGCCCCCCTTGGGGGCATATCAGGGCAATAGCCCTCAATTACCCCCTCCCCAGGGCGCCAGAAAGCCCACTAGGCTCTGACTTAATTTATAATGTGCCTACCTGTGGATTTTGGGTCCTAGCGCAGCCAGCACCCAAGGAAGCCTAGCAAACCTATACATTTTTTAAAACTAGACACCCAGGGGAGTCCATGATGTTGTGACTTGTGTGTCTCTCACTAGGTTCTACTGCCCAGAATTCCTTGCAAACCTCAAACTTCATTAAAAAAAACACACATTTCCCTCACATTTCTGTGATGGAAAGTTCTGGAATCTGCGCAGATCCACAAACTACACCCACCCAGCATTCCCCCAAGTCTACCGATAAAAATGGTACCTCACTTGTTTGGGCAGGCCTTCTACCAGTGACAGGAAATGGCCCAAAACGCAACGTGGACACACCACATTTTTACAGTGAAAACGGACCCCTTTTTGCAAATTGGTGAGAGCCACACGTCACCCCATCCTGGATTCCCCTGCATGTCTAGTTTTAAAAAATGTATAGGCTTACTAGGTTTCCCTAGGAGCCGGCAGAGCTAGGGTTTACAATCTACAGGTAGGCACTTTGTAGGACCTAAGCTGAACGCAAGATGGTGGATGCTTAGTTTGCCGCAATAGCTGTTCCCCCGTCTCCGACCCGACCACCAGTGCCGATGCTTGAGCTTACCTCCTTTCTGGAGCGTGCTGGCTTTCATCTTCGTCTGTAGCTTAGCTACGCTGTTGGGCTTTGCTGATGGGCAAGACGGCCTGGAGGGCCGCATTCACCTCAGAAAATCAGTACACACTTCTTCCTGGTTCCGGCTCCCGCGAAGCCCAACAATGCAGCCGGAAATCAGCAAACACGCAAAGGAGCAGGCGGAGCCTGTGGGGCCAGCTCCTGCACCCCCGCTCTACACAGCAAGAAGCTGCTTTTGCGGAAAGCAGAGGAATGCACTGGGACGGCAACAGGGCAATCCCTCGCTGGCAGAGAGGGGCTGAAAATGGACCATCCAGGAGCACAAGGGACTGTGATGTGCCCTGAAGTACCCAAAGAGAGACAGCCCTCTATACCAGAACTTTTCTCTGGTAAACTTGCGTGACAGTACCTGAAAAATCAGGGTAAGTCTCCTGTTACTGTACTTCCTTTGACTGCATCTGCTATAGGAAAGGTTAATTCCTCAAAGGGGACTGACAGGGTTGATCAAAACTCATCGGGTAGCACTGCACAAAAAGAAAAGTAAAATGACATTGGTGAAAATGAGGAAAGAGGAGAGTCAACATTGGAGATTCTGGTGGTCGGGTACAGGAGTCAGAGTTAAATACCTTTTCACTATTAGATGAGGAACTGAGTAGTGGCGACATGAGAGACCCCTTAGAGAAAGACCGGGATCCAAGGGCAACAATACAGATTGGAGGATCTCCAGAAGGAGCAGAGAAATTCTTTTCCCTAATGGATGAGTCAGACCTCTCCGGCCTCAACGAGGGGCTGACGGATGACAATTCTGCCCCAGACTCATCGGGGATAGCCAGAACGGGGGGGAGGGAGAAACCATCAACGCAAAAGCGTCTGTCTCTCTCAAGGAGCAGTGAGAGATCAAGGAGGATCAACAAAGAGCTGGGATTAGAGTTAAACATCACCAGGCAATTGAAGTGGGACTACTCGGCGACTCTCCAGGTATATAGTGAGAATAAGGGAGAGAGATTGGGCACACCACAGGGGGTGTCCTCATCAGACATGAATCCTGTTCCCACAATGGATACAATCTACTCCATGCTGAAGCAGATGCAGTCCGAGCCTAGAGTTGAACATAAAAGTCCATCTGGCTACAACGAAAATACAAGGTGCAGTCCGAAAAGTTACTAAAATATGCTCTGCGATGGCAGAGCAGATTACAGCAGTTGAGGAATGGGCCGAGGCAGCAGAAGCTGCTTTGGCAACAGTGGAGAAACTGCAGAGCCTGCAAGAGACTCAGCTAGTGGAAGTGATGTGGAAGCTGAAGGATTTTGAGAACCATCTACGCAGAAACAACTCACGGTTTCTCGGCCTGGTGGACAATGCAGAGGGAAGTGATATCAGACCCTTCATGCTGAAGCTGTTTAAGGGAGCCTTCCCTGATCTCGCCCAATGGGACTGGCAATCTGAAGTGCAAAGGGTACACCGCTTTCCTCTGACTCCCAAGAAAAATCATACTCAACAGACGGAGATATATAGAGCTATCCTGGTCTATTTTGGTAAACTTTGGGGAATGCGGGGTGGGTGGAATTTTGTGGATCTACTGATATTACAGAACTTTCCATCACAGAAATGTAAGGAAAGTTTGAGGTTTGCAAGGGATTCTGGGTAACAGAACCTGGGGAGAGCCACTCAAGTCACCCCATTCTAGATTCCTCTAGGCGTCTAGTTTTCAAAACTGTGTAGTTTTGCTAGGGCTCCCTAGGTGCTGGCTGAGCTAGAGTTCAAAATCCACAGCTAGGCACTTTGCAAAAAAACGGTCTGTTTTTACTGTAAAAATGTGGAGTGTCCACATTGCGTTTTGGGACGTTTCCTCTCACGGGCACTAGGCCTACCCACACAAGTGAGGTGCCATTTTTATCGGGAGACTTGGGGGAACACAGAATTGTAGAGCAACTGTTATTACCTATTGACTTTCAATGGATTTCTGCCTTCCAAATGTAGGACAATGTGTAAAAAAGAAGTCACTTTGAAAAATGTCCTATAATTCACATTCTAGTATGGGTACCCACAATTTCGGAGATGTGCAAATAGCTACTGTTTCTAAACTCTACATTTTGTTCCTATTTCAGAAATACATAGGTGTCTTCCATGCCAATTTTACACTGTTTTTATTTTCCCAAATGAATTGCTATATGCCCGGTACACAATGAAAAACCATTGCAAGACGCTGCTCAGTTATTGGCTCTGGGTTCCTCGGGTTCTTGATGAACCTACAAGTCCTATATATCCCCACAACCAGAAGGGTCCAGCAAATGTAACGGTATATTGCTTTCAAAACTTTGTCATACTTAGAAGAATTTACAGGTGAAAACGTTGGCGCAAATGGCTGTTTTTTTCTACTAATTTTAACATTTTCCTATTTTCAGCTGTTAGTTTCTATTAAAAAAAACTTGAAGGATCTACACAAATGACCCCTTCCTGAATTCAGAGATTTTGGTCTACTTTTCTGAACTGTATAGCTTTCCAGGATCCATTTTTGCTTTCATACCCATTTCTACCATTAACTAGAAGGAGGTTGAAAGCACAAAACATTGCAAAATAGGCTATGTCCCAGTAAAATGCCAAAACTGTGTAACAAAGTTTGGTTTTCTGACAAAAGTCTGTCAGTCCCTGAAAGCTGGGAAGATGGTGATATCAGCACCACAAACCCTTTGTTGATACCATTTACAAGGAAAGAAACGGACGCTTTCTTCAGCAGCAATGTATCTGTATTTTGGCTAATTTCAGGGTCTCCTCCAGGGGAATCAACAACTCCTGGGTACCTTTGAAATCCCCATGATGATGGAAGAAAAGGATGCAAATTTGGCGTGGATACCTTATGTGGTCAAAAAGTTGCAGGGGCCTAACCGCAAACTACCCCAAATAGCTAGAAAAAGGCTTAGCACGGGGGGGAGGCTGAAGGCCTAGCAGCGAAGGCGTTAATAAGACCGCGAGAGGTGCTGATCATTGCCGTAGGTTGGAGTCAGAATTCAGACAATCCTAACTTAACCAACCATATCTTGATGTGGGCTATCCACGGGATCCTAAGGGCCTAGTGATGAGCTAAGATTTTCATAAGGCACTTTATGTATGGCGCAAGTTGCTCGGATGACCATAACCTAGCCCATAATAAAATGGGTCTAAGATGGGCTGTGTCTCAAAATTGCCTAAAATTTAGGTCATACCTTAGGAGAAGTAGTGGTGTACCTTTTAGTAGCTTCAGTAGCAATTTTAAGAAGGAATTTTCACCTTTGTCTAACACATCAAAATTGCAATATCCCCACAAATCTTCAACATCGAAAGCGGCACTATACGCTAGTGCGCTATATAGCTTTAGTGGCGATGAACTGGATAAGAAGAAGCTTTGTTTGCAAGTCTGATGATAGACCTGGCTTTATGGTTAAGGGACAGAAGCTTTTTTCTATCTGCGATGCCCAACTAGTGGAGTCAGACAACCTCACCCCTAGGTAGTCTAATTCTGTCATCCTACCCAAGTTGGCTCCATTTAGAGCCACATTCCCTTTTGTTTTCCTGCTATGTGTAAATATCATGAATTTTGCGCAGGGACCTGTTTATTTCTAGGCCGAAGTCTTTGCAAAATTAGTTGAACTTCCCCAAAAGGGTGTTGAGACCCACAGCAGTTTTAAATAATAGAAGTGTGTTACCTGTGAATAGGAGACCTGGTATTTTGGAGCTAGCAATTTTGGAAGCATCATTCAGACAGTGCATTAGGTAGGGTATACGTTCATTCATAAATACCAGAAATAATGTAGGGGCAAGGAAGCATCCTTGACAAGCACCACACCCAATTGGAGAGTTCTCTATGATTTCCCCTCCTGGGCCCAATCTTACTCTGGCCCAGTTATCAGTGTACAGCTTTTGAATCAGCATCAATAAACTGGTGGGAACCCTGATTTTCTTGAAGACTTCCTAAAGTTAGATCCTTGGGACGAGGTCGAATGCAGCACGAAGATCAATGAAGATGATAAAGAGAGCCCCCTTACCCAGGTCAACAGCTTTCCACTTCAAGGTCAAAAACCAAAACTTCTGGTCTACAGTGCTTGTTTTGGGCATGAAGCCAGTGCTTGCAGGTGAGCTAGGGCCTCGTTGAAACTAATCCAATCCCAAAGTCTTATCAGAAGTTTTTACTGCATATTTTTTTGGACGCTGTCAATCAGGGATATGAGGTGGTAATTACCAGGTTCTTGCCTTGAACCCTTCCTGTAAATAGAGATTGTTTCAGCCGCTCTCCTTGAGTTGGGGATAGGGGCACCCGCTGTGATTGCATTGGTCAGGGCATTAATATAGGGTGCCCATATCAAAGGTTCGACACACAACAAGTCCGAAGGGATCCCTTCAATGCCAGGAACTTTACCCACTTTCTGGGCCTTCAGTGCATTGAAGGATTCTTCAATGGTGAAAGACACTACCTCCTCCATTTTGGCCCTGTTGATGGATGGGGTATTGGGATTAATTAGGTGTGCTTTGGAGAGTGGCTGTGCATAGATGGCCATAAAGTGTGCCACCCAGTATGCCTCAAGGATGTGACAATCAGGGGAAGCAAACTCTCTGCAGCCATTGTGTGAGACCAAGTGCCAGAACAACCTGGCATCCCTCCCCTTGGCTGCTACCAACAGGTCCTCCCAAACCTTAGCTTCCCCCTGTTCGTATTGGGGAGGCACCTGGTTTTCTGAGTAGCACTTATTCTGCCTGAGCTTCTACTGCAAAGTGAGAAACCAGATGCTCCAGCAGTGTCCTCATACAAAATGCTTGGGGACCTTGTCAGTGGGATATCCGTTTGCATTCTGCATCTATCCTACGCTGTACTCTTCCTTCCTACCGCCATCCCCTTAAAATCTTAAATTCCTCCTAAATTCTGATACTCCTGCTCCCTGGATTTTGACTCCTCCTCTAGGGTTCCTTTGCTCTTGCACCCTATGATAACCCCAGTAAACGTGTATGTGTGGTCACACTTTAGTTGCTGAATGCACGAAGCCTGCCCGCTTAGGGGCCGATTTATCAAGACATTACGCTGCTCCAAAGTCACACAAAGTGGCACAAAGCATCATAAAGTCTTGCTCGTGTATTTACTGTCAAACACAAAACTGTTATTTGACCATAAAGTAGCGCAAATAGCACTTTGCTGCACTGCGGCAAGGGGAAGACCCGTGGGTTTTATTTGAATGTTCCAATGCTGCAAACCATGGTTTTTTATTCAAAGCCAGATCTACAAAGATTGTCCGAGTTGGCTTTGTTTAAAAAAAATAACACCTCCATGAGACAGAGAATAAGTAGGAGAAATGCATTTATCTTTCCTAACATTTTACACATTGCATGCCTGCTGTACTGGACAGCACACATCCAATGTGTGAAATGTATTAGAGTTTGTGTAAGTTTAGTATTTTTTTTTACCCAAAAGGTACTCTTCCAGAACAATTCTTATGCTAGACATCAGGAACACACATTTGAACTGTGGTGCAAAGGTGTATGTGTGTGTGATGTTAGTCAGACTGTTTGTGCACCAGCCTAAAGGTGGAGAGCAACAGCACGCCATATTTCATGAATATGGCTCTGCGCTGTTCTCTTCTCCCTTGCACCACGCAGTGCAGCAACTTTGGTTGCTGCGCTACGCTATCCAGAAGTTTAGTAACTATGCCCCATTTTCTCTATTGATCAGTGGTTCAGGCTTTCTAACTTCTACCTCTCTCAGATCTCTTTGTTTATTCTGGGGTCTTTTTCCCATTTCTGTTCTTTGCAGTGTTATTGCAGTGCACATCATCAGTGGTGTCTCTTTCTTATATTTCACTACAAAGTTGTATGCTTCTTCCCACTGTTGCAGGCTCATTTCTGATTGATACTTGTAACCACAGATTCCTCATCTTTGAAATATTCCCCAGGCCCAAGACTGGATCCTGACATTTTCACAGCAGTGTTCCCCCATGCTACTATGTGGCATTGTGTGAGCCAGGAAGTGACGCAGTAGAACCACATATAAACACCACCCCTGCCAGCTGACATCAGTTTCCTTCCTTTCGCGCCTTGAAACACGAGTCCTGAGGTCTTTGCACTTTTTCATAAGTTGACAAATCCTTTCAAATTCTTTTCCAGCATGCAAATGAATGATGTCCACACCAAAGACAATTGGGTTCAAACCCGTGGAATGACTTTCAGAAACAGATGTCATAATGGACCCAAATGAAGTCTGCTTTTTGTGATGGAGCTCAGATCACAACACCATGATGTGAGTAATGTACCCTCATGCAACCGAAAGCCGTCTGAGAAAGTGTAGTGAAGCTGTATGCTTTCAAACACCACATAAAGTCATGGACCTCACACTAGTTCCACTCCTACTCCAAGTCGAGGTCAAAGTAGCCAGGTAGTTTAAATAGGGAGTTGAAGAAGAAACCAAAGAAGTCAAAATGGGACTCATCATCATCCAGCCACTCTCAGTCTAAAGAGAAGTCAGGAGGGTGTCAAGATCCCAACTGATCTCACTCCCGATTGAGGAGCCCATTTGACAACTCATGCCTCTGTGATTCAAATTCCCCTGGCCATCGGAAACACAGGAACAGGTCGAGACATTTAGGGACGCTATGCAACTTATTTTCAGCACTCTTCCGGTTCCCTTTGGCACAACTTTGGTCCTCAGGGATCTGTAGGGATCTCCAGCCAGGTTAACGCAAGCAGATACTTCCTCTGATACTCCCCTCGGGAAATCTTCCTCATTGCAAAATCGTTTTTGACCCCCCCGCCCCCTCCCTATCTCAGATAACGGGCAACTTCGGTGTAACCAAATAGCAGAATTTTTTAATGCTAAGATACAAAATATTTATATATCCTTTCCTCAGACAATAGCCCAACAAATGGTATTACCAACAGACACAATAAATGAACAGGGGCTGTTGGAGGAATTCCCTCCCCCCTTGGATCTAACCTCTTTTCGGAGGATTCTGAGTCATCTAAAATCTGGCTCTCCCACAGACCTCCCCCCCACCATCCTAAATAAGATCGCTGAGACCGTATCCCCGGTTATACTGGATTTGATCAATGCTTCCCTTCTGACGGGAATTGTGCCCCTGCTATGGAAACAGGCCATGGTCAAAGCACTTTGAAAAAAATCCAACTTGGACCCAGAGGAGTGGGCGAATTATCGACCAATTTCTCTGTTGCCTCGAATAAGTAAAATAGCTGAGAAGCACGTGAATTTAGCTCTCTCTTCATTCCTGGAAAAGATCAACTGTCTCCACCCTACGCAGACAGGATTGGGGTCACAGCAGAGTACGGAGACTGCACTCCTGTCGGTAGGAGAGGAATCTAGAGAAATCCTTGATGGCGGAGGCTGCGCTGTACTTATTCTGTTAGATCTCAGCGCAGCCTTTGATACGGTGAATCATTCACTGACGATTCAAAGACTCAGGGATGTGGGAGTGACTGGAATAGCTCTGAAATGGCTGCAGTCTTTTCTGGAAAATAGATTCCTCACAGTCTTTGAAGATGAAATCGTTTCAAAGCAATTGCCCCTTGCATGCGGGGCTCCTCAGGGATCTGCCCTGAGCCCCACCTTATTTAATATTTATATGAGCTCCTTGGCAGAAATAGTTACTCCGTTTGGAGTCCAGATTGTTACCTATGCCAACAACACTCAGTTGGTCGTCTCCCTGAATAAACAGGATAACTCTGGACTTGGCATAGCTTCCTGCCTTGAAAAGGTTTCCAGACGAATGGATAGCTCAAGTCTGAAGCTTAATGGGGAAAAGACTGAGCTCATGCTCCTTGGTAATTCTGTCCCTCCTAACATAGATCCATTCTGGCCTAGCTGTTTAAGCCTACCCCCGGCTCCGAAAAAGCAGATTAAGAGCTTGGGCGTGTGGCTCGATTGCAACCTTGATTTTAAGGAACAAGCCCGGAAAGTAGCAGCCAGTTGCTATGGTCTCCTGAGGATGATTAGGAAGATCCTTCACTTGTTACCTTTTGCGGCCAGAGGGCTGCTAGTTCAGGTATTGATTCAGTCATGGCTCGATTATGCCAATTCCCTATACTCCACACTCCAAGACCAAAATATTACAGACCGTGCAGAACTGCGCCGCTCGTCTGCTCCTGAACATCCCTAAATGCCTTTTGGCTAAACCTGCTCTGGCCACCTTGCACTGGCTCCCAATCCAAGAGAGAGTCCAGTTCAAGGCTATGTGCATTGCACATAAAGCGCTCTCCGGAGAAGAATCCCCAATGATTCGTTCCATGATTCAGTACTTTCGGCTCAATAGAGCTTTGAGATCCGAAAATAAGCATCTGGTGGCAGTACCAAAATAAAACGAACATTCATCTACAGTCAAACTACTTGAATTTCTGAAAGCAACTGAAAACTTTCCCCTTCCCTCGATATGCTCGAAGTCTGAATCTGGGTCACTATCCGCGCTGGGATGCCCTCGGGTAACCAGGCGCTTTATAAATGCTACCTCATTCATTCATTCATTCATTTGTGTTGGCTGAGCTCCTCAAACTCCCCTAAGGTTCCGCACCCACTGCAGAAGCCAGTGAGCTTAATAATTCCCCTGATACAGGATTGA
The DNA here is from genome assembly GCF_964204655.1 of Triturus cristatus. Lineage (NCBI taxonomy): Eukaryota > Metazoa > Chordata > Amphibia > Caudata > Salamandridae > Triturus > Triturus cristatus. Next base: position 354,688,025 of record NC_140594.1, read on the forward strand.
TTTTTCCCTTGAGGCCCCCAACAGAGGAGAGTACTTAATTTTCTTGAGTGATTAGATGTGCAGCTGAGTATCTAGATCTACAGCTGCCTTCGATTGAAGTCAAGACAATTGTCCTTACTGACTTTTTGCATCGTGGGCCTTCCTCATTTGAGCCATTACTTCCATTTAATGAAGCCCTGACCGACACTGTTATGGACACATGGACTAATTTTTGCTCTTGCACACAAGTGAACATGCAAGTGGCTAGACGCTACAGACCGGTGCGTGGCAAAATGGATTTTCTTATTTAACACCCTACTCTTGAGAGTTTGGTGAGCCAGATTCTACCAGCAAAGTAAACTCAAAAGGAGTCAAAGAAGATTGAGGCATTTAGAAAGCAAATGTTCTCAATGGCCAGCTTGGCATTGAGGTCGGTTAATGCGGCCTGGCTGTTAGGGCCATTATACGTATGCTGTCTGGGACATGGCCAGTGTGATCTTTGCTGCGGGTCCCGTAGAAGTTTGTGCCTGTTGGCTCAAATAGTAAGAATGGCCAGGATATAGCCAAGTATGTAATTATGACTGGCCTTAATTGCTTGAGGCGAGAGGTGGGCACAAGTGTGATGCTCTACTGCCATGTGTAGTTGCAGTCCATGGCTTTTCTGGAGATGTGTGAGCATCCCTTAAAGATATGCATTTTGATGGGTCCTGCCTATTTTTCGTAAAGGCTTATTCTCCCCTCAAATGCTTTAAGAAAAGTCAAGTCACGGTGCATTCTTTGGGCCTTACCATTCTCGATTGTCAATTATCCCATCATTTTAAATTCTTTCGATGTTACACCAGAGGGTTGGCATGAAGATAGCATCAGGCCCCACCCCCACCACAGCAACAGTCCCAGTCCTTTTTGCCTGGGGAACAATCCGACATCACTCAGATCACCAGGCACAATTTTCTTTGCAGTCCTTGTCCCTGTAGTATCAGTTTCCAGCTGATTTTGTTTGTCATTGGTGGCACACATTCACCCTCTGTGAGGCAGATTCAGACATTTTCTCTTAGGGTGGTAGTTCATTCTCAGTCACCCCAAAAATCCATCGGGGTTATGCCTCCAGATTACTTCTGACCCATCATAACTTCCTCCCACATCAGAGCGGCTTTCAAAGGAGCACCTATCCATCCTGCTACAAGGGGTGCAGGCCGCACTGGTAAAAGGGACTATTTAGAGGCTGCTGGGAAGTAGGGATGGGTTGTTACTCCCTCTGCTTCCTCAAGCCAAAGAAGAATGAAGGCCTTGTCCTATATTAGATATTTTGCCTCTGTTGGAAATGGCCCTTTTGCAGGGTTATCCCCAAACCTTTTGCTTATTCCTCCTATTTTTTCCTGACCTGTGTTTGTTTGCTATAGGACTCTGGGCACTTTATCACTGCTTATCAGTGCTAAAGTGCATATGCTCTCTGTGTAAATTGTGAACATGATTGGCTATCCATGATTGGCATATTTGATTTGAGAACCAACCTTTACAACTCAGTCATTGCATCGCACTACATTTACAATGCAGTTATTACATCGCAACATCCTTTACAACGTATGTCACTGCAACGCAGGTATTACATCGCATGTCATTACAACGCATACCAATATAACGCATAGTAGCCCTACACTATCCAATACTTACCCTACTGTTGCACCCCCTGGAGTTAGAATAGTAATTTTACCCCTACACTATCCAACACTTACCCTACTGTTGCCCCCCCTGGAGTTAGAATAGTAATTTTTGCCCCTACACTATCCAACACTTACCCTACAGTAACACCCCCAGGAGTTAGAATAGTAATGTTTACCCCTACACTATCCAACACTTACCTTAAATGCAATGTAATGGTATGCATTGTAAAGGCATAATGCGATGTAATGGAATGCGTTGTAAATGCAGTTTTAAAAAATTTGTTGTAGTGGTATGTAATGTAAATTTATGCGTTGTAAAAGATGTTGCGATGTAAAAACTGCGTTGTAAAGGCTTGCATTGTAAATGTATGCGTTGTAACGTCATACATTCATTTGATTTGCCAGTAGGTCCCTAGTAAAGTGCACTGATTGTGCCAGGGCTGGGAAATCAAATGTTGCTAGTTGGCCTACAGCACTGATTGTGCCACCCACATGAGTAGCCCTGAAAAGATATCTCAGTCCTGCCACCGCTGTGCCTGTGCACAGTTTCTTAACTGCCATGTCAACTTGGCAAGTACACCCACTTGCCCGGCCTTAACCTTCCCTTTTCTAACATATAGGACACCCCTATGGTAGGCCCAAGGTATCCCCCCTGGGCAGGGTGCAGTGTATGTGAAAGGTAGGACATGTACTGGTGTGTGTAACATGTCCTGATAGTGAAATACTGCCAATTTCGTTTTTCACTATTGAAGGGTTATCTTGCGCCATAGGACAGAATTAGGAATACTTTGTAATATTTTACAAGCATAGCTTCCCATAGTGAAAAGATGGAAAAATTGAGTTTGTCATCCCTGAACTCAGGATTTAATAACACACCTTTTAGTAAAGATGGTTTTTAAATTGTGTATTTGAAAATAGAACTTTTAGAAAGTGACTATTTTCTTGTTCAACCATCCTGTGTGCCTCTGCCTGTTTGTGGATTGACTGTCTGGATTCAGTGTGACAGAGACAGAGGTGGTGCATTCCCTGTAGACAGCCTCTGGGGGGGTTGAGGTGTGCCTGACCCTTCCTGGATGACTGAGCCCTTGCTGCCTATAGAGTGGTGGAAGGGGATTTACCTTGCACCTGAATGGAGCCTGTCTCCCTTGCACAACGCGGTCTCCACCTTCTGTGATCATGCTGCACCAGTGAAGGCAGAACTGGTTTGAACTGGGCTCAGAGTCCCCTGCACAAAGAGAACAAAGACATTTTGGGGCATAAGTATCAGACCCAAAACCCCGGACTTTAGACTACCTCTGGAATCAAGAGGTAACTTTGCCAAGGAGAAGTGCTGGAGAAACTGAGAAGTACTGCCTTTGGTGTGTCTGGGGTTGGACTGCAGTTGCTGTTTCTGCCAAGGAAAGGAGAAGGACTTTGCTGTGTGTTGTGTCCTCTGCTTGAGGAAAGTCTCCAAGGGCTTGACAAGAGCTTGCCTCCTATTATGAAGTCTCAGGGACAAAAAGACTTCACCCCCCAGCTCCCCTGAACTTCGTTGCTGGGAGTTATGACCTGCCAAGAGGTGCCTGTAACTGTGTTGGGCCTCTGGAGGTTGTTCCTGCTGTTTGGAGCTGTAAGAAACTTAAGAGATGTAAGAAATCCTGTTTCCGATGCCATCAGCGACGCTGCCGCTATGCCGTGACCTGCACCGGGGCCCAGGGCACGCATGTGAAGTGAGCGACGCATCGCACGGTGTGCTCCGCAGCTCCGATGCCCTTCAACGTCCGTCGACTCCTGTGCTCGCACCGACTCCGTCATCACCTGCAACCTCTTATCGTGGCTCCGAAAACTGCCAAGGGTGACTCCAGGGAGCCGACCTCGACATCTGCACTGAAACCTCACTTCTTCGACGCCGCGCATTGTCACACACTTTTTTCCTCGCGGTCGACACCGTACTTTGGATTTATTGCTGTCACAACGTCGCAATAGCCCCAGTTGGTGCTTTTTGGGTTCTACAAGCTTTATTTTTGCAATAACCTTTCTAAAGTCATATTTTTAGTTGTGTATGTTGGATTTTTGTTGTTTTGGTCTTGTTTAGTTTGGATAAAGATACTTTATTTTTCTAAACTGGTGTGGTGTCCTTTTGTGGTTTTTTCATGGTGTTACTGTGAGTGTTGGTACAAATACTTTACCCTTTGCCTTTGGGATAAGCCTGTCTGCTCGTGCCAAGCTACCAAGGGGCAGGGGTTATCTAGAGTGTGTATCCCCCTTTCCCTGACTAGAAGCAAGGGTCCCTATTTGCAAAAAGATACCTACCTCTGCCAACTAGAAACCCTCATTTCTACCAGCCTCTGAATACCTTCTTGCAGAAGGACACATTCAAAATGCTCACTGTAACCTGAGTTCTGTTTTCCCTGAATACGGGTGACTGAATGATTGCCTTGGACCTTGAGGATGCTTACTTTCATATGCATATCCTGCAGTCTCACAGATGTTACCTGTGGTTCCAGGTGGGCCAGGAGCAGTTTCAGTTTGCCGAGCTCCCCTCTGACCTTACCAGTGTTCCTTGGATGTTTATGGAAGTGATGGTAGCGGTCCCCGCCTATTTTCTGCCAATTTGGGCTGATCTAAAGTCGCCACTGCAGGGCAGGGTTCGGCACTGTAGCCTGTGTAATCCACATCACCCTCATTGGAAATTCAACAGCAACAGGTTGTGGATGTTTTATTCTCTACAAAGTTTATTTACACTGGGTGCTGAGAACAATACGTGGCCTGGTAAGTAGTACCCAACATAGACCCCTTATAAGCCAAACTGTGGGATGTGTTGCTGTTTGCTTCATATTTGGCTTAGCAAGGGCTTGCGGTGGGCACCATTAAAGATTACTTGGTGTCTCTTTCGGCTTTTTGCATTTTCTAGATCTGCCGTCCTAGTTTAAACTACGTGTTTACTAAAGGTTTGACACACATGTTCCTGCCGAAACCATTTGTGATGCCATAGCGGGATCTTAAGTTGGTCATGATCTTCCTTATGTGTACCCCCTTAGAGCTAACGCACAGCTGATTGTTACGTCTGCTCACTCCCAAACCTATCTTCCTCATTGGGATAAGTTCAGCTCATTGTGTGATTTAGTTCCAGGCTCTCTAAGTGCAACCTCCTTACACCACCTTTTTCCGAGACAAACTGGAGTTGAGGACTAGAGCTGCTTTCTTGCCTAAACTCATGGTGGCTTTTCAAACTGGGCAATCCATCACTCTCCCAGTGTTCTTTGGCCCTGCTCAATCCTTGAAAGAGGAGGAGAGACTCCATTGGCTGGACCCCAAAAGAGTTTTTAACTTATATATCTACAACACCAAAGACCATTATTTGGACGGTTAGTCTTTTGTGGTGTTCTTTGGGGCTAAGAAATTAAATGTAGTGTAGGAAAAAACTTCCATGGTCCTATGAATTAAGATCTGATACGCAATGGCCAAAAAGCAGCATCCAAAGAACTGAGGGCCCATTCCACTATGGCCAAGGCTGCTACTGCTGCATTGGCCTGCACAGTGCCTGTCCTTGACATAAGTCAGGCTGTGAATTTGGTGTCAGTGCACACGTTCAGGAAGCACTAATGCCTTGGCAACTAAGTTCAATGGGACAAACATTTCACCCATTTGATCATGCAGGAGTTTTTGGTGTGATCCCACTTCACAGACACCTTTGGAGTTACTGCTTTAGTATATTTTCTGAAGCTGTGAAATCTGCTGTTAGAAGCATAAATGGGAAGAACAAGTTACTTACCTTCGGTAAAAACTCTTTCTGGTGGATACTGTATCTAACTGCAGATTCCTCACTGCACTCACGCCTACACATTCTGTGCAGCTGTCTGTTTTGATCCTGTAAGAAGGTCCCAAATTAGAGATCCACACACCGATACCAACAATTTTTGTATGCACCACATCCCAGGGTGCAGAAAGATTCTAGCAAAAAACTGACGGTGCGCAGGGATGGCATTTATATGTGGCTCCACTCCATCACTTAAGAGGTGGAAAGAGGTCAATGCGGGCCACACAATGCCACAAAGTAGAATGCGAGAGAACTGCTGAGAAAACTTCTATCTCCAGTCTGGTGCGAGGGTAATATTCTAACGGTGTGAAATCTGCTATTAGACCATTCTAAGAAATAGCATTACCAGTGGTAAATACCCTGTTCATTATGCAGTGTCAAGCTGCACTAATCTTGCAATCTGATTCCAAAGGAAATGACGAGAGCTTCCACACTTCTCTGAATCCACTGTCATTCTTACAAGAACAATAGGTAAGTTGGAGGTAACTCTGGGGAAAGGGAAATAGAACAAGAGAGAGAACAGAGACACTGGATATCGACACACTGGATGGTGGCCTAGTTTAACTTGACCTGCATTGCAGGGGCATTAATATCTAAAGGCAAGAGAAGTCTTTTAGAATGCCTTTGCTATAGGCATTGGCATCAAAGTTCTGGTATTGTATATGATATTCCTGCTTATACATTAAATGAGGCCCTACCGGCACTTTTGCGCTGCCGGAATGTCACTTTGTTTACGTTCCGGTGGCGCAATGTGCCACTGGCATATTTATAAGGCCACAGAAAGCCACTTTACATGGCTTTTAATGGCCTTATAAATATGTGTCTCTTTCACGCAGAAACCCGCGTGAAAGGAGCATTCCATGGGTGTTGCTGGGGGCGTTCCCAGCAACATCCATGGCTCTTTGACACTGCCCCAGATTTAAGAGAAATTGTAAGTCTGAGGCAGCGCCAAAAACATAAGCCTGCATAAGGGAGGCACAATTAAGAGACATATCTTTATTTCTCCTCATTTTTCCTCTTTCTATGTGTGTTGCATTCTGCAGCATATATAGAAAGAGGAAAACGCCTCTTGTGATTGTCCTTCCTGCACACAAATAATCATCCCTGCAACACACGCACCCTTGCACCATGGTGCAAAGAGGCCGGCATTGGCACAAGGCAGCCCTTTGTGCGCCGGCGCAGGGGGAAAGGACAGGGATGTGCCGTATCTAATAGATACGTCGCATTCCTGTCCTTTTCCTTTGCTGTAGGGCAGCGCAGTAGCAAGGCTTGCGGCGCTGCACTAAGGCTAAAACACATAAATGAGGCCGTTTGTTTTTTATCAACTCTATTCTGGAATGAAACTAAACATTTTTCCGGAGTAATGAAAGTTGATATAAGTGTGAACTGCACTGTGAATTATTCTATGCTGTTTGCTAAAGAAAGCACCCTTCAATATTATGTGAAAGCCTTATTTTACCTTCAATATATCAGATTAATAATTGTAATATGAAAAGCATTCATTAAAATTTAGTTATTTGCCTGCATACCCTTCTATCAAACCAATTCAGATTAATACCTCAATACTGTGCTTGTTCTATGAGCAATTATAGGTTTATATAAACGTGATTTCACTGACATCTTCTGTAATAAAAATGAGATACATATGAAGTTCTTAATCCTAATGGACAACTTCTTGAGGAATTAAACAAAGTGCAAAAGTAGAGTTCATAATCCGAATGGAAAAATAACAAGTGCAAGTCAATAACCTTGTGCAATGTAGTCTGAGAATACTTCTCTAACTTCAAGGATGTCTTTTGTTGACCCCCAGAATAGCAAGTTTTGAGGAACATTTAAACAGCGAGTTCCAGCTGTAGAAACTATGTATTATGATTGCCTAGCAACGATGCTATGGACCATAAGGAAGTTGTAGTTTTAGGCAATCAAGATGCCCACCACCATTTGTAAGTCTCATGACAGTCCTTTACTTGAGTATTTTGCATAGAGTATCCCTCTAAGACTCAAGGGTTCTATCCACATTATAGGAACCTCTTTAACGTCTTCTGCACCTGAAGATGTGTATATTGAGGAGATTCGGTGTAGCACGTCATGCAGGGCTAGCATGCAGAGGTAAGCAAGCCCCATGCCACACCCTAACATGCAGATCACAGACCCTCAAAGGTCTCTTAAAATCTCTTTAAACGCTTTAAACTCCAGAGAGTACCTGGCACTCCGCATCTAAAAATAATGTTGGGTGGTCTACTTTTATAATCAATTGGTATAATTGCCTAAAAGTATTAGCTATTAATTGAATTTGAAGAGATTGCTGAGGTTGTGAATTTGCACAAGGAATAGATGTCTACTTTAGGAAGTGTAACTTTTATTCTCTGGTTCCCATGGATATATTTCCTTTTGGGGGGCAGAATAGATGTTATTTTTAGGCTTGGGTGTGAGAGAAAGTTAAACTGCCCATCGTTGGGTTTTCCATTTCATAATCTATAGCAAACATTTTGAGTAATACATTGGCATATATGATTTATGTGTAAGTCAATCATAAGTGCATTAACCACTTGGGTTGCATACAATTCACAATTCTGTGTGCCTCAGCTAGTTCGTTGCCATAAGACTGTGGGGAAAATCTTAGATCAAAGTCTGAGAAGCAGCCGAGTGTGATTACTGTATGCAAGTACAGTGTACCATTTGGATTCATTCAAAAGCACTCTCAGTAATTGAAGGCGCCTCAATGAGTGGAAATCAACATGCCTGATAGCAGAAATTACGGACTTTATACGAATTGCATTGTAAACAAAAACGATTGGCTAAGATAAAGTTAAAAGTGTACGTTTTACTGGTGGAAGATACGGTGGAAGTGACGGTGGTGAACAAGTATTGCACAGATAATTATATACAATCATTTTTAGTCACAGGGACACCCATTAATCCTAAACTGCCCCCGTGGTGTTCTGATAGTTCCGCAAGCTCACTTGAGAGAGCCTTCTGATTGATTGCAGCATTTGAATTAAGACCTTGATAGAATCTATGAAATTTTCTTGGATTTACCAGAATCACAAGTCAGGTTGCTACCTGAGGTAGAACCAGTTTAAATGATTTAATGGGGGTCGAAATGTCAACATTGTACAATTATTGTCACTCGTTTATTGTTGGACGTTAAATGATTGTGCACTATGGGCCACATGCATCAACGAGAAAACTGGTCGCAAACGGGCAGATTAGCAGAATCTGACCCTTTGCGACCGGTATTTTTGCATTTGGGATGCATCATCCCAAATGCAAAAATCGCAATTTAAGGAATCTCTCAATAGCGCTTCCTTAAATTGCGATTGCATTTAAGGAATCCCAAATTGAGATTCCTTAAATGCAATGCATTAAAGTTAAAAAATTAGCGATTTCACTAATAGGGGGAGCAAATTACCATGAAGTTGAACTTCATGGTAATTTGCAAAAACTTTGCAAAATGCACTTTTGTGCATTTTTCAAAGTTTCATGTTGCGCACACACATGCCCTTAGAGCATGTGTGTGTGCAACATATGTGCACAGATCAATTTCAGGGGTGCAATAGGTTGTCATTTTGACACCCTTGCACCCTTGAAATTGCATGAGCAATTTGCGAGTACCTACTGGTACTCGCAATTTGCTCATGCAATTCAATTCAATTCAATTCAAGAATCTTTATTCGGTGATTAAAAAACACCATAAAAGCACACATACATATACATAGATAAAACGGCATTAAATATTAGTCAAGATCCTTGTGCATAAATAACAATAAAATACTAACATACAAGGCTGTAAATTTAAAACAGGGAGTCACAAGTCTTTTAATCCTCTCCCCTCGTCTTCCTTAGTCGGACCGCAACCTTGATAAAATTCATAACACAACACAAGGTTAGCGGGTCAGAAGCTTTTTGCAAGTAGATTAGTGCATCTCTGGCATGTTCCAGGTGGGCCTTTTTTAGGATGTCTACTAGGAATCTACGCCTGGGCATTGAATAATGGGGACAGAGCAAAGTAAAATGAAGGGAGTCCTGCGGAGACCGATTGTCGCAGCCGCAGGGTCACTTCTGCTCGATTGACATGGTAAAACCTGCTGGCGAGGCCAACATAAAAGGAAGTAGGCTCAGTCTGAAACGGCACATAAGAAATCTGTCCTGTGTATTGTGTACAAGATACAGGTAGGGCTCCATACCCTCCACACTCTTCACCAAAGTATGAGCCCTTATTGACTTTTTTTCCCCTTCAGCCAGAGCACGGCATTGGGTTTTCCGCTCTAGGAAAATTTCCCCTACTTGTTTCTTGTGCTGTGCTGAAATGGTGGTGGGGTTCTTGAAGAGGTTTCCAAACCCTAGTTCCTCAAGAGTGTTTCTCACATATTTGAGCCATGGGATGCGCATGCAGTGGGTCCTACCTAGGCAGTCCAGTAAGATTTTTCTACTTAGATGCGCGTCTGGATTTACCCAGATTTTTAGCCACGCCACAATTGGCCTAAGTTTTAACAAATCGACCAGATATGGCCTCCCTAGCTCCCTGTGAGCTATGAGTCCAGCAGTGCTGGGTGGTACCCTCAGGATCGATTTCGGATGTTTGTTCTCTTCCTGGTCAATTCTAGAGGTATTCACGAAGCCCCAAACTTCTGCCCCATAGCTTACTTTAGCGCATGTTATGGAGCCGTACAGGTTCATCACCTGTTCCGGACTCCATCTGCCCAACCTCCTGCCATATCCGGCTATTGCCCCGTTAGAGGCAATCATTTTGTTACAGCGCTCTTCCACCAAGGAGTTAAATTGAAGAGCACCATCAAAGGTTACTCCGAGATAGGAGAACGTTTTAACCTCCTCTAAACAATGGGAGCCTATTGTGTAAGAAAATTTTGAGGAAGGTTTTTTGCCTGCCAGGAGCACGTAAGATTTGCTTAGGTTGACAGATAAGTCCAGATCGCTCATAAACTTGACGAACCCATCTATCAGAATCTGTAGGCTTCGTGGTGTACGCGCCAGCAAGACCGCGTCGTCTGCGTAAAGCAGGACAGGGATTTGCCGCGTCCCAACCCTTGGGGAATCTGCCTTTAAGCCCAAAAGAAACTGTTCCAAATTATTAATGTAAAGGGAGAACAAAAAAGGGGCAAGAATACAACCTTGTCTGACTCCACTTTTGCATGGAAAGGAGTCCGTCAAACCTCCCTCCCTGTTAAATCTAACTCTAGCCGTGGTGTCGCTATGCAGCTCTCTTAGTATGGTAATTAGGCCGCTCTCGATCCCCATCCCTGCCATCATGTCCCACAACTTCCCTCTGTTGACATGATCGAATGCTGCTGCCAGGTCCATGAATCCCATATAAATGGGTTCCTTACTGGCCAGAGTATATTTGGCAGTCAGCATATATAGGTTCAGGCATTGGTCGCTAGTGGACCTCCCTGACCTGAACCCATATTGAGTGTCCGAGAAGATGTTGTTCTCTTCGGTCCACTCGGACAATCTGTTCAGGAGTGCCCTTCCCAGAAGTTTAGCCGAGACGTCAATCAGGGAAATAGGCCGATAACACTTGGGGTCGTCCTTGTTGCCCTTTTTAAAGATTGGCACAATGATCGCTTTAGACCATGATGGAGGGAGACCGCAGGTGATAGCAGTGTTTAGGACCCTGGTCATCAGTGGAGCCCAAAGATCTATATTACTAAGAAAAAGGTCAGGGGGAATTCCATCTGGGCCCGGGGCTTTATTCTTAGTTAGACTCTCCATCCCTGCCGTGATCTCCTTAAGGGTAAATACTACCGGAGGAGCCTGACTTGGGGTTACTGATGACTCTACGTGGGGACCCGATTCATGGTTATACAGGCTCCTAAAGTGTGTGACCCACTGCTCCGGGAGGATGTTAGCCCCTATCTCCGGAGAATCATTTTCTTGAAAGGTCGGTTTATTGATGATTCTCCAGAACCCCGCTAGGTCCCTTCTTTCCCCTGCCTCTCTCAGATCTGCCCAAGCTTCTGCCTGCAGGGTGAGTTTCCTCCTTTTGGTCTCTTTTTTATATTTTTCTCTGCATGCCCTGATTACTTGTGGATCTCGTGGTTTTGACTTAAGGGAGCATTTCAGTTCCCTCAGTGCCTTGGAACAATCTTTATCAAACCACCGGGGATTGACCAGATTACGCGTGGGCGCACTGGACCTTAGTAATCCGTCTATCAGGTTGGCAATATGGTTAAATGCTTCTAAAAACCTTGGTCCCTGGACTTCCAGATCCAAACATTCATTTATGGCCAGCAGACCCTTATCGCTCAGGTTTTTATAGAACTTTGCCCCATCTATTTTGGACCATTTCAGTCTCCTGCCTTGATCGGTGACCCTCTCCACGATTGAACGATGGGCATTGGAGCCAATACCCGCCCTATATGCGAGCATTAAAACAAGCGGGTTATGGTCGCTGAAAGTGTTCCAGTCTATCCCTACACTGACTACTTTATTAACCAGGGATCTCGAGACCAGAATATAATCTATAATAGACGAGCAGCCCCTGCCCTTAAAAGTTGGTGGGAGTGTACCATCCGACTGTGGGTCTACCATATTAATGGTGTGCTCTAGGTCGTACTTAAGCCGAAGCAACCTAAGAGCCGACCCAGTAGGCGAGTGAGAAAAATGCGGTCCCTTCTCAATTGGGCATTGCGCCCAATCTGTGTTCTTTTTGACCAGTGCCGGACAAAGGTGACAATTAAAATCCCCCACCACAAGCAGTCCACCAGACGGTCCCTTATTCTGGGATATGATTTCTTTTCCTAACCTTTGGTCGAGTTCAGTTAATACCGGGGTGTGGCTATTTTCTAACTCGGTGCTATATATGTTAAAAACAGAGAAACGTAACCCCTTTCCCTGGAACCGAACCGCCTGTATCCCATATGAGAACCAGTCTGGAAAGGACCAAGTGCCTGGCAGGTCTAAATCTACATAGATGGACAAACCGCCCATTGCTCTCCCTGAGCTAGATTTTCGGGCGGGAACAAAAAAACACTTGTACCCCTGCAGATGGTAGTTATTCTCCACAGCCCATGTCTCCTGTACACATATAATGTGAAATGTTCTAATGAAGTCCACCCATTCCTTATTGTTGAATTTGCCCGCTATACCCGCTATATTCCATGAGATAAGTCTCACACCCTCTCCACTCCATTCAGCACCCCCCTGGGCCCTTGGTCTTCTTTCCCACATTGATCTTTGCATTCCCTGCCCATGTCCCCCTCCTGTCTTGTCTACAACTATTTCCTTTGGCACAACGCAGTTTGGTTCCCCCTCACCAACCACCTGGATTTGCTGAGCCTTGGATCTTTGCTCCTCCAGTCTTTCTACCGTACCTCCAATTTCTATACAACCCTGGGGGGCATTGTCTGTCTGTCAATCGACCCCTTCAAGGCCATTTAGGCAATGGAACCGGTTATAGGAAAAAAAGGGTTGTTCAGGTCGGCCAAAAAACGGCATAGGGTTAAAGGCCTGGTGACTCCCCCTCCTGCCAACCCTCTCCCAGTTGTCATGAGTTTGGGGTTGCTGAGATAGGACTGGGATGATGGGAAAAAAGAACGACACATGGAGGGTTTGGATGGTGGATTCCCTAGATCTGTTTTTCCCTTGACATATATGGGACACCGTTCCTGTGTCCCTAAAACTCACCAGTATGCAGTCCCCTTTAATGGATTTTTGTGTTCTTCCCACCCATGGTACCCTTCTTACCATTATAATTTCGTTATTAAAGTGTGTCGGGAGGGGTCTATTTATGTTTAACCACTTGATTACCCTACTTTTTAGGGCACAAAAGTCCTCCGTTTCACCTTCCTCAAGTGGGGGGGGACCTGCCATAACGACAGTAAAAGCATTGGTCTCTGGAGGTAAATTGGGTCTGCGTGGTCTCAGGGTGAGCTTCATTAAAGGGGTCGGGGTGCTCTTGTCTACCGGCTGTACCGGGGGTACAGATCCTAAAGGAGGGTTGGGCATATTGGTGTTAGGGGGCTTAGCTGTTGCAGGCTTTGGCCTTGTGGGTTGTTGCGAGGGTGCCACATTCACAGCTTGTGGAGGGACTGGATTGGCGACACTATTTGCCGACTGCTTAGGGGCTACAGTGGAGGGAGTGGACTCTGATTGCCTTCCCTGTCTGCCAGCTGGAGTTTTCAGACTGCCCAATGTGGCCTCTAAAATGGTTAGTCTGATCTCAATCTTTTTAATACTCTCGCTGATCGGTAATAACAGGGACCTTAGCAAAAATTCTAGGTTTCCCAGCGGGACAACAGACAAGGGAATATTAGCAATACCAACTCCTGTGTCTTTTATCATAGTAGGAGCTGGATCCTCATGAGCAATGGGTTTAGGGTGTAAATCGACCAATGGTTTCTCTACTAATGTGGGGGTTTTTAAAAACTTCCCAAAATCCGAGTGTGGAACCTTGGGTTTGCTCTTTCCTTGAACTCCCCTCGATTTCCTCCTGCGTTTATTTGGAGGAGGTCCAAAGGCTACTTGTGTGTTAGTTGGCTTAGATTTAGTTTTCCTAATCTTCGAGGCTGGAGGGGCCGGAGGGGGTTGGGACACTAAATCAATGGTCACCCTTGGGGGGCTAGAACTAATTTCTGGGGCTATACTCAAGGCTTCAACTGGTGACATGTTAGTGCAATCCCTCAGCAATAGTGGGACATCATCAATTCGGGACAACTCCTCCCTTGGTAAAATAAGTTGGTCTCCGAGGGGCGTGTTTTTCATATTATCTATTGAGCGTCTCCGTTCTGCCCTTAACCTGGACAGATTACACTCTTTGTCCCCCTCCCCCACTGCCCGGGAGAAATAATTCTCTAGAGTCCTATTCTTTGCTCCACCCGGTTTTAGTGGGGTGCTCTCCCTTGCAGGGGACGGCATAATGTTCACAATAAATTAAACTCGGCGGGCGACTCCACCGAGTGTAAGAGACCAGGGGTCGGAAGCACAATCCAAGAGGGTAGGCCCAGCCCGGCCACCTTCGGCCCCGGACGGCCACAGACGGTCCCGCCCTTGTCCCGGGCTTCTCCCGGCGCCCTCCCGCGCGCTCCCGCGCCGCGGAAGAAGCTGCACCTGATATAGGGGGAGGGTGCTTAGGGGGCGTGGCCAGCAGGGAGAGCGTCCAGGTGCAGGAAATGATGGCAGCACAGGGACTCCTGGGCAATGGAGTCCCTGATCCTCACCTGGCGCTCGCAGCCCTGCTCCCCGAGATTCAGGCAGCTCCCCTGTCAGGAATCAGCAACGATGCGCCCAGGCACACGGGCGAAGCGGGACCCGCGGAGCGGGTTCCGCGAGGTGCAGCCGCAGAACAAACAGCCCAACAGGAAGGACCTCGCAGGACAGAGCTCGCGCTCACAGGTCAGTCAATGTCTCCCAAAGAGCTAGGGACAAGCAGGCTCTTTTCAGCTGTGCTTAGGGGGCGTGGCCAGCAGGGAGAGAGTCCAGGTGCAGGAAATGATGGCAGCACAGGGACTCCTGGGCAATGGAGTCCCTGATCCTCACCTGGCGCTCGCAGCCCTGCTCCCCGATATTCAGGCAGCTTCCCTGTCAGGAATCAGCAACGATGCGCCCAGGCACACGGGCGAAGCGGGACCCGCGGAGCGGGTTCCGCGAGGTGCAGCAGCAGAACAAACAGCCCAACAGGAAGGACCTCGCAGGACAGAGCTCGCGCTCACAGGTCAGTCAATGTCCCCCAAAGAGCTAGGGACAAGCAGGCTCTTTTCAGCTGTGCTTAGGGGGCGTGGCCAGCAGGGAGAGCGTCCAGGTGCAGGAAATGATGGCAGCACAGGGACTCCTGGGCAATGGAGTCCCTGATCCTCACCTGGCGCTCGCAGCCCTGCTCCCCGAGATTCAGGCAGCTCCCCTGTCAGGAATCAGCAACGATGCGCCCAGGCACACGGGCGAAGCGGGACCCGCGGAGCGGGTTCCGCGAGGTGCAGCCGCAGAACAAACAGCCCAACAGGAAGGACCTCGCAGGACAGAGCTCGCGCTCACAGGTCAGTCAATGTCTCCCATGCAATTTCCAATTCATTCCTATGGGCCTAGAGGCTAATAGGAATGATTGGGACGGCATTCCTTAATTGCGACACGCAATTTGCGAGTCGCAATTAAGGAATTTGTAGGAATCGCTATTTTTATAGCGATTCCTACATGCATAGGCTTTTGCTATTCCTTAATTGCGATTCCTTAAAAATCGCAATTTAGGAATCGCAAAAGTCTTTGTTGATGCATGTGCCAGTATATTCTTTGCTCATCACTGTCACTTGCAATGAATCTATACCAGGGGCACCTATATTTTGAACTGTCTTTCAACCAATGGTTATTGGACAACACGTGAATGAAATAAATGATCAAACATATGCTACAGGCCATGAGCAGTGGCATCAAATGATTCAATGGCTTTTTAAAGCATCCTTGTGGCTATGAAATCAAGAAAAGAGATTTGACTTGTCAGATTTGACCCTGTCATTGAAACTGAAGAATTTTCCAGTGATTTCTTTGAAATGGACCAGAGAGATAATTATCCTTCATATTCAACGCCAACATGTAGTCCACTGGAGGGCGAAGTTCTGCAACTGAGCTGTAGACTCCACGCTGAAGTGAAAGTAAAGAAAAAAAGAAAAAATGTCTGAAATCGCTTATATTTATTACAAATCTAAGGGGCATATTAACAAACGGCCAGCGATAATTATCGCTGGCTGTGCCTAGCGATAATTATATTATCGCAGGCTGTCTCTGGTATTTATCGCCCGTTATTAACAACGCATTACTCCAGGGCGATAAAAATTCCAGATATAGCCAGGTTATCGCCCTTTTGAAGGGAACATCGCTGGTTTGCCAGCGATGTTCCCTGCAAAAGGGTGATAACCTTGCTGATACGACCCAGAGGGTCGTATCAGCATAATCCACCCCCTATGTTAGGGATGGCTAAGTAGGGATTTTCGCAGATGTTAGGTTTTGGCAAAAACGGTAATTTTCGCCAAAATCTAATGTGTGCTAAAATCATGTGGGCTGCCTTGTAAATATCTCGATGTAAACATCAGCGATATTTGCAAGGTGGTGCATCTTGGGTACGCCCAGTAACGCCCACTTTGCATCTCATTGGAGATGCAAAGTGAGGCGTTGGGAAAAAGGGTGCTTACATGCGATTATGCATGTTAGCACCCTCTTGTAAATAGGGTGCTGGTTTTTTCTCCGCTTTTTTGGCTTTGTAAGCCAAAAAAGCGGAAATAAAACCCTTGTAAATATGCCCCTTATTTTTTTGTTTTTCTCTTTCATAAATGAGAAAATGCTTACAAACCCGTGAGGAAGAAGTGACGATTATATTTAATAACATCGTTTTCAAGAGATGTGAACTTTACTCTAAAACTAACTCGGAAACTGTTCTAGAAAATTTAATTGCATGGGACGGAATTCTATACTGGAAATGGATTGAATTCTATTTTGTAAACTTGCTTTATTTGACATAGGGGTCAACTGAAATATTGAAACTAATGATTTACAAAACAGTTGAAAAAATTGAAGAGAAGCCACACTGAGAAAAGCAGTGTAACTTTCACCTTTCCATTGTGCTATATATACACCATCTGACTGAGTCTCAGAAGCGGATCTGAGGACTAAAATCATGGGGCGTCCACTAAGCCGACCTGACTACTGCAAGAGAAGAGGTGACACACCACAATAATCTAATGAGTGCCCTTTTCGGTCGTTGGATGTGCGTTTGCATTTCTTCTGCTTTTTCTTTTCCTATTGCTCAGGGGAAAGATAGTCCTGTCAGCTGTTTTTGGCGACTATATCAGGGAGTGGCAAGACTGAAAACACATTGTAAGCCTTCAGTTTTAGAGAAAGTGAGTCAGAGATTCTCAAAGTCTGTTGTTGCAGTTGGGTGGAGTACCTTCCTTTTAAGATGTGCTGGGTTGGCACCATCAGGATATTAAATCAAGGTTATGAAGAGTCTTAGAACAACAGGAAACAAAGGTGTTGAGAAGCAAATCACAAACCCCTCTGTTTATGTGATCGTGGGATGCAAATCGTGCAGAGCTAATTTTAAAGTAGATAGAGCTTTTAGAGTAGAATCCGTGCTCTTTCTCTGCTGTTCAACAGAGTCGCGTTGAGGATCAAAAGTTTCTTTTTACCATTGTGCTCACAAGCACTGATACTACTTTGGTTTTACCCAAACTCCAAAGAGTAAATATAAATAAAGACATATAGCATTTCCATAATTTAAGTTCACTTGCATCGCCATACCTTTGCCTTCAAAGAAAGGTCTTCGCCCTTTGACAGTGCCACAAGGATTACAATGAAGATAAGTTCAAATTTCCTAAGTATTCAACAAGTTGGTTACTTTTTTCAACATTCAATAGTCGAGTTCATGTTGTCGAGCTTTGAATATCTTTTGTGAAATTTCGGATACAAACCCTGCACACACCCAGCATTATATACCTGCTGGCACTTATTCATAATCTTTGAAATTTTACACATTATGATTAACTTAGGTATTTCCCGGCCAAGTGGAACTAAAGGGTGCATTTAGATCCCTGTGGGCGGACTGTCAAATAGGCCGGGTGTAGAATGCCAAGCCTCGGCTGGTCCACCTAAGAAAAAATAAAAAATTCCCGCAGCCCGCAGTTGCAGGTGGTGGACCCATTTCCTTAGGCCACCATAGGGCTGCGGCCGGAGGCTGGGATTTGCCAAAGAACACCACTTCAGTTTTATTGGCATTCAATTTAAGTTTGTTGTTGTTCATCCAGCCTGCTATGTCTTTTAAGCAGCCTTTAAAGCACTTAAAAGAATCTTCGGTCTGATCCTTGAATGTGAAGACCAGCTGGGTGTCGTCGGCGTAGGAAATCGCCTTCACTCCCCATTTGGCTATCAGGGTGAATAGAGGGGCCAGATATATGCTAAATAGGAGCGGGCTTAGGGCCGACCCTTTTGGCACCCCGTACCATAGATACTTGCAGGTGGATTGATGTGTTTGTAGGGCCACCCTTTGCGTGCGCGAGTGAAGGAAAGACTTCAGCCAGGCCAGGGCGATGCCATTAATCCCGCTGTCCAGAAGACGCTGCATCAGTATAGAGTGGTTCACAGTATCGAATGCTGCAGAGAGATCCAGGAGCACCAGCAAATCTGATGCCCCTGAATCCAATGCCATTCTGATTGAATCAGCAACCTCTAATAGATTTGGATTAATTAATATTTATTTATTGTGATTCAATTCTTCTTTTGTAAATATTTTGCCTTTCTGTTTAATGAAGAGGTGGGGGGAGGGTATATATGTTGATGGGTTTTGTTGAGAGGGCTACGTTCCAATGCTAATTCAATGTTCTACCATTTGAATGAAGATGGGGAGGAAAGGGAGAAGAGCTGTAGGAGGTGGACAACGTACGTCTGTATGCTTTGCTCCAGACAATAACCTTGTGTACTTTCCTGGAGTCTTGTCCTTTGTACACAACAGGGTCTGCTCCCTGAATCCTGGTACTTCTACAACCTGTGGGTTTGGCTGGGCCAGAGGCTCATCAGTTTATATCCGGAGTATCCCGCTATCAAACCATGAATAAAGTCCTGAATCTTACTTATTTGAACATTCCTGTTTTGATCTTTACAGGGAGATTTTAAACATTAAGGTGAAATAATTCTTTCAGAATGTTGCTTTTGTGGCAGCTGTGTTGCCCATATAGCCATACAGGTATTTCATAAGAATGTGGAATCTTAAGTTTTTCTTTCAAGTGCCAATATCTGGCTCTAGATACACAGGGGCTGAAGACAGGAAGCTGCATATTTCAGGGCTATAGCCTTTCAAAGACTTCTGAAGTGTTTGGAATTTACTTAATTGTGGTATGCCAAGTAGCAGCATACCTTTACTGTGCAGCGCTCATGTGTGACCTGTTATATATTATTTTTTGCTGGATAGCAATGGCTACGATCAGAAAACAGAGACTGTGATAAAGGCATGACCATTTTGCCTGTATATATTAGAGCTCAGTTTTCAAATCTCCCTTGCTGGGTTCCTCCGGGCTTAGTGACAACGGTTTCCTGCGTCTGACATCAATGACTTTCATGAACTTTATAAAGTCCTTGTTGGGAAATCTTTTCCAGAAGCCACATGGCCAGCAGCTTTGAACCTTGTAGTGCCAGTTGTACCAGTAGCCAACTTGTTTGTCTTATGTAGTGGGATAAGTGGAACTCTCTTAGGATCTTTACTGCAATCTAGTCCTATTAAGGAGACCTCACAAGACTTTCTTAGATGCATCAATTCCTCTATGTCCCTCATGCGTCAGAGGGTGTTGTACACCCCAGGACTTTCAGGAGGAATAACTGAGAGCTGATCGCAGAGAGGATATGAAGTCTTCCGCTTCGATGCCATGCATCTTAGCGTAGTTTGCTTGTCTTCATCCCAGCATGGAGATTGTTTTCTTCACATTTGACAACGTGTCTTCCGCCTGAGTGGCATCTATTGTCTGGCTGAGCAACATTGCAGTTCATACAATAAAGCATGAGTAGTCTTTTGCAAGAGAGAAAGATGGTTTGCACTTTGCAGAGACTGACATGACATGCAGAAGGATATGTACGAGAAAATGTCGTAGCACTGTGTAATGCCAAATTTGGCAATGGTGTGCTCGGACATTTTCAAAAAGCAGTGACGCGCCGTATTTACAACATACAGCACACCCCTGCTTTTTCCCCCTAGCTCTGGCGCTAAAAAAGCTGCCTAACATCAGCGCAGGCCCACTTGCATTATGTTCAAAGGGTACCTGCACTGCAGGGGGGATTATTTATGTGCAGGAAGGGACACCTTTCTGCACATAAATAATCTTTCAAGGCAGAATGCAGCACACATAGAGCAAAATACGAGGACAAATTCATAATTTCTCCTCCTATTGCCATCCTAAGACCAGTTTTTACCTGGCCTTATTTTGTTGGCACTGCCCCAGCCTTGTAAATATAGGGCAGCGTAAAAAAGCAATGGGTGTTGTGGTGGAACGTCAACTGCAGCACCCATGGCACGCCCCGTTGCCGCAGCAGACTGCTGCGGTAAGGGGCATATTTACAAGGTAGCATTAAGCCATGTTAAATGGCTTAACACCACCTTGTAAATATGGGGTAGAGAGCAATGCCACCGGACTGTCAGAAAAAATGACGCTCCGGTGGCACTAAGGCTCTGGTGGCATTAGGGTCCTGTAAATATGACCCCTAGTGTCTTTCCTAGGTTATTGTATTTGAATGTATATTTTTACGCTTGCAGGCTTACACCAAATCTTATTTTTGGGATAGCATGTTGGTTTTGAGTTCCCCCAAAAAGTGTCAACAATGCTTGATCATTCACTAGTGAGTTGATGGTTATACACAAATGAATCAATAATGGCATTGAAAATCCCATACTACAAACATGCTAAAGTTCTCTGGCTAAAAGTAGCTCTTCATCTGAAACCCACTTACTTGCACAGAGCACAACTGCCTTTTAATTCAATTCCATTGTGATGTTAAGTTCCCCACCCGGGCTTCTTCTCCCCCATACTTCCTGCGGTATTACCTGGCTCAGTTCAAGGTACATAAATGTGGACTTAAAATATAAAATCTATATTTCCTCTAAATGTATTCACCTTTCAGTGTTTTGTCCCTCAATGTTTTGCATATGATATTATGATACACAATATTACTATGCTCAATATTCCAATGGTAAACTCCTCCTGGAACATATCAGCTACCAAAGGTCCTTTGATACTCTGGGTTGCTTGTATGAAAGCATCTCTATATGTGTGATGAAAGTGGTGATTCTTGTTCTTCTAAGCCTTGGGCTTGATATCCAACCATGAATGGCCTCTGGTTACCTCCTTTACGTCTCAGTTCTTTAGGAAGAAGGTCATTGTGTAGGTGTCCCCTGCAGAATCTGCTGCAGGGTCCTTGCGCCCTATCTGAAGTCTCTCTTTCAAGAGCAGACTACAACTAATTTCTCTTTATTCTGATGTTATTTTTACTAGTAAGGCAGCAGTATTTGTTTAAGAGTTTTTGCAGGAACCCAGGCGAGCAACCACATAATTGAATTTATGACTGAATTTGTATATGTGGACATAGAAATGCCTTCGACTCCTCTCAAAAACACTGTAAGTGTTCATTGCATATATTGATTTTAATTTATGGTCTTGAGGCCCAGCTGGTGCGGTACAGTGCTAGTGAAGTGGAAACTCTAGGCTTGCCTAACAAAGGAAACAAGAAAATCAAACTACTTTGTTTACTTAGATGTAACATTCTATCTTCAAACTTAGTTATGGAATGTAACAGTACATTTGTGTTACATACCCCCCAGACAGAGCTGGCTTTAGCGCTACTATCGCCCAGGGCAGCAATCTTTTTTGGCCATCCTCCCCCCCCATGACCACCTTCTCCATGGATTTGCTCGCTACCACTCTCCAACAGTGCCACTCATCCTTCCATACCCCTCTCTCGCATGCATCTCATTTGTTTTGCAGTGCTACTAATACCAGTGTAGGGTGTCAGAGCACTTTACATTACACACACACACAGTATATGGAGACAATGAATCATGTGTGAGTAAATCTGTCTTCTATAGGATATGTTACATAAAACAATGAGGATTACAAAGTGTGGGACTTGCATTCATTCATACTAGGAGGCAGTATATTTTAAGAGTGTTTGGCCTGGAGAAGCACAAACTCAGGATTTGAAATGTTCTACAGAGGTTGGGGGTGACTTTACTAATGATTCCGGGTTTTCTGGGCCCACTTGCGCACCACTGGTCCCCCGGTGGACCTGTTTATCCGTCTGAGAGATGATGGGAGTTGGCATTAACAGTCAATCAAATTTCAATAAAAAGTGCAACCCATTTGGCTAATCAATGAGGACCAGGAATCGGAAGCCACATTCAATCAATCAATCAATCATAGCATTTGTAGAGCGCGCTACTCACCCGGAGGGTCTCAAGGCGCTGGGGGAGAGGGGTCCGTTACTGCTCGAAAAGCCATGTCTTGAGTTGCTTCCTGAAGGAGAGATGGTCCTTGGCCAGCCGAAGGTGGATGGGGAGGGAGTTCCAGGTCTTGGCTGCCAGGTAGGAGAAGGACCTTCCTCCGGTGGTGGCTCTGTGGATGCGTGGCACGGTGGCGTGGGCGAGGCTGGTTGATCGTAGCTGGCGGGTGGGCGTATAGAAGGTCAGGCGGTTGTTGAGGTACTTGGGGCCTAGGTCGTGGAGAGCCTTGTGTGCGTGGGTGAAGAGTCTGAACGTGATCCTCTTGCTGACGGGGAGCCAGTGCAGGTCTCTCAGGTGACCGGAGATGTGGCTGTGTCGGGGGATGTCCAGGACGAGTCGTGCGGAGGCGTTCTGAATGCGTTGGAGTCTTTTCTGAAGTTTGGCTGTGGTTCCTGCATACAGGGCGTTCCCGTAGTCCAGTCGGCTGGTGACGAGTGCCTGGGTGACCGTCTTCCTGGTTTCGGTGGGGATCCATCGGAAGATCTTATGGAGCATGCGTAGGGTATTGAAGCATGATGAGGAGACGGCGTTGACTTGCCTGGTCATCGAGAGGGAGGAGTCCAGGATGAAGCCCAGGTTGCGTGCGTGGTCCGTTGGCTTGGGAGTGGCGCCCAGGGCAGGGGGCCACCAGGAGTCGTCCCAGGCGGAGGGCGATGGTCCCAGGATGAGGACTTCCGTCTTGTCTGAGTTCAGTTTCAGGCGGCTGTTCTTAATCCATTCGGCGACGTCTTTCATCCCCTCCTGGAGGCTGGTTCTGGCGGTGGCTGGGTTGTTGGTGAGGGAGAGGATCAGCTGGGTGTCGTCGGCGGCGTAGGAGATTATGTTGAGGTTGTGTTGGCGTGCGATGGCTGCGAGGGGGCTCATGTAGACGTTGAAGAGGGTCTGGCTGAGGGATGATCCCTGTGGTACGCCGCAGATGACTTCGGTGGCCTCGGATCTGAATGGGGGGAGGCGGACTCTCTGAGTTCTTCCGGCGAGGAACGAGATGATCCACTTCAGTGCCTTCTCTTGGATCCCGATGTCGCTGAGGCGCTGTACTAGGGTGCGGTGGCAGACAGTGTCGAACGCTGCGGAGAGGTCCAGGAGGATGAGGGCCGCTGTTTCCCCATTGTCGAGCAGGGATCTGATGTCATCGGTGGCTGCGATCAGTGCGGTCTCGGTGCTGTGGTTGGCTCGAAAACCGGACTGCGAGGGGTCGAGGGATCTGTTCGTCTCGAGGAAGGTGGCGAGCTGTCTGTTGACGGTCTTCTCGATGACTTTGGCAGGAAATGGGAGGAGCGAGATGGGGCGGAAGTTCTTGAGGTCGGTGGGGTTGGCTGTTGGTTTCTTCAGGAGGGCGCTGAGCTCGGCGTGCTTCCAGCTCTCCGGTAAGGTGGCGGTGTGGAAGGAGGTGTTGATGATATCCCGCATTTGGGGTGCGATGATGGAGTCGGCCTTGTTGAAGACGTGGTGGGGGCAGGGGTTGGCAGGTGATCCGGAGTGGATGGTGTTCATCGTGCGGGTGGTGTCTTCGGTGGTGACCGGGGTCCAGGCGCAGAGGGTGGTGGTGGGGGGCGTTGGTTCGGCGGTTGGGAGCGTGGTTGGTGCGCAGAAGCTGTTGTGTATGTCGGCGATCTTGCGGTGGAAGAACGAGGCGAGTGAGTCGCAGAGGTCTTGTGAAGGAGTGATGTCATTTGTTTCCGGCGCTGGGGGTGGAGAGCTCTTTGACGATGCTGAATAGTTCCTTGCTGTTGTGGGCGTTACTGTCCAGTCTTTCTTTGTATGCTGTCTTCTTGGTGGTGCGGATCAGCTGGTGGTGCCTGCGGGTGGCGTGTTTGAGGGCGGTCATGTTGTCTGTGGTCTGGTCGTGGCGCCAGGCTTTCTCGAGGGTGCGGCAGTTCTTCTTGGAGTCCTTGAGTTCGTCGGTGAACCAGGGGGTTTTCTTGCTGCCAGGTCCGCTGGGAGGGTTCTTTAGTGGTGCGAGGTCGTCGGCGCAGGTGGTCAGCCACTGTGTGAGGTTGCTGGCTGCTTCGTTAGGGTCTGTTGTGCTGGCGGGAGGGTTCAGGCTGAGGGAGGTGGTGAGCTGCTCGGCGGTGATCTTGCCCCAGCTCCGGCGAGGGACCTGTTGCGGGTGGTGGTGAGTCGTGGTTTTTCTGAAGCTGAAGTGGACGCAGCTGTGGTCAGTCCAATGAAGTCTGGTAGAGTGGCTGAAGGAGATGTGTTTGCTGGAAGAGACACAAGCGTGTGGCCGGCGTAGTGGGTGGGGGTGTTCACCAGCTGCTTGAGTCCGAGGTTGGCGAGGTTGTCCAGCAGGGTGGTGGTGTTGCAGTCCTTGTTGTTCTCCAAGTGGAAGTTGAGGTCCCCTAGGAGGATGTACTCAGCGGAGAGAAGTGCGTGCGGGCTGATGAAGTCTGCGATGTCTTCGCTGAATTGTGCGCGAGGTCCCGGAGGACTGTAGATGAGGGTGCCTCTGAGGGTCGTCTTGGGGTCGGAGTGTATCTGGAAGTGGAGGTGTTCGGCGGCGGTGAAGGTGTCATCGGAGTTGGTTGTGATGCGGATGGTGTTCTTGTGTACGATGGCGATGCCTCCTCCTGTCTGGTTGACGCGGTCCCTCCGGGAGATCTTGTATTCGTCCGGGATGGCTGTGGCGATGTCGGGCGCTGAGGAGGCGTTCATCCAGGTTTCTGTGAGGAAGGCGACATCTGGCGATGTTGTGTCGAGGAGGTTCCAGAGTTCGACGGCGTGTCTGTGGATTGAGCGGGTGTTGAGCAGGATGCACTTGAGGTGGTTGTTGCTGGTGTTCGGCTTGGCGGGTGCGGTGCGGGTCCGGCGGCAGGTGAAGTTGCAGGATTGGCAGGTGAAGGGTCCGTGGGTGCGTTTCAGGGTGGCTTGGTAGCAGGCGGGGTTACGGGCGGGTTTGAGAGCGTTCAGGGTTGCGGCATCGTGTGTCCGTTTGTGTGGGCTCGCGTCAACGGGGGCCAGGGGTCCTGGCGCTGGGCACGGTCCGGTCGCGGACGGGCGCAGGCGGGCTTGCCTTAGGCGCGCCTTCGGCCCGCCAGTGGCGCGCCCGCTGCGCTGCCTCCATATAAGTGGGAGTGGGGGGAGGAGCAGCTGGGAGGCGGGAGCGGGGTGGCGAATGGGGCCGCAGGGTGCAGCGGCGGGAAGGTGGACCAGAGGGCGCGGGGGAGGGGGGCACGGGCAGGAGCGTGGGAATGGGGGCGGGGTACAGAAAGAAAAACAGGATACAGAGGGGCACAGAGCAAGGTTTATTACAATTTATTAATCAAATTCAAATAATTAACTCTCAGTAACATGCTGTAAAGATACAGAATGACAACTGGGATTAGTATCAAACAAACAAACAGTTGAAGCTGTGATGCAAAACAATAAGCTCAGAGAACAATCTAAGATTCTCTCTCCTATACATTAGAG
This sequence comes from Triturus cristatus, assembly GCF_964204655.1. Classification (NCBI taxonomy): domain Eukaryota; kingdom Metazoa; phylum Chordata; class Amphibia; order Caudata; family Salamandridae; genus Triturus; species Triturus cristatus. Next base: position 354,713,853 of record NC_140594.1, read on the forward strand.
AGCTAAGAATTCTGAGGATTTTTTAGGTGAAGGAATCCAAGCAAATTAAAGAAACTCCATCAAGAAGTCAGAAGAACAAAAAAAATCAAAAAAGAAAGTGTTAGCATCTCAGAGGCTCGATCAAGAGTCTTCTATTGGTCAATAATAAATGCCAAGCTAAGACACACTTACACAAAAATCAGAAAAAGTATTGGGGCATAAAACCTCTCAAAGTCCATTCAGGTCTAGCAAGGATATCAAGGAAGATGTCTCCAAGAATCTACAATGATCAGTGAGAAATCAGAAAAGCATCCAAATAACAGTCCAAGGGGAACAGTATATTAATAATGTGCAAAGTTCATTGTGTGACTCCGCTTTCATCAAACCATCAGGGGTAAATTGAAATCTAAGAATCATCACGTTGCAGAGTGAAACATTTCCAATGTATCCCACACTGGAAATGGGAACTACATTTTTCCCTCAAAAATGGCAGCTTTTGGACAATCATTCATTCAGTTAGAGCTCTGTTTTACAGTATACCTTCACCAAGGTCCTTTTCTCAGGCTCCTGTTCCCCTATATCTGGTACAGTAATGTATATGTTCTAAAGTAACCATTCATGTGAAATGTTGAGCTAGCAGAAAAATGAAATCAGCATTATGCAGCATGGTGAAATACAGGCCTACTTCGGACAAGTTGAAACATTAATTTAAATGGTGCACCTTTAATATGCGTATGCACATTTAAACTCAAATGAATATACGTTCCTAGTGCATTCAGTATTCTACTACATGTAATATTCAATAAGTCATCATAATTGAGAACTACATTTAAATCAAATATATAGAATATTAATCCATTCAGTACATAAATCAACTATCGTTACTAGTAGGATTACATTCCACATATATGAGAAAGTGTTTAATCATAGTTTCAATTTGTTAAATGTTATTCACATGAAGTTGCGCACACATTTAGAAAGTCACATTTGATCTCTATGGTGAGCCCATTTTCTACTAAACGAAGATGATTATGTATTAATCACTTTGAGTTAAGGCAAAACATTTATATAAGTAAATTTTCTAATCCTACAGTAAAGGCACTCTTTAATAAATGTCAAGTAGCAACCCGAAAACGGACGCAAAAGTGGCGATAATTTCATAGAGTCGCCTTGCAGATATGCCCCATAGTTCGGCCTCAGTAGTGATTTGTTCAAGCACCACACAGACATCTGCAAAATCGGGAGGGGCGCTTGTAACCAACAAGGTCCTGTCTCTCGAATGCAGTTATTTTCAGCTACGCTGGTGAGCAGTTCCACCTATCATGTAGAAAAAAGTGTAACACTGTACTAGTCACGGGGTCAAGTGCTTACGGCCTATCTGACCATCCATACCATTTGCACCAATTTATTGCAATATTTATTTTTTATTATTTATCAAATGACTTAAGCTGGGCTTGAAAAACCAATACACCCACAAAGGCCAACGGGCACTTTACTACAGAGTCTGAATATATGAAACCGTTTGATCACTGGGGGTCAATATGGACCACCCAGCCGACAAATGCACAATATGCAACTATAGAAACATAGAGTTATAGAAAAGAGACAAAAAAATACGGAAAAATACATTTTTCCATGAAGCCCGCTGTGAATCAGGTGAGTGAACTTTAAAAGGGAGGGGGGGCCTACTGAGGCGGCGTGGCAGGGGGCTCCTCCTATCTTAGTGGAGCATGACAACTGCTTAATCAATTTATGCTGGACCCATATCTCATTGCATCTTCTCTAGGGCTGATTTATGTAATTCTAGCAGAAATTGGTATTAGTATCAGGCAGAAGCCCAGATCCTTAAGGTATACTGGCAAAAGAGGGGGAGGTGGAGGAAATGGGGGCGACACCGTGGCAGCTTTATATGAGACTGGTGGGATAACTCTTCCACCAAATGAGCAGACTTGTATCTGGGAAGTGAGAAGAAAAGGTAAAAGTGCTCCAAGATAATCCATTGACTCTGGGAAACTACTAATGAAGAATCCAAGGAACTCTATCATTCACTCCAACAAGCATCCTGGCAGGCTTCTCTTGACCATAGCTCTATACATACACATTGAAGGACCCTCAGCCTGCGTCACAGACATGAAGGAGCCAAACAACTCTGACTAGGGGAGAGCAAATAGAATTGTACCAGGGAAAGTCCTGGAGCATCACCCCTCTGTAGGATAGGGGAAAAAGGCCCACCTCCTCACTACAACTACTGTGTGGAACGCGAGGAGTAAACACGTTTAATAAAGGGTGCTAATCTATAGGATGGTGCAGCACGGTTCCACAGAGCCACCAATATGACTTTCGACCCAACACATTAACCCCTCCTGGTTTTAACCACCTGCAGCTTTTTGATATGGGCTATTAAAGTGCCTAATTTGCTGGTGTTTTCCGGTGATCGGCATCTGCACTTAATTGTCAACACTGGTGCTTATGACAGTCTGCCACATGGTGGCACTGTCTGTCAAATTATTTACAGATGAGCACTACAGCGGCAGTTGTATATTAATGCAATATACAATCAAAATGGCGAATACCTGCTGCCCAAGACATTCTCATAGCATCGGGGGCCTGGAATAGTCTGAATTGTCACACTTGTAGGAGTGTGATGCTTTTTAGGTCGAGCATCAGCACGCATGTGCTGTCTGCAAGACCTGTGTTAGTATACGACGTGTAATCCCGCCTGCTGCTTACCATAGGCTGACTCCTGTGTCAGTCTTCTTTGCTGGCTCCTTATTGGTTGGTGCTCCCGAGACACCACTTCTGTTGTTTCGCAAGGAGCACCGACCAACTACAGTTTTGTTACCCTGTACGTTTTCCTTTGTTCTGTTTAGGGACTACTTAATTTATTTTGCATTCTGCCACCACATCGCATAGCATAGAGCTCGGTTTAATTTTTTTAAATTTTTTTTTGTTTTCTTATCACCATGGCACCAACATCACGGGTCTCCATGCACATACCTTAAATGTGCACGGGTGCTGCACTTTATATTTTAGCACGGCGCCAGCTTTTTACGTTTATCTTAATTGTTTCCTGCCTCGTGTTGGTATTTTTTGGGTTATCGCCATGGTAAAGGTGCTGCACTTTATATATTAGCACGACGCTCGCTTTTTAAATTTATTTTAATAGTTTCCTGCCTTATGGGGTTTTTTTTTGGTGTTGTCACCACGGCGCCCGTTTTAATGGTTTCCTGCCTTGGCTCCGGACTTTGCATAACTTAAAGTGCACATACGAGCTCACCGGTTCCACCTGAAACCATCAACATAAATGAAGGACTGCGTAGAAGTCTTTAACGCTATAGCGATGTCTGATTTCTATCTTTGTCAAACGTCTATTTTTCTTCTGCCGCGTATTTCCAGGGTGCCGGAGAGTGGGAATAAATACAGAGAACTTAGTTTTCATGTCTCTTTTTCAGAAGTATTCAGGACAGTGAAGCAGTTGCTTATTGGCTTTTCTGGTCTGTGAAGGTTGTATGTTAATTAAACAGACAATCGTGTTGGATTGTGGTGCATGTAAGGCTATGTTGCGAACTGACACTGGATAAACTACCAAACAGGGCCGGCTTTATGTTATGTTATTGAATTTTTATAGCACGCACAGCTACTCCTAGGAGTGTCCCGGTGCGAGCCTGTGAGGATCCAGAAGGGGAGAGTTAAAACAAGAAAGTTTTAAGCTGCTTTTTAAACTGATTAATCTCTTTAATGGCGCGTAAAGAGACAGGAAGTAAGTTCCAGGCCATAGCCGCCCTAAAAGCAAAGGATCTGCCCCCCATTCTCTGGAGGCGAACCCGAGGAATTTTAGCAAGCAGCTGAGAAGACGATCTCAGATGCCTAGTAGGCACATAAAAGGCAAAATGTTTCCTGAGATATGGCGGACCACCAGCATATAAGGCACGATGAGCTATCACCAAAGCCTTAAACTCCACCCGCTTCCTGATCGGAAGCCAGTGAAGCGCGCGCAGGTGATGGGCCATACTCGACCTCGCCGGAAAATTCAAAACCAGCCGGGCTGCCGCATTCTGGACCACCTGCAATTTTTTAAAGATGTAATCAGGAAGGCCCAGATACAGCCCATTGGCATAGTCAACCCGGGAGAGGATCAAAGCCCGGACCACTGTTTCCTTCGCTGGTCTTGGGAGCAGTGGAAGGAACTTCTCAAGAGACTTAAGTATCCCAAAGCAGCTCCCCGTCAATCTTTTAATCTGGGTTGAGAAGGACAGCTGCTCATCGAACCAAACCCCTAGATTTTTTGCTGGAAGACCTAAGCACAGGGGTAGGGGAAAGTCAGAAGGCCAAAGTGATTCCCTAAAGCGAGGAGGAAAATTACCATAGAGAAGGATTTCAGTCTTCTCTTCATTACATTTTAGTTGAGCCGCCGACAGCCATTGAAAAACGGCTGTCAGGCACTCCTGCACCTTTACGGTGGAAAAATCTGATTTACCCCAGGTAAACAAAAGGTGGCTGTCGTCGGCATATGCCATAATCTTAGCGCAACATGCCTCCGCCAAGAAGACCAGAGGGGTGACATATATATTAAATAACAGGGGGCTCAAAGAGGACCCCTGTGGAACACCCGTGGTAACCAGCTGCGGAAGAGATAAAAACGGCGGCAACCAGATTTGTTGCGACCGTCCCTCCAAGAAAGACTCCAGCCACTTCAAGGCTCGTCCGGTGACACCAATGTCTGCTAGTCGAGACAAGAGCAGAACATGAGGGACAGTATCGAACGCAGCCGACAGATCTAACATTATGAGGGCTGCGCTACCACCTGAGTCTAAACACTCGCGAATAGCTTACGAAACCTCTAGCAAAGCAGATTCGGTACTGTAAGCGGCTCTAAAGCCCGACTGGGCTGGATGCAAAAGACTAGAGCCCTCTACAAAGTCAGTAAGCTGTTTATTAACAGCTTTTTCACAAATGTTTGCAAGGCAGGGAAGCAGAGAGATGGGACGATAGCTCCCTGGAACTCCCGGATCCAGCGAGGCCTTTTTTTAACAGTGGAAGGATTTTAGCTTGTTTCCACTCCGAAGGAACAACAGCCTCCTTAAGGGAGAGGTTAATAAGTAAATTAACCTCATCATTCACAACATCGGCAACAGAGGCCAGTAATCTAGCTGAACACGGATCCGCCGGAGACCCTGATTTCATAGATTTCAAAATTCTCAGGGTCTCCGACGGGTCGACATAGGCGAAGGCAGAAAGCGTAGGGGCAACTATAGGGGCCGCACCCAAAAACAGGTTCTGGCTAACAAATGTCCCCTGAATGGCCCGTATTTTATCAGTAAAATAAATTAAAAGCTGTTCACACCATGCGTAAGAAGCCGGGAATTTAGACATCATAGCTTTAGCACTGGTGGCGCCCAGTGCGACAATGTTTTTGGGCGCACCCCAATGACCACCTCCACCACGGATTCCCTCCCTACCACCCATAAACAGTCTCCATAACCACTCTCTCTGGGAAGCATTTAATTAATTTTATAACGTCCCTCATAAAAGTGATGGGTGTCAGAGCACTTTACATAACACACATTACACAGAGACTATCAACCATAGGTGTGTAAATCAGTGTATAGGAAATGTTACATAAGACAGAGGACAACCAGGAGTGGATTCAAATGTCATCCATACAGGTAGGCAGTATAGCTGAAGTGTACTTGGCCTGGAGAAGCACAAACTCTGAATTTAAAATGTAACACAATGGATTGGGGCTCTCTTTAATAACAATAACAATAACTAATTTGTACCCAAATGAACCCTTTTTGCAACATTAGAACAATGAAAGTCTGGGGAAAAAATCCATATGTTCTAATCTATACTTTGAAGTCTGCACGCAGTTCTTTGATGACAGTTAATAGCTCACTGTAAACTGCAACTAACAAATGGAAGTCTCTGACAAAAGCAGTAACCCACTGACCTGTTTACATTATATTCACTTTGTGATCTGCATGGTACATGTTCTTTGCAGAAGGCATATTAACCCTCTGCGCTACCTTACCATGAATCAAAACTTCCAGGAGTCAAAACGTCTGCTAGATAAAACTCAGATCTTGCCATGAAGAACATTAATCACCTGAGTTTTCTTGACATTTTAATTGTTGCCTGAAAATTGCTGGAGGCAAGGAACGCGGCAGCAGGTGCTTTGAAGCACAATGTAAACTAGCAAACAGGAGCCCCCATGCGAAGGCAGCACCCGCTGCGGTGGCACCGGTCTCACCGCTCGAGAGCCGGCCCTGCTACCAAAAGCTATCCAATCCCTTGTCCTTGGTGAGGAGCATACCAATTCCATATTCCTGGCGAACTCCACTCAGGGACTCTCCACATTTTCACAAGGCAATTAATAAACTAGCTGAGTCACGTCTTTTTAAGGCTTTATTTAATAAAGGTAAAAACAAAGCACTAAACCGAAGCATTTTAAGATGAATCCATTTGTGTTCTGCCTCTGTGTTTTTTTCCGTACTTCCCTGCAGTGATTTCAGGTGCATCTTGGACGTTCCATGGCCATGTTGATTAGAAGTGCTGGGAGGGGGCTGTCAGCTGCTGCACAGCAGAGCTGATTGGTTGGTGGGCGAAAGGGGACTGCATTTTACCCCACTGGAGCCGACGCGCAGCGGACGCGCCAAAGGCGCGCCTATGGCAAGCCCGTCTGCGCCCGTCCGCGCCCTGCCGGGACCAGGGGCCACAAATTCTGGCAAAAATATCCTGTACTCGGCTAACTACCTGCCGTCCTTCGCCACAAACACCTACTCTCTTAAACCCTCCATCTTTGTAATATTGGAAGCTGAAAACCTCCTAAGGACTCCCGCTACAGCCCCAGACCCTTTGGTTGGGCCCTCAGTTCACTTATCATCTAGATTAGGGAAGCCTTTGGGTTTGACAGTGGCTGTCCTGAATACAAGATCTCTGCAGAAACATCACCTTGAGATCTTTACCCTTCTTCAGGAAGGGGATATTGATATCCTGTCTTTGACAGAAACGTGGATGGGGGATGCTTCAGCTCCCGATATTATCTCATCCCTGCCAGGGAATTTTGATGACATTTGGCACAATAGGCAAGATAATAGAAGAGGAGGGGGGGTGGCGACTCTTTTTAAATCTAGTCTTAAGGCCACTATGATTATATCAGAAAGCTCTGATAACTCTGAGATTCTAGGAGTCAAGTTTACCTTTGACTCCTCCTGTTTCGTACTTCTGACAGTTTATCGTCCCCCGGATGCTACCCCTGGTTTTTGCGATTACTTTTGCGAAACTATATCGGACCTTAGCACACGCTATCAAAAACTGATTGTTGTGGGAGACTTTAATTTCCATTGGGAAAGAAGTCCCCGAGAGCCACAAGCTAAACAAATCGACATGACTATGTCGAACCTAGGACTCCACCAACTGGTAAACTGCCCAACCCACATTAAGGGGCACATTCTTGATCTGGTCTGGTCATCTAACCAGCAAGACATTTCTTAATTTCGTGCTGGGTTCCTCTGGATAGCCCTCCCACCCAACCTCCTCCAGAGTGGAGGAGAGTGCGAAGCTGGCATAAGATCCAGATGGATAATCTTACAGATTTTCTTCAGAAGCTACCCCCATACAGGCCAGAGGAGGGCTACACCAATATTGACTTAGCCAGTCAATCTCTTAGTAATACCCTCCAATTAGCCATTGATCATCTGGCTCCAGAACGTAGGGAAAGAATAAAGCCCAAAAATAAGGGGGCTCCTTGGTTCAATTAAGCCTTACGGATACAGAGACAGAGCCTGCGTAAAGTCGAGAGACAGTGGAGGAAAGCTTATAACGCCACTGACCTGACCCTTTATAAAGCTGCTCTGGCTTTTTACAAGAAATTCATCACTTCCAGGAAAGCCGAATACTATGAGGCTCGGATTACAGACGCCTCTAATAAACAGAAGGAAACCTTTAAGATCTTAAAGGAATTTAGCAGAAAGGTCGATGTCAAATCAACTTTAATACCTTTCGATGTTGACACCCTGCAGTCCTTTTTTCTGCAGAAAGTGATGGATATTCTTCATGAGATCGACAGATCTCCTGCTGCCCTGAGCACTCAGGGATTGGTGCTGCCTCCCACCTCACCAGCTCAATTTCTTGCACACTTTCCCCCGCTGGACTCAGAAGCACTGGCTTCACTGATAAATAAAACCAAATCTGGCTCACCGGCTGACCCATGTCCACCCAGGATCTTTCAGCTGGCCCTCCCAGTCTTGGATCGTCAGATTCTCACGCTTCTCAACAATTCCCTGGCCGTAGGCCAGGTGCCATCCAACCTGAAGGAGGCTAGAGTTATCCCTTTATTGAAAAAGCCAGGGGCGGATAAGGTTGAGTTGAAAAACTATAGGCCTATCTCGCAACTCCCTTTCTTGGCCAAGGTTATGGAGCAGCATGTTTTGAAAACATTATCTGGCTTTCTTGATAAATCTGAGCTCCTTCACCCACGCCAGGCTGGTTTTAGAGCCTACCATAGCACGGAGCTAGTCATGCTGTCTGTCCTTGATGATCTTAGATTAAATGCTGATAATAAAGAGCCGAGCGCACTAGTGCTCTTAGATCTCTCTGGAGCATTCGACACGGTCAGTCACTCTATTTTACTGACCCGACTGATGGACCTGGGACTTAGGGGCTTGGTCTATAACTGGTTAAAATCCTTTCTATCTGGACGCTCGCAAAGGGTTCAACTCGGCGACCGTACTTCAAATAGAGGTGACATCCCCTGCGGCGTGCCCCAGGTCTCTGCACCGTCCCCTTTGCTCTTTAGTATATATTTGCAGCCTTTAGTTACTGCATTGTCCAATTTGGATTGTCAAGTTTTTAACTATGCTGATGACACTCAGCTTATCCTGAGGATCGACAACTCGGCCCATGCTCAAGAGATGGTTCAAAGTATCCTAAGATTTACCACTAACTGGATGACGGTTAATTCCTTAAAAATTAACCCTGACAAATGGAGATTCTCGTCATTCCAACAATTAACTCCTGGAGTGGCTTGTTTTGGCCCAAAGAACTTGGGGCCCCTCCATGTCCATCACCAGTTGTGAAAAGCTTTGAAATCAAGATTGATGCAGAACTCTCTTTGAGTCACCAAGTCTCCTCAGTAGTGGGCACTTGCACCGGCGTCCTGAGACAACTGAGGAAACTGGTTCCCCTCCTATCAGTTTCCTCTCTGAAATCCATAGTCTCGGCCACTATTTTATCGCGCCTTGACTATGGAAATGCACTTTACCTAGGACTCCCTCTGAAACTTACAAACCGACTCCAGGTTGTGCAGAATGACGCCGCTAGGCTGGTCTTTAGCCTTTCTAGGAGGACCCACACCTCACCCTTGTTGCTCAAGCTACACTGGCTGCCTGTGAGACAGCGCGCAAAATTCAAGGGCCTATGTATTGCTCATAAAACCCTGTATGGACATGCCCCCAGCTATATTAGGGAACGTTTGGTCAAGTATGTTCCAGGACGTTCACTCCGTTCTACAGATGCCTCCCAGCTAGTCTGCCCTCGGAGCAATTTGGCTACTAAGGGTGGACGAGCTATTTCTGTTATTCTGCCACGACTTTGGAACCAATTGCCGGATGCTCTACGAAAGCAACCAGGTCTGCTCCCCTTTCGGAAACTGCTGAAAACGTTGCTGTACAAAGACACATCTTAACTCTTTCGTCACCAGGACTGTCCGCACTGGGTTGAATGCAACTCTCCTTCTGTCAGCGCTAAGAGACCTGCTGGTATACATGCGCTATATAAATCAACTTACAAATACAAAATACAAATACAAATACAAGTATCCCCAGTGAAACACCTGTCAGGAACACTATATTGAAATGGATATACAGTAAAAAGAGGCTTTAAAATAAAAGGAAAGCTTCAGAGATTGCTGGTATTTTTCTTTTTCGGGGACCACCCGAAATACTCAACCTGAGCTGACCCAGAGGTTTTAATCATTGGAGCCAAACCATATCCTTAATGTATTCTATCTAATCAGAATGTACAATATCTAACAAATTCCCAAATGACCCAATATCCGGTCTCTCTCTGTGTGTATTTATTCTTTGGTCTAGAGCTCTAAAATATCTAACAGAGTTCCACCAAGCACTCCATGAAGGAGGATTCTCCTGATGCCACAGCTTACATATCTCTCTCCTGGCCAGGAGTATCAAGTAAAATAGTAACTTCTGTTGTGCCCCATTTAAGATATGTACACCCCCAACTTTAGTTGCTACACCGAAAAATATTAAAGTTGTGCTTACCTCCACAGCAAAACCCAGCACCCTTGCGATGGTCTTACCCACTCTTCCCCAAAATTCATGGAGCTTGGGACAGGAAGCAAATGTATGGATGTCGTCCGCGTTCAAAGTGCCACACCTGAGACATCTCGCTTCTCCACCGCCTTTTATTCTTGAAATTTTAAGAGGGGACCAATATAGCCTGTGGATTGTAAAAAAGTGATTCTTCCTGAGTGCAGCAGATTTTATTAACGGGTAAAGAGTATCTATAGATACTTGCCATATCTCGTCCAGCTCCTCGCTCGGCAAGTATTTTTCCCAAACTTGATTTGGCTTCTTCATCTTACTATCTGCTGCGGAGAGAAGATAATTGTACCATAGAGCCACTTCTTTTTTCCTCGGTGTGGGATTTTGTAAGTCGCTTTCCATTGAGAGCTCAACCGGAGATGGCCAGCTTTGTGCCTTACACCACGAAGAGATCTGGTAGAATTTAAACCTTGAAAGGGCGCCTCCGGTGATGGTGTTCCAGTATTCCCAAGGGTGACATTCACTACCCAAGATGATGTCTTTCCAATGCATAACTCCGACCTCGGTCAAAAGGCGAGCTAGAGCGTCTGATAGACATTCTGGTGTTCCGGGGGAATCCCACACCGGGGCCCAGTCGCTGTAGTAGGAAGTCCCAAACAGCCTCGACAAACCGACCATAACTTAGCCGCCGCACGCAAAGTCTTCAAGCGTACTTTCTTTAAAAATTTAGAAGACCCAAATTTATACATAAACCTGGATTCAGCTATGCCTACTAGCATAGCTTTAAACATGTTCTCGATTAATGAGTCGTCCGGAGTTTGCAATAACATCCTGCAGTTTTTCAATTGATAGGCCCATGAGTATAACTGTAAATCCGGCAAACCAATACCTCCACTCTGTAGTTTGTGCCTCAGTTTTTTCCAAGAGAGCCGGATTCCTTTACTTGCCCAAATAAAGGAGGAGATCTTACCCTGGATTTTAAGCAGGTCTGCCCTTGCAAATTCTAGCGGGATATTGTTAAATAAGTAGGTGTATTTTGGGAGTATGCACATTTTAACGAGGTTAACTCTTCCAAAATGAGAAAGTGGGATACTCTGCCACTTTTTTAACAAGACATCCACCTCTTTAGAGACCCTATCTAGATTCACTTTTGGAATATTATCAGGATTTTGAGTGATTATGACTCCAAGATATCTAAGCTGTTTTGCGAAAGTGTTCCTTGGTCAGGGATATTCCAGGCCATGCTCTCGGTTTTGTCTTCATTAATCTCATATCCTGAGAGTTTCCCAAAGAACTGAGCTTCAACCAGGAGCTCTGAGAGGGTAACCTCAACATTTGAGGAGAATAAAACCAGGTTGTCTGCATAAAGGGCTACTTTCCTTTCAAACCCATTCACTACAAAGGGCAGTATCTTCATATTTTGCCATAGGCTCTGGGCGAAAGGTTCAATATATAGGTCAAAAAGAATAGGTGATAAGGGGCAGCCCTGCCTAGTTCCACAACCAATTCTGACCATGGAAGAAAGACTGCCATTCACTAGGATCTGAGCTGTGGAGGACATATATTTTTTAAAGAACTTCTCTGTACCCTTCACCAAACCCAAAAACCTTCAAGGCCCTATCCAGAAAGACCCAGCTCACATGGTCAAAGGCTTTGGCAGCGTCAACAGTAATATTAGAAAGAGGCTGACCATGTGAGACAGCCAGGTCCGTTGCCCCTATTAGGGTGTATACTAATTCCGACATCTGTCTACCTGGGAGAAAACCTTTCTGATCTTGATGTATAATTGAACCTACTATCTTAGACAGCTGAGTATTCAGTATCCCTGCAAAAATCTTATAATCAACGTTTAATAACGAGATTGGCCGGTATGATTGGCACTACATTGGGTTTTTCCCAGGTTTTAATATCAGTGATATGACAGCCCCACTTCAAGAAGCTGGCATAGGAGATCTTCCAGCCAGGATATTGTTAAATAACACCAACCAGACAGGAACAGCCTCTTCCTTCAGTAGAGAGTAAACCTCCGTCGGAATTGAGTCTGGACCATTCTTAGCTTTATCCAGTACTGTCAATATCTCACTCCCTGTTATTTCTGCGTTGAGAGACTCTTGATTATCCTCAGATAGTTTCGGCAGATGTTTAGCTATAAGCCATCTATCGATGTCTAGCTTGGCAGCAACTTATTCCTCTTGATATAACTCTTGGAAGAACTGTGCAAAAGCCTGCTCTATTTTATCTTTGGCCTCAATTACTTGTGAATGTATTCTAATCTTTTTTATGTAGTTATGAGACCTATCGATTCTAATCTTCATGGCTAATATTTTTCCACAGTTCTCCCCCTGCTCGAATTCTCTCATCTTGCTGACTTCCCATTTTTGAAGCAGAATCTCTTCCGACTTGAGTCTAAATTGTAACTGCAGCTCTTCCAGCCTCTTCACTAAGTTTTCATGGTCCTTGCCAAGAGGGGTCCTAAACTTTAAATCACCTTCAGCTATTTTTATTTGGGCTTCTAAGTCCGCCAGATCTTTCCTCTCTGCCTTATTCCAACCCGATATTGCCCCCTTTAGTGTTCCCCTCAACCAGGCCTTGAAGGTGTCCCAGAAATTATTCAAAGATGTCAACCCCACATTGTCTTTTAAAAAGCAAACTGTTGCAAGCTTCAGAAAACCTGGAGTAGCAAGGAACGCGGCAGCAGGTGCTTAAGCACAATGTAAACTAGCAAACAGGAGCCCCCATGCAAAGGCAGCACCCGCTGCAGTGGCACCGGTCTCACCGCTAGAGAGCCGGCCCTGCTACCAAAAGCTATCCAATCCCTTGTCCTTGGTGAGGAGCATACCAATTCCATATTACTGGCGAACTCCACTCAGGGACTGTCCACATTTTCACAAGGCAATTAATAAACTAGCTGAGTCACGTCTTTTTAAGGCTTTATTTCATAAAGGTCAAAACAAAGCGCTAAACCGGTGCATCTTGGACGTTCCATGGCCATGTTGATTAGAAGTATGCCCAGTGAAACACCTGCCAGGAACACTATAATGTAATGGATATGCAGTAAAATGAGGCTTTAAAATAAAAGGAAAGCTTCAGAGATTGCTCCATCCTAGGTTGCTTCAATAAAGATACTTCTGTCCAAACGCTGTGGAATTGGCACAAACGGAGAAGGTATTGACTAGGTGACCGCTCTTATAGATACATTTGACATAGTTCCTTTGTATTGCACCTGATGTGTTTCACCCTTTGTTCTGGAAATTGCCTTTGAGGTGGTGAGACATACTTGTTCATGTTTGCTTCTTGAAATAATCACTCCACTGCAAACAGAAAAACATAAATAAAACACATTGTCATTCACAATGCCAATAGTTCCAACTTCACCAAATGTAAGATCTATTGCATTGCAAATGCTTGTTAGTTGTGTTGCTACTGTCATTGGCAGTGCTGGAATGGGCAATGGATAGTGCAAGTTGTAGTGGGCTCCTGATAAGGGCCTTGTCACTTATGTTTTTTACAATATAAGTACTGGCTAAAACTATCACAGCACAATGGAGAAATAACTTTAAAATGCAAAAGAAATGCTTGGTTTCATCAGTAAGTAATGGATGTTGGATAGCTACTGATTTTCTTTGCAAAAAACTCAGGTCTTGGAATTACCCTGCCGCCTTCCAAATCTAGAAATAAGGACCACCTGTTATAGGGCATAAAAGAGCAAAAGGTATTACTCCGGATTACGTTGGAGCATTTAAACAATGTTTACTTGTTTAATCTAAACTGAAATTCTTGGTTCTTGTAGTGAGCGCTCATTTGCATTTCTATTAGTTTCACAGCTAAATTTTTTCTGACTCTAGGTGTATATTTTAGAAATAAGTTGTTTTCTTACAGCGAAAATGGAAGGTTTTGCTATGAGCAATATGTCTAAAATATTCAGAATAAATTATTAATCTAATTTGTTTTGAAAACATCTGCTGTTAGCTGTTTGGAATTAATGTGATCTTTGGAACAATGCATCCTCCTTAAAAAAAGATGAACCATTAATACGCCTAAAAGAACTCAGAGGTCCATAAATGTAATGACTGAAAAGAATTTTGATTTAGAGAGGAGAGGTAGGGAATGTTTGGAGAGGGGCACATGTGAAAGGTGAAAGAAGTTGAAACGTGATACATATAAAATATGTTAAGGCAAATAGACAATTTGTACATTAATTTCAAATGTACACTTATACAAAAAAGAAATGCTAATTGATGATCTAATGCTTACATCATGCCCTCTCTCTAAACAAGTATTGGCAAAGCTAATACGTTGGAATATTTGCTAATTGAAATTGCTTCTTCAATGATTCTCAAATTGTGTCATTTGGGTGAACGAATGTGTGAATGAAGTACATAAACAATTTGATGGATGAATGATTTGAGCATTGTATGTGTGGTACATTAATGGGAAGGAGTGGTACTACGATTGGTAAAGCATGACTGTGATGAAGCATGATTAGCTCGACAGTCTCCTCCTGCTTTTTGGCTTTAAGAACCATCCGGAAAGTCTTGCGCTTCTTCACAGTCGAAGCACTTAAACTCATTGTCTTGGCTATGATCCTATCTCGCCTAGATTATGGCAACGCCCTGTATGTGGGCATCCCTGCCTACGAGAGCCGTCGCCTGCAGCTTATCCAAAATCAAGCGGCTCGCCTCATTTATAGACTCCCCAAATCTAGTCATACCACCCCCTTGATTAAGGCTCTTCACTGGCTCCCCATTAGGGAGCGCTCGCTTTTCAAGATGGGCTTCTTGATCTTCATGTCTCTAGCTGGCACTGCCCCTGCATTCATTAGATCTAAGATCAATGTAGATGTTCCTGCCAGAAACCTTCGCTCCTCCACTCAACTTCTTCTCCTTGTCCCCCGATTTCGCAAGAAGAAATCGGGTTGCTCCAGGTTTTCGACACTTTCCCCCCTCTTCTGGAACACTCTTCACCTGGCAATTTGATCTACTCCCTCCTATTTGGACTTTCGAGTAGCTCTGAAAACTCATCTTTTCTCCTCCGCTTATTCGTCTTAAATTCTTTCCCTCTTCCTTCCTTAGTTTCAGCTTCCTTCCGCAGCGCCAAGAAACCGTTTGGTAGTAGAGCGCTATACAAATCCCTTTCAACTTCTTCAACTTCAACTTATCAAGTCTGCTCATAAGTGTGTTATTAATAAACATAATTAAAAGTGTGAAAATTATTAACATGTGAAACTTTCAAAAGTACAATGTGAAAATGTGCAAGAAAGACACAACACGTGTAGTAATCAGAAGCTGCAATGTTGAACATGTAGAAAGCATGAGGTTTCTTTTATAAGAACTAAGGGGCATATCAACAACAACCGGCGACAATTATCTCTAAGCGCACTTAGTGCTAGGATAATTATCGCCGGCTAGCTTGAATTTTTATCGCTGAGATAGCGTGCTATTAGCAACGCTTATCTCAATAGCGATAAAAATCCTCACGCTAACAGGCTAACGTGAGATTATCGCTGGAAACCCATAACATGGAAAGAATTATAGAAGTTTTGTTTTAATTTAGGGTGGAAAATCATGAAGTTATTAAAGTTGTTAATAACTTTAGTAAAGATGAGCCAATACCCATTAGAGAAGGAATTGCTGTAGCTCCTGAAGGACCCCCGCTTCATCAATGCCATTAGAAAGGGTTTACCATATATGTACATGGGTAGAAAATTGGATCAAATGTACTGAGCAAGAGGGTAATTTAGCATTTTCAGAGAATGGGACTTTTAATCATAAAATTTTTGAGAAATTAGGGAGACAAATGAATAATTTAAGACCTAATCCCTGACCAATGCTGTATGAAGCTCTAGAAGAATAGGAATATGAGGCATACAAAAGAGTAAGAGAAAGGTATCATACTAGATACAAGAACACTGTGAGTAGATATTCAGAAGCAAAATGGGATGCACGAAAACAAATCTGGAGAAAGGATATAGCAGAAGGAGCAAGGAGGCTTCCAGTTATGGTAGCTGAGACAAATGAGGGAGAAACATGTAAGGAGAATAAGAAGAATGTTGTAGAACAGAAATCTAAAAATACTGAATTCTTTACCAAGTGCTCCATTAATTCAAGTAGGTGTGCCTCAAGGGAAAACACCTGTAAGTTAGAATCAAAATACAATTAGAGAATTAATTGTCGAGAATAGTAACACCAATGAACTCAGATGTTATGCAGTCCCAGTGACTATTGGTCCAATTGTTCCATTGTTCCATTATATACTGATGGACACGGAGTTTCCCGAGTGCATGCTTTAACGATACTAGATAGAAATATGAGTGGAGTTCATACAGTCTACAGGAAAATAAATGAGGTTAATCAAGGATTGATTGAAAATAGTGGAGCAAATGTGAGTGTAGTTACAGGAGAAGAATCAGTACCATTAATTAGTATTACAGAAAGATCGGTTAAACCCCAAAACAAGTTATATATATAGATCCAAAAAGGTTATTGCAGATTGAGAAAAGAGTGACACCTACATTAGGAGCGTCAAGAAGTGAAACAGGTGAAGATACTCAAAGATCATCAGGTCCTTCTCTGGCAGAATTAGATGAATGGATAAAAGAAATAGCACCTGGTTGCAGCATACAAAATAATGATTCAAGCATAGATGTGAGCAAGTTAAAAGTAGATTTAGAAGAAATGATTTTAGGTACGTTTAGCCCAGAGAGACTAGGGAAATATCGAGGTGAAGAATTGCTTTTTATATGCAAAAATATTACAAGGAAGACAAGAAGCCAACAAGTTTGCTGAAATTGCACAAATACATAGAGTTGACATAGAGAAGTCTAAAGCTTTACAAAAGACATATAAATTAGATTTCAGTGATAAAGATTTGGAGAGTTTGAATGTCTTAGGAAGGCATTTGCAGATTAAAGAGTTAATTAACACACTAAAGCGTTAGGGAGAATTGGATCCATGGAAAGGAAGGTGGACTAAAAAGAAGGAACTTTGATAACTTTACCACTGTATCCTGTGAGGGGGTCAGGACCTGAAGCAGCTGATGTGACAATATATCCTATGAGAGAAGCACCAGGAGGTGGGTTTGTTCATGTCCCATGGTCAAGGCAGGACATATTATCATTTACGAATGATTTCCCAAGGTTGAGAGAAAAGCCAGTGGAATGGTAAAAACAAGTGGAAAGGTTTGTGAATGTTTCAAACGTTGTGCGGAAGGATTTGAATGCTTTGTTCGATATGGTAGTTCCAGCTGTTTGTGGATTGAGTGTAAAATTGCTGAAGTTTGGCCGAAGGAAGAATATTCAAGAGATCCAAAGACAGGAGCCCCATCTGAAGGAGTCATGAAAAAATATAATCAGGTCAGTACATATTTGAAAGGGAAAATCTCACCAAAAGAAACAGATTGGGTGAGAAAAGATAGGACTACTCAGGAATTGAAGGAATCATTACAAGCATATTATGAGAGACTTCTACAGGTGTTTAAACAGTAGAGTGGCATTTAGAATATCATGCTGAAAGATATGGGACATTTCGTGTGCAGGTTTGTGTATGGATTGAGACCAGAAATAAGTTCAGCAACATTTAATTTGTTGGCAGAGTAAGTCGATTGATGAAATTCTGCGTTATGCAAAGTATTGTGGTGATGACATTGAGATGAAACATAAAATGTTAAAGGAGAAACTAATGTTAGCGCAGATGAAAGTGGCGAAGAAATGAAGGTTTTTAAATACAGACCTTACAGAAGCTTACAAAGGAAATGGTAAGACTATTACTGGTATGAGAGGTGAAGTGTCAAATGGCAATATGGGGACGCAAATGATACTGAGTCCACAAGGGAGGGGTAGAGGTAATATGGATATATTGAAAAACAAATTTGCTTATCATGCGTGCGGCAAGTTGGGGCATTGGATGCGCAAGTGTAGAGTATACAGATAGACATAGGTGATACCAGAGTAAATGGAATTAATCAGATGCAGATGAATCAACAGAATAAGAATCAGCAGATGTTGGTCAGCAGAGGACACAGGGTCAGCAGATACTTCAAGCTCCTATGCAGAATGTGAATGTGAATGGTCAAGTACAGAAGTACAATGCCAGTGTGGGTTTCCATACAAATGATCAATTTAATTCAAATGTGCAGGTGTCTTCACAGTATTTGATGCAGTGGGACGAAAATTATTCAGATACATTTCATTGACAGTGCCTGAGGGGGGAGGAGGAGTGTGTGCTTGGCGCATCCTTAGAGGTAGATCAGTGTGGTCCCTATGTTGAAAGATTCAGAAGGTACCTTGCAATCTGCAAATGCGATTATTACGGTGGCGAGTATTATTGAAGCATCATGGTTGAAAGGAGTGAGTTTAGCACAGGTGGAAGAGCTGGTTGCATGTTGTCTTACAAAGCAAATGCGAGTAACCATATTTACGGATAGTCAATATGGTGTCGGGGTTGTACATGATTTCGGACAGTTGTGTTGTCAGCGTGGATTTTTGACCTCTTTGGGTTCACCCATACCAAACGGAGAGTGCGTAAAAGATCTATTGATGTCACTACAATTGCAAGACCAAATTGGGGTGGTGAAATGTTCAGCACATAAATCTGGTTGTGACTATGTCACCCTGGGCAATAGATATGCTGACGAATTTGAGTATTTTTGTGCTAATAATTCATATACAATCAATGGGGAGCATTTGAAAGAACGATCTGATCAAGCAGAATGCAGGTAATGTTCTCATCTGTTGAAATATAGGAAGAAATTAGAGAAGTGCAAGATGCAGCTAATGATACAGAAAAAGAATGGTGGATCAAAGCAGGATGTACACGCATGGCAGATGATGAAGTGTGGATTTACACTGATGGAAGACCAATATTGCCAGACAGTCTGTTATCGCAAATGGCAAGAGTTTGTCATGGTCCAACACATGTGGGTAGAGATATTATGATTAGACTTTTCAAACAGACATGGTATAATCCAAAATTTAAAGTCAAAGCAGAGAGTCTCTGTCAAAGGTGCATAACATATCAACAACAGAATGCAGGGAGGAAAACAGATGTCAGTTTGGGTCGAATTGGAAAAGCAGCAGGTCCATTTACGCGTATGCAGGCTGACTTTATTGACATGCCTCCTTGTCATGCTTTAAAGTATGTGTTAGTAATTGTGTTTCTGTTTTCTCATTGGGGTGAGGCATACCTAACTAAACGTAATGACAGCCTAACTGTTGCTAAACTGCCTCTTAGAGAAATCATACCAAGGTTTGGATTGCCAGTCTCATTAGAATCCGTTAGAGGAACTTATTTTAATAATGAAGTAATTTGTATGACTTGTGCTGCATTACAAATTAAGCGAACATTGCATTGTACTTATCAACCCGAGGCATCTGGTGTAGTTGGGCAGATAAAAGCATAATAAAATCAAGGCTAGCTAAGGTTTGTGCATCAACAACACTGAAATGGCCTCATGTATTACCATTGGTTTTGATGAGCTTGAGAAGTATCCCAGACAGAAGAACTGAACTGTCCCCACTCGAGATTGTGATGGGAAGGGCTACGAGATAGTCAACAGTCCCAGCAAATCAACTTGTGAACATAACTGATTATTTAGTGCTCAATTAGCGAAAGGATTGGCTGACGTGGTGCATTCTGTGTCATATCAGGTTGGAGAAGTTGCAACTATAGTTCAACAAGAACAAGTACATGACTTGAGCCCTGGAGAGTGGGTGCTTGTCAAGAAGCATGTGAAGAAGTCTAGTTTGGAACCTCATTGGCGTGGTCCATATCAGGTGATTATTGTGTCAACAACAGCAGTTAAAAGTGGTGGTTTGCCTAATTGGATGCATGCAAGCCAAACTCGTCAAGTCCTATGTCCACATGAAAGCACAGAGTCAAATGAAGGTGAACAAAGAGAATGAAGAGAACATGAACAGAATGAGAATCAAGTAAAGTGGTCACAAGTTACTGGGTCTTGCAACACTGTCATTGTCAATGCTGAAAGAGAATTGATCCCTGAAAGAGAAAGAGAAAAAGAAAAAAGGGAATCAGCTAAGTGGATCCTGAATCAAATGAAGTAGACAGTGTTTCTGGAAAATGAACAAGAAAAGGTCATAAATGGCCTAGAGGAGTTAAGGAAGTGAAATATACTTTGAATGAGAAGGTTCCAGCAACTGTAATTGAAATCTTATGCCAATCTGAACAAAGCAGTACTGAAGGAGAAGAAATTACAGGACGCAGAACAAAGAGAGCACGAATCCCAAGTAAGAAGTACACAGCACCTGAATAGACATATGTGGCTGTTGCAACTAATGATTGGGAAAAATAATTCATCTTGTTTTGTTCTAAAGACAATTCATCATATGAGCCACCGTAAACAAACTGTGCTTACGAAAAAGGGTGCAGAAAAAGAGAGAGGAGTTTGAAAAGATTTGAAAATAATGCTGTGACCTGAAGCTCAGAAAAAGGCTGGGACCTGAAACTCGGAAAGTGTGTGGGGTACACAAAAATGTTGCTGAACAAATTACATTATTTTTTTTCAAATTACATTATTTTTTTGAAAAATGGGTAAAACTGAGACTGGTAATCAAAATCAAGGCTTATGCGAAGGTGTCTTAACGCTTGCTTTATATGTGTTCTTATAATATTGTTTGTCTGGTAATACTAATTTTAACATTGCCTTATTTTATGTATCCAGTTAATGTTAATTCTACTAATGATTATATAAATACAATAAGACGTAAAGAAAAATCTTAAAGAAGATACAAGGACTGATATTAAAAAAATAACAGGGAATGATTTAACCCAAGGTAATTCTAATAATGACTTTCAATTGAATGATTGTTATGTCTGCATGCAATTACCCTCGTCTGTGTCAGAAGAGGTGACTTATCGCCACCCTCCTTTAACATATGGAATTTTGTATAGCGTACTCACAAGTTTATTCTATAGCAAAGAGCAGTTTCAATATTTTTATTCTAACTATGATTTAGTCTTTTCAGAAGTTCCTATTAAGAAGAATATGAATGCAGTGAATAACGCAAAGAATGTGGAATACATGGGAGATTTATTTCATACTACCAAGCCAATAGATCCTGTACACACACATCAAAATAATTTGACTTGTAGTTTATGCAGTGTAGAAATATAATTTATAAATACTGTGGAAGATAGGTGACAAGAGTTTAATAGAAGAGCTATAGAACAAAAGACTAACATACCTCCATGGGCTCCTATGGAGGGTAATTCTAAGAAAGGTGAGACATATGCTGCAATGACTCTAGATTGACATCACAAATGGAAGCTTTGCTAATTAAGACAATAGATTGAATATAACAATTATTTCATTGGTTCTAGTGAAAGTAAACATACCTTTCTAATTATTGGAGGTTGGGGATTAAGAGGTGTACCAATCCAGTTTATCCTGGAGTTTATTTTGTGTGTGGTGAAAATGCTTATCATAGATTGCTACAACATTGGTATGGAAGTTGTTATATGGGCATAGTATTTCCTAAA
Organism: Triturus cristatus; assembly: GCF_964204655.1. Lineage (NCBI taxonomy): Eukaryota > Metazoa > Chordata > Amphibia > Caudata > Salamandridae > Triturus > Triturus cristatus. Next base: position 354,735,607 of record NC_140594.1, read on the forward strand.
ATATATCATGTAAGTGAAAATAATGGAACCAATGAAAATAAACTAACACGGAATAAAAGAGGAATTAGTGCTGCAGAAATAGTAGGTTATATTTTGGTGCATTAATACCTTCAGTGGGGGTGATCTTGAATTCACATAAGATTAGAAAATTATCTACAGCAGTTGATCAATTTTTCAACGGATACTGCTTTTGGGTTTTTGTAGATGGACACTGAAATGGTTGCTATGTGGTCTATCGTTTTGCAGAATAGGTTTGCTCTTGATGTATCATTGGCAAAAGAGGGCGGAGTCTGTAGTATGCTGAAAATGTAGATTTTCCTAGTATTCTGTGACGGAAAGTCTTAATTTTATTAAAGACACGGAGGCGAGTATTCTGCTTTCTAATCTTGCGTTTATTTTTACAGCAGCAAGATAAGCGCTAAAACTACAGTTCCCAGAGGGCTGAGGAGAACGTAGGCCAATAGGAACTAAAGAAACATAAACCCTTTCAACCAATGGGTACAGCACTAGGTAATAACGTCACTTCTGACCGCGAGCAGTCCTCTTTTCGCTTGTGAGCAGATCAGATGGAGTCAATGAACAGAGGAACAATTGAGAAAACAATAGAAATAGCTAAAGTCCAAGAAAAACAAATTTGACCAAAATTGAGCCAAGTCTCTCGAGCCACAGGAGGTCCAGAGGAAGTAGAGCAGGAAGAATCCAAAACATCAGGAATCGGAGTGAGAACCAGAGCACTGCTGTCATCAGGAAGACGCGGGAGGTAATGCTGGAGTCGCTGTAGGGAGGGAAAACACACAAATTTGTAGTGTAGCGGCGGAATAATACTCGCCTCCGTGTCTTTAATAAAATTAAGACTTTCCGTCATAGAATACTAGGAAAATCTACATTTTATGGCAAGACCGGAGGCTCCTATTATGCTTGTTTAAAGCATATCAACAACTAAAGAAGAAGCAGTAACAACCGGTTTACAATAAAACATGCGAAAAACATTATCATTCGACCAGTCTGCGGATCTCAGGATGTCTTCTAGACGAGAGCCAGCCCAAAAGGCCTTGGAGGCCATGGCTCCTCTGGAGGAATGGGCTCCGAAAACGGAGGTATCGATGCCAGCCAGGGACATAACCCAACCGATCCAACGGGCTAAGGTAGCAGAGGAAACGGGAAGATGAGGTTTGCGGAAGGAAATGAGGAATTAAGAATCAGAGGACGTCCTGAGATCCTGAGTTCTTTGTTCATAGACTTTAAGGCATTGACCTACACATAGTTTAGGATGGGAAGGGAAATAAGGGTAAAACACTGAATTCAGTTTTGTCTTTGTTCGTCTATTTATGTGAAACAAAACTCCAGTAGGGGAAAACTGACGAGAAGAAATATCCAAGGCTTTGACATCTGAAGCACGTTTAATTGAAATTAAACACAAAAGCATGGTAAGTTTGGCAGACAACATTTTGAGAGAAAGAACAGAATTATCAGGCCAAGCAGAAAACAAGTTAAGAACCACATTAACATCCCATAAAGTAGAATACTTAGCCAACGGAGGTTTGGAAAAACGAACTCCTCGCAGAAGTCTACAAACTAGGGAGTGCGCGCCAATGGGTTTGCCATCAATTGGAGTATGGTTCAGGGAAATGGCTGAACGATACAGATTAATCGTCCGATATGACTTCCCTGCACTGGCCTCTGAGGCCAAAAAGTTAAACACATAATTCACAGGGGCTGAAAAGGGATCAAGTTGACTCTCCAGACACCAGCTTGCCCAGAAAGGCCAAGCGGATTTGTAAGCCTTGGAGGTACCTGGGGCCCAGGCTTTACTAATAAAGAGAGAAGCCTGCTGCAAAATGAGGAGGTCAGGAGGGAGAGGCTGGAAAACTTCCAAGCCGACAGAACCAGAGAATTGTCCAGAATGAGACTGTGCAGGAGGCCTAAAGTGTTCTGGAGTAAATCCAAGCGTGCCGGGAGTAGAACCGGAAAATCCACTGCCATCTCCTGAAGAGACGGGAACCAAACTTGGGCTTGCCAAAAGGGAACCACTAGAACTAGAGAGGTCAATTGGCGACGGACCTGGGATAACACTCTGTTGATCATGGGGAATGGAGGAAAGGCATAATTGAGATGGAGGGACCAATCCTGCAGGAACACATCCGTAGCTACGGTGGAAGGATCCGGACGCCAACTGAAGAAACGAGGTAGTTGAATATTGAGGCGAGAAGCAAAAAGATCGATGTGAAAAGTGCCCCATCTTTGAGAGAGGGATTGGAAGACGGATGGAAGCAGCTTCCAATCCCTGTAATCTCGTAGATAGCGGGAGTGCCAATCTGCTGCCGAATTGAGATCCCCCGGAAGACTCTTTGCTAACTCTGCTAAAGGTTTGGATTTGGTGCAACCGAGATGGTTCACGTAACGAACCGCAGACACATTGTCCATGCGAAGGAGAATAGAGCATTGAACCCTGTCCTTTTTGAGGCTTTTGATTGCAAAGGAGCCGGCAAGCATCTCTAAACTGTTGATGTGCAATTTCGACTCCTCGCGAGACCATGAACCGCCAGTCGATATTGGCCCACAACGGGCGCCCCAACCCGACAGGCTTGCATCGGGTTCTAAAACAAGATCTGGGGCTGACGCGAAGATGGTCTGCCCGTTCCAAGCATCTAAATGGTCGATCCACCATTGAAGTTCGCTGCAGGATTCTGGATCTAGTGAAATGAGGTCGGAATAAGCAAGCCCTTGTTGAAGATGACAGATTTATAGACGTTGCAAGGCTCGATAATGTAAAGGGCCTGGAAAGATGGCTTGAATGGACGCGGATAACAGACCGACGATTCTTGCGAGAGAGCGAAGGGAGATAAGGGAGGAGCGAAGAACCTGGGAAATATCTGACTTGATGGTCGCAACTTTGGAATGGGGAAGAAGAAGAGACGCCGTGGAAGAGTCCACGAGAAAACCCAAAAATTCAATTTTTTGAGAGGGAAGAAGCATAGACTTTTCTGTGTTGATAAGGAAACCTAGATTCAAGAGAAGGGATTGAGTGGTGGACAAATCCGCCAGAAGTTCCTGCTCGGCCGAATTCATGAGGAGAATGTCGTCCAGGTAAATGATCAGTCGGATACCCAAAGAGCGAAGATAAGACACTACGGGTTTCATGAGTTTTGTAAAGCACCAAGGTGATGAGGAAAGGTCGAAAGGAAGGGAAGTAAAATGATAGGTGACTCCTAACCATTGAAACTAAAGGAATTTTGAATGAGAGGGATGGATCGGAACCGTGAGATATGCGTCTTGTAAAACCAACCGCACCATCCAGTCATTCGGACGGAGGGTATCCCGTAAGTGGATGATCGTTTCCATTTTGAAGTGGCGATAGACTACAAACTGATTGAACCACTTCAGGTTGATAACTGGACGCATCTTTTTGTTCTTCTTTTGGACAAGAAAAAGAGAGCTGAGAAAACCTTTAGTATCGAAGGGAGCTACTTGGATGGCCCGCTTTTGGAGAAGGGATTGTATCTCCAGCGTGATGAGCTGAGAAACTTCTGTGGAAAAAAAACAGAGGAGGAGGGAACCCATGCTGGAAAGGCAGAGCGTAGAACTCTATAAGATAACCTTGCACAGTATCTAGAACCCAAGGATCTGCGCTGATATTGCGCCAATTTGGTAGGAAGAACTTTAAACGACCCCCAACTGGGGAAGAAAAAGGGAGACCTACCTTGTTGGTTGTTGTAGTTGCGGAAATTCTTTTGACCTCTGCCGCGGAACCCACGTACTCTTTGGGGATAGAATTGTGGCTTGTAATCTTGAGAACTGGAGGAGAAGGAACCTCTGGAGCCTTTGTTTGCGTACGAGCGGCCGGAAGAGCGGCCTCTGCCTCTGCCAGCCCGTCCAAAAACCCGAGAGGGAAAAACTTTCTTGATAGACTGTTGAGCTTTGTCCAAAGAGGCAAAAGTTGTGACAAATTTGCTAAGATCTTTGACCAACTAATCACCAAAGAGGTGACCCTCAGCTTTAACACCCGGATCTTGGGTAGCCAAATTAGCTAATTTGGGGTCGAGCTTAATCAAGAGACCTTTGTGGCGTTTATGGATAATAGAAGCGTTGGCATTGCCCAACAAACAAAAGGCACGTTGCACCCACAGGGAAATATCTTCTGCGTTTAAATCAGCACCCTCGAGGCGAGCTGTCTCCACCAGGTCAAAAATGCCAGCCAAAGGACCCACAACGTCCAGTAATTTGTCTTGGCAGTAAGACCAGGCCTTATCAACCCCTTTGCGGGGATCTTTGCCAAACTTGGAGAAAAAGGTTAACAGAGGTTGATCAATCATAGGGACTACAGTGATGTTAGCTGCCAAGGAAGGCTTGGGACACTCGGACTTCAACTTGTCCCTGACAGACTTGTCAAGGGGTAAACGCAACCTGGAGGAAATATAGTCACCTACATGGTGTGCAGGAAACCATTCGGTAGAGTTGGGATGACGGATGGAAGTAGGTTCGAACATAGGAACCCCCTCGGAATCCAACACAGGGGAAGAATCAAAGGAGTCCGATTTGAGTTTCTTCGATGGAGGAGAAGAAGGGTCAGGAATATCAAAAATATTGGAAAGGTCGGTAGAATCACCCATGTCATCGTCTGTGTCATAAATGGTGGAAATTAGAAGTTTCTGAGGATCTTCTACGTGTTTAGTCTTGCCTTTACGCTTGCCTTCAGAGGAAAGTAACCCCTCCTTAGTAGGAGGCCTGGGAGGAACGGGGTCCTCAATCAAGTGCGAGGAAACCTCGCTAACCAAATGAGAAGCAGGTTTAGGCATAGGTAAAGAGGCAGAGGACACCACCTTACGTTTTCTGCTATCCCCCGCAGAATGGGCCATTGCTTTTGACAGCAGACTAACCATGGAATTCTCCATGCCCTTGGATAGGCGTTTCATAGATGCCTCCACAGCTGACTCAACAGAATCCGTAATGAATTTATTTAAATCAGATTTAAATGCCTCACTGTCATCCAGCTGGTGTTCAGAGACAGGGGAGCTGTCCAAATCCATCATGGAAAAAATTCTATTCAGAAACAGGCAGGCAAGGGTTAACTAGAAGCAACTAAAGTGAAGGAGAGGGAGGAACCGTTAAAACCACTCCCCTAGGGGTGGGAAACAAGTTCCAGACTCAAGGCACCGACAGAACAGGAGACGCGATAGCGCGAGGAGCACACCCGGGACAGTTGTGAGGGAAAAGACTGTCACGGCGCAACGCTCTAAACAAACACCAGGCGCACGCGCGTGGAAGAAAGGACGGAGCGGCAGAGAGAGGGAGTCTGCATACAAAAGAAGACGAGCGGTAAGCTCGGTTACACTCTGTAATGCCTAAGTGTGTGGAAACGCTTTAAAAGAAACAACAATTAGTTCACAATACGATAAATTGTAAGAGCGAGTAAGATAAAGCACTTATCTGACTGCGAGCAGCAAGAAAAGAGGACTACTCGCGGTCAGAAGTGACGTTATTACCTAGTGCTGTACCCATTGGTTAAAAGGGTTTATGTTTCTTTAGTTCCTATTGGCCTGCGTTCTCCTCTGCCCTCTGCGAACTGTAGTTTTAGCGCTTATCTTGTTGCTGTAAAAATAAACGCAAGATTAGAAAGCATAATAGGAGCCTCCGGTCTTGCCATAAAATTTAACAATGTTGCACTTATATCCCTAAAAAAAGCAGAGTCTTGGAGGGTATATTATGTGATGGCTTGAGTCGCCATCAGATGGGGATTAATGAAGCATGATTATGAGTGGAGAAGTGTAGCTCACTGGTTAGAGGAGGCATACCCTGAAGCAGAGGTCAGACCCGGGACCAGGGTTCAATTCCCGACGCGGCAGGGTCCGGAGCCCAATTGTCCACGGACTCGATAATTCTCGCTTCGGTGCCCACTCTAAGCACGAGTTCACACTATGCAGCTCTGGGCAACAAGCTTGCTTAATCTCCAAAACGGCCCCCCGCGGCGGGATGCCTGGCTTTCACCTTGGGGATGCCCAGTATGGGTTATCTCACAGGGAAAAACCAGAACGGGTTCCCAATGCAAGCGCCAAGATGCCCAAGGGTAAGTTGAGCGCTATATAAGAACACATAATAATAATAATAATAATAATAAATAATAATTATTTGTAAGAATCTAGCTTGATCAAGTCTGCTCATAAGTGTTTTATTACTAAACATAATAAACAGTGTGAAAATTATTAACATGTGAAACTTTCTAAAGTACAACGTGAAAATGTACAAGAAAGACCCAACACATGTAGTAATCAGAAGCCTCAATGTTTAACATGCAGAAAGCATGAAAGAAATATGAGATTTCTTTTATGAGAACTAAAATGACAGAAGAGAGAAAAACGTGATAAATGTGCTAAAGCAAACTTATAAGTAGAATTTTGAAAATAATAATAATGAAAATGCTTAGAGTAAAATGTTTGTTTCACGATTATGTTTTCTTCTTCATAACAAGAAAGTAATTCATTTTAATTGTTTTGAAATTAGATTATACCTATGAGTTTAATTAGAATAATGAACCTTTGAAAATCTATTTTCTTATGTTTTCTCAATTTTTCTTAACAGTAGTATGTTTATTCTTCAGAAAAAGCAATGATTTATGGTTTCTCTATTAAGGACTCAAAACCAGCTAGAGTTATTTCCTTTTTCAAACGTAGACCTCAAAAGAATGTATTTTGTCCGTCATTATTGATTTTACTTGTTTAGTTGTGTACAGCATATCACTAGAATTTCCTTTCTACGGTTAGAGTATTTCTTTCTATGAATAATTGAGTTAACTATGGTGCAAGCTGATGTAGAAGTGAGCACGTGGATATGAAGATGTCTTGATGTGCTTCCTACTTCCGAGGCGAAATGACATCTTCCTAAATGAATAATGGACTGTCTTGTTAAAGTTCAGGATGAACTAGCCTGGAGAATGATCACCTCATGAACTTAACCAATAGAATCATGTAAAACTGTGAAAATTATACATTTGGGGGTTGGAATTATGAACATCTTGGAGCATAATTATTTCCGTGGGAAAAGAACTTGGCAGTAGCTCTTAGAAGAGAGCCTTTTGCTGCTGTATTCTCTCTAAGCTACTCTGGCTGGCTATTATCCTTGCAAATACTGGGCGTGACATGCTGTAAGTCCGAACCTGATTCTCTTTGAACTGAACTATCTTCATTGGCTGGCGATGTTTCTCAATCTATACCTATGCGGCTGAAGGGTTAGCTACTCTGACAATTGCATCCTGTGCATTAGTTCATTGATCTTAGGTTCGTATAAATCCTCAATTGCATATTGATATTGCAATGAATTATTTCTTTTTGTCTCTCTCTTTTTCCTCTCACACTTGTTATTGATTTATGATGTATTTGCCATGAACTTTATTTCTTTATTGTGATTTAGCCTGCAACATTGAATTGATGTAAAGTTAAAATGTTATAATGTATTTGGTGGGATTGACCATTCATATTTTGAATATTTAGATAAAAGTGACTTAATGACTATACAGAGTTTGTCTTTATTTGTGAATTATTTGACATTTAAGCATATTGTAACCATTATGGTTGGTTATGCTTTTTCCTCATTATAGGTCCTCATGAAGGAAATAGCATCTGTCTCTCATTATCTGAGACCCTATTAGCTCTCCCAAAGATCTATTGGAGGACCAGATGTATATAAGTGGTTATTGAGTTTCCATGGGCCCAAACTCTTAGTTATAAAAGTTACTGTCCATTGTTATATTGGTGTTATAGTAAATGAGTATAAAATTTACACCGCTTCCGCTGGATCAACTGCTTGCTATGATGGTTATAAAACTGGCTGCATGGGTGAATCCATGGAGAGCGGTTTCACCATTCTTATAGGCCAATGCCTCGGCAGAAGTGTGAATATAAATAAAATACCACAACGGCCAATATTGTGCTAGAAGAAGTACTAAATCAGGACAGGGAACTTTAAGCGAACAATGCCCACAATGTACATGAATTGGCTTTGTTATGCCAGTGAAGCGTCACTCAGGAGAGGGCACCATTATTTAATGAACGCTGTATCATGCCAAGGTTTACCATGTCCAGCATAGTGGTTGGGGTGGGCACCTACATAACACTGATGGTCATTTTCTACCAAGAATTACCACAGTTCTATCAGAGCCCATGAAATGGGTAGTCTCACGTCATGGTTATCTACAGTATGCCATTAACTAATACCATTATAACTGGGCCTACATTTTGCTTAGGTGGCTACTACCACGCCACAGAGTCCCACATTTTATCTATAAGTGTCGGCTACGTTACATTTCAACCCATGAAAAACGTACACCAAGTGCAAAGCACCATAACATTTCATTTATATCGTGAATGCTTGCATACACATTGTGAAAGCTCAAATACCCACAAAAGGGTACAGATTAGTAGCACTTTTTCCAAAAGAGGCCCTGACTTATTATGTCTTTTAAAAATGCTTAAAAATAATGGCTGAAGACCGAACACATTACAATAATACACAAACACAACACAATACAACACAACACACCAACATAGCATAACAATAACATTCAACAAAAACACAAGCACAACATATGACCAAAAAACAAAAAACAAAAAAGAACAAACCACAGCCTAACACAATACAAACACACAACACAATTGCATTTTTGAACTGTTGCCTTGTTGACTTATATTTTACTGTTTGTTTTATTGTGGTATTTTATTGCGTTGTTGTAAGGCTCTTAACTTGTGTTTTTGTTGTACTTTGTTGTGTTGTTGAGTTGAGGTGTTTTGGTCTTTTGTTTTATTATTTTGTTGTGTTAGTGGGTTTATTCTATTGTATATTTTGCTGTTCTTTAAGTGCCTGTGTTTTATTATTATTGTATTGCTACTGTGATCTGTTGATCTGTAATTATTGTTGTACTACATTTATAGTTTGTTGTTATGTTTGTATTATTGTAGTTGTGCTATGTGTGGTGTGGTGTTGTAATGTTTTGTGTATTGTTTTAACATGATTGTGTTGTATTGCATTGTGTTGTGCAGCTAGCATTGTGTGTTGGTGTGTACTGGATTGTATTTTGGATGTGTATGCATGTTGTTTTTGTTTTTTGTTATTCTATGCTGAATTGTTTTATTTGTGCTGTTCGTTGTCTTGTCTGCAGTAGAGTTTAAAGGAATTGTTGTGTGCTGCTGTGTTGTTTTTGTGCTGTTTTTTGTGTGAAGTGTTATTCTGCTATCACTGTGTTTTTGTTTATGTTGTATATTTTTATTTTTCTGTATAGATATGTTTCTTTTAAGTTGTGTTGTACTATTGTCATTGGTGTATTATTTTTGTGTCTTTTTTGCATGCAGTCTTGTTGTGTTGCTTTTGGGGCTGTGTTTCAGTGGGTATTGTATTATTGCTAGAGTGCTATTGCTTCATTTTGAGTGCTGTTGTGTTGTACGATTGTAGTATTGTAGTATTGTAATATGGTGATGTTTCGCTATTACTGCACTGAAAATATAGCCTGACTGCCTCGTGAACTGGTAGTGCAATATAAGTGTTATAGTTAGCTTTTAGAGCAGTGATAGGGGCTGTTTGACCTTTTAATGTAGTGGTAAATTTTAGTGTTGTTGTGGTGGGTGCAGTTTGTTAATGGAGTTGATACAATGGCATTTTAGGTGATGGTTTCTTAGTTGTGGTGATAGTGTAGAGAAGCAGGTTTACATAGTGGCAGGATTTGGCAGTGTAATGATAGTTGATGGTACTGCTATGCTGGTAAAACAATGGTAGGGTGGCAGTGCAGGGATGGAGAGTAGTAGTGATGGGTGAACTCCTGGTGCTATTAGGTGGGTTTGTGCCTTCCTCAGCACCGGCGGCATTCAAGGGATACGATTCCAAGCACCGCCCGATGGGGTCCCAGAACCTGTCGGAGGTTGCAGTCTTCCCCCAACTACTGAGGGCTGTCAGTCAGTGGCGGTCCGACCGACATCAGATTCAGGCCGTTAGTTGGGTCAGTGAAGAATATCGGAACCCAGGGAAAGGAGAAGAGCTTAACGGAAAGGAGAAGAGCTTAACGGTAAACACACATTCTGAATTTAAAGAGTAAACTTAGATTTCTGAGCAGCAGGCTTGATGAGGCAGTCGTTTTCAAGAAATTAAATTTCTGCCTGACTGAAACATCAAGGGACATTGCTTTTCTTATCCAGTGAACGGAGCAACAACAAAAAAATATCTAAAACCTATGGTTCACTTATACCCACCGCACATGCCTGGCACTATTTCCGTCATTGACAAGGATGCAGGAGCCAGGCCTCCCTACCCACTTAAAATGATAAATATAAATTCAATGATTCCCTAAAGAATGCTTCCGCTGACCCCAACGATCTAAAAATGCATCATCCTATCTCCCTGCTCAAATACATGGACAAAGTTCTCGAGATAGCCATCAACCAGCAGCTCTCTGGATTCCCGGAACAAAACCACCTATTGGACGCATTTCGATAAGGATTCCATCCCAACCACAGCACTGAGACTGTGGTGATCGCTGCCACTGATAACATCAGAACACTCCTCAATCGTGGAGAAACCATGGCCCTGATCCGCCTTGATCTCTCTGTGGTGTTCAACACAGTCTCCCACAACAACCTCATCAACAGACTCCACAACATAGGCATACAGCAAGACGCCCTCAAGTGGATCTCCTTCTTCCTCACAGGATGCACACAGAGCATCCGACTGCCTCACTTCACCTCTGCACCCAAAGACATCATCGTCGTCAGATCCAACGGACTCAACATAATCTCCTAAGCCGATGACTCTCAACTGATCCTCTCACTCATCAAGGACCCCTCCAACGCCAAGACCAATTTCTTCAATACCATAACTAACATAGCCAAATGAATGAGAGACAACTGTCTCCAACTCAACTCCGACAAACACGAAGGGCTAATCTTCGGGAAGAACACCTCCACATGGGACAACAGCTGGTGGCCTTCACAACTCGGACCCACACCGATCGACCATGCACGCTATCTCAGCATCATCCTTGATAGCCAACTGACCATGAAATGACAAGTAAAGGCGGTGAGCTCCTCCTGCTTCCACATACTATGATTGCTTCATAGAATCTTCAGATGGATTCCAACAAACAAAGACTGTCACCCAGGTCCTCATCACCAGCCACCTCGACTACGGCAACACACTCTATGCCAGCATCTCCACCCAGCTCCTCTGAAGACTCTAGCCCATACAGAACACTGCAGCCAGACTCATCCTGGACCTTCCCAAACGAACCCAGATTACCCCCAACTGCAGTAGCGGTCCATGGAGGGAGTTCGGTGGGGCAGTGAGGCGGGGCGGGGAGGGGCAGGGTGGGGAAATGTAAACACCGGAATATGAATGAACGGAGGTATGTACACATTTAAATAAATAAAACGAATTTCATTGCACGCGCTGCATCGCATTTTGCGATGCAGCGCGCACAAAGGAATTGGTTTTATTTATTTAAATGTGTACTTACCTCCGTTCATCCATATTTCGGTGTTTACATTTCCCCACTCTGCCCCTCCCCCGCCCCACCTCACTGCCCCACCGAACTCCCTCCACGGACCGCTACTGCCCAACTGAGAGACCTCCACTGGCTTCCCATCCAGAAAAGATGCCAGTTCAAGGTCCTCACACATGCGCCCTCCATGACCCAGGACCTGCCTACTTCAACCAGTGACTGAACTTCCACCAACCCAATAGACACCTGCGCTCCTCTTCAACCGCTTTCACACACACTCCTTGCATCCATTGCAGCTTTAGCGGTGGCTGCTCTTTCTCCCACATAGCTGCCAAGACCTGGAACGGCCTTCCCTTCCAGCTCTGTACAGCCCCCTTGCTGGCAGACTACAGAAAGAGACTCAAGAACAGGCTCTTCGATGGAGACACAGTGCCCAGATATCCCTAGGGGTTGCAATTTTGCACTTTACAAATCCTGTTTGATTGAACGATTGGGATGGTGCTCTTCATTTGCCTGTGAGGTGGGGTATGCATTATTATTCATATTGTGTTAACGTCGACATTGGGTGGCGCTTATCCCCTGCTCAAAGGCGCTCACAATTTTTTTGTTCATTTTGATAGGACTCGTTTTTATTGTCTCCTTGAGTGCATTTTATGATTGTGACTGCTGATGGTTAGCGTCCAGTTCCTATGGCGACAGAGGGTCCGTGCCCATTAATGTTTCTTTTCTGCCAGATTTCAGTCTCTCAAGAGCTAGGCATAATTCACTGAAAGTTTTGTTTCTTACCTGATAGCACAACTGATTTAAGATGAAGGCTCTCTGGGAGAAAAGCCATCCAATTATTATCTGATAGTTGAGCAAAACAAAAAAAAGAGAAAATACTCAGATGAGCTCTTTGTCAGAGCAGCGCACCAGTACACTCAATTTTACGTAGCCTGCTTCTTTTGTGGGGGTAAGCTGCTGTACTGGGGAGCCTGCCCTTAATCCTAGTTATTGCCCTTGTCTCTCTGCACTGCTGCTTCCTGGTTGACATTGCAGCTGCCTTTGACTGGTGTGGAAGGAAACAGACAGCAATTTAAAGGGTATGACATTACGAATAAGAAGAATTATTATCTCAATCACAGTACGAACAGTGGATGGGCACTAATTAAGTTAAGCCAATCTGTGCTAGGTCCATGCTCCACAGAAATCCATGGAAGTGACTCTTGGCCTGCACTGGACAATTAGGAGGCAGCAAAGAAGAATGACACTGAAACCAACAAATGGTAAGCAATGGGTGGGCTCCAAACCCTTTATTTTAAACAATAGCATCTTGCAAGTGAGATCGCATGCGCTGTCGCAGGCTTGACCTATTAATGCAAAGGCAGTGGTAAAAAAAACATATATTTATTTTGGTACAACTCTTCTTGTTCCTAAAAGCTGGAAAGATGGTGATCGTAGCACAGCAATGCTTTCGTTTATGGCATTTCTAGATTAAACAAGCATTGGCATAGCCAATAGGTCTCACTTTTGGGATCTTATAAGTATTTAGTTATGCAGCACAATATCCTTGGTGCAACAACATCAACTGTTGCATGGCTAAACACTTGCAAGGTCCCAAAGGCGAGACCTATTGGCTATGCCAATGCTTTACAAAATCGTATTGTGTTTTATGTAATAGACTATAATGTTGTGCTTATAAGAATCTGGCAGTCATACAAAGCACATGAAAACTGACTTGCCTCTTACATCATTAATGGCACTGTCTCCGGGGAAAAGGCGGGACAAAAATAAGTTCCTCTCAGTGCAGTGGTAAGAATGTGACTTAAGAAAAAGCTTCCGCATGTTAAAGAAATACACTTGTTTGACTTTTAAAGAGACTTTCCCATATTTTACATGGTCTTGTTTCATAATTTACTTGGCAATCGTTTTCAGGGTTCACTTCCGCACTTCCGTGTATCTGCATTTGTGTAAAACCCTCTCTTGACACAAACAATTGAAAGCTCAACATTTATTTAATCCTGTGGGCGCGGGAATAGCGAGTGCCTTGAGGCACAGCGTGAAGGGGGGGCAGCCACAGGAGTGACAATTAGGAGAAAGCTGGAGTGATGGCAAGAGGGGCGAGAGAGACAGAGAAGGAAACAAACATTGACAAAACCAATAGGTTTCACCTATGTAACGTCATTTAGATTTGCCAATTATTTTTAGACGTATTGCACTGCACAGCAAATCAGGCTGCTGTGCAACCTGGCTTAAAGATAAAAGCACTATGATACAGTCAATGCTCAGTTGAAAACAAACATATATTCCCTATCCATGGTTGCTCGTTGTGTAAATGCTCACTCAGTCACTGCAGTGCTCAGCGAAGCTTCAGAGATTCTGTACCTGCTTGCAACCTCTGAGAGAATGTGGTGGCGTAAGTCAGGTGCCTTGTTATGAAATGTGTTGTGGGTGAACAGCATGGGCCTAGGCCAAACACCTCTTGAATTTGTGCTTGAGTGAATAGACACAGCACTGGTGTAGTCCGAGTACTAGTGCTGAAGTTTACATGAAATTATGTGTTGCAGCGCTCACGTATAAGAACAAGGAAACAAAACCAGTTTTACATTAAATAACAACTGCCCGAAGGCGCGTAGTTAACAGTACAAGACATATTAACAGAACAGTACAGGTCATCTGTGCTCTATGTACAGCCTACTCACGTTGTTAGTACATGTGCAACTGCATGTATGAGGACACAGAAGGGTACCCTGGTGCACACTCAACCCCTAACAATCGTTGTATCACATCACAACTCTATACACGATGTGCAATTTCCTTGAATGTATATTTTAATGTAAATATGTGTTTTAAAACGATGCTATAAAAAAGATTAGAACATTGGAATGTTGGGAGCTCCATTGAAAACAATGGAGTGCTCCGGGCTTATAATGGCTGGTATAAGCCCGGAGCACCAACATTCCAATGTGTCTTTGTTCACAGCTCTGGCTGTGAATAAAGACTTCAGGGAGCCTGAGGGGATTTCCATCCCCTCGCTCTCCCTGAAGGCTTTGTTTTATTTGTTAGAACATTCTGCCCTCTAGTGGCAGAATGTTCTAATAGCCTTATAGCCCTTCGTAGCAGGGCTATACCGGCTTTTAAAGTCCCTCTGCTTTGTTAAAGTCCCTCGCCTTCGGCTCGGGCCTTTAACGCTGCAGCGGGCCTTTAATAGCTGGTATAGCCCGCTACGGCGAGCTATAAGGCTATAATATATATCATAATTGTGTGTAGAGCTTTATAGCACACTTTATCCAAAAGTAAGTGCTCTAAATTACAGGAGTGACTTTACTTTTACTAATGTGTTGCACGCAGTTACCAGCCTCAGAAGGGTTAATCACGGAAGTCTGAATTAGTATTGCCAAAATTTGAACTTGTACTCTCCAGATCTACCATGCATCAAAGGTGAGCGTTTAACTCTCCAGGTCTTCCTGCTAGCATTAACCTACGTTCTTCATGCATGGCCAATATGTGTATCACAAATATTCCCAGTCATCTCCGTTCTCTAGCCATCTCAATTTATTTCAGCAATATGTGCACACCACAACGACCGCTGCAGCTTCTTATGCTGAAAGGGTTTTCAGTGATTTTTCAAATGTCTTTAGCCGGGTCGTAACACTGCTTAAAGCAGTATAGCAATTTTTTTGTCCCAGTGTTCTATAAATAAAAGTGGTACTCCTTGTTCCTGAGCTGCATGCCCCTCGTTTTCAAACACAATGCAGCGGGTTGGGCTGGGCTCCTGCACCCAGCCGCCCACGGCACCTTTAGCAGCCCGGTTTTCGATGATCATCATGAATCTGGGATCTACAGTGGCTTTTATTCACTGTGACTCACTACATGAATAGGAACCCTGGGCTGAAAGTACACATCCCACCCACCGTCTGCTCTAAAGATGCATGCACAGGCGTCAAGCAAGGGTGGCATGGAGACAAGAAACCCCCAATAAAAGATATAAGTGGAAACCAAATGAACACTTGATGCACAGGGAAAGGGTGGGGGGAGAGAAATGCTTCATTTGCACTCGGAAGGTGGAGGAGGGCTGAAAGCGAATCAGGACGGCATAGCATGAGAGCAGCCGACTTTAAAGCTCCAAGGTGCGCTACCAGTACAAACAAAAAATAAAACGACAGCCGTGAAGCACTTGTGTTGTATGAGAAGCCTGCCCTTATGTTTGTAACACAGAAATGAAACTTTTCCGACGGTTTTGGCCAATACATGTAGGGAGTCGATTCAGCAGGATTACAAACGCCACGGGAGAGGGGAGCAATAGGAGAGCGGCGGAAGCAACAGAGGGCAGGGAATGCGTGGGGGGAAGGAGAGCAACACGGTGGGTGGAGGGAAGGGAAGCAAACTAACGGGGAGAGAGTAACATGGAGCAAGCTGGCGGCTGCGTGCGTGCACGCTCGTGTGAACGCAAGCGCTAGGCCAGCAGAAGCCTGGTTTAGCACTTTTAAAAGCACACTACAAAATGTCTCGCAGAGCAGCGCATGCGCTGACTCAGCGAGACCTAAAATCATACGCTTTTTTGCACAGCACTCTTTTATCACAGAAACCAAAATGCTTATTTTCTTGGTATCCTCCAGGAGAATCTTCAAACCCTGAGTACCTTTAGAAACTCTATGATGCTGGGGAAAAAGGGCCCATTTGGTTAGGATATCTTTTTTTTTTAACAAAAAAAAAAGTAGAAATGTTAAAGAGTGAGGTACAACAAACACTCAGAAAAGGTATTTTCAACGGGGGGAAAAGTCCTAGAAATGAAGTGGATAATGTGGGCACACATAACCCACATGTGAAATTCTCACCTAACATGCTGACAAATGCAAACAAATAGAACCCCACGTTTATTTGCTCCACACACAGTAAACTTTAAATGTTGTGTCTGCGTGCTTTGGTTGCGCCCTGTTCATCCTTCTGACACTTGCACTCTGAAGAGGCAGGAGTGGCTTCCTTGGCAAGAAATCCCAGTTCCTGTAGATACTCCTTGAGCCTTCCCTCTCCCTCCCTCTGGCATTTCAAAGGCAGCCTTTGAACCCTGAGGGCTTCAGTTCGACTCTCGTCATCGTGTGACTTCAGCGAGGACAGCCTGGCGTTCCCTCGCAGAGGAGGGACGGAGAACAACAGTTGCTGCAACTAGCGCGCGGCGCGACACCATGGAGCGAGCCCTGGCTGTCCTCGCGGCTCTGTGCACCTGCCTCCTCACCTTCCCCTCGCAGGCATTTGGTAAATATAACATTCGTGAGAGACTAATATCTCTGCATGTGAAATACACGGCTACGGACTACCCTCCGTGAAACACTGCGGCGGGCGCTGAGCTCACCCGGTGGATTCTGCTGACGAGCGGCTCTGAATGAGAGGGCCTCTGAAAACAAGTGCACGCGCTGCCATATGCGTCAGCGAGTCCGGGATTCCACGGGAGGTCAGCAGACTCGGAGACTGACAGGAGTTTTTAATGTGGCGGTTATCTGAAAACATAGCAAGTAGTGATTGTGATGTGATGACGACAGATTATTTAGCGCACACCGCAGATTGATTGGTAAAGTTTTGTTTGAGTAATGTTGTGGTATCGAGTATATTCAGAGTTACTGCTGTTATACTTCTGTTTTAGGCAGTCTGCACTCGTTTGGTAACCTTGTGGTTCTAAGCTCTTGACTATCCCCTTTAATTGTGTTCCGCTGAACCACTCAGATGCCCATGTCGGGTTTAAACGTGTCATAACACAAATAGATAATGTTAGGTTATCGACGTCGCAAGAATAAAAGGTTGAGTCAGTCCTGTTATGATTCGAACTTGGAAAAGTCGCGACGCATGAAAATCTGTTGACTAAGTGCTGAACCCACAACTCTATGTTCAATGTCCATTCTAGTGGACTCACCTACTAAGAAGTTATTCACATAGGTAGGACTTTGGAGATTATTACTTTATAGGCAGCAAACTACACGAAATTGATTAATTGAGCTGAGGCAGTCACCCTGGTGGGAATGTTCCTATAGGAGCGATGTCTCCCCCTATAACAGGCCACGGGAATTATGTGGCACAACGGGACACATTCTGTAGTAGTGTTAGTTCTTTGTTTTGTAATTATAAAAAATATTAACACTGTCTGGTTGAAGCTTTCATTTAAAAAGCAACATAGCACCAATTTAACTCCTGAATACACCAATCTACATCTGAAAGGTAGCAGTTGAAGTTTGGTAAGGCTATGGACAGACCCACACGTGGAACTTTTTAAGTAACTTTTGATCGGTACTTGCTTGAAACACATTTTGTATCCAAACCTGCTAATTATGTGGCAGATTATGCATTATGTGGCAAGTATGGTAAATCCATGATTACAAGGCAAATGCAGCAGCTGCGGAATTCCATAATTCCAGAGTTTAGCCGTAAAGTCCTCTTATGCTGGGCTGAACCGTTGTTGGCGCTGGACTGCATTTGAAACATGTTGTTTCGGAAAATGCTCATATGTTTACTATAATGGCAGTTTCTACTGATGCATCTGAACGGTGCCAACACCAGGCAAACAGCAACAGGTCTAATGAAAAATCCCGTGTCCGAAAAAGGCCACAGGGAAGCCTTGGTATCTATTCCCCGGGCACTGTGAGCAACTCTGCTGTGTCACACAGTAAGTTTACTAAATGACAGTTGCAACAACGCGGCTGTCACACAAGAGCAATGGATGGCTTTGTCATTGCCTTGAGGCATGACGTGTCCACCCTCCTGGATGTGCGCACAGTAGCGAGAAATGGAACAATTTACTTCTGCAGCTCATCCGCTGGCGAGAGTTAGTCGACCAACACATCAGTTATTTGGAAATATTAAATTCTTTTTTGGACTTGAACCTGGAAACATGGTTCTTTTTCAAATATGTCTTCAGCTGAAATAGTCCCTGTCAGTCACTCTCAATTTTATGCCAGACCATTGTGGGAACTAGGGGCCTAATTTATGAGGAATTGGCATAGGGCAGCGCCGCTAGTCTTCTTGCTGTGCTGCCCTACCCCCAATGCGGAAGGGCAGGAATGCACCGTTTGTATGAAATATGGTGCATTCCTGTCCATTACCCCTGCCTGGCGCACAATTTGCTGCCTAGCACCAACATAGGCACGCTTTCACCCTGGTGCATGGGTCCCTCCAGCAGGCAGGATGTTTATGTGCAGGAAGGGAAAAACAATCCGGAGAGGCATTTTCCTATTTTCAATATGTGCTGCAGAATGCAACACACATGGAAAGAGTAAAAAAAAAACAAGGAGAAACAAAAAATATTTCTCCTTATTACACCTGCTCTCGGGAGTCTTGGCCAGGTTTACGTAATTAAGTAACTCTGGGGCAGCATCAAAAATGGGTGTGGCTTGGGAAAACCCCCCTGACCTACCTTTCACCTTGGCTCCTGGCTTTGGCTACAGGCATTGTTAGGTCAGAACTTATCACAATTGAGAACTGGGTCCGTCACAAGTCGGGCCGTTCATACAGGGACTGCTGCATCCCATGTGCTATAACATTATAAAATACAGTCAGAAAATATTCCTCAAGGGAACGCTAGGCCGAGAGTGGGTCCTTAAGCTGGGCAGCGTTTCCAAAACAGGAATTGTTGCACCAGGCGGCACACACACAGCCAAAGGTTCTGTTGACTACGACATCTACTCAAGTATAACAGGAACTCGTTTCAATGGGAGACCCATGCTGACCTGCATAAATATTTATCGATATGGGAATATTCTCAGGGTGGGGTGTCGCCAAGGCTTTGGAAATATGCCACATAAGGAAAGACCGAGAGCCCAGTTCTCAAAAGAAACACCAACATTGGTGAACAAACGTTCTCGGTGCAATGCCGAGGAGAGAGAATTATTGGTGCTGAGAAATTAACCCTATGCCACCTACTGCTACGTCGTTCTGTGCAAAGTTATGCCGCCATACTATACCATTAGCAGTACAGGCAATGCCCTTTGTAATCGAACACGACCAAGCAAATCAATTCAGCACGCTCGTTTCTGTCCCTTGTTCAGAGTTTTTCGATGGCAAATCGTCCTTAATTTGTGGGAATTATATTCAGAGGAAAACATCAAAAATATAGTAATTCTATTTCTCCACATGAAAATACCATGCAGATCAGCACCAGCAAAACGCTGTAATAAATTCTGAATATTTAAATCCAAAAAATAGGATGGAAACACTTTTAATACTTTTTCTTGATTTGCACCGATCCCATGGGTGCCCGTTAAATTCCGATCTGTGCTAACACTTGCACAGGGATCCGAATTCTGAGATTTGAGGTTTGATTACAGCGCTGGAACATTCCACACCAAATAAATGCCATACTCCCATTTGGCCCACTTGCAATCAGGGTCATAATCATGGTAATGGTGTGAGGGCGCGGAATATTACAAACAAGGGCCAGTGTTTTGTGTGGTCAGCCACTTGGTTGTCAGAGTACATGCCAATTAAAGGTGATTTCCACTTTCTATATCTTCTAATGCAGGGGTCTCCAAACTTTTCTGTTATCAGAGCTACTTATGTTCAATGAAAATCAGATCAAGCTATTAATAATATTAGTGGGGCAATAGTGACCACTTTAGACAAAATTACATTAGTGGCCATCCCATGCAAGATTGCCAGCAGTGAGTACCTTAGTGCATCAGGCAAGATTGCCCACAGTAGTGGGAAAATGGCTTTATCACTTTGTAAAGCATCTACCGGGTTAATACACGGCAGCCATAGCTGCAGTGCCACTTGCACCAATGTACTCATTTTAGTAATAAGTCTCCATAACGCTCATGATTTACCACTCGGGTGTTAGCTTTAAACATATTTTCGAAATCCAGCCATTTGATTTCGAAAAACAGCTAAGCTTATGAGTGAAACACGTTTTCGTCTCAAATACACTCTTTTCATTTTTTGGGATACGTATATTAATTCAACCAAGCTAAAGTTTCTAATTTAGGAGGGTGGGCTCAATGCAGCAGACCTACCATCAGACAGCTGCAGCGCTACCAGTAGCTTAAGAGCTTCTCGTTGGAGAAGCCTGCTTTATTGGGACCTGGTCAACTCTTTCTAGAGATTTGTATGTAGTACCTTTTGATTTGTGGACTCCTTACTTTGCTGATTTGCTTGTTGAACTGGTTATGTAAATGTATGCCATGCTATGGCAAGTTATGTCACCCCACATCACCTTATGATCCTTAGAGTTATAACCTGTGATAATGCTGATAAGTGGTCTTTTCCTGAGTAAAATATTTTAAAGGTAAGATTTTCTTCCGTCAAGGAAAAATGTATATTGTTTGAAATATTATGTGCATTTCTTTTTGGATGCTTCTCAAGTCGAAAATCTTTCCACAAATTAAACTAGAGTTTGAAAAAAGTGATTTAGGCACATTACAAGATTTTTAAGACAATCAGATATAAAATCGACTCAATCCGGTTTTTCATTCATGCAGAATTCGGTTGCACCCTCAAAGTGTTTGTTTATTTTTCTATTTACCAACTCAACAGAAGCAATAACCCTCATTGTCAACTACATCTTTGTTAATATTGGTTCTCCATACACTAGACCTCCCAGGAAAGAGCATGAATTCTACTTTTTCCTGTTTTGTTCTGTTTCCTGTTGAGACAAGGGTCCTTGCTTTAGCTCTGACCATGGGTCAGGCTACTATCTGCTACTTTTGCATGCGCCTCTGTATTTTGTGTATCTGATTTGTTTTCCTATGTGCCTAGGATTTTACTTGGCTTGAGCCAGAGTTTCTCATCTGATAGTGGACTCATTTATTTGCGGCTTCGCTACAGACAGTTTCTGCTGTCTGTTGAAGACAGCTTTATACTCACAGAGCCAATATTTGTTCAATATTGGATGTCTTTTGTATTAATGTCAGTAGAATTTGGTGTTATTTGTAGCTTTCCTCCCTTTCTATGTTTGCCTCACCCACAGGACTGTTTTGGTTTGACTGTTGGTCGATTTGTCATTTCTTCTTGCTACAAACACAGCATTAAATCTAAGAGAACAGAGTCCTGCTGCATTTCAGTGCCACAAAGTGTTCACTAGAAAACATGCAACAGAAATGAGAAAGCTACAATATCGATTTTGGCAGACATTGAAGACTACTATAAAGTGGCTTTGACAATTCAATCAGTCAAGCTTCTATGTGAAGGTAAGCAGGACCGATTGGCATTGCCAATGCTTTTTTTTTCTCTTTGGCCTGGCCAGTGAAGTCCTCAGTGGAGATCAAACTGATGCACTTGGTGCTAGTGGTGATTGGGCCACAGTGCAACCATTACTTTTGATCCCTTTTTATCATGTTTGTATATCTCTAGGTGTATTTTGTTGTGATAAATGCTGAGAACATCAAATAAAATATATATTACTTTGAATCCTATTCTCAACATTGGCTTGTTGGTGAGGAGCAGCACAAATGGGAGGATTTGGATGACAGGTTTTTCAGTGCTGGAAGCAAAAATCTGTATTAGGTCTGAGTTTATGGAGCTCTTCTCATGAGCACTACAGGCATGGATTGCACAATCCTTCTTATTGCAGTTGTTTGCCGTTACCAGAGGTTAGCATGCCCAATAAGGAGGAGTTGAAACAGGGTCAGATAGGCAGGGGTGCCCCATATAAGGTTTTGAAATCATTTTTCGATAGAGTCTGGATCCGCTTCAATTATCTGCTTACACAGTCACATCCATTTTGCTAAATATCTTTGGGTGCATTGCTCCTTACAGGGTGTAATGGAAAAATGGAGAGTGTAGATACATTTGTGGTTCCAAAGTTGATGGTCAAAATGTTGAGTCTGGCACGGAGTTTGATGAATTGAGGGGATCTCTCCATGTTGAGTCCGTATAATCCCCTTTAGGAGGCAGGCCAGAAGTACCATCCGAACATCCGTCTCTGCTGGAAGCAGTTGTCCAGATGGTTATTATGTTACTGAAGAATTGTTGCCCTGTCTGTTCTTGAACACTTCTAAACCATAACAAGTTCTGGATTTTTCAGATTTTTTGGTTGCCTTGGCCCTGACGGTGAAAAACATCATCTATACCAGGGATTGCAACTGAGGGGTAGTCTAAAAAAGCCTACTGGCTAAATGTCTGTGCTAAAAAGATTTGACATGCAACTTTGATGTAGAAGGCTTTTGAGAATTTCAATGATGTCACGCCAACCAGGGTTCTGTTGGTGCAACTGGGGTGTTTTTGTGGAAGTGTGAAATAGGCAGACCTTAATATGTATTTGGTAACATACATTGGAGCTCATCAATTCCCACGGGTAACTTTATAAGTGAGGCACAGGTGATGTATGTGTGTGTGCCAGATATATCTTCTTTATCCTGCTCAAGAAGGCCAAGTATTATCTGCTTGGGTATTTCCTCAATGAAGCAAGAACTTTGATCAGGAGGATATATGAGGTGGTAACTATTTACTGTAATCACTATTACACAGAACCACATTCTTCCTCATTCCAGACATTCAGCAGCATTCACCTTTCCCACCGATGGTCTGTGGACACATCTCAACCAAGGCACGACTGACCGACTTTGAAAAGGTGCTTAGGGGCATATCAACAAGGGCTTTATCTCTGCTTTTTTGGCTTTAAAAGCCAAAAAAGCAGAGATAAAACTAGCACCCTATCAACAACAGGGTGCTAACACGCAAATTTGCATGTTAGCACCCTTTTACTCTACGCTTCCCCTTGCATCTCTAATGAGATGCAAAGGGGGCGTTCCAGAGTAAAATAATAGGAAAAATGTTGCTAAGCGACATTTCTCCTATTATCAAGAATGTCGCTAACCCTGTTAGAGACAAAAAAAGCAGCGCTAACCGCGGTTAACGCTGCTTTTTTACGTCTGCTAATTTTCAGAATTAGCCATGATGTCCTATGGAAGGAGGATATCATGGCTAAGTTTGCCTGTCCCTATCAACAAGGTAACGTGTGATTATCGCTGGGTTTCCAGCGATAATCTCACGTTAGCCTGTTAGCGTGTAGATTTTTATCGCTATTGAGATAAGTGTTGCTAATAGCACGCTATCTCAGCGATAAAAATTCACTCTAGCCGGCGATAATTATCCTTACGCTAAGAGCGCTGAGCGATAATTATCGCCGGTTGTTGTTGATATGCCCCTTAATTAGCAAATGGAACAACTTTAGAGAAGTCAGAGTGAAGAGAGAATATATTGTATTTCAATGCTTAGGTGACAACAGTGGTGTAGCCACGACCTGACTGAAGTAATTCATGAATTAAGTGAAATCATTTAATGTTAAGTAGTTCTTCTACAGAAAAGAAGATCTTAGGCTTAGCATCATATAATATGGGTGGAGTTTTTTAACACTAAGATTTGCTCCTGAAAGCAGCTGTGGATAACATGTTATGTGAGTAACATTGTAGTGCTGAGACTTCCACCTATAGGAATGAGACTACTTGGACTGTGGAACAAATAGTCTGTGGGTGTGTGGTGTTTCAAGAGTACAAACTGCTTATCTAAAGAAGAACGCTTATGCTGCGGGCGCATATCATGGGTGGAATGTTCTAATGGTAAGGCTTGCTAATCTAGAGTGAGGAATAGCGAAGCTTTGAAACAACAGTATGGTTGGAATATAATAATTTCCAGAGCTGGCTTCTAGAGGGAGTAGAATACTGGAGCTGTGAAACAAACATTATGGTTGGAGAGTCCTAATGATAATAATTGATTCTGTGGACAGGTGAATACTGATGCTGCAGAACGTGCAGTGAAATGAGAGGAATGTTCTAATGCAAAGAATTGTTTCTAAAGGAAAGTTTCTAATAAAGATGTGGAATAAACCTTAATGGTGGTAGGCATAAATTCAAAACTTGCTTATATAAAGTGTGTGACGCCAACGATGTGGAAGGGCAATTACGCAGAACATTCTGATGATAGAATCTGCTTCTGTAGGAAAAGGGAATATTGAGACCCTGGAACAAACTGTGCATGTGCCTAATGTGTTAATGTTCAGAATTGCATCTATAGGAAGGAGGGGTTGAGGCTGTGCAACAAATATTATAAGTAAAGTGTTTAAATGCTAATTAGTCTATGGAAAGAGTTAAACAAGAGAGGGTTGAATGAAAAGAATATGGTGAAATGTTCTAGGTCTAGGAACTATTTCTAAATGAAGCAGGACACTGGGGCTAGAGAGAAAGTATTGGGACTGGAGTGTGTAAAAAAAATGCTATTAACGCTTCTATATGTTGGATGTGGATGTTGTTTCAGCAGAGGAAATACTAGCTGAGTAATACTGTAACACTAGGCCCTTCATCTAGAGCAGTGAGATTATTAGGCGGTTTATCAAACTTCATGGGTGGAAGGTTCTAATAAGTACCTACATAGGTGGAAGCATAGTGAGGTTGTGGGACAAACGCTATGGGGGGAGCTTTGTCATGCTAAATATTATTTCTCAAGCATGGTAAATACTAGTAGAATAAAATAACCACTGAGAACTCTAATCTGAAGAATTGTTTCAATAGATAGGAACACCAAAGATGTAAACAAACAATATGGATGGAATGTTCTAAGGTTTAAAAACTGATTCCATAAAAGATCAACACTGGGTCTATGATAAATGTGCTGTGTGTAATATTCTAATTCGAATACCTGCTTCTATAGAAAGGGCATTATATGGCTGTGGATCCTACTTAATGGATTAAATGTTGTAATGCTTCAATAGGGAGGGGACATTTTTGCAGAATATTGTTTCTACAGGAAATCAAATACTGGGGGATTGGGACAAACATGGGGTATGTTCTAAAGCTAATTGCTCCTTCTACAGGAAGAGGAATACTGGGAGAGTGGAACAAACTCTATGGATGGGATGTACTATTTTTGAAAGATGGTTGTACAGGACGGAGAACATTGGGGCTGTGGAATAGAGGCAATGTGTGTAATGTTTCAATGCTAAGAATTCCATCCAGGAACTCTGGAATAATGTCTTATCTAGTGACAGTGTGTCTGACTGCCCGTAATTATGATTTGAGGGGCAAGCTGAGGTGTCTCTCAGTGGATGTTCCCGTGGCATGAATGACTTCCACGTGAAAAGCATGATTGGACTATAGATGTTTGGAATAATCAGATAGAAGCCACACAAATAATCACAGCTGTTCTTGTTTTCCTTGTTTATCAGAAGTGATGCTATGGAGCAGGAAGGTGTGGGGAAGAATACTGATCTTCAGAAATGCTAGAAGTGTGCTTTGTACACATTACATTTGATTCCACCACTATAGGCACTGCAAAGGCTCCAGTCTGGTAGAAGATTTGCTGACATGTATTGGAATCTTGTGCCGTGCTGCAGACACCACGATGTTGTGAAAGGTCTCACACATAATGGAATTTCTTCCAAACCTTCTGCTAATCAATCAATCAATCATTTGTAAAGTGCACTGCATACCCGCGAGGGTCTCAAGGCGCTGGGGGAAGGGGGGACGCTACTGATCGAACAGCCAAGTCTTGAGTATCCTCCTGAAGGTCAGCAGGTCTTCCGTCTGTCGTAGGCTCAGTGGGAGGGTGTTCCATGTCTTGGCGGCGAGGTGGGAGAAGGATCTCTCACCGGTGGTTGTTCTTCGGATGCGCGGGTCGGTGGCGAGTGAGAGGTCGGCGAAGCATAGCTGGTGGTTGGGGATGTAGAAGGAGAGCCGTCTGTTGAGATATCAGTGGTAGATATCATTACATGCACGCGTGTAAAATGCACTGCATTGTTAATGACTTTTCCAATGCTGTACTTTGCATTGAATTTTAAAAGCTTCAAAACCTGATAGTGCTGATTAGCACCAGAAAGGTATGCATGCACACACTTAGTCAAATGTGGCTTTTTACTCTTTTTTAAAAGGGCAGTTTAACATGTGATAGGTTACTTGTATACCAGGGCTGAATCTTTCTACGAATTAAACACTGAAACTGCCGTAATATACAGATATTTTTAGATGATAAAAGACAGGCCAAATTTGTGGTGTTTAAATAATATGATCATGATCACTTTGCAAGTGTCTAAAGAAATTTACCACCCCATTGAGTTTTAAGACATTTTGTTTCCGTCATTTTATGACGTAAATGACATATGTCTCATATACATGTCACACGTACGTCCAAACAGAATAGGGGCTGTTTGTATCTCTTATTCAGCAGACACATGTTTTGCTCTAACCTGTTAGCCAATGAGATTTTTCAAGGCTTAATATAATAATGGAGTACATTAATAAAAAAAATAAAAAAATAGTGATATAACAGCATAATCGAAATAGTAACCAAAGTTACGCCCTTGCATATTCTCTACATCTAACATTTATATGGCAGAGTAAAAACATTTGGTTGATGGAGTAAAGATTGAGGAAGGACCAACCTTTTGTAACCAATACAACCCTGTGATTATACTACTATCTTTCTACCTTTTCCTCCTCTGTCTTCTTACGGATCTCACTCCACACTTTCTTTGCCCTGAGGCATAGATCTGGCATTAGCAACACGCATGCATCTTAAGTCGACCTCCTCATCTAGGACTAGCAGATGTACTTCTGGTAAAGATTCTGAAGTTTGATACATGTAAATCCTAAGTATGTTTCATCAATGGTGACCTGACAAAATAGTTGTTTTACTATTTTATTTTTCTATACCATTAATTTTACATTTTATGTTTGTTACACACATTCAGATTGTTAACTGGTGCTTTGTGAAGCGCTTGGATGTCCATAGTACCTTTTACATGATACATAAGACCACAAAACAAACAAATAATTAAATAAGGTCGATATGGAGGGGACCAGGGTTGTCTTAACCCATGCATAATCCGGACTCTGACAGAGGGACCCAGTCTTTTAGGAGCCCTGGTTAAAGTCACCTCAAGATTGAGCAGTACTGCCATCTTTATTTTCAGATACTGTCACTGTGTGCGATGAAAGTTTTCACTTCTACTCCGTATACTTGGAAGATTTTGTTTTTTGAGGAAGCTGAGCATTGTTCACATCCACTTAAAAGTAGTTTGTTTCTGTGCAGGGACAAACCTTGTTCAAAGTGTGATTTTTCCAGCTATGTAATTGGCTTGGGCTTATGCTGCTCAGTTAGATTGGGATTTCTTTTCCGTCTGTTTTTTTAAAGTTGCTGCTATAAAGTGCTAAAGTGACATTGTAAGATTGTGCCTGCCTGTGATGTAAGTGCTTGTTTAGATTGTGATTTATTATTGTCTTGGTCGCAAATAATACAACTTTAAAATTCATGATGCAGATAGAATGGCTGGGATTTAAAAGACATCACCTGTACAACAGCCACATAACTGAATTTTTTAAAAGGTTACAAATGCTTTGGGAGCATATGGTGACCTTATTTAGGCTGTGGCTTAGTTTCTTTTTTATGCTGATGTATGTAATAAAATTGATTATTAAACAACGTAACCATCACACACGCCTGCTGTTAGACCAGGGATCCCTGGTTGGCCGAGGTAGATAACTTAGGCCAAATAGGGACCCGCGTTTCAACGTCAGGGACAGGAAGGTCACCTTCTGAGATAGCCCCGGTCATCCCCTTGGTAGCTTGGCACAAAAAGCCAGGCTTATCTTCAAGGCAAATGTGTAAAGTATTTGCAACCACGCTCACAGCAACCTAATGATGACACCACAAATAGACTCCACGCTAGTTTTATAAAAACGAGTCTAAACTTTATATAAAAAGATATACGATAAGACCACACGATATAAATCCAACATGTGAGTATTTGTAATATTCTTCCTGGCCGGTTGTTAGGCCAGCCAGCCCTTGTAAGTTCTGGGAATATTAATTAGCACTTCTAAACATTCTACTGTAATCCTAACACCATGTTATGCAGATCGTAATGCTAGAATCAGGCACTTATGCAATGTAAAAATAATGCAATGCGCACGCAACAATCAGGCACTTTGCGATGTAAAAATAATGCAATGCGTAGCATGACAATCAATCAATCAATCAATCAGAACATTTGTAGAGCGCACTACTCACCCGCGAGGGTCTCAAGGCGCTGGGGGGGGGGGAGGGTTGCTGCTACTGCTCGAATAGCCAGGTCTTGAGTAGCCTCCTGAAGGTTAGAAGGTCCTGGGTCTTCCGTAGGAGGATGGGGAGGGTGTTCCAGGACTTGGCGGCGAGGTGGGAGAACGATCTGCCACCGGTGGTCGCTCTTCGGATGTGGGGGACGGTGGTGAGGGTGAGGTCGGCGGAGCGGAGCTGGCGGTTCGGGGTGTAGAAGGTGAGTCGTATGTTGTGGTGTGCCGGTCCGGTGTTGTAGAGTGCCTTGTGTGCGTGGGTGAGGAGCTTGAAGGTGATCCTCTTGTTGACGGGAAGCCAGTGCAGATCTCTCAGGTGGGGTGTGATGTGGCTGTGGCGAGGGATGTCGAGGATCAGGTATGCAGAGGCGTTCTGTATGCGGTACTTTGCAATGTAAAAATATTGCAATGCGTAATACAACCACCAGGTACGTCGTTGCACAGATGTAAGGCAATGCGTAATACACTAATCAGGTAGTTCGTTATGCAGTAATAATGCAATGCGTAATACGCTAATCAGGTAGTTTGTTATGCAGAAACAATGCCATGCATCATACACTAATGAGGTAGTTTGTTATGCAGGAAAGATGCAATGCAAAATACACTAATCAGGTACTTCATTATGCAGAAATGATGCAATGTGTAATACGACAATCAGATACTCTGTTATGCAGAAATCGACTAATCCGTAAAACACTCCGGCACCGATCACGGTGCCCTAGGCGATCTTTCCGCCACTCGTACTGACTTGCAGATAGCCTCTGACAATAGCTGCCCCCAACACGGGTATGGTATAACACAAAAAGTGCAGCTCTGTGCTCCGGCCCCGGTACTGCCACTCCCTTGGCAATAAGGGCAGCGATACGAGCCGAAGCAGAGACTCGTGCTGCTGAAGTGAGAGAGAGGCCGAGAGCATCTCCCTCCGAGCCCACGATCACAGGGCACACCTTATGAGGGTCTCAGGCTGCAACAAGCATGCGCACACAGCACCGCTGAGACTGTCCTGGAAACGTTTGTGTTCCTGAGTTTCCGCAACAGGGAGCCAGCTCACCTCGGGCCCTTGGGGATAAGTTACTTCAGGACACAGCACAGAGCAAAGTCCTTTCAAGCAGGGGGACACAGCACACAGCAAAGTCCCTTTAGCCTTTCCTTGGTTAAAACAGCAAACTGCAGGCCATCCCCAGAACACACAGCAAGGGTCAGTCCTATCCTTCAGTCTCTTCAGTTGTTTCTTCCTTGGCAAAGGTCGTCTTGACCACGAAGTAGCTCCAGTCTTGTTCACACTTGATCAAGCCATTCTCCAAAGTTTAGGGGCTTCAGCTCTCATAGTTATACCCCTCAATGGCTTTGAAGTCTTTGTGTTCAGGGGGCACTCGCCGCTGTTCGAACCAGTTCTGGGTGCCTCCCTGCCAGTGACACCTTCCTTTGATTAGTGGGGGTCTGGATTCTCAGTCACTCAGCAGGAAATGGGACAATTGTTTTATAGCAGCAACCCATGCCTCTTCACCTCTAGGGGCTTCTCTTCCCTCTACACTCCAGATGAAGGTCAGCCTATTGCTGTCTCACCTCCTTCCCTGGGTCAAGACATTCCCCAGATCTTATCGCTTTCAAATCCAGACAGTCAATCCACAGCCAGGCAGAGACACACAGAAATGTTAGAGCACAAAAACTCAGCCACTTCTAAAAGAGTGGCTTCTGAACACACAATACAAAAACCACCTTCATAAAAAGATGTGTTATTATATTGTGAGTTCAGGCATACTAAACTTCACCTTTCCATCTTAAGCTTTTAGGAAGATAGGCTGAAAAACATATTACACAGCCCCCCCATTCTGTCCTATGGGCAAGACGGCCTTTCAACAGTGAAAAACGAAATGGAGATTATTTCACTGTCAGGACATGGCACACACCTTAGTACATGTCCTACCTTTCACATGCACTGCACCCTGTCCAGGGGGTACCCTAGACCTACCATAGGGGTGTCTGATGTGCATAGAAAGGGAAGGGTATGGTCTGGCAAGTGAGTGCACTTGTCAGAACAACATGGCAGTTTAACAAACTGCGTGCAGGCACAGCAATGGTAGGCCTGAGTTCCCTTTTTAAGGCTACTTGTGTGGGTGGCACAACTAGCGCTGCAGGTCCACTAGTAACATTTGCATTCCTAGCCCTGGCACACATTGTGCACTTTACTAGGGACTTTACTAGTAAGGCAAACATACCAATCATGGACAACCAATTACCATTACACTTTATAGAGGGAGCACTAGCACTAGCACTTTGACACTATTTAGCAGTGGCAAAGTGTCCAAAGCATCTACGTTGGCAACATCATGTCAGAAAAAAGGTCTAGAGGGAAAGCAAAAAGTTTAGGGAATTAGCCAAAAAAGGCCAGTCCTACACCTGCTATGGCCAGACCTTTTAGCTTTGCTGTTGATTGTTTTTGTATGGACTGATCAATGATGCTCCTCTATGTGATTATGCTTACACTTTATCATTTGTAATGAAAGCATAAAAATAATTCATACCACTTATAGAGGGTGCTTCAAAGGTATTGGGCACTGATTTGCTTTTGCTTTCTTTTGCATGTTTTTCTAATGCTTAGAACTAAATATTTCTCTTCAGTCACTGGTGAGCTGAGGTATTCAATAGCGCATCATGTATGCACAAAAAATAAATAGCCATTTAAGGGGACCTGTTAAAGGAGAAAATGGAAAACCAAATGATTGGTCCACCAGACATAAGCCATGAAAAGCCCTAATTTTTAGTCACATATGGTTACATGTTCAAAGCATAATGCCACCACTCACTGTGCAATAGATGCAATGACAGACGTGGGGCTGACACATTGGCCCATGCTGTGTGCTGTCATGGGTGAAAGTAGAATGTAAATGACACACAAATTGGCTAAAGTCCCGCGATGTAGGTCTTTTAAAAAAACAGTTGATCCTCTCTTCTGCACTTAATGACGTCTGTTGGCTGGCAGCTACATATCAGTTTGGGACTATTGGAAAAACAACAGACTCCTCACCTTGTCAAACTTGTTGATCGCCTGCCTGTCTTCAGCAGTTCAGAAATGTATTTTTACAGTCGTTTGTTTTCTACCCACTTTATTACCCCTAGCTTCCCAGCATGCACTATACTTTTGCTATGCTGCTAATTCCCTGATGACCCCAGTACCCTGCTTTGCAACATGTATTCTTTCACACATTTTCGGACATTTTATGTCCCTAATAAAGGCACTAATTCTTGTTAAATCCTTCTAAATCTCTGGGCATATCCTTTGCATACCTCTTTGACTTAGATGCCCCGTTATCACACTCTAGATCACATTTCTTTGTAGTAGACATCCAATTCAGGGCAAACAGTGCCGGTTGCCATCCGGCAGTGACTCTTGTTGCCCATTAATCCTCGCGTACCTTCTTTTGCTCTGACTGCAGGGATCTTGCTGGATTTCTCTATTTTTTGGCTATCTGTTGCCCAGTGAAGGCGGCACCTCATTATTACCAAATCTGAAGATGCCTTGATCTTCAGGAAGTTTTACTAACAATTGTGACTCCATCTCATAACCCTACCTAGTAAATTAATATGAGGAAGTTCTTCCTGTGTTACTTCTCTTTATTCTCTCCACGTGGGCTGAATCTTTCATCAAGTACAGGGTTCTTTACATCCAATAATTTGAGGAGGTTATTCCACATGCTATTCCACCGAGACCTAGGAATGTTTCCTGATGCAGCAGAGATGGCTGTAGACCTGGAAAAGGCCTTTGACTCCCTGCGCTGGGACTTCCTACTAGCAGTGATGGGGAGGATGGGGTTGGGAGACGACTGGCTGAAATGGGTCTGACTTTTATATGCGAGCCCCAGGGCTAGAGTGCATACGGGTGGCACAGTGTCTGCCCAATACTCTATCCATAGAGGAACAAGGCAGGGGTGCCCTCTGTCGCCTCTGCTCTTTGCCCTGGCAATGGAGCCATTGGTGGAGAGATTTAGACAGGAAAGCAGGAGCATTGGAATAGTGCTTGATGGGACTGAGCACATAGTCTCGCTATACGCAGACTATATCTTGATTTATATGTGAAATGGATCTCAGGGGTCCCAGCAGTGCTGTGCATACTGGAGGAGTTTGCAGAACTGTTGAGACTGTGCGTCAATACCAAGAAGACGTGCATATTCCCTCTGAGACCAGTCCACTGAACCTCCCGATGGACCTAGAGTGGACCCGGGGCTCTTTCAAGTACCTGGGAATACAGGTATACCATCGGCAGATAGACCTGCTGGAAGGGAACCTGGGAGGTGCCTTGAGAACCCTGCGGTCGAAGGTGACCTTATGCCGCTTCCTTAAACTACCAGTTATGTCCAGAATAGCGCTATCTAAGATGGTGGTGCTACCAAGACTTTTATATTTCTTTGTCAACCTTCCAATGGTGATCCCGAAGATCTTGTTTAAGACCATGGACCCACTGCTGAGGGACCTTGTGTGGGACGGTGGATGCAACAGGGTGTCTCTGCAGACCCTAAGAATGCCTTTAACGGGGGGGCTGGGTGCACCCGACTTTGAAGCATATTACTTGGCGGCGCAGCTCCAGTGGCTGGCCAGATAGCTAGATGGAATGGGATGGAGACATTGACGATGCCGGCCCATACCCCCAGAGGAG
Organism: Triturus cristatus; assembly: GCF_964204655.1. Classification (NCBI taxonomy): domain Eukaryota; kingdom Metazoa; phylum Chordata; class Amphibia; order Caudata; family Salamandridae; genus Triturus; species Triturus cristatus. The sequence goes on from NC_140594.1 coordinate 354,768,734, forward strand.
CACTACTCACCAGGATGCACAGTCCCAGCCAGAAGATCAAAAACATGGGAGTACTACTCAATGTAGCAGTGACATGTTGGGGCAGATTTACGAAGCAGACTTCTGACTCACTGCTGTATGCACCGAACTTGCCAATCACTGGAATACTGCAGATGGGGCTGGGTGCGCCACTTACACAGTGTCAGTTACAGGGCTGGGTCGAGGCAGGAGTTCTGTCCGTCGGAGATTGTTATCAGGACGGTGAATTGCTTCCACTTGACAAGTTTTTAGAGTATCACGACCTACCCCGGGACAGTTTTTAAATTATCACAAGATACGAGGGGGACTGCCTGCGCAACGGGGTGCCCACGCAGCCCTCCAAGCAATGGAGACGCTAGGCTCCGCAGGACATCTGGTGAAATGGCTATACCAGGCAATAACTGAGATGTCACAGATACCTTTGCCTCGAATACAGGAGAGGTGGGAGGGCACACTGGGTAGATGACTATCTTTGAAGAAATGGAAGAAGGCCCTGGGGAGCCCTAAAAAGGTGTGGAGGAATGCAGCCTTCAAACTTATACAGTTTAACATACTGCACAGGACTTACCTCACACCACACAAATTGAACGTAGTCTACAGGAGAGATGATCAGAATTGTGCCAGATGTTCAACAACAGATGCCAATTTTGAGCATTTGGTGTGGTCCTGTTTGGAACTCCGACAGAACTGGACTGCAATTGTGGAGACAGTGAATGGGGACTTGGCTCGCACTATGACGTGTTGCCCGCAAGTGTGTCTACTGGGACTCTTCACGAGGCCCAAATCCAAATGGTTAGGACATAGATTTGCGGTCCTTGTCTTCCTGCTGGCTAAACGGAGAATAGCCCTTAGATGGAGGGCAACAAAGAGCCCCCTAATAGCTGATTGGGAAAACAATGTTTCCTGATGGGCCAGAGCAGAGGAGAAGGCATTGATCTGTGAAGGCTAGGTCACAAAAAGGCGTAAACCTTTGGCAGAACTAGGACTGAAATATTGGGGGCATGTGATGCACATAACTCGAAGGAACTGGAGTAGCAGGCAGACAATTCTGAGCCCGAGGGAGCGCGACAAGCGAACACTACTCCAGAGCAGGCTTAGCTGCCATCTAGTAGCCATGGGACAGGGATGTCTCATTGAGAGGACAGATACTGGTACGCACTAGTGCTGGGTTGCCCCGAGTGACCCCGTCACCTCCCTGGGCTCCTTCCTTCCCTACCTCCCGAAGTCCCTCAGCCCACTGGGTGGGCCCACTCCCACAAACAGGAAAAAGGTGACATATTTTGAAGGCAGAGGACCCCTGATAGACTTAGTTGCATTTAAGTTTTGGTTTGGTTTCCCCTTTCTCTTTTTTGTTTTGCCAATTCCTTGTTTTTTGTATTATTACATATATGCGGACACATAAGGGGCATAACCATGCGAGAATGACAATGTGGGCAACGGACACAACTGCTCCCCACAAGAAACCTTGACACAGCAGGAACATGACATTAAAGGTTGAAAGGAAGAGGGGCTGCGACTGGCCAAGGAAATGTTCTTTAATGTAGATTGAAGCCTGGAGATTGATCATTGCATACTTACTGCCGATGACTATTGTAAGTGATGTTGAAGGTTTCCGACTTGTAGAGAAAGTACCTGCTGTCCCTGTGAAAATAAACAAATTGTACCGAAATAAATCTCCTAAATGCCAATAAAAATGATATTTGAAAAAAAGTACAAGGTTCTTTCTGCACCACAAGGGCCTTCTACCATCCACTCATCTGCCTAATCTTTGCCTCACCTCCTCCTTCATTCCCACATCTCCCAGGGCTGCTGGCTATTGGCAATTGGTCCTGCCTGGTACAACTTTGGTACCATCTAGCTTGTCCTGTGTCACCTTTACTGCTCCATGTGTATCTCTTTTTAATCTTCGAGGGAGAGTGCAACCAACATTCTTCCTCGCCTTACTAGTAATCTATATACATATCAAGGTGCTGGGCTCCTCTTCTCACTAATTTCTCCTTCTTACACTGGGCTACTGTGAGGAACTCAGCTACAGAGAACAGCCACTTGGGAAGTGCCAAAGTGGACCTCATACCAAAGGCCCATAGAGAGATGTCTAGCGTTGAGCCTGGGTGGCTCACCACCTTTGAAGGTATTTCATGGGGCACTTCTAAGAGCTGATCACTTTCATTGTTGTCGTAAAATGGAAGCCATCCAGAATTGTGTCCCAAAACCTAATTTTGAGACAGTCACTTGTAACTAAGCATTTTCTTCTCCCATGAGGTTAGATATTTTTGCGATTTAGTAATCTGAAGTATAGCTATTTTATCATAGCCCGAGCCTGTCAGATATGTCTAACCTGCGGGATAGCTTTGCTGTAAAGTACCTGGGACTATAGGATATGGCTAACCTGGAGAAACATTTTCCACTTGGAAACCCAAGCTTGTGAGATCTTTGTAATCTGATGGAAAGACCTTCTTGCTGAAATGGTAACAAAGAAACTCTGTAACCTGGGTTTCCATATAAGGCTTGAGGGTGTTGGAGCAGTGCAACCTGTGGGATTGCTCTGCTCTCAAGGGCCCTCATCCTGTAAAATCTGTGTAATCTAAGGCATTGGTTAACTCAGATGCCTGAGTATGTAAGATCCCAGTTATCGGATGCTAAATTCTGCTGTTACGTAATATCTCGGTAAAGAGGGATAGCCCTGTAGTCAGACACATATACCTCTAAAACCTGCATACCTTGATGCATAGGTTTACTGCCAGGTGCCTGAGAGATGTTTGTAACCTAAGAGACAGCGTTGCTGTCCAAAGCCAGAGAGACTGTGTAACCTAATGGGTATTTGAGTGATAGCTCAATTGCCTAAAGTTAGTGCCTGTCACATTTGTTTTGACGACAAATGAGTCTATCTGGAAAAGGTTTTAATCTGCCATATGTCGATAAAATGCACACAGCTAATACAAAACATTCAGAAAAAACGAAAGCATACCCCACACTTTGTAGAATGTGATTAAATGAGCCAGAACTTCCAAATATATGCCATTATTACAAAATATGTGAATAACAAATGCTCCTCCACACACCAGAATGAGCAAAGAGAAACCGCCCATGGAGATGTGCAGTTTTGACAAGTATACCGATTGACATGGGGGTGCACCAGTAGGGTGAGAGTTGGCTTTTAAGTATCCACAGAGCTCATCGCCTGTCACCTTCTTCTTAGGTCTGTCTGGCTCAAGACAGCTTTATTGCATGCAAGACCTCATGAGATCAATTCCTAATGAGAGTGCAAGGAGAAGCACAGAGTGGTCTTTAGGTCAGCCTGTTCCTTGGCGTTCATGTCTTTTTCGTGGCTGCTTTGCTTGGGTGTGCTGCCTATCAAGTTCGTGGCATTTTGTGGATGGTAACATCAGCCCATTTGTGTTCCATTACAGTTTGATAAGTGGGCATCAAGTAATTTAATCAGTTGTTGCAGTCAGCAGAACTAGCTCTCAGATTATAGAGATGCTACGTGCCTAGTAAACAGCAGAGCTACTCACCTCTGTGGTTGCATAGATGTTACATTCATGTCCCTCAGACATTACACCCATCCTGGACGTTACACAGATGCTATAGGTGTCCTTCTCAAAGAGCAGCAAATACATCCCACAGTTCACAAAGATGCTGTGTATGTGCGTACAAAAAAGTGCGACGATGTACAGTGATACAGGCAAAACAGTTTTATTGATTCTGACTTCCCATACACTAATCTAATCAATGTTAGCCCGTTTGCTGTAATTTGACACCACCTTGTGTGGGCATCACCTCCCCTCAAGGAGATGATGGACCCGGGTGTGCACCTCAAACTGCAGATCTGTCACTCAGCTTAAACAACTATTATAGTTGGTCACTTCGGGCAGCAGCTCTTTCACCCATGGTATGCATATTTTTGGCTCTATGCTGCAAAGACATCTTCACTTATAAAACATATTAACAAATTAAACAAAACAGACGGGTAATAAAGTACAGATTATTTGATCAGATTCATTTGGAATAGAAATTGGGTCTATCAGCCTGACACAGTAGGACTAAACACACAATAATCAAAGGACCTTTGCAGAGCAGAGCACGCGCAGGATAATGCCAGAACTAATGACAGAGCCGAAGGGTAAATAGCTAATAGACCGTAGGCCGGTTCAATGACCGCAGAGAGGAACCGTTCTGTCAACACGACAATAGAATATTCAATCCATGCACCGAAGCAAAATGCTTGGTGACTGATATTAATCCCAGCATTACTTCTCTCGCTGCGAACAGCATCTGGCTCCTTGCCAGGGCGCGCGCTCGTGTCTGTGTGTGAGTGTGTGTGTTTGTGTGTGTGCGTAAGTGTGCAAGAGGGAGTGTGATAGACAGAGGAGTTCTGGAGTATAGAAAAGCGGATGAGAGGTTTCTTTCATGCGAGACAGACAGTGAAATGGCTTTTGCCTGTGTGCGGAGTGAGAGGCAGAGAAAGAGGGTGACCAAGAGTGATAGTGCAGGGGGTGTGGAAGGCCAGTGGTAAAAGATCGAGGAAACGGGAGAGGAAAAAAACTTGTAGAGCAGGGTGGGGGAAGGACTTTGTAAGACAGGTGCAGATAGAGACAAAGATAAGCAGTCAGTTTGACGTAGACAGCGATAGATTATTATAGAGATAGGAGTATTGGGAAAGGGTACCTCATTAAATCAATCATCTTCAAGACGAGCTCGGGGGTGATGGCATGCCTTCCCAGCCCTTCATCTTGTCTTCTGTGCTTAGTGACAGTGTTTGATCAAGGATTACAAGGAAGTCTGTGTTGTGAAAGGCGCCTGCATCCATGTTTAAAGAGCCATGATGTATGACAAGGGCAAGTTGGTAATATCAATGCTACCTGAAAAAATAAATGAGATATTGTCATACGACTAACTCTGCACCTATTCAGCCAATACCTATCCATCCATCAATCCATCCATCCATCCATCCATCCATCCATCCATCCATCCATCCATCCATCCATCCATCCATCCATCCATCCATCATCCACCAGTACCTTTCCACCTACTAGATCCAGCCATCCTGTATTCACCAATACACTGTACTCATAAATAGCCATCACCAAAGCCACATCCAAACCATCTACTCGCTTATATACATCTATACACCTTCCATCGATCCAGTTCTTCAACACATTCTTTATCTATACATTCATTCACCCACTTATATGAATGTCTATATTTATCCCATAACCAGCTAACATCTCTCCATCCATCTTATACATCCACTGATTAATATCCATCCATCCATCCATCCACTTATCCATCTGCCCATCCATCTAATCTAGTATCGACCAACACCTATCTATACATTCAGCCGTCACATAACAATCCATCCAATAGCTGGCCTTCCAGGTGTGAGCATGATCTCCCCTCCACTTATGAACCTCTCTTATCAACCCCTGGTGGCTGACATTACTATCAGCTACATTGGAGCCCACTTTATGCTCTGTCTTCTATTGCTAGAAACTCTGCTTTCCATAACCATTAGCACGCCTCACTATGGCCAAGGGCTCCCCCTTTCACAGTTTCAGACCACCTGCCCACTCCACTGATATCCCTCCTCTATCATGATCTATAGCTCCCCCATTTGCTATCATAATTTCTCCTCTCCATCTTCTCTCCCTTCCAGCAAAAGCGTCTTTTGAATGGGGCCTGGTCAATGTGTCAAATACTCATAAAGGAATTAAATTCACAGATGGGCCAGTCACACTTCAGTTCTCTGGAGGCGGAGGTACAGAACAATAACTAGGAAAAGAAAATGTTCCTCTATCCATCTAGCAATTGTGTGTCTTTTGCTTTCTCGCCCTAAGTGCGCTGGGTATGCCCAGACGTGGGTCACGGGCTCACTGTGCCACTGTATTCAAGCTATCCTGGCTGATGACGGGTGAAACCCTGAAACCGGTCCTAGGATGCTTGTTTCTGGTCCAGGGAGGTCCGGGCTTAGCAGTTCGGATTGAACTATTCCCATGAGGCCCAGGGTCAAGACTGATTTGCATATGGCCAGGTCTAAACTGAGGTAGCATGGTGATTTAACCCAGATCTCTTAAATGGGGTTGAATGTTTTGATTTGTTCTGCATTCCGTCCGTCAATTGTGTGTCTTTTTCTTTTTCACTCTAAGTGCGTTGGGTATGCCCAGACGTGGGTCCCGGGCTCACCGTGCCACTGGTTTCAAGCTATCCTGGCTGATGAGGGGTGAAACCCCGAAACCAGTCCTTGGATGCTTGTTTCCAGTCCAGGGAAGACCAGGCTTGGCAGTTCGGGCTGGACTATTCCCATGAGGCACAGGGTCAAGACTGATTTGCATATGTCAAGGTCTAAACTGGGGTGGCATAGTGAGCAAAAGAATTATGTAGTTAACCCGAATCTCTTGACAGGGGGTGAATGTTTTGATTTGTTCTGAATTCCGACCATCAATTGTGTGTCTTTTGCTTTCTCGCCCTAAGGGCATTGGGTATGCCCAGACGTGGGTATCGGGCTCACTGTGCCCCTGGATTCAAGCTATCCTGGCTGATGAGGGGTGAAACCCCGAAACCGGACCTAGGATGCTTTGTTTCTGGTCCAGGGAGGACCTGGTTTGGCAGTTCAGCCTGGACTGTCCCCATAAGGCACAGGGTCAAGACTAATTTGCATATGGCCAGATCTAAACTGGGGTGGCATGGTGAGCAAAAGAATGATGGATTTTAATCTCTTGACTGAGGGTGAATGTTTTGATTTGTTCTGTATTCCGTCCATTAATTGTGTCTCTTTTACCTCCTCTATTACAAGAGTTGTGTATGTGTTACATGAGTTTGTATGTGCACATTGGCATGTGTGTGCGCGTGTGTGTGGTACTAGCAGTTTACCACGTAGACTCACTCCACACAGGCACACAGTTGTAAACTTTTCTGAAGGGGGTTTAGCACTTGTTTGGATACTGGGAGAGAGAGGGTGATGTCAAACCATTTGTTTCATATTTTGCATGCTTAGCTGGACAACCCTGTGCCTCGTGCACAGGGTTCGCTTGTTGGGCACACCAGTCTACCCCCTTCTTCACAGTGATAGCATAGGGGGCCTGGAAGACTTCCATTGAGGTGCAATGTTCTGTTTGGCCACCAACAAGGCTATCCCCAGTAGTGCAGGGTCTACCCAGCTCCCCTACACCCCCTTCAACAACCCCAGAAATATCACTATTAGGAGAGCTCAAGCTCTAGACTCAGGACCATGGAGAGCTCAGTGACCACTCTTCTGCAGTACCACTGTATGTAAACACACAACCATGTCATATGGAAAAAATCAGCGAGTGCATGGGAGCAGCGAAAACATGAGGGACAGGAAGTAATTTTGCTTGGTACAGCCTATCAGGGAAAAGGTACTCACAGTGTAGCTAGTAGGTCTGTACCAAGCGCAGCCATGATGATATGGCCAGCACCCTAGAGGCCATCAAGGCGTCTCTCCAATCTACATCCGCTAACGGGCCAAGCCAACCCTCCCAGCATGTTTTAGTGTCGTTAAAGTGTCTGGGGTGTTAATGATGAGTGTACGATGTATTTTGGATACTCCCCGTTTAGTCAGTGCTCCCATCATAATCTTTGCTTCAGTGGACAAAATTCTGGGATCGATGTTCCTGGGGGAACATGCACCCATATCACATATCTTAATTGTAGGTATTTGCAGAATTGTGTTCCAGACAGGAAGTAAGTTTGTTGAAGTTCTTGAAAGGAGGACATGTTGGAACCTCTGCATATATTCCCCAGAAGTGTAATACTAAAGGCGTCCCAGCAGGTAAACCCTTCTAGGGATGCTGTCTCCCTCAGCCACGTGCCGTGCCATAAGGGAGTTTGTTGCGCAAGTTTGAACCACTATCCTGTGTGCCGGTGGGCTGCTCTCCACCCTCAAAACACCTGCCGGGTTACCTCATGGAGTGTACAAGGGACTGTGTCTCTGTATAACATTGTGAGGATTTGGGAGAAGTCCAGCCTGTTCAGTTCTAGTTTGCAGGCTGGATCAGACCAACCGCTACTCATTAACAACGAGTAAGTACGATGCCGTGTAATATAAGTATAAGTTGGATGCACCCAATCCACCATCATTAGGGGCATGCTGGCAGCTCCAGAACGCCAGTCATGGCGTTGAGTTGTGCCATAGAAATGCGATCAACACCAAATCCATCTCACAAAACCAGTGGCTAGGAATCAGGCAGGGGAAGTTTGGTAGGAGAAAAGGAAGCGTGTCAGTATCATCATTATGTACATAGTTAACCTCTCCATTACATTCAATGGGAGCATTTGCCATCTCTTAAGGACTTCCTTAATATTGCAAACAGGCTGGGTAATATTGAGGCATTTAGGGCCGCCCTTTTGCCAAGTACCGAAAGCTGAGGCAGCGGATAGGGATGCTCGCCTGGCAGTTTACACAGGGTGGAGAGGGCGCCAGTGGGACTAACAATGATTTGGCCTGATTGACATTTAGTCCTGACCCCTCTGCAGAGAGCTGTAAGATCGAAAGATGTTGGGGGCCACTGACGATAGGGTCTGGTAGATATAAAAGAACATCGACTGCTTGTAGGGCAATACTGTCCTCATGTCCTTGGGCCCATTCCCACCTTTGAACCTGTGCATCACATTGTATGGTTCTCGCTAAATGTTCAATTGCCAGTGTGAAAAGGAGGGGGGATAGGGGAGATCCCTGATGGTTTCCTTGCCGTATGGGGAATTAATCAGATAACATACCATTGACCTGGACTCTGGCTATTGGATTAGAGTAAAGAACCCAAACCAGGTTTCGGAACTGGGGACCAAAGCCGGCTCTCTCAAGTACCTTGGTCAAATACCCCCAGCCTATGGTATCAAACGCTTTTTTGAAATCTACTAAAATCAGTTCTAAGGGATGCGGTAAGAGGTGGCGGTGTGTGAGTGCCATGTGGAGATGCCGTAAACAATGCCTCATGCTCCTCACGGTCATAAAGCCACACTGAACAGGGTAACTTGCCTGAGGCTCGCAGCTAAGATTTTCACGTCCCCATTGATAAGGGAAATGTGACGGTAGTGTGCGCAAGAAACCGAAGGAGGTAGTGATTTGGGTATAATTACGATCAAAGTCCAATCCAGCTCCTTGGGAAAGGACCCAAACTCCATTGTCTCTTTATATAGGTCTAGGAGGTGGAGGGCAATGATGTCTCCATATTTGGCATGAAAGTCTAGAGTACCCATTGGGGCCAGGTGTTTTGCCCACTGCCTTTGACGAAATGTTCTCACCTGTCTCCTCTAAGGTAATAGGATCATCTAGTACACGGCTTTCAGCATCTGAAAGACTGGGCAGCGGCACCTCATCCAAGAGAGGTGCCCCTATTTCGCCTGCTGGGCAAGGAGAAGCCACATAAAGTGAGAATTAGTAATCCACAAATGCTTGAGAAGTCAGGGGAGGCATGGTGAGTGCGGCCTGCATCTTTAATGATTTCCAGGATAACCCCACTTGCCTAGGGCCGGGATGCCAGCCAGTATAATAATTTCCTATTTTTGTCCCCCCATCTGTAGACCTGTGATGTGGAAGACCACCAAATTTGCTTTGCTGCTTCTAATGATAGGAGTCTAATCTCCTCCTGAACCAACGCCAGTTGCCTATTGGTGCAGTTGATGGAACATTGGCAAACTACCTTTCTAGTTGAAGCGCTTCGGTCTCCAATTGTGTGATACACAGGTATCACTTTTACTCTGTTTGTCTGAGGACGTTCCTGGCATGACCTTGAATGGTAGCCTTTCATGCCACCCAGAGGATACCTGCGGATCACACTGATCCAGTATTAACCTGAAAATAGTGTCTGATGTCCTTTTACACTGCTTGATCATATGTCTTGTCCTGGAGATACCCGGCATTAGGCCACCATATTTGTCGGGGATGTACATCAGGGTCACCGATTTAAAGCAGTGTTGGAGCGTGGTCGGAAATTCCACAGTGAAGTATCTGAATGTGAGAAACTAGAAGAGCATCTTGAGCTGGCATGCAAATCATGTCATTGCACCCATGTGTATGGTGTGAGGCTAAAGTATGTGTCATAATTACTGAATTTTGATTTCTGGACACCTGTCTTTAAAAATTGGGCCAAACGTTTCTACTTTCTTACGCCATCACCTCTACTTACGAGGTTGGATGAGCATGTGTACCTGTGGCTACTAGCCAGGGACAGATGTGGTACAGAACCTGACTCTTGCAGTTGAGTGACACACTACCAAGTAAAACCATATAAACTGTTAACGTCACCACACTAGCTCTGTTGCAGGACACTTGATACTGGTGTAAAGCTGTTAATATTTTTTCACGCTGATATGTCTAGTTATGGGACAACTATGCTGCATCCCACTACATTGATTTAACTACATGGCATGTTGTTTATGTTTTACCACAGGTCCTACCGGTGAATCTTCTGAACTGCCGGATCACGGGTCGAGTATCATTCATATACACACCACCGCTTTTATTACTTTATTATTTTCACTCACACGTGGCAGTAGCTGTATCAAGAGATTCTGATGAAAGCCATGACACTTGTGTAGGTCCAAAGGCTGAAACATGTTGATCACTTTCTAGAGCAACTGCCTCCAATGTCAGCAGTAACACTATCCGCTATTTGTTTTTAATCCTAGCACCCGGTAGCAACAATGAACTGTGGCTGGCTAACCTCGTAGCTAGTTTTAACCACTGTTCAGTTAGCACTGCACTTCTCCTATCACACGCTTCGCTCACATTGGGTTTTATGAATACCCCTCTTACCTGAAAACATCCCTGAGCTCCTCCCTTGCAGTGAGGGGGTTGTAGCCCGCATCACAACCAGGTTCGCGATGCGAGGAGGATTCCCGATGATGAAGTATGACAACCAAACTGGGGCTCCACAACAAAACAAAAAGGAAAAACCTTTTTGATCAGGCATGGTATGGTGGACCCCTCCAGGTAATAGGATCAATACATCATGACACTCACAGCTATGTGAGCGTAATTTGTAACGTTCAGCAACAGTTTACAGATAGATCTGTAAGTCGGCACCTCAGAACCAGACATTGAGTTTGGCTCAAGCGTTCTTCCGGCTGGGGCCGTTGTTTCTGGGTCTTCCCGTCGTTGACAGAGTACTGCCTTCTGCTTGAGTGCTGGGTTGCAGGAGACTCTGGGGAGAGTGACCTGGTCCCAGCAGTACACCTTCGTGGGCGAGAGCAGGTCTTTTTCTGATGTCAGAATCTTGCTGCTCATTGGCCGATGAATGGCAGGAGATGAGGGCGATGATCAATGTGGGTGGCTCAGCTGTTCTTCATCCACAAGCCAGTCCCAGGCAGTTTCAGGAGTTTTGAAAAAATGGGATCTACCTTCATGGATAACTTTAAGTCAGGCAGGGAATAGAAGCAGGTAGGAGATCTAGAGATCTCTGAGCTTCTGCTTGCCGGGTTCCTATGATCTGCGTTTTTCCTGGTCTTCTCGGGTGTAGTCTGGGAAGATCAATATTTTAGAGTTGTGATAGTGGAGGTCCTTGTGGGCCCTTGCTTCCCTCAGGATACAATCATTGCCTTTAAGTTGAGGAATCTCGCTATCAAGGGTCGTCGTTGTGCACCTGGAAGAGGTTTTAGGGGGCAAGCAACCTGTGTGTCTGATCCACGACAAACCAGGGAGAGAGTTTCTTTTGGCATCTAGGATTGAAGCCAGTCCTCCAGGATTATAGCTGGTTCGGAGCTCTCAACGTCTCCGGGGAACCCCACAAAATGAAAATTGTTGCTTCTAGACCGGATGCCCTCATCTTCTGTGCAATGAATGGAGCTCCCCTGTGTGGGTAAGTAGGTGGGCCACTTTTGTGTTATGGTCAGCGACTTAATTTTCCACAGAGGATAGATGTCTCTCTGCTTTTGTAATACGCCTGATGGCATTACGTAGATCTTGGCAAAGGAGCGCCACATCCACCCGGACCTCCCCAATCTTGGTTTCGACGACTGCCTGCGAAGTATGAAGGGCCTGGAGAATCCTATCTAGGCCACTGTTGGACTTGGCCCTTTTTGGCTTAAGTTCTCTACATTTTTTTGCCTTCCCACTAGACCGTTTTTCTGACATGGTGTTGCCAACTTAAATTCTTTGGGCACTTTGCCACTGCTGATCAGTGTCAAAGTGCAAGTGCTCCCTGTGTAAAGTGTAATGGTAATTGGTTGTCCATGATTGGTATGTTTGCCTTACTAGTAAAGTCCCTAGTAAAGTGCACTATGTGTGCCAGGGCTGGTAATGCAAATGGTACTAGTTGACCTGCAGCATTAACTGTGCCACCCACAAAAGAAGCCCGGAAGAGAGAACTCAGGACTGCCACTGCAGTGCCTGCATGCAGTTTGTTAAACTGCCATGTTGTCCTGACAAGTGCACCCGCTTGCCAGGCCTTACTTTTCCCTTTTTATGCACATCAGACACCCCTATGGTAAGTCCAAGGTTCCCCCCATGGCAGGGTGCAGTGTATGTGAAAGGTAGGACAGGTACTGAGGTGTGTACCATGTCCTGACAGTGAAATACTCTCCATTTCGTTTTACACTTTTGAAAGGCCATCTTGCCCATAGGACAGAATGGGGAAGCTGTGTAATAGGTTTCCAGCCTATCTTCCCATAGGCTTAAGATGGAGAGGTGAAGTTCAGTGTGCCTGATCTCAAAATATAATAACAAATCTTTTTGTGAAGGTGGTTTTTGCATTGCGTGTTTAGAAACCACTCTTTTTGAAGTGGCTGGGTTTTTGTGTTCTAACATTTCTGCGTGTCTCTGCCTGGTTGTGGATTGACTGTCTGGATTTGAATGTGATAGGCTCTGGGGAATGTCTTGACCCAGGGGAGGAGGTGAGAGAGCAACAGGCTGACCTACATCTGGAGTGTAGTAGGGAGGAGTAGCCCCTGGACGTGAAGAGGCCTGGGCTGCTGCATAAAACAATGGCTCCATTTCCTGCTGAGTGATTAAGGATCCAGACCCCCACTATCAAAGGAAGAAGATGTCACTGGCAGGGAGACACCCAGAACTGGTTTGGACAGGGGCCAGTGCCCCCCTGAACACAAAGACTTCAAAGACATTGAGGGGTATAACTATGATAGTCGAAACCCCTGAACGTTGGAATGGAATGGCATGGAACTGATCAAGACTGTAAAGGATTGAAACTACTTTGTGGGCAGGAGGAACCTCTGCCAAGGAAGAAACAGCTGAAAAGACTGAAGGAAAGGAGTGAGCCTTGCTGTGTGTTCTGGGACTGGCCTGCAGTTTGCTGATTTAACCAAGAAGAGGCTGAAGGGACTTTGCTGAGTGCTGTGTCCCCCTGCTTGAAAGGACTTTGCTGTGTGCTGTGTCCTGAAGTAACTTATCCCCAAGGGCCAGAGGAGAGCTGGCTCCCTGTTGTGGAAACTCAGGAATACAAAAGTTTCCAGGTGAGTCTCAGTGACGCTGTGTTCGTGTGCTTTTTGCAGCCTGAGACCTTCGTAAGATTTGCCCTGTGATCGGGGGGGGGGGGCGCCAGGAGTCCAAGTGAGTCTCAGCGACTCTGTGTGAGTGTGCTTCGTGCAGCCTGAGACCCTCTAAGAATTGCCCCGTGACCGTGTGCACCCGGAATCCAAGTGAATCTCAGCGACGCTGTGTGTGTGTGCTTTGTGCAGACTGAGACCTTCATGAGGGTTGTCCTGTGATCGTGTGCACCCGGAATCCAAGTGAGTCTCAGGGACGCTGTGTGCACGTGCTTCATGTAGCCTGAGACCTTCGTGAGCACTGCCCTGTGACCGAGCCTGCCGGAGCTCCAGGTAGCATCAGCACCGCTGTCAGTATGTGCCCTATTGCAGCCTGAGATCTTCGTCATTGCCATCGGCCCTGACTGGCATCTCCAGAGGAGCTGTGCCGCCAGCCCGAGCCTGCCTTTACCAAGGAGGGACCTCGGACCATCCCCTCGGGGGCTGGGGCTCGAGTTCCACTGCCCAAAATCAATGACGTGGCATCGGAGGCCCAAGTCGCGAGGAGAGGAGAGTGAGGTCGCACCCCCCAGGTAACGCTCAGCGAGCGTGCGTGTGTCGCCACCGAGGGCGGGCTCTGAGAAAAATGCTCTTGGCCTTTCTCATTCTTGCAGCGCGAGCCTCCGCTCAAGCTCGTATCGTGGCCCGTACTGCCGAGGAGTGGCAGTACCGGGGCCGTAGTATGGAGCTGCACTTTGTTTTACACCATACCCGTGTTGGGGGGCATTTTGGCAGAAGCTGACCGCGAGTCAGTAAGAGTGGCATAGAGACCATCCAGAGCACCGTGATCGGTGCCGGAGTACATTATTGTTGCATTACGCATTGCATTTTTTTTCCCCTAATGAACTGCCTGATTGCTGCATTACGCATTGCATTATTTTTGCATAAGGAAATGCCTGATTGTTGCATTACGCATTGCATTATTTTTGCATTATGAACTGCCTGATTGTTGCATTACACATTGCATTATTTTTGCATTACGAATTGCCTGATTGTTGCATTACGCATTGCATTATTTCTGCATTACGAACTGCCTGATTGTTGCATTACGCATTGCATTATTTTTGCATAACGAACTGCCTGATTGTTGCATCACCCATTGCATTATTTTTGCATTACGAACTGCCTGATTGTTGCAATACGCATTGCATTACGAACTGCCTGATTGTTGCATTACGCATTGCATTATTTCTGCATTATGAACTGCCTGATTGTTGCATTACGAACTGCATTATTTTGACATTACAAAGACAAATTTTTTTCCCCACAGGGAACCACAACGTGGTCGTTACAACGACCGCGTTGTGTTTCTGTATACCATTACTCCGCAAGTCGGAAAAACGACTTGCGGGGGGGAGTGTTGGATTTAAAATCCAATACCTTCCCTATTGTCCGCACAGACTGGAGTTGGAATAGTAAATGATACTATTCCAACATCCAGCGCCCCCCCTCCCCAAGTCAATGTTCCGACTTGCGGAGTATTGGTATGCGGAATCACAGGCGGTCCTTGTAACGACCGCGTTGTGATTCCCTGCGGGGAAAAAGACTGCACGATAAGAACGTACATTCTTACAAAGTGCCTGATTCTTGCATTACGAACTGCATAGCATTGCATTAGGACTGCATTGGATCATAGAGAATTGCTCATTAATATTGCAAGAACCTACAAGGGCTTGCTGGCCTAATGGCAAGGTGAAATATTACAAAAACGCATATGTTGGATTCTTATCGTGTGGTCTCATCGTATATCTTTTTTTATTAAACATATAATTGCTTTTATGTAACTCGTGTGGAGTCCATTTGTGGTGTTATCATTGGGTTACTGAGAGCGTGGTTTCAAATACTTTACACATTTGCCTTGAAGATAAGCCTGGCTGCTCGTGCCAAGCTATAGAGGGGGTGAGCAGGGGCTATCTGAGAAGGTGTCCTTCCTTTCCCTGATTTAGTAGCAAGGGTCCCTATTTGGCCTAAGGTACCTACCTCAGCCAACTAGAGACCCCCAGTTCCAACAGCCACCTTCCTTTGTAGCGCTTTTATCTGTCAGCTCTCCTCCAGCTTGGGTTGCTGGTGTTATGTACTGATCAATACATGGTTGGGAGGAAGGTGGATTTGTGGGTTTGTCTTTCCCCCTTTTTCTTAATGAGTGGGGCTATGATCCAGTCCAGAGCTTCTCCCGCCTGCTGGGGTTTCACAGCAGCACGTGCGGCTAAGCAATTACCCCTCCATCCATGCCAGGATGAAATGTGGAGCAGCAGCGAAGGAGGAGCCAGTTCCTCAGGTGCAGGAGAAGCATACATATAATGAATTACCGCACAGCAGGTTTGTGAGTGAGCCAAAAAATGAAACCCCTTGGCCAGCTATTTGATGAAGGCTTAGTCTTGGGATGTAGTGTTGTAGTGGCAGTGCAGCTGGGCCCGACTTCAAATGCCCTCAGAGAAGAGAAAAGAAAGAGGGCCTCAGTGCTCAAGGAGAGTTCAGGTCCTGGGGAAACAGACCTTTCACACCTTCGGGTCAGATCGCCTAGGCAAGAGTATTGGTAACTGGATTTCGGAGAAAGAAGCATATCCACCTTCCTGCTCCTGGGACCGGCTTCGTCTCAACCTGGCAGGTGAGAGGCACAGCAGGAGAGACCCATTCCGGGCCTCAACAGATCTGGGGTCGCAGGTCCCTAGGTATTGGCCCTTTAAGTTTGCAGGTGGGGAGAGGAGCAATGTCTATGCTGGTGCAGCTTTGGGAAATTGCAGAAGTTTCTTCACAGGGCCGGACCCAACACTCAATTGTCCGGTTGAGCCGATGCAGCTCTGCGTCCACAGCAGAAGTCACGCAAGTCTTTAAGCAGTGGGTTCAGCACCCCTGGAACTGCTATTTACAGCAGGTGGTGGGAGGAGGACTCGGTGTAGGTCGCCTGTCCTGCTGCTGGAGATCACAGCTCGTGAAGCACTTCCACGGGCGGTGCAGACCTCAACGGTGCACTGGGCCCTAGTGCTCGTTCAGCAGGGCTGCAACAGTCACCTGAGGATGCTCTGTGGCTCGGCCACGGTGTTGTCCACTTTTTCGACAGGTCAGCTCCCAATCTCTTGTTGCAGCCACCTCTCTCTTGGCTCGCCCCACCCGCTCCAAGTAGTGGCTGGAGCATTTAGGGCCCGGCCAGACCATCCACCGATCCATAGTTCAAGGATTTTGGCACTGTACATGCCAACAAAGGGTTCCAGCCGACTGGTGCCGATATTGGAAGCTGTTGCAGATCTTTGTTCACCCGGGTGATGTCAAGGTCTGCTGCTGATGAAGGCGGATGATGGAGGGGTTTGGAGCACTCTTAGAGTCTGACCGTCATCTTGACGCCTCAAGCCACGCCCCCGGTCCATCCATATTAATTCGACTGGCTGTAAGTGCACACAGGTCTACCTCATTTGAGAGTCTGGAGTTTCACAGAAAGGACTAGACTGTGCAAAACTCTCTCCCAGCATCCCAGGCACCACGAGTAGTTTGTTCTCCATTCGGGGCGGGACAAATCATTGGGGAAACCAGAATTTAAAGGCAGGTCTCTTTATGCTGAATTATGCAATTTAGGGGCATATTACACTTTTAGTGACGTTGTGTTGGCGATAGGGGATTTGCCATATTTACAAGGCAGCGTTAAGCTACTTAATGTGGCTTAACGCTGCCTTGTAAATAAGGCACCCTTTCACACTGCACGTAGCGTGAAAGGGGAGGGCAATGGGTGTTGCGGTGGGTGTTCCATTGCAACACCCATTGATTTTGATGCTGCCCCCTATTTACAAGGGTGGCGTAAATAGGAGGCAGTGCCAACATTAAGACCAGGGAACACCTAGTCTTAAACAGGCAAAACGAGGAGACATACTTTATTTCCCCTCGTTTTTGCTGTTTCCATGTGTGCTGCATTGTGCAGCACACATAGAAACAGCAAATTACCATTGATTGTTTAGGTGCAGAAGTGTGCTGTATGAAGTAGCATACATAGAAGTTTCAAAACGCCAAGAATGATTGTTTATGTGCAGGAAGACAGACCTTCCTGCATAAAAATAATAACTTCCCCCAACACAGACACTCTTGCACTATGGTGCAAGGTTGCCTGCGTTGGCGCTAGGCAGCTGAACTCAGTGCCAGCACTGGTGGAAATACAGGGGTGCGCCACATTCTTGTGAATACTGTGCATCCCTGCATTTGCAGAATAGAGAAGCGTGGCGTTAGCAATGATTTCTTATTGCCACGCTTCTCCATTCTGTTGTAAATATGCCCCTTAGAGCTTAATTATGATGGTGGGCGGTCAGGAGACCGCCCAACAAGGAGATGGCAGTCCAACCACCACATTACAATACGACCACCGGTCTGGCAGTCACAAAGTGCTCCTTTACATGGCAGCTAGTGCAGCGGGCTGCGAAAAGGGCAGCAGCACAAGCTGCCTTGTAAAGGAACACTTCCTGCATCTTCATTCACTTTATGCCATGCATGCATGTGGTGCATAGCACACGGTGCGTGGAGGTAAATGAGGCCACTACATGTGCAGCTGGTCCACGACGGAAGGGGCCCTGTTTGGGGGCCCCAAAAACTGTTTCCAACAGCCTTTTCATTGTGGTCTTTCTGACATGAAAAGGCTGTTGGAAAGAGATATCGTAATCCCGACGGCAGTGCCTGCCTCGGCACCGCCTCCATTTGGGATCGCGATTCCAACCGCCGCCTCAACAGGATCCCTGATCCTGTCGAAGGCAATGGTCTTCCCCCCAACTCTTTGGGGTCCGATCGCCTAGATTGTAATCTGGCAGTCAGACTGAAGGGCTGTTGGTTGGTCCGACCGCCACCAATAGCCTGTCAGTGGCGGTCCAACCGACATCGTAATCAGGGTCTTGGTCATTAGCTCACATCTCTTCTGACTCTCCGCACCTTCATTTTCCTGGAGCTGGAGACCAAGCATGGACAAATTGTCTGATATGTGAATGAATACGTTTTAGTCACTAGGGGCCAGATGTAGGTAAAATCGAAATACCGAGTCCTTAATAGCGGATTTTACCGATTCGTAATTAAGAACTCGGTATTTCCGATGTAGATACAAAATCGGTAAAAATGACCGATTCGTTAAAAATCGGTAAAAATGACCGAATCGATAAATTTTCTTTAAAAAAAAATCGCCATTACTGATTCGGTATTACCGATTCCTTAATACCGAATCGGTAATTAGCGCATTCGGTATTTTGAAAAATCGCTAATTGTTGAATCAGCCAGTCCTGTGCTACCTCATTACCCCACAACCAGGAAGAGGCCACACCCATGCAGCTGCACTGATCCTGCAGCTGTTGGAGAGGCAGGGAGCACAGCAAACAAGCTAGGAGCAACTTTTCCAATTTTTTGCTGACATCCAAGACCAGAAATGGACAATCAGGATAAGGATAAGGAGGCTGGACAGCGCAAATAAGGAAACACAAGTTCAGTGAGAGGGAGCTGGAGGTCCTGATTGAGAAGGTTACAAAGGACCATGATAAACTGTTATGAAAAAATTCCCTGCACGTCCCTGAATCACAGAAGAGGCAGATATGGCTGGTCATCCAGGAAAGGATTAATGCCATAGGTGTCACCCAGCGCTCCATTGAAGAACTTAAAAAACGCTGGTATGACCTCAGGAAGCGTGCAAAGGAGAAGCTGGCAGAGAGAATGAAGCAAGCCAAGCAGACAGGTGGAGGGAGATCCACAGCACCTGCACCAACTGCCCTGGATCTTCTGGTGGAGTCCACACCCCAGCCGGAGAGTGTGAGTGGGATTGGGGATGCAGATAGCTCAGCCAGAGCTCAGCCAGAGCATGCTGTGCCCCCCACTCCCTAACCCCAATCCCCAATGAGGCAGTGTGATTCCCACTCCAGTACATGTTTCACTAATAACCAGCAATGCATTATGGGAGATTTAGTCAGAAGTAACACATATCATAATAGTCAGTCCACTGAACCCAAATGCATGTGACACACATCAGCAATTATCAAGCAGAGGACAGTCAGTTTGATTGGCAGTCATGAAATTTATTATTACGCAAATGCTGCCAGACAAGTGAGCAAATGTACATTCTGTCTCCACAGGCGAGCCATCTCGCAGGGCTGTAGAAGGGTACACAGGAAAGGCACCCAGGAGAGAGAAAACACAGGAGTAGGAGGTCTTGTCACCTGCCCAGCACAGCACGCCACCACCACCACCATCACCACCACCACCATCACCACCATCACCACCATCACCAGCATCACCACCGCCATCATCACCACCACCGCCATCATCGCCACCACCACCATCATCGCCACCACCACCATCATCGCCACCACCACCATCACCGCCACCACCACCGGGAGCCAGGAGGCACACAGTGGCTAGCCTCCAGTAGATGGAGGTGTCCGAGGAGGCCAGCATGGGAGGCCAACAATCCACGCTGGCAGCAGATGACAACAGCGCAGGCACACAGTCCCCCACCGAGCGCGCCCACACAGGTGTTAGATGCCGCAGAGCAAGGGCAGCCAGTCCTGTTGCACAGGGCGAGGATCCAAGTGTATTCGCCGGTCTCGAGGGGAATATGCTCAAGGTGCAGCACCTGCAAGGGAAAGCAATCAGATCAGTGCAACGGCAGATGGTCCACATGAATAGACCACATCATCATGGGGCATCTGTTATGCCCCAAACCATGGCACAGTTGCTAATGCCTTTGCAATTAATTTTTTCTTTATCATCCATTTTCTTCCTTTTTCTTCCATATTTCAACCTTTTTAAACAGTTTGAATCCACATGCAGGAAAATGCCATTTTTCTGTGTTTCTCATATTCAAGATGGGCCATCCGAACCTCTTTGTCAAGAATACGTATTGATGCGAAGTTCATCAAAAGCAGTTTATTTGTAACCCAATGCATTTCGGGCCCCCCAGGGGCCCTTCGTCAGGGGTAACTGAAAGTCACAATTAAACAATCATTAATATACAGTGCACTGCTGTGTTTTCTAAAACTCATTTGTCAATCCCACCCCATTTAAAAAAAAAAAAAAAAAAAAAAAAACGTACATAGAATTCAACAATATTATTTACCCCGATTAAATTTAAAAGCGTGCTATAGTTAATCTCGTGTTTATGTTGTGTATGCATATTTAATTCAATTGTAATATCTTGAACATTCCTATATAGTGATCGCGTCGTCTATTGCCCTCAAGCAAAACCTCGTTTTCTTCCCCATCCTAAGTGATAGCCACTCACTACGAGCCTATTACCAACATCCCGATGTTGCATACTCCCTCTCCGTCAAACCTTCATATTTATACCTTTCTAGCCTTCTACCCTTCTCATCACGCAACTGCCGTAAACATGCATCCCACTCTGATAAATCATCGCGTGCTTCCGCCATCATTTTTATCGCACTTGATTCATTATTCTCTCTCCCCCTCACTTTCTTTTATACCCCCGTCACATACCTGCTAAGCAACATCCGTCCTCCTCTCTTAAAAGCAGAAGAAATTCACATCACCATTTAGTCACCTGATCTTTAAACCTTACTTCCGCCCCTTCTACCCAATCACCTCCCGCTTTTTTTCTCTTTTGTTATTTGACGTGAACACCACCTGCTCAGTATAAATCCATACGAGTTGCCTAAAGCACTACAACTCCCATAATGCATATCATCACTAAAGGACATATCCGGGTATTAAATCCACTCATACGCGTTTACAAAATTATCGATGCATCTCTGCACCATTAATAACCCAAAGCACCTTAATAAATTACACAACAGTCCCGTATTAAATGTAAATATTCCAGCATTCTTCTGACACCTATGAAAATAAACTTGCTGAGTGAACTGTGATCTTCCGCCTGGCACGTGGATGGTAACATACTTTCCTAAAGTTCATTTTTGTTAGAGTTTTTGGGTGCTAACCCGATGGAGCGAGTCAATTTGAAGAGTTATATGTGGGCGGGTTGCACACCTTTTCATCAGATTATTCAGACCTTCCAATTTAACGTTGCGTGCTCAATGGTGACGTGCCCAGCCCCAACAGCACGTTGTATACTAAACCACATCATCATGGGGCATCTTTTATGCCCCAAACCATGGCACAGTTGCTAATGCCTTTGCAATTAATTTTTTCTTTATCATCCATTTTCTTCCTTTTTCTTCCATATTTCAACCTTTTTAAACAGTTTGAATCCACATGCAGGAAAATGCCATTTTTCTGTGTTTCTCATATTCAAGATGGGCCATCCGAACCTCTTTGTCAAGAATACGTATTGATGCGAAGTTCATCAAAAGCAGTTTATTTGTAACCCAATGCATTTCGGGCCCCCCAGGGGCCCTTCGTCAGGGGTAACTAAAAGTCACAATTAAACAATCAATAATATTGTTGAATTCTATGTACGTTTTTTTTTTTTTTTTTTAAATGGGGTAGGATTGACAAATGAGTTTTAGAAAACACAGCAGTGCACTGTATATTAATGATTGTTTAATTGTGACTTTCAGTTACCCCTGACGAAGGGCCCCTGGGGGGCCCGAAATGCATTGGGTTACAAATAAACTGCTTTTGATGAACTTCGCATCAATACGTATTCTTGACAAAGAGGTTCGGATGGCCCATCTTGAATATGAGAAACACAGAAAAATGGCATTTTCCTGCATGTGGATTCAACTGTTTAAAAAGGTTGAAATATGGAAGAAAAAGGAAGAAAATGGATGATAAAGAAAAAATTAATTGCAAAGGCATTAGCAACTGTGCCATGGTTTGGGGCATAAAAGATGCCCCATGATGATGTGGTTTAGTATACAACGTGCTGTTGGGGCTGGGCACGTCACCATTGAGCACGCAACGTTAAATTGGAAGGTCTGAAAAATCTGATGAAAAGGTGTGCAACCCGCCCACATATAACTCTTCAAATTGACTCGCTCCATCGGGTTAGCACCCAAAAACACTAACAAAAATGAACTTTAGGAAAGTATGTTACCATCCACGTGCCAGGCGGAAGATCACAGTTCACTCAGCAAGTTTATTTTCATAGGTGTCAGAAGAATGCTGGAATATTTACATTTAATACGGGACTGTTGTGTAATTTATTAAGGTGCTTTGGGTTATTAATGGTGCAGAGATGCATCGATAATTTTGTAAACGCGTATGAGTGGATTTAATACCCGGATATGTCCTTTAGTGATGATATGCATTATGGGAGTTGTAGTGCTTTAGGCAACTCGTATGGATTTATACTGAGCAGGTGGTGTTCACGTCAAATAACAAAAGAGAAAAAAAGCGGGAGGTGATTGGGTAGAAGGGGCGGAAGTAAGGTTTAAAGATCAGGTGACTAAATGGTGATGTGAATTTCTTCTGCTTTTAAGAGAGGAGGACGGATGTTGCTTAGCAGGTATGTGACGGGGGTATAAAAGAAAGTGAGGGGGAGAGAGAATAATGAATCAAGTGCGATAAAAATGTTGGCGGAAGCACACGATGATTTATCAGAGTGGGATGCATGTTTACGGCAGTTGCGTGATGAGAAGGGTAGAAGGCTAGAAAGGTATAAATATGAAGGTTTGACGGAGAGGGAGTATGCAACATCGGGATGTTGGTAATAGGCTCGTAGTGAGTGGCTATCACTTAGGATGGGGAAGAAAACGAGGTTTTGCTTGAGGGCAATAGACGACGCGATCACTATATAGGAATGTTCAAGATATTACAATTGAATTAAATATGCATACACAACATAAACATGAGATTAACTATAGGACGCTTTTAAATTTAATCGGGGTAAATAATATTGTTGAATTTAATGTACGTTTTTTTTTTTTTTTTTTAAATGGGGTGGGATTGACAAATGAGTTTTAGAAAACACAGCAGTGCACTGTATATTAATGATTGTTTAATTGTGACTTTCAGTTACCCCTGACGAAGGGCCCCTGGGGGGCCCGAAATGCATTGGGTTACAAATAAACTGCTTTTGATGAACTTCGCATCAATACGTATTCTTGACAAAGAGGTTCGGATGGCCCATCTTGAATATGAGAAACACAGAAAAATGGCATTTTCCTGCATTTGGATTCAAACTGTTTAAAAAGGTTGAAATATGGAAGAAAAAGGAAGAAAATGGATGATAAAGAAAAAATTAATTGCAAAGGCATTAGCAACTGTGCCATGGTTTGGGGCATAAAAGATGCCCCATGATGATGTGGTTTAGTATACAACGTGCTGTTGGGGCTGGGCACGTCACCATTGAGCACGCAACGTTAAATTGGAAGGTCTGAAAAATCTGATGAAAAGGTGTGCAACCCGCCCACATATAACTCCACATGAATAGACACATGCTGGAAATCAAGGAGGGCATGGACACCATGAACAATACTGTGGCTGAGGGCACAGGTCTGAAAAATCTGATGAAAAGGTGTGCAACCCGCCCACATATAACTCCACATGAATAGACACATGCTGGAAATCAAGGAGGGCATGGACACCATGAACAATACTGTGGCTGAGGGCATGAGGGACATATTAGAGGCAGTGAGGCTGCTGTGCAGCAAAATGGATGAGGATCGTTTGGCGCGGCGCAGGGAGCGCCAGAAATTGGACAACTACACTAAGGCGGTGAACCGCCTCTCCACTGCCACCTCTGTGCACTGCAGGCGCTCAGCGGCCATGCAGGAGGAGATGGCCCACTGCAGCCGTGACGTGGCAAGGGGGCTGGTCACAGTGACCAGTGCACTGGAAGTGCTACAAACAAACCAAATAGCCACTATAGGTGCAGGTGATGGGGGGATAGTGAAGAGGCAACTAGCCGCAGTAGCATCACGACCCCGATAACCGAGTCCAGGAGGCGCAGCGAACGGCACAGCGCTGCCACAGGACAGACCGCCAGTGAGGACAGTGTGCCTAGGGAACGCAGCAGTGCTGCACGTGGACGCACGAAATAATGCTAGCCATCACCTGGTATTGTGAAATAGGTCATGTAACCCATTTCGCCTTTGGAATGTCCATCGCATATTGGGCTTGAATGTTGAGGCCTTCATGTTGTGGCGGTGTGCTATGCTATTGCCTGAGTTAAGGTAAATAAAACACCGTCACTCAATTACAGTAACTGGCTGTGTCTCCTTACTTACTTAAATAGTTGCGTGTGATCTCAGCCCATCTGTGTCTCCCATCTGGTGCTGCTGCCACACCTGCTGCGCTGTGCTCTGGCTGTGGACAATCCTCACACTCGTCCTCGGTGTCAGTTAGTTCCACTGCTGTTCCTTTCTTTGTGGCAAGGTTATGCAGCATGGCACATGTTGCAATTATTTTACAGCAGATGATGGGGCGGTACTGACGTGCACCTCCACTTTTGTGGAGGCAGCGGAACCTGCATTTTAGGAGTTCGAATGTGCGCTCCACCACATTGCGTGTCGATCTATGTGCAACATTGTATCTTCTCTCACTGGGGGTAGATGGGTTGAGATGTGGAGTCAGGATAAATGCCCGCAAGGCATATGCGCTATCACCTGAGTGAGAAAGGAAGTGCAATTAATAACAGTCACCAACACATTCATCCAAGGTATACATCAGGGTGTGTCACACTGATTTACCTAGCAGGTATCCTTCTCCAAATTCGCCCCCAGCCAGACGTGTGTAGATCCCACTGTTCCTGAATCTGTAGAAGTCACGGGTACTCCCTGGAAAATTGGCTACAATGTCAGAGATGATGTGGTCCGCATCGCATATTACCTGCACGTTGATAGAATGTGTAGATTTGCGGTTTCGAAATATGTACTCTGTAGCTGCAGGTGGGCAGATTGGTATGTGTGTCCCATCAATGCACCCTATTACATGTGGGAACTGTGCCTTTTGATAAAAATCCATCATGGTTTTCTGCAGTTCTGCCTGTGTGCTGGGGAAGCGTATGTAGTGATGCATTCTTTGCATCATGGCATCCAGGAAAGTGTTGAAAAAACAGGACAGGCAACTGTGTGACACATCACCTGCCACAGCTATCTCCCCCTGGTAACTGCCTGATGCAAGTAGGTTCAGGCTACAGAGCACCTGAACATGTGTTGGTATAGCGTGCACCCTTGGTGTCTGATGCTCCAGGAGTGGGTGCAGGTCCCGTATCAGGTTTAGGATGGTTTGGGGGGTCTAGCCTGTACCTCTCATGGATTTCAGCCTCAGTCAGATGGAACAGTGTAACGCGCAGTCTGTACATGCGTTCCTCCCGTCTCCAGATCCTCAGTCCTGCTGCTTGCATACAAAGCCGCCTTGCAATGATGTAGAGGGCCGCCATTGTGTTCACACTCTTGCATTTTGGGGCTGTTTAAATGCAGTGCACCTGATTACCACCTACTTTGGGCCAGTGGTAATTAGCGACTCCTAAATACCGAAAAATGGATAAAAATCGGTATTACTGAATTTTGGTACATTGATTTGCGAGTTTTTAAGGATTTCTTATTTTGCGATTCGGTATTTGGGGTTTAGGTGTCTGCTAATCGCCAATTAAGGATTCGGTAACTGTTTTTCCTTATTTGCGAGGGGGCTTGGTGTTACCTACATTGTACATGGCTAAATACCGGTCGGTAATGCAGAAATTCTATGTTACCGACCGGTATTTAGCCACCTACATCTGGCCCTAGGTCTTGTAATATCATTCTCCTGGGAGCACTGTTATGAGGTGACGCCCAACAATATTTATGTTCATAAACATGTTTTTAAATCTGTCCAATTCACTTACTTCAGATTAATGTATGTGCCAGTCTGTTACAAAAATGCATTTCTTCTGAATGTAAATATCCCTGCTAGCGCACATGAATAATGATTCTAGGAGGAGTAAATATTGAAAGAAAGTTTGAGCTTAATGTATGTCCTTTTCCAATTGTGTGGTACACTGGAGTTAGAATAGTAAATCTGACCACTTCCATGTGTGCATTTTCTCCAATGTTATTTAGACAAGGGTTAGAATAGTAAATGTGTCCACCCCAGCGGGGTATGCACTTTCCCCAACATATGTTAGACTGAAGTTAGAAAGGATTCTGACACCCTCCTTGTTAGATTGGACTTAGAATGGTACATCGGAATTTCCCTTGCCCCCAATGCAAGCACTTTCCCTGAAATGTGTTAAGTTGAGGTTCGAATAGTTAAATCTGATCTTTAAATGTATGCTCCTTCTCCAATTTGTTTTTAGACTACACTTGGAATAGTAAAACTGTCTTTCCAATGTAGCACTTTCCCAAAGTTTGTTA
Source organism: Triturus cristatus (assembly GCF_964204655.1). Classification (NCBI taxonomy): domain Eukaryota; kingdom Metazoa; phylum Chordata; class Amphibia; order Caudata; family Salamandridae; genus Triturus; species Triturus cristatus. The sequence continues at coordinate 354,795,454 of NC_140594.1, forward strand.
GACTAAAAATGTTACGTTATCTAGCTATGTAGAGTGCACTCTCACCAGGTAAGATACCCTTGCAATAAGTAGGTGTGAGTAACCTCAGTTTGGAACCAGCCATATGCACATCAGTCATGACCCAGCTCCATTTGGAGCAGTACAGCCCTAACTGCTAGGCCAGGTCCTCCCTGAACTGGAACACAAAGAACCCAGGACCTGACGGGTATGACCATATCTCTCTGAACATAAGGTGCTTAAAAATCATGATGCTAACCCATATCACTGGAGCTGTTGGGGCATCCCGTAACCAGTGCTTAATTTGTGCTTCTAAGTGGAGAGCACCAGCACTCTTTTCTGAGCACGAGCACTTAGCTGAAGTCCTTAGGGGCCAACCAGCCTACCTGTTACCTCCAGTAAGCCCCACACAGTGGGATTGCTGAGAGGTGGTTGTAGGCCCCCTTTCTCCACCACTCTGCAAATGCCCCTCCTGGCGCGCTCTTGGCTGGGGTATGAAGTCCACTTCCCTCTTGAGGGTCCCTGGGTCCTGTTAGCCCCAGAAAGCCTCCTAGCGCACTGCTGCTTGGGGGATGAAGTCCACTTTAGTCCTGAAGTCCTCAGGGCACAAGGGGACTTCATTGCCCCACCACCAATGCGCCGAGGGGTGCATTTGCAGAGTGGTATAAAAAGGGGCTTGGGCTCCCACCACCTCTTAGCAATCCCACTTTGTAAGGATTACTGCACTTAACAGGTAGGCTAGTTGGCCCCTAAGGACCCTCTGCATCGAAGCAGAGCCCCCTTCATCCCCCAACCAATTGCATGCCACGAAGGGGCATTTGCAGAGTAGTGCATTGAGGGGGCGGAGCCTCTGGCTAGTTGCCAGCTTCCTTTTTTGTCTTTTTTAGGAAGAGGTGCTGTGTGGCCTCCCTTCCCTTGATTGTTTTAGGACCCGGGGACCACATCCCCAGGGCTTGACCCATTTAAGAATAAAATTGTCCCGAAAATGGAGGGGGGTGACGTGGCCCCACTACCCAGGCCGATTTCGGCCCCGGGGACCTATTCCCCGTGGCATGCCCATATTTAATCATTTTAAAGGGAGGGGGCCACCCCCGGGCCATTTTCAGGCCCAGGGACCCTATCCCCTGGGGCATGGGGACAAGTCTATAAAACCACCTTCAGAATATATTACAAAAATTGTAACACTGCTAGAAGATCCCAATTTGGGACAGAATTAGCGAAGAGAAAAACTCCTCAAAAGAGCTGTTTAAGACCCTGAAAGAATTTACTGATCCTAGGGTAAACAGTCCATCTACTCTTTTAACTCAAAAGCTGTGATGATCTTGCAGATCATTTCCAACACAAAATTAACACAATCTACAGTTCATTCAGTAATAAGGCTGCATCGAGTAGGTAGATGTTAATGCAGACATTCTAGATCCCATCCCTTTCTTACAGGAATCTTTTAAGACAATTACCACCCACCAAGTACAGGCCCTACTAAATAATATCAAATCAGGCTCCCCTCTGGATCTGGCCCCCCCATATATTATCTCATCTTTGGCCTTGGTCCTAATGGCTCCCATTACAGATATCTATAACCTCTCCTTAAGGACAGCCACTCTCCCTCGGAAGTGGAAGATGGCCCGAACCAAACCGATGCTTAAAAAACCCTTGGTCGATCCTCAGGACCTGCAGAACTACAGACCCATATCATTACTTCCTTTCTTTTGCAAAATTATAGATGAACTAGTCAATAACCAACTGACTGACTATTTAGAACTGAATAAATTAATAGACTCCTCTCAGTCAGGGTTGTGGGCGTGACACAGCACAGAAACAGCACTACCGGAAGTAACTAACACAATAAAGTTAGCTCTAGATAAGGGGACCCAACCATGTTGATCCTTCTAGATTTGTCAGCGGCATTTGACACCATCTCCCATCGGATCCTGGTTCAAAGACTGAGGGTTTGGTGTCGATGGTAAGGCGTTAAAATGGTTAAAATAAATTCTCGCTGAAAGAACGCATGTAATGCTACTGGAGTCATTTACATCACAGTCCATAATTCTCAACAAAGGAGTACCTCAGGGATCTATTCTTAGTCCCACTCTTTTCGACATCTGTGTGTCCTCCCTGGCTAAGCTTATTAGATCATGTGGCTTTGAGACGATCTCTTATGCGGATGACACACATGTGATGATCACGATTAATCCCGACCCTTCCATCATTAAGGACACATTTAAAAAATTCATGTTAAAACGGCAGCTTGGATGACAGCAAAATTTCTTTAGCTCAATACAAATAAAACAGAGATTTGATCTGCGGATTGGTGGTCTCTGGAACTGGGAGCCTCCCCGACTCGGGTGAAAAATTTAGGAGTCATACTGGATTATTAATTTATGCATGGACCAACATGTGAAAAGCATCTCGGGGACATGTTTTGACCTGATGTGAATGCTTAAGAAGGTGTTCCCGTGGATACCTCTTTCAGCTCGAAAATCTCTAGTTCAGGCATGTCGCGCCGACGTCATTACACTGAAAGTGAAACTGAATGAGCCAAGAAGCTCATTTCTGTTTCTCTTTCTACGTGCTCAGGGGGCTATCTCAGCCCCCTGAGTACGTAGAAAGACGGGAAGGTATCGTTTGAAAGGGGAGAATCTCCCCTTTCCAATGGTACCCCTCCCCAGTTGATCCCTGCTTGGGGATCGCCACAGGAGGGTGATCCCCAAGCAGGGATCCACCCACTAGACACCATGGAGGGGGGAGTGGCCCCTTGGGCAAGGGCCTTTGCTCCCCCCTGATTATTTTGGCACGATGTAGTCTTTTTGCCCCCCCGGGGGGGCAAATAGCCCACTAGACACCAGGGAATTTTGAAAAAAATAAAAATAGTGGTGGGGGCTGCCCAAAACTAGTAGGCTCATGCCCCCACCCCATCCCCCAATTATCACAGTATTTCTGCCCCCCCCCGGGGGCAGATGGGGCATTGACCCCTAATCTGGCACTTCGGGGGGCAGAAAGCCCACTATACACCAGGGATTTCTTTTCATTTTTTTTTCGGGTGGGGGCTGCCCGAAACGGGCACACCAATGCCCCCACCCACCCATCACCATTATAGCCTTTCTGCCCCCCCTGGGGGCAGATGGGGTATTGGCCCCCAATCTGCTCTTCCGGGGGGCAAAAAGACCACTAGACACCAGGGAATAGTAAAAAAAATAAAAATAGGGGTGGGGGCTGCCCAAAACGGGCAGGCCCATGCACCCCCCAATTATCACAGTCTTTCTGCCCCCCCGGGGGGCAGATGGGGCATTGGCCCCTAATCTGCCCCTTCGGGGGGCAGAAAGCCCACTATACACCCCATACTGCCCGTGGCGGGTCCTTAGGCCTCCCACACGAGTGAGCCACCATTTTTATCAGGAGACCCGGGGGAACTCTGGGTGGTAGGAAATTTGTGTCAGCCCAGTGATGCCACAACTTTCCCACACAAAAATGTGTGAAAAAGGTGATTTTTTCAGCTAAATTTGAGGTTTGCAGGGCATTCTGGGTAAGGAAACGTTGGGGGATCCACGCAAGCCATACCTCCCTGGAATCCCCCGGGTGTCTAGTTTTCAGAAATGTGTGGGTTTGGTAGGTTCCCCTAGGTGGCCGCCGAGCACCGGGCCAAAAACCCAGGTGACCCCCCTTGCAAAACCAGGTCGTTTTGAGGTAGGCAATTTTCATGTCGCCTCAATACGTTTTGGGCCCTTGCCTGTCGCGGGTACTTGGGCCTCCCACACGAGTGAGGCACCGTTTTTATCGGGAGACCCGGGGGAGCGCTGGGTGGTAGGAAATTAGTGTCAGCCCGGTGATGCCACAACTTTCCCACACAAAAATGTGTGAAAAAGGTGATTTTTTCAGCTACATTTGAGGTTTGCAGGGCATTCTGGGTAAGGAAACGTTGGGGGATCCACGCAAGCCATACCTCCCTGGAATCCCCCAGGTGTCAAGTTTTCAGAAATGTGTGGGTTTGGTAGGTTCTCCTAGGTGGCCGCCGAGTACCGGGCCAAAAACCCAGGTGACCCCGCTTGCAAAACCAGGTCGTTTTGAGGTAGGCAATTTTCATGTTGCCTCAATACGTTTTGGGCCCTTGCCTGTCGCGAGTACTTGGGCCTCCCACACGAGTGAGGCACTGTTTTTATCGGGAGACCCGGGGGAACGCTGGGTGGTAGGAAATTTGTATCAGCCCGGTGATGCCACAACTTTCACACTGTGAAAAATGTGATTTTTTTCAGCTAAATTTGAGGTTTGCAGGGCATTCTGGGTAAGGAAACGTTGGGGGATCCATGCAAACCATACCTGCCTGGAATCCCCCGGGTGTCTAGTTTTCAGAAATGTGTGGGTTTTGTAGGTTCCCCTAGGTGGCCGCCGAGCACCGGGCCAAAAACCCAGGTGACTCCCCTTGCAATACCAGGTCGTTTTGAGGTAGGCAATTTTCATGTCGCCTCACTATGTTGTGGGCCCTTGCCTGTCGCGGGTACTTGGGCCTCCCACACGAGTGAGGCACCGCTTTTATCGGGAGACCCGGGGGAACGCTGGGTGGTAGGAAATTTGTGTCAGCCCGGTGATGCCACAACTTTCCTACACAAAAATGTGTGAAAAATGTGTTTTTTTCAGCTACATTTGAGGTTTGCAGGGCATTCTGGGTAAGGAAACATTGGGGGATCCACGCAAGCCATACCTCTCTGGAATCCCCCGGGTGTGTAGATTTCAGAAATGTGTGGGTTTGGTAGGTTTCCCTAGGTGCCGGCAGAGCTAGGGTTCAAAAACTACAGCTAGGCACTTTGCCAAAAAAGGTTCATTTTTCACTGCGAAATTGAGTTGTGTCCACGATGCGTTTTGCGCCGTTTCCGGTTGAGGGCACTAGGCCGACCCACACAAGTGAGGTATCATTTTTATCGGAAGACTTTGGGGAACACGGGGTGGGGGGAAATTTGTGGATCCACGCAGATTCCAGAACTTTCCACCACAGAAATGTGGGGAAAATGTGTTTTTTTTTGGCAATTTTTTAGGTTTGCAAGGGATTCTGGGTAGCAGAACCTGGTGGGAGGCAGTCAAGTCACCCCATCCTGGATTCCTCTCGGTGTCTAGTTTTCAAAAATGTATAGGTTTGCTAGGTTTCCCTAGGTGCCGGCAGAGCTATGGTTCAAAAACTACAGCTAGGCACTTTGCCAAAAAAGGGTCATTTTTCACAGCGAAATTGAGGTGTGCCCACCTTGCGTTTTGCGCCGTTTCCTGTCGCGGGCAATAGGCCAACCCACACAAGTGAGGTACCATTTTTCTCGGAAGACTTTGGGGAACGTGGGGTGGGTGGAAATTTGTGGATCCACGCAGATTCCAGAACTTTCCACCAGAGAAATGTGGAGAAAATGTGTTTTTTTTGGCAATTTTTTAGGTTTACAAGGGATTCTGGGTAACAGAACCTGGTGGGAGGCAGTCAAGTCACCCCGTCCTGGATTCCCCTGGGTGTCTAGTTTTAAAAAATGTATAGGTTTGCTAGGCTTCCCTAGGTGACGGCAGAGCTATGGTTCAAAAACTACAGCTAGGCACTTTGCCAAAAAAGGGTCATTTTTCACAGCGAAATTGAGGTGTGTCCACGTTGCGTTTTGTGCCGTTTCCTGTCGCGAGCACTAGGCCGACCCACACAAGTGAGGTATCATTTTTCTCGGAAGACTTTGGGGAACGCGGGGTGGGTTGAAATTTGTGGATCCACGCAGATTCCAGAACTTTCCACCAGAGAAATGTGGAGAAATGTGTTTTTTTGGCAATTCTTTAGGTTTGCAAGGGATTCTGGGTAACAGAACCTGATGGGAGGCAGTCAAGTCACCCGATCCTGGATTCCCCTGGATGTCTAGTTTTCAAAAATGTATAGGTTTGCTAGGTTTCCCTAGGTGCCGGCAGAGCTATGGTTCAAAAACTACAGCTAGGCACGTTGCCTAAAAAGGGTCATTTTTCGCAACAAAATTGAGGTGTGTTCACTTTACGTTTTGCGCCGTTTCCTGTCGCGGGCACTAGGCTGACCCACACAAGTGAGGTACCATTTTTCTCGGAAGACTTTGGGGAATGTGGGGTGGGTGGAAATTTGTGGATCCACACAGATTCCAGAACTTTCCACCAGAGAAATGTGGGGAAAAGGTGTTTTTTTGGCAATTGTTTAGGTTTGCAAGGGATTATGGGTAACAGAACCTGGTGGGAGGCAGTCAAGTCACCCCATCCTGGATTCCCCTGGGTGTCTAGTTTTCAAAAATGTATAGGTTTGCTAGGTTTCCCTAGGTGCCGGCAGAGCTAGGGTTAAAAAACTACAGCTAGGCACTTTGCTCAAAAAGGGTAATTTTGCATTGTGAAAATGTGGTGTGTTCACGTTGAGTTTTGAGCCATTTCCTGTCGTGGGCACTATGCCTACCCCTACAAGTGAGGCACCATTTTTATCGGGAGACTTGAGGTAATTCAGATTTGTAAAGGAACTGTTATTACCTATTGACTTTCGATGCATTTCTGCCTTCCAAATGAAAGACATTGTGTAAAAAAGAAGTCATTCTAAAGAATGACTGATAATTCTCATGCTAGTATGAGTATCCCAATTTCGGAAATGTGCAAATATCTACTGTTTCTAAACTCTATATTTTGTTCCCATTTCGTAAATACATAGTTGTCTTTCATACCGATTTTTCCATGTACACATTTTTACAGAATAATTACTACATACCCGGTACATAATAAAAAACCATTGCAAGTTGCTGTTCAGTTTTTGGCTCTGGGTTCGTCGGGTTCTTGGTGAACCTAGCAGTCCTATATATCTCCACAACCAGTAATGTCCAGCGGATGTAACGGTATATTGCTTTCAAAGAGCTGTACAAATTAGAAGAAGTTACAGGTGAAAACATTGACACAAAATGCGCTTTGTTTCAACAAATTTTCAATTTATCCTATATTTAACTGTTAGTTTCTAAAAAGAAACCTTGATGGATGTACACAAATTACCCCTTGCTGAATTCAGAATTGTGTCTACTTCTCTAAAATGTATATCTTTACAGGATCCATTATTGCTTTTGTACCCATTTCTACCATTAACTGGAAGGAGGTTGAAAGCACAAAAAATAGCAAAAATAGGCTATGTCCCAGAAAAATGCCAAAACTGTGTAAAAAATGTTGGGTTTCTGACAAAAGTCTGGTATCCCCTAAAAGCTGGGAAAATTGTGATTTCAGCCCCACAAACCCTTTTTTGATAACATTTGCAAGGAAAAACCCAGATGCTTTCATATGCAGCCCGTTTTTCCCATTTCCCCCCAAAAAACCTAAATTTTGATGTGTTTTGGCTCATTTCTGTGACCCCTCCAGGGGAATCCACAAACCCTGAGTACCTTCAGAATCCCCATGATGTTGGAAGAAAAGGACGCAAATCTGGCGTGGATACCTTATGTGGTCAAAAAGTTACAGGGGCCTCAGCGCGCACTACCCCAAATAGCCAAAAAAGGGCGTGGCACAGGAGGCGGAAAAGGCCTGGCAGCGAAGGGGTTAAAAAGTCTCTTTGCCTCCCAGTAATGCCTAACACCTATAGTATTCCATGCTGCCAACAACCATTTTTTTCGGGCTTTCCTGTAGTAGGGACAGAATAACAAAAAATGGGATTCCGTTTCCACTTTGTTTGGGCAGTTGGGTCAAAAATTAGTCTTGGGGATACGTTTGACCATTTGAAAGTGTGAGATCTTAGGGGCAGAAGCCCACACCTGTATCGAACATACAAACATTTTGATTGGTGCGGGTACATCCTATTCATGTAAGGTTCAAACCGTGGTGCACTTTTGTGATTAGAAAACTTGCCTGTAAGGGTATTTGTTTTGTACGCTTCCCACGTTTGAGCTATGGCTGCCTCCCAATAACACTGTTTGACTCCTGCAGTATCACCTTTTACTATAGAATCAGGTGCTGACCATAGATCGCTCATGCCAATTCTATGTGATAATTCTTGTATGTGTTTGAGCCACGGTGTCCTAACTTTGCTATCACAGGCCAGAAGGTCTTTGACACACTCTTTATAGGATACCAATTCTTGTATGGACCATAATTTAACCCAATATAACAAGGGTTTTAGGCCAGCTATTAGGTGGATGGGATTGAGGGCCAAGTCTAGATGTAATGGCGTTACAGGGGAGCTTTAGGGAAGTTTATAAAGTGTTTTAAAAAACCCATTTTCTGTTTTGGTTAGCCTATCTGCATCGGCTTACCCCCAAATCTGGGCTCTGTATAGTGCTGACGCAACAGCCGTAGCTTTGTATATAGCCATGACCTGTGCTATGGGTTCGCCGGATGCAGCCTTATAGCGTCTAGCTATGGCAAAAGCTCTCTGGTGTAGGGTGGTTTTACTTTTTTCCAGCTGAGGGGCCCATGTTTGAGTGTTACTTAACCTAACCCCAAGGTAGTCAAAATGATGGACTACCTCAAAGGGGCGGCCCTCTACAGTCACAGTTCCTCTACACCTCTTACGGAGGTTTATTATTAGGACTTTAGATTTGGAGGAGTTCAATTCTAGCCCTTTTTCCCCACAGAAGGTGACAAAAGAATTCAGTTGAGATTGAAGGCCCATAGGTGTGCTGGAGATCAGTAGGGTGTCGTCTGCAAACATTAATATTGGGGTTGGTATGCCCGCTACTCTAGGGCCATCATGTTTGGATAGCTTCAGCCTCATGACAGCCCCATTAATAAATAAGCTAAACAATGTTAGGGCCAGAACACATCCCTGTTTGACCCCTTTCCTTATCTCTATCTTCTCAGTCATATCCCCTGTTGTGTTCCATCTCACCCTTGCATATGTGTTTTCATGGAGGAGCCTAAGTATCCTTAGGAGGTGTGGGGCAATGCCATAACCTTCCAGTACCTCCCACATTGTGTTTCTGGGCACCAGGTTGAATGCTGCTCTTAGGTCAATAAGGGACATGTGCGTGGTCACGCAACAAGGTGATGTATTTCCAAGTTATCACATTGAAGCGGAGGACCTGGTCCAGAGAGCTAATTTTTTATCTAAAGCCTGCTTTGGAGTCTTCTAGAGTATTATTTTGCTGCACCCAGCCGTTTAATCTAAATAAAACCTGTCAGCAAAAGATTTTTTCGGAGTTGTCAAGTAGGCTTATCGGCCTATATTTGATGCGATAGATCTCTCACCTTTCTTGTGCATCGGTATAATAACCACACCTTGCCATGACGGGGGAATCCTACTACTACTTCTTATGCTGTTTGATAGGGCATTCAGATAGGGAGCCCAAATATCTGGTTCAGAAAGATAAAGGTTTCCCGGAATGCCGTCCATTGCAGGGGCTTTGCCCCTTTCTGTTAATGTTATTGCACACAGGAGTTGGAGCTTTCTTAGGCAACAGGTCTTATTATACCAAGTGGGCGATTTCCTTTTAAGTACACCTCTTTTCTGTTCTCTCATGAAATATGGTCTCAAAATGTCCATGAGTTCCAGTGTAAAGTGATAAAATGAATATTATGGATGTTGTTTAGGTCAATTTGGGACATTTTAGTGACAAAGAGGTTATATAAACGTGCTATCAATTTTTCGTCTCCCTCCATTTCTGCCCACTTGATGTCTCTCAAATTATTTGATTTTAAGTTAATATTGTGCATGTCTGCACCAGCAACGAGGCATCCCAGCGCTAAAGCAGAGCCCTGAGTAAGATGGCAAGCAGAGAAATTAACATTGGGGGATGAGCCAGGTCTTAACCAGCCTTCTAAAGGTCAGGTGATCAGGAATGCAACGAAAATGTAGAGGGAGGGAGGGAGTTCCATAAAGCGGGAGCCAACCGCCTCAAAGATCTACCACCAGATCTAGCTCTCCGTATTCATGGGATTCTGGTGAGAGACAAATGTGCCGAGCGCAATGCTCGTGTGGGTACGTAGTAAGAGCATAGATCACTCAGGGTTCCTGGGCCGATGCCTGTGAGAATCTTATGCGTGATACATAGCGCTTTAAAACAAACTCTTTGTTCAAGGGTTAGCCAATGCAGGCGATAAAGAAGGTTGTAAACATGACAGTATTTGGGGAGGGCAAAGATAGCCCGTGCCGTAGTGTTCTGGACACGCTGCAGTCAATTAATGACAGACTTATTGGACCCCAAGAGTAGCACATTGCAATAGTCCAATCGGGCCAGGATAGAAGCCTGTATGTTCAGCTGCCGTGTTTGAGAGACGAAAAATACAAGTACAGGCTTTAGGCCTCGTAACTGGCCAAAGCATTTCCCAACCACCAATTTCGGCATGCATCTCCAAATTAAGTTATTTGCCCAACATAATACCCAAGTTCTTCACCACAGGTTTGGGTACAGGGGGTGTTCCAAGAGCAGGAGGTCCAGCATAAATGCCCTAACAGAAGTCTAGAAAAAAAGATTAATGCTGTTCCTATGTAGAGAGAGTTAGATAAAGGGAATACGGGCCAACCTGACCAGAGTGGTTCAAAGTTGGGAATCCATTTTGTTGGATTATAATGCCCTCACACACCTGGTAGGGTGTCATGCTTCATCATCGGGCTGCTCCTCGTCGGGTCGGCGGTGCTATACTCGACGGGCTCCCTATAGTAGGGGCACTTTAGCGGAGATCTTTTTCCAACAGCCGTTAGGTGACGTGGGGGTGAGGGGTCTAGTGTGTGTAGATGAATGTGTATTTATAGTGATTCTAAAATAGGGTTGGGAGTACCCGCGACGGTAACTTTAATCAAGGGGTCTCCTACCCTAAGTAAAAAAAAGGATATAAGGCGCTAGGTGATGGGGTTGCCAGGGCCTAACAAGGCTCGGAGAGGGGGGCCCTCTCCCCTTTCATTAAAAAACAAATGGCCCTTGGGGATGGGGTCCCTGGAGCCTTATAAGGCTCTGGGCTGTGTGGCCCCCGTCCCCTTTTAACTTATATGTACAGCCCTGGGGGATATGGTTGCGCTGGGCCTAAAGAGATTTGGGTAGGGGCACCACGTGGCCACCCTCCCCTTTTATAGTGAAAAAACAAAAAATGCACTAGGGGATAGGGTCCTTATGCCCAGCCCCACACTGCACACAACAGTAATGTTATAGTTTGGTGAATAAGTCAGTAACAATTAACGTTTTGAGATAAACATATCACAGAAATTTGCCACATATAGTTATAGTTAGCTGTGCAATGCAATGCTTAGGACCTCATTTATTACATCACTCATGACATGTTCTGAGGCATCATTTATGGCATCACTGATGACATCTCAAATGACATAATTGATGACATCATCCAAGCTTCATTTGGACACATTGCTCTATAAACAGGTATGGCATTAGAGCTCTGAATGTCAGCACAAAAAAGCTCAGAAGAATATGAGGCATCATTAATGCCATCACAGAAACAACTCCCTTAGGTCTAGAAAACATGGGTTATGTGCCACGTATCATACACTTCACGGGTAGCGTAGTTCACACTAACAATCAATGACAGATCTATAGGAAACCCTCATTGCATACTGTGTTCAGTCTGTATACAACTGTTGAGAGAAAGCAAAGTTCCTAAAAATACTGAACTTCTATTCCAAAAGGAATGCCCTACTGTGGACAGTTTCTATCTGTATCGAACCCCTGACAGTCACCAAACCTACATTGAGAAACTAAGTTGATATTAGTAGAGAAGTGGGTACTGTCATCAGTATTTACTCTATGAAGAGAGTTTACGCTGTACAAGACTGTTTGCAGACAATGAAACTCTCATGAGAAGAACCCTACAGAGTATTAAAAAGTATCTACTAAGGACAGTGTACACTCACTGTAAGCAACACTTGGCACAAAATACACTATTTGCTTAAAATAAGCAATCCTGAAGGTGCTAAATATTATACTACCTGCAGCCTTCATACTGTGGTGAAAACTTTACAGAGAGCCAATCTTCTAAAGCAAAGTAAGCAAAAGTTCATAGCTTAATACCTGGTAGACAAAGTCTGCTATGCTAACTAGAAATTGTCATGCTGAGACGATTCTGTTTAATAACTCAACATTGCTTACAATACTTAGCATGTAGTATGTAGAATCTTTGCCCTGTTGGAAACTTATTCTGCAGTTCCCAAAAACTTGTGCAGAACATAATGAACACAAATCGTCAACTGTCACCTACAACCAAGTTACTTTTGAATACAAAAATGTATGATGTATTCAATACCTCTACACACCCTATTAACTAACTATGATGCATTAGAAGCCCATGCATTTTGTAAACAGTTACACTCATTAAGTGGATACAGGATGTACACAATTAGGTAGAAAAGTGATATGATACTTAACTGACACTATGTAAACTATAAAAGAAACTAACACACTCACTGGGTGATGTCATCAGTGCTGCCATCAATTATGTCATTTGAGATGTCATCAATGATGTCATAAATGATATCATAGAACATGTCATGAGTGATTTTATATGTGAGGTCATAAGCACCGCATGGAGAGGCGCAAATTATAGTTAGCTATGCTAACTATAACTGGTGAATTTGTGTGTTTTTTATGTCACTGACATATTCACCTAACTATAACATTTAAAACTATAAAGGTTTTCACTGATTTACAGGAGAGCTGCTGCTCAATAATACATTCAAAGGTCTGGTACGGCCCACCTTCCTCTTTCCCTAGGCAGGGTCATGTATTTCAGGGCCCTCCTGGTCTTCCTCTGTGCCAATATACATCTCTTAATCATGTCCTCCATCTGCTTGAACCAGCGCTTTTCAATCTCCAGAGGTATTGCTCTCAAGAAATGAAGGACTTTTGGCAAGACGATCATTTTGACTACATTGCACTGGCCAATTATTAACAAATGTAAGTTATTCATTTTGCTAAAGTCCTGCCCCCCTTTCTGTATGATGGGGGTTAGATTTTGCTCTAAAATGTAATCTAATTCAGATGATATATTTACCCCCAAATAAATTGCTGGATGAGTTATCTGATCACCATCTAAGTTTACCAGTACATTTATATTAATTTATGTTTTATGTGTGGTTTAGCGAATACCCCGATATCTTCCCAAACTTCAGTGCTTCTTTTTCAATTTCTTCCACTGCTTCACAGAGGAGTGATGTTACTACCGTTAAGTCATCTGCATAACCCAGAATCTTAACATTGCACCCTCGAATACAGACAGGTGGTCGATGTAGAAGGGAAATAATAATGGGGAACAGGGACACCCCTGTCTTGTCCCTCTTTTGATCATGAGCTGTTCCGTTTGCCCTCCCATCATTTGTAATCTAGCTCTGGGTGCTGTGTACATTACACATATAGCATTGATAAAACCCCTTCCCACACTAAATCACTGAAGAGAGCCCACAAATAATCTCAGGAGACCCTATTGAATGCCTTTTCAACATCTCGAAGTACTAATGCCATAGGGTCTTCTTTGAGAGAGGCAGCGTCAAATAGCATTGATTACTCTTCTTATATGGTCAGTGGTTCCTCTGCTTGGGATAAAACCATGCTGTCTGGGGGAAATCACTTTCCCTATAATAATGCTAAGCCGGTTAGCTAATCCTTTTGAATATATTTTAGCGTCACCGTTCATAAGCGTTATAGGCCTATGGGATCCCGGGTCGGTTGGTGGTGTTCCCTTTTTTTTTTAAACTATAATATTGGAACTAGTTCATGACTCAGGAGGGGAGGGGGTTTGCCCTTTTATGTCCGAGATAGAGTGTTAATGAGATAGGGCACTAGTAATGTCAAAAAAACTTTATAAAATTCTAACGAGATCCGATCGGGTCCGGCGGCCTTGCTAGAGGGAAGATCGTCAAGTGCCCTATATATTTCTTCCATTGAGAAAGGATCTTCTAAAGACGCCAGATCTTCCTGGGGAAATTTCTCTATATGGATAGAGCCCAAAAAGGCCCTTATTGTGCTTTCCTCAGAGCTCCCCACCAATTCATATAGTTTTCCATAAAATCTACAGAATTCTTCCAGTATGCCAGCTGAGACAGTTACAGATTTCCCTCTTACATTCTTAATCTCCGCTATCTCACTGCTGACTGTTTTCCGTCTTATACATACAGCCAGCGTATGCCCCACATGTTCAGTGTAGTCATAACACTCTTGCCACCATGCAATATACTTCTCTGGTACTCTTGCCGTTGTAACGTCCGCTATCGCCATTTTAGCCAAGGCCAGTTTGTTTAGTATATTCCCTATACAAGCCCGGGCAGCGATTGCACCAACAATCTCTTCTCATAATTCCCTCAGTTCTTTATATTGGTTATTCAGCTGTTGATGCTGCCTTTATTTTGCAGTGTAGGCTAAAACTTAATGTCTCCCCCTTTGCCCCTGCCTTAAAGGTATCCCACACCATACCCACCCCTGTACTACCTCTATTACTCTCCATAAAGTCTACAATCCATTTTTTCATATGAATAATGTATCCCTGATCTACCAACAGCCTCCTTTCGAATGACCAAAGGGTTGTGATCCCACATTACCCGGGGGTATTTTTCAATACGATAGTTTGATATTACATTTTGAAAGACAAAGAAGTATCCAGGTGGGCTACTGATTTATGCGGGCCGAAAAGAACGTACTCTGTAAGTCTGGAGACTTTAAATATTGCCAAACATCTATTAGTCCATTGTGTAGAATAAAATGAGTAACAGCACTGAAAACCTTAGGCGTAAGGCCAGCGTATTTTTGATATTATTACCCAAAAGCCTACCCATCCCAGTAATATTCAAATCTTCACAGAGCATAATCTGGATAGGCCAAGCTGCCATCTCTGCATTTAAAACCTCAGGTAACTCAGGATTATACCCTGTAGACCAATAGACTGAGCAGATGGTGAAGGAGTGTGCAACATCGTAGCATTGTAGCATTCCTCAATAGCCTATTGTCCATATTGATCTGTCAAATGCCTTTTAAAGCTACTTTCTTTCTTCTGGGGCAAGATGGCCATGCCCCTTGTTCTCCTTCCCTGCATAGTATAGGCAATAAGTCTATACCCTAACTGTTCCAGCAGCCTTTTATTAGTCCCTTCAACATGGGTCTCCTGCAGCCACAAAATATTGGCACGTAAGACCTTTAGATCCTCTGCCACCTTGTGCCTTTTAAAGTGATCATTTAGGCCACAAATATTCACTGTTGCTACTTGAAATTTTGTTGTCTTACACATCCTATTATTTTCAGGGCATGAGTTCTCCCCTCATTTAACAATATAGATCCAACTCCCTAGACCAGCACCTCAGTTCTACCGTAGAATCTCGTGAATCTCATGAATTTTCTCATGCGCCATTCTTTACCCCATTTTCCACCTCTCCCGTGCCCTGCCCCCCCACCGTAGCCCACCCGCTCTACTCCATCCCTTATTAACCCACTTCCCCCTTCCAACCACCCACCCAAACCATGAGGCAAACCGACCAGCAAAGCGCCCCTCGTAAGTCTGTTTGGCATCTGGACAAGCTTTAATAAACACTGCTTCCCGAAGCAGAACATTCCCAAAATAAACAATTATAACTCTTGGTTGCTTAGATTCACCTGGCTGCAATTGTCCTATTTTTTCAACATATATGGGTAGCGATGCACCCGCTGAATTTCCATTTCCCAGTATCATTGTTGGAGCTCACAAAAAGCCTCCTTGATCAAATTTAGAACTTAAGCTCAAATATCCTTCCCTTCAGCCCCTTCTTCAATGTCTAAAATTCTCAGGTTGTTGCGTCCTATTTTCATAATCTTTTAGTTTTCATTGTATAGCTGGTATTTGTAATCCTTGAGCTTCTGTATGGGTTTGATTCCTAGCAACATCATTCTCCAGAGCACACGTCAGTTCTTCGGCTGCCGTTAATCTCTGAGCTATTTCTGCACAGGGTTTAGCCAATTTTCTGACTGCCCTTTGCAACTTTGTTGTGGTCAACCATGTTTTTTTTGCCGTCTACACGTGTCTCTTCCTGGTGTTACTTTATTGATTCATAAATCCATTTCAGAGATGGTTCCTTGGCTTGCAGCCCACTTTGTGCCTCCTTGGCCTCCAAGTTGGTATCCGCATAGATTTTCAGCGTGGCTGAGTAATCCGATTTCAGGGCCGCACTTGATGCATGTCTTTTTGAACCGTCCATAGAGTGCCCTTGCTGTGTGCCTTCCTTAATCTGTCTGGATCGTCATTTCCTTCCCGACAACCGTTCCGGGGCCATCGTAATGGCTCCCACAGCTGGAGCTAGATGTCAACGGAATGCTCCCAACCTCAGACTCATCTGAACTGGTGTCTGAGCCATCAAGTAGAGAGTAAAATGTATCCTCTAGATCTTGAGAGTCTTCCAGACTTCCAGAGCTCACTGCCCCCTCTACAAATACATTTATTTCTGGATTGGTCTTGGTACCCCTTGCTTGGATTGTGTACAGTCTACCACATGCCCTCCTTCCTCTGATATAGTAGGGGGGTAGCAGAAGACCAGCCTAGTTAGGAACATCCAAATTTCCTGCACCCAGGGTTGTCACCCCAAGTGGGTTTTAATGTCAATCATAGGGACTCTGGGTCACCCTCAGTAAGCATTGCAGGCTCAGCGGGAGGCCATTCCACTCCCAGGCTTATATATACCAAACCACTAACCTGGGATTTGGACTGCAGGTTATGACCCGACTTTCTCCCAAGCTTGTCCGAGGATCCCAATTAAGGTTTACCAAAAGCTGCTGCCATGGCCGGGAACAATTCAGTTATCGCCTGCTGCTGCTGAGCATCCAGCTTTTGCCCCGCTTGGTCTTGATCAGTGCTTGTCCATAGATGGTGAAGTCTCCAAGCCCTTTCTGCTTTTCAGGGCACTTTTGTTTGCACCTGTTGACACTGTCTTGTGCTACGGTCATGACTCGTGCTGGACGCTTTGGGTCGTATCCTGATCCGATGCAGACTCAAGCCAGGAACCTACCAGGCCTTACAGCACACCTACCCAGGAAGTGAGCCAAAGCCGACAGTCCTTGAGCAATACTTCAGCCACCATCAGCGATATCCACGCTTCTGTGAAAGCTCGAGCCACCACGCCTGTCCAGGACTCAGGGAAAGTTTTCCATATCCCCCGTTTCCTGCTGATCAACTGAAGGTTGCTCTGAGCCGGGCTTTCTTGACATCTCTCTGTACCAGGCTCCGAGCAGTGGGAGAGCGACCGCTGCAGCCCCTCACACAGACGCCATCTTGCCTCACATACCATGTAATAACGAACTTTTAATAGGGGGGGGCTAAAAACTGGCTCCTGAATTTAATATAACGAGCCAAGCTACTATAAGAAAAATGAATTTAAGACCTTCCTGGCTGCATTTCAGGTGTGGATGACTGTAAAAGAAACAGATATGATTTTTGGGAATTCCTTTTTATGCCCTGCCTTTTAGGAACCCAGCACTTCGTAAAATCTTTTGTGATGCGGCTATGCAAAGCTGGGAGGATTTAGGGGTAAGGATTATAGGGGAACTTTTTGATACTGAGGAAATAATGTAATTTGAGGAAGTTCAAACTAGCTATAGGGCTGATTGGAAAGAATTCTTAAAATATCTGCAGATATGGAGCTTCCTAGCCAAACAAAATGGGGGCCAATAGGTTTTTCTCAAGACAGTATTATGGAGGAAGTGGGGGACAAAGAGGGCTGAACAATTAGTTCGATTTATAGTTAGCTAATTTGCTTGTTGCAAGACGATCTTGAAAAACAAGCTGATAAATGGGATCAAAGACTGAGTATAAAGGGAGCAGGCTTTTTAGATTCTTTAAACCTTGGCCAGACAATATTGTGTTCGGCAGGCTTGCAAGCACAAAAATATAAAACAATCTCATATCTCTATTATACACCGGCCAAAATCGGCAAATGGGGGGCTTTAGCAGGCACCAGGTGCCCCTGCTGTCAAAGTTCAGTGGCAGATGTGGTGCACATGTTTTCTACCTGCCCTTATCTTGAAACGCTGAGGAAAGACATGGAAAGGTTTTTAGATCAATCCTTGAAACTAAAAGTAACCCTCAGAGTTAATGTTGCTGGGGGTCAGTAGTGAGGTGTCAAATAGAGCTCACATATATTTTATGTTTCTGGCCATGGCTGTGGTTAGAATCTGCATCACGTCTGCTTGGTTGGACCCAGTAGCTCCTACTGTTCATCAATGGCTAGCCCGGCTCTTATCGACATTTAACCTGGAAAAAGGGGTTCACGAGCGAAAGGGCTGGAGGGCTAAAAATTTAGGAAAGAACATATGGGCACTGATTTATCATTGGAAAAGCAATGTTGGGACAGGCCAAGATGAAATATGAGCTTTTGTGTACCTTTGGTATATAATATGATTTTAACGCTTCTTATCGAATGAAATCTCCAGTGCTTTTATCCTCCTTAGATGGTATTTTTGATTGCTGAATCTCCTCATGTATGTATGCACTTATCTATGTGATCCTCATGAAATCTAAGTAAAAATAACAAAATCTATAAAGGTTTTCAAACCTTATGAGTCATTTCTGAATTAATATAATCCATGTATTGGGCAATATGTTACATTCCCCAAAAGAGCTCCCAACACAGGCACAATTTTATATGTTAATGTATTTATGCTGTGGATGAAAAGGAGAATTTTTATAGATGGAAAGTAATGTATCAATGTGGCATCCATAAGATTATGGTTTGTTTAACTGGCCAATTTGAGGGTTATTTAATTTTTATTTCCATAACTTAAACTCAAAGTTTATATAGCCTCTCTCTTTCTCTTTGGGTAATCTTTGGGTCCTATTTCAGTCTATCAAACCTATTGATCCCTGCTTGGCTAAGGTCATGGGGGTTCTGGGAGACATTCCAATATCCTAGATCCTCCAATTCATGAATAAAAGTTTGTAACTTTTCGCGGATGTAGAAAATGTAGATCTTGTGTTGCCAGTCATAGCTGACGGCCGCTGTAGCACAGAGAGTAGGGGTTGACCAGATTTTCACAGTGGTCAACAGTTCAGGCTGAACTGTTCCCATGGGGAACAGGGTCAAGACTGATTTGCATATGGCTAGGTCTAAACTGGAATGGCTCGGAAAAAAACAATAGATCTAACTCAGATCTGTGACTGGGGTGAATATTTATTGTCAGCATTCCATCCATCATCTGTTCATTATGAACTTTCTAAAAATAGCATTTTAAGAATTGTGACTTGAAATCCAATTTCATCATGAAAGAGGATTTCAGTTCAAACTTGACATCCCTATCTGCCTCCAATCAAGAGTTAGCACTTATTAAATGTAATAAGGTAACCCAATGTTATTCAACGGGAGAGATGGGCCCTACTTTAGTGAAAAACAAATATAGGAGTTTTCACTGCTACGATATACAAAAGTTAAAGACACGTGCCCTACGTTTTAAATACACCTATGTGGTGTGTAGGACCTACTTTAGGGTGAGTTATATATGTTAAAGAAGAGGGTTTAGGCCTGGCAAAAGTGTTATTTTGCCAGGTCGATTTGGCAGTTCAATACAAACAACAAAGTGGTGGCTATACCTTGATTGCTGAAGATCTATCATTTTAAACAGTCGGGAATGCAGTTTTCGATGGTATTCAGTGAAAAATAGGTGCTTTCATGGTACTATACACTCTGCCACCTGGAGTCTCTAAGCCTGCCTAGGACCACATCCTTGGAGGAAAATTAACAAATGAAATGCACCAAAGCACACACAGGCAGTCCGTTAAATATAGTATATCGATAGATCATAAAGTACTCTAAAGTCCATAAATGATTTGCTGTGCATTATTTATTCTTTTCTTCATTTCTAACAATTTGAGCTACAGTCAAGTGCAACAAGGGAGCAGAAGGCAGCCGACATGTGTTTCGTCCAATGGACTTTTTCATGGCTGCGGAAAAATATTTATACAAACAGTTGTATTTGATGTAGTCATGACAAGTCTGAAAGTTGTTGTTCTTTTTGTGGTAACCCCACCAGAACAATGATATGTATTGAAAAGATGTAATGGTAAAGTGCGTTATTCTAAAAGCTTATAGAAGGTGTGAAATTATATAAGCATTAAAGAAAATTATACTGATTCTGACTTGAACAGGTTGTGTCAATCGCCAATAAACCAGAAAAAAGGAAAAGTTATCAATGACCAAAATTAATTAGTATCCTAAGATAGGGATTTGGATGTACTCCATATGGGAGAGTTAACGAGATATAATTGAGGAAGTAGCTGTAAGATTTATTAGAGAAAAGGTAAGCAAACGAGAATATGGGGAAGGATAGAAAAAGGTAGATTTGAACAGAAAGGAGTGAATACGTACCTGAGTACATGTAAAAGTCGTCCTGTAGTTATAGAAAGGAAAACCAAATATAGTCTCATGTATGATCTCGTCACAATCTATAAAAATAGCAGACATTATGTAAACGTTCATCATATAAAAGTATTAATATGTACCGGTTCCCAGTTTGGGTTGCAATATCTATGACTTGGAAACTTATTAATCATAAAAGACAGGTGAACTTCACTCAAATTCTCTTGACTTGTATTTCAAGAGTACAGGAATTTTGCTAAAAAAAGGTGGATGATACCCACCAACGGTATTGTTGTGTGAGGTTCAAAATACAGCATGAACATTTCAAAAGCATGTCTCCTCCAATTGCAGGAGCAGGCCTATAGAAGAGTGGAACTACACAGTCTAAAACGCAAGAGACTAAATGCGCGTTATAAACACAGTAAGCAGAATGTGGTGCTCCCTTTTCTTTATAAACATGTGTGTAAACATATAGTGGCAGGTTCAAAATTCTTAACAATTGAATATGCACATTACAAAAATTCCCCTCTGACCACGTGTGTGGAGCAGAATTGGGACAGGTATGGAACGAGATAGCCGAGCATACATAAGCATGGAAGTACAGTAAAGATAGGGAAAGTATTGTTCCCTTTCCTGGGGTATTGATGAAAATTAACCGAAACAGAAAAGTTGACCAGCCACACAGTAATGTGTTCCAAAGGCTAAGGTACTCCCCAAGTATTTTTACATACTTATATCTGTATGGTGTGTTAAGTAAAGTATCTGCAAATACAACAACAAATGCAATAGTAAATTGCACGTCCGTACTATACCTAAAATAATCAAATACACAACGCATGCTTTGTAAATCAATGTGCCAATTACGAGGAAAACAAATTAGGCCATGTTGTATGTATCCAGGAATTCCCATGAGCAGTCTGACCAAGATTAATGACCCAGATGAGGGGGAAAGAATGCCATGAATGCAAGTGGGCTAAAAACAAAAAAGATAAGTTAAAATGATCGTAGGTGGCTGGCTTAGTATATTCTGCACACTTATTTAAGTGAACCACCCTGCACTAATCCAGACAACCCTTATGGTGATTTTAGTGGTCTTGGACAAACATAGACATTTCTCTAAGTGGTAGCTGTGCAGAGTAGACTTCAGCCTTAGTCCAGAAAGAGTGTAAAGCAGCTTGTTTTACCAGTACTAATCATATAGTGTAGGTTAAGTGAAAAAGAACCATACAGTGAAGTTATAAAAATACTTATTTATTATAAACACTCACTAACACATTGCAAGATCTCATCACAATACACACAATACTTCAGTAATAGAACACGTAAGTAGATATTGGACCCAGAAGACAGAAAAGAGCCGGGGACCCAGGAAACCACCCAGGAGCCCCACGGAGGCCGTGTGCAGAGTATAAACAAGCCGACCATACATAAGCATGGAAGTACAGTAAAGATAGGGAAAGTATTGTTCCCTTTCCTGGGTATTGATGAAAATTAACCGAAACAGAAAAGTTGACCAGCCACACAGTAATGTGTTCCAAAGGCTAAGGTACTCCCCAAGTATTTTTACATACATATATCTGTATGGTGTGTTAAGTAAAGTATCTGCAAATACAACAACAAATGCAATAGTAAATTGCACGTCCGTACTATACCTAAAATAATCAAATACACAACGCAAGCTTTGTAAATCAATGTGCCAATTACGATGAAAACAAATTAGGCCATGTTGTATGTATCCAGGAATTCCCATGAGCAGTCTGGCCAAGATTAATGACCCAGATGAGGGGGAAAGAATGCCATGAATGCAAGTGGGCTAAAAAACAAAAAAGATAAGTTAAAATGATCGTAGGTGGCTGGCTTAGTATATTCTGCACACTTATTTAAGTGAACCACCCTGCACTAATCCAGACAACACTTATGGTGATTTTAGTGGTCTTGGACAAACATAGAAATTTCTCTAAGTGGTAGCTGTGCAGAGTAGACTTCAGCCTTAGTCCAGAAAGAGTGTAAAGCAGCTTGTTTTACCAGTACTAATCATATAGTGTAGGTTAAGTGAAAAAGAACCATACAGTGTAGTTATAAAAATACGTATTTATTATAAACACTCACTAACACATTGCAAGATCTCATCACAATACACACAATACTTCAGTAATAGAACACGTAAGTAGATATTGGACCCAGAAGACGAAAAAGAGCCGGGGACCCAGGAAACCACCCAGGAACCCCATGGAGGCCGTGTGCAGAGTATAAACAAGACCTTGTTCTCAATACAAGTCAATGGGTAAGTCCGGGTTGCAGTTTTTAAGAAGAAGGACCCTTCCCAGAGGACCCTGAAGAAACCTCATTGAAGATGGAAGGTTGGAGAGTCACCTCACCTATGGATACCCCGGTAACCAGGATACCTACACCAGAGAAGCCGGTTGCATAGGTGCAAAGTGACGTCGGAAACAGCCGTAGTCCATAATGGAGGACTTCACTAAAGATGCCACTGGTGAAGAAGGTGAAAGAGTCCGGTGGAACCCAAGGGTGGATTCACGAAAAAGAAAGTACCTGCAAGCAGAGGGGACAGAGTCTATGCCACTCAGGAGGGACCAGGAGGCATGCAAGTCGAATGGCCACCGATGTCGAAAGAGGCAGGAGAGTTGACGTGACCTTGGCACAGTAGCTGTGTGGACCAGGTGACGCTGTGGAAGACCAGGAGCCATTCATGAGCTGTCTCAGATCGGATGTCAAGAACCAGAGGGTCGGTGTCCAGCAGGGGCGCCAACAAGCCTTGGCAGTGGCAACAAATGTGGCAGATGAAAAAGGTGCAATGTCGGGACCAGCAAGATCCAAGGGATTCACCACAAGCAGGTAAGTCAGAGCAGGCCCCGAGCAAACAAGGGAGCCCATTGGAGCCAAAGAAGACCCTGAAGAGGACTCACAAGCCAGAGGCACAGGAGTCGCAAGAGGACCTTGAGCAGCTCACCAATTATGCAGGCCCATGGTGCAGAGGATGTGGTGAGGACAAAGATCTTGGTAACAAGAGATGCTGAAGGCTGGAGCTTCTTGGAGCCTGAAGATCTCTAGTGAAGAGAGTCAAAAGCCTTGGCAACGGCAATTCAATGCAGTGCACAGGGGTACTGCTCCAGTGGTTCCGACAAGGGATACTGGCTTCAAACTTGCTGTGAAGACAGTGCAGGCCTCAAGGGAGTTGTAGAACCACCGCCTGTGTTGCTAAACCTTTCGGACTCCGTGGGAGCTCAGGAACAGCAGACAAGTCAGCTTAATTGCAGTGCATGCAGATGCAGGGGAGTGACTCCTTCACTTCAAGGGAGATTCCTTCAGGTGTTTTGGATGGCCACAGGCTTGGAGAATAACCTGTATGGAGCACAGGCACAGACAAAGCAGAAGACTTGCAGAACGACGAGACCAGGAGCAGCAGGAGTCTTCCAGATGCAGTCTCGGTTCCCAAATCAAAGTCCAAAGTGCCCAGACGGTTGAAGATGAAGTGATTTCAAATCTGAATTTTGTCACACTATGAATCTAAAGACCCACCCACAGGTAAGCCCTTAAGTACCCTAAGGAAATGGTTGGGACGATTCAGGTGTCGCTCCCAAAGAAGGGTCCAGACAGTGGAGAAGATACTCCCATGTCCTTCGTTCAGTTTTGCTTGAGAGTGGGAGCCAACAGCTCCCTGAACTGGTTTCAACTGGAGTATGCAAGGAGGGCACCAATGGGCCCTTCAAAGCAGTCTAGTGGCACTGGCAAGCACCCCCTACCCTGGCCCAATACACTAAGTCAAGGCAGAGAGGTAGTTACAACATATTGTCATTTCTTCACCTGCTTGGCTCAGCAGCAGGAGGGCAGAATCATATCTGTGGTCGTCAGCAGCCATAGCTTGCCGTTAGACTCTGGAATACTGGTACTGTGAGGGCTTACCGGAGGACCCCCACAGTGCATGGAATCATACCCCCAACACTGTTTATGGTGTTGGGGTATGATTCCAAAATGTTTGGTACCAAACATGCCAGGGTTCGTTACTGCCAGTTTAAAGTTACCCATCGCGTAATGACGCATGGCCACTCTGTGTATCGTAATGGCTGATGCACTTACAATGCTTGGAAAATGGACTCCGGAAATTGTAGGGGTGTCCTGCTCATGCAGGGGCACCATCACACTTCTAACCAAGCATCCTGCCTTCAGGATTGAAAAACCTGCCTTAGGGGTGACTTATAGGTTTTATAAGCACCAGCTTACACAGGCTACAGTGGCTGGCCTGTAGTCACAATTTGAGTGGTCTCCCATAGGTGGTATAATACATTCTTCAGCCCATGGGGGACGCCTAGGTGTACCTATGCCCTGGGTACATTAGTAACATATGCTAGGGACTTACAAGGGTACACCAGTAGCCATTCTGGGAGGTACCGAAGTAATAGCCATTGTCCAATTTAGGGGATGCACAGAAACTGGTGTCCTGATTAGCAGGATCCCAGTCAGTCTAGTCAGAAAAACACAATGACACCAGCAAAAAGTAAGGGTAACCATGAAAGCCAATCCTACTTTCCCACAATCATTTCGCAATAGAATGTGTACGTATGTAGTTTTTCCGGGCAGCTTATATTTGTAGCCTGTAACAGGTGCAAATTGGTCACCCTATCTAAGAAGGCAAGGTTAGGGAAGGAAATGAAGTGGGGTCCTTGTTTACCTTTAGCCCCCCTCATTTTGATGGGCCTGAAATGCAGATTACAAAGGAAAGGGCCAAGGGGGCTTTGTTGTTTGGAGCTTCCCTGTGACTGTGATATGAATACTAGGTTCATGGTTCATGTGTGTAAATTGTTACCTTTTTAACAAGTTCACATTAACATCTGTGCTGATTAAGATGGCACTGGGATTGAGCAGGAGGGATAAGGAAATAGTACACCTTTCATGCACTCATGGAAGAGACTGTATCAACAATAATTCATCCAGGTGTCCCTGAAGATAAGATAACACTGGTCGTCTTAAGACAGTTTAAAAAACTTGTGTCAACCAAGTACATAGTTTATCAATTTATGGTTCTGAGAAGAATTTATTGTTTTTAAAATTGTGTTCAATGTCTAAAGGTTCGAAACTTGTCACTGGTCGGTCACTTGTTTCTGCTGAGACAAATGTCTGAATTACTTTCATTCAAGGAGCATCCTGTAGTTTCAACCCTTGTTGAATGGTAGGCTAAGTTGATGAACAGAGATATACATTTGGGTCTTTATCACCTGATATTCTCAAAGATCAGAGTTTTGATAAACTGCCTAGTTCATAAATTATGTTACCACCTACATCAGTGTAGTTGGACTTTGTAAACTAATCCCAAGAATTGAAGACCAGGGCTTTGATATATCATGCTGTAACACTGTTGGTTATACATCAAAAGGAAATCTAGAATACCTTTGGAGTGCCTCTCCCTTTTCACATATATTCCAATAAGAGATTACACTGTTGAAATTATGGTGTTATAATGACCACTTAGTTTCAGCAGCTTTTGTAAAGGGGCCATGGGGTTGAAGAGTCTTCTTAGGGCCTGCTTTATTTCTTGGCCATATGTATACGCTGTTGCATACCGCAAAGACAGTGGTCTGCTTGCCAAATGTATGTGGAGGCTGATCTTAGGGTTAATCATGGCAGAGACTACTCCATCTCCACCATAATTAGACCTCTCTGACAGCCCTCTGGAATTCCGCCCATTTAAGTAAGATGGGCAGAATTAGAGGTCCATTTTTACTGACCATCACTGTCAGGAAAACCCTGGTGGTAAGGGGCTGTGAAACCTGCAAAATGCTCCTCTTGCCATGGCATTTGACTGCAAATGGTGAGGGCGGAAGTGTCCTTGCCATTGCGTACAAGAGTTTGTTTTGCGTACGAGCTGAAGCTCTGCCCCAGTGAGTTGTGGCACGGATTGGCCACCGCTGCTGCTGCCCGGAAGACCTGCAGAGGGAAAGGAGACGGGAGCCAGCCAGATTGCCCGCACTACTCCCATTTGGCGGCGGAACAGGGAGGCTTCTCCTGCCCCCCTAGTGTCGCAAACACTGGCGAAGTGGGCCACGAGGCAACGGGGAAGGCCGTCAGCAAGCGGAAGCACCCGGAGCAGTTGTACTGCCTTGCGAAGGACCACGGCCGAGCGGCATATCGATCGAAGAGAGCCCTGGCGGATGGGCTCCGAGGCAGTCGGTGAGAGAATTTGTCACGCTTACCAGGAAGCTAGCGTAGCCAGGTGCACAGCGTTGCTGGGTACAAGGGTGGCGGCAGGGAGCACGGGAGCCGAGTTCCACATCAGCGAGACCCGACGCCCGGGAGTGTGAGCACAGCTGAAACGGGGCCCACGTGACTCTAAAGACCGGCGGCCTTAAGGGGACAGGCGCACACCATAGCGCTCCGGGCAGCCAGAACAGCTGAAGGCGATCTTGTGGTAACAGGGTCAGCCCGCAAAGGACTTTGTTTTTGGTGCATGAGATCAGGCGGCAGCACCCACCCATAGCCAATTGGGTGGACATCAGCCCTTAAAAAGGTCGAGGGCAGCAAAAGAAAAAAAAAGAGGCTGACGTCACGCAGCAGGCCGACCACAGGGTAATTCAAACTAAAAGGAAGAATCTGTGTTTGATCTCAGGGCCATATATTTAAATCTTGGTGCCACAGCTTGTTAAAAAAGTATAAGAAATGCGCCCAAAACGTAAACTAAAACAATGTAAGGAAGCCAGAGAAGATAACCTGGAGACGAGTGAGATACTGGCGGGATCAAGATCATGGGAAGAGAGTCAGGAAAGCCAGGCCTCCCCCGAGGACTCCAACAAGGGACGACTCAGTAAGAGGAAATTCAAAAGAGTGACTAAGCAAGCCCCGCAAGCCAAAAAGGGGTGTACCTCAATATCCATCACGAAAAAGAACATGGCAACTACTAACCCCATTATGGACTTTGTGGGCAAACATTATAAAGTATCAAAATTAGCGGTAATAAATCTGTAAACTGAAGAGCAGTCTCGATCCAAGAACGGAAAAAATGTAGAAATGGAGGAAATGACTCAGGTGGAAAGAAGTAAGGGAGGTGGTCTAGACGAAGAAGTGGAAAAAGAGATAGAGGACCCCCTGTTAATAAATCTATCACTCCTGAGCCAAAATACTATAATGGCCGCACCACGGCTATCATCATTCCCAAATTTATTCTCCCAGCAAATAGCAAGGAACGACGGGCCAACAGGAAGGGAAAGCTATGAGTCCAGTCCTATCTGGGGGGCGACAGTTAACCAACTCCTACAACAGTGTGGGGAGAAAAGAAACCAGCAGGACATAGAAAAGTTAGGGAGCCAATCAATACATGAGAGAAACAGCCCCCAGGACTCGGATTTATTGGTTCCAGCTACGTCATCGATATTGGACTTATTACTAATGCTACAAAAAACCCTTCAGGGAATCTTAGAAGTATCAATGCTGAACAATGGTGTACTGAATTCCCAAAAGACAACCCTAAAAAAGATCGAAGAAGAACTAACAGGAATAAAAGGGCAAATGCTTCGTATGATAAGCCCAGTAGTGACTTCACAGATAACAGATCAAAGCGTAGGATGTGTGTTGGGAGAACCACAAGAGCCACTAGACAATGTGTATATATCCAAGAGACCAATGCTGGTAAAAAGGAGATGGGAACATGCAAGGGCCTGCACTCAAAACAGGCCAAGTAAAAAGAAGGTCCCGCAGATAGCGGTAAACCCCCCCCCCCAGTGTCAGATGCTAGAAGGAATACATCAACTATACAAAAGCAGGATTGCGGCAGTAAGGTCCCAAGAGAGATGGCTCGAAAAATAAACCCTGTAAATCAGAAAATAACAACATGTGTAAGGGGCCAAATACAGAAAACACAGAGTTATCAGGCTGGATCAGCACAACCATATGAGCAAGTAGCAGGGCCCCCAGGGAGGGAAGGGAGTAGGCAGCGAAACATAGCGTCCCCTGAGAAAGGAGGGGGGACGGGAAAGAATAAATGGATATATCTGGAATCGGTGCATACAGGCCAAAGGGGTAAGAATCAGAGGAAAATTAATCCCCTAAATAGAACTCAAGTTCTGTCAATCTTCTCCAAATGTATAGCCTGAGTGGGATTGGCTCAAAAGATCTGAGACAGATGGGCTTTTTAGAAAGCATAAAGGGCAGGGAAATAACAAAAGTATTACTATATTCAAACTTAGTAAAAAGGGCAATTGTGGAAGCAGCCAGAGAGATATACCAAGGGGGAGTAAGGGTGATATCAGAAAAGGACTTGGGCGAAGAAATTCAACCGGGAAGGAATTTCCTAAAATACCACGCAGGCCTAGGGAGGCGTCAGGTGTGGCTGCAAAAGGGCAACAAAGGAGAGGGTAGCCGCCTAAATGTAATGATAAACAATACAATAAAGGAGGACCTGTGGGGGAATTGGAGTCAAATAAGCTCCCTAGAAGACTCCTCGGAGAGTTTTCTGGAAGGAACGGGCGAGGCTGGAGGCTTAAGTGAGATAGAATAGGAAGTGGGGTTGCCGCAATGCCTAAGTCTCTTATCATGGAATATAAATGGGTTAGGCAATGAACTAAAAGCCACTTAAAAGGAAATGCACCAAGCTTTAGCATAAATGGAGGCTAACAAAATCTCAAGAGAATAGGTCAATGTATAAAATAGCTCTGTCGCACTACACCTTGGCCATCAGGAAAGCAAAAAAGGACTACTTCTCCCAGAGGATTCTAGAGAATAAAGACTCCTCCAAAGAACTCTTCAAAATAGTTAAGGAGCTATGTAGCCCGTCTAGTCTATCATCTGAATTGATCCCATCACAAATCAGCTGCGATAAAATAAGCAGCTTCTTCTGTGAAAAGATAGACAAGATTTATGCTTCTTTCCCTAATTCGGAAGCAGGACCCCTCATAGATCATGAGCCCCCCTCTCCTCAAGTCCTCTGCACTAGCTTTGGGCCATTTTCCGAAGAGGAAGTAGGCAAAACAATGATTGAAATTACATCTGGCTCTCCTTTGGATCCGTGCCCCCATCATATCTTCCGACAAATTATTCCCTTCATTTGCCCTGCAGTAACTCAAGTTTTGAATCACTCGTTAGAAGTTGCAGAATTTCCACGCAGTTGGAAGAATGCCATAGTCACCCCCCTCTTAAAAAAAGCAGGCCTAGACATTAACAATCCGGCCAATTATAGACCTATTTCCCAGCTTCCCTACCTGTCGAAAGTCTTGGAGAAACTGGTCAATAGAAAATTGGTCAGTTTTCTCGAGACTAATAATTTATTAGACAGTACGCAAACAGGTTTTAGGGCCAACAATAGTACGGAAACAACTCTCCTGGCCGTGCTTGATAACATCAGAATGCTGGTGGACCAGGGGAAAACAGTTGCCCTAATCCTGTTGGACCTCTCGGCGGCATTCGATACTGTCCCACACAAATTGCTCCTGGAGACACTAGCCACCAGAGGCATTAGGGACAGAGCACTGGGATGGTTGCGGTCCTTCCTATTGGAAAGATCCCAATCGGTGCATTTGGGCAAGTTTTCATCCTCCCCCCGGACCATCAAATATGGGGTCCCACAGGGGGCTTCGTTAAGCCCTACTCTGTTTAACGTTTTTGTGTCTTCTCTGGCCGGAATTGGCAGAAAATGGGGGGTGGAAATTTGCTCCTATGCAGATGACACCCAACTTGCGGTAGTCCTGGATGAGAGGACCAATTCCAAGGACAGACTTAGGAGCTGCCTCTCAGATTTGGCTGATTGGATGCATAAACACTATCTCAAGCTGAATGCAGACAAATCAGAGATATTGTTGTTTGGAGGCCACACACAAATGTGGAATGACACCTGGTGGCCCGAAGCATTGGGCATCCCCCCAGCCCCTACATTAACAGCAAGGAATCTGGGGATAACGATCGACACGTCCCTTTCCATGAAAGCTCATGTAGCCGCTATATGCGGCAAAGGCTTTGCGATCCTGAAAATGCTCAAAAGAGTTTTTCCTTGGATTCCATTAGATTGCAGAAGGATCCTAATTCAGTCTCTCTTGATGAGCAGGCTGGACTATGGAAACTCTCTGTTTGTTGGCATGGCGGAGTATTTGTTCATCAAGCTACAAACACTGCAGAACGCAGCAGCCAAGGCCATCTGTATGAAAAGGAAATATGACTCGGCCAAAAACTGTCTGCGAGATCTGCACTGGCTTCCGATGAAGCAGAGAGCAACTTTTAAGATGCTGTGCATTGCTCATAGAGCACTTCATGAAACAGGCCGGAGAAACAGGATCCGGTTCTACACGCCCACTAGACACCTCCGCTCACAAATCACGGCTCTGGCCAGCATACCGAGGGTAAAGAAAGCCAGAATGGGTGAACGAGCCTTTTCCCACGTTGCCGCAAGGAAGTGGAATGAACTTCCCATGGCCCTTCGACTTACAGAGGATCATCTGGCGTTCAGGAAACAACTGAAAACTTTTCTTTTCCCTGACTATGACTAAAGACACCTTTTTTTCCCACTGCATCCTCACTGTAGCAATCGCAGCGCCGTGATATCCCCCGGGATGATTGTTAGCGCTTTATAAGTAACCTAAATAAATAAATAAAATAAACTAAAACAAGAACAGATAAAGTTGCATGTAAACAATGTAGCAATTGCCTGCCTACAAGAGACTTGGGCATGTGGCGAATCCCCTTGTTTTAAGGGCTATCACCAACTAAATCGTCTGGCCAAAAGGCAAAGATATGGTCGCCCCTCGGGGGGGAATTATGACGCTAATCTCCACAAAAATTTTAGGTAACGTTGAAATATTAAAAGTAATTTGTAAATGGATATTGGTTTGTAGGTTAAATGTTTTGACCTTGGATAAAAAGTGTGAAAGGATAATTGTTATGAATGTCTATATGCAGTGGGATAATATGGGAGAATATGTAACTGAGATGAAGAATTTTAAAGAGGTTGTAGACTCCCTACTAGAAAGGTACCCCTCCGACGTTCTGTTAATTGCGGGTGACTTTAATCATAAGTTACATCCAACGAAGGCGGATCGCTGGCATGCAGAACTGTTGGACGCCTATGGAATTAAGTATGCCAGCTTTCCAGTATGTAACCCCTCGAAACAGGACCTAGATCTAGTTAATTACTTAGGGGAAAAGGGTCTATTTTGCTTAAACGGCAGATTTAAAACAGACAGCCCGGCAAAGAAGACCTTTAAAAAAGGGGCTCAAAATTGCCCAATCGATTATATTTTTACACTAGCCTGGAACATGCCTCTTGTGCAGAAATTTAAGTTACATCAAAATGAGGTTAGTGACCATAATGCGCTGCAATTAACGTTACAAGGGGGAAGGATGGAACCCAGAGAAAAAGTGATTCCTCAAGAAGTAGACTACCCTAGACGGGCAACAACAAGACTAACAGATGAGTACCAGGAAAAGTTAAAGGCCTTCCAATTAAAGATTGATTTAGAAAATCCTGGGAGAGTAAACTTGGAATGGTATGAGGAAAAGATAGCTCAAGTAGTCCAGTGTCTTAGGGTAGAATTAAAAAAGAATAAAAGAAAAGGCACTATAAACCGGGCAAGTCGAGTAAAATGGTTTTCAATGGACTGTCAAATTAAAAAAAGAGAGATAAGGGCAGGATCCAGAAGGCTAAGGAAAGACTTTAATCAAGAGAGGCAAAATCACCTCACTAAATTAAAATCTGAATTTAAAAGGATGGTCTCCGATGCAAAAAGGGCACATAAAGAGAAATGTAGGGGGGACCTACTAGAGGCCATAGAGACTAAAAACTTGAGACAATTCTGGAAATTGGTAAAACTAGCATCGGCCCCCCAAGTTGGGGAAATGAAGTGTGCCGTAAGTGAGGCAGCCTGGGATAAATACCTAAGGGAGCTGTATGGAGCACGTATGACCACTGGGGATCTAGAGCCCCAAAGTTGGCAGGAACCCGCAGAAGAATTTAAAGCAGACTTTTCGGAAGAGCGAGTAGAAGCTACAATTAAAAAACTGAATTTAACTCGGGCCGCAGGGTCGGACAATCTCCCAGCGTTAATATTAAAGTCTCATATAAAATGGTGGGCAAGGTTCCTATCCCAGCTATTCCAAGTAGTATTAATAGAAGGTAAAATGCCATCAAATTGGAAGGGTGCAATAATCAGGCCAATTCATTAAAAAGGCAGTATGGGTGAACCCCAAAACTATAGACTGATAAACCTCCTGGATATAGGAGAAATGGTATTTGCGAAACTTGTCTTAAATAGACTAAATACCTGGGTCAATGAGTGTGTAATAATACCTGTAGAACAGGGAGGGTTCAGAGAAGGACACTCTACAATTGACCATTGTTTCTCCTTATGGGCATTGGCAAGGAAATCAACGGAACAGAATGGAAAGCTCTGTTGCTGCTTCGTTGACTTCCGCGCCGCCTTTGATTCAGTGGACCGGGATTGTCTCTGGGAACTATTAATCAATAAAAATATCCCAAAAGATCTGTTGATTATATTAAAAGAACTACACAGAGGCACCTGGGCCCAAGTAATCAGGGACACGGAGGGGTCACTAACACCAAAAATACCAATTGGAAATGGCCTAAGACAGGGCTGTGTATTGGCCCCCCAGTTATTCTCTATATTTCTATCCGACCTACCAGAGGGTTTAGAAGTGGAGGGCAGTGCCAGCCCTAGGATGAATGGCAAAAAGGTACCGTGTCTCTTATATGCGGATGACCTGGTAATAGTAGATCAGACGGAAATAGGCCTTCAAAGGAAGCTGAAATGTTTTAAGGAATATTGCGAAAAGAAATTTCTAACAGTAAATCTAGATAAGACGAAAATGTTATGCTTTGGGAAAAAAGCGATTAAGTTTAATTGGTTTTTAGGTGATCTTAAATTAGAATCTGTTAATGAATACCGCTACCTAGGTGTGTGGTTCGATAAAACATTAAACTGGCACACACACCTAGAAGCCCAAAAAGCGAAGGCACATACAACAATTTCCGGGCTAAAAATGTTTAACCGTGACTATGGGGATATGTCCCATCGTCTTCTATTAAAGGCTTTCAATGCAATGATACCATCGCAAGTACTCTATGGAGCAGAAATCATTTATTTGAGCGGTAAAGATGTCTGGGACCTGGAGGAAGGAAAATGCCTGAAAAACCTCTTATCACTGCCCCCATCAGCAATGATCCAAGCATTAAGATTAGAAATAGGAACAATGGCGTGGGGAGTACAAGTACAAGTAGCAGCGATTAGATTTTGGAAACGCCTGGAGAATGACAATGGACAAAAAGTTGCATATTGGTGTCGTAATGAGATTCAACAAAGTAATTTAAGTTGGGCAAAAAGGTGTAGTAAGAAAGTGGCACAGGCCGCTGAGAATACAAAAGTGGTCTTATGCCGTGCGTTACTTAAGATAGAAGGCACAAAAAAAGAGTTAAAGTATAATGGTCAAGAAGCATCAAAAAGAGCAGACAAGGAATACCTTAGCAAGAAAAAATCAGTAAAGTTTATGATGAACTCCTGAGCAAAGGAAAAGTGGTTCCCTTACCTGGATATCTTACCAAATCCATGGTATAGACAGGAGATCTTAAGGTTCCGCATTAAGATTAACCCATGGTTAATAAACAAAGGAAGCAAAAATAAAATGCTCGATCCCAAAGGGTGCTGTAAATGTAACCAGGGAACAAAAGCAGACTCAGTGCATATTCTGCTGGACTGTCTAACAATCCTAGAGCAACGCAAACTCTGGCTACGTCCAATATTTGTAAAATATGGCATAAGAAACCGGGCACAAGCGATCGATGTTATCACAGAAATGCCCAACATAGAAATTGCAATCGCCTTGGGGAAGTTCATAAAGGCAGTACAGAGTTTTATAATAAATTAGAACTGATATTTTAGAATTTTATAATGAAATATTTTTATATCTTGTCTAGAACCGGTTTTATAATTTCGTAGGGAGTAGTCCCACTAACAATGAAGTGAGATTTATTTATTATCTGATATGCATATAGGTCAAGAGGATTTTAATCTGGTTTTAATTTGGTCTGAATATTTAATCGGTAAAATTGCCGGTGCGATTGATGTGAATTCATTTTAAATTACACTAATTGTTTTGTATTGTTTAAAGATTATGATCTAAATAAACATATCTTTGACTTGACTTGACTTCGTGAGGGGAACATTTTATTTTTTCTTTAAAAAAAGAACCTGCTTCAGGATTTTTGTTTTGAAGAACAATAAGGAAAACAGTTAGGTGCAGGGATCCATCAGGCTGACAGAGTCTGCACCAAAATGTCAACGACATTGTCAGGAACCTACATGATCGTGGTTCTTACCAATGCTTTAGAAATGACCTCCAATTTAGTTGTCATCTATAAATTCGGCGTGTGAAGTAGTCCCGGCGTGGAGGTTGTTATTCATCCACCAGGCCAACAGAGATGACTGTGTGCGCCCAACATATATTATTCGGGACCTTAGTTCTGCCTGTGTCTGAATAAGAAATGATCAGAAAAAATCAAAAATTTCTCCAAGCAAAAACCTTTAGGTATTGCCAGACAAATGTAATTTGATGTGATGCACGTCTTGTGGTACAGCTATGCTTTGCACCTGTGATAAGACATCTCACTCAGTGAGTGCAGTTTTACCTTAGACAGGGTCTTTGTTTTCCGAGCCATCAGATATTTATCATTGCAGTGGTGTTCAGCATAAAAGTTCATTAGCAAGGCATCCTACAACGTCCGTACTGGGGTGAATGTATGACATTGTTCTGCATTCTGTCTATCAAGTGCTGTTTTTGCATCCTACAATGCCTTGAGCCTTCCTTCCAACTGAGCCAGGATTTAGAATTAACAGGCAGTTAAGCCAACACGAGTAACTGAGGGAGTAAGCCTATAAAATAAAACACAACACTTCAGGGAAGCCAAACGTTTAACATACATTCAACGCAAAAATACAACCCAGCAGAACATGCTGCAACTCTGGTGATTAATGCATTTGCTGGAAAGAGATCAGGTGTTTTGTATAGTGGCAGATCTGGCTCATCACGAAGTAGCTCAGAGGATTAATATGCCTGCTGCAAAGAATGTGTACCATGCACCTCACAGAATTTTATTTTAAGTTGATAACTCAGTGGGTTACTGCTTTTGTCACAGAGAACCTTTTGCTAGTTGTTCATAAGTTAAAACCCCGGTTTAACACAGTGAGCTATGAACTATCATCAGAGCAGTATGCAAACTGCAAAATATAGGTTTGAACATTATCCTTTTTACCCTGTAAGTCATTATCCTAATTAATCTAAAAATGGTAAGTTTGGGTAGAAATAAATTCTTATTGTAATAGCCAACCTGAACCACATTTTAAATACTGAGTTTGTGCTTTTCCAGAACAAGCACTCTTATAATGTATATCAGTACAGAGGATATGTGAATCCTATATCTGTGGTGTCAGACCGTATTAGGATTTGCATGACATCCCGTCGAGGGATGCGGATTCTGTCCTGGGATTTGTTCTATTGACGAGTAGCCTGAACCATCTACTATGACCAGTGTGCCTCGAAAAAGCCTTGGCTAGCAGGCCCTGGGTGAAACACGTGTCGGCTGTTTCTGTTCTGACGTGCACTCAGAAAATTCTAAATAAAAAGCCGAAGATTGTAATGCCCGTTTACTTCCTTCGTGTACATTTTAATGACAGACCTTGTCAACTCATATCTCTGTGACACCAACTTGAATTTTGGGATTTTTCTTAAACCCGGAGATTCAAGTCATCTTTTCTGAAGTCACAAAACCTATCCACTTGATGAACACTTATTTCATACCAGGTGGTCAATGGGTGAAACCACCAACTAGGGATGTGCCAGTAACTGCTTTTGGGTCCTGATCATTTTTTTTGTGACCCTTGGTGGCACCCACTACTTCCTATTGCGGACTCCTATAGCTTTTTGTCCTCATTTTCTTATGTAACATTTCCAATAAACTGAGTAACAAATGTATAATTCTTTGTATGAAATGTGTGTGATGTAAAGTGCTCTGACACACTTCACTGGTATGAGTAGCACTATAAAACAAATGAAAAATATATGGAGAGATGAGGGGAACTGTTGGAGAGCGAAAGTGAGGGAAATTGTGTATATGTAGGTCAAGGGTGGGGCGCAAAAAAGGTTTCTCACACCAGGTGCTACCAATGTTAAATTCAGCCCTGCTAAAATGTAAGTAACCAAAAAGAGTCCGCCCATACTTGAACTAACGATACTACTAGAGGTCTTAATAATGGTTCAGGGAAAACAATGAGTTTTCTTAAAATACCCTCACCCACCAAAATGTCCGATGGTGGCATGCTTCATCATCGGGTTCTTCCCGCCCACTGTGGGATGGGGAGGAAAGAACATAGACATACATGCTGACATGATAAAAGACATACAGAACCATGTGCATTTGAACTGTGCAAAGTTAAAAAATATTTCTATTGCAAACTTCTTGCAATTTTTGCAAATATTTTGATAATTAAGGCCCGTAGTTGCGGAAGATTTCTAACGATTTTTGCATTAAAATGAAGGCATTTGCCCCTAACTTAAGTTGCTGAAAGAAAGATAAATATTATTCATATCCATCCATTTTCAATTCTGCGGAAAAAAACTAAACGATCTTGCAGTTAACTTACAGAGACCCTTTTCATCACAAACAACACTCGCTGGCAATGGTAGTCCTTGCGAGGAAATATTCCAAGTTTGGAATAAAAAGCTTCTTAAGTGCATAAACCTAAAGAACGCAGGAGACTGTGAAATGTGGTAGTTAGGATAATTCAAAACTACCGGATACTAATTTTGTGTAATAAGAACTGTTCATACCCCTAATATACAGGCAGACAACTGTGCATACTGACGCCTCTGCACATAGACCTACAGGCCTGCAGGTACATCTGTATATGATTGTTTAAACACTTTTTATTGTTTCCAAATACATAGAATACATACAAACATCCTCATAAGAGAGCGCATTCCTGAGAAAGTTCAATTTTTTGACCAGATCTTTGTACAACATGTAGTGTTGTTAGCCTTTGCATTTCACCACTCATTCAAGCACAATCTGGGACATGCATATGGGCTGCAGGCGCTTATCTTTAACTATCATTCTTTGCAAACCCGTTTCCTTCAGATTTTTGCGCATCATTTTACATAACTCTTATTCTGGCACCCAGGGACCCCGTTTTTTATTAAATTTCTTAGGACAGCCTTCTTGCTTGGCGCACCACTTCCTCTGCCTTCATACACCAGTCCATGTTATTTTCCTATTGGCTCATCAGATGAGTACTTTGGATGCCCCTTAGTCTGACAAGGTCTCTTTGTGCTGCCGCCATTGCAACATTACAGAACAACTGTGTACATCTGTGTTTTGTGAGATCAGTCCAAGTCTCCTAAATCATAAGTTATAATATCAAATCCAGCACTTTCCCTGTCAGTTTAGCTATTGGCTGTCTGACTCTTCTCCAGAATTAGTGTATCCCGGCAGTCTCATATAATATGGATGAAAGTTCGCCTCTCAATACAACCCCTAAGGCTTGCATCATTATCTGCCCTCCCCATGTTCTGCATTTGTGCTTTAGGATATTACATTCTCTATAATATCTTCAATTGTACCAACCGGACGCCTGCTCTTATAGCCACTTCTTGTGGATGCCTTCATTTTTCAGTCCAATCTTCCTTGTCTAATAATCTATGTTGTCTTCCCATGGATCTTCGAATGGGTCCAGTATACTCTGACAGTTATTGATCAGTGTCTTATACATTTGTGATATTGCCTGTCTATGATGGGGGGGGGGGGCACCAACGCTCTATATTCAAGTGGTGATTCTTCTTGTACATCCACCAGTCCCTCTGAATATCACGAGTGCATGCTCAACTTGTAAAAATTTGTAATGTTGTGTGTTTGACAACTCAAGCTCCTGAATACCTGAAGGTTTCTATATGTCTCCCAGTTTGGAGATCCTTAGTATTCCCACTTTTTTAACTCCCTTTGTATTCTGCATGTCCGGAATTCTACAGTGGAGTCTCCAATGTAAGTCTATCTTTAGAACCCATTTTCCAGTTGGCTGCTCTCTATTTTTCTACCATTGCAATCTGACTCGGGACTGACCCCGGGAGCCCACTCCATATAGTGCACACAAATATCACGCCAGCCCCATCGCCCACCCATCTACTCTAAACGCTGGTTCTTGCTGACCACTTAAGAACCAATCTAAAGGAAACATTGACATTTCTCATGTGAAATAAACAAACTACCTTTCCTCTGGTTGCCTGGACACAAGCAGTCCCATACATGCTCTCTCGGTGAAAAGAAAACTCCACATGGGTCACTAATCCATTTCTGCTAGATGCTCTAATTCTTTAGTGAATCCAGCCCAGGACCTGCCTTTTCCTAAGGAAAGCCTTTGAACTGCCTTTGCTGGTGATATTTCCTAGACCCACCAGCACAAGCCAGTCAGCCTTATTTCTGTCCCTAGAAAGTATTTCAGTGAATTAAGTCTTGACTTTGAAAGACAGGATGAATAAAATTGGTTGTTTCTCAAAACTGAAAGCTGAAACTAAAACCTGTTTGAAAACATTAGCTTTTCAGGATATACATGAATTACCAACTATTTCAAAAGTAAATGTTTATAATTTTAATTAATTGTTGGAGATAGGAATCTCACTATTACAAGATCACAGTTTACTTTTGGGATCTATTAAATCACCTTCAATTTCTTAATTCAATAAGTTTGTTCTTTGCAGATATTTATAGGCAGAGTACTCTTGGTGCTATAGAAACCGAGTTTGATTGTGAGGGTTTTATTTTAGCGAGATACCAGCCTCTTCTTAACTCTTCCTAATGCATATGTAAATGAACTCCAATGCCTTGGGAAGGATCAAGAATGTCAGTTTCATCACTACTACCTTCTCACACATCCATCAGGTTTTGAGAGGCTTTCGAGTTCTTGGGAAAATGAATACCTAGTTAGTGTAGCAAAGACGCCAAAGGGTGCAGTTATACATTAAATAGGAGGTTTCACAGGGCAGAACCCCGTGGCACGCGCCCAGGGTAAGGGTCCCTGGCTTACATCTAAAGGAGCCATGCTGAACTGATACAGAACGATTTACTTAATAACATTTGATCCATTCAAATACCTTAACTCCTATGCCCATATCTGTTAGTATGTGTAACTGGGAAACTTTTTGCACTACTTAATAGTAAAATACAATATTTGTTAATTTAATGCACATTGCTGTCTCAGTGAATGGCCTTCTGTTAGCAGAGTATTCAGCAGCACTGGCTGCGCTGAAGCTGTGTGGAGTGCCTGAGCCTGTTTAGAAGGTGTCAACGCACAGCAAGGCCCAAAGCTAGGGGCTTAAAATGATTTTTCATGAAGAGGATGGCTGTTCTGGCATACAGACATACATACGAATGGTGTGCTGGACAGGCAGGCAAGTATACACACACTTGTCAATCAAAATCATATCAGCTGCGTCTCCACACAGATTCTATTAACAATTTGTCCCCAAAATGTTGTACTTGGAGGGCAGAGGCTTCTATGAGGGTCTGGAACAATTTAAGCAGGAGGCAATTTTTTCATTTCACATTAGGCCCTTAAGTTACCGTCACAGTCTAATAGGTCCTGTTACAGCTCCATTATTCCTTTCATTTCCACCTTCCCACATGGAACGTGTCCACTGTTCAACTCACAATCATATTTTTAGGTCTCGGCTGGCGTTGGAGCGCGCATGCGCTCCTCGCCTCGAGACTTATAGTAAACAAGTTACTTTTGAGAAGGGGACTCAAGCCCCACCCCTCCTCTCCATTGGGTAGCGTCAGCGTTTATGGTAACCGCTGGCTTCCCATTGGAAAGGAGGGTTTTTTGTTGCCTCCCTTTGGCTTTTTGGTAGACTGCCTCGCCTGATTCACGACTGTTGTGAAGACTTTTCTTACCTGCTTGTTTATTTAACAAGCAGATAAGAAAAGTCTTCACGACGGCCGTGAAGCACACGAGACCACGCGCATGCTGTGCGCATGCAAAGCAAGCAACGACTAATGCTCTCAAAACATCACGGAACGCGCTCTGTTTCAGCACTGCACCGGCTTCCAAAATAGGAAAACATGCTTTCAAACCATCACGGAACGCGCTTTGTTTCAGCGCTGCACTGGCTTCCAAAATAAGAAAACATGCTTTCAAACCATCACGGAACGCGCTTTGTTTCAACACTGCACCGGCTTCCAAAATAGGAAAACATGCTTTCAAAACATCACGGAACGCGGTCTGTGAAAGTGCTCGCAGCTGCAGGGAGCAGACATAAGCAGCATGAGGGGCGGAAAACAGCGAGCCAGCTGGTGTAAGCTGCCCACTCTCCCCCTCCTGCCTCCAATGTCTGCTGTCTACGGCGTGGGACTAATTCAACAAAAAACAAGTGAGTATTGAACGCGTGTAACATTCTTCAATTTTTTTACTTTCTCCGTGGACAGTTACAAGTTAAATGACGGGAAGCTTTTACAAGAGCAAACGAAGGGCATCTGGACTTTGTGGTCACTCGGCAGAAATGTTGCATTTTAGTTACAAATTACCGCTGGAAGAAACGCCCAACTGTATATACTCTTCCCAGCGTTTGAGACACAAGGTCAACTTTATTCTACACATCACTCTGCATTTAAAACGAAATAGGAACGAAGGGTCAGTGGAAGCTGTCAGAGACGTGTAATTTAAAGCAGTGTTGGCATTTAGCACCCAATAAGATGTTCGCCCGCATTCTAAGCACTGACCATTGTAGCACCAGCAGGTACGACAATAGAAACAGGGTCATTCCCTGCCAAGCTAAAGATCGCACAGTTTGGTAAAGCGGAGAAAACACGAGGACCGAAGAACTATACAATGTAAGTTTTATGTGTCAACCTCAGCCGTCGACGAGGAACTGCTCCATCATGGAGCACATAGTGTGGACAGCAATTTGCCGAATCCCAGTTACTGAAAGAAATGAAGGCGGAAAACAAACACCTAAGCTTTCTGTTCTCTAAAAGTACATCCGAAAATAGAAACCGTCAGAGCTCGAAAACAATTATTTTAACAAATTGTTCTTGTGCTACCACCCCCCCCCCCCACACACACACACACAATCGGAATAAGGGACATCATTAGGTCAGAGATATCATTTATCCATGCTCGATAGAGTTCAATAAGCTTATTTATTGGGGGGGGGCTCCAATTAACGGAGACGCATCTCACGCAGTCCTGCGTCACCATAGGTCATTAACGATAAATATTCCAGACTATCTTTTTGGTTTTCAAATCCATTGTGACGTCACGTTGATAAAAACAGGTTACAAGGTTCCTGGTTTAGACCTAATGTGACTTAATTCGCTGAAATTGACAAGCTATGACGTATTTCGATTGATGAGACCGATGTGTCCCAATGTTCTGTGACAGCTCCTGGACGACACCTATATAATCTATGTAATGCGCTAAATAAAACCGACTGCGAAGAAATCTGTTTGGAGGTCTAATTAGACACCCGCTGGCTAATGCATGTGACCCATATCCGCTGTGACAACCGCTGCCCAGTGCAGATTGTGACATCATTCGGCGATGAGACATACTGTGACGTCTTTCACCGAGGGAGCGACACCTGCTGGGTGAGACCGATATCCACTGTGACAACGTATAATGCAGAGTGTGACATCATTCAGTGGAATAGGCGTATTGTGATGTCATTCGATGAATGAGATGCACTGAAAACTTCCTGGACGAGACTCGAGTGCGACATCACTCGCCGGAGGAAATGTATTGTGACATCACTCTCTGGATGAGACCCTTTTGTGACATCATCTGCTAAATATGACAGGTTGTTGCATCATTGGCTGGATGGCCTATCACGTGGCATTTAACTGTCCGCCCCTTCAGAAGCGCAAGAACACACATTCAGGACTCCCGGTTGCCCAATCCTCATCGAACACGTTTCTTTGTCACTGTAGACGTGTGGGGGAGCGGTGTACGGAGCGCCGGTCACCTGTCCGGACTTCTCACAAACATGTCGGCTGTTTCATACACATTCTGGCGAGGAAAGGGGAGTCAGCACAGACGCACCCTGCTCCACTCAAGGTGAATAAAACATGCAAAGTACAGAACAACCCGCGAATATATTTGAGGCGTGCAAACAGGGCCGGCTTTAGCACTGGTGGCACCCAGTGCGACAGTCACTTTTGGTGCCCCCACGTCCCATGACCGCCTTCTCGGATTCTCTCACTATCACCTTCAAAAGTGCCATTCATCTCTCCTATCTTAAGATATTGCCAAGCACAGCACCCCCCTGAGGTCACAGCGCCCCCTCCACAGGTCAGCGCCCAGTGCAGTTGCACCAGTTGCACTGCCCTAGGAAGTACTCGTCCTTCACATACAATATAGCGGTCACCATGTGCCGCTGTCACACTCTGCCAGACAAACACTATTTATTAGGTATCCTGTTGTCTGTGTAAAGCGCCATGTGCAGCTAACAGCGCTTCTGGGCACTCCGGC
Source organism: Triturus cristatus (assembly GCF_964204655.1). Lineage (NCBI taxonomy): Eukaryota > Metazoa > Chordata > Amphibia > Caudata > Salamandridae > Triturus > Triturus cristatus. Next base: position 354,838,192 of record NC_140594.1, read on the forward strand.
TTGTGTCACCAACTGCCACAAAGTCGTCACATGCCCATTGTGCACGCGCGTTCTTCTCTTCCAATCAGCAAACACAAATAGAATACACATTTACATATGCCCTAGCAAAAACCGAAAACCTTGGCATGCCCTCCACTAACCTGGCCTGTCACATGAAGGCACAGAAAATGCCTCTCTACAAACTCCCAATCAATACAAAATAATCTGGTTTAGCCACTCCAATCTAGAGTTTAATGTGTTTGTCAAGCGCCTACACCAAACGGTATGGAGGTGCTCTGCTGTGCCAAGCCATGCTAGACAGGATCTGGGAGCAATGTGTCTAGCCCGGGGATTCTCCACCAGAGAACATTGCCCTCCGCTGAATCTGACTAAAGAAAGTGCGACTAGACTACAGCTCCCACAATGCAATTTCCAGACTTAATGTCAACAATCGAAGACTCGGTCGCAAGGCGGACGCTGGATAATAGCAAGTTGGTAGCAATTGGGACTTTTTCCACACGCACATGGTCGAAGGAAAAGGAACTGGGGGTCACGGTAGTAACTATGATACGGTTAATTAGCTCAAGCTAAGTGTGGATCTGGTAGCGCGGGAGCTCCCCCTTGCATTGGTACGGCCCATGTTACATGGTACATTCCTCTTTGATGGGACACAGCGTGCAGATGTCCGCCCTCCCCTCCCGAGCCCTTCATGAATATTTATAGCAGAATGTTTTAATTCCTGTCAGTTGGCCTCTGCCAGTACACACATTTCTAACAAGCATTGACATAGCCAATAGGTCTCGCCTTTGGGACCTCATGGCAACTCGTTATAAGGTTCTTACGGGTAAACGTGGGAACCCAGTTCTAAAGCACGAGGTTCTGCTCTGAGAGGCCTGACATTCCATCCTATCTCAGCTAGAACCTGCGGTTCAAATGAGCAGTATCATTCTGACAGACCCAGCACACCTGCTGATCAGTCGTATAATATGATAAAACAACAGTGATGTTTGACTGTTGTGCTTATTAAATAGAACATGGACAACACTGACATGCAAGTGAACTACTTAATTTTATTAATAATTCTAGCTGCAGGCTAAGAACATTTAGTACTTTTTAATTTCAAAGGTATGCTTTATAAAATAAATACAAAATCCCCCAAAATACACAGGTTTTCAAAACTTAAGCTCGTAGCGTTTAATAGGATTTGGAAAATGTCTCTCTATAAGAGATGCAGGTTGCTGAAGGACAACAGTGGCGCCCTGTAGGACACAGGACACTGACGCCATGATGGTCGCTGCACGCTGCTTCAGACATGCTCGCTGTCTGATGATGTAAATAGCTCCAGTAGAAGGGATCAAGTCATCTAGAAGGTTTTTTGTTCAACTTGAGTGGTGGTCTCGGTGCTTCGACATGCTGTCTCAGCACTCGTCCTCCTCCGTGGATAATTAGCCACCCTCACTCAGGGATCCATGGTTTAATGATGCATACCGGGCCCTCTCCTTTCCTCATGCAGCACTTAGTGACCGCGCAAGCGCACAATAAGCATGCAAATGTTACTTCCGCTCATGTCTGTTGTCACGTGGACTGAACCACAGGAGAGAAGGGGAGGTGCATTTTAAGGACCTGGCATTTTACAATACCGCCATCATTCTTATGAAATACTCTATGAGTGTTCAGAGGGTTCTAACCACCACTGATGGAGAGTTGTGATGCGCATGCCATTTTGAAATCAGCAATGCAAACGTTTGGCAACGCTTACAGGCACCTGTATATTCACAACGTGAATGAGTGCCAGACTTGGAATCACACATTTAAACAGTGCGGTGGTTTACGATGCATCAAGTCATCATCCAGGGCTTTAAGTGGGCCAGGTCTTGCAGGTGTCGAGGCGGGTCCCTATCGGGCTCTCCATTTTTACCCTCACCCTCGATGAACACACAAATCTTAACTCTGCGGAAGTACCATTGCTCGCTGCCTTTGAGGTAACTTCAAAGAGACTCGTTATCCTTCTTTCACAGTCTCATCATTTCAAAATGGAAGCATTTTCAATATCATACATGCAACGAAGCCATAGTTGTTGCTTATTTATCTTATGAAGCTAACAACAATTGGCAAACTCAATTGTCCTGGCTTGTTGTAGGTGTAATGCTACTTGCTGTATTATATATCTGGATGCAGCTATAGAAACAACAAAATACCAGAGAGTGGCACACTATGCTAAGCACAGAGTTTAAGTGTGGGTGTTTTTAAGCCACGCCTTAATTACTTCGACCACGCCTCTTTAACAGGCCCCACAGTTTTTTCATCCCACTTAAAGCCCTGTCATCACCCATGCATATTGCTTGACCTAGGTGATGTGTACAGCACCTCAGATATAAATGAGATAAAAGATTTAATAAACGCATGGGTTACTCTTTTTTTGTATGTTCAAAGTGTGTCATTGATATATAATGCCATCATACAAACAACAGAAAAATAAGCTTGTATTTTAACAGTGACAACAATATACAGGCAATAGTGTAAATACAAAATGGAATATTAGCAACCAATGTAGAGCCATTACTTAGCACTAGAGAGAGAAGATCACGTGGCTGATGTAAGAAAAAGCGGAAAACGCTGTGAGGGTACTAGTTTAGGCCCAGGGGAAATTTCCATTACGCTGGGGTCATCTTGCATAATTTCTAGCATTTCACGTTACGCTTTTGATGTGAAATGCCTGAAATTACACTTTTACGTCATGCCGTTAATTTTCCACCTGTTTGGGGGAAAATCTTATTGCAAGAACACAGGAACAATACAAACGAACCAAATGCAAGTGGCTGGTTTTGACATCGTGCAATTTAGCTATTTATTAGCACAAAATGCGTACTCCCCTCCTTTGTGCTATAAAATAGCGCTGCCAGTTTTGCTCTTCACATAATTTTGCGTAACGCCACATAATTTCCCCAAACTTTCAAGTAGTTAGCCAATGGGAAATTGCCTGAATTTCACACAACCCTACCCGAGGGACATTTGGAACTAGAAAGTAAATGATGGAAGGAGGCAATGCAGATGGAATGAATAACTGTAACAGTTAGATCTTATTTCTTCTATTTTAAATTTAACCAACAAGAGTAAATGTAAATGTAAATTGATACTTGTATAGCGCACTACTCACCCGCAAGGGTCTCAAGGCGCTTGTACGAATACCGCTGTGGAACCCATCCTGGCTTTCCCTGTGAGGCGTCCACTCCTGGGCACCCCCAAGGTGGAGGCCAGGCATCCTTAGCGTTGTGGGGGCCGTTGTGGAGATTAAGCAAGCTATTGCCCAGAGTTGCAGAGTGGGACTCCATGATTGGAATAGGCACCGAGGCGAGAATGATCATGTCCGTGGAATTTTTGAGCCCAAGACCCGCCGAGGCGGGGAATTGAACCCTGGTCCCGGGCTAGACCTCTGCATCAGGGTCTGCCGCTTCAATCATTGAGCCACACTTCTCCACAATATGCATGCAACCTCTTAATTTTCACTTTTGTAATGGACCTCAGAATACACTTCCTGATGTGTCCTGATTTTTCTTCCTGTCTCAGTTATGCTCCCTAAGACGTCAATATTTATAAAACATTTTGGCACATACACCTTGACTGTTTTCAGGGTTCAACCAGATCATCCTTCGTGAGTTTAACAAACAATCATTGAAAATGCAGTAGGTCTCGCCTTTGATTAAGTTTAAGCCATGTGCTTTGCTAATGATATTGTATAGCAAAGCAAATGGCTTTAACTTAATAATAGGCGAGACCTATTGCATTTTTAATGCTTGTTTTTTATTGTTTGCACATTAACCACTCTCACCTCCTTCAGTTTGGCACGGGTTATGTGGAGCACCCTCTGTGCCCTGGCCTGCAGCGACTCTGCTGTGGGTTGTGAGGCTGCCGCGCCAGCACAACGCCTGCAGCTAGGGTTGGGAGGGGAAGCTTCCAGCTGGCCTTATTCTCAGCCTCTTTCCACCCGTTGTATAGATAGGGGTGTTCAATAAGTATGAGCGCAAGAAGGGAGGGGTCAACGCTGCCTGCCAAGTCAGCATCAAAGTTAAGTAAACTATTCTTGGGTGGAAGGCTGCCAGATGGAAGGTTTAGGGAGCAGTGATACTGTGCTGTAGTCTCAGCCCTTCCCATTCTACTTTAATGCTTGAGGAGCCCGTTCCATCAAGTGCCTCTAGTTTGGGCTCTCTGGGTTAACTAACTAATTATGCAGTTGCTAATAGTGGACTTAGGGCAATGTGTACGAACACATTTTCCCATAGACACAGAATGGGTAAAACCCTTTGATTCATCTGGCCCTTAACCCCGTGCATATACCAATGTACATTATTCAAAGCTCTGAACTCTTCCTGTAAATATGAAACTCCACCTTCATGTCTATCGAGCGCTTCACTGCTGTTTCTAGGAATCCGTTCTTGGCATTAGTGGAATTACGGTTTCCATTTTATTCCATAGGAAACATTACCAATTGGATAAGTGCAGCGGCGGCTCCTCCTCTATGGCAGAGGAGAGTCACCTCCCCTCCTCCGCCAGCAGCAGCAGCTGCAAAAATGGAAAAATAAAACGATAATAAGGCATGTTTATTATCGTTTTATTTTTCTCTATTGTGTTGAGTCTAGGGAACGGGGCCAAGGGGATGACAGGCACGGGGGGAGTGGAAGGTGCACTGTTGTCAGTGCGCATGTGGGTTAAGCCGGCAGTCTCAGGACGGCCAAACTGGCATGCACACTGGAGCTGTCTCTAACCTGAGCTGCATTGCCAGGTTGGAGACAGCAGGCACAGGCTCCTGGTCTCTCTGGAAGACCACATCCAGGTAGCTCAGGCCTATCCTGATGCTTCTCTCAGCATGAGAGCAGTGTTAGGATTGGCCACAGGGCAGTCGGGGAGCCTGTGTCTGCAGTCGAGCTAGAAGAGCGGCACTGCAGCAAGCATTCTGGAACGTTTTTGTTGTTCTTCTTCTTTTTTGTTTTGTCTCCCGTCTTCCCCCCGTCCTGCCACTTTGCCCCAACACCAGATGCGACAGGATAAGTGGTCATTTCAGTCTCAGTTCTCAGTCTGTGCCTCCTGTCTTCAGCTTCGCTGTCTTCAATGTGAAGTTAACAGAGGCAGACTGTGAACCAGGAAAATGTGCTGCATCAGCTGTGCGCGAGCAAGAGTGCACAGCGAGCATGCCCGACCATTGCAAAGGGGTGGCTTGGAGAGGTCCTCCCCCATGGATGTCATTTAGGGGTACCCAAGGGTCAGATCTGTGACCCCGGGCTTGCCCCTTGTGACCCAAAGCATTGCCTTTTCGACCCATGGCCTTAGAAGTGACAACATCAGTGGCAAGAACACAGGGGTGGCTCATTTCAGGCTCCAACCTCATTGGTATTTTGTCATTTTTATTACATTAACCCCTTGGGTGCGGGTTTATTTCCCGCGCTGTGCGGGAGAAATAAGTGGTGGGCGGGATTACGACGGCTCCCGGCCGTCGTGCGCACACGCCCACCGTGATGCATGACGGCCGGGAGCCGTCGTGCACATACAAGGGGTTTATAGTGAATATTAGTCTGTCATTCACTATTAGTGTAACGAAAAGTGAAGCAGCAGGATGTGGAATGTGACCCTCACTGGCAAAATTCTGGCCCTGGAATGCTGATGGTAAATCGTGGCATGGGTCATCTGTGGAAAAAAAGTCTGGCACTGCCATACTGGAGGAAATTCATTGCATAGGTGGCCCCTGTGGCACAATGTTGGTGCCGGCACTTTGGAGGAAATTCTTGGAATAAGGGAGGACATCAGTGGCATATGTTGGAGGGGCATCCATGACAAAATGCTGTCCCCAACATACTAGATGTAACGTTTGACATAATTGTCACCAATAGTACATAGATGGCAGTATTGGCAATGTTCTAACACTGGATTATTGTATGTTATGTTTGGGCAAAAGGGGCATCTATGGCAAAATCGGACCCTAGCATTTGAGCTAATTTTTGACATATGAGGTCCCTATATGACATTTTAGAAAGAAAAGGGGGTCAAGTTTCATTAACTTTGCACACCAGGAAAGGACTTGAACATTTAATGAGCCTATGGCTTTTTAGCACATTTATGTGAAAATTGCACTTTAAAATGCACTATAGAGCCCATTTTATCAGAATTTTCTCAGAGGGGAGCAACACCCACACCACCCTCTCCCCCCAAAGATATTTGACTAACTTACTTAGTACAAATCTGGTAAATGTTCCCTACACATGTCGTGTTGGAATTTTTATAGGTGATCTCTAGAATTGACATAATTATTGTGATATAATCAGGGTTAGTGTCATGTGACCTCACTTCCTGGCAAGAGACCGGGTCAAAGGTCACATAATGTCACTACCTGTGATGTCATTAAGGTCAAAGGTTCATGACATAGGTTTTATCAGATACTAAAATATCATACTTTTAAAGCATAGTAAATTATAAAATAGCACACCATAGTATATTCTGTGAGGGTGGCAACAACATTTAACTCTGTCCTGCACTCTACTGACTTTTGGCTAGGTTCATGCTAATCAAGTGCCACTTACAGAGGGGCACATTTACAGAGAGAAATAGCACTAGCTCACAAATAGGCTACTTAGCGCCACTCAGTGTCTGTCATAGGTACCAGTACTTAATACTATGCTCAGACATATTTTTAAAACTTTTCCCACTTTGAATGCATGATGTTCAATGCAAATAAAATATGTAAAGTTTAGAGAAAAATAACTTTTCACCTGGTTCAAAAAGGTTATATTTTGGCACAAAGCCCTGTGTACAAGTGTTAGAAAGTAGAGCTCAGGCATGGAAACAACTAAATACTACCCATGGAACACCCATTTGATGAAAAGTAACCCAAAGCCCTATTTGCTTTACTTTTAGGTAATTTCCCTGTAGAAAAAAAGTTTTGTGTTGAGAAATAAATAGTTTCTCAAGACTTTGTGCCAATTTGCATGACTTTTTGACACTTTGCACTGGCTCAAAGCTTTGATAAATCTGACCGAGAAGGTACAGAGGTTTTCAGGGATAATGATAAGAAAGATGGTGAGGTATTCACTAATATCCTAATGGCTTCATTGTAATAAACGCATTTTTGTCTGCTGTTTGGCTAAAGGTGTTCATTTAATATCTTTAATGTGAATTGCAGTCCTGGGAGAGCAGTTTACAATACATTTAAATTCTTTATTTTTTAAAGCAATGTGTTGTTAATGTAGAACAAATGTGTGATGATACCAAATTGCAGCCGAGGAAATCCATGCATGTTAGAACCCTCAAACTTCTGGTGGTAAAATTGCATCACAAAAGCAAAAGAAATTAGGGGTGGGCGAAGCTCGTGAAATGTGCTTTCATGTAATTATGTGAAATTTCGGCAAAATTGGACTAAATTATGAATAATGATACAAAATGCAAATTCATCACTTATTACTAAGTTTTAGCGTGAAATGTGTCCTCACGTCAATGTTTGATGCATTTTGTGCTAAAAAAATAGTGCAAAAAAACTAAAATACTGTGAACAATAGCAGCTCATGTTTTGTTGTTCCTGTGCATTTACAGTAAATTTTTACCACTAATGATGCAGTTCAGTATATTTTTACAACAAATGGCGTGCAATTACGTCAAGCGGCGTAATGGCATAATTCCCCAAATTACATGAATTAGGCAGGCAAATTTCAAGAGTTTCCCGAGGTCTAAGAAAAAGTTGCATCAACATTAGTCCCTTTCATTTAAAGGTGTGTTTGGGATTTAAAAAAAAAGAAAATTTACCTAGGCAGTAATGCTAATACTGACTCATAGTATTTCTGCAAATGTACCAAGAAATGCTACATGATGGACTTTGTGTATGAGGGTACATTGGTGTGCAGATAGTAGTGGTTTGCCATCTCCAGGTACAAGAATCCATTGTGGTCACCCTGTTGGTGGCTAATCAGGATTAGTCCACCTAGAGGACAGCTACCTTGTCAACAGTTTCAGTCAGAGATATGTATGACTCCTCTAACTGGGCTACACCATGGACATTCATATGACATTAACGATTGCCGGTGGGAGGTGGCCAGTATAGTTCCTTTAGAACCGAGTTGTGCGGTTTCTTACTAAAACTATATAGTATTACATTTCACTTGGGTGTTTCAACAAAGATTTACAGTGTGGTACGGTGTCTTCCTGTTGTTTGTTTATGGATTATGAATTGGTTTTTAAATTAATTGGATATGTAGCTTTGAAACAAATTAAGAAAATGTAAAAATAAAATGTTAGAATTGTGAGTATTTTTGAAATTATTGCTTACAAATATTAATTATAAAATGTATACATATAAATTATTTTGTTAACGCACATTTCATGTGCTGTAATATATTATTTTATTAGTTCCCGGTTCTTTAAACGTGTCATTATTTTTTTGTTTCGAGGCCAAGATACTATAATAATGTTTCCTATACTTTCCCATAGGGAGATTCCCACCTAGGTTGTAGAATTGTCCATCTTCATAGCAGAAGTCTCCACCCCAGTGCAGATATGTCCTTCAACTAGGTGAAATGCAAAATACAGTTGTAAAATTACTTGTAGTAATTGTAAAGTAATAAATATATTTGGTGGAGGCTCCACCTCTCCAATGAAGAGGGTGAGAACAGGTCAGTCTATACCTAGGTGCAAATCCCCACTCAGTAATAGCATCCAGGTGAATATATATATATGTGTATATTTAGAATTTTTGAATAAGGCCCACTATCTCAAGATGTTTCTGGTCCAGGACTTTAGTGTTATAATTTAATACAGCCTAGGTGTAGTAGTCTTCTTGTGCTTACATTGTAACAATTAGGTGAATTTACCTGAAAAACATGATTTGTGGGAGAAACATTCAGGACTGAAGACAGTATCTGTAATGACCTAAAGTGAGATTGTCTCTCTAACAATAGGCATGTTAAAAAGCTCAATATTCCTTAGTATCCTGTGACAAGATCCTCATTGTGTCCATTTGTTGTTCTGATGTGTTATCTAGTCCTTGTGTTGAGAGGCAGTGTGCAACCCCCCTGACCTGTTGAGTTCTAGATGTCCAAAGTTAATTTTTTTGGGGCAGCTAAACTGAAGCATCAACAATAAAGGTGCATGAATGGCTATGTTTATTGCAATTCTGTCCAAGTTCAGTTCTGTATTTGAACTTCTGGTGCCTTCTCTCTCTGCAATAATATAATGCACGGCTTGATTCAAGAGTTAAACAGCATAGTGCAAAGAAAGAGAAAGTTGTGTCCCCAATGGGCACAGGAAACGTCTCAGCATAGCTACCCTAGACTAAGCAAATATATTTGGTGTGGACCTTTGGTAGATATCACTCGCTCCCATTCTTCTCATTCACCATGGGAGCCAAGAATCAATGTAACAAACAAAGCAGATCCACCCCAAACCTCTCTTATTTCCTGTACTGCTGGTTTGCCATTTAGACAAACCCAGGTACCTCCCTGGGTTTGACCACAGTTTCTTACACCGTGCCCTGTCTTGGGGCATGCTAGCACCAGGAGTGGCTTTGAGACATAATAGGTTCTTTCACCCAGTGACACACCTCACCCATTGAACTTCCCAATGCTAGCTAAGCACTTTTGAGAGCGTTAAAATAGACATAAAAAATGTGTCCTTTTGATTGCCTTCTAAAGCATATAAATAAAGCAATGTTTAAAAAAGCAAAGCATCAGTGAAGCGCAAAAGTGCGAAGTTAAAAACAATGCGTGAGGTGTGAGATAATGGTGATATAACAGATGTGCTTTGTAATTGTTCGTAGTGAATTATTAACTTTTCTAAGCTTTTTTCAAGCACAATATTTCGCACACATAATTTTAAAAATGCATCGCAGAGGCTATCCTTGAATCACAGACCAACTTTTTAACGCCAGTTTAAGCCACCGATTGTATTATTTGTAAGCCTGCCATTTTAGGATTGGCAACAGGTAGGTATTTTTGCATTGATTCTATAGCAATACCGTAAGATAACACTACAAAAAAAAAAAGATGAGATTGGACTTTTGAAGCACTAACCAATCCACTTCTGGCAAACATAGCAGCAATAGAAAAATACAAAAAGCTTGGGCCTTGATAGGGGCTGTTTTATGGATAAATAAAAATGTATATGATGGCTGAAAAAAATGATTACGACATCCTATCAGCTTTATCAAAGATCACAAAAATAGAAAGTAAAGGATTACCACCAACTACAACATTACAACACTGCTAGAAGGGAGTTAACATTTTAAGCATATCTGTCTACATGTTAAAACGTGTCCCTTTATAAAGTGGTTCCACTCCGAGCCTGTCACTGAAGAACATAAATTGTGGCTTTGTCTGAAAAAGTCAAGTTGGCAAAAAGGGAAATGCACCTTCGGTTTTGCGGGGATGGTCAAGACTCCTTGGGCTGATGTGACGTAGTCAGAGCTCCAGCTGACTGCGCTTAAACACAGTGGCGTAGCTAACCCTTATACCGCCCGGGGTGGTCTCTGCGTTTGCCACCCTGTAGCGGCCGGATTGAGGAGCCAGGATGGGATGGGGGGCTGCTGGCGGTTTTCTTGGCTTTTTAATGTCCCCTCAACGGCCGCACTAAAGAGCGGGGGGGAAGATTGGAGATTGCCGCCCGAAAGGGAAGGTAAGAACTGGGGGGAGGCCGCCGCCACCCCCAAAACTAATGCTATGCCACTGCTTAACCAGGAACATGAACACATATAGTACAAGGCATCGGACCAGCTCAGTCGAAATATATTTACTGGGTAAATAGCGACCTCGCCCCTCTAAAAGTAGTACACCAAAGGCTCCATCCTAAGCGTTTAAATTAGTTTAGAGACTTATTGCCAAGTCAGCATAGATCTGAAATTAAAATTAAATTGGGCATTCTTAGGGTGGTGTTCATGTTTACTGCTTGTCTGATCGATCAGTTATTTGTTTTTGTGCAATTTATGGATGATTTTAAAAGGGAAAAAAATTGAAAGGTCATGAAGCAACCACCTGTTTGTTAGCATATCCAGAGCCTGCCATCTTGACTGAGAGAACACATCCATATCCAGCAAAGCCTGAAGTGGTACATGGTGTGAGGCCTCCAATTTTGCTACGTTTGGTATGAGTGTAAGATTTGCCTTCTGGATTTCATCTCTAGGCTCTGACACGGTTTATACGTAGGCATGTGTTGTTTGGTATTAGTTGGCTAGGTCTTGGAAACCTTCTGCATCTAAGTTTACATTGTGACCGGTATTGGGCTTTTATAGCACTTGATATTTAGCAGAGAATGCTTTATCCCAACAGACTAACTTTTGATGTTAAATGTGCATGTAATCAATCTATTGTGCCCATGGACCTTTACATTCACCTGCTGAGTCTTCAATTAATTTAATTATGGCCCACTACACAGTTATATGATCCCCCAATTTTCTTGCTTGCATGCTATTTCTGAAACCTTGCATGTTTTTTCCAAAGTAAATGGCATCTTATTTGTTTTTTCCACCATCAGCTGAGAGTTTAAAGTATATAACCGGGGGAACTAGAATAATGCAGCAAGGGAGGAGCAAATTATGTGGCAGGGTCTACGAAATTATTCAGCAAGAAAATGCAAACTATGCTGCATAATTTGGCACATTTTGTGATAGCATCAATTCATTTTTCTGTCATTTGTACACATGTTAACACTGACTGGACAAAGGCTTTGCCCTATTAATAATAGTTTACCACAAAAATACAGCAATATGCAACTGTACGGTGAAAAGTCAACCTTTGCAAAGTGACTTCTGCTGCAAAACAGTATACGTTGCTGCATGTTTGGTAACTTTAGATCCGTCTGAACGCCAAATATTTTTTTAATTAAGATCTGCAAATTATGCAGCAGATGATGGATTATGTGGTAAATGCAGTAAATCCATTAATATACAAAACATGCTGTGGACCCAGAATCGCATAATTCCAATATCCATGGATACTACAGTGCCTATTGTGTAAACTCATTAATCAAGTAGAAGGCAAGCTCTTTAATCAGCTAGAAGCAGTTCATAGGGCAGCTCTCTGACTTCCTAAGCAGTTTACGAAGACCAGCCACACCTGCATTGCCACACCTGCAATGCACTTGTTGCACATTATGGATCATATAATCTTTACCCTGAATTACATTTTATTCAAATGCTTCCATTCCACATCCATGCAATATTTTAGCTCTATGATATAGATCTATTCCCATGGCAGGGCATTGGAATTCCTCTACTAGTTTCTCCTCCCCATCTCACCAACTGCTCAAGATTCAATCTCTAATGTGTCCTTGACACCTCATGTTCTCACGTTCTCCTGAGGCTGTCCAATTTCCATGGCAAGCAGCAAAAACCAGGAACTCTGCTGTCTGTATGACAGATTAGCAACCTTTCTTCCTTTAAATAAACATAAAAGTTGGATTTTCACATTTTAAATCCATTTGCTTCTATCTTTTGGCCCTCATTTGAACAGTTTGTTTTAGGGTGCAAACCACGAGAACAAATTTAATGTTATGACTTAATTTGCATAGATTGGGGCAAAGGTGTGCGGACCCAGTTTTACTTAGCAGAATTCAGCACAGTGTTGCTTGTTTTGACAGGATGTAGAGAAGGGTGATGCTGCAATCAACCTATGGCATAAGCAGGCATGATTACAGTCCTGTATTTACTACAACAGGTCTTGCAGGCAGCACATGCGCGCTGACGCTCGACCTAATAATGATAAGAAACATGCCATGGGGGGTGTTTCTCTCCAGCGCTGGAAGGAGTGGGGCAATAAATGGCTCTAAAATGACAATTGACAATCAGCAATATATAAGGGCCAGCATTTTTCCGGTTGCACGCCATCATGATTTGGACGACCCAGTTTGCTAAGAATTATCTCCAATATGCCAGACCCATCCAGTGCACTCAGTGCGCATATATGCAAACATATTCATATAGGAACTCTGACATACACACAGATTCTAACTCGCATAAGCACACACACCCACACAGTAACATTCATATGCTCATACAATCACACGCTCACTCACAAGTTAACTCATGCAAAAACACACACAAACCCCCACCCCCATTCAGAGTGCCTGCCCATCATCCTCACTACACTCAGGCAGTGGCCAAAGCAGGATTTAATTTTTTTCCATGCCCTCTACAATACTTTTTGTATCGCTAGGTTTCTAGGGCTGCCAAAGAATCATCCCCACACATGAGAATGGGTTACGTTTTAGGCCTTGAGATTCTCTTTGTTGGAGGGAAGTGGTAGCCTCAATCCACCAAGGTACCTCCACCCCCATCAAGCCTCCAAGTGCAAGGTGGCCATGCAGGTGGGGTCGAGCCTGTCAGAGGGCACAGCTCCATCTCTGCCACCCCCCACTAGAAGCAACAAACCTCTGCTTGGTAAGATTGGATTGCTGCATTCATGGTCCTACCTCGCTCAATAAGATTGGGGGGTGAGCTTCAGATTTTCCAACAATAACGCTGGCATATTATGTTAAAAAAACATTATAGGACAAGCAGGGCACATGAGAGGGGCTAAAGGGGCATTGGAAAAGTGAGAGAAATGGGGACTGGTAGTGGCACCAAGTGAGAGAAAACATAATATTTAGTAAAATACCCAACATTTTTAAAAACTTTCAAAACAGAGAACAGAGAGTGTGTGCGTTTTGCCTGTGTGTTTGTAAAAAAATCCTGGTTAAATCCGACAGACGCCTCACCATACCCGACTGGGAGCACCCACACCAAACTATTTAATAGAAAAAACATTTATTAGGGGGCTATAACACCCCAAACACCCCAGTTAAGCTATGCCCCCAGCTGTGTTTTACAAGGCACAAGGGGTTGTAAGGGTGGCTATGGGGTTATCCTGTTCATAGTTGCCACTGAGCCTGGCCTCCAACTGTACGGGACTCAGGGAATCCACTGGAATTTCGTCCCCTCATGGCCTTTTGCACATGCACAGAAGGCTACAAGGGCATGCTCTGGGGAATCCCCATGCACATGAAAACTAGCAAAATTGAGTATTTTTCCCCTTACGATTTAAAGTTACACATAAATTGCTTAATGTTCTACTATGGTTGGCACTTCATTATCTTGCAGATGTGTGTGTGGATAGGGCGGGATTTGCTGATGGGATTAGGCCATTGGTTTGGGTGGGGAGAACATGGGAGTAGGGAAATGTTATTGTTTTTATCATTGCACTAGACTTTTGCTCCTACGCAAAAAACAGACCTCAGCTGCAAACTGAGTGACTCACGTTCACTTTTAGTTTGATACACTTAGCACACTGATTCCATGAGTGCATCAGAGACCACTAATAAAAGCCACACTATAACCTTCAGTCCTAGGAATGTGAGGGGGCTGGGGATCCTCAAACGCAGGCACATACTAGGCTACATGGACAGACATAACATCCACATTGTGATGTTACAAGAAACGCACTTTGACCCCGATAGAATGATAAACTTTGCAGCAAGGTGGGCCGAATATACATGCTTTGCGTCTTACTCCACTTACTCTAGAAGCACTGCCATATAGATCAAATGCAGCATCCCATATCACCATGGAGGCTCCTTACAAGACCCGCAGGGATGATACTGTTTGATGTGGGGGAAGATTGCCACCCACTCCGTCACGCTAGTTAACTGTTACGGATCTAACATAGACGACCCCCTTTTTTATGATAAACTATGGGGTATCATGCTCAATGTCGGCTCCATGCACCTTATCTGGGGCGGAGACTTTAATCTAACATTAGACCCGAACAAAGATAGGTCACAAAATAATTCAGCACAACATGCCGCAGCAGGAAAGCATTTAAAAGGCATCATGCAAGACCATCTCCTAGTTGATGCGTGGAGGACCTTGCACCCAATGCGCAGAGAGGGCACGCTTTATTCAAGCCTACATGCCAGCTGGTCACAAATCGACTACTGGATAATTTCGAGGGGCCTAGACATGTGGCTCACTAGCATGGAGCACTTACTCAGACTATTCTCCAGTACTGATGCAACTACAGCCACCAACATCCATCTCTTCCTTTCAATCATGGAGATTATCTCCTAGACACCTCCTAGACACTGGTTTCAGCTAAGAGGTCAGGCAGGAAATCAACAATTTCTTTGAAAGAAATCTATACTCACTGCCGAGTATCGCGATTATATCGGAAGCATTCAAGGTAACCCTATGGGGAATATGTATCCCAAAAGGCGGAGGAATATTGCACGATATTCGCAAAACGCTACACAAATTAGAAGTCGATATCAAAGACACAGAGTGCCGACTCGAGAACAGCCCAGAGGGAGACACCAAAGCCAGGCTCTGCACCCTAATGACTGAATATCAAGCGGAGGCTGAACGAGAATGTCTCCGCTACCAATATCACAGGGTGGCCAATACGGAGAGGGGGAAAGACCGGGCAAAGCACTAGTGGAAACAGTCCGGCCACCTAGATTCTCTAGTCATGTGTTAGAAAGTGGAAACCCCTGAAGGCTGCATGCAAAAAGATACTGTAAATATTCTCCAGACATTCACAGCTGACTATACTGACCTGTATACAACGCGCAGGAAAAAAACTGTAGAAACAGCCATATACTTAAAGGATACCTCGCTAGCGTGGATCAAAGGGGCCCATAGAGAATTTCTAGCTGCGGAAATAGAAGAGGATGAAATCAGAGCAGATATGATGCAGCTAAGATCAGGAAGGGCCAAAGCCCCTGATGGGATACCACCTGATTTCTATAAATGTTACGTAGGAGTCCTAGTACCCATACTCAAAAACGTCTATACAGAGGCCAAGTCGACTGGCACACTACCGCCAACTATGTGTGCAGCCATGATCATCTCTCTTCTGAAACCAGGGAAATCAGCGACTAAATGCAAAACCACTTTCCATCATAAATTGCGATTCCAAAATACTGGCTAAAATACTAGCCAATGGGCTCAGCCTACTGATGGACAAATTGGTACTAAAAGATCGGTCTGGATTTGTGCCGGTACGGGCCACCTCCCACAATCTGCATACCCTATTTGCAATAATAGACATAGACCCGACCTTGCTGCGGTGGCGTTTTTTTGGGATGCCACCAAAGCGTTTGATTCCCTAGAGTGGGATTACCTATTCTCTGTGTTGAAAAGACTGGGTTTCCCCCCTACTTTCCCCTCCTGGGTCAATTTACAAGCAATTGTGCAGATCAACAGTTGCTGCTTGACTCCCATCAAGATATCACGCAGCACTAGACAAGGGGTGTCCTTGCTATTTGCCCTCACAATGGAGCAAAACTGCGGCAGCACCATAGGAAATACGCGCTGAGATATCCAGAACGGCATTTCTTAGTGTCCATGTACACGGAAAATATCACCATATATCTCCGCGAACTGCACATAAGTCTGAACCCTGTTCTGCTAGAGTTTCTATCATTCAGGAGGCTGTCTGGAGTCACCGTCAACTGTGATAAGTCACAGATATACCCCCTCACGCTGAACACACACCAATTCTCATCGGATTACCCCTAAAATGGTGCGATTCTGATCTTAGATACTTGGGGATAGTAATTTCCAGAGACAAAGAAGCGACACTGAGGGCCACCTACGGTACTGCAGTAGATACCATTGCAGAGTCAGTGTGACGCTGGATTACACTACGCTATCACTGGCAGGGCGCATTTCCTTAATTAAAACGATCATCCTACAGAAATTGCTTTATCTATTCATGAATATACCATACCCTCCCAGGAGCCAGTTCTTTCACATATTACAAACACAATTAATTAAGCTTACCTGGGGAGGTAAACAACCTAGAATACGGTGGAGCACACTAACCCAACCCTTCTGAAAAAGCGGCTTTGAGGCTCCAGACATGAAACATTATTATCTCTGAGCACAAGCACACTTTGTTGCATATTGATTTCAACTGCCACCTTATATGCCGCACTTAGCAATAGAAAAAGGCTGCATGGCCCCCCCTCCCCACCACAGTGTTTTTGGTGGCTAAATCTCCCTGCACCAGACACTCCCGCATAACAGTGGGCTGCACAGGTTTGGCCTGGAAAAAACTAGAGGAGAAATTAAACAACCCACCACTTTACTCACCGCCGCTGCCCATGCCCTACCACCCATGCATTCTGGTCACTCATGATGCGGCTTGCAGGACCATGCTACACAACAGGGAAATCAAAAAATGGGGAGACCTCTACCAAGACGGCGAGTTTAAAGATAGTGCAATGTTTTTTCGAGACAGCTCACACACCCCATTAGAGATTGTCATGTATATTAGAATCAGACACGATGTAAAAAGCAGCCTCACCCACATTCCCGACAGAACCCCCCACACTCAACACGTTACATGTACTATTACAAAACCTGCAACCTATACACACAGTGTCCCGCTTATACAGAATGGTGCTAATAGAGCACCCAGCGGAGGCAAGAGGGGCGCACACAGGGTGGGACTCAGAACTAGACATCTCACTGATGGATAAACAATGGACATATTGTTGTAATCAGACAGCGGCAATAACAGCCAGCAGCCGCCTACGGATTATACATTATAAATACCTACAGCGGTTCTATTACACCCCGGCAAGACTGTATAGGTACAAGTTACGGCCGGATGATTGATGCACGCAATGCCGGAGTGCAGGGGCAGACTTCTTACACCTAGCATGGGAGTGCAAAGTAATACACGATTACTGTCTGGAGATATTTAGCACCTTATCACATATGTCTGAGCAATGCATACACCACAACCCTATTACCACACTGCTAGGCTATACAGAGGAGATAGCAATACCATACAGGGAGCTTATATCACTGGGACTGTTACTAGTGAAACAACAGGTTGCTTGCAGATGGGGTATGGGGCGAGTCCCCAAGTTCAAGGAATGGCTAAATAACATCATCCACTGTAAAGACCAACTCACTACATATGCCGAGTTACTACCACCCACCTCATGACCCGAGACATATGGGAGACGCTGCAGAGATATCTGTTAGAACGAGAAGGAGCGTCTGGGGATAGTGGCACACCTTAGGAACTTAAAGGCTGATGGCATAGATGACAAGGCATGGTATGGATGGAAAGAGACGGGAGAGACACAGAGGGTGCACTTGTGAGAAGCAATGGACAAATATGTGTAATCTACATTTGCTAAAAATGTGCAAAGTCAATATGAGTCTAAGAACTGTACTGCTGTAGCAAATGTAAAATGCCTTGCAAGTTCGGAAACACCTATTGGCATCATTATACATCAGTACAATGTAATGCTGTTTGACTGTTCTACGCTAAAACCCAATAAAAATAAAATTTAAAAAACGATCTTGAACCTGCACCTGGACCCAGCCTGAGAGAGTTCTCTCCAGTCCTGGCCCCTTGAACGCCATGCATATTGTGCACCAAAGACTTAAGGAACAATCATAAGCAGATAAAACTTGGACCTGTGCCTGACTGTGATCCCTCCCGGTCAGCCTGACTTGGTCCCAGTCCAGCGTGACCAGATACCCTCAGTTGGCGCTTTGTGCCTTTTGGCAGTACTTTTATCTAAATCTTAAAAATTACATATGTCCATTTCCACTGATTGAAGTTGTTTCATTTTGGTGTCATTTTATTTATAGAATTTTACTCTATTTTCTAAATAGGTGTGGGATTTTCCTTGTGTTGTGCTTTCAGCTTATTACTGTTTGTGTGCTGCATAAATACTTTACACATTGCCTCTAAGTTATGCCTGACCGCCTTTGTGCCAAGGTACTAGAGGGTTTAGAACAGGTTAATTTAGTGACTGTTGTGGTTCATTCTGACAAAGATTGTGGCTGTTCCTTGAGAAGGGTCCACACTCATCTGAACCAACAACTCAATTTCTCACAGGTGGGTTCCAGAATAAGTTGTTTATTCATTAGTTTGTCCAGCACTGCAGTTGCTGCTTTGCTATTCCAGGGCACACCATTTAGTAGAAGCCAGCCTGGAAGAATAATCACCTGGGGTGCCGAAGTAATGCACCGGAGAACATACAACCTATATGACTAGATGTGAGATATGCTTGGTGCAAATATTTAAACTGTGTGAACCTAAGCTCTAGGTTCCTCAACACCCTCTTAAAATGCTCCAGATAAGACATTTACTGCTTACCTGTGAAGTTCTGATGGATATCAAATTTCCATTTCTCCCTAAGTGGGATTTAGCATGTCATGGTCTGTGCTAATAAGGCCCCATGCACTAGAGCGACTGTCTTTTTTCCATGTCCATAGCAGAGAATCAGTCGTAGTGACTCAGATTGCTGTGGCTCACCCTGGTCTTGGCCTCAGAGATGCTTAGGAACCGGCATCAAAGCAATATATGGCAAAAACTGACCTGGGCTGATCCCGTATTCCTCTCTGATGTCTTGAAAGGTGCGTAATGTGTTTTATATATAGACGTTGCCCTGAACCTACACTCGGTCGGTCTTCCATTCAAGGTTTGAAGTTATGTGATTTAGTTATCGCATGGAATTCAGAGAGCTCCCAGACAAGTAGGTGTGGACAGTACAGTAGTGCGTGTTTTGTCGACTTCAAGTATGCCCGCTAGCAGTGACTGGTTGCCTTGGTCAGTTTGTTTCTATTAGAATGCCTGGTACTAGTTGCAAACAACCAGTCCATCACAGAGCTCCCCCTATCCTCGACATAATCCCCTCACCCTTTGGATTTGGGACAGCTGAAAGCCATTTTATGGGCCACTGTAATTGGGGGTTATAGAGCTTATGTAGAGCTATTCTTTGGCTACCTGTCCCCCATATTAAGGTGGATAAAGTACTTTACAATTTCTTAAAGAAACCCATGGGTATTATCACAGGGAGTGCTGCAAATTTATAGAGCAGTCTAGGCAAAACCAACATTTTGGCTATTGCCACCATTCCCAAAGGTGACAGTAGTCGTGTTTTTCAGAACTCCAAGGAGTGCCTTGTGTTGGATACCACCCTGCCCAGATTACCTTATATGAGGTCCTTGCCCTCGTGCTACACTTTTATGCCTGGGTATTTGAAAGTATCACATCTCCACAGTAGTTCCAAGCCTAGTAGGCCCCTTTGTTCATTGTCAGTCAACAGTCGAAGGTGGCATAAACAGAATTTGTCCCAGTTCAGTTTTAATACTAATTCTGTGTCAAAGTAGTTAAAGGCCTCTAGCACTGAGGGAATTTCTTGTTGGGTGTCTTTTAGAAAAATAAGGTGTCATATGCATATACTTAGATGACTTCCCAGGTATCTGTCCCCCTTATTCCCTAGTCAGGTTTGCCCTGTCTAAAGAGGCCCGCTAAGGTCTCCATAGCTAGTGTGAATATAATTGGCAACAATGGACACCTGTGCTTGGTCCCTCTGTCAATGGAAAACGTACTTGAAATGACTGTGCCAGTATAGACTCTAGCCCCGGGTCCCGTGTAAAACAGGCTGACTCAGCTCCTGAATTCAGATCCCAGCCCCATCCTCTTCAGCACCTGCATCTGATATGCCCCCTCCCTAGGGTGTCACATGCTTTCTCGATGTCAGGCGACATCGCTATGTGTGGAATTCCTACCCTTGGAGATTCCTCCATCAATCAAAAGAGCCACCTCAGCTTGAGAATTCTGTTTTTCCCTGGTCTAGAAATGTTTTGGTCTGTGTGGACTAAGGAGTCCACAACTAGGACAAGCTGTTGTCTAACATCTTGCCAAGTATTTCATAATCAAAGTTCAGAAGGGACTGGGGCCAAGTCCTGGGGGGGTCACATCCTGGTTTAGAGAGGACCACTAATATAGCCTCTTTTAGTGTCTCGGGCAGCGCCCCTGCTTCTCTGGACTACTCTGAACATGTAGGTGTTTCAGGGCTAATTTTATCTTGTACATGGCATAAAACTCCATGGGGAGATCGTCCATACCTGGGGATTTTTGACGGGCCATTTGGTCAATTGCCTCCCTGATCTCTTCAATTGTTTTTGGTTCTTCTAGAGAGGAAAGCTGTAGCTGGTCAAATCTAGGAACCAGTAATCTGTATACTTATGAAATCTGCAATTCTCTGTTTAATGTCTCTGCATACAAATTTTTGAAATATTCCATGAAGGCATGTTAATATCTTCTTGGTTATTCAGCAGTTCCCCTGCACGACACTTAATAGCCCAAAAGGAAGATCTAGAAATGTCTGTCCATAGAAACTAGGACAATATTCATTTGTCTCTATCCCCCTCAGCATTTTGTCTTGCTGTATATTTCCCGGAATCTATTTTCCCTAGTCTGTTCGCCAATGTAAAGTGGTCCTAGTGGAGCCATGCAATGATTCAGGGATCCCCCCATTCATCCCCATTTGTGTCTCTGCTTCTCACAATTTCTGTTCTATGGTTACTATTTCCTTAGTCAGGCTGCTTTTGACCTATAGCTGGTTTTAACACATAGGCTTTGGGGAACAGCTTTGAATGCATCCCATTTGATCATGCTTTTGGTTGCTGAACCTTCAGAATCATCAAAGCACCGGTCTATTTAAGAGCCTATTGTTTCTCTAAATTATATGTCCCATAATGCTTGAGTGTTAAGTTGCCAGATGGGGATCTCCCCATACCATCACCATCTTGAGTGGTTTGTGGTCCAATAAGGTACAATCCAAATACTCAGTGTCTAAAACCGTTGTGGACATGGCATCATTACAGAGAAATCCATCCAATCTGATTTATAAGTGATGTACTGGGCAATGGTAGAAGTACTCAGCAGTGGTTGGGTGTTTACGGCGCTACATCTCATGAAGCTGACTATCATCAACCTCAGTGTTGTAGTGTTGAGATATTTGTACACTAAATCTTCCCTGCAGTGGTGGCATGGGCCTGTATAAAATTGTGTCCAAACACAACTAAAGCACCCTCCCCAGATGCTCGGTGCCTATACGTGGTACACCAATGTTGGGTTGAGACTATTAGGGGCATATACCACCGCCAGAGGGAATGATTCCCCGTCCAGTGTCCCTTTCACCACAACATATAGGCGCTCAGTGTCCAACTGCTATGTAACATGATAAGTGGAACAGCCAAGGGCATCCATATTAGCGCTCCCCTTGCTGACACCAAATATGTTATTGGGACGACTTGTCCCGTCATCCTCCACGGTACCTCTCGGGGGGGGTCAGATGCAATTCTTGCAGGTAAGCAGTGTGCTTGCCTGCACGTCAGATGTATATACCCTATGCCTTTTGTTGGGCAAGGCTATTCCCTTCACATTTCAAGTGATCACATTGTACGGATTTAGTTTTTCCCCCATTATGTACCAGCCATAAGTTGGTTTGTCTCTACAGTTGGTCCCTACTGAGGTTAGAAGCAGAGTAAGCATGACCACCATTAATCTCTCCAGTTTATATCTGGCTACAGAAACATTAGCATTGTTCCCAACTCCCCATCCTAGGCAAGATACACAATTTGTGCACTACCAGGAACTCTCATGGGGGGAGTACAGGGTAGTGTTGAGGCCCCTAGGGGCAGTCTGGGATCCAGGTGCACTGGTGCCACTGGTAGTGGGTGGCAGTGGGTGTACATTGAGGCCCGGATCTTGGAAACAGCGAGGCTGAGGAGAAATTGGAGCGCATGTGCATGGACAGGGAAGCTGTGCTGCACACAGGTTCAGCTGTGGAGGTGGGTGTAGTCCCAGGTGAATAGGAGCAAGACCCCGGGCCGCAGGTACGGGGAGGGGTGATGGCTCTAGATGATCACAAACAGGCAGGGAGCGGGTGTGGTGTGGCTGCACCTACAATGAGGACTCATGCCTTAAAAGCACAGCAAGACCACCAGGGATGTACCTGCTAAGCAGTGAGGTGTTGCTGTACGTAGGACTGTGTGCGATGATGGTGAGAACGAGGATTAGCTGGTGCTGGACTATGACCATGGCAGCGATTAATAGGATGAGGGCGAGCTGCATGATGATGAGGAAATGGGAATGCCAGGGGCACAATCAAAGGGGAAGAAGCGTGCAACAGGAAGTGCTGTTGGTGTTTTGCAGAAGTCAAGTGCAGACAAGGGCAGCACCATGGACAGGGCAATGATGGTAAGTGGTGGATGCCACAGAGAGAAGAGGGACATTGACCTCTTGCCTTTAGGTAATGGGGATTGGTGGTCGGTGTGGGGTGTGGGGTAACAAAAGTTTGGAGGTAAGTCTTGCAAGTCAGTGGGTGTTGGTGATGGGGTCATTGGCAAAGAAGTGGGGAAGGTTAAGAGCGGCCTTAAAGGGGAAAGGCATGCCCAAGTGGTCCAGCAGCGGCAGGGCTGTGGATGGAAAAGGGTGGATCACTCAGGGGAGTCAGATATTGCAGGGGGCAGGATGCGGCTGAAGAGTGAAGAGTATAAGCATGAGAAGAGGCTGCCGTACATGGGGTTGGAGATGCCTTTAGGGTCCCTTCTTTCAGATAGACTAAGAATAGGATCTGGAAACATGAACATCTTAATGTATTTAAACTATTACACAGGGACAACCAGGCTGAAGAGGGGTCTAAGGAGGAAGAGTGAGAATTGACTAGGAGACCCAGGGTCCCGATCAACTTAGAAAATTGGACTTCGGCATTCTTCATATATATGCCAGTATTTACTATGAATGGCATACAGACAGGGTGATTGCTTTGTTCAAATGTATGGACATCATTAGAAAGGCCCAGGTGCATTCTGGGGGATATGCCTGGATTTGCTACGAAGAGGTGTTTTGGGCAAGGGTGAGCCTGAATCCCAATACACCTTGGGGGGAGGTAGACTCAGAACTGTGGATGCAGTGGATATCTTCTTCGCAATCCACGGCCTCTACGCAAACTGTGAGCAGCCTACCCCTCAGCTATTGGCCCTTTTAGCCCTGCCCTGCTCTGCATGGAGCAGATTATGCCCCAAAGCCAGCTAACCTCAATGTTGGGGCATGTTGGAATTTTAATAAGGGTTTCTGCTCCAGACACCCTTGCAAATCTAAACACAAATGTTCCAAATGTGGGGAGAGACATCCCATCACACAGTGCTTCACTTTGGCTAGCCCCATGGAACAATGAAAGGCATCCAGGAGGTGAGATCAACAGTGACAGCATGGGCTGAAGGGCGACGATGGCCATTATGGTGGTGGCCATGATTAAGTGGCTTTCTGCATACCCTGACAGAGAGGCAGCTTTGCGGCTGGAATGGGGCTTCATGGAAGGTTTTAGGGTTGGGATCATGGTCCTAAGGGGTGCAGGTGGGCAGACAATTTGCAATCTGCCAAGGAACTTTCTGGGGTGGTGGCTGCGAAACTGGAAAAAGAGGTGTTGGAGGGGAGAATAGTGGGCACGTATACTGAGTGGCCTCTCTCGGACCTGGCTGAGGGTGGTACCTAAAAAACAGCAGGGGAATTTTGGTTGAGCCATCACCTTTCGAGGCCAGAGGGAGCTTCAGTAGATGATGCCATTCGTCCGGTACAACAGTTTGGCCAGGGAGTCAAATTGCCTTTCTGCTGCTGCCAATGCACCTCTCTGATTTCTCTTTACTGGGTATGCAGTTTGGGGTGTCATCTATTTGGACAAGGTTTTGTCGGTGGGTTGTGCCATTTCCTGTGCCTTGTTTAAAGCTTTTAGTAAACTTTTTTTAAATTGGCTTTCACTAAGTCCAGCGGTCATTCGGAGGTGCCTCATTACTTGAATGATTTTCTGATTGTGGGCAGAAGGACCTCTGGGCACTGGCTCAGGGCGCTTCAATACTTTCAATCCATGATGCAGGTATTCGGGGGGCCTCTGGCTCTAGAGAAGATTGAGGGTCCTGGTGAGGTTTTGACGTTCCTGGGGACTAAGTTGGTCAAAGTACAACTGGTAGCTCGGTCGCCACAGGCGAAGGTGGTAGAGATACAAGGGTTCCTGTCTGAAGTGATCGGCGAAAATTGAGTTGAGGAGCATGCAAAAGTTGCTTGGTTTCTTCAATTTCACCTGTAGAGTAGTGGTGGCAGGTCAGACTTTTTGCAGGTGTCTGGGCATGGCCATGCCCGGGCAGGTTTTGCTTCATAATAGGGTGCTGATCTCGTTGGCAGTCAGGGCTGACCTTTGTGTCTAGAAGACCTTCTTGGATGACCTCAGTGGAGTTCCTATGCATTTCTTGGATGAGAACACAGTTTGGCAAGTTCAGATTCGTACAGATATAGCAGGCTCTCAGGGTTTTGATCTGTTTTGGGATGGGAGTGGCCAGCACACTGGTTGAGACAAGGATGAAGCATAGCCTTTCTTGAGTTTTTCCCATTGTTGGTGGCATTGTCAGTGTGGGAAAGTGATTTGGCAAACAGGACAGGACAACATGATGGTGGTGAACTTGATAGACAGAAGGCATGAGACTTGAGGGTGCTGCATTTGCTGCACAGATTTATGCTGAGTTGCTTACATTTGAACATTGTTTTCAGAGATAAGCATGTACCTGGTGTTCAGAATGATATAGCAGACTCATTATCTCGTTCGCAGTGGCATCGTTTTTTGCAGACTGGCGCCAGGAGCAGAAAAGGACAAAACACCATTGCCTGCAGACATTTGAGCTTTGGGTAGTGAGAATAGTGGGTCTGGTCGAGGGATCATTGTCCAAGTCTACCATAAGGAGCTATCACCGGATTGAGTTTGGGTCATTTTAGGGCTATTCCCTGGAGGCTTTGGCATGGGATCAACATGAAGCATAAGGGAGAGTGTTGCGTTTTGTTTTGTTCTGCATTGATAAAGGTTAATCGCCCATGACTATTGGGGGAAAGCTGGTGGGGATTTAATTCTATGGAAAGCTTTACTGGGGTTTTGACCCTGCCAGGGATGAGATCTTGGCCGGGTTCTAAAAGGGTGGGGTAAGGAACAGGGTGGGAGGAGGTCAGCGCTGCTTGATGCAATTACGTTTGAGTTGTTACAAGAGTTGCTGTCAGTGTTGCCTGCCTTCTGTTATGAACGTTTTGAGCTGTCTATTTTCTGACTATGCATGATTTCTATGATTTTTTGAACTTTTCATGTATCTGAGCTTTTGGGGTCTGCACAGGAATCAGGGGTGTTGTATGAAGAAATGTGATTGGACCCAGGATGATTAGGCATTTTGTTGTGGCATTCTAAGATGGATCAGCAGGGTAGAGGGAAGAGGGTATGGTTGCGTAAAGGGGGATTTTGGAGGTTTGCCCTGTGCGGGTATGATGCACTTTCAGGTTTGGCCTGGTCAGCGGCAGAGGGTGTGTTTTTGTCATGAGGAGGGCAACAGGGTGGCGGCTTTCCACCTATTGGTGGTCCTGCGTATGGCTGTGCGCTATCTGGGGACGAAACCAACTGTTTTCAGGACGCATTCCTTTCAGATTGGGGCTGCAACGGCACAATTGGGGTGAGATTAGTGCCAGATCTTTCACATGGGCAGGTGGAGATTGAGCTGCTGTGAGCTCTATGTGAGGAAGTAATGGGGTTTTTCCGCGGGATGTATGGGGGGGGTCTAGAGTATGTCGCCAGGGCTAATTGCCTTTTTTTTCCAATGCTGTATGTGTGAGCGGTACAGGGACCAAGTCAGTGACCTGGATTATGGTACATTCATGTGTGCACTAGGCAGTGAAGTATGTGGTCCAGCAAGTATACAAATGGAAGTATATTGATGAAGTTAATGTTATTGTTTAAATGCTAACAAAGTTCAAATAAGTGTTTGGCAACCTGTTCCTATTAAATGGTCTTTCACGCTAAATCATGGACAGAGTGTGTTAATTGCACAAGGATGTTAGTAGGCCAACCTCCTTCAGCACTTCTATAATCCTGACATATGATTTTGAACTTACTTCCTCACCCAGGAAAACAACGGAAGGCAGTTGCCTGTCTTCTATTATTTCTTAGATTGGATAGGCATGGACAGGGGGCTGTGAGATATTTCTAGCTTTTTGCCCTGCGCAACACCATCAGGGCAGCACTTTCTGACATTCAAAACTATTTATTTTCAACCCTTCCTAAAAATACTTGGAGAATTTATAACTTTCCCCAAAATATTCCAAGTCTGGAGTTAGCATACTCAATAAGCCTACTGGAATATTAGGGTGAAAGTTGCTCTCTCCCTAAATATTCTGGTTCTGGAGTTTGAATAGTAAATTTTACCTTCCAGTGTCCGACAACCCCACTGCTGCCCTGAGGGTGCATATCAGGGCAAGAAACATAAATGAGCGGGCTGTGAAGGGATGGAAAAGAGACGGCCCGCCCCCCTGTGGCTCGACACTGGCACGCAATTGTCAACACCAACACTTATGACAGTCTATAACTTAGTGGTGCCATATGTCTAATTTAGACATAAGCACAACAGCCATTGTTTATTATAGCCTTATAGCCCGCCGTAGCGGGCTATACCAGATATTAAAGGCCCGCTGCAGCGTTAAAGGCCCGAGCCGAAGGCGAGGGACTTTAACAAAAGCAGCGGGACTTTAATAGCGGTATAGCCCTGCTACGAAGGGCTATAAGGCTATTAGAACATTCTGCCACTAGAGGGCAGAATGTTCTAACAAATTAAACAAAGGCCTCTCGAAGCTCGAGGGGATTTAAATCCCCTGGAACTTCGAGAGGCTTTTGTAAAACATTGGAATGTTGCTCTGTGGGCCTTTACCGGCCCGTAGAAGCATGGAGCACTCCATTGTCTACAATAGAGTGCTCCACATTCCAATGTTCTAATAATGCAATACACAGTAAAAATTACTAATGAGTGACACTCAAGACATTCTTATAGCCTTGGGGGCCTGTAATAGTCTGAATTGTCACACTTGTAGGAGTGTGATGGCTAGTAGCTATGTTGGTACTTAGCGCTGGCAGGGGCAGTGGGTGGTGCAAGCTGTAGTGGCCTCCTGAAAAGGTCTCTGGGGCTTATTTTATTACAAATTAGGCACTGCTGTCCAACCCCCCTGTTTGGGGTCTATGCTAGACAGGTTGTCAGAGTGAAGGGCAGGGGACCAGAGTTTTCAGAAACAGGGGATTAAGCACTATGGAGCACAGCACATGAAGGGGAGGAAAACAGAACATTGACAGAAGCACGGAAGCCATTTACAAAGGTAGGGTATGTGATGGACATGAACTGATGGAGCAAGAACTAAACGACAAAGCGCCATGAGGGAAGGGAGTGCATGACTTATGAACAGGGCTGATGTCCAGGAGGCAGGAGACCGAGAGTAATAGTGAATTCATAGGGGATGGGGAGTAAGGAAGGGAAGTGGCAAGAAACCATGCACTACTGGCAGTGGGTTTGAGGGGATTATCAGCGGGGTGTTGATGGGATATAAACCACTGGGGTGCAAGGCGCGATCCACGAGGAGTACTGTTCGAGTACAAATAGCAGCAGGTGACCAAAGTTCTGCAGCTTTTTCTGGACTACAGCTGCTGCATAATTTACGGATGTATGCGTCCTTTCTTTTATGTTGATCCCTCCTTGCCAGGGCTGTTTCTACCATTAGGCAACACTAGGCGGCTGCCTAGGGCAACAAAAGTGGGAGAGCGGCAAAAAACACGAGTTCTCCCCACGCCCCAACAGTAAGCACGCCCTGCTGTCCTCTCACTTCTGGGCCCCAGCAGTTCAAGAAGCCTCCAGAAATTGACCGGTCAAAAGTTTGGAATGTTAGTTTCTCCCATACATCCTCTTTCTAGGGCTGTGGGTCCTCCCACCCTTTTCCTTTCCTATCTCCTTTTCCTGTCCCTCTGTACCTTTCACATCTCACCGCCCCTTACTATTCATTCTTTTAACATTTTGTGACTCAGGCGCCCGGTGAGCACGTTTATTGTGTCGGAGTTTTGAGTTCTTGTAGGTGACTTCGGCACCAGGGAGTGTGTGCTGCGGCCGGGGAGTAATTACGCAGCCTGCTGCGGCGCAGGGGGTGGGGCAACCCTCCAGGGGCCCCCCATTTACCCCAAGGCCAGTGAATACCTGTGACAGATGGACTCGGGCCCCTCGTTACTTTCTGCAGAAGCCCCCCCCCCCTTAAAAATAATGTTGTGTTGCGCCCCTGGTGTGCCCTGTGTAAAGATGCTGCTGATCAGCAAACTCGGTATTAGGGAGCTCGCACTAGAGGTGTTTTTATTCTGTGGAAATGCTTTGATGCGAATGTATGTTTTAGAAAAAAGAAGCAAGACAAATCAATTTCTAGAGCCCAAATCGTGCCCCTTAAAATGAGACGCCAGGTATTATATTTGATTGGGGGGTTGGGGGAAAGGGCAGGCACCTTTTACGGAATCCCAAAGGAAGACAATGAATGAGTTTAAAGTAACTAATTATAGAATGCGCTGCTGTGATTTAAAAAAATTAGGATAAAGGAACCTGCCAGCTAAAAAGTGAAACAGTTGAACGTTCCACGATAATCTTTCTCGTTTTGTACACCCACTGGTGCATCTCCTCGGAAGGTTGAGGCGCGTCTAGATTTATCCGGAAATGTGTATCATTATTGGATTTGCAGCAGAACTGCTTATTTAAAGTTTCCCTCTGCATCTTGCCTTGTTTTTTTACTATGCTGATAGTCGGTAGTGTGAGCCTTTGAATAAGTGATGTGGCCGGCATTTAATGTGCCCCGGTTCACACAATGTGCTCAAGTGGCGAAGCTGGGATTACAAGACACGTCTCCTAGTTTGGGTTTGTCAGCAATCCAGGTGAGAATTGAAATCGTCAAGAATACTAAAACTGGGACTTTGAATGATAAAACGTGCCAGCAAGGAGAACATGAAGTGGGTAAAACCTCATCTGATACCTGGGGAAGGCAGCTCTGCCTGAAATGGCATTGATTTCACATTTATAGAACAACTCTACCCAGCTAAGGTGTCGGTGTTCTTACACAACAGCAGAATTTGGGCAGGTTTGGGCAGTGGTCAGTGGGGAGAGTAAGGTGCAACTAATGAGAGCAAGGGAGGGGGCGGCATTTTTCAATTCTCACCTAAGGTGGCAAAACACCTACACACGGCCCTGCTCCTTGCATCTTGCAGTTCCCATGCACTCATATAAACAGCAAACACCAGAGCACAGTGTTCCTCCTGCATTCAAAAGCCACACCCTCCTCTTCATAAGGATGCTTATGCCAAGTCTGGCAGATCTTTCGCTGCCTGGCGCAAAAACCAAGAGTTCCTGTAAACATCAAAGTGCCAGAGTGCAGCATCCTCATGTCTGTGGATACTTTTGGTGTTTCTTGACCACGTGCTGTTGCCCCCCCTCCCTCCCCATCACCAGCATGAGCAAACCTCAGAACTCAAAAGCAGGAGTTACGAGGATGTTGCATACTAAATGACAGGAAAGTATTCATGCTCCTCTCATTTAGTATGCGATATCCCCACAGTCCCTGCTCTTTCCCCTGAGCAAGTTCTGCGAGTAATCAGATATGGGCCCAGTGCACTTTTTAGGTTGTGCATTCGAGACCTCTTATATATATTTCAGTATATACCTATATGTGTATGTACTTTGTGGGCTCTGGAGATGAGCCCTAGGACTTGTCTGCTTCAGCTTAGGGACTTTTGTTTCTGTTCAACTGCCTTTATTTAACTGTCTCGATAGAAAACGACCAGTAGAGGTCAGTAAAATACCAGAATTGCTTTCTGTTGAGGGACTTTCTTTTTTTAAATTTTCTGGCAACTGCCTCTATTTAACTTTCTTAATAAAAAACGACCAGCAGAGGTCAGTAAAATAACAGAATCACTTTAGCATTCTCTAGATTCTAGTCCATAGAAATTGTCTTACATGAGCACCCATAGACAATAATATTTTTTTCAAATCTTGTGTTTTCATTGATAGGACCACCAAAGGCCCTAAATTCATATTAAAAAAAGAGTTTTGGACTATACCGCTTCCCACTGAAAGGCAATATTTCTCTCCATGTGTTCCCATATCTGGCGTGTCACGCAGTTTGGTGCTTACTTTCCCTCCATGTTAAAGAGCAGTAGATGTTTCAGCACCCATGCTAATGTGTTGCATAGCTAAATATATATAAAGTCCCAAAGGCGAGACCGGTTGCATTGCAAATGCTTGTTTGTATTTAGCCCATCCATTATGTCCACAGGGCCCTAACGGATGACAATAGTGTTTGTAGCACAGCAGGCATCAGCACTCCAGAAGTGTTTCTATCGTTTGACAGAGTTGGGGGTCTTTGTTTTGGGGGCTTTGATTCCTGCTCGCATGACATATGTGGCTTTTGCCGGCGGTCATATTAGAGCGAGAAGTAGGGTCGGGCTGGCCTATAGGGCAATCGGGCACTGCCCAATGGGCTGGTCTGACGGGACAGTGTCAGGACAGTGTATGGATCGGGTGGTTGGCTGTTTGTTGGCCTGTTCTGTGGTCTGATGGGCCATTTCTTACTGTTGCTGTTTCTGATATTGAAACAAACATTGCCTGCAAAAAGCTCAAAGCAATGCATACCTCCATCCATACCTTGCAAAACACGTACACACCATGCCTTTACAAGTTCAAAATTGCCCCTATCTAATTCACTACTGGAGGGCACTTTTATTTTGGTGCCCGGGCATATTTTCTGTCCCAGCCGACCCTTGGTTAGAAATGCTCAGGTGACTTGGTAGCTTGCGAATGCGTGGTGGGATAACAGGCATATTTAGAAAGGGCATTTTCTAAGCTGAAGGCCTTTTTGTAACAGGCAGTGGTCCTGTACACATGGCTCAATATGGCTGGCATGTTGTTTACTTGTGAGCACTTTTCTAATAAATTCACAATATCAATAGCAATTTTGAGTACTTGGGCAGAGAGGCGGGAAAGGCTGAAAGTACAGTATCCTGGAAGCATTTGTGTTTGACTCAAAACACTTTAGTAACATCTTATGGTACTACTACATCAAGCACATGTACCGGACTCAAACGACATCAAGTAATGGTCTATGATACTGCAGGTTACTAAAGAAAAGACTTGTGTCTGACTCAAGGGACCTCTAGAACTGGTCTGGCAGTTCTGCAGCTTTCACAGGGAACTTGACGATTGCAGCATATCAAGAGCACACAAACATGATCTTTAAAGCTAGAGAGAACTATTGACTTTGCCCATTTTGTTGTGGTGTAGTTCTTCACACCAAAATGAATAACATCAAGGATTGTGGATTAATGTGGACTATGGGCGTATATCATGTGAAAGGTGCATAGCACTGTGAATTGAAGTTTCCTCATGGGCTGATGCTCCATCTCCAACCCCAAATAACTGGTTAGGGTCACATGACCTAGCTTCCAATTGACCCCATGTTAGGAGCTACTTATCTAGCATTGTGTGACCAAACTACATAGGTGGCACCTTCAGTCAGTCCTGCAGAGCTCTTGGGTTTTTCTGGTCCAAGCACGAGTAGCTCATCCAGTCCAGATTTTTGCTTTGCATTCTGGGACTTGTACTCCTGATTTTGTGATGTTATAAACATGACTATAAGTCATAGAATACAAAGTGAAACACTGGATTGTGTGAAAACTGCTCTTTTCCTGCCCTTTACATTCGGAGGCAAAGTTTTGCTCATAACACTGAAAGTATGCGCATGAACGGGCCATTGGCTGAAGTGTCTTTGAGACACCACTTTTCCAGCCCAGGGCTTTGCTTTTACAAATGGCTGTCCTAAGTTGTGTTAGTCCAATTGAACTGATTAATAGTTACACATCCCGGAACTCAGAGATTATAGAGCCATCTGGTAACCTAAGGAAAACAGCTCTGTTTTACTAAGGGTCCAGCCCTGTCAAGTTTTCCAGGTCCATGTCTGATGTGCTGTCCCAGTCAAGATTTTTTCTTTCATTTCTGGGACTTATAGTCTAGTTTATTCCACTTTAAAACAAGACTGCATGTCCCAGAATTCAAACTAAACAACCGTGGACGACTACAACAGCACATCACGCATGGACCTGGGAAAATTGTCAGCTATGCCGGTCATCCTATCCCCGGTGGCAGTGCACCCCTGCTGCAAGGATCCTAAGATTCCCCCTTGTCAGTTCTCCCAGGCCCGGTTTTGTTTTTATGGCTTTCTTTTTTTAACAAAAATTAAAAACACAGGATTAACAATACCAGTGAACTATAGAACAGGTTTATCTACTGACACTCGCCGTGCTGGATTCCCTCTCATAACATAAACAGCTTCTGCTTGCTTTAAATGCCTTTTGGGATTTGATTTACACGTTTCACGGTGGTTCACTTGCCAACATATCTGCCTGGCACGCACCTGACATTATTTTGTGTCACAGTGAACTAGGCTTGTGTGAGCTGTGCGGGGGCCAGGTCTCCTAGTCACACCCACCAGACCTCAGCTGCTGCCAGGTAGAGCCCTGAACAGGAGGCACCAGGCTGCCAGCCTAGTGATTACAGTGTGGTGTTTTAGAAGAGAGGCAGTGGCAGGGCGAGGCCATGTCAGGAGCTCGGGCTTTTTAACCAAGCACTACTGCCAACAGGTTGTATGAGGGCAAGACTACAAAGTAATAGCTGTAAAGCAGCCATTGTTTTTATCTCCTACATTTTACATGTATAGAAGTCTCCTCAGTGGTCGCAAGCACACTGTGCAGTGCCGGCTTTAGCGCAGGTTTCGCCCAGTGCGACAATCTTTGTTGGAGCCCCCTACTAAAAACCTCCTTCTCCATGAATTCCCTGGCTACCACGCTCCACCAGTGCCCCTCCATAACTCCTCTCTCACATACATCTCATTTGTTTTATAGCGCTACTCATACCAGTGTAGGGAGTCAGATCACTTTACATCACACACACATTATACAGAGACAATAAATCATAAATGTGTTATAGGAGACAATGAAGATTACAAGGTGTAGGAATCACATGTCATCCTTACTAGTAGGAGTGGCAGCTGCTGTGACATAAAAGTGGTAGGGCAGGGCGTGGGGGAGGAATAAAAAAGTAAATAAATAAAAAGGTACTTACCTGCCAACCGCCGCCTCGGTGCTCCTTTGCACCTCTCCTCTCGGCAGTCCATGCAAGGCTCCCAGTCCTCTATGCCAATCACAACGCTGCTCTTGTGCTGGTAATGCTTGAGAGCAGCACTTGATTGGCCAGACTGGGCTGGCTTAATGCTCAGTTAGGGCCTGGGAGCCTCAGCTTCTTCTCCACCCGGCTGTGTAGCACAGCTGTGGTTGAAGAGATCTAAGTGCGCATGACAGTTTGGTCGTCCTAAGACGGCCAGCCAAACTGTCATGCGCAATTGCAGCAGTGCCCACCAATCCTCCCCGCTGTTGCAGATGCTGTCTATCAGTATAACCCAGCCCTGCCCTTGAATTGTCTCAGCTTGGAAATATAAAATGATAATAACCTGTGTTATTATCATTTATTTCACTGCTGAGAGAGCAGTGAGGCAACGCACCTTCACCATACCGGAGGAGCTCCAGCTTACTAGTAAGCTGTACATTTTAAGAGAGTTTGGTCTGAAGAAGCAGACACTCAGGATTTAAAATGTACCACAGTGGTTGGCTTTACTATTAACCCCTTCAGTGCCCATGACGAGCTGGACTCGTCATGGGCCGCGGTGGCGCTGTGCCCATGACGAGTCCAGCTCGTCATAGACCCCGCCCGCTAATGCAACGGCCGGCACTGGGCGGGGAAAGGGGCGGGCACTGAAGGGGTTAAGAATGTATGTCGGACTGGTCTCATGGGAGCAGGGAAAACCCCTGTGGACAGTGGAACCAAGGGCTCCTTTCAGGGCTGGGTGTCTGATGGGTTCCCAGGCCCAAGGAAGGAGTCCTTAATTTTCTTGATTTGCTGCTGCCGATTAAAAAAACATCTAGGTAATCCTAGGACAGAACCTGAACTACTGGACGAATTTGGAAGTCTCTCTTTAGAACTATGTGCAATACCCATAGTTTTTAAGCCAATGTATTCGAAAAATTGTGCTGCAAAGATTTTTGTATCCAGTT
Source organism: Triturus cristatus (assembly GCF_964204655.1). Taxonomy (NCBI): domain Eukaryota; kingdom Metazoa; phylum Chordata; class Amphibia; order Caudata; family Salamandridae; genus Triturus; species Triturus cristatus. The sequence continues at coordinate 354,872,962 of NC_140594.1, forward strand.
TTGTTTTAAAAAAATAGGGCCACCTTCATCCATAGAAACCCTCCTTAAAAGGCTGGTAATCTATTGCTGTTCTCCCCCAATCCGCCTTATTTGCCAGAGCCCCATGTCAAAGTAGCTCACCCAGTCCATTTTTTTTTGATTTCTGATAGTTGCAGGCCTGTTTATCTCCTTATAAATGGAGGACTACAAGTACCAGAATGCAAAGAAAATCAAGCCTTTGCAATGCAATCGGTCTAGCATTTGTAAAAGTTATAGCTATAGGCGTTGTAACTGACAATGTTTTTTTACTTATGTTGTCTAATTTTACCTTTCTTTCTCAAATTTAACACATTTAATATTTCAAACAGTGCAACAATGTCCAACTTTTCCTTTTAACTCGAGATTTTGCTAAGTAAATTGGGCAAAGTATTATTGGTTTTTAGGCCCATGTGAAACGACTAGGAAAACTTCAATGTTAAGGTCATACCCTGTACCTCTCAGAGCAGCCCTTGAAGCCACAAGTGACCCACCACATTAGGCAGTTTAAAGACCACTGGTCTAAAGTTTGCCACTTCAACAAAGACATAAACTTCTGTACTCATTTGGCATATTCCAGAATTTGGGAAGTACTTAGTTTGAATGTATGTTGACGTGATTGCTCATGACATATAATAGGGGGTTGAAAATGTAGGATATTTTCCCAAATGGTCCTAAAGTCAGCTGCCCGAACCAGTCAGTTTCGAGTCGGGTAGTGACATTAGGTGCCTATTGTGGAAAAATCTTGGAGAGATTTTGGGCAGAGAATGGTTTTTAATTCATGAAACGATGAATGTTCGAAGGTTGTAGTAAAGACTGCACTGGAAGCCTCACAGATACCTGACAATCGAGACATTTTTGTATTATAATCTCTCCCCACCAAACCACAAAACGATAACTCTTTTGACAAGCCATTTGCAATTCTGTGTTACCCTGCAATCATGTGATCATTAAACCTCTTGGAACCCGCCAGCTCTACATAATGCATTTTATATTGTTTGTAACTACATGCAATCTGAAGGTTTCAGCTCACCTGAGAGCTGACTGCACAGTCCCACATTGCCACTGTCCAGAGGCTGCTTTTCCAGAGCAATGTTCTCCTGTGAGAATCCAGGCAACGGTTTTTACAGAGCGATGCCAGGAGTTTTACATTTTCCCAAAACAATGCCAGTACTGAAAAACTCCTTTTCACACTTATTCTAATCTGAGCACCCTTTTTATTATCAGTGATCAACAAATGTTCATTTTTTTCATTTTGAACCATAATTGTAAAAGTAGTCAGATACAGGGACATAATGGGAACAAACATAAATACGCAATGTGTACATCTCACTATTGTTTTGATACCCACCCAACATTCATACATCCAGACTACACAAAACAACATATAAATTATGTTTGACAATCAATTATTTTAAAAATGTTACATTGGCTCAACATCTTAACAGTTCTTCCTTTTGATGCCCAACAAGGAAGACACATGTAATAATTATCTAAACCCCTTTTACACGTCCTGCATGAATGGGCTACACAATCATGTAAAGCTGTTGATCCTATGAACAGGGAGTGTACTACATAATTTTTAAAGGAAATTATTCGCCTGATCAACACGTCTTATTTCACGACGCGTTTCAAACCCATACTATGATTCGTGGCTTCTCCTCATCAAGACTCAGAACTGATATGCACTATAATTGAAAATCAAAACAGAAAATCACTTTATCATTCCTTAAACTGGTACGCTAGTATTGAATCTGCTCTATGATTACATTCAAAAAAAGTTACCTCTAATCAATCGGCTATGGGCCTGCAACGACAACCTCTTCACTAGTCCAATGTTCAAATCTATGAACACATAAACATATCACCTAATCATTCTCAGTATGCAACAACTGACCCCCATCGCTTCTAAAAGCCTCTTCAAAATCCTCTAATCAATTTTTAAACGTTCGGTTTCTCAATTGTACACCGTCAATCTGGGAACAAAATTGACCCGTAATTAATTCACCTGCACGTGCGCGGAACCCCCGTCTTCACTCAAGAACGCCTTCAAAGGTTCTTGAACACTTAAACTCATGTTAGTCGATAAAATGTACCCATGTTGACAAGCCATGCCTAGTGCCACACTGTTTAACCCGGATAGTACTCACCAATGGCGTGTGTGTTCTTTATCCGGAAGGTACGAGCTTGATTCCTTCGCTCGTCTGTCCTCCCACTTGGATTGAAGTGAAAGCTACTTCTGTGAACATCACATATTCCCTATATCCGTTCTGTTCTACGTCTGGGACGCTCCAATGGATGAGCATTCTGGGGCATGTAGTTTATTACAAACGGACCGTTCGTTTCATGTTTTCAACTGTACTGGAAACAAATTTTGTTCTTCAGACATTTCATTCAACCCATCGGATGATTGTTTTGAAAAATAATATGAGTAAGGCTTCCTTCTGGTTGAGTAAGGCATCCATGTCTCCTCCCATCTGATTTAATGGCCAATAGACCAGTCCACCTTAAATCGGTCTCAGAATGTTCTTTCTCTATCCAATGTTGGACCAATGGCACGGTCATAACCTTTTTCCTTATTTTTGATTTATGTTGAGTTATTCGCTGGCGAATTTCCTGATTGGTTTTTCCAATATATGCCAGCTCACAAGGACATTTGACCGCATACGCCACATTTTTAGGTCTCGTCTGAGCTAGCGCTTGCGCTGCTCTGAGCGAGATATTTTGTAAGTGGGATTTTCAAAGTGCTACCCACAGTCTTTTGGCTGGCCTAAAGCTTGAGTGCACGATCACATGCACGTGCACAGCTGGCATCTAATGGCTCCTCAGCTGCCGTCTGAGCTAGCGCTTGCGCTGCTCTGAGCGAGATATTTTGTAAGTGGGATTTTCAAAGTGCTACCCACAGTCTTTTGGCTGGCCTAAAGCTTGAGTGCACGATCACATGCACGTGCACAGCTGGCATCTAATGGCTCCTCAGCTGCCACTCCCCCCTCCCTTCTCCATAGCTTTGGCTCCAGCCGCCAACTGCCTTTCTTATCTACGAGCCGTCATGGCTCATTAAGTGCTTTCGCGCGCCAATGCTTGTTTTAAGAATGCAGTAATACTTCTAAAATACAGCAGAGGGCGCCATTGTTCTTTCTTTTAATAGGTCTCACCTTTTTATTCTTCATGTTTACAAACATTCTATTTCTTTGTACGAAAGAGCACAGTACTAAGGAGTTAAGTAGTTTGTGGGAGTGGTTATGGGGTGAACATGTATAGGAATAAAGTACCCCTTCCTTATCAGCGATGGCAATTGCAAGTCACCTCGGAGTTCCTAATCATAAACATGTAGGTATTCCAATTTTGAAATTGGCCGGTTTCTGGTCGGGGTTATGGAAACTGATCCAGCATTTTATCATTTCATATTTATTTTCTCCTGCATATAACACTCCTCTGTACCCTTGTTACTTCGGCCTGGCATTACCCAGATGTACCTTGGACCGCTCACCGGGATACTTTGAGTTATCTCTAATTAAATCCTTTGCAAAATGTCACCTTGCTTTATTTTTGTTTCGCATTAAAACAAAATTGCCGTTAATAATGGCAAGGTGAGCTGAAAATCCCCATTTGCCACATAGTTACCGGACATCTGACAAAGCACGACGTGCTTGCTATATGTCTGGGGTCTCAGGTCGCCTCTTACCTGTCCTTGTGAGGAAGAGTCCGATCATACCGTTCACACCGGCCAGACCTCCTCTGGGGCTGAATGAAGGGGTTCACATCTAAGTGCTCAGGGCATGATTGGTGCGTCAGGAGCAGTGACACTGGGGTCCAGAGGGAGCCCCTGAACGCCGATTCTTGCTATTTCACAGTTTAACCAGCGGCCAGGAGACCCGTTTCCTTGCTTGCACTAGAGCCCATGATGCGCTGGCAGGAGTCACGGTATGGAGTATATTGACCACCCCGACTCTTGTCTCTTCTAGCATGTCTGTTTTCCCGTCTAGATGCGCCGCTTGGTCCATTCAAATGATCAAAATCGAGACACCTGCACCGGTCAATCCTGGCCTCTATTGCGCCAGTGACATCAGTGCTCTGTAGTACTAATAATGCCGGTGCACCACTGCATTTACGGCACGTACCCCCCTCCCCCCTCCCAGCAGTCACTGGCCTACCTTTCTTCAACTGGCCCTCAGCTCGCCTACTATTACAGGCAGGGGGTCCTCTGCATAGTGCTTGTGTAGAGCTTACAGGGTAGTGCGGGGCACAGGCAGCACTTTGGCACTAGAAAAACAAGCATTTGCAATGCAATAGGTCTTGCATTTACGCGAGTTTGAGCTATTGACATTGCAAATGGCAATGCCTTTTATTCTTGTTTTCGTTTTTATAACATAAATAAAAGACATTGTCATTTACAATGCCAATAGCTTAAACTCACGTAAATGCGAGACCTATTGCATTGCAAATGCTTGTTTTTAGGTCTCGCCTGACCCAGCGCATGCGCTGGTCTGGCGAGACATTTTGTGAGGGCTCCAAAAAGTGCTACCAGGCCAGCCTAGACCTACAGTGCATGTGCGCAGGCGCGCGCGTCGCGCTTTACCGCGATTACTTTCACTTCCGCGGCCGCTTTGTGGTTTGGCGATCACTTTCTCGGCCCCACGGCCGCTTTGATGTTCTCCGTGAGGCTTCAATAGATTGCAGCAGTTAAAACAAGCATTGGCATAGCCAATAGGTCTCGCTTTTGGGACCTTATAAGTGTTTAGTTATGCAACTGTTGCATGGTTAAACACTTATAAAGGTCCCAAAGGCGAGACCTATTGGCTATGCCAATGCTTGTTAGTTTTACAATTCGTGAATGTCTTGTGTGAACATTTTTTGCCTTTGTTTTTAAATTCCGATTCTTCCATTGTGTGACTGCAACATATGCAGTTCCCACATTTAAAATGTCCTTCTATCAGATTCATGTTCCATAAATGCTGAAAATCTGATTTATTCTTTATTGCGGACAACTCTGCTCTCACAAGTTGACTACCAATTGGGCAATCTTTTTTTAAAGCAAATAATGGTAGTACAAATGATTTGTCCATTTTTTTTAATTAAATGGCAATTTTGTCGATTTTTTTTTTTAATTGAGTTGTCTTTGGGCAAAGAGTTGAAAGGCATACCATTTGGTCGGTTATTCTTTTTTTTGCAAAAGCGTCTCTCTCGGGGTCCACCATGCTCGTTTTGAATCTACTTTGAGCAGTTTTTTGTGGTATTCTTGATCTCTTAGTTTATTTATGAGTTTCTCAGCCTGTGCAGAATATTGTTTTTTTTTCAGAACAATTACGCCTTATTCCCAGAAATTGCCCATAGGGCAAATTATCACAAAGTGATTGCAGATGATGACTAGTGTAATGCAACGCAATATTTCTGTCTGTTGGTTTTGAAAATAAGGTCATTGATAAGTGTCCGTTGGACTCTAACACCACAATGTCCAAAAATGTGATCCAAGTTTGGTTATTTGTCATTGTGAATTTTATATCTGGTGATCTGTTGTTCAGCCATATACTGAAGCTGTTTAAGCTTGAATCATCTCCTTCCCATCGCCAAAAAATGTTGTCAATAAATCTAAGCCACTTTACGATATGTTGGAAAATAGGGTTATTCTGATAGATGTATTTTTCTTCAAATTTGGACATAAACATTACGGCCAGCTCTGGGGCAAAGGGACAACCCACTGCTGCCCCTTTGATTTGCATGAAATACTCATCCTAAAATCTACAGAAGTTGCACCCAGGCCATCATCCTGCGGAATTTGTGTGTACATGTAGGAAAGTGGGTTTCTGTTGCAGTAACCCCCCCACTTTTTGCCAGACTACTGATGCACTTTTTCTTGGTGTGCCCTGGGTCCCTGCCAATCAGATTCCCAGGGCCTGTGTTCTTTCCCCAAAACTAACCCAATTGGCATCTCTGGCCACAGGTCAGCACCTGGTAAATGGTATCACAGGTACCCAGGGCACTGTGACCAGGGAAGACCTCTAAGGACTACAGCACTTATTGTGCCACCCTTAGTGGCCCTGTACCTTTACACACACACACTGCCTTTGCAGAACAAAGTGCAGAACAAAGTAAAGAATCGACATGGCACGCATCCCTGTGTGCCATGCCTACAGCCCACTGCCCTGGCATAGATCAGTCACCCATCTAGCTTGGTGCCCTATGCCAGTGGTGAGGGTACAGGTGCATGAGCCCTGTAGCACTACAGTGTCTAAGTCCATTCTTAGGCATTGTAAGCGCAGTGCTGCCATTAAGAGTATATGGTGCTGGGAGCTTATCATTACGAACTCCACAGCATCATAATAGCTACACTGAAAACTGAGAAGTTTGGTATCAAACTTCTCAGCACATTAAACCCACACTGATGCCACTGTGGGATTTAATGAAAAATGCACACAGAGGGCATCTCAGAGATGCCCCCTAAAAAACGACCAGCCTCTGGTGGGTTCCCTGACTGGCACACACCAGCCTGCCACCACGAGACATGTTTCTGGACCTTTAGGGTGGGAGCCAACGCTCCCTGAGCCCAGAAACAGAGCCTTTCCTGGGGGGAGGTGATCACACCTCCCCCAGGCCAGGACGAGCCATCTGTGGCAGGGGAGCTTCAAAGGCCTGGCAGCCTTTGTAATGCGACCCCCAGCCTCTCCTGCTATCAGGAGCAGGCCCCCTTCCATTTTCCCCTCCCTTTTGGTGGGAAGACAGGCGGGAAAAACTAGCCAGCCCAGGGGGTGTGCCCACCTCTGCCAACTTCAGCCCTCAGGTGGAGGAGGGGAGGTGAAGCCGTGCAGATGGCAGGCACTCCCCAATCAGGACTAGGGATTGTGCTCACTCCCCCACGTGGGATGAGCACACCAAGGGTGTAGTCACCCAATGGTCAGTAGCCCATTGGCTACTGACCTCAAGACCCCTAAAACGCCCCCAAAATACAGTATTTAGGGGCAGCCCTGAACCAAGAAGGCTGATCCAGCCTACGTACAAGAAGAAAAGGAGAAGGATGAAGAGCCGTGCAGAGCTAACAAGAGGATGACGCCCACTGACTTGGCCCCAGCCCTACAGGCCTGTCTCCCCTCGAACCTGCTACTGCGAAATCCCGGCATGTCCAGCAGCCAGCAGCCTCACAAACCCCGGAGGACCTGCCTACCTTCACTTCCCAGACTGTTTCTCCCGTGAACACCGGACGTGTTTAAACTGCAGCTTCCGGTGCCAGCCAGAGACCGCGAATCCAGCCCACTCTGCACCCGCCGAACCCGGCCTGAGCTTGAGTGGAAAAACACCACAAGGAGGTCCCCCGGCGATCCTGACCCGAGATTAGGTGACTCCTGACCTGCATCAAGCCTCCAGACGACGCCTGCAGCCTCAATCCAGAGGACCACCCCCTACCGCGACCAGAGCAGGTAAGAAAATCCGACGTCACAAGGCACCCCTGCACCAGACGCCCCACGGCCTTGTGTGCCCAAACCAACGGTGCCTAACCAATCCACGACATCCCAACTTACCCCTCAAAGTGGTGGTCGCACCCAGAAGATCCTCGTCCCCGAACCTGGAGTGTTTCTTTGTCCCGGAGGTTCTCCATCGAAAACAACAGGGCACCCGACCTCAAAACAGCACCCTGCACCCGGCCACCCTTGTGCCGCTGAGGGTGCACCTTTGGTGCTACTTTGGTCCTCAACTTGCCCTGAGCTTAACCCTAGGAGCTTTGCTCCCACAACCCAGTGGCCTGCTTGCCAGCAGCCACCAACCGGAGGACCCCTATCCCCCGTTGGATAACATTGGGCCTCAACACTCTGCACCCGGCCACCCTAGTGCCGCTAAGGGTACAACAACAGTGCATCACTGACCCTGGGAGACCTCTGAGTCTAACCCCAGAACCTAAACTCCCACAGTCAATTTCTTACCTGTGAACCGTTAACCGGTTTTCCTTCCATAGGATAACATTGACACTTTTTCTCCAAAAAGTTTGTGTGGAGTTTTGAAACCTAAAAATATTCTTTAAAAAATCGCACAAATAACCAAAACGTGTTTACTCACCAGTTTGCAGGAAATGTCCCAGTGCTAAATCTAGGTATCCAGCACTAAGTTAGAAAAGTAACGTGAAAAGTAACTTACCTGCAATTTATTTTCGAAGCCCATTCATTTCAATGTACTGCTCCAAAACGTTTCGAAGTGTGAAGTTTCGAAAACTGAAAATATTCTTTAAAAATCATGCGAATAACCAAAACGTAATTACTTACCTGTTTCTAGGAAATGTCCCAGTGCTGAATCTAGGTATCCATAAAAGAGACACAAGGGCACCCAAAGCAATAGGACAGGGACCTTGGGAAGTAACGTATTACAGGAGACAATGGTCCCTGAAAGCAAGGAATATTAACAAAAAAACAATGAATATAGCCAAAATTGGTACTATATTATAGCCTATGTCCAGCCGGACAAGGCAACTTTAATAAGAAACAATAGTTAGCAATGATCAAAGGAATGTAAGCAAAGTGTTTGTGGGACACAAGCCTGTATCCTGCGGCTTACATATCAAGAGGACATAAGATTTCGGAAAAACATACAGGCAATTGCAGTGATGTTTCTATGTCAGAGAATAATAGGTAGTAAACATCTTAGTATAAAACTTGCCACCTTCACAACATTTCATACACATAGATTGTTAATGTGTAAGGTGAACCACATAGTCGACGACGTTTCGATCCTTAACGGGGGGATTTTAGGATCATCATCAGGACTAATTAGTATGAATTGCCGATTAAAAATGCCTCGGCTTGTAATGAGTTACAAAAATTGGTAATTCGTCTAGGTCCAATGACACGAGTGAATTATAGATTCCGAGAGATCGGCCTCGGGATGGAAGAGTTAAAACAAGATGGGAATTCGTCTGGGTTCGATGACCTGAGCGAATTAGAGATTCCAAGGGATGGGCCTTGGGCAATAAAGGTACAATTGAGGCAGCACGGTGATGCGGTATCTCGATACAATGAAGGAGATGCGTTCCGTGGGGGTCTGCAGGACAGGATTGTCCGGGATTGTCCGAACGCGCTGTCCTGCAGACCCCCACGGAACGCATCTCCTTCATTGTATCGAGATACCGCATCACCGTGCTGCCTCAATTGTACCTTTATTGCCCAAGGCCCATCCCTTGGAATCTCTAATTCGCTCAGGTCATCGAACCCAGACAAATTCCCATCTTGTTTTAACTCTTCCATCCCGAGGCCGATTTCTCGGAATCTATAATTCACTCGTGTCATTGGACCTAGACGAATTACCAATTTTTGTAACTCGTTACAACCCGAGGCATTTTTAATTGGCAATTCATACTAATTAGTCCTGATGATGATCCTAAAATCCCCCCGTTAAGGATCAAAACGTCGTCGACTATGTGGTTCACCTTACACATTAACAATCTATGTGTATGAAATGTTGTGAAGGTGGCAAGTTTTATACTAAGATGTTTCACTACCTATTATTCTCTGACATAGAAACATCACTGCAATTGCCTGTATGTTTTTCCGAAATCTTATGTCCTCTTGATATGTAAGCCGCAGGATACAGGCTTGTGTCCCACAAACACTTTGCTTACATTCCTTTGATCATTGCTAACTATTGTTTCTTATTAAAGTTGCCTTGTCCGGCTGGACATAGGCTATAATATAGTACCAATTTTGGCTATAGTCATTGTTTTTTTGTTAATATTCCTTGCTTTCAGGGACCATTGTCTCCTGTAATACGAATCTAGGTATCCAGCAAAGAGTTAGAAAAGTAACGTAAAAAGTAACTTACCTGCAATTTACTGAAAAAGCCTATTCATTCCAATGTACTTTATTTGCTAAGTGTTGCATAATACTGCTCCTCTGTAAATCAAACAAAGTACATTTTCTATTGCATTATCAAACTGTCCTATATCCAGTAACTTATTACTGAAACGTATTTAATGCTTACCTGTACCAGGCCTGCTTGGTTCGAAAAAAAAAACAACAGTATATTTTTTTTCAACAACAATTGGCCTAGAGTTCAGTTCTTGAGTGAGTGAATTCATTTGCTGACTGAGTGGGTACATCAAATGCTTAACACTGTCCTCTGATACTGCTTTACTGCTCGACTAAGCTGCCACTATTAGAGAGTAAGGTTCTACCTAACTTTAACCTCTACCTACCTCTGGGGACACTTGGACTCTGTACTCACTATACCTCATTTTGGTGTAGTATATATAGAGCCAGTTTCTTACAGTACAGGGACGTGACATCAGATGTCACCAATATTTGCGTTGAATAGTCGAACTCAAGCTGTTCAATTTTATTTAGGATATCTGTTGTATCCCTCAATTATGATGGTACTTGCTTGATCAAAGGTTTTAGGAAAACATCTACATATTTTGCAATGGGTTCCAAAATTGAGTCAACACCAGACACTATCTGGCACCCTGGTGGATTTATTGGATCTTTGAGCAGTTTGGGTAATAAATACAACAACGGCACTCTAGGGTGCTTCTTTTTTAAGAACTCACATTCATGAGGTCCTGTGTGGTTCTAGTGCTTGATTGGCAATTTCTGTTACCTTTGTTTGTAATTCATTGGTTGGAATGTGCAAGATCTTTCTGTAACATTCAGTGTTGTATACTTGTCTTTTGCCCTCCTTTCTATAATCATCCATTCCCCAGACAAAGATGGCTCCCCCTTTGTCAGCCTGCTTAATTATGATTGTTTCCACCTTCTTTAGCAGATAAGATCATGTTTTCAAAGGTTAGGACTTCTTTCGGAGTCTGGTTGGGAGATGGTCAAAAATATGATTTGTTATGCAATCCCGATGTTTCACTTGAATGAAATCCATCTTGGTTCAAAAAGAAGGCTTTTAATCGAATTTTTATGCAGAATGCCAATGCCTCAGTCTTGAGTCTTACCATATTGGTATGTTTGACTGGCACAAACGATAGTCCCTTGTTCAAGACACTCTCCTTGTTGCTTGATAGCGGTCTTGATGACAAATTTACAACTGATGATTTCCTTAACTCTTGTAGAACTGCCTGCGAGCTGTCATCTCCCATGGTTGATTTTCATATCTGTTTTTGGTTTTTGCTTTCTGCTGGCCTATTCCTAAAAATCGCTGTTTTATATATAAAGAGATGGCGGTAAATGTGCATAAACAAGCAATGATAGGGGGGTTCGGACGGCCAAGGAGCGACCTGGGAGGGGTGGTGGAACCTTCCGAAAACACAGGCTATCTGCGAAAATAAAAAAAATGGGAAAACACAAAGGGAAATACATTAAAGCTAAATGATACCCGTAATAGGCCAATACTCCAGGGATGGAGCAAGACACGAGAAGGTGGGACATACAACACATAGAAACCATCATGGAAGCAAGCTTTTGCAAGTCACGCTCTCCTTAACCAATCAGTAGCGAGGGGCGGAATGAAAGCCCACATAGTTAATACACCCTAAACATTTTCTATGGCTTCTTAATGCTCCCAGATTAGCCCACAATCTCTGCGTTTAATTAGAGTTTGGCAGGAAACTTGTTGATGCACTCATTATCTATTACACTTTTGATAGTGAAAGTAAAGTACATTAGTTTGGCTTTTGTATAACAATTTACTCCAAGAGGCTGCTGACACCACAAGTGCCTGTAGATGGTAAAAGAATGGGAGGGATATAAACAGGAAACTGGGAAGCAGCCTCTTGCTGGGAGAGAAGTCAAGATGGGGGGTAGATATCTTTCGCCCTTTCTGACCTTAGTTTATGTTGAGTGTTATCTTCTTTGCTGCTTGTAAAGTGCAGCTATCGCCTTTCAACATCTTGGTTAAATGAATACTAAGGCAAAACACATCTATAATTGCATTCTTAAACAACTTTGTTAACAGTTAGGGCCTCATTAAGAGGTCTCCCCCAATGGGGATGGTAAGTGCAGTTTATGGCGCCATTAAAAATATAAGGTCCGCTGAAATATCACGGATCTGTGTGTTGCACTCGTTACCCTGGACTTAATGGTACTCTCAGTATCTGGTTCTCTGGGGGCGGCGAGAAGCAAAATTAACAGGGCACTTACAGTAGTGAGGTGAAGCCCCATGTCAGGAATTAGCAAAACCAAAAATCTAGAATATCTTCTCCCCCATAGTTTAATCCTAAGTACCAGAAATTAAACAACGTAGCACAAGTCTTATAACCAGGTGAACGAACAGTAAACTTGAGACATATGAAGCAGAGTTTCAAAACTTAAAAGGATGTAAAAAAAATATTTCAAGGGGAACAAGCATTGGCATAGCCAATAGGTCTCGCTTTTGGGGACCTTATAAGTATTTAGTTTTGCAGCACAATATCCTTGGTGCAACAACATCATCTGTTGCATGGCTAAACCTTGTACCTTATAAGTGTTTAGCCATGCAACAGTTGATGTTGTTGCACCAAGGATATTGTGCTGGATAACTAAAAACTTAATAACCCAAAGGCGAGACCTATTGGCTATGCCAATGCTTGTTTAGCGATGTTGTGCAGTATGGATAAAGAGGAACCCCCTATTAAAAAAAAAAAAGATGCTATTATGCAGTCGCAGCAGCTGTGTCATTTTGTAGGTAAAAGCACAACACATGAATGCACCTACAGCGTGCGTGTGAAGTTTTCTTTTTTTTTATTTACTGATCCAAGTTGTACTGGTAAATAAAGAAAAATAAAGCAGTGCCAAAGCTTTTTTTTTTTTTTGAGGCGGGTGGAGGGAAATAACGAAAGCAGGGCTCAGAAGCAACACGGAGAGTACTGGTGTGGGAAAGATTACAGAGTATGGAGTATGCGTGTGTGTGTGTGCGAGAGAGCGTGCATGTGTGCCTGTGTGTGTGTGAGAAAGAGAGAGAGAGCATGCTTGTGTGCATGCCTGTGTGTGTGTGAGAGAGAGGGGGAGAGGCAGAGAGAGAGAGAGAGCGTGCATGTGAGCGTGCATGCATGTGTGAGAGAGGGAGAGAGTGAGCTTGTGTGCGTGAAAGAGAGAAAGAGTTGTAGGTAGAGCGGGTATATCCAATCAATGAGAGGAAAGGCGCCCCGCGGCACCGGTTCTCATGCAATCTTTTTGTGTTTTTAGGTATTTCAAATGCTTTGTTTTTTGGACCTCTGTAATATACACACGAGGGACAAGCGGGAAGCGTGGAGTAGAGCAGCAAAAGGTGTGAGGGAACGCACAAACACTACCCTAGCCTTTCACAACCGCACCCACTGCTGACTCCGCAGCTGCAGGAGAATCATTAACAGGCACCAGCCCTGAGCAGCTGGAATGAATGATGCACCACCACTTCTGGAGACTTGACAGGGAGCAGAGCCCTGCCTGCTGTCAAGCCATGGCCCTATTGAAAGCAGTGAGCACCAATGAATGCCTTACCGTGCATAGCAGAAGTCAAAAGTGCTTCGGCACTGCACACTGCCACCACCACGCCACCAGTGCTGGAGGCCTGAAAGAGAGCAAAGGGGTCCTTGTATAATACCACAGTCAAGCTAAAAGCACCAGTGAAGGTCTTACTGTAACTACCCGCACCATGCCACCAGTGCTGGAGGCCTGGCAGGGAGCAAGGGGTCCTTGTATCATAATAAAAGCACCAATGAATGACTTACAGTGCGTAGCAGGAATCAATGGTGCTTTGGCACTAAACACCAAAGAAAGAGAGAGAATGCATGTGTGCGTGAGTGCCTGTGTGTGTGCGCGAGAGAGAGGGAGAGAGAGAAAGAGCGTGTGTGTGGGTGTGTGTGTGTGTGTGAGAGGGAGAGAGAGCATGCATGTGTGCGTGCATGCGTGTGAGAGAGCGAGAGCGCGCATGTGTCCGTGCGTGGGTGTGTGTGAGAGAAAGAGAGAGAGAGAGTGAATGTGTTTGTGCGTGTGTGTGTGTGTGTGAGAGAGTGAGAGAATGTGCATGTGTGCGTGCCTGTGTGTGTGAGAGAGAGAGAGCGTGCATGTGTGTGTGCATGTGTGTGAGAGAGGGAGAGAGAAAGAGAGCAGAGAGCCTGCATGTGTGAGTATGCGTGTGTGTGTGAGTGCGAGAGAGCGTGCATGTGTGCCTGTGTGTGTGTGAGAAAGAGAGAGAGAGCGTGCATATGTGCGTTGCTGTGTGTGTGTGAGAGCGAGGGGGAGAGGGAGAGAGAAAGAGAGCATGCATGTGTGTGTACATGCGTGTGTGAGAGAGGGAGAGAGAGAGCTTGTGTGCGTGAAAGAGAGAAAGAGTTGATGCTGCATGGCAGAGCATGTTGGGGATTCCACAGCAACCCTCGAACCCCTGTAGGCATGTGTTTCATGGAAAACATGAATATGACTCCAACTCGAGGTTTGTAGGCGTATGTAAGGCTCCCTGCCATCCCAAAACAGTAGACTGGGTGTTAACTCTGCTAATTACAAACACAATTAATACAATGCACACATTGAAGCATGGAGGTTTCGAGTCGGATGAAGGTCTACGTTGGTTTTGATTAGATGAATCGGGTGGCTCTGTATCATAGGTTATTAGACTTGGATTCCTGTACTGGCTTGATGTATTGAACTTTTATGAAGCTGTCTTGTTACGCATGATTTAATTACGAGATGTAAATATGCACACTAGTTAATTACAATCTTGACTTTAGTAATATTAAACTGTTTAGCACATTGGGGGTTGTCATGGCTTGACAAAGGGATTGGTTTCCGAGAAGAATCCGATCTGCACATATTTATTGTAAAATGTTTATTATTGCATAATATCAATGTTTATTATTGCATAATATCACTGAATTACACAACCGGTACCTGCAAGCCTTTAAATACATGAGATGCCGTTGCTATTTAAGGCCACGGGGTGACAGAGGTAGTCTCTCGAGTGGTGTGCGCGCGGCCGACGCGCGACGCGAATGTGAAAGTGATCGCGATCAAGCGCGCGTCGAGCGATGCGCTTAATGAGTATGAGGAATGCCATATGGTGCCTCTGCTCAAGCGCGCGCCCGCGCACATGCACTGCAAGCTGTAGCCGGCTGTAGCATTTTTTGAAGCCCTTACTTAAAGTCTCGCCAGACCAGCGCAAGCGCTGGGTCAGGCGAGACCTAAAAAGGGTACTTATATCTGAAAATTGTCATTAACAAATCATAAGTATTATCCTAGATTATCCACTTTAATGTTTATATCCCTGAAAAGGGTATAAACATTTAGCAAATGTTTCTTCAGCAAAATTTTAATTATTCAAGATTTAGTACATCATTTTAAGACACATTTTTCACTCAAAGAAAATGAGTATATAGCATTAAAAATGCCTTCAATGTAACATGGAGCCAGAAAAGCACCAGTTCAGTTCAAAGAAGTAACAACAACAGATTGTAAGAGTTTGCTATATAAAATCAAACCTATTTCTTATCACTTTGATGCATTGTCTGGGCTTGTTGGCAATTACATTGCCAAATCCATTACACCATGCACAGACAACCTGCTCAATCTCTCTCTGAACACAACAGTAACACCAGCCACCTGAAAACAATCAAGAACAAAGAAAGGCTCTTAAGATTCTAAAATCCTTCAACATGGCGTCCTAAAGCAGGTCTTCCATTGTTGTCAGAAGTATTGAAGAGAGTGGTAGCATCTTTGTTACACTTCTACTAGGCCTCACACCTGACATTGGACAGCCATCAATTTTGTTTCAGGCCCCATCATGGCACCCAGACAGTTCGTGTTTTTACCACATAATGATGTGTTATCCATTTATATGCAGGGGTTCTCTCCTTGCTCATGTACTATGTTATGTTATCAGCGTTTTTTATAGCTCTAATCACCCATGAGGGTATCCAGGCACACTGGAGCAGGTGTGTAAGGCCAGCCCCAGGGACTTACTCTAAAGGTCAGGTCGTCAGCTGCTTGTGAAAGCCAAGCAGAGAGGAGGAGGCCATGGTGTGTTGTGTTAGGTCATTCCAGACCTTAGGGGACAGGTGCAGGAAGGTAGCGCACCTAGCTCTGCTTTTGTGTATGTGTGGGGTGTGTGCTAGTGAGAGACCGGCAGAGCTGAGGTGTCCAGAAGGTTGGTGAAAGTGAATGCATATGATCAGGTAGGCAGTAACACGTTGTGGAGAGCTTTGTATGAGTGAATGAGGAGTTTAAAGTGTGCACATCTGTGTATCGGGAGCCAGTTGAGTTTCCTAAGGTGTGGTGTAATGTGGGTTCAGCATGGAAGGTTGAGAACTAGTCTGGCTGCTGCATTTTGGACTGTCTGCAGTCTCCTTCTGAGCTTGTTGGTAATCCCTGTGTACAGGGTGTTTTCATAGTCCTGTCTGCTGGTGAGGAGGGCTTAGGTGACATTTTTTTCTGGTGTTGCCTGGTAGCCACTTGAAGATTTTATTCAGCATCCTTACTGTGTTGAAGCAGGCGAAGACCGCTGCGCTAACTTGGGTGACTATTTCCAGTTTGTTGTCTGTAATGATTCTGATGTTTCTTGCTTGCAAGCAGGGCATGTAGACGGGTCCAAGGTGTGTGGGCCACCATGTGGAGTCTCATGGTGATGCATTATTCCTGAAGACGACCACCTCAGTCTTGTCTGACTTCAATTTGAGCAGCTGGATTTCATCCAGGTGGCCACTTCTGTCATGCATGTGGTGAACTTGTTCCTTGTGTTAAGTGTTTATCCGAGAGGGACGGTAGCATTTGTGTATCGTCGGCATAAGTGAGAATGTATATAGAGTGGGCTTGTATGACATTGGCCAGCAGGATCATGTAGATGTTGAAGAGTGTTGGGCTGAGCGAGGACCCCTGCGGGACTCCACACATAAGATCCCTTGCTTTTGAGGCATAGACAGGCTTGTTCATGGTTTAGGTTCTTCCAGTGAGGAAGAAGGGCAAGTCCCTGTTTTGTGGAGTTGTTGGAATAGGATGGGGTAGGAGACAGTTCTGAATGCTGCTGATTGTTCTAGAAGTATGAGAGTTCCCCCTGTTGAAGATCATCCAGATATAATCCATTGCTGCTATAACAGCAGTTTCTGTTCAGTGGATGGGTCTGAATCTGATTTGGTGCTGTCAAGAATCGAGTGTTTGGCGAGGTGATAGGAGAGGTGCATATTGATGGCTTTTTCTAGGACTTTGGCTGGGTAGGGAATGAGGGATATTGGTCGGTAATTGGTTAGTGGTGAGTTTTGTCAGGCAGCTGAGAGTTTCTTTAGGAACGTTTTGACGGCTATGTGTTTCCATCATTCTGGGAAGATGGCTGTACTAATGGAGGTGCTGAGGATAGGGGTGAGGGCCTTGCTGATAGGGATTTCTCTTTTGTATGAAGGGCAGGAGTCCACCGTGGCCCCAGAGTGAATGGTCTGCATGATTGTTGTGGTTTCCTCTGTGCTAAGGGTGTCTCGGCTTGCGACTGTGTTGACTTCCTTCATCACTGGGAAACGTCAGGAGAGGACCAGGAGGTACGGATGCAGGAGGAAGTTGCGATTTTGCTGCAGACGAATTTCAAAAGCTTGTTGCACAGATCTTGTGATGGGTTGATGTTTCTGGTGACACCTGTGGGTGTGGTGAAATCTTTGACAATTACGAAGATTTCTTTACTGCTGTTGGAGCTGGCATTTTTTTGTTTGATTAGAGCCTTACTCTTGCTTTCTCGGGTGAGCTGATGGTACCTCCTTTGCGTGGCTTTGAAGGTGCCCTTTTCCACTTCCCCTATGCTGGTTCTCCATTTCCATTCCAGTTTTTTGCAGTGCTGCTTGGTCAATTTGACTCAATCTTGGCCCATCCACTGCATTCAATATGGTGAACTATAACTTGTTACTTAGCTGCCTTTGGACAGAGGCTGCCATATTGGAAATGTCTCTAGGATGGTTTAGATCATTCCTTACACAGGGGGATACTGTGTGTTAGACTTAATCGATTCCAATTGACTGCAGTCAAAGTTGAGAGCCCAGTGCCTAGGTGTCAACTCTTTTACAACTATCACTATATTCATCCAGGCTCTTTTTCAATCATTAGGGCAGGGTGCCTGAATTTCTATTTTATTCTTATGACGTGCACCTCTGTCTGTAATTTGGGGTCCAGAGGTGACTTCCTAGCACTAAAGCAATGGTGAAAATGAAGTGGCCACATACATAAATCAGTGGCCTCAAGTTAAATCGGACAAAAGCTAATGAACTGTTTATGGGGGTGTAGTCAAAAACTCTAAATTGCTGAAAATCTCATTCAGTTCCCCTCCCATCTTTTGAGCTATTTGAATCTGCAAAACAATCGAAAAACCTAGGCGTTATTTGGGGTCCACATCTCAAATTTAAGCCAAATCAGCTAGGTAGTTCACTCAGCCTTCTTCAGTCTGTGACTGCTGAAACTCGCCTTCCAAGAAAAACTGCATAAAACATAACAAGTGCTTCAATCAGCTGAAAACTGGATTTTACTTGTGCTATAAAAATCAGAGTTCCAAATGTTCAAGTTGAACAGTAGCAAAATGAAATATCTCGAGCTGCAAGACCCGTGTTTATCTCAACCAAATTTCAGAAGGGTTAATGTTGGTACAGAAAAGTCCCTTGAATAGTGATGTACGTGCATGCCTGCACAGAGTGCTTTAGCTGCATGATTATCTGAATCCTTGGTACTGATATTTGGTCATGGGCAGGGTCGGATAAGAACCCAAAGCAGCCCTGGCATATTTTGTCAGACCCACCTCCATACGTGCATAGTGAGCGCAGTGAGTGAGCCTGACCACTACAACGGAGTTTGGTGTGGTTCTCATCCCAAGAAAATTTGGGGAAAAATGGCAAAAAGGGTGCATTCTACAACACATATCTCACTATATATTCAATTGTATTTGTTTTTAAAACATAGTAAATGTTGACCTTGCAGTGCACCATGATGCAACAATCTTTATTGAGGCTCTTCAATGATTCCCTCACTATCACCCTCCAACAGCACCTCTCATATATCCATAGCCCCTCTCTCACATGTATTTCATTCGTTTTATAGCGTCTCTCATACCTGTGTAGGGTGTCGGAACATATAACATTACACACGTTACATAAGACAAGGGGGACTACAAGGTGTAGGATTCACATGTCATCCTTCCTTGTAGGAATTTTTTAAGAGTGATTGGTCTGGGGAAGCGCAAACACAGGATTCAGAATGTAACACAGTACTTAGGGTTGATTTTACTAACAAGAATTTATTTCTATTTAAACAAGCCCTTTTTTAGCTAAATTATATAATGAATGACTGAGACAAAAAAATATCACTTTCTAACCTAGATTAAGATTATAATTTATGAACTGCACAGTAACAATTGCTGTATGGGCACCCTGTGAGAGGACCTCTGAATCTGGTGAAGGAGGGCTGGGACAAAACTCCTGGTAAGAGCCCCCCAAGATGTGCTCAGCTACATGCGGGCCTTCATAAACCAGACTTTGCACTTCAGGAAAATTGCTCAGGTGAACCTGGAAGTCAGCCAGGAGGAGATTAAATGATGGTACGACCAGAATACCACTGGTTGAGTTTGAGCCTGGCCAAAAAGTGTGGGTGACGGCACCAGTGAAGCCTTGTGCGCTCCAAGACAAGTGGACTGGTCCATTTGAGGTGGTGGAGCACAAGAGTGATGTAACCTACCTGGTTAACTTGCAGGCTCCCAGAAACCCTTTGAGGGTCCTACATGTGAATCGCCTCAAACCACACTTTGAGACGTCTAAAGTGACAATGCTCCTGGCTACAGATGATGGAATGGAAGTGGAGTGTTAACCTCTTCTTGACCTCCTGTCAGCCAAGGAACATGATGGGTCAGTGGATGGAGGGAACCACTCTCCCACCCTGACCCTAGAGCAGCAGAGGAACTGTCACCAGGTGCTGGGACAGTTTGCCTCCCTGTTCTCCCTGACTCCAGGGATCACCAATTGGTTTGTCCAGGATGTGGACACTGTGGACAGTTTACCTGTAAAACATAACATTTACAGAGTAACTGACAAAGTCAGGGCCAGCATCAAGGATGAGGTTTCCAAGATGTTGGTGTTAGGGGTGATAGAGCACTCCAGCAGCCCCTGGGCTAGCCCAGTGGTCTTGGTTCCGAAAGCTGCTGCACCCGGTGGCACTCCTGAACTCCGGTTCTGCTTTGGCTACCATGGGCTCAACGCCGTCACCAGGACTGACGCACAACCTATCCCCAGAGCTGAGGAGCTCATTGATCGGCTGGATGCTGCCTGGTACATTAGTACATTTGATCTAATGTCTGGGTACTGGAAGATTGCCTGGACTGATGGGGCAAGAGAGAGGTCTGCGTTTTCAATGCCAGAGGGGCACTACCAGTTCCGTGTCATGCCCTTTGGGTTGAAGAACGCCCCCGCCACATTCCAGAGACTGGCCAACCAGGTACAGTCCCGGCTGGAGGAATTCAGTGCCGCCTACCTGGATGACATTGCTGTGTTCAGCTGCAGCTGTGAGGAGTTCTTGCAACACCTCTGTGAAGTGTTGAAGGCTCTGCAGAAGGCATGCCTCACTATCAAGGCCAGTAAGTGCCAGATAGGGCAGTGATCTGTGGTGTACTTAGGGCACTAGGTAGGAAGCGGCCATGTGACGCCCCTACAGGCTAAAATCAACACCATTCTGGATTGGGAGCCCCCCAAGACCCAGACAGAGGTGAGAGCCTTTTTAGGACTCACTGGGTACTACAGAAGGTTTGTCAAGGGATATGGCACCATTGTTGCCCCCTTGACAGAGCTGACTTCAAGGAAGCAGCCAAAGATAGTGATCTTGACCGATGCCTGACAGACTGCTTTAATGCCCTAAAATCTGCCATATGCACAGCGCCCGTGCTACAGGCACCCAACTTCTCCTAAGAATTTGTTGTGCAGACAGATGCTTCAGAGCATGGTGTGGGAGCAGTATTCTCACAATTGAACAATGAGCGCTTGGACCAACCTGTAGCTTTCATTAGTAGAAGGCTACTTCCCAGGGAAGAGAGGTGGAGTGCAATTGACAGAGAAGCTTTTGCTGTGGTCTGGGTGCTGAGGAAGCTAAGACTACTTGTTTGGGACTCACTTTCGGGTTCAGACAGAACACAGGTCCCTTAGATAGTTGATGCAGATGAGAACCGAAAACTGTTGAGGTGGTCCATCTCCCTACAGGGAATGGACTTTACGGTGGAACAATGTCCTGGTACAGAACATGTCAATGCTGATGGTCTGTCCAGATTCGTCCACCTTAGTGATGATAACTCCTAAGAGAATGGGTAGTTCTCCAGACCTTTCATCTGGAGGGGACACTTATTAGTCTTGGCATCTTTGGCGTGGTTTCCCCTGACTTTTTGCCTCTACTTCCTATATTTTGTATGCTGTGCTGGATTTCGTTTTTTGCTGGCTTTGATACTTTGGGCGCTTTGCCACTGCTGATCAGTGTCAAATTGCAAATGCTCCCTGTGTAAATTGTTGTTACAATTGGTATCTCAGACCTGCCACTGCTGTGTATGTGCGCAGTTTGTTAGCTGCCATGTCGACTTGGCAAGTGCACCCACTTGCCATGCCCTAACCTTCCCTTTTCTTATATGTAAGGCACCCCTACGGTAGGCCCAAGGTACCCCCATGGGCAGTGTGCAGTGTATGTGAAAGGTAGGACATGTACTGGTGTGTGTGACATGTTCTGATAGTGAGATACTGGCAATTTCGTTTTTCACTATTGAAAGGCTAACTTGCCCCATAGGATAAAATGGGAAATGCTTTGTGTCATCTTAGAAGTATAACTTCCCATTGGGACAAGACAGAGAAATAAAGATAAGGCTCTCTGAACTCAGAATGTAATAACACATCTTATAGTAAAATATGTTTTTTAAATTGTATGTTTGAAAATGCCACTTAAAGTAGGCATTTTCTTGTTTATCCATTCTGTGTGCCACCTGGGGAGGGGGAGGTGGGGGGGGGGGGGTGTTGAGGTGTGCCTGGCCCTTCCTGGATGAGTCAGAGCTGAGCTGAATGGGGCTTGGCTGCATTTAGAGTAGTGGGAGGAGATTTCCTTGCACCTGAATAGGGCCTGTCTCTCCTGCACAATGCTGTCTCCACCCCCTGTAGTCATACTGCACCAGTGAGGACAGAACTGGTTTGGACTGGGCTCAGAGACCCTTGCACAAAGGGAACAATTACATTTTAGGGTATAAGTATTAGACCTAAAACCCTTCTGGAATCAAGAGAAACCTTTGCCAAGGAGAAGAGCTGAAAAGCTGTGTGGAGGAGTACTGCCCCTTTGGTGTGTGCTGTGTGGGGTTGGCCTGCATTTGCTGTTTCTGCCAAGGAGGGAACAAATACTGGAACTTTGCTTTGAACCTGACTGAAGAAGATCCCCACGGGCCTCTGTGTGCTGGTCTCCTGTTCTGAAGTCTCAGGGACACAAGGACTACACCCCCAGCTCCCCTGAACTCTGTTGCTGTGAGTTCTGACCTGCCAGGATGTGCCTGTTCCAGTTCTGGGCCTCTGGAGGTTGTTCCTGCTGTTGGGAGCTGGAAGAAACCTAAAGAACTGAAGAAGTTGACGCATCACACTTCTTGCAGCTTGGAGTCGACACATCACTTCCCCCTACAGACCGGATTCGACACATCACTTTTCTGCGTGCAGCAGAAGTGTCCCATCGCCTCCCCGCATCTCTTTGTTTCTCGACGCTTCCCATCTCTGAGGCTGTTTGGCTTTGTGAATTTTGATGCATCTACAAGTACTTTGCATCATTTTCTATGGACCCAGTTGCCTGAAACCTTTGAAAAGTCATATTCATATTACATGTATGCTGGATTTTTGTTGTGATGGTCTTGTTGTGTTTAGATAAAGATACTTTATTTTTCTAAACTAGTGTGGTGCTCATTCGAGAATGTCTGCTCGTGCCAAGCTACCCAGGGGATGAGCAGGGGTTATCTAAGGTGTGTATCCCCCTTACCCTGACTAGAAGCAAAGGTCTCTATTTGGAGAAAGGTACCTACCTCTGCCAACTAGAGACCCCCATTTCTAACATCAAGCCTTCAATCAGGCGTAATGATTGAGTAATTGAGTTCCAAAGTGTTGGTGCAGCAAAGAACAAGGCTCAGGCACCCAATTTGGCATTATTGCTTTTAGGAACTGCTAGAAGTCCTTGAGTAACAGACCGTAGAGCACAGGTTGGTTAATGCAGGGTAATAATCCTGTGTAAGAATGCAGGGCTTTTACCAAAAAGAAGTGGCGGAGACATATGCTTTCAAATGAATCCTCTTTTCTATTGATAAGCAAAGTAGCTATTTCAGATTGCCTGACACAGGGAACCGTGTAAGGAAGTCCTAGCAAGATTCTAGCAGCTACATTTGGAATTAAATGTATCTTCTGAAGCTTGTATTTGAGTTAGTAGAGTTAAAGCCCAATGTAATATTTTAACCGTATGTCAATTTTGGAAAATATTACTGGAAAGCGTCAATATGTTGGCAGCAATGGTTCAACCTTCCTTCAAATGTTTTGATGTAAAAAAAAAAAACAAATCTTCGATAATCGTCAATAATGAACAATCTCTGGTAATGTCCTACTTAGTTACCGATAACCTCCATTTCTTCGAGGCCTAGTTGTCCTCGTGCCAGTCTTTATGTACATGAGGACTTGCTTCACATGCACGAGACTGAGCGGAGGAAGATGGAAGGGGGTCTAACATCCAATGACCTGCCAGCGACCCTCATCACTTCGAGGTCTAGACTTCCTCACCCCACCTTCATGTGAAATATTTCTATACATGAAGACGCGATTCTCATGCAAGAGAAGCAGAGGAGGGAGATGTAGGAGGGTGTAATGTCCAATGACCTGTTCATGACTTCGAGGCCTAGTCTTCCATAGGCTTCATGTAAGTGAGGGCTTGCCTCACATACATGAGGAAAAGGTCGAGAATGACAGTCAAGGCCTAACATCCAAATGACGTACCAGTGACCTTCAGTGCTTCGAAGCCCAGCCTCAGTCATCCCACTCGCTATGTACTTGATGCCTCACTTCAGATATGTGAAGATTGGGGTGAGAAAGAAGGGTCTGGAAGTAAAGCGCCCGTTGCTTGCAGGTGAGTTTCATGACTGTGAGGCCTGTTCCTCCTCGTCCCACTGCTCATGTATGTAAGGTGAGTTCCTCTGTATGGAAAGGCTGGCATGAGAAAGGCGGATGAGGAAGCAATCTAAGTTTTTTTTTTTAAGTAAACGTTTGCACCTTTCAACTATTAAAGATCCTAAAATCTGTAGGTTACAAGTGTTATCCAGCTGCGGTTTCTTACCACACAGTGTGCCAGAAGAGCATACATGTTCGCACTAAGGTTGCAGGTGTCCATCCCACATGCTCTTCTTATTTGCCCAGGCTGGCAGTGCCATTGTTTGGGTCCCAATGACTGCTGTCCTCTACCTTTCCAGTTCCCTGCATGTTTCTTTGGATAGGTAGAAAAACACAGTGGGGGTATCTGGCAATCGAAGCACATTGCAGAGTCCCTCAAAAATCTCCGAGGAGGATCCCATACTACTGCAGTTATTTAACAGATCACATGGGGGTACATTTACTAACAATCTGCTATGGGTTTGCCTCACAAAAAGGTGATTTGGTATTTATTTGCACATAAAATTAACCCTTAAGTACGCCAAGTAGTGCTACCTGTGCTTGTCACTGCTTTGCCTCAAGGAGGATCCCGTGGATGGTACCTGGGCATTCCCACGTTAAAACCCAATGATTTTGACTCCAAGCCTATTTCTACTCACAGTGGTAGGCAGGGCTTAATGCCAAAAAAATAGCATCTTATTGAGCAAAAAAAAAAACTGAAATATTTTCAATTCGCCTAACCTTTTCAGCAATGCATGTGTGCAGTACTGAAAAACACGCATCTAATGTGGGAAAGTTTTACACTGTGTTTATGCATAGTATTTTGTACACAAAAGTATCTTTGCGATATACAACCTATGATAGGCATCACGCACACAACCGTGCATTATAGTGTGTGTGCATGGCAGGTTAGAGTTCACCAGCACAGGAAGAGGGGAAAACATTGCCACCTGTTGATAGTTATGCACTAATCTACTAAGATATGGCGCGTTTCTGCTCTTTCCTTTTTATGCAACACGGTGACGGTGCAGAAACTTTGGTGAAATGTTAATAAATCTGCCCCATGTTGTTTTGCAGAAATTGCAACTTGTGGTATTATGCTGCAATTAGTCGTCTACTGTTAAAAAAACAGTAATAAAATAAAGGAATACTCGAATTAGAAAAAATGTGCAGTCTCGTACATTGGGCAAATGATGTGAAATATTGTATCAAAAGAGGGAAAGTTATTGTCACACAAAGCCTAAGAAATATTAACCTTGAGTACGAAACAAGGATATCTATATGGCAGAATTTGCTTTCAATACGTCCTAGTAGTAAATTTGACATTTTCTTGACTGATATTTGGGAAGTGAAGATGAGTGTTAGTGTTAACTTTTGGTGTAAGGAAGGAAAAGCTATTAAGGGGACAGCGTGATATAATGACGTTTTCACTTTTTCCTCACGTTTTTAAATTTAGATTGAAGTTAAAAAATATATATTAAGTAATTTACATTTTAAAATGTTTACATTTCTATTGTTTATGTTTAAATAGTTCTAGCTAGAAGGCTTCAGGAAATTCTCTACGTCAAAAATAATTCTGCGACAATATTTTTTATGAAAGCACCATAATTCCTAATGCTATCTATCGCCTTGCAACCACAAACATAATTTACAGTTTTAGTACGTATGTATATTTAGGTTTGTACAGCAGATGGCACTCTCACATCATTAATATAATTCTTCAATCAACTCAAAAAAAGAAAGACTTTAAAAAACAAAACGGTCTCTGTTTATAAGAACCTCACTGTATAGATACTATAGAGGGAGCTTGGCCCAGGAGACTTTAAAAAACAATCCTTGGCAAAGCCAATAAGGCTCGCCTTTTTCAATAGGTCTCGCCTTTTTCAATAGGTCTCGCCTTTTTGAACTTGTGACTTTGCCAAGGTCTTTTCCAGTGCTGTGCAGAATCTGAAAAAAAGGACGCAATGTAGCAGCCACAACTGGCAGCCACGCCACTCTGTGGGCCCCCTCATGCATGACGACGTACGTGTGCGCAATTAGGGCCATATTTATGAAGCTTGCGTCATATTTGCACCACGCAAAGGGGTACATGTGTGACGCAAGCCTCTAAGTCAGATTTATGAATCCATGCATGGATACATTGCGTGGCTTTGAATGGGTTCATAAATCTGGAGTAAGGCAACGCAGTGCAAATGCCGTGTGTTGTCTTACTCTTCTCAAGGGAGACATTCCACGGGTGTTGAGGTGGGTGTTCCCACGCAACTCTCATGGTTTTCGATGCTTTCCCAGATTTACAAGGACTTGAAAACCTGGGAATTAGCCAATATTTTACGCAACCCCAGTCGAGGAATAAGGGGAGAAATATTCTCCTAGTTTTTCCTCTTTCTAAGTGTGCTGCACACATAGAAAAAAGAAAAAGCCTCTCAGGATTGTTTTTGTGCAGGAAAGTGCCCCTTCCTACACAAAATCAATCCTGCATGCAAAGGAGGCACTCTTGCACCATGGTACTGTTGAAGGGATTCTGCCCAAGAACAGAACTATGCGTAGGATTATGGGACCTTAGTACGTAGGGACTGAGTCATCCTACCACCTGAGTACCCATAAGTCCAGGACTGACTAGCTATAGTGTCTCACATGCTCTCCTACTCACCCACAGATAAACTAGTGATTAGACACCCCAGAACACAACACTCCCAGATCTCTCAGGATTCGCAGTAACAAGACACACCCTTTCGCTCGCACTCTTGTACTTGTACACAATAAGATCTGACAGAGACACGAAACAGTTTAAAACATTTATTTTAATTAACGTGCCCTAACATGCAGTATACATGCCACACCAAGCAGGAAAATGCATATTACAAGTATTGTCAGCATAGCAGCTAGTCCATATATCATGAAGGGAGATGTCATAATGAAAAGACAATAGAGAACAGACTATAGAGCCTAACCTCACTCCCCTTGCTAAGAAGAATTATTATTATATATTATAAGATCTCTGGACTTTATAAGCAGACCCCATACCTTAGCCTATAGATAGTATATCTACATCATAGGTGCTATCTCGCTCTTCACCCTGGAAAGGTCCCTCTCAGAGTGTGTGCTCCCTATGCATGTATCCCCATAATATCAAAGTACAAGTTTCCAACAACAGCTGCATCTGTATGTTTTGTCTAGGTGCTAGGGCCTGACCAGAACAGAATAACAAGGGGCATTGTTTATCGACCTTGCTCACAATGTTCAGTCTAAACTCCAGGAACAGGCAGAGAACGAACACAGCAAACAGTTCTCACCTGAAAGGCACAAACAAAGTCGTTTGCAAAAATAAAGCCATGTAGTAACGTGCGCAAAGCTGCATAATGGCTGCAGGGCTCATGCTACCTTAGTGATGTCAACAATGACCCCAAAGGCCATGTAACACTGCAAGGGTGCTTGTGTTGGCGCTAGGCTGCCAAAACAGCTTCAGCGCAAGGGGAAAGAACAGAAATGCGCCGCCCTGCGACACTATTTTCATAAATATGGCCCTTAGTGAATGAGCAGTTGCCAATTAATTTTGTTTTCTGATCCAAGATGGTGTATCAGTAACTACACAATTAAACAAAAAAATTCCCCCCACAAAATCACATTTTGACAGGAGAAGCAGTCACGCAGCAAAGTAAGGCAGCCGGGTCCTTCAATACCTTAGAGATAAGAAAAAAAGGTAAAAGGACTACATGGGGTGTAAATAAATCAAAAGCTAGGGGACCAATGGACAAGCTTTTGGGGTGGGTGGTGCAGGAGCAAAATGCAACGTGTACAGGAGGTGGTTGAATGTAGGGGGAAAAGCAACCCAGAGGGTAAAAAGCTAAAAAAGACATGCACTCTTATGGAGTGCTAAAAGAAAAAGGAAAAAAAGGTTTGCTCCAGGAGAGAGACCAGGATTAGCACTGAGAAAGGCATGCCATTGCATAAACAAGCAAGCAAATAAGGGTGAAATTACCACCTAGCAGTAAGCTATAGGCAGGCTCTAAGCCCGCTACGTTTTTGTTATGGACCGCAACAGGTCTTTCATAACCAGACAACAGTGGGCGAGACCTAGTAAGGTTAATGACGAATCAGTGTAAAAACCAGTATGGACAACATGAAATAAATGAGGGGGCGATTCTTAAAGGATTCTAGCAGGAATGTCTTTGCTATGGTGCAGAATTACGACTTTCAGGAATTCACAAAAGTTGGTCTGGAAACTCTGCTCCTAGCAAACTGTTATGAATTTCACCATCACATCAGCAAATATACATAGGTATTTTTTCAGATATGAAAACTCGCATTGGAAGTCAGAAACATTGTAAAACAGCTGTACTCCAGCGTGGGGACAACCACAAGAGGGGGAAGGCAAGCCATTGAAATAGTAAGCAAATGACACATACAAGAAAGCCAACTAACTATAAGCACATAGATCACTCTGTGCACTGTATTGTACACAGCACATCTTTTGACAACAATATGCAGCGGAAGCCGAATGTAGGTTATGCGTAGAAATTGTATTTAAGCCACTACAGGGTGGTGTTGACCCATCTGATCCTGTTATTCTTTTAACACCTTCTACTAATGGCTTTGAAAGTGGAAATGTTATCTTTCAGGGGTATGAAAGAAACCTTATTTGACTTAAAAATCACTACATTCACAGGCAAGCAGAATTGTTAAATGCTTTTCTCTATGGTGTGGATACGACAGAGTGTCACACCAATTTTGTATGCCTTTACAGAAATATAGAACTGTTATGTCAAGATTTAATGGTTACTGTTCAAAGACTCCACGCTTTAGAGCTATAAATTAATAATTGTCAGCTTTACAAAAAGCTCTCCAAAGAGCCAATGGATTGTTATGGCATGGGTTCCAAAACTAATGTAGAGCCTTTACAGAGAACTACACTTCTGCTTTAATCAACACATCTACATAATTTATTCTAATATACAAAGTAAAGTGAGGGCAGGTAACATGACGTCAAAACTGGTGACAGGTTAGAGCAGGGTTCTCCAATGTCGGTCCTGGAGGGCCGGATCCATGCCAGATTTTTCAGATAACTACATTTATCTAAATGTGGCTATACTAACAATCTGGCATGGAGTAGTTGAAAATTTGGCGCAGCTCCGCGCTCCGACATTTTGTTGTACATATGCCCTAATGTGTTCCATCAACTTGGGTTGCTAGCCAAAGAGGAGCTGCTGTGTGGGGAATTGGCCTGCCCTCCCCACCTGCAGCCAGTGCTGTTTACCTAAGGATGGGAATAGGCTCTACGAGGGACACCCCCAAACCATTGCCCTTTAGTGGTTGGCTCGGCGGAAGGGTCTTTGTCAGATGGTGTCATTTCCTGCAAGCAGTACTCCATGCTAGTCCATCAGCAGCAATCATCTGGGAAAAATAAAAGAGACAGGTGAGAGGGACATACACGAGAGAGCATAACAATGGAGTGCCTGGGGCAGGCAAGCACACAGATGAGAGTTCAAACTATGGAGCTTGGGGGGGAGGCAGAGAGCATAGGAGGCTAAGAAGCACATGAGCGAGAGAGAGCAACGAGGAGGGGGGACACACACGTGAGATAGCTGGAAAATACATAGAGTTCTTAAAATGAAAACGTAGCTCCCTAAAAAGAACAATGGAAACATAGAAGCCGCCCAACCAGTGAGCTAGTAAAGGTGAGGAACAAACACAAGATGGTCAGGCTAAAGCAAAGAATGACGTCAGATAGAACGCAAGCAAATACGAGAAACAATGGTAGCCAACCTGTGGTCTGCAAACCCCTGTGTGTTCTTGGTAAGCCCTCAATATGTCTTTCGCTGCCAGACAGCTTGCACTGCCTGGTAGACTCGACCTAATGAACCGGGCTCTGCTAATGAGAACATATTGCCAAATGCGA
This sequence comes from Triturus cristatus, assembly GCF_964204655.1. Lineage (NCBI taxonomy): Eukaryota > Metazoa > Chordata > Amphibia > Caudata > Salamandridae > Triturus > Triturus cristatus. Next base: position 354,902,883 of record NC_140594.1, read on the forward strand.
ATTTGGCCCTCTTTTTAACTATTTTTTTAAATTACAGTTTTAGAATATTGACAAAAGCAAGACTTATCGAGTGCTCCTTCAGGAAATAATGTTTGTCATAAGAGAATCACACCAGACCAGAAATATCCATATTCTCAACATGTCTCTTCCTTTAACAAAGAATGTTTGTTTTAACAGCATCCCCTGTTGGGAACAAAGTCTCGGGTCATACAGCCCCAAGAAAAATGTCAAATAACAGAGCACTCCCTCTTAAGAAAAGAGACATCCTGAGGCTCGGTGGGCTTCTTTCCGAGTAAATTATATATATTTTTAAAGTATTTGCCACTAGGAAAATGCGCTTCCCTCCCTCTTAACCAGTGCTCGCCAAACCTTTTATTCCTTGCCTGTTTGTGAGAAATATACTCAGCTCTACCCACACCCCCGGAAGCAGACTGCTCACATTGTTTGCAGTATTTATTTCCATCAAATGTTTTAAGGACCTCAGCAAGCCCACTCTGACGACTTTGGAGGCTCAAACAAGTAGACCGAAGTCGTAGGGTAGGTGCTGTTTTTAATTTATTTAAAAGTAATGCACAAAGCGAGTGAGTGAGCCAGACATCACTGGCCGGCTTTCTGGAAGGTGAGTGAAAAATAACCCTTAGAAAATGTAGCTGAAGAAGGAGGTTCGCTACTGCTTAATTTCAGACAATATGCAAAAGAACTTCAAAACAATGTGAGCGAGTCAACTGTATGAGAGGGGATAATATGTGCGCCCAGCGTGTAGGTTATGTGTGGTCTAAAAGTCCACACTAAGAGTGGGCTGAGCATACAGTATGAGTGGTCTATGATTGCACACTATGAGTGGGCTGAGCATAGAGTATGAACAGGCAAAGCACGCACACTGAGTGGCCTAAGAGTGCACACTATGAGTAGGATGAGCATTGAGTATGAGTGGGCGAGGAGTGCATACTGTGAGTGGGCCGAGCATAGAGTATGAGTGGGCTAAGAGTGCACAGTTTAAGTGGGCTAAACATAGAGTATGAGTGGTCTATGAGTGCACCCTATGAGTGGGCCAAGCATAGAGTATGAGTGGTCTATGAGTGCACCCTATGAGTAGGCTGAGCATAGAGTATGAGTGGTGTATGAGTACACCCTATGAGTGGGCTGAGCATAGAGTATGAGTGGGCTAAGAGTGTACACTATCAGTGGACTGAGCATAGAGTGTGAGTGGGCTAATAGTGCACACTATCAGTGGGCTGAGCATAGTGTATGAGTGGTCTATGAGTGGGCTGAGCATAGAGTATGAGTGGTCTATGAGTGCACACTATGAGTGGGCTGAGCATAGAGTATGAGTGGGCTAGGGGTGCACACTATGAGTAGGCTGAGCATAGTGTGTGAGTGGTCTATGAGTACACACTATAAGTGGGCTGAACATAGAGTATGATTAGGCTAGGGGTGCACACTATGAGTGGGCTGAGCATAGAGTACTAATGGTCTATGAGTACACACTGAGTGGGCTGAGCATAGAGTATGAGTTGTCTATGAGTGCACCCTATTAGTAGGTCGAGCATACAGTATGAATGATTTTTGAGAGCACATTGTGAGTAGGCTGAGCATAGACTATGAGTGGGCTTAGAGTGTGCACTATGGGTAGGATTAACATAGACAATGAGTGGGCTATGACCATCTAAAGTGAGCCCACTCAAACAGTGCACTCCTAGGACACACATTAAAGAGTCTACATATGCTTGTTTCAAGTGTGTCTTAATAATGTGATTGACTTCCACACAGTTGTTGGAGTGAATATCATATAAACCACATGAATTGCTGAAACAACTAACTGTTGTGAAGATTTGCTTAGAGTCGCAATCTAATGCCGCATGAAGTGGTGATTGTCAATATGAGATTCACCTAATTTCTAGAAGAATATTGTTGCTGTAACTTTTTTGTACTGCTCTCTGGTAATTCTCTTGATTTTCTGGATAGATTGTTAATGGGTATGATGGTGGTGTCAGTTTGTGTATAAACATGTGTTTATTGGGCTCAATATATCCTTCTTTAAACAATTGTTTGACAGGATGGAATTTTGTCATGTCTGCCCCATGCAAGGAACTGTAAACAACCTTTTACCGGTTTGCGTTTTCCATTTTTGTTTTTTTCAGGTGATTGTGTTCCCTTCAATGCATAGGCTAATGTGTTAATCTTCATTGCCATGTGTTGTATTCTTTTGCAAAGTGTTGATTGTGTGTTATTATTGCTTGGTTTATTTATTTAAATAGTTTTGCATAGCATGATCTTAACCCTTTGCAGAGCTAGCATAATTCATGGTATGCACATAGAATAGTGCATACAGTGAACATACATACAACAGATAGTATATAAAATGGAGGGATGTGGTTTCTAGGATCGAGGATTGGCGGATTTAATACTCACTTTTCGTTTAGAACCACATGATTTACAGAATATTTGTTATTGAAACCAAAAGGTTAGGGAAGTCAATATGAAAGAAAAGTTGTAGTGGAGTTTATTGGAAAGTGTCTCAGTTTGTACCAAGATCAATTGTAGTAGGTAAACTTTAACAAACCTTTAGTTATGTTTAGGGAGAAAGCTAGTAGAATGTGGGTTGGAAGAAAATTCCAAATCCTATTGGTAGCAAATGCACAATTTGTAGGGGGTAAGGGGATGGATCTACTGCTTAATGATCTTTTCCTTTAAGAGACGATCAGTTTCCTTGGCAAGGATTCAGGGGCAGAGGGTGGCAAGTACAGCAGATTGCAAATGAGGCAGGCAGTCTTGTAGGTGCTCTGGACCACAGTGGGTGCCCAGTTTAGGGCAACTGATTGGCACAATGTGATACATTTTTGGGTGGCCGATATGAGCCAAGCAGTAGAGTGGATGACATCTTTGAGAGGAGCACATCGAATCCTCAGAAGGATTGTGAGTAATCATAGTAACAACTCAAGATGGCCAGCGCTTGGACTATAAGTCTTTGCTCATCTCTGGAGAGGATGTTTTTGACATTTTCTGTGCCTCTTGACTGGTATTTGGCATGTGCGATGAAATGATGTGCTCCCGAAGTTAATGATTTGAGAAGTTGTCATGTTTGAGTGACGGGATATGCTTCTGTTTGGTACTTATTGAAAGACACTCTCTTTTGAGCAATGTCTTCTACAGATGATGACTTGCACAATTGTCCCCTCATGCATGCTATTCATCAAGTCATTGCGTCCTTCAAGAGATGTGGAGTAAATCCATAGAGGGTGACTACGCTTTGGAGCATAATCGGAGTGGTTGTGTCTTCTACGTGCTTGTGTATTACCTATGTAATTGAGGTGGGATTGGGGATGTTTACAGTACGTTGACCCTCATTGGATTGGGACCAACATTTCATATGTAGGATACCTTCATGATAAAGTGTTCCTTTGCCCACTGCCTCCATATTCATGCCAACATTGACAAAGAAAACAGACCGGGTATAGAATGCCGTTTTAGACATAGATTCTACAATGGTAATGATGGAAGATCTATGACTCATAGTATTAACAAGTGAAGGTCAAGATACTAAACCTTAGTTTCTCAGTACTAACTAGACCAAATCGAAGAGTTGCTGTGTAAATAACAGAAAATCTACTCTAAGAAACTGGTCTGGCTTACAGAGGGCCAGAGTGTCCAATGGCCTTTTAAAACTGCTATTGCAATGCACCACAAAACCCTTTTCACACAGTCAAATAAAAGGCTATCAAAAGTATTGTTATCGTATTGTTGAGTAGTTTGCAAGGATCTTAAGACTTGTTCCCAGAGGTGCATTAAACAATAATAACTGATATGCATAATGTGAAACAAGCATTGGCAAAGCTGTGCAACATGGCTTAAAGTCAAGAAAAAAAGAAGTATGGCGTGGTCAGCGTTGGCCCATGCCATAGAGCTTTTTTTTTAAGCCATGTTACATGGGCAGCCCTCGTTGCTGTGCAATATGTTAAAAAAAGCACAAGTGGGGGCAAACCACATGCGAGAAGTGCAGGGGAGTAGGTAGAGAGCAGCAACAATGGTCAGCGGGAGGGAAGCAACACAAGGGTGGCGCAGAGGAGGAGGGTGGCAGCATCAACAAGAGGAAGGTGCATCGAAGGGGGAGGAAGCAGCAATAAAGAACAGCAGGAAGAGGGAGGATATGGGGAAAGCAAAACCAGGGAGGTGCAGGAGACTAGCAGGGAGCACCAGATGGGGGCAACGACATAGAGAAGGGGTGGCTGGGAGGGGATAAGAAACACCATGCACAAGGGGTTGTTAAGAGGGGGAAGAAGAAATAGTGCCTCAATCATTGGGCGAGCATCAGATGGGCACTAATTAAGTTGGATCAATCTGTACTTGGTTGGTTCTCCACAGCAAAGAAAGGAAGTGGCGCTTGCTCAGAGCTAGCCAATTAGGAGTCAGCAAAAAAGAGTTACAATAAAAGTCAATAAATAGTAAGCAATGAGTGGGTTCCAAGCCCTTCATTGGAAACAATAAGTCTCACAGGCTCGAAAGCATGCAGCGCATGCGTTGTCACAGGCTTTGAACTAAAAAGCACTAAATACCACTGAAATGTGATGAAAAGTTACAAAAGGCCAGAGGAAAATATGCTTCATTGTTTCAAGCTAAATCAATAAGGAGAAAGGGCTAGCATTCCGTGACAAGTAGTTAATGTCATAAAAAGTAATAAACGCCTCAAGGACAATGACACATTAAACACAAATAGTATCTATGTCAAAGCTGACATTCTGATTCATGATGGGTCCACAATTGTTCACAGCACCAGTTTCGCTTTGAAATTTGAGGGAACGGAAACAGGTCCTTAGAGTTTTGTAATTAGGAAAAGGAGAAAACTTGAGATTTTACCATGTGGTAAGTGGGAAACCATATGTGTTCTTTATTCTAACTTGCAAAACTCAGAATAGGTAGGGAAAATTGCCCTGGTAAAAAGCTTGCAGTGCAATCTCGTTTTGTCATTGGTGCGATTTTACCTCCTGTATAAACCCATAGTTACAAGAGCAGATGCTGTGGTTATAAATTTAACAAAAGCACATCTAGTAGCTTTGGGCAAATGAGGGCACTATAACATTATAACCCACTGAGGGCAATACAAGTTGTCACATGGCTTCTTCCCTCGAGGCAGATGCCTTTAACAACTGGAATAGACCCAGAAACAGAATGGCTATAATGCAACAGAACCTTCCTCCCTCTGAAGGTAGAATGTGACAAATTAAAAAGGAAGAAACAGGAAGAAGAACATTGGTCTGTTGGATCAGAAGGTCTATACAAGCCCTTATAAGCTCATTTAAAAAATCAACGCAATAAAAGGAAAGACAAAGAAGCCATATGGAACTAATGATGTTGAAAACTGAGCATTAATGATGGCTAACTTAGAAGCCAAAGAAGTAACAAGTACTTGTTGAAGAGATATATTATTAATGAAGAAAATGACTAATAGAATTGTGCTACTGTATTTTAGGTGCACCCGAATCCTGCTCAGGCCTCTGTGGACTTGAGCTTACAAACTGTTCCTGCCTTGTGACCTGCAAAGGCCTTGGGACTTGCTGTTATGATTACAGCAATTTCTGTGTGGAGATCTCCCCTTACTCAGGGACCCTCTTGGGGGGCGCAGACTTCATCATCAAAGGACCAACCTTTAACACCACCACCTCTGCTGTGAAGTGCAGGTACGTGTACCAAGATACTCCTGTTTCTCTCTTCTTATCATGAAAGTCCCATCAGAACATCACTGAATATGCCCTTTTATGTTTATGGATGAGTCTAGATGACGTCTGCAGGCTGTATGACAACTTCTAATCAGGCCAATGAATAGAGGTACTTATGCTGAGGGCCTCTTATGTAGTTTAGCACATGTGGTATATCTGCCAAAGAGCATCAGATGCTCTGTCCAACACATTAGCAGTTGTTATGCTCTGGTTAATCAGGGAAAGTGCCATGGTACTGAAAGCAGAGCATCCGCTGGCTATGTCATTGGAAACCTTTTACCAACAACCTATGTGCCACTGGGATATCGGTCAATGTATGAGAGAACGTCCGCATATTTAGGACAGCAATTCAGTTGTACATTTTCCCTGTGAAAGACCAGCAGACAGCTGTAAGAAGTGGAGATTTGTGATATTAATTTGGACAACTAGGGCCCGTATTACATGAAGTTCCCTGGGGGTGAAATGGGTGTCTGCATACACTTTATGTGCCCCCAGGGCACTTGTGAAGTCCACAGACCCTTGTGTGGTCCCTTCTATAATACAGGGAGCACCCACACATATGTAGCTCAGGTGCTATCCTGATGGGGATTTCCCGCATTTGCTTGGGACCTTCATCCCAGGCAAATGAGGGAAGCCTTTGCCTCGAACCAAACATTTGTCTGGACCAAATGAGGGAAACACTTTGCTTCTGCATTATGAATGTGGGCACAGAGACAAGGTGGTCATCAGGAGGTGCATTGAGTGTGCACCACAAAGATTTGGGGCACAGTCAATGAACCTCCACCCACCTCCCTGAGGGTGATCCCTGAAAGGGCAGGCAGGGGGTCCCAATGAACCTGAAAATATCGCTCTCAAGGCAGGTGCAGTCACTCACTGTACCCACCTGCAAGTTATCTTTATCCCCCGCTTGAAAGAGCTGGTTGGGGCTCCCTGCACTATGAAAGAAGTAGCAGCGGCTTCAAACAGCCACTTCGCCAGTCACTACTGTGCTGCCCCAGGGGCATCCGCAAGCGTGTGTCTGCCTGGGGAAGCACATTGTCAGTAATGGCTCGCAGTGCCCCTGTTTGCTTCCGGCGCACCCTGTTAAGGGTGAACCATGGTGCAAACAGTCACACTGGCTCTATCTATAACACGTCCCCTGATGGCCAAATAAGAGACTCATATGAGTTCTTGAATTTTCCCTTCACCAGACGTAATAATTGGAGTGTCCCTGTTGTTATGCTTGTATTTGTGATTTTATGTGTTTTTAGTGTGATTAATTTTCTGAGGATGAGCTGTCTGATGAAATTGTGTAGTGAAAGGACCTCTTGAAAATTGTTCAAATTAGTTACATTAATTATGGTATTTTGCATGATGTTGTATGAATAAACATAAATAAATACAAGAAGACAATAGATAATAACGAATAGCTAGCTCTAATTAATTATATTCTCACTTAAATTATATCAGGTTGGTATCAATTATATACAAAATTATGTATTTAATACCGGGTGTGGTCAATTGTTCAGTTAATTGTGCGACAAAATAGGACATGATGAGTTTGGTCAGAATGTAATTTCCTCTGCATTGAGATCTACCTTTGAAAAGGCGTCCTCATCTTGTGCATAATGTAATGGATCTATAGAAGTTAGGATTTTCTTTGAGACAATAGTACTGCCCTTACTGAAGTCTCAAACTGAACAAATAACTAATACTTGATTATAAAGTTGGAGTAACAGAGTGTCACCACCCTGGTGTCATTTCAATAGAGTTATTTATACTGTGCAGGACCAGTGGTCAGATTGCTTCAGGGCGTACTGCATTTATGTAATGCCTTTGTGAACAGGCCCCCTTGAGTCCTTTAGCCAGCAGTCCTAGGTATCTGTATCATCCCCTGCATTTCACTGATAACCATTTCACATAATATCATATCCTAAGCCTGCAATAGAATTATCATGCGCTTAGCAGTATTCTTGTCAAGGGGCACAACATAGAACCACCGCATTAGCCAATCTAGGAAGGGTGCCATGGCTTTTCAGTCTAAACCAGGCCCACCACCTGCCAATAATTGAGGCAACAATGTAAGAGAAATATTTTTGGGAAAATTGTCATTTTATGGGCTAAACTTAATTCCAAAGTTTATGATAATTACAAACAGTCCCCACTAGGTAGGATAGCACCTATTAAAGTCAAATGTACGAGGGGTAGTTTGTGTCCTACTTTCATGAGACAATATACCATCAAGGAAGCTAAAGTGTTCCTTCTGACTTAAATCCCCACCTCTTGTCGTGCGAAGTTCTCAGAATCGCAAACTTGAAACCACACGATTCAAGTAGCTACCTCTCGTGAAATGCTGAAAGTACACATTAATTGTACATTTCTAAACTCCTTATTGCCACACAGTCTTCCCAATCATGTGATATTGACTCTGGGGTGGTAGTTGTATTTCTGAATATTTTAGGTGAAGTATTGTGAAATGTGAAGCCTTATGTGGCAGTGACGTAAAATGATGCCCCCCCCCCCCCTACAGAATGTGAAGAGGGGCCCCAGAATAGCCCGTATCTCACAGATATTCATTTCTCTAGAGTGGAATGGGGCCGCTCCAAATGGTTTGGGGGCCCCTGAAGAGTTGCCCCTCCCCACCCGCACCGCAGGTGCTGCAGGGGCCTGCATTACATGCCTGGCATGTGGCATTACATTGTTCTGAAAATCGCCAGTGGGGTAAACACATTGGCACACATTCAATGTGACCAGTATACGATGGATCACAAGGCTAGATGTCATCATTTTGCAATTCAGAATTACCAAAAATGTCCAAATCACTAATTGTGAATAGCAAATTCTATTGTACCAAGGGAAACCAGAATCAAATAGCAATGTATTATTAGTCGCATTTGTAAACTAATGGTTTATTACTTTTGAATGGTTCACAGTTGCAAATTGCTAATGTCACTCTGGCAGTGACTAATGAAATTATAACCAGGAGGTAATACACCACATGCTTAGAACAGCCAAGAAGAGCACAGTATAGAGGAGCTGAACAGCCACACAATTCGGTTTTATCACAGCAAGCAGAAGGGAGGACGGTGCAAGAAAAGAAAGCACAAGGTTTTGAGTGAAAAATAACTAGGAATGCTTGTAGAAGAATGTGTAGCACACAATGATGATTTAATATACAAAAACCTCATTAAGTGTGAAGGGGGCAAGCAAAATAAATATCTGTTTGACCATCCCAGAGAAGATTACTGCTGTCGTTGTAACTCATAAATGCAATTCATAAACGATGGTACGACTTGGTGCTCTAGTGCAACAGTAGCACTGGCAAGACAATACACGTATGACCCGTAAACAACCCAGAATAAGAGTATTCCCCCCAATGATGGAAGATCATGTCAGGTGAGAGCATTAGGCCTCAAGTGTGTGCATGCGATGCATATGTAGCAAGACAGGGATAGAAAACATGTAGCCCTGACAAAGGCCCTAGACAGGTTCTTTGTGTGGGCCAAAACATGTTGGCTTTGATCTACTAGGGTTACTTGAAGAAATTTGATTTTTAAAAAACTTGATTAAAACTTTTAACCTATACCCCAGTTACCCTACACTATAAAGTGAGTGCGGGGTCTATTTAAATATCTTTGGATATCTAGGCATACCTAGGAAGCAGCATCCTCCTCGGACCTAGTGCATTTACTTACCTTCTTTTCTGTATTTTTGCACAGTTGCTCATGTGCAAATCAATGCAAATTCCACCATATCTCTGATCCTTACTTATGCTGTGGTCTACCGCCTCACGAGTAGCTGTAGTGTGGAACAGCGGGGTTGGTAATCATGGTGCAATGAATATCCAGCACCTCCTGTAGAAAGGAAGGGAAAGGGGAGTAGAAAAAACTAAACTTGCTCTCTTCATGTCTGCCTGTTATTAGAATGCAAGTCCAGTGGGAATCGAAATTTACCATGTATTCGTTGTGGAAATGTTTACCTCTCTTCTCCTTCAGTGACCAATCTGAGCCATTGCCAATGCCTTTGCAAACTTGGAGCGAAACATATCTTTAATCCTTTCCAGTGCAGAATGTGATAGGAGGAATGTTATTAAAGACATTATGTAAAGTTTAACCAACAGATTACTCCATCCCAAACGTGGTAGATATGCCGTCGGCCTTATTGCAAATGTATTATGTCCTATGGTATCCTATGGTTCTTGTGATAAGGTAGATGGGGTATCCGCCAAGTTTGTGATAGATTACCCATCCGTCAAACTCTAAATCAGGGCCCAATTCTCTTTGCATGTTTGTCGAAAATTTATGGGAGACCTCTTGGCGAAATTTGACATTGTTGATGGAGAGACTGTGTCCAGTTCCTTTGCCAAGTATAATTATGAAGAGGGAACCAATACTTTTCAGGACTGTGACATTCATAGGGAGAACACAACAAATTAATTCCCAAAGGATACATCAGACATAATGTATTCCACCATTTCAGTGAAATGATAATACCATAGTCTTTCCAATTGTGCATCACGGTGGTAACCGCTGATGCAAACATAGTAATGTAAAAGTTTGCTTGTACCTTTAGTATAGGTAGAATTTATTAGTCTTAGTTTCAAAATACCTTCAGTTTTGCCTCACATATTTTCCAGGAAGTATTTATTGTGGGCAAATCAAATAACATATACCCATATAAGCCAGTGCTGCTGTCACAGTACCAGTCATTGTTGGTGGTACTTAGTTTTGCGTTATGTACACCTACTTGTGTCCTTTATGCTCTTTGAAGAAATATGCATTGTTATTTTTTTATGCTTGATGTCTTAGACATGTTACAATAGTAAATCCATCTCTGCCTGCACACTTTGGGGTCCATTCTCTGGGTACGTTCCTCATTCCACTATTTTCCATAAATTTTGAGTTTCATTTCCTCATGCGTAAGATGATACAGGACAGCAGTTGCACTAGCCTTTCTCTATGTTTTGTTGTTCTCAAAGGTATGTGTAGGAGTCAAGGAGAAGAGACCATAGAAGGTGGATTCTGTATATATTCCTTTTGGGATTAGATATTGATTATAATGATTGGTTAAGTCAGATTCATCCTTGCTATTCATACATTTGCCAGCCAATGGGAGCTCTTCTAGACCCTCAAAGACTATTAAAAAATTGTATTAAGGTACTGTGAAGATCATAAAAAAGTTGAGGGAAACAATAGGATGAACTGCATGGGAGGCTTAGGAGTGTTGATGAGACCTTTTAGACATCTTTCCACAGAAGCATGGAGAAGAGATCATATACATCAATTTTTTACTATTAAGAAAGGCACTAATAAATGAAAATGCAACTTCTTCCCCATAGGTTTAACAATGAAACAGTCACAGGGGGATACATTGACGACACTGGTGCAGCGCACTGCATCTCCCCGTTACTGTATGAGACCGGCCGCATCCCCTTCACGTTATCAGTGGATGATGGAGCCACCTATCCCCACACTGGAGTGTGGCTAGCGGGTAAGTTACTATTCTTATCTTCCTCCCTATTTTAATAGCCTTTTTCCTAGATCCTGCATTTCAAGGACAGTCGTTGATCTCTATCCTCTCTTCTGGGGTTATATCAATATGCTAGGTTCTATGTTCCTATTTATCTGACAAGGAGATTTAGTTTCCTAACTTCTCCCTGATGAGTTTTGAGAAAGACAATAGCTATAAATTAGCTGGTAAATCTTTAAATATGCTTACTGTATGAAGTGACTAGGAGTGGTATGAGGCCAGGCCATCCACTTGCTCTTTCTGTTGCGTTGACTTGAAAACCAAAGCCAAGGTGGCCTGTGTTGGTTTGGGAACATGCTCCATGCTCCCAACTGAGGGAGAACTCATCCTCCTCATTCTCTGCATTAGTAAGAGGGAATGCCGGTTTTCCAGCTGTTGAAGGGGAGAGCCCAATAATGCTTCAGAGCCTTCTATAGACTCAGCCAATAGAGATAGGGTGGAAATTGGAAAAACAAAATGCCAGATGAAGTGCAGCAGACCTAACTAACACTGACAATTTCTCTATGGTGAATGGGCCGTCTTCTTCTGACCAGTATGGTTTGTGTCGGGCCTAGTGTAGCGAGGTAGGGATAACTGCACCCTCCTTCACAACACTGCCCTTCATCACCTCTAATTGGAGATGCTAATCAGAGATTAACTTGACATTCTTTTTTGATTAAGCTACTTCCACCCTATCTTCCCCTCTGATATGTATTTGTGTAATTGTAAAATCTAGGCATACTGTATGCCATTTGCACAAAAAAACTCTTTGCATGGGTATTGAATTTCTCCAGTAAGGAAGTGTTCATGTCCTTCTGCAAATATTGTTTCAATAAAGCTAGACTGTATCTTAAGAATGGCTTGATAACATTACAGTGCTATCGCCTAAGCTTTATTTGCTGCTGAATTTAATGCTGAAATGAGAGGATGGATTGGCTTCTCACTGAGAGTAATGTTGGAAGTTTCAGAAGGTAATTCCATTCACATAATCAATTTTTAGGAAAGTGATATAGAATTGCTAGAGGGGGAACCACAGGACTGCCTGCGGCACTCCTTCTGTCAAGAGGCTGAATATGATCCCAATGAAGGAGGATGACAATACTTTTTTAAAGAATCTTTTTGAAACATACACTCTCGCCAAGGTGCTTGCTTGAGGATTGCATTACACTTTCCTGTTGGTAAATTCACCTTGCCACTTGCTATTTCTCACATTCGAACCATGTTGCATTGTAAATTTCATCTCCATGCACTCTGTGATAAAAGCACAGAACCAATGATTTCTGTTACCCTATAAGTTGTCTGATTATATTAACCCTTGACTATTTTATTCTCTTCTTGTCCCCAGTACACCACAGCAAGACCTCTGTGCAGGAGAAGAGTGTTTTAGTAAACTCCAAGAAGTGGCAATACTATGGAACCCCTGGCTTTAATGGAACTCTCTCTCTTACTTGGAATTCTAATGTTCTGAAAAGTGACCCTGTTAACATTGAACTCTGGGGCTACAAGGAAACAGGTGAGAAAGAGGAAACAAGAGAGGGCAAACAGAGCGTGTGAGAAATGAATTGAAAAGAAAGAACAAGAGAACAAACAAAAATAAGAAAGAGAGAGATAGTGCATGCACAAGAGACCTGCTGAATAACATTGTGGTTGATTTAAATCTGAGATTTGCATTTTGAAGGTTGGGTCATAATGGGAAATAGTTGTCTGTAATTTTTGGTATGTTGTTTTTTGTAATACAACATTTCATTGCGTAGCTGGTTTTCAGTAGAAATGGGTTGATCTTCCAGGTAACCTTTACACTGGTCTGGGACTACCCAATTGCGAGAAAACAGAAATATGTTATCTATTAGCTTGCTATGGAGTTGGTGTTACATTGCGATTTCCAGGATAAGTGAAACAGCTTAAAGGCAACTTTTTTGGGCCTAACACTGAGATTAGGAATTCAATATCAAAGGCTTGCTGGGTTATATTTTAGCTTGCCTTACACTGACATTTGCAGTAGAATTGACACCCACTTGCAAAATGGCAAGAAAGTGGAGACTATGAACCAACCAAGAAAGTGAAATTGGCCTAGGACGTCGCTTTGGGATGGAGGGAAATTGTTATGGTACCAAAATATTGTAGCTAAAATATCTGCTTCCTTCAAAGTTCTATCCTCACTGCTAAAAATTGGCCTAAACAGTCTCACCCAACAGTTATCATTCTAAATATGCCAACACATGCAAACTACTTCCATTGACATTTAGACACTTCCTTATGACTCTTGTCTCCATTTTACAGGATCAGCTTCTTTACTTCTTCAACATCTTCTTCTACTGTCAACTACTTCCCTTTCCTCACATTCTTGCATAGTGTCTATGTTTATCACACTTGCAACATTTAGAGTTCCAAGAATAACATCCCAAACTGGCAGAAAGGTGCCCCAAGCTGCTACACCTGAAGCGCCTTGATTTAGCTTCACGCATGCTTCCTTTGCCACTAGACACTTCCACACCTCAACACTTTCTTCATTCTTGTTGCTGGTCATAACTGCAACTTCCTCTGCCCCGCCACATTTAAACTCTTTCAGACATAGACACTGCACTCTGTTTCACTTAATCTTTCATTTAGGGTTGGGTAGTATATTTCATTCTGCACACGAAATTGGCAGAATTTGGTGTTTGTGCGTTACTCTTGTAGTGCAGAGTTCCAGACAAGTTCATTTAATTGCCATGTGGTGGAAATGTTTCCATTAGGCTCCAGTAACCGAGCGAGTGTTGGCATCCCCTAGCATCAGTTTCTAACTCGGGTGATCACGATGAGAGGGCTGCTTCTCGAGTAGATTTGCTGCCTCTTGAGTGAATTTTCTAATTGGATGGCAGCAAAATCAACTCAAATGGCCGCACACTCCTGCACACCGCATGATGCCGTTTACTCTTATTTTTCAACGCTGCTCGCGCTAGGGGGCTAAATTACAATGCAACATTCATATTTCTCCCAGTTGGCGAGGAATCTCACTGAGTTTTTATGTAACTCTGCGAGTTCCGCCCACCCCTACTTTTATCATGGTGGACACTTTCAAATCTTGTTTCTCCATAAAGAATATCTTGTGCATAATTTGTTGCTACATCTAACCAATTGCCACTTAATTATCAAGATGGCCAGATCCTCAGACTCACATTTAACTGCCATCCTCTACAATACAAGTCTGTAATGAAATCTACCAATCACAGATTTCTACCTTGTGTTCATCCTAAATACGTATGCCATTTCATTACTAAATTTATCCTGGCATAAAAATGTTCTTCCAACATCTTCAGAGACATATTAAATATATCCTTCACATCACCTTCGACATCTCTGACATTCATGCCTGGAATACTGTAATTGATGTTCTTCCCTCCACCCCCTGATTTCCTGACAATACACCCTTCTTCCTTAATGGGGCACTTTGCACCCACTTGAATCACTTTCTGAATTGTTTCCATGTAGCGGTGGTTACTACCTCTGTCTGTGGTATAATAGCTTGAATTAGCATAAACTTCTTTCTGAAATAAAATATGGTTCTGCAATTTTACCCCACAACTCATCTACTACAATCTCCTCTCTGAGGCATAGCCTTCTCAAACAATGTGTTTTCCAAACCCATTCTTCTTTTTTTAGTCTTCACCCTTTTTGCACTCCTCCGTTTAACCATCTGCAACCAGTGGTGTGCTGCAGCTATGTGCCTATGTCTTAAGCCTTTGCACTCTAGTATATTCCACCTGTGCTCTTCAGTCCCTCGCATGCTGCCATTAGGGCAGCACAGTCAGCCACGCTACATGTTCCAATTGTAGCAGTTATCAAGTGATCAGCTTCTGCATCAGGCACATTTAGACCACACCACTTCTTCCTGGGTTACTAAGCTCCCAACTGCTCTTCCGCCACACTGTAACAAGTCCGCTTTCCCCACCACATCCTCCAGTGATTGGCTACTTTCCTGGTTGCACGAGAACCAATAGGAATCACCATGGAATGTATTCTCTCTAGCCTTTACCCGTGTGGAAGGTCCCATGAGTATTTAGACTACTGAGCACTTCCAAGGTGAATTATATGCACCTCTGTACAGTGCCACATGCTCATACAAGTCAGTTCGAACAACTTGTGAACATTGATCTGTCACACCGCCAAAGTTGTAACCCTTCAAAGACTCAGGGTTATACGGCAAAATGCACATTTGACCAGCTGAGTTGTGTGGTATCTGTCCATCATTCATGTCGCTTCCACTGTAGGAAATACCAGAACATTGTAGAATGGACTTGAACAGTGGAATCTTTCGGTCATGAAGTTGCAGAACGTAGAGTGAGGAGAATGCAAGCTTCGGAATTGGCAGTTGTTATGCTTGGGCTGAAGTGTATGGAATAAATCTGGGGCTTCTATACCCTCTCTGGTATGCTTATTGATTAATCCTCTTATCTTGCAGTGGACATGTTAGTCAAAAACAATGCCTGTTAAGCCTTGCCCATTCTGTCCGAATTCTATTGTTTCCACTTGCATGTAGTACTGCATCCAGTCTGTGCGTAAAATTGGGGCAATGGTGTGGCTCCTGGCTGCTCCTCTTGCAGTGACTTCTATGAGTCACCTCTTTACCAAATTTGTATCAATGAGGTTAACTGCAATTAAGATGATTAAGGTTTTATTAGGTGTAACAGACACTATCTGAGGCAGACAGGATGGCCAACGTCAATTGTGTCTTAAACAGCAAGTATTCCAGAATTTATACAAATTATAACATTCTCACAGATTATAAAGATGAAAGCAAATGAAGGACTAAACACAACATTTGTCTACTATTTAACTGCAGTAACTTTTCTGATTGTAAATTATGACATATTCATTATAAATAGCTATCAATGGCTAACAAGGAACACTATAATAAAAGGTTTTGCATTTCTTATTACTAAACATTATTGCAAATATTTAAGCTATTGATTATATTATATCATAAATTCTATAAGTTCACAACAAAAAATGAAATCCAACGTGTATTTGGAAAGTAATGATCTGTGTTGCTAGAACAGTTGGTATAATATTTGAGCAAACAATTCAACAAGGCTCATCAGAAGATTTTCAACATTTAACATTTAAGTTCACAAAACCACCTATAGAAAATTATCAAGGAATACAATTTTGTGCTTGACTTTCCCATTGATGAATTATTGTGGGATAACCAAGACCCACAAATCTAATAGCTAATATGAAACCAGTATATTCAATTTCTTTTAAGCCTTCACAGTGAAACTCTAAGACTGCATGTTCATTTAAGTAAATTCAAAAGTCTCCAAAGGGCATTATTTTTCATGTGTACAGAAAAAAAGGTAAGTATTTGAAAGTAAACATAGAACAGAACATGTAACAAGTGCTATATATTTCAACTAAATGAGAAAGCTATGAAGTATTTATGTAAATGTTTATTATTGGGCCTATTCACAAACTGAATTTGGTAGTATGTTTATTAGTACTACAATGGAACTATAATGGCACTTCTCACATACTACAAAATGCTATTCACAAACCTACTTGCTAAGCTCTACACCTCAGCCTCTCACCTATTATTTATGTGTAAAGATCTCTGTCCATATTGCAGAGATCTCAGCACACATACATAAATGTGGGAGGGAGGGGGGGAGTGGCTGTTAAATGGGGAATACTTTCTACTAAATGGGAGATGTTAGTAGAGGAAGAATGAGGGCTTATGGAAGAGCTAGGGATGGGTTTAGGGAGGAATATTCACCCACCACAAAAGAGTGAGACCATTGCTATTCTCAAACCACACTTCTATGGTTACTACAGCCAAAAAGCACCCAAAACACTAGTAAATGTACACCAGCCTAGACCTGGAATAATACATGGCCAACTACTGGTTCTGCAGCACCCTCCTATAGAAAATAATGGTACCAGGGGCTTCAATGAAACCACCCAGGATATAATGTTAAAATACATTAATTTATTTAGACTTTTAAAAAATATCTATACATAATGTAATTTAATCTTAAAAAACATAATGTATCATAAAATATTTTAATACCTTTTTTCAATGCAATACAAAAAATAACTTTCATTTATTTAAAAAATAATGATTAATTCTATACATAAGTGCTGGTGTTTTATAACTTTATTTTTTGCATTTGTAGTTATGACAAGAAAGAAAGGAAACTTAAAGAAACAAAACATACAAATATAGCTGTGATGCCATTTAGCAATTTTGTCAAAAACAAGCAAACAACATAGGAGAATTACATTCAAATAAATCTAATTTGCACATTTATGTCCTAAATACAAATTTTGCTGATTGTGATACATAGGCTTATGTTGTGTCTAGGTGTATGAATCATGGACATGCCTCCATAACGATAATGAGCAAAAACTAGACTGTTGGAGAAGTTTAGGACCCGGATAGGCACATCATATAGTTCATGCAGGCATATATATTCTATGATCATATCCTTCTAGCCATGAAATGGAATAGTGGGTGCCAAAATTCCTTGGGGTGAGCACTAGGACGCTGTAGTCATGCTTATAGTTCACTATTTTCCTTACAAGAAATTAAATTCTTATGCCATGAGTCTATCGTCGGGGAGGGGTCTCGGTCCCATCTCTTAGCCATGATTCTTTTGGCTAGTAGTAGTGCTAAAGCCGAAAAATTATGTACAGGCTTAGGAAAATCTTAGACATATCCCAGAAACACCAACATAGGGTTTGGCGCCATCTTAAAATCTAGAATGATGAATACATTGATAATTTCCTCCAGTATTGCAATGTATTTGGAGAGATCTATGCCAGTTGGAAGAAGTATGCCTCAGGGTGACCGCACCTCGTACAAGTTGCCTCCGCTGCTAGTTGCAGATCCTATAGCCTGGTGTAGAGGAAGTATTCCATGTGCAAGAATGTGTACTCTCTGCGCTGTCCATTTTGGGGTTTGATGGCAACAATACTTCCATTATTCATCTATCAGCTCTTTGCCAAGACACCTCTACCACTCCCTCATCTCTCCTTAACATTAAGTGGCATTTTTGGCTTTGCAAGCATGTACATATAATATATTTTTGAGACAACTTGTTTAAGCATGGTCACCACTATAAGGTATGAAAGCTGAATTAGTGCAAGAGGTTCCTGTGGGAAGTTGGTCAGTTTCTGTTTTAGTGCAACCTTTGGTCTGTAATAGAGAAACATATGTAGCATGGAGCCTCCATCTGGCCACATGTAATCTTCCAGTGATGGGAATGAGCTGTTTTAAAAGAGATTTCCAATGGTAGGTTAACCCTTTCCAAAACAATTTCTGATGATGCTTAGTTTAGAAGGGGAGGGGTATAAGAGGATTGTCATTAAAAGATGTGACAAGTAAAGTACAGGGGAACCTGAATGGCTCACTAGGAAGTGCCACGCCTAAGTAGTTGTCATAACCGGGTTAATTTCCTGCCAGAAACATTGTGTCTTCTCACTCAGAGTCGCAGGGTAATGGTGTCGGGTCAGCCATGTCTGACTCCACAACCACATCCTGTGGTGAGAGTGCTATTCTGTACCAGTGGTATGCTAACTGGGCCTGTTTACAAGCATAATACAATATTTGGTCGGGCAGCTCTAATCCTCCATTTTGCCAGTAGTAGCTGGTGTCCTATAAAAATGGTGGAGAAGCTTGCGGAAGGGAGCACTAACAAACAAACAAACAAAAAAACAAAAACACACTTATCTGATGCTCAGTGCTCTTCTAATCCTCTGGGCACAGGCTCGCAGACTCCCCTGTGGCTAATCCTGATGCTGCTCTCACCATGAGTGTAGCATTGAGATTTGGTGCAGCTAACTGGTTTCGCGCTCCATCGGGAGATGGGAGCCTGTGCCTGCTGATCTCTCCACCCAGCAAGGCAGCTGGGTTGGAGAGATTTCAGTGCGCATGATAGTTTGGCTGTCTGAAAACGGCCCGGCCAAACCATCATGCGCACTGACAGCGGTGTATAACACTACCCCTCCTCCTGCTGCAGTGCTGTGGCCCTGCCTACAAGACTCAGATGGACGAAAAATTGAATGATCATCATTTTATTTTTGTCTGCCTCTGGGGGTCGGGGGCGTGGGGGGCGATGCTCCATTGCCATAGCGGAGGATCTGCCGCTGCCTTTTGCTATGGGATGGTTAGTGTATCCTATTTTATTTGGGGCTTTTTACCTTCCCAGATTAGTTTAGTTAGTAGTGATTTGAAGTGAGTGGAAAAAGTGTCATGTTGGGCATATAGGGTTATATTTCTGATGAGTTAGAGAAATGTAGGCATTAAAACCATCTTTAATAAGGCAATCCTCTCGAACAGAGTCATTGGTAAATTAATTCACCAAGCCACTTGTTCAGTAAGGTGAGTAAGGTCTTTGCCATAATTTGTTTTAGGTATGACTTCAATAGCTGTGTAGAGATCTATACACCCATGTATTTACCTGAATCTGTATGCCAATCAGGGTATTCTAGGTGGCAAAGGAGCATGATTTATGTTAAGGGGAATATAGAAGATTTGCTTCAGATAATGTTTAGCCCGGTTATAGTACCACATTGTATAATTGTATATAATAGTCTACCCTGGCCCATGTGGTCTTGGGTCCAAAATAAGTATGGCCAATCTAGATAGCTTAATGCTTTGATAGCGTCTAGCAGCAATGTGTGGGCACACGTCCCGTGGTGTCCAAAGTGAAATATTACACAGGTTAAAAGAGGTGAAATACCACGATACAAACCCCGGCTGCTCTGGCAGAATAGTAGTGGGCATCATTGGAGCCAAGCGCTGGCTAATAATTTCACAAGGATTTCCTTGTCTGTGTTGATTAGAGACAGTGGTCTTTAGGAGTCAAAGCAAGAGGAATCTTTTCGGAGCTCTCGGCAGAGTAATTAAGAGTGCCTCACACAGAGTACAAGGAAGATGACCTATCAAATGCTTCTTGGTATACTTTATTAAGATGAGATGCTATAAGTGTTGCATATTCTTTGTAAAACTCATTTGTAAAACTTGACCAGCAAGCCATCGCTGCTGGAGACTTTACTGCTCGCCCTTCTGTGGATTGTGGCCATTATTTCTTCTTCAGTGACGGGGCATGTTAAGTATTCTCTCTGGCTATTAGTGAGCCAAGCCAGCAGCACTATCTCATTTACATAATTGTCCATAGTGTCAAACTGACTGTGATTTTGTGATGATCTCAGTCTCAGAGATGTGCATCTTAATAATGTCAGAGGCAGTACATGGCCCCTGCATCAGGGTTGCCAGTAACCTGCCTGGGTGCTCACCCTCTTAGTATCTTCAGGTTGTATAATATTTTCCCAGAATGTTTATTTCTCTATCGGCCTCTCTGTGATATTCATGTAGTAATGTCAATAAGTTTTGTTGCAACTGGGTGTTTGTGCTGATGCCTATCTGCACCTCAAGGTCACTTATGTTATATTCTATTTAGTCTATTTGTAATGGATGTAAGTATGCCTGCTGATTTAGATATGCACACACCTCTGGCGTATAGTTGGACTACTTCCTATAAAGTCCCTTGTCTGGGCACCCACTCAGCATGGTTATGAAGTTATGAATTCATCAATCCCAGTACGTTTTTCAGACTGAAAGTGGAGTTTAATAAGGCCTCCGAGGGGAAGTAACACTAAGGTGCCGATTCCGATCCGGGTCGGAAAGCATTTCGACCGAGTCGGATCCGGAGTGTTTTCCGACCGAGCCGGACCCCTACAGTCCGACCGAGCGAGTACGATGCGCACGTATGCTGTCGGTTCACAAAAGGGAAGAAAAGATTTGAGTTTTTGAATTTTTCCAGCAGCTCACCAGAAGCTGTTCTCTTAAATTCTCAGGTTTAGGCAGAGAGATATATTTGAAAAGAGTGTTTGCTTGCCATCAGCACAACAGTTTGTTCATATTGTTTAGACTTGTTTTGGAAGGGCATGAGGCCTCCTACATCTGTTTTCAATCTATTGTTGCAGACATCGGTTTCTACGGTTTATGACTTGTGAAATAGTGGGCTTGCTTGCAGGCTGTAAGGCAGATTAGTACGGCTTGGCGGCTTCTTGAGTAGAGTCCAATTGGAGATATTTGGAAATTGACCCTCTGGGCAGCACACTGCAGCATGGAGATACGTGGTCTAGGGGGCCAAAAGGTTGTATCTTTACGCATGCCTCTTGTGTAGCACAAATGATCACTGCAGCAGTAAATCCTCATGACTGTAAATCACTTTTGCCCTTATTGTCGTTTTGTGAGAAGTCAACAAAGGGGAAGCCTGTGGAATATATATGTAGTCTTATAGAGTCTATTGACTAGGATGGGGAAAACATGAGAACATGATAGCACGGTAACTTATCTGTGATCCGATTGTCTTGATTCTTTCTTCCTCTTTGTAGTCCTTAAAATCCACCCACTGTCCCAGAGAAGGCTTATGGCTTTTGAGTGGAAAAGGTTGGTAGTCTATGCAGGAGAATTAGTTGGGGGGATGTGGCACTCAAGTCCCCTCTGGTTAGGCAACACTACACCGTACCTGACAAATTGAACAAAAATCTCACCGTGTGAGGAGTAGGTGGGGCTCGTGCCGAGAAGTACCAAGAGGTACTTTTGAACTCCACTCTGCCCCCAAGCCCGCTCATCTCTCCCCCCAAAAAAGCTTGCTGAGGCTGTTGCCGATGTCCTGGGGTGTTTTCACTCCGCTTAATGGACGTTGGCTGTTCAAAGCCTCAGAAAACAAGCTGGAAAATCACTATTTAGTGGTTTTCGGCTCGTTTTTCCTGCCTCCATGTCATATCAGCTCCACAATTGGTGACCGTATAATTGTAGCCGATATCCGATATCGTGTGTCACACGGGGGCACTATGTGAGTTGGCAGGTATGCTACACCTATCACTTAGTATGTGGGTGATTTTCATAGAGTGCCAGGCTCGAGATGTGAAAGAATGGCATTAATGAGATTTTTTATAGATAACAACAGCAATTAAAATGATATGGTGAATATAAACACAAGATCATTTGTCAATCTGCCCTTCTCCATTTACACTCATTTTTTAGTGAAAACCCTTCAAAAAGGTATATTGTTTTCCCAAGTGTGAATTACATTGTGATTTTTCGAAATGTTTCAAATACAGTAACGTTTTATTATTTATATTTGATAAATACTTCCTTTGCTGAGGATACATCGAAGCAATTGTGATTGTACTGTACCTTGTCAAAGATGCTTTATTTTGTATGAATGAAAATGATACCTTGCTCGATCAGTAATGCATGCACTTTGTGCAGGATTTAGATCTATCTTACTATGCTCGTCTTTTTTTTGTCTTTTTTCTCTTCCAATGCTTTTTCCTCTGTTTTCATCTTATTTTTTTTGTCTTCGCAAAGGTGTGCCTTATTCACAGTCATGGGAGCCAGAATGGAGGTACCTCTACACCGTAACAACATCTTACCCCAACAATGGCACCTTCATGTTCACTCCTAGCCCAGGGACTGCAAATTTCAGCAGTTGGGATGTTGGCCTCTTGAGAATCAGTCCAAGCACCTTTCGTGCAGGACAGCAGTAAGTAGATGGCCAATAGATCCCATTTAATGTAACTGGAGTAAAAGTGAACACATTCCTTTAAACGGTTGCCACTGAATATGTGGGCAGGCATTCTATTTTCAAGTGTCCAAAGAGGGATTTCTTGTCAGGCCCTCAGCAGCGCACATTACCATATGGGATATGTTACCAGAATATCACTGTCAGAATATTCCATACAACAATATTACTCTTGGTAATATTAGAAAATCGACATCCACAGAAATTATATCGTTTTTAAACAATATTTAAGGTGCAACATTTATTTCAGATGCTATTTCTGTATAAAATGTTCTAATATCAAACTCCATATAGAACATGTTGAACTGTTTCTTGATTGGAATGGCTCTGGCCCGGATGAATCTTTTTATTAGTTTGATCTGTCTGTTATCTAGAAGGATTGAACAGATATTTGTACTTTGTCTCCAATAAAATATGTGGAGGCAAATTTAAAAGAGGAACAAAACTCCTGCTTCACAAGAAAGAGGAAGCTGGACTAGAGATCAACAACCACCAACAATGATAGTAACTCTTTTACAGGAATTTTCGATTCATATTTTGAAGAACTTCTTATTCTATTAAGCTAAGTGGATCCAGAGGTTTGTTTGCTTATAGATAAATTATAAGAACCCATACAATGCTAGTGGCTTTCAAATTGTAATTGGGCTAGGATAGAGCCTTGCAAAGCCAGATATGAATGATCAAGAATTACTGGTGTATTAAGGGCCACCCCATATTTTCTGCATCATCCCATATAAAGACTGAATATAGCAGAATCTTAAAGAGGGATTCAGCCTAGACCAAATTTGGATTTTGAATTCAAAAGTAGATTAACCCTATGGTGCCAGCTGAGCATACCTTTTTAACCCCTAACAGGATTGTTACAGATGAATAAGCAAATCCACAATTCAGGTTTGGAATGGAGTTTAATCATCTGAGGAAGTAGTCAAGCAAATACTATCTACTAGACACAGTGGAACAAGGTTGGCACAAGGGCACACATATGTAAAAAATCAACTCTAAAAATGCTTTATTAAATGTTCATTTTGTTTCCCGCAGGGGTAATACTATTTGCAAAATCGCAACACAATATGTGTGGTGGGAAGGGTACATTTAATTTCAACTCAGAGTCAAAGCAATATGATACATTATTATATTACAGAATTCAAATCACACAATTTATCCATGGAGATTCACCATATAATAGCAATGGACTGATCAATTAGTGTCAGAAGACAGATTGGGAAAAAAAGAGCATTGGACATACAGTTGAAATTCGTGATATATCTCGGATGTGACTAAGACCTCCATGTTGGAAGCCAAGGCCTTAAATGAAAGGACACCCAAACCTTCACACACTTGCTCTGAGTTTATTATTTGCAACAACACCAAGGTGATGGATGGAATGCTTGAATTAATCTCAGCCAGTGGCAATCTCTTGGGGCTGCATCCCAACCCAACTTTTTCCGCCCACCATGCCTCCTCAGTTTGGACCCAGCCATATGCTGGAACATGAGACAATGATACATAGACATAGAGGTATCCCACTGTTAGGTATTCCACAAAACTTTTTTCCTTCACCCTCCTGTGTTACTGAATTTGGTTTTGTTGGCGTTAGAACTTTGTGCACTTTAACACTGCTAACAGGTGCTAAAGTGCCTGCGCACCCTCCCTAAAACATAGCAAAATTGGCTTACACCTGATTGGCATATTTAATTTAATTATATGTCTCAAGTGCAGTTGTATACCATATACCTAAGGCCTGTAAATTAAATGCTACTATTGGACCTGCAGCACTTATTGTGCTACCCACTTAAGTAGCCCCTTAAAGGATGTCCCAGGCCTGCCATGCGTATGCGGTTTTAAGCTGGCATTTCGGCTTGGCAATATAAACCCCTTGCCAAGCCTTAAACTCCCCTTTTATTACATTTGTCATCCTTAAGGTAGGCCCTAGGTAGCCCATAGGTTACATGGGTAATTAAAAGGTTGGACATGCACTTTTAAGTTTTACATGTCCTAGTAGTGAAAAACTCCTTGTGATTGGGAGCAGGTTGACTTTTTATGGTTGATGTCTGAGAGATTGTAAATAAAAATCATGTTTAATGGTAAAGTCAAATTTTAAGTTACAATTTTGAAAATTTAACTTTTAGAAAGTTGGCATTTTCCTGTCCTAACTATTTGGTGCCTGCATATAACTGGGTGTAGCTGACAGTTGGACTTTGTTTATTCCTCCCTGACAGCCACACAATAGAGGCATTAGATGTGCCTGGATGGGGCATCAACTGGCAGGGGGGGGGGGGCAGAGCTGGCACAGCCCCACTTGCAACTGAATAGGATGTGAATAGGCTGTGCTCTGCCTTCACTCAAAGGACTTGTCTTCCCCTGCATGAAACAGCATGATTGATCCTAATTGATTTTAAAAGGACTTTTTTTAATAGAAGTGGAAAGGTCACCAAAAGAACAGACGACTGAGTCCCTCCCCTCTTCATCTTCCAAACAGTTCTGAAACACCCTGATTGTCTCTTATTAATGATTCAAGAAATTAGGTTAGATTTGGAAGTCTCCATACCAGTTTAAGGCCATCAGGGGTTGATTGAAGTTTGCTGATCACTTCTACTACTTTTTTTTACCTCCCCTGAGGGTAAGAACAATGCTGATTGCTCTATGGGATTATGGTCGCCAAAGTTTAAAGCAATTATGGCTCCGTGCTCAAGTGAATTGATTAGACTGCCGGACAGTAAGATGCAATAAATTACTGAAACACTTCCTCTGCCCCTATAAGTGGGCAGTGGGGTTTCTCAAGATCCCCCTAATTACATGACTTTACTTAGATTATGGGAGGATTTAAAGCTCACTAGCTCCTTGCCTTTATGATCTTCTTCACCATCAATTAAGTGCTCCAGGTATTCCAACATTGGGTGTTGTAACAGTCTAGCATTAAAATTGCCTGCTAGAATCAGGTGTAGCTCATACCCCTTAATATTATATTTTGACATAAGTGAATTATTAAACTGAGACAAAATCGGGAACTTTGCATTCAGTATGTTTACAAAATCTTTATTCTAAAAATTAATAAAATACAAATAATTACTAGAATTCCCCTTGATGATTACAGCTTGAAAATCCTGTCCAGTTGTTTTCAGGGCATGAGCTCTCACAACCAGTGATAAATTAATCCAAATAGTTAGGCCCTCCGCAGCATGCCAATGCCGGGATGGTATTGGTGGTACACCGAAATACTCATAATCACCAATGGTTGAAAAGTCCCAAGTCTCCTGGAACAGTAGTATATTATAATCTCTTATAAACATTTGCCAGTCTGATAAGAGCATCTTTGAGGGAAGGCCATCTATATTCCACCTCAAAATCCTCAAATTGAGAATTGTGGGTTAGAATTTGTTATGGATAGAGTACGATTGGAGAAGAAGGAGATTTGCTCTGTAATTATTCCTGATTTGCGCCCTCAATGCAGAACAGTCAATAAATTGCGGCAAGATTGGTTAGGTTTGCAAATCTGTTCCTCACCTCCATAGTTGGTGGATATCCTTGTGGAGAAAATAATTGCCGGGGGTTTATAGAAAAAAACCCAAAGGCAAGGTGAGAATCCTCGTATGTGTATTTTCTCCACATGCACGAAATTTCAGATTTTTCACACTGGCCGGGTGTAGGAAGGTGACCACAATACAATCGTCAAGGATATTGTTGTTCAAATGCCCCACCCTGCTCACTCTACTGACTATTAAGATCCTTCTGCAATCCATCACATTAAAATTCTTGTACCTGCATAGCCAATGGATTACTTTATTTCGAAGTTGTTCTCAAGATTCAAGTTGGTTATGCTTTAAAAGCATTACTCCTGCTAACACCACAACATAGGGACACCCTGATGGGGGCAGGTTTAAAAGCATTTGGTTAGGAGCCACATCACTTGAATCCTTCACAGACTTGAAGCGGCATAGGCCCGACTTTTCTTCATGGTACAATGAAGTTTTGGCATGGAACGCATGGCAACTGCAATCATTGTGCAAGCCCTTCTCCAATGAAGGCACGTGGAGGGTGGTTCACTCAGTGCACTTACTTGGCTGTTTTTATTTTCCTCAGCAGTTATTGGTCAAACTCCCTCAGGAGACTTTGCTGATTGTGTGCCACAATGTGAGCAAGAGCGAGGGATTGAGGTGAGGCAGCTCCCGCATGTTTCGGTCGCTAAAGACTAGCCAGTGTGGAAATTTAGCTTGCAAACTGAACATTATCTGCGCCATCTTGCCTCTCCCCAGCGCCACGCACAGCGAGCACGCGGCAGCCATTTTTAGGCACCCCACTCTCTCCCCCACTCATTGTCAATCGCCAGCGCGTTCCCCTGACACTGCAAGCATCCCCCGCGCGCCGGCCACCCCCGCTCTCTCATACAGGCCGTAAACCCTCTCCTTCTGCGCGACCCTGCTACGGAACCACATCCGACCGACATCCCATACATGGTCATGCCTCTCCTTTGATAAACCCCCCTTCCTCTGCGCCCCATTGTCCGACCCGATCCCAGGCCATCACCTAGCCCTGCGGATGCAGTTTATTGCCCCTACTGTAAGGGAAACACCCCACATCAAAGGGATTACAGTAGATCAAAGCCCCTACCCCCTGAGACCCGACCGGTTGCACACACCCCCGGGAATTGGCGGAATACCCTGCTGCGCGATAGCCCTCTCCTACTGCGGGTGAGGTGGGAACTTCTACTGTAGCTATGTGTGGGATCGGATCTGAGCCGGGGCTTCAGGGGATGTTCTCTCATGCATCAAGGGAATCTCAAGAATGTACTATGTGTAATAAAGCAATAAACCTGTGTATAAGAGACCAGGTCTCAGAGATGCAGTTAGAGCACCTCGTGACGATACCTTGCTGTCTGATCTGATGTGTTCTGCTCCGACGGAATAAAACTTTGTTTCCTGCCTTCCAGTCTCCGGCGCCTGCCTCTTTCATTGGTAAATTATCGAGTGGTATGAGAGGCGATTACCGCCGGGCAAATACTTGAAAGGTTATCGATTGAAACTGCCGCTACCATTTAACAATTGGCGTCCCAAACGTGGGGCCCATCAGCGACACGTGGATCCAGTGGGAGAGGTCCCGACGACAGAGTGAACGACTGCAACGATCGGGAGAGCTCCTGCCCAATAGACCCTCGTCTGGCAGCCGATCATCCGAACTTCATTGGTTCCGAGCAGACCTCTCTCGAGTGATCTACGGTCCTGACTGGGAACCATCAGGAGTGCCGCGGCAAATATGGAGAGTAGAGGACGATCGGGCGCTGGAGGCGGAAGACGAGAAACTGTCCACGCGGTCCGGGTAAGGTCGTGATACACGACAAATTGCGAAATAATTGATTGATTGTTTGAAGTTTTGGAAATACTAGTATTGCTCATTGATTGTTCTCTTTGAGATATTCGCTGTCTACAAACGGGGAGGAGTAGAAATACTCTCTCTCTCTCCCTTTGCAGATAGTGAAGGGTAGGTAACGCAGACTTTTGTCCCCGTTGTAACCCGTCGTGCCTATCTTTATCTCCCCACTGATTGATTGTCCGAACATTGATTGTTTTGAAGAATAGTGCTCTTTGAGATATTCTCTGTTTGCAAATAACGTAGAATAGAAATATTCTGTCTAGTCTTTGCAAATAGTGAAGGGTAGGTAACGCAGACTTTTGTCCCCGTTGAAACCCGTCGTGCCTATCTTTATCTCCCCATTGATTGATTGATTGATTGTCCGAACACTAGTTGTTCGATATTGGTTCTTTGGAGGTATTCTCTGCTTACAAATAACGAGGAATAGAGATATTCTGTCTAGTCTTTGCAAGCAGTGAAAAGATAGGTAGTGCTGACTTTTGTCCCCGTTGAAACCCGTCATGCCTATCTTCTCCCCACTGATTGGTAGTTGGTTCTGCCCGGACCGCTTATTAGAGGTGAACCATCCGGCTCCACTGGAGGGCACCCCTAATAAGGACATGTTCACTAAATATGGACTAGTCGCCGTAGCTTATAGCAAGCTGTGGCATAAATATACCAAGAAGGACCCCGAGAGTCAGTGGCCACTGATGGGATCCTTCGACGACCATAAGATAGAAGCGCTAGAAATAGCTCTGCGTAGCAATAAGACAACGCCTACTATGCTTGACAGTATCGGCATGTGGCGCAAAGAAGCAACGCAACGGAAAAAGAGGGAAGAAGTAAAAGCAGAAAAGGAATTACGAAAGGCAGCCCACCTTGCCGCTAGAAGGTTAGAAGAAGAAATAAAGGAGAGAAGGGAAACTAAACTAAGGCAGGAGCCCGAAACATCAGGCCAGTACGCTGTTAGGACCCCTTCTTTGCTCTACCCTGAGTTGTCCTCCAAGCAGCGAACGAATGACGAATTACTGTTAGGTCCCCCGATCATTTACATGCCCCCTCCATATGCACCCTCCCAATCAGCAGTGCAACACCCACAACCCCCGAACACGAGTGAAAGCAGTACAGGGGCCTCGGTCCTCACGGCCTCCGCGCCGGCTGAGCCTCTTGTACTGAACCCGACGTCGGCTATAACGCTAGATGACCATGAGATGGGAAAGAAAGATTCCACCAGAATGAATCGATTAACAAAGGATGAACGAGCAGGAATTGATAAGATAGTAGGGACACTGGTGGAGCGAAAAGAAAGTGAGGAGTATATAACAGACGTGTATAACTCGTATGCCGACAACCGCAGACGACACTTTGTCGTACGGCTCTGTTATCACACCCTGAATGCATATGAGGATAGATACCACGATAAAGGTCCCGAAGGCTTAGCGGCCCTATATAGGAAGGTAGACATCGGAGAAGAAAGAGAGGGCGACGTGACGAACCTCTTCACTCGTACACTCGAGGTCTACCGACACCTTAAAGAACATAGACAGACCACCAAAGCAGAAACCCCCATAGCGACTAAGCCCCAGGAAGGAAGGGCTGATGCCATGATGCCCATCAAAGAAGCTGCCCCCTACTGGGTCCCCCCACGAGGTCAGGGAACACATGACGACATCAACCACCAAGATGCGAAGGGAAGGGTTGTATATAACTGGGTCTACCAGCCGTGGGACCGGCAAGATATTTTGACCTTTAGAAAAACTCTACCCGACTTGAGAAAGAACCCGACTGCCTTCTACACTGAATTGGGTACAGCCTTAGGCTCAACGATAATGACTTTAGCAGATATCGACTTGTTCTTTGGGCTATGTCTGCCGGCTGATGTGTGGAAACAAATCCGGAAAGTTGACCACGCTGAGCCGTTCGGATATACCTGGGTACAACTCGATACCATAGATAAACAACGAGAACCAGGACAGAAACCCCCGAAAGCCATATTAGAGCTCCCAGACAAGATTGTACAAAAGCTGAAGACTCTAATCCCAGAAAGAAAGGTAGACTGGTCGATAGTGACGGCTTGCCGCCAGAAACCCCAGGAGGATGTGTCTGAATACTTCTCCCGATTCGAGACTGTGTTTTCCGATTACAGTGGCCAAGACATGACCACCGCAACCGGACATCACCTCTTTGTCCAGAATTATGTGAAGGGTCTGTCACAAGAAGTTTCCCAGAAACTACAGACCAGCGAGAGTAGTTGGGCAGCCTCCAAACCCGCAGCAATTCTCCAGATGGCCCAATACTACGAAAACCAGAAGAACGAGAACGATAGGGCGTCAGAGAAGAAGAAAAAGGAACTAAAGGAGAGGGTAATGATAGCACAGTTGCAAGGGGTGACCATAGGAAGGGAACCCCCGAAAGAGAATTACCAACAAACCGCCCCTAGAAAGCTACCCCCTAGAGACCATACACCTACACCCTACAACGGACGGAGAGACTTAGATGGGAACCAATGTGCGTTCTGTAGAGGGTTCGGACACTGGAAATCCCAGTGCCCGGTCCTTCTGGAACTTAACAAAAATAGAGATCCCAGAAACACAGCATATGACCCCAGAAATAGAGGACAGGGACGAGGGCACACGAACGACGCCATCAACGACAGGCCAGGCAGACCAAACACCTTTGATCGCCCCCGACAAAACCAGTGCCAGCAGTCCGACTACGAAAGCACTCATGACTTCGCATAGGACCGCCAGGGGCAAGGGAGGGATCCAGTCGAACTCCGTGTTGACCAGCAAGGTCCTTACGTCACCGCTAAGGTCCTGGGCACGAAATCTCCATTCCTGGTAGATACTGGGGCGACACGTAGCGCGTTATCTAAACGACTGATTCCTAGGGCACCCTTGTCTGGCTCACACGTAACCTCAATAGGCTTCGATGGAACGCCCTCCACTAACCCCTTATCAGCACCAATCTCCTTTGACTTAGACGATAACGTCACTGACACGACCTTTCTGTTCTCCTCCAACACCCCCAATGCTATTATGGGACTTGACTTACTAAAACATTTTCGAGCTACCATCAGATGCTCCCCAGACGGAGTTCGGGTCATCTTGCACGATAACCCAGATCTGTCCAGACCCTGTCACACACGACGTATGCTCTCTATAACTGATGCTGACCTGTCCCTACTCGACACATTACCTTCACATCTATGGGCTAAAACCGACTCAGATGTAGGGCGCATGGTGATTGACCCAGTACACATAACCGTCCGACCGGACGCAGTGCTCCCAAAGCTTCCACAGTATCGGATATCGCCTGAAGGCGAGAAGGCGTTTGTGGAAATCATCGAGTCCCTAGTTGATGCAGGAGTGGTAGAAGAAGTAGTCAGTAATGTTTGCAACAGCCCTATACTACCCATTGTTAAGAAGCAAGGCGAGGGAGATGAGAAAGCATACCGCTTTATTGTTGACTTACGAGAAGTTAACAAAATAGTCATACCTCAGTACCCCGTGGTCTCAGACATCACCACCATCCTCACCCTGATTCCGTCCACTGCCACTACCTTTACCGTTATTGATCTCAAGAACGCATTCTTTTCCATCCCCATCCACCCGGACAGCCGTTACCTCTTCGGCTTCACCCTAAAAGCCCGTTCATACAGGTTCTGTAGGGCACCCCAAGGCTACACTGAGAGTCCCAGCATTTATAGCCAAGCCCTCAAGAGACAACTAGATGCAGTCCAACTACCCGATGGAGTAGTGTTAATACAGTACGTCGATGACATCCTTTTGGCGGCCGACACCACTCCACTTGCAGTCACAGCCACCATTCACCTTCTCCGCTTCCTCGCGGAGAATGGTCACAAGGTCTCCAGGAAGAAATTACAATTCTGCCAACCCCAAGTAACATATTTAGGCCACCTACTATCCAAAGACGGGAGAAAACTTACCCCTGACCGAATTCAGACCATCCTAGAAACCCCTGTTCCCAAAACTCAGAAGCAAGTACTGTCCCTAGTAGGCCTCACCTCCTTTTGTCGACAATGGTTGCCAAACTTCAGTCTTATCGTAAAACCCCTGCTTTCCCTGCTGGCTAAAGATGTCCCCTTCCCCCTCCCTTGGACACCCGAATGTCAATCCTCCTTTGTCTGTCCTAACCCAGTCCATAGGCCCTAAACAACGCCCTTGTGCCTACTTCTCTGCCACTCTCGACCCCGTAGCCAGAGCTTTGCCCGCCTGCCTTCGAGCAGTGGCCGCCGCCGCTGTCTCTATCCGGCAAAGCGAGGGGATTGTGCTCTCGAACTCCCTCACTGTATTGGTACCCCATGCGGTTGACACCCTCCTGAACCAAACCAAGACTCAACACCTGACTAGCGCACGATTGACCGGTTACGAACTGACTCTGCTTGCACCCCACATCACACTGAAACGATGCACCACTCTGAATCCAGCTACTCTACTACCTCTCCCTGACGCTGACCCCAATGCGTCCCCTATACATGACTGCGTGACCCTCACCGACGAACAGACCAAGAGTAGGGTTGACCTCCGAGATACTGCCTTCCCGAACCCTGACGGAGAACTGTGGGTGGATGGCTCATGTATCAAGCTCCCCGATGGCACCACCTCAGCTGCCTATGCAGTCACCACGGCCCGAACAGTTGTTGAGACAGCCCGCATCACACAGCGATCCGCACAGGCGGCGGAACTAATAGCTCTCACACGAGCATGCATTCTGGCAGCAGGGACAACCGCAAACATTTACACAGACAGTCAGTATGCCTTCGGGGTAGTTCACCACTTTGGGCTCTTATGGAAAGAGAGGGGATTCCTGACCTCTCATGGCACACCCATCCTGCATGGAGATCTAGTCTCTGCCCTGACCGAAGCAGTCCTCCTACCCACACGGCTGGCCGTGATCAAATGCCAGGCACACAAGAAGGTGACAGACATTATAGGACAGGGAAATGCACTAGCTGACATTACTGCCCGAACCACAGCCGAGAATAGGTCCACGACCCGTATGTACGTGACCAGGTCACAAACTGAGAGATGGAAGGATGCTAGGGAAACGATTAGGGATATCCAACTAGCCAACACACCTCACGAAGAAGCTGAATGGGCCCGGGTGGGATTGAAGGACGATGACGGTTGCTGGCGAACTAAAGACTTGAACAAATGGTTGCTACCAGACTCATACTTGATCCCCATGCTGACCATGGCACACTCCCCCGCACACATAGGGTCTGCCCCCATGATCGAACTCGTCTCCAAAGTCTGGCACAACGACAAGATCCCAGACTCAGCCAAACGTCTGGTCCAACAATGCCTAGTATGCCTCCAACACAACCCTGGGAAAGGAACTGCTGTACCCCGGGGAGGGTTTGGGGTCCCCAATCACCCTTTTGAAGTCCTACAAATGGACTATGTCCAGTTAGAAAGGTGCCAGGGTTTGAAGTACGTACTTGTTGTTGTATGTGCCTTCAGCAAGTGGGTGGAAGCCTATCCAACCCACGACAACACCGCTATGACTACTGCAAAAGTACTACTGAAGGAATTCTTCCCCCGATACGGCCTTTGTCGAATTTTGTGGAGCGACAACGGCCCCCACTTCGTAGCCGAAGTTATCCAACTCATCTTAAAAGGGTTGGGTGTAAAACAGAAATTTCATGCGGTCTTCCATCCCCAATCTGCAGGCCTGGTTGAGCGACACAATGCCACATTGAAGCTTAAGATAGCAAAAATAGTCGCCACCACAGGACTAAGATGGCCAGACGCTCTCCCACTAGCATTGCTATCAATGCGTTCCACCCCCACCAAACACCACTTAACCCCCTACGAGGTCGTCTTCGGGCGGCCCATGAACCTTTGGACTGCACCAAAACCAACATCCATCCACGACGTCCCGGACGTCCTCATGTCTGATTATCCGTACAATCTAACTAAAACGTTGTCTGTTATCCATCAGCAGGTGCTGCACGCCATTCCCGATGTTTCCAGGGGCCCCGGACACGACATCCAACCCGGTGACTTCGTCTTAGTGCGTAACTTCCAGCGCACCAAGAGTCTGGAGCCCCGGTGGACGGGCCCCCTGCAAGTCCTGATCACCACCCGAACAGCTCTTCGAGTGGAGGGGAAACGCAATTGGCTGCATGCACACCACTGCAAGAAGGTATCACCGACCCTGACAACCACGGGCAACATCACCGCCCAAGAGGAACTTCTGGACAAAGACCGACCATCCCTGAGCCGCTGCCCGGATACAGAGACACTTGAATTGACTGAATATCCCGATCCCACTGTGCCATCCAAAGAAGGGTATAACTTGCGACGAAAGGAGAGAACTTCGGCTAAGCAGACCACAAACTAAGTTAAAATCTCAGAGCGGTTGCCTAGTCCCCTCAAAGGCCATCAGGAGAGAAACTAAACAAAGTCTGTGGTTCTGCCCGCTACCGAGTTCCTTGAAGGTGATGGAAGCGCCCGACACGAAGATGATGGAAGCAACCGGACGTCCGAAGACCTACTACAAAAACCCAAAGACTGACAGAATACACAGCTCGAAGATTATTATACTTTTCGTCACCCTTCTCTTTTGCCTTCTCCTCATGGTCACCTTCTGGATCATGGAGGAGAGCGCCCCTGCTCATAGGACATTGCTGACCACCGCCCAACCTACCACCATGAAAGAACACCATCTGATCTCACTTTCACCCCAACTCCGAGAAAGACGTAAGGAGTTCTGGAATAACTCTTTTGTGCAGTTGCTCCACCAACACAATCTTGCCGCCAACGCCACTAACTGCTGGATCTGTGGATTGCTACCACATGCCACTGGGCACTCAATCCCTTTCATCCCTTCACCTTTTTCTGTCCATGGTTCCTGCCTCGCCTGGCTGATCCTCCTGCAGGAGAGCTACAAGGACAATGCCACTTCCGGCAAAACTGTGTCACACTTCTACCATGGGTTCTGGCTGAACAAAACTGGAAAAACCTCTGCCCTCTTCTGCCCTCTGAAGTCAAACACTTCCTTCCACCTGGACATCCCTGCCAAAGAACGAGTTGAAATGCAAGTGTTCAACAACCCAGCCAGACCTACCTTCTCTTACCTCCGGAAACGAACGGCCGCCACCCTGACAGTGGCCCTAACCGTCGTCAACATCACTGGATTTGTGTGCCTCGAAGGCCTAGGGGCGCAGCTGGTGGGCCACAGCTCCTGCCTCATCACCCGAACATTGGACTCAGTCGATTCCCCCTCCTTTGTTGCCTCCCCGAATATGTACTTCATCTGTGGTACTAAGGCCTACACCTGGCTCCCGAAAGGTTGGGGAGGCACCTGCTACATCGCTTTTGTCCTTCCCCCGACATTTGTGGCTCCAGCAAACCATCACCGACAGAAACGTGCCAAAGACATTGTACAAGCCGACTCCACCGGAGCACAGTTCCTGGATGCAGTAAAGGGACTTGTTCCACTCTGGGGTCCAATGGTAAACAGCCGTGCCATCCGCCACTTAACCCAGGCAGTCGAAACAGCAATGAACATTACAGCTGGCGCCCTCGCCAACAACACCGCTGAGCTTCAGGCCGTCCGCCTGGTGGCTCTTCAGAACCGCCTTGTTCTAGATGTGGTTCTGGCTGATCGTGGAGGAGCATGCCGCATCATTGGGTCCAGCTGTTGTACCTACGTACCGGATAACTCACCCTCAGTCTACAAAGCAATTGAACACCTCCACAGACTTTCCGCAGAGGTCCATCAGGAGCAAGAAGGGTGGTCACTTGGGAGCTGGTTTTGGGACACTATTAAAAGTTGGGGATGGAGGCTGTTTTCATTTATCCTAATACCGGTTATGATACTATGTGGATGTTGCTTGGGGATTCAGTGTCTGCCACCTTTATGTTCGCTTTTTATGAACTGCATCTGCCCTAAGACTTTGAACTTTGAAACAGAGCGGATGAAAGCCCTTTATGAGGTGGAAGTCCGTAGTATTATGGGGATAAACCCGAACTAGACAAGCTGGCGAGATATGTTAAAAGGGAGGACTGTGGAAATTTAGCTTGCAAACTGAACATTATCTGCGCCATCTTGCCTCTCCCCAGCGCCACGCACAGCGAGCACGCGGCAGCCATTTTTAGGCACCCCACTCTCTCCCCCACTCATTGTCAATCGCCAGCGCGTTCCCCTGACACTGCAAGCATCCCCCGCGCGCCGGCCACCCCCGCTCTCTCATACAGGCCGTAAACCCTCTCCTTCTGCGCGACCCTGCTACGGAACCACATCCGACCGACATCCCATACATGGTCATGCCTCTCCTTTGATAAACCCCCCTTCCTCTGCGCCCCATTGTCCGACCCGATCCCAGGCCATCACCTAGCCCTGCGGATGCAGTTTATTGCCCCTACTGTAAGGGAAACACCCCACATCAAAGGGATTACAGTAGATCAAAGCCCCTACCCCCTGAGACCCGACCGGTTGCACACACCCCCGGGAATTGGCGGAATACCCTGCTGCGCGATAGCCCTCTCCTACTGCGGGTGAGGTGGGAACTTCTACTGTAGCTATGTGTGGGATCGGATCTGATCCGGGGCTTCAGGGGATGTTCTCTCATGCATCAAGGGAATCTCAAGAATGTACTATGTGTAATAAAGCAATAAACCTGTGTATAAGAGACCAGGTCTCAGAGATGCAGTTAGAGCACCTCGTGACGATACCTTGCTGTCTGATCTGATGTGTTCTGCTCCGACGGAATAAAACTTTGTTTCCTGCCTTCCAGTCTCCGGCGCCTGCCTCTTTCATTGGTAAATTATCGAGTGGTATGAGAGGCGATTACCGCCGGGCAAATACTTGAAAGGTTATCGATTGAAACTGCCGCTACCATTTAACACCAGCTGCATCTCAATTCGGCCCTGACATTCAAAGAGAGGGCGCAATTACTCCCATAGGATGTCAGATATATTATTGCAATATTTATCAATAAGGGGTAATTTTGAATCAGGAGGTTCACTTGTCTAAGTCAGTTGTGACTGAAAATGAAGAAGACTTCTTTTTCTTGCGCTTAACTGCATATTTTCAGAGGTTTTATCGCTGTTACTGGGGTGAGTAATAGCTGCTGCCCCTCACTAGTACCGAACCACCGTTATTGACAATATTTTCACAAGGTACTAGGGACATTCTGCACTCCATCAGGGCAATTTCCTGCGTTATCACCCAAACTTTATTTTCTAGCATACTATCAATTGTGGTGATTCTGCATGGTGCGCTGATGGGACCTCCTGCCTTATGCTTCCCATGATGGATAACAATAGTTAAACTCACCCGAGTGAGCACAGAGCAGGATCTCTTCTGTGGCAGGTGAAAGAGATTGTGCCTAGCCCAGCCTTTTCTGTGCTTGGATGGGTGCAGACGGGAGCAATCTAGGGTGTGAGGGGTAAAGAAAATGCTATAATCTCTAGGGCTGTCTGCTCCTCCACGTACAATCAAAATAATACCCTTTCAGGCTCAGATGGTATTTTACCAATCTAAAGCTGTAATACTGTGCCTGGAGCGGTAACTTTACTAGAAAAACAGATGTTTGAGGTGAGCAAATTCAGAGTGTCGCTGGTGTTGTAGGGTGCTCTATACAAGAGCTGCTCTCCACTTAAACTTGGGAAATACCCATGTGTGTTCCTGTGTGTCCTTTTATGTCTATGATCCTATCTGTGTGTGTGTATGTGTGTGCATGTCTCCTTTTTGCTTTCTCTCTTGTCTCTTCTTCCGCCCTGTCGCTCCGTCTCTCGAAGTTGATAAAAATCACCATCTGTCCTGCATCTGTGTTCTGGACATAATTTGCCATACGACTCCACACCTGAGGATGGTGACTGACTCACATATTTGAAATCTTCTTCCAGTCTTAACCAGTGCATGCACTGCCGTCTGTATTCACTGTCAAGTAC
This sequence comes from Triturus cristatus, assembly GCF_964204655.1. Classification (NCBI taxonomy): domain Eukaryota; kingdom Metazoa; phylum Chordata; class Amphibia; order Caudata; family Salamandridae; genus Triturus; species Triturus cristatus. The sequence goes on from NC_140594.1 coordinate 354,940,932, forward strand.
ATAGTGCGTAAAGCCCAATCAAGAGAGTATTTCTCCAGTGTTTAAAGGAGACCCCTACCATATCCAGTTTTAGTCTAGATACCAAACCACCTTTTTTTATTTTTAGTAGTACTGATCTGGAGTGTTGTTTCCAGTTACAAGGGTCACATTGAAATGTTTTGTCCATTTCCGGAGATCACCCACAACATGTTTTGTCTGGGGATCATCTGAAGTATTGTTTAAAGGGACTGAAATGGTGACTGGAATGATGAATGAGTGGATAGTAAATATAAACGATTGGGAATTCATTGTCTATAGTGAATGAATTTTAAATAGATGGCTGATTAATTGTGACATGAGGTAGAAACAAGACTATGTGAGCCTTCCTAATCTGCACCTCAACCATGGATAGTGCTGGACATGGGCTTCTCATCAAAACCTCGGGCAACAGCACTTAATCTTTTACAAATTAAGCTCTGGAGAGAGCTAATATTACAGAATTTATGTTGCTACTTGTAAAGCTCTACACACCACATAAAAGCTTCTGAGACTTTGAAGATGACACCAGTTTAGCAAACAGCAGAGTAGGTCATGGTGGAACTGGTAAATTGCATATTAAGGTTGGACCTGTTGTGATATAATCCTGATCTGTCTGTGGTTCTAGACAAACTTTCTATGTTTCTCTATTTCTTGGCTGCTACTCAATTGCTGAGAAGTCCATTTGTGATTAAAATATTTAATCAGCAAGGAAGACACTCTTTCAATAAAAAATAAACAAATCCCATCATAAACGCCCTGACATCTTTTTAGAGAACTCATTTCGAGCCTTGAAAAAGACTTCTTTGACGAAACTTGTGTTGGTTGTCTGTACAGCCGTACAAGATGTGCTCTTGTAGATAGCTTCATAGTTTCCAGCTTCTGATCAATCCAACTATGAGTTTCTGCCTGCCTCTGTCTCAAGCTGTTATGCTTTATTTTTTATCACATTTTATTGAACTATTTGTATTTTTTATGTGCAACATTTATTAAATATTCTTCTTTATTTACAAACCTCCAATTCTATGACATTTTTATGAATTTTCTGTGGAGGTGTGTGCCGGATTCATTAAGGTATCTATTGAGTGTGGATTCTTACACACACTGTTAGCATCTAGAAGGTAGCAATAGTGCCATCTGTGCAGCACCCTTGTCCTTCCAAACTATGTCACTAAGTTAATTCTGTTCACTATTACATTGAGCCTACATATTGTTTTGTGATGTGCAGTTGGCTAATCCACTGCTACCAATTGTAAAGTTGTTGGAAATGGGGTGTCCTGGACCACCACCCACCAGAACCTCCTCCCTGTTTCTCAGAAGGGACATGGGAACCATTTCCCTCCACCTTATTCTGGGACTTGTCTCTAACACCTCGGACATCTCCCTCTCTGTGCTGGGTGCGACCTGAACCACCCATCTTAGAGTCACTCCCAGATACCTTTTCAGACACTCTGATGCTGATCTAGAGCTTTGCCTCTTTTGCAAGCTCCCTTGGGTCAGCGAGATTGCAGTCAACCAGGTGTTGGCGCAATTCTGTGAAAGTGTCTGAGCATGTCTTCTCTCAAAATTAGATCACATAGCTTCTCATAACTACTCACTTGGCCATCCTTCACCCAACCTTTCAATGCATTACTGGGAAAATCAATTAAATCAACCTAAGACTGGTTTGAAAGCTTGTGGCTGTCCCTAAACCTCATGCGGTGTTTCTCTGGGGTAAGCTCAAACTTGGTGGCAAGACTAGTTTTCATGAGGATATACTTCATCTGGTCATCTATCTCTTGTGTCAGCAGAGTATTCCTCCCCACCTTGGGCATGTGTTTGCAGAGACTTCTCCTCAATCCACGTCTGAGACACTATGCATCCTTAGGGCTAACCCATAAGCTGAAAACTATTAATCAAGGTCATCCCCCAGCACATATATAGGAACCAGGTATTTATGAATGGGGATGTATATGTCACTGTTGGACACCACAGTTTCACTGCCACCACTGTTGCTGGGCCTTGTGCTTTGTTTGGCCTCCAGGTCTAGCACCCTAAGACTCACTTCATGCGCCAACAATATCTTTTATCTTCCAAGGCTCGCTCAGCCTTGTTTTCTTATGCCAGCTTCTCCTCCAGGACCAGGTTCCTTTCATCTAAGGTCCTTTTAGCAGCAATGTCCTCCTTGGCTGCCTCCCGCTTGGCAGCAGCGTCCTACTTGGCAGACTCTAATTTATTTTGACAAGTTGCAGCTGGAAATTTCTCTCCGACCTTCTGTCCTGTCCAGCTCTTCTGTGGACAGGTCATTGGAAGACCCATTGCTCAGTGACCTGGCAGGGGACTCCCCCTCTCAGTCGTGCTGCAACTAAGGGCCTGTGCCCATGTTCTATTCTTGCTCCTCCATAGCTTCCTCCTCTGCCATGTCTAGCAACTGGTGGACCCTCCCAGTGCCCCTGAGGACCTTCTGAAGCTCCTCATTTGTGGAGCTCCTGTTTGCTGGAAGCTCCTCTCCTTGCAGAAACCTCTGATCTCAGCTGCATTGTAGCTCTCCAGGTTGCTGAGCTCAAATTCCATACTTTCTGGTAGGGTCACAGGGAAAGAAACAAGCATCCTGGAACTGGATCCGGGCTATCACTTTGTTTCCTGGTCCAGGGAGGACCTGGACTGGGTGTTCCGCCTGAACTGTTCCCATGGGGAGCAGGGTCAAGACTGATTTGCATATTACTGGGTCCAAACTGGGGTGACGTGGGGAGCAAAATAGCGATGGATTAAACCAACATCTGTGACTTGGGGTTAGTGTTTGAAATGTTTCAATACTCCGTCCAGCATTTTATTTTGTGATGTTGCTATGTGCACCCTAAGTGGCTAAGGGAATGCCCAGCCATGGGTCCCTTGCTCGCTGTACCACTGGATTCAAGCTAGCCTGGCTGATGAGGAACAATACCCTGAAACGGGTCCGAGGATGCTTGTTTCTGGTCCAGGGAGGACATGGCCTGGCGGGTCGGGCTGGACTGTTCCCATCTGAAGCAGGGTCTATACTGATTTCCATATGGCTGGGCCCAAACTGGGATTATGTGGCAAGCAAAATAATTGATGGATTAAACCCTGCTTTGTGGATAAGGGTGAGTGTTGAAAAGGTTCAATACACATATTCCATAATTTTATTTTGTGATGTAACTTTCTAAAAGTCGCATTTTCAAAATAATAATTTAAAATCCATCTTTAAAGTAAAATTGGATTTAAAATTCCTAATAATTTGAGTCCTTGAATTATAGTTATAGCATTTCCCAAACTGAACCTATACATTATAAGTTGTTATAAACTAATCCAGTGATTCTCTATGGAGGAGCCAGTCTTGCCACAGTGAAAAATGACTTTGGAAATGTTTCACTGCCAGGACATGTAAAACTTAAGTACACATATCCTACTTTTTAAATAACATGCACCCTGCCCTATGTGCGTTTAGCACCAACATGAGGGGTAGCTTATAAGTACTAAAAAGGAAGGTTTCAGCCTGGCAAAGAGTTTCTTTTGCCGAATCGAATCTTCAGTTTTAAAACTGTATACTAAGGTTGCAGGGCGAGGCATGTTTTGTGTCTTATTTACTAGGGAGTTATAGGTCAGCTAAATATGCCAATGAGGGATTAGCCAATCCTGCATGTTTTTAGTGGTCAAAGCGCATACACTGGGTGATAGACGGCAAAGCCCCAGTGTTTAAAGTCCATTCACAAGCAGTAAAATTCAGCAAAATGTTGATGGTGACCACACTCAGGGGTATATTCACAAGAACGTGTGATAACTACAGCAAGAGTAGCGTAACGCCACTTTCAATATCGCAGTCCATCGCGGAAAAATAACCCCATGTCAACGTGGGATTCACAACAAGGCGGTAGCATGCGATAGTCACCAGATAATGCGCCAAATTTCTGCGTCAAAATCAACACCACGCCGCATAAATGCGATACGCAAACGCAAAACAAATGCGAAGAGGCCAACCGCGGTACAAAAAGTAGCGAAAACCAGCTACAGGCCTGTCAGGCGTCAGGCAGAATAATGCACTATAAAAACCACAGAAAAAATACACCAAAAACAATCCAAAGTGCGTAGCAACATGGATGCACCCTGACACAGCGCAGGGGCCAACCCAAACCCCACAACCCCCACAGACTAGCAGCTAGGCACAACTGGGCCAAGGAAGGCCAAGGAGAAGAGGGAGAGAAAGACGGGGTGCAGACCGCAGGAAAACATGACCAGCGTCCGGAGGTGACAGAACACAACCAGCAACTGACCCACAAGCAGACCACCTGGATTGCAGGTGGAGTGCCGAGGAGGTCAATCCAGGAGGCCAATAGGTGCCGGCATTACGTGACTACCTAAACCAGGCACAAACCCGCTGCCAACAGGAAGGCAGCAACAGCGACAGGATGTGGCAGTCCAGCGCCAGCGGAGGAGCAGAAGGAAACCCAGGCCACAGTCATCAGTGTGGAGAAGGTGTAGGGAGTAGGGAGTACGTACACAGCTCGAGAGGACCTGACACAACATTAACAGGGAGTGCAACAAACAGGGACTGGTGGGATGAGGGAGTGGGCACAATGGCACAAATGCACAACGAGGTGTACCACACTACACACCCACAATCACCCAGGTCCATGGCCCAGATCCCCTTGGTACACTGCAGCACACACACATAGCACGAACATCTCACCCACATTGACGACAACGAGGAACAACACACATAGCTAACACTGCAGAACAGAGGACACAACTGGCTCCGCACATGCACAGAAACATGTCTACTACATCTGATGGAGCCGGAAAATGTGAAATGGAAATGTATGCGTACGACCTCACATCTGTCAAGTAGACCAAATGTACACTGTCCCGCAGAAGAATCCTGCACCCCCCAAACAGTCACAATGTACATTGCCATACAGTCTGCATGCAAACCTACACAATGCGACAACATATATGTCAACACAAAGTCAATACGCACCTCTCCTTCACATCGCAGAGGGGCACACAACACATACAGCAGAGCACAGAATACAACACATCAGTGATGCCGGAGAGGACCACCACACCGTCGACGCCGACGCCCTACAACAGCACATGGATATTTAATTTAATTTAATTTAATTGTGGGTTTATATAGCGCTAGAATAGACTCCCGGAGGAGTATCTCTGCGCTTCGACCGCTGGGGAACCCGTCCTGGCTCACCCTGAGAGATGGTCCCTAATGGGTATCTCTAAGGTGCGACCAAGCATCCCCGGCGGTCTGGGGGGGCCGTTGTGAAGATGAGGCAAGCTAATGCCCAGAGTTGCCGAGTGTTGTCCCTGACTGGAGTAGGCACCGAGGCGAGAATTATCGAGCCCGCTGACCCTGGTCCACGACCCTGCCGCGTCGGGAATCGAACCCTGGTCCCGGGCCGTCCTCTGCTTATGGGTCTGCCGCCTCTAACCAGTGAGCCACACCTCTCCACTGAGCCACACCTCTCCACGATATCCCACGCAACCCCCCACCAGGACCCAGACAGCCAAGCTACTCAGAGGAGAACACCCAGCCTGCAACAGACCACACAGCAGGAAGCACCCGCAAGCACAGCTGGCTCACAACACTTCACCCACCCACACATCGCACCCCAATGTCAAGTCCCTGCATGCCAGAAAGGAGGTGGCCCAACAGGTGTGGGTGGGGGCTGAACCCATGAAATGCGAACCAGGACACATACGTAGGTGTCCATCACCCTTCAGGGGCCACCAGCACCCCACTAAGAAGACCCACACTGCCATAGAGACACACGCAGATGCACATTCACAGTACAGAGGCAGGGGCTCTCGAACTGAAGTCACACACCCATGTTGGCTCTGTGTACAACAGCCCTGGACACTTCCCTTACGAACTGATTGAGTGACAACAAAGCTACATGTCCAAGCTACAACCCGCAGTCTGCAGTGGCACGTCTGCATCCGATGTACACAGCACAATGTAATGTTGCAGGGCCCAGGGCCCTCATGCATACAACAAGACCATAGGGACACACGCCGATATCATGTTGAACTGGCTATGGGCACATGCGACCGGCCCCTTTATTGGCAGGGCCACATGTACAGTGATGCCTGTGCTGGATGTGTGTGGGGTGAGTGTAAGCCAGTCCGCACGGAATGCTTGGTGCTGGCAACAACTTGAACATTGGACACCAGTGCAACGGAAACAGAAAACACATGCAGAGTCAACTGCACAGCAACAAGGTGGGAGCCGGAGTAAGGACAGAGGTCACCCAATATTCAGTCAGGAGGTTCCGTGAGTTGCAGTGCACTGAGGTAGGGGCACTAGAGATGAGCACGCTCATGTGAAGGTAATGCTAGGATTGTGTCCTTTCATGTTAGTCCTGATGCAGATGCAGTAGGGTGTGTTACACCTGCATCAACTTCCTCATCAATGTCTCAGGTCTCCCACACTGCCTGAGGTGAAGGTTGTGTGTGCAGTCCACAGCGCAATACCCAGTAATGGTTCCGGGTGTGTGGCTCGACTACAACCTCCAGTCTGCATTCCTGCCTTGGGGAAATTGCCTCCAGCCATCCCATTGTCTGTGCCATCTCCCGTCTGCACACTTGACACAACTTCCTCATCATAGTCCCAGCACTTCCCCACTGCATGAGGTGACATTGCTGCGCAACATCTCCACAGCACAAATGTCAATCAGTAACAGACAATGGCTTGCGGTGCACTGAGCCACTGGCACCTTGAGTGCTGAGCAGAGTATCAGTCTGATGATGGCATCCACGACAGGTCTGAGCAACTCCGTAAGTCTGTCAAGACCACCATGTGGACTGTGGCAGATGGCTGTTGAAGGTGGTCCTTGCGGTGGTGGCGTGTGCCTCCTGCAGTGATGCCACGTCCGGGCCGGTCAGGACTCGATTTGGTGTGTGAGCCTTGCTGGGATGCTCTTGGGCCCGGAGGCTGCGTACAGCGCAGGGCCACAGAGAAATGGCGTTGATGACCCCCAAGGCCAATGCTTCAGGGTCCATCCAATTTCTCAGAAGACCTGACTAGTACAGAGTTAGTGGCCCCGGATGCACAGCGGCCGGCACAGGCACCCAGCCACGGGACGGTGACTTGCGGTGCAGTCAGATGGGCCATGCGACATGAGCGGGTCACCATCAATTTCCGAGGTGTATGTTGCGGAGGGTATCGGGGAACAGTGGAAGGTGTCCTCCAGGGCATGATGCCGTAAGGTTGGATTTTATCTGGAAATGGCAAATGGAGGAGTGGAATGCGACAGCCTTGTTGCCACCACCAATTAGTAATCAGCTACATGAGGATGAAAACTGCCCCCTAGGCCATAGACTCAGACACCACCAAAGTTCGACCGGAGAGTGTCCATGATTGTCGGGGAACAGACTTAGTGGCACCGGGGCTGAGAGGGGATGCTGTCTGCGATGATGCCGGTATGCTGATATGAACTCAGAATGAAGAGTCTGTGACCTACTGGACCGCAGTGTAGGCCGGAGGCAGCGGTCAGCAGTGGCCCACAGCCACATGTCGTTGGCTGGCGAGGCACAGAGTTAGTGACACAAGGGCATTTGTCGTTAGTGTTCGATCACCTCTGTAACGATTATCTTGTTTCCTCCGGACTGCAACGCATCATCCTCTTATGCCTCTCCGTGCATGTGATGACATGTATTCTGCCATCTGAATAACCGATGTTCAGTTCCAAATCTGTGACCTACTTGACCATGGTGTAGGCCTGAGGCAGCGTTCAGCACGGCCCATTCACCAAGTGTCGTCGGCATAGGTTGGATGGCCCCACCGGCCTGCGTAGTTCAGGTTCAGTGGCACCACGTGTTGGGACACCTCCGTGTATGTGACTCGGGTTTTGTCCGGACTGAGCCGCATCTTCCTCTCCGTGCGACCACTGGTGCTGGATGTGGGACCTACAGGTCCGCAGGGTAGTCCTGTTCCCTCATCCACGTGTTGCAGGCTGGCGTTGAACAGGGTTAGTGGCACCACGTGTCACAGGCTGGCGTTGAACAGGGTTAGTGGCACCACGTTTCGCAGGCTGGCATTGAACAGGGTTAGTGGTACCACGTGTTGCAGGCTGACATTGAACTGGGTAGGTGTCACCACGTGTCGCAAATAGCCCATATGGAACTATGCCTCACTGATCGTGGTGGGTCTGGTGCTGTGGCCGCTGGCCCAGAATTTGTGTCACTGCCATTCATGAATCTAGACACATTTTCGCACATGTGACCAACTGGGCCGAAGAGTAGTCCGAAGGCGGCAGTGGAGTATGTCAACGAGAAAGGACTCAAAAGGGCTTGTGTCGTGGAGGCCGTGATGGACTGAGGAGGTTGGCAAGGTCGCGGCTCTCGGGCTTGGAGCTGGCGCCAGCATGTGGTGGGCCCTCATTGACACTCGCCGGTGTCGGCAGGTGATCAGTGTGGCCTGGCTGCGCAGGGGCGGGCCTGACGGGTTTGGGGTGCCGGGGTCCGGCAGGCACACGGCATCGCAGGCATCTCCGCTCAGGGGGACCGCCTCGTGGCGAGGTGAGAGGCGCCGCCCTGGCAGAGACATTGTGCTTTCCGGAAGAGAACCACGCCCAGGGCTACGTGCTTTTTATTCACACCGCTATGCTGGCATGGCATACGCTAGGCCATCCCACTCCGGTCACACTTAGGGGGGGCGTAACAGGCAACATTTCCGCAAGCTCACCCACTGACTGGGGTGAAATGGTTGCGTCAACTGTCCACTAGACTCCATACACCAAAGGTGTGTGACGCCATGGACATGGGTGTGCTGTGTATACTGCGGTCTGACTAGCACATCTCCGCCCCTCATTGTGTACTTTCCCAATAATTATTCTACTGCATCCTTCACATGCCTGGTTGCCACCTCCCCCCACATTCAGCTGTTTTGTGGCTGAGGTGCCATGCCGTTGATGGCTCATGTTCACAGCTTGGCCAGGTAACCATTGTGAGTTTTTCTGTCATGTCTGGTGGGTGGGCATGTTTATTTATTTATTTATTTATTTATGGAGCTTATAGAGCGCGCAGCTACCTCCAAAGGAGGTGTCCCGGCGCTAAGATTACATAACTGTCCCCATGAGGAGTAACCAAGATCATATCTCACAGAGAAAATGGGAAACGGTGAGGAGTTGACAGTTCCAAGTCCTACCGCCTAGTGAACAGCCAGGTCTTGAGTTTGCGGCGAAAGGCTGGCTCAGATTCGCAGAACCTGAGGTCAAGGGGGAGGCTATTCCAGAGCTTGGCGGCAGTGACGGTGAAAGATCTGCCGCCAGTCCGAGAAAGCCTGAATCTAGGAACCAACAGAAGACGAAGGTTATTGGATCTGAGATGTCTGGCTGAAACAGAGATCTTGAGACGCTTTTTCAGATAAAGTGGGCCAGTACCATGGATAGCCCGAAATGTCAGGATCAGAATTTTAAAGTCTATGCGTCGTGAAATGGGAAGCCAATGAAGTTCTTCTCGGTAGGCTCTGACTGAAGTACGGGCAGGGATGTTACCGATGAGCCGGGCTGCCGCATTTTGGACTATTTGCAGGCGGTCAATAAGATAGTGCGGGGCACCTGCATATAGACTATTAGCATAGTCTAGATGGGTGATGATAAGGGCCTGGACTACGGTTTTGCGTGAGGATAGAGGGAGGAAGGGGAAGATTTTTCTGATCATGCGAAGTTTAGAGAAACAGGCCCCTACCACTTTGTTAACTTGGGCATTTCCGGACAAAAAGTTGTCAAAAATGAAGCCCAGGTTACGAGCTGCCTTCACGGGAGAGGGTGGGGGATTCAGAATGGTAGGCCACCAGAGGGTTGCAGGGGGGGGGATTTTTTACTGAAAAAGAGAACCTCGGTTTTGTCGGTGTTAAGGGCAAGGTGATTGGCTGACATCCAGGAGCATATGTTACCAAGGCAGTTTCTAAAGTTGGAGAAGAGGGAGTCAGAATGGTCTCGAAAGGAAAAGGTAAGCTGAGTATCGTCAGCGTAGGAGACCACCCTGACGCCCCAGGATTCAACTACCTTGGCCAGAGGAGCCACATAAGCATTAAACAGTAGAGGGCTCAAGGCAGAGCCCTGGGGCACTCCACACAGGAGGGGTTTGTCTTCGGATTCAAAAGGGTGCATCGTAACCCTTTGGGAACGGCTAGACAGGAAAGAAATAATCCAGGCCAGCACTGTCCCACCGACCCCTAGCTGCTGTAGGCGGGAGGTAAGTATTTTGTGGGAGACAGTATCAAAAGCAGCGGATAGGTCGAGGAGGACCAACATGGCCTCCTCGCCCCTATCCACTGATTCCCTGATAATTTCAGAGACTTCAAGCAGCGCAGTCTCGGTGCTATAGCCGGATCTAAAACCGGACTGAGAGTCGTGTAGCAGCTGATTTGACTCTAAGTACAGTGCCACTTGTTTCTGTACCACCTTCTCCAGTATCTTGGCAGGTTTAGGCAGGAGAGAAATAGGTCGATAGTTGCTAAAAAGCAGAGGGTCTGCACCAGGTTTTTTCAGTATGGGGACCAGCCTGGCCTGTTTCCAAACTGAGGGGAATAGACCTTGCGACAAAGAGGCATTCCAGATGGAAAGAAACGGGTTCACAAGGATAGGGGCGAGATTACCCATGATTTTGGCAGGAACTGGGTCCAGGGGGGAACCAGACTTAACGTTGCGTAATAAAGCTAACGCGAGATCAGGAGTTAGCTCGCTAAAAGAGTTGAAAGAACAAGAGGGGAGGCCAGGGCAATCATCAGGGAAATCCGGAGCCATTGCTGCAAAGGAGGAGGAGAGTTTAACTATCTTCTCTTGAAAAAAATCAGACAATCCATTGCAGAGATCTTGAGTGGGAGTAAAGAGGGATTTCGAAGCAGGAGGATTTACGAAGTCATTCACTATGGAAAAAAGAGTTTTGGAGGAATTCTGCGCCTGTTGAATCAAATTAGAAAAGTAAGCTCTCATAGACGAGCGTGTTAGTTTGTGGAACTTACTCAGGGCAGATTTGTAGGCCAATTTGGCTACAGGATCATAGTTCAATCTCCATTTACGTTCCAACTGCTTACACTTGCTCTTTTCCTCACGCAACAGAGGGGAGAACCAAGGGGCAGAAGGACGGGATCTGGAGGAAGTGACGGGGACCAGAGGGGAAACCGAGTCAAGTGCATCCGAGAGGGCCGAATTGAATCTCAATGTTTCTAAATTGAGGTCATTTAGCTGGTTAAAATGAAAATGTAGATGAGCTTCCAGAGAGTTACATGTAACTTTGGTCCATTTACGACCTTTAACTCGATTAAGGGGGATAGGGGGAGGAGGGGAGGGGGCCGTGAAAGAAAAAGGGATAAGATAATGATCGGTCCATGTCAAAGGAGTGGGGGGGAGAGTGGAGAGGGAAGGAAGATTGGAAAAAATGAGGTCAAGGGTATGGCCTGCTATATGAGTAGGACCTGTCACTAGTTGAGGCAAGGTGAGTCCTTGTAAGGTTTCTAACAGAGAGGAGGCTAGTGTGCAGGAGGGATTATCAATATGAATATTAAAATCTCCTAAAACAGTAAAATGGGGGTGTTTGAGAGAAAAATCGGCGATGGAGTGAATCAGAGTGATAAGGGAGGAAGAGGTGACGGCCGGGGGATTATAGACCAGTATGCCTGCACAGATGGAACAAGCAGGGTCCATAATTGCAAAGTGAGCGGCTTCGATGATGCCAAGGTTGGGAATTTTCGTGAGGTTTAATTTGAGATGGGATTTAGCAATGATCGCAAGACCTCCTCCGGTCTTAGAGTTGTCTCGATTAATGCCAATGAAATGATAACCAGGGGGAGTAGCAAGAGTGATGTCCGGTTTGGAGGAGTCTTTTAACCAAGTTTCAGTAAGAAACAATAGGTCCCAATTGTGGGTTGCAAGAGATAGCCATATGTCATGAGCATGGGCTGGGAGAGATCTGCAATTGACTAGTGCGGCCTTTAAGATGGTGGATGGCTGATCATTGATTTTAGAGGGTAGACGCCGAGGTCTAGGTACTATGGGAAGAGAAAAGTTACAGTGAGGGCAGGAATAAACAGTAGTATCTAGGCTAGCAATGTTACAGCAAGTAAAGGGGGCACAGGTATCAGGACGGAGGTGAAGAAGTTGATCAGAGGACCAACGAATTTTTGGGGCAAGTGGAGCAGGGGTTACGGCGTTGGGCGCGGGTCCGGCGCGGACGGGCGCAGACGGGCTGGACTTAGGCGCGACTTCGGCGCGCAAACGGCGCTCCCGCTGCGCTCGTCCGCTGCGCCTCCGATGGAAGCACATTTTTTATAGCTGCAGATAACGTCAGTAGGGGGGTGTGGCTTCGAAAAAGGGGCGTGGCCTCACTCGACGACGGAATGGCGGCAGCGCTGACCTCTGCTGCAGCGCCTTCCAACGAAGAGTTCAAGTGCCAAGAGGGGGAGCAAGGAGGTAGGAAGTGCAGCAAGTAAATAATGTGACAGTCCAATGTTTAAGATCAGATTAAAACAGGTTAAAAAAACACACTCCCGGCTTTCCGCCTCAGGAGAACAAGAGAGCAACCACCGGCGCTTGTAATCAGTGTCCTTATGAATGCTCTGTCAGTTTCGCGCGCCCTCGAGGGGGGCGTGGCTTCGAAAAAGGGGCGTGGCCTCACTCGACGACGGAATGGCGGCAGCGCTGACCTCTGCTGCAGCGCCTTCCAACGAAGAGTTCAAGTGCCAAGAGGGGGAGCAAGGAGGTAGGAAGTGCAGCAAGTAAATAATGTGACAGTCCAATGTTTAAGATCAGATTAAAACAGGTTAAAAAAACACACTCCCGGCTTTCCGCCTCAGGAGAACAAGAGAGCAACCACCGGCGCTTGTAATCAGTGTCCTTATGAATGCTCTGTCAGTTTCGCGCGCCCTCGAGGGGGGCGTGGCTTCGAAAAAGGGGCGTGGCCTCACTCGACGACGGAATGGCGGCAGCGCTGACCTCTGCTGCAGCGCCTTCCAACGAAGAGTTCAAGTGCCAAGAGGGGGAGCAAGGAGGTAGGAAGTGCAGCAAGTAAATAATGTGACAGTCCAATGTTTAAGATCAGATTAAAACAGGTTAAAAAAACACACTCCCGGCTTTCTGCCTCAGGAGAACAAGAGAGCAACCACCGGCGCTTGTAATCAGTGTCCTTATGAATGCTCTGTCAGTTTTGCGCGCCCTCGAGGGGGGCGTGGCTTCGAAAAAGGGGCGTGGCCTCACTCGACGACGGAATGGCGGCAGCGCTGACCTCTGCTGCAGCGCCTTCCAACGAAGAGTTCAAGTGCCAAGAGGGGGAGCAAGGAGGTAGGAAGTGCAGCAAGTAAATAATGTGACAGTCCAATGTTTAAGATCAGATTAAAACAGGTTAAAAAACACACTCCCGGCTTTCCGCCTCAGGAGAACAAGAGAGCAATGTTGTTGTGCATGTTGGTATGATTTTGTGATGTGTGCATTGCCAGAGTTGTGAGTTGCATGGTTGTGGAGTTGATGTGAGTAGGGTGTCCATTTGAAACTTGCCATGGGTCTGTGCATTTTCATTGTTGCCATCCTGGGTAGGCTAGTTGCTGATGGAATGTCAGAGGGTGAAGGAATCGTGCACAGTGGCTGGGTATTTGGAGGTGACATTGTTGGAGGTTCCACGGTGTTCTGTTGTTGCCTGCACATTGATGTGAGACGTGTGCTTCCTGTTGTGGTGATTGTGTGCTGTGTCACCAGGGGGCACAGGTGTGACATGTGTGCTGTGGATTGCCCCCAACACGTGCATGCATCCTGCTATGGCATATGGTCCTTGCTTGGTCTCCAGCAGATCCTGCGCATTGTGTTGGAGGTTTGGGGACTGGGGTACCAGGGTGATGGTGATGTCCAGGACAGGTGTGGGGGACTTGGATGTGGCTGGCTGTGAGACTCCTCTGACTCTGGCGGGTGTTGTTTGGGGGGTGCCAGGGGCCAACAGGTGCAGCCAATCCAGCAGCTTGGTGTGGGGTGGGGTGTTGGTTGTCCGCTATGTTGGTGCCGTAGGCCTGTTAGGCGATGATGGTCAGGATGCATAGGATGGTTGTCCCTTTCAGCCGGTAGTGGACGGTGACATTTTCAGATGTTCGGTCTGTGAGGCTGGTGTGTTTCCTGAGGGTCCGCTGTCTTTGTCTGCGCTGCCTCTGTAGTTGTCCGGAGGGGATGTTCCGGATGTGGGGTGAGGTCCTGGGGTGGGTGTTATGGCCCTCTTGGGTGTCCGGGCCGCATGAAGAGTGGCTCCTTGACATCTGTTGTCATTCCAATGTGGCCCTGGGCTGGTCTCCGTTTTGTGGTGCTGGCTGCCGTCCAACTTAACACCAGGTCAGAGCAGGTGTAGATTTCCTGGTGTTAAAGCGCCTTATCGCCTGTTTTGTGTTTTTATTGCCGATTCATCTGCTCGTTGAGAATGTCGAGGAGTGTTGTGGTCGCGGCTTTTGGCACGGGAACGCCCACTCTGTATCTCATTAGCGATAGTTGCGGGGATCCTCTGTGGCGATGTTTTTTGCGGCAGCTATCGCGGGTAAACTGGTGCTGTTGGCTGTTAGTTTACAAAATGGACACGTGGTATCAGTCATAGGTGTATAGGCGCCACTAAAAGATTCACACACTCAGTTTCCTGTTATCTACTTATATGATGGTGCTGAAAGGTGTAGAGAACCACAAACTCCACAAAGGGAAGCACAAGCTAGCACATATTATTCTTATTCCCCAGCACACGTAAATATCAAGTCTTTAAGGTGTATAGTTGTTAACACAAATCACAGCAAGCCACATGTATCAAAGAGTCGTAAGTCACGTCTTCTTCTTTCTTTTTATTCAAGAGGCCTTCATTAAAAACTCCACAGCCAACACGTGTTTCGTCGCATAAGGAGTGTAGTCCCACGACTTCCTCAAGGCTGTACAAGTGAAAAACACATATAAAAGGCCAGTACATGGAATCAACGATCCCAATAAAAGGATTTCCATCGTAAACAGTTTAAAGATAAAACGTGGAGAGAAACTCCATAGAATATAGAAAGCATTTCATTCCAAACAGCTCACATTACAGAGAGTGGAGTGGTGATAACAATGTAAATACTGTGAATTTGAGGCTATGACCCCAAAAGATGGAGAGAGAATGGAAAGAAATTCAAACCGCAACCACCAGAGACTCTAATCTCGTGCTCAGCATAACCAGTGAGTGATCTCAAGAATCACTTATGCCACACTCAAGTGTCCTTCAGGTTAAACATGCAAACCCGTGATGAATTTCACAACCATTATTTATCAACGCTATCCAAGTTTACCTAAATTCTTCGTATTATCATACTCCTGGAAATAGATGAAATGTGGAAAAAAGTGGAGACAAAACGCGTATCAGAATAATTCACACAGAATCTGGTTACATCCATAACTATGCTTATTACTCAGAAGAGTCACCTACTTGAAATGTGGTGCTAATTCCAGACCACACAGGGTTCCTATTTCGATGGTGTCAGTGCAAAATTATTAATATCCTGTCCTCTCGAATTACGTCACTTCCACAGTGTGCTGTAAGAATCAAAGGTAAACCTCCATGAATAACCGTACCATGTGCAGAGCTAATTTAAATCTGGGTAATCACCAAGAACATCCGTAAACCTTTAAGGGGCTAATATTATCTATTTTCTAAACGTGTTACATTCCAATTTCAAGCCGAAAGACGCAGAGTACTACTAATGAATCACAATGGTGGCTAACAAGCCGCTACCACAAATGTAACAAAGTGTGTTATTCAACCGTTATTAATCATTCTTATATAGTCTCACTATAGTCAAGGACCAAATATCCTTAACCCAAACATTGCTTCCGCTATCTATCTTACCTATCAGTATAATTGTTACTGTGGGGACACCGCCATCCAAAAGTACAGCAAAGCCGAGTACAGCAGCCTGTATCCTGTCCAAAACCCCGGATATCAAACAACCGGAAGAGCCAATCACGGTGACGTTAACGTGTTGCGTCATCCAGTCATAGTAAACATAGAGACAAGACTCAGTAATGTCTCTTACTCTCTCTATTCCCGAATTAGGAAACCACCTCAGTTATTTAGATATCTCTCTGTCTATACCTGCATATATTTTCGATATTATTGCTCCTCAATTTGGATCCCAAAGGTGATAGTGAACCTTAATTTCTAAATTAAATGTGAGTTAACGTTAATCGCGTTCTGTCAGTAAACCGTTTAAGTAACAGAAGTGTCTCAAAATAGCCGCTCCACAAGTGTCACGTGTATTTAAAACTTGTGCCCTCTAATCTCTCCATCAATTCAGGTCATTACATTGATTTCATTTAAAATCCTCTATTTGGTCATTCGTGTTACATGCCAAACAAAACACAAGATAAACATCAGTGCAATGAGAGAAAGGTCATACATACAGTACATATAGATATATGTCATCTCCTTTATACTTTTCTTGTTAATCTCTCTTATTATATCAAAATGTAGGCATAAATAGTTAGTGCATTTGAGTATAGTGATTCATGTTACATCAAAACCTGCTTGTGATCAAATAATCAACAACTCATAAGATTGTCAATGCATGATGGCGTAGTTGTCGCGTCATCCATTCAGACATGACCACAGACCTTCTATCTGCCTAGGAAATAGTGTAACTCCTGATCAATATTTAAACCACACTCTGTGCTCCTCAATTTTAAAATCCAAAGAGCTTCTTTTCGTCGTAATGTCAGTTCCCTATTACCACCCCTTGGGTGTCTGGGTATGTGTTCTATTCCATAAAATTCAAAACGTCTATTAGTAATCTGTTCTGAACAAGTAGACATATGAGCCGCTAGGGGGTATCTCATGTCCCCATGTTTCACAGCCCGTATGTGTTCTCCAATTCTTTCCCGTAGTGACCTGATTGTGCTGCCAATATATCTTTTACTGCATCTGCATTCAATGGCATAGACAACAAATTTGGTAAAACAAGTAATATTGGTCCTAATCTCATATGTTTTGCCACCAGGTCCTTGGAATTCAGTTATCTTAGGATGCGCCCACTTACATGCCGCGCAACGTCCACAGCCAAAGAAACCACATGAGTGTCGGGTCAACCAATTTTCCCTATTCTTAGGTGTGGGATAACTCGGGCTCAAAATGTTCTTTAATGAAAGGCCTCGTCTGTAGGTAATGTCTGGTTTGTCTGTAATTACTTCCTTAAGGGATCTATCAGCCTTATGTAGGTGCCAATGTTTATTCAAGCTACGTCTGAGCACCCCTGAGCAGTTATTGTATCCCGTAACTATTCTTATCTTGTTCTCGTCCTTTGTTAACACTACTCGTTCTTTCAAAGTGTCATTCCTTTTAACTTGATCAATTCTTTGTTCCGCCTTCCTCAAAGTCTTCTGGTCATACCCTCTGTTCTTAAATCTCGTAAGGGCTCCCCTCTTATATGTCTCAAAGTCTGTGTCTGAACTACAGTTACGCCTTACCCTAACTAGTTCCCCGTAGGGGATGGAGCGTATCTGGTGCGGTGGATGTGAGCTAGAGGCGTGAAGTAAAGAGTTGCAAGCTGTTTCCTTTCTAAAAAGTCTACTCTGTATACAGTTGTCCTTCACATAAAATTCTACATCCAAGAACGAGATTTTATCTCTGCTCTGTTCAGAGGTGAAATGAATGTTATATTCATTCGAGTTAAGATGTTCAATGAAGTTAGTCAATTTGGTTTGAGACCCAGTCCATATCATGAAACAGTCGTCTATATATCTTCCCCAGTAAAGTATGGAGTCATTCCACTCGGTACCCAAAGGGCCCCAGATTCTCATCGCCTCGAACCATCCCATAAAGAGATTCGCATACGAGGGAGAAAATCTAGAGCCCATTGCGACACCTTGTTTCTGCCTATACCATCTCTCTTGGAACAGAAATACATTGTTGTCCAGTATCAATTCTACCATCTCCATTAACATTTCTGTGTGATTTCAAGCATTAGCCGATCTGTTATTCAACATCCTTCTGATAGCCATTAGTCCTACTTCTCTTTTGATGCTGGTATATAATGCTGTTACATCTAAAGTCACCATGATCATATTTACATCCCAGTTAAAGTCAGCCAGTATACTAAGAATGTGTTTGGTGTCTCTAATGTATGATGGTAGGTTTGTTACCATTGGTTTTAGAAATGTATCCACATATCCTTTCAGTAGTGCCCCCAATTCCCGATATGATGGGTCTACCTGGGGGAAAGGGTAATGCCTTATGAATCTTAGGTAAAGTGTAAATGCACGGAAATCTAGGCCTGTCCACTCTTAAAAATGTGAGTTCATTATCATCAATAAGACTCTGCCCATGCCAACGCCTCAAATGTGTGTTGATATGATCGGTGAGAGCCCAAATCGGGTTGGTGTGTAGTAGTTCACAACAGTCTTGATTATCAAGTTGGGTGAGAATCTCATTATTATAATCTGCACTGCGCATGATCACCATGTTGCCTCCCTTGTCTGCCTCACGTATAGTGATATCACTGTTCTTTCACCAAGAGGTTGTCTGCCTTAGTTTTGGATTTAGTATTCCTATCATCATGTTCGTCTAGATCCGCTAACACCATTTTGTGAAATAGGTCGATATTATTACCTGAAGCCAACGTCGGGGTCCATTTGGACTTCTCTTTTAAATTGCTAGAAATACCATAATCAGTAGTGATATCTAGGTCTCTCATAATCACATCCGCAGTCATCGCTTCATCCTCACAATCTGTTATTGATAAGAGCATCCTAGTATCCAAAATATCTTGTATTGAATTTTTACCCAACAATAAAATACCAAGATTCTTGTGCATACTTTTATTACCATAGTTCGTAGATTCAAAATGTTTCTTTAGTTTCAACCGCCTGTCATATTTGAACAGATCAATTTTAACATCACACACATTTCCAATAGTGTTTGGGCAGAAACTCATTCCCCTGGTTAACACAGAAAGAGCATCCTCCGAGAGTTGCATGTCAGTCAGATTAACTATATTCACGTTATCTACTTCTTCAGGTTCCAGGACCTGGTCCTGACTCGTGGCTGTTCTTCTGCCCGTGCCCCCTCTCTTACCCCTCCTGGTTTTTCTGCCTGTGGTTGTCGCCTGTACTCTTTGTTGCCCTTTTTGATTCTCGTGACCTCTAATAAAAAACTGTTACCAATGGTGGAGGCATTGCTATTCTCTTCTAATTCGCTACTACTTGTATGTGTCGTGTCTAGAGAGGTAGAGCTAGAGCCAATAGAGCTGCTCTCAGTGTTAGTCTGTTGTTTCTCTTTATGTATTAAGTGATCATACTTCCTTGCGAACGTGAAGATGCGACCGTCACAATAGTCATGTTCGTCCCTTCGTAATTTCCTTGCCTTGCGTATTTTGATATCCGAAATGTGGCGTTCAATGATGTCATTTAAGATGGCATAATTCTTAGTGGTACCTTCTAGTATGTTAAGGTCTTTGATTTCTGATTCTAATAGATCTATATCTTTCTGTAACTGCATAACCTTCCTCTCACAGTTTTCTATCAAAATCCCCATGAGTTTATTTGAGTTGTTGTTCAATTCTTTCTCCCACTCTGTTAATAGGTCAGGTTCAAGATCTTCATATGTAGGAATGATTTGCGATCTCAAACCTCTCGGAATCCTTCTGAGCTTGATATACTGTTTCAAAGTGGCAGCGTCCCACCACCGTGATAGCTCATTTTTCTTTAATCTTTCCAATTTGACGAATTTCTCTCTAAAACTCTCTTTTCTAGAGGTCTGTTCACCCTGTACAAGTATATTTAACGGTGCGTTGTTCGCAATGTTACTAAAGAGGTCTTCTGCCTCCTTATCTCTATTAGGTCTATCTTTTACATTTGAAGTCATTGTGCCTTTTAGGCTGCCACCTATTTATAAAAGTTTACAAAATGGACACATGGTATCAGTCATAGGTGTATAGGCGCCACTAAAAGATTCACACACTCAGTTGCGGTTTGAATTTCTTTCCATTCTCTCTCCATCTTTTGGGGTCATAGCTTCAAATTCACAGTATTTACATTGTTATCACCACTCCACTCACTGTAATGTGAGCTGTTTGGAATGAAATGCTTTCTATATTCTATGGAGTTTCTCTCCACGTTTTATCTTTAAACTGTTTACGATGGAAATTCTTTTATTGGGAACGTTGATTCCATGTACTGGCCTTTTTTATGTGTTTTTCACTTGTACAGCCTTGAGGAAGTCGTGGGACTACACTCCTTACGAAACACGTGTTGGCTGTGGAGTTTTTTTATGAAGGCCTCTTGAATAAAAAGAAAGAAAAAGCTGTGGGCTGTTAGCACCAGCTTGTGAATGGGGAGGTAAATTTATCTGGGCTTTGGCTGCGATAAAGTGCCGTTAATTTGGCGATAGCTCTTAGTGAATATGGCCCAAAAAAGGGTATTTTCTGATATAATCATTCAAACAAATCACACTCAAGCAATATTAATTTGATTATTGAGCAGAAATGTCGAAATATATACATATAAATAGCCGGATAAACTTGCTTTATACTGTATACAATGTTATATCCTTCTTACGGGAAGTGACCTATCTTTATGTCATGACTGAGACGTTCTGAAATTTTGATTCTCTTCTGTGCTTTAGTATGGATGAGGAAGAGGAACTGCCCCTCTTTTTCTATTGCACTCCTGTCTTGCTCACTACAGAACCTGAGGCTTGATGTATCATGCTACTTTTTTCAAAAACTGGTAGCAACCAGGTTTTTTTATGTTTGGACTAGTATGGATTTTTTTTAATCAACCGATGTTCTAGTAAGCTGATTAGTAAAATTGTGATTCAGAGCTTGTCGCAATCTGCCCCACCTAATTAATGCTAATTAAGCAGGTCACAAATTGCGACTCACTCAGATTGGATATAATCACAGGGATGGCGGCCTGCAAGAGTCAGTAGACCACTATGTCTTTGATTGCATTAAATCAATACACTTTTTTTTTTAAGCATCCTGATTCCCTTAAGAGAAACAGGTTGAAAACGTTTTTTTTAAGTTACTCTAAGACTTGGGAGTGGTACCGTTGACCGCTGTCTGCTTTTCTGAAAACATTTACATAGTTCACAATGGGGGGGAAGGGTCTAAAGGGGATACCTTACCTTTTGGAAACCAGGGGTGGCTAGCAACTGTGAAAATTGGTGAGGCGCAGTGCACTGTAAACTCACTGATAAGTTGCCTTTCTTCACTCAGTACGACGATGAGCAGGAAGTCAGGTGGTTTACTTCCTGCTTATGAATCTAACCAATCCTGGGGCTGCTTAAACCAGCTCCAGGATTGGTTCGAGCAGGCTAACCCAGTGCTCATTAAGAGGCATGGGACCTGTGCCTGTAATCCCTCCGCTGTTTTACAGCACTGGGATTGCAGGCTTTGAAGTGCGTATGACAGATTGGCCGTCTGTAGACAGCCGGCTAATCTGTCATGCGCACTGTGCAGTCATCCTGCAATACGCAGAAATCTGCATCCACCATCATGCTAGCGTGGCCGGTGGCAAAAAGAACAATAACATGGGAATGGCCATTTTATTATTCTTTGTGAACCTGCTGCACTCACAGCGGGGGGCGATGATCCTCCGCCTTAACAGAGGAGCCGCCGCTGTTGCAAATGAGTTACCACTCCAACTTGGAAACCTGTAATTTTTCATCGGGTTGCGACCGGAGTTCCTCACAGAACCCAATGCCCAATGAAGTATTATTATTCCAGCAAAACCCTTACCAGTTAGGGATGGGCTGCTGTCCCTAGAGCAACTGCTAAAGTTAATTGGTGCATGAAAGCTTATTAAGATTGTATCAAGATTAATGTATTTTCTATTAGCAAAGACGGGCCAATTTGAGCATAAGGCTGTCCGATGTTCAAATTAAATCAGTGCTGTGTCTAAATAAATCTCTGTCACTTATGATTTCCCAGTAAGGCTAATATTTCTCAACCTTCCTCAGAAAACCACCCTCATCCTTGCTTCAGTCATATACCATCAGCATCTATACTAGGCTCTCAAACAAATCGCTCAAAATAAGCACCTTATCCTGTAACAGCATGCCCAGATTACATTGGCATAGTAATTCCTACATTGGTTCCCAGTAAAAGAAAGATTGAGATTTAGTCCCTCTACTCATCCACAAAGGGCTTCACTGCTGCCCACCAGACTACCGCTAAAACTGTTCGTCCCATACTCTCCAGCCAGAAGGCTAAGTTCTGCTAATTGAAAAATACCCACTATTCGACTGGTACATATCAAGAAATTTGATGGAAGACACCTCGCTCTGAGCTCTTCTCAATGGAACTCCTTAATGAGATACATCACAATACAAAATGACTTTTTGAATTTCATAAAGTCTTAGATATCATAAACACCCCCTGGTGGGGGTGAGTGTAGGTGTACCCCCCCCCCCCCCCAATGTTATCCTTCTGCACGCCGGTTTGTTGGATGATCTAGAGCAAAATACACTAGCCCTCTCTGGTTATTTACCTCCAAACCACCAAAGGCTGAACTAAA
This sequence comes from Triturus cristatus, assembly GCF_964204655.1. Lineage (NCBI taxonomy): Eukaryota > Metazoa > Chordata > Amphibia > Caudata > Salamandridae > Triturus > Triturus cristatus. Next base: position 354,963,449 of record NC_140594.1, read on the forward strand.
TGTCCTCCTCCTCACCAACACCTTATACCCCTTCACCCCCACCCTATACCCCTATCCAAAGCATTTTCAGATTATGTATGTTGGTTTGCAGCACTTGACAAAAACAGATTATGAATAACAAATTATTGAAACATGGCTACCAAGAAGAAGATGATTGAAGCAACCAAACTAAACACCAAAGTGGAGCAATTGCAGGTATCATTTTCTGGGAAATTAGTAAATGCATGTACAATTGACACACTTTGAACCCACCACAGGATTGAGGAAATCAAAGCTAGATTTAGAGTCTGAAACCTGGAGGGCTTTAATTGATGTCCTTACTAACATCTGAGGACAACAAAGCCTTTTAGAAGACGCTGGGTGAGACAAAACTTAGATATCAGAAATTGGATTATTAATTTCAATGGGAGCACCTCTACTAACTGAATAAACTCATTCTGATTAGTTCAAACTTGTAAAAGAAACTCTGCTTAACCCATGGTAGCAATGCCACAACCAAAAGGCAATTTCTCGGGGAAATGTCTGGTACAGTTATACAAGAAAACACTTTTAAACACAAGAACAATATGTAAGAAAAACCCTAGACAAATTTTACAAAAATCACGAGAAATGTAGTGATTAAAATTACATGAAAATGCTGAAAAATCCAATTATGGGGAAAAGGGGATATTAATTTTCTAAAATTTTGAGGCAACCCTTCCCTGAAAAGTAAAGTCATCCATCAAAAGTCGGGGTTCCAAAGCTGACCTGTACCGAAATGCATTTTTAGTATGACTCGGATGTTTGGATGTTGGGTAGACCAAGCAGGTCACGCAAGGTTGTGTTTTTACCTTCTGACTTATTCTACTTTTTGGACCTCCACATTCTAAAGTTTTGAAAGGAAAGAAGCTAAAGCTGGCAAGGGTCCCTCGAAGTTGCATAAGTTGTGAACAAGTGCACCCACTGAAGCTTTCAGTTTTGATGCCAAAAGCTCTGGGCTGGAAAAAGCAGGGTTCCACAGCCACTGAGGTTGCTTCACTGATGCTGTACATTTGCCATCTCTCCCCAGGTGAAGGTTTTATCTTCGTGCTCAGACACCTTTGGTTCCCTCTCAAAATCTGCCATTGGGGTAGGGTTGGAAGCTGTAGTAGATATTCACCAGGCCAGGTACCTTTTCCATGTCCCTGAAGCCTATTTTGTCACAGTAAAAGCTCAGAGTAGGGTAAGCATTGATTTCTTGTCTGCCAATGGTGTGCCATTCCTGCTGAAGCTTCAGCACCTTACCCAATCCTCTGGAGATGGAAATATGAATTGATCCTGATTTATATATTGGTGGAGAGGGTACTCCATTGCAACAGTGACAGAGTTCCCTCCCCCCAGTATAGTGGTTTGCCTGACACATGTACATGTGGGCGGACCTTTGGGTTGATCACAGCGGAGACTACTCTGTCTCCACCATGACTAATCCTCTCCAACAGCCCTTCGAAATCAGGGCAGTCGGATAAATTACTACATGTCCGCTCGCCCAATTTATATGGGTGAACATGTTTCCGTTCCTTACTGCCAGATAAAACCTGTTGGTTAGGAACAGTTCAAACATTATAATGCAACCCCTGCTAAGGGAGAAGACTACCATGGTGAGGGGAGTATTACTTTTCTTCGTACAAAATCCTGTTTTGGGATTTTCCTTCTGAAAAGAAGGAAATAATTATTACAGGGCTGCATCCTTCCGACTCAGCCCCATAGCAAACAGTAAAATGCATTGACGAGAACCACTGTGACAGTGATTCCTGTCAATGTCTTTATAAATCACCACCAGCTAGGTGGTCATTTATAAATCTGACAAGCGGAGTAGTCTGGGCCTGGCAAACTAAAGGTCCCCCACCAGGCCAAGGGAGAATGCTTAGTCCACCGGAATATAAATCAGGCCCCTAGGCGCTCAAGCAGCTGGAATTTTTCCTCTTGATTACTCCTGCAGTCCAAAGATCTCAGTGCAGCGTCTAGGCATCAGATCTCATTGCATCCATGGCTTCTGCTGCGTCCTGTCCACAGAGATCAGCTGGACTGGGCCTTTTTGCAGTCAAGATTCTTTTGCTTTTGTTTTATTGTAGCAATTAACAGAACATCAATTTGTGAAACCCTTAGAGAGTAGTTCTAATAACTGTGTATCAGCAGAATTCCTTAGATCTCTTTTCTTCTGATAGCCAGGCAGTCTTCTTTCTTCAGGATATTTCTTCCCAGGTACAGGAACATTCTGCAGAGATGGTGACTAGATGCCAGTCTTATCCTATGTACTAGATAGCGATTGGAGAATTCTCTAACTCAATTTTAGTTACTTTCGCACAAAATTCTCATCTCCTCAGTATTTCCCTTCTCGGGTTGCTACAAACCTTGCAGAATTCCTTAAGCAAAATGGACCCAACTTTCTTCCAGTTAAATAAGTCTCATACCTCCTTCTAGCAACTTGCCAGTGGAGATGAGGTGTGCCACCCATGCCCAACCATCAATGCTAGAACTGTTTTTCTTCCCTTATGAGGATACAACTGTGGAAATTTAGCTTGCAAACTGAACATTATCTGCGCCATCTTGCCTCTCCTCAGCGCCACGCACAGCGAATGCACGGCCGCCATTTTAGGCACCCCACTCTCTCCCCACTCATTGTCAATCGCCAGCGCGGTCCCCTTGGCGCTGCGAGCATCCCCCGCGCGCTGGCCACCCCCGCTCTCTCATACAGGCCATAAACCCTCTCTTTCTGCGCGACCCTGCTACGGAACCACTTCCGACCGACAACCCATACATGGTCATGCCTCTCCTTTGATAACCCCCTTCCTCTGCGCCCCATTGTCTGAACTGGTCCCAGGCCATCACCTAGCCCTGCGGATGCAGTTTATTGCCCCTACTGTAAGAGAAACACCCCACATCAAAGGGATTACAGTAGATCAAAGCCCCTACTCCCTGAGACCCGACCGGTCACACACCCCCCAGGAATTGGCGGAATACCCTGCTGCGCAATAGCCATCTCCTACTGTGGGTGGGGTGGGAACTTCTACTGTATCTATGTGTGGGATCGGATCTGAACCGGGGCTTCAGGGGATATTCCCCCCGTACATCAAGGGAATCTCAAGAGTGTACTATGTGTAATAAACCAGTGTATAAGAGACCAGGTCTCAGAGATGCAGTTAGAGCACCTCGTGACGATACCTTGCTGTCTGATCTGATGTGTTCTGCTCCGACGGAATAAAACTTTGTTTCCTGCCTTCCAGTCTCCGGCGCCTGCCTCTTTTATTGGTAAATTATCGAGTGGTATGAGAGGCGATTACCGCCGGGCAAATACTTGAAAGGTTATCGACTGAAACTGCCGCTACCATTTAACAATTGGCGTCCCAAACGTGGGGCCCATCAGCGACACGTGGATCCAGTGGGAGAGGTCCCGACGACAGAGTGAACGACTGCAATGATCGGGAGAGCTCCTGCCCAATAGACCCTCGTCTGGCAGCCGATCATCCGAACTTCACTGGTTCCGAGCAGACCTCTCTCGAGTGATCTACGGTCCTGACTGGGAACCATCAGGAGTGCCGCGGCAAATACGGAGAGTAGAGGACGATCGGGCGCTGGAGGCGGAAGACGAGAAACTGTCCACGCGGTCCGGGTAAGGTCGTGATACACGACAAATTGAGAAATAATTGATTGATTGTTTGATGCTTTGGAAATACTAGTATTGCTCATTGATTGTTCTTTTTGAGATATTCGCTGTCTACAAACGGGGAGGAGTAGAAATACTCTCTCTCTCTCTCTCCCTTTGCAGATAGTGAAGGGTAGGTAACGCAGACTTTTGTCCCCGTTGAAACCCGTCGTGCCTATCTTTATCTCCCCATTGATTGATTGTCCGAACATTGATTGTTTTGAAGAATAGTGCTTTTTGAGATATTCTCTGTTTGCAAATAACGTAGAATAGGAATATTCTGTCTAGTCTTTGCAAATAGTGAAGGGTAGGTAACGCAGACTTTTGTCCCCGTTGAAACCCGTCGTGCCTATCTTTATCTCCCCATTGATTGATTGATTGATTGTCCGAACACTAGTTGTTCGATATTGGTTCTTTGGAGGTATTCTCTGCTTACAAATAACGAAGAATAGAGATATTCTGTCTAGTCTTTGCAAGCAGTGAAAAGATAGGTAGTGCTGACTTTTGTCCCCGTTGAAACCCGTCATGCCTATCTTCTCCCCACTGATTGGTAGTTGGTTCTGCCCGGACCGCTTATTAGAGGTGAACCACCCGGCTCCACTGGAAGGCACCCCTAATAAGGACATGTTCACTAAATATGGACTAGTCGCCGTAGCTTATAGCAAGCTGTGGCATAAATATACCAAGAAGGACCCCGAAAGTCAGTGGCCACTGATGGGATCCTTCGACGACCATAAGATAGAAGCGCTAGAAATAGCTCTGCGTAGCAACAAGACGACGCCTACTATGCTTGACAGTATCGGCATGTGGTGCAAAGAAGCGACGCAACGGAAAAAGAGGGAAGAAGTAAAAGCAGAAAAGGAATTACGAAAGGCAGCTCACCTTGCCGCTAGAAAGTTAGAAGAAGACATAAAGGAGAGAAGGGAAACTAAACTAAGACAGGAGCCCGAAACCTCAGGCCAGTACGCTGTTAGGACCCCTTCTTTGCTCTACCCTGAGTTGTCCTCCAAGCAGCGAACGAATGACGAGTTACTGTTAGGTCCCCCGATCATTTACATGCCCCCTCCGTATGCACCCTCCCAATCAATAGTGCAACACCCACAACCCCCGAACACGAGCGAAAGCAGTACAGGGGCCTCGGCCCTCACGGCCTCCGCGCCGGCTGAGCCTCTTGTGCCGAACCCAACGTCGATTACAACGCTAGACGACCATGAGATAGGAAAGAAAGAGTCCACCAGAATGAATCGATTAACTAAGGATGAACGAGCAGGAATTGACAAGATAGTAGGGACGCTGGTGGAACAAAAAGAAAGTGAGGAGTATATAACAGACGTGTATAACTCGTACGCCGACAGCCGCAGACGACACTTCGTCGTACGGCTCTGTTATCACGCCCTGAATGCATATGAGGATAGGTACCACGATAAAGGTCCCGAAGGCTTAGCGGCCCTATATAGGAAGGTAGACATTGGGGAAGAAAGAGAGGGCGATGTAGTGAACCTCTTCACCCGTACACTCGAGGTCTACCGACACCTTAAAGAACATGGACAGACCACCAAAACAGAAACCCCCATAGCAACTAAGCCCCAGGGAGGAAGGTCCGATGCCATGATGCCCATTAAAGAAGCTGCCCCCTACTGGGTCCCCCCACGGGGTCAGGGAACACACGACGACATCAACCACCAAGATGCGAAGGGAAGGGTTGTATATAACTGGGTCTACCAGCCGTGGGACCGGCAAGATATTTTGACCTTTAGAAAGACTCTACCCGACTTGAGAAAGAACCCGACTGCCTTCTACACTGAATTGGGTACAGCCTTAGGCTCAACGATAATGACGTTAGCAGATATCGACTTGTTCTTTGGGCTATGCCTGCCGGCTGATGTGTGGAAACAAATCCGGAAAGTTGACCACGCTGAGCCGTTCGGATATACCTGGGTACAACTCGATACCATAGATAAACAGCGAGAACCAGGACAGAAACCCCCGAAGGCCATCTTAGAGCTCCCAGACAAGATTGTACAAAAGCTGAAGACTCTAATCCCAGAAAGAAAGGTAGACTGGTCGATAGTGACGGCTTGCCGCCAGAAACCCCAGGAGGATGTGTCTGAATACTTCTCCCGATTCGAGACTGTGTTCTCCGATTACAGTGGCCAAGACATGACCACCGCAACCGGACATCACCTCTTTGTCCAGAATTATGTAAAGGGTCTGTCGCCAGAAGTTTCCCAGAAACTACAGACCAGCGAGAGTAGTTGGGCAGCCTCCAAACCCGCAGCAATTCTCCAGATGGCCCAGTACTACGAAAACCAGAAGAACGAGAACGATAGGGCGTCAGAGAAGAAGAAAAAGGAATTAAAGGAGAGGGTGATGATAGCACAGTTGCAAGGGGTGACCATAGGAAGGGAACCCCCAAAGGAGAATTACCAACCAACCGCCCCTAGAAAGCTACCCCCTAGAGACCATACACCTACACCCTACAACGGACGGAGAGACTTAGATGGGAATCAATGTGCGTTCTGTAGAGGGTTCGGACACTGGAAATCCCAGTGCCCGGTCCTTCTGGAACTGAACAAAAATAGGGACCCCAATAGGCACAACAGGAAGTTTGTTGATACCCACCATCAACGTCACCACACTTGATTAGGATCACGTGCAATCGAACCACGCCATTTTCCGAATACGCTAACTGGATCGCTGATACGTACAACGCTCCAGCAAAATAGTATGGTCAAACATTTTTAATAACTTATAAGTATAACAACATTCCGGCAAAATGAACAGGTTAGAACATGTTTTAAACAACTATTTACATGACAGTCTGCTGCGACCTGCACCCCAAAGCATTTACGTCCACGTGACACCGTCCTCGCCTCTCCTACCTCGAAGTTGCAACATTGGCCTGTTTTGGGCGGTCCCTCTTAGTTGACTTTCGGCTATAAAAGCCATGCAAAAATCCCTTGACATCAGTGGCGGGCGATTGTGCGAATAGGCTGGAGGCTATACGAAGCGCCGAAGTTCTGGCAACACCAAGGCGGAGCCCGCCATGCTGTGCGGGCCTACCCGTCTTCTTTCTTCTTTCTTCAATAAGGGCTGATGCCCTGGCGGGGGGAGGCGACGCGGACGGACCTCCCCCACCTCCCCAGGTGGAGGCTCGCCGGGCACCCCAACCGTCTTTGACTCACCGGCCAGCTAAGCTGCACCCAACCGTCTTTGACTCGCCGGCCAGCTAAGCTGCACCCAGCCATCTTTTTCATCGGCCTGCTGGATTTCACCCTGACACGCTGTACGGATCTTCCCATTCACTTCTTCCTTCAATAACGGAGGGTGCCCTGGCGGGGGAGGCGATGCGGACGGGCCTCCCCCACCTCCCCAGGTGGAGGCTCGCCAGCAGATGAGGGCACCCCAACCGCATCTTTCACACGTCAGCCAGCTGAGTTGCGCCCTGCCACTTCATTCGCCGTTCGGCTGAGCCGGCACCCCTGCACGCGGCCGCCAGGCAACCACCCAAGCACAGGGTTCACCAGGACTGCCGCTAGCACCCGACGCGGGGAGTGGGCCCCCGCAGCCAAGTAAGCAGGGGCCCACTCCGGTGGTGATACCATCCGAACTGCTGTTGTCGCTGCTACTGGAACCACTCCGGTGGCAATACCATCTGAACTGCCGCTGTAGCTGCTGTTGGCCCCTCTCCGATAGCCGTACCGAAGAGCTGCTGCTACTGCTGCCCTTGAACTCCGGCGGTTGACCCCTCCGGTTCCAGGCCTGGCCCACCGTGAGACAATTCTGGACTCGAAAGCTTGTTTGCTAGGGCATGGGCCCCACCCTTGACAGAACGCTCCCCTCAGCCTTGCAGAATTGGTTGGAGTCATTTGACATTCGACTCCTGCGGACTTCCGGTAAGGACAAAACCACCGCCATTGCTCTTTTGCCCCCCGGGCGACGGCCACCTTGCCTCCGCTTGGTGCAGTGAAAAAGTAAAACGTCGGCGGAAGAACCCGCCTGCCGCCCCGCCCTAAGAACGAACCATGGCATTGCTACAAGGTTGCAGTGACGCCATGCTGACGCAAAGTTGATGCTAACGAAAGTTCTCGAACTACCGAAAGGAATTCTGGTTCAACTGCTAATTCATGGAAAGACTTAGACTGTGCACTGGCCCGACCCCGCCCTAAGATGGCGCTGATGTAGGAGTGGCCTACAACTCCTTGTGGCGTTCCAGTCACGTGACATTTGTGTTAAAAAGAGATATATATATATATGTATGCGATGCTTTCACACATGGTGGTGGGGGAGAGGGGGGAACCGATTTTTATGTTAATCTAGTGTTGCTCATGTCGCTCGACGCCTCTCACACCGTGGCCGGCCTATAGCGGCTGTAGGCCCGTATTTCTACACTGACATTGTTTTAAATAAAGGGCTTCTTAAAAAGGAATTACGGAATCAGTGTCATGACTAATCATCTGGGTTGTTGAAGGTTTCTCTTTTAAATAAAAGATTGTCACTCCTAAGCGAAAGCATACAGATAATACAGACTCGATTTGCCTAAAATATTTTTGTTTAACGGAATTTGTACCCATCACGCCTGCCCTTTTTCCAAGAATTGTCAAATCAATAATGAACTATAACTTAAGGTATATGTCGCACGTAAGGTATGGTATCTTGCACCATAATACACGACCAATTGAGAAATACATGCACGACCAGGGAACCCGAATTTAGGAGATGAATGAACTAGAGCATCTTTGCCTCGAACTAAAGAATAATAGGTCCGTGGTATTACCCACCCCTGCGGCTAGCCTGGTACATGGTAGGTAGAACCTTTCGTGTCTGCGCGCGCTGGGGTATTTTGAATACTGCACCTCCCCTCCCCTCTTATTTTCCCCTCTATAGGTCACGACGAAGTTCCGACTGAAGAGTGGAGTGGACATGGACCGCACCAAGTTCAACATCAGGGAAAACATAGACAAACGTTGTAAGATAGTGCGTAAAATTACAGACCATCATTGGGAACATGAAAAACTGTATGATATGATTGTGCGTGTGTACTACGATTATACGATACGAATGTGTATGCATTTCATGTTTGGGTCACTTGAAGAGAGCGTCATTGTATGATTGAAGTGCTCGTCCACCGATCAAAGGGAGGAGAATAAAGGGTCAGACAACCCATAAGATAAACTACAAAATACTAAAGGTACGCAGCATGCATAGGAATAGAGGACAGGAAAGGAGAGGTCCCCGTGCTCAACGCAGCCCCGAGTCTCCGTCTTGATGCATGTACTGTCACACCCTATCCGGCATTTGTGTGTACGTGATCACCGAATTTATGTCTTTTACCCGCTTGTGTTTTCTTACATGGAACAGACCCATGCTACTCCATGTTGTGTGTGCACCAAGTGGCCTATTATCTTACCCATCTCTCTCTCTCTCTCTCTCTCTCTCTCTCTCTCTCACTCTCTCTCCCCCTCCCTCGCAAAAGGCTCTTTCTTGCCCTCTTTCTTCTTGAATAAATTAACGACATACACCTCTTTGGTAAGTGTATAATTGGCCTGAACACGGTGGTGTTCGAACAAATTGACAGAAACAAAAACGACCATACTTTACCACGTTACTACCTCTCCTTTTTGCGAACGTTAAGCCTAATCGGCTGAGAAGGAAAGGACAGGTAAGACGACTGATGTCTCCCAATCTGACCCTCAACACGGGGACTATATGTCAGTGGTTTTTGTTCTTAAAGGACACCATCTCCACCGCCCAGAATTACCCCTGACCAATTAGCCCGAAATAGAATGTCTAAAAGCACCCTGTTCTCCCAAAGATAACTCCAGCCCTATACTAGCCGTCTCAGAGTATTCCGAACGAAACAGCTGATGGCCCTGTTTTAAACTGATAAAGGGTCACCTACTGTATGAAAAGGATACTTGTGAACGCATGACCGTAGCACCTCGCACTTACGGGTATTACCAAACCTTGTATTATAGGGCGCAGAAACTGACACCTAGAAGGCCAGACGATGGACAGGGACACCCACAGAACCCTGCACCACAGCAGTAATTAATAGATTAGTAACACGCACATTAACATCAGAGTTAATAGACACCAATCATATAGTAACAGATAAGAGCATTTCCGCAACTACTCAGTGGTTGGGAGAGAGAATGAAGTATGTAAATGTCTTCCCTGCCAAAATCTCTAAGACTTTCGTTTCTTATAACCCATTCAAAGATAACCTGCAGCCATCGGAAGAGAGGGGTCGGACGTGACGCACAGTCTGACTGCGGATCATAAAGCATCTATGACATCGACCAAGGGGGAAGCGACGAAGCAAAAAGGGTGTGAGACGAGACACCATTATCAGAACGATAAGCGCGAAGGGCTACATCGAGGCCCCTGCTCACTGACCAGCGTGCCTGAAGTCTCAACCCGTCGGGCCTGATTGATGGGCCCAGTGCTGAAAGATTCTGCTCTCCTTGGTCCGCATTTTTGATCCGATCCCACGCCACCCCATTCTCTCTTCCTCTTTCATTTGGACTATGACTTTGACCTACTACCGAAGAACAAAAGGCCGGCACCCTGTCTCAAAGTACCTGTGGTGAACTGTGTTAAGGAACAGGACTGTGATCAAAGAACAGTGAGTGGTCACACCCTGCCACGTGAGAAATCGGATTTGAGCTGGACCTTAGCTCCACCGCCGGTGCTCAACAGTGCCAACGAAAGAAGAACAACAATGAGAGCTTACCAGTGATAGCTCTTTATAAAACAAGGACACTGGAAAGAAGAACCCATGTCAAAATTGAAAATCCTCTCCCAACCACCTTATTATATTAACTATCTTCTTATCAAGTTTTCATGATGTTGCATCAATCACTTCCGACTGCACACTGAGAAGTTAAGAAAATGTAACTTTGTATAGTAACATTCATACAACACCAGCCATGTACACGACTATACTGCAACTTTGAATGTACTTCCTCCTCGCCTACTTTATCAAACTGTATGAGACAATGTACAAATGTGTCAGATTACTCCTGACTACCCTAAAGACTCTGTATCTTTAAATGTATGACGAACATTGACGATACTGTAACTGAAAGGCTAACAAAGGTGAATATTGGCCGGACAAGCTGGCGAGATATGTTAAAAGGGAGGACTGTGGAAATTTAGCTTGCAAACTGAACATTATCTGCGCCATCTTGCCTCTCCTCAGCGCCACGCACAGCGAATGCACGGCCGCCATTTTAGGCACCCCACTCTCTCCCCACTCATTGTCAATCGCCAGCGCGGTCCCCTTGGCGCTGCGAGCATCCCCCGCGCGCTGGCCACCCCCGCTCTCTCATACAGGCCATAAACCCTCTCTTTCTGCGCGACCCTGCTACGGAACCACTTCCGACCGACAACCCATACATGGTCATGCCTCTCCTTTGATAACCCCCTTCCTCTGCGCCCCATTGTCTGAACTGGTCCCAGGCCATCACCTAGCCCTGCGGATGCAGTTTATTGCCCCTACTGTAAGAGAAACACCCCACATCAAAGGGATTACAGTAGATCAAAGCCCCTACTCCCTGAGACCCGACCGGTCACACACCCCCCAGGAATTGGCGGAATACCCTGCTGCGCAATAGCCATCTCCTACTGTGGGTGGGGTGGGAACTTCTACTGTATCTATGTGTGGGATCGGATCTGAACCGGGGCTTCAGGGGATATTCCCCCCGTACATCAAGGGAATCTCAAGAGTGTACTATGTGTAATAAAGCAATAAACCAGTGTATAAGAGACCAGGTCTCAGAGATGCAGTTAGAGCACCTCGTGACGATACCTTGCTGTCTGATCTGATGTGTTCTGCTCCGACGGAATAAAACTTTGTTTCCTGCCTTCCAGTCTCCGGCGCCTGCCTCTTTTATTGGTAAATTATCGAGTGGTATGAGAGGTGATTACCGCCGGGCAAATACTTGAAAGGTTATCGACTGAAACTGCTGCTACCATTTAACACAACAGAGAGCCCAGGGTGGCTCTCAGAATCAATGATTGCAGTTGTTGACAGTTCCACTTCAAAAGAAGAGCTGTGATAGCAGACTGTGGTGGCTTTTTTTTCTATCCCTCTATGTAGCATTGTGCCAACAATAAAGATGGAATGTGGGCTTTAGTTTTAGCCACTTCCCATATCCTGCATTCTAAAATCGGTCATAGAATGTCTTGTCCGGTCTGGTAGTTACAGGCTCGTCCTTTTGTGCACAGGACCCCTGCCCTTCATTTTAAATTAAATGCCTTTCTGCATTCACATTACTTCGGTGGTGAGGGACCCAGTGCACCAACAAGAAAACAAAAAGAGAAGCTGGCCGGCAAGAACAGTCTGTCAACCAAGACGCTGGAGGGTTTGAGTGTGGAAAAACAATTATTTTTTAAGTTGCAAGAGTAAGTTTATTTAAGGAAAGCAATCGAACAACAAAACTTCGGAAAAATGATCAATAACGACTTCATAGGTGAGGGAAAGGAAATAAGGGATATTGATGATACATAGTTACAATAGAAGTAATAAAAAGAATACATTCATAAACATGTGTAAATGAAAAGTAAAGCAAGTTTGGTTGATATTAAATATATCACAATTATATGGTCTTGTGGTTAAGACCTTATGGACATCAGGACACTGGAAAATGAAAACAAATTAAAAGAGAAGGTTTGTGCTGTAGATCAGTGAACGTTTGTTTGGGGGCGTGCAGAAGCATTTGTCTCCCTTGTTATGAGCTGTCGCAAACAGTTTTTCCAGCTGTCTTCAAGATCGACGTCATAGGCCATCCAAACCATTTGCAGATCACATTAAACATTCAGGGCCTGATTCACCAAGGAGCCCCCACACTTAAAAAGATAGGACTGTGCTAGCTGTTTATGTGCAGGGACTCCTCACTCGTAAAGATACTACTCGTAAATCCCTTTGTGAATACCAAACAAGCATAAACTTACACAGAAGTGTACTTTTACCTTTGTCAATCAGGCCCTCAGATCTGGATGAAGGAGCTCTGACCTAAACAGCGGCATCGCAGGGGCCCCAAGGACACTAATGCAAACTAGGAAATGGTCCCGCCTTTATCCAGTTTTACAGTAAAAAACATTAATTATTGGGGTGCACTGGGACACTCGCACCTCTGGGACCTGGTGCCCTTACACCTGGTGTACTATTGATAGCTAGACCTCTGCACCCAGTTTAAGCAATGAAGGCTCACAAAATGATGTAATCAGCCTTTGCACGTATAATGTATTGCTGCGCTTGTCCCTCCTACACTACAATGACCCATTACATGTGAAATGTGTTTTGTGTTTGTGGTAATTTTCCTGAACCTCTGCTACGCTGATTCTTTGTGGTTAATTAAATGGTATTTCACCCCTTCCTTCAGGAACATTGCAGCCATTTGGAGTCCTGTCCACGCGCTTGCCTGGAACCTTGGGGAGGACTTTAGGGAGAACCCTGCCGTCTGGGCATCCGAGAAGTGTTTTGATTGGAATCGTGCAGAAGAGGCGCTGCCCAACTTTCTGGAGGAAGTTCCTGACTGTCCTTGCACCTTGGCCCAGGCCAGGGCTGACACGGGCAGGTACCACGTAAGTGACTGATTACCTTTCACTGTCTAATAGTTGGGTCCTAAAAAAGCAAATGTTATGCATAAGTGTTGAAGGTGCGTTTTGAAATAATATTAATTGTTGATGTGTACTTTATAATCCGCCAGTAAAATAACAAAATTACCAATTAAGAGAATAGAGGAACCCAATATAATTTTCTTTGTAAAAATACACGTCTTGGCATCTAAATATTGAAAGTATCCAGGTCCAATGAATGCTTTGTATTCTTTTGGATCTTTTACACTGAATAACCTCCGAAATTAATAGTCGCATTAAAATAAACTTCAAGGTACAGTAGACATGGATAGCTCATGCCTCCTGGATCCAACAACGTGTTTAACATTTTAAAGACTTCCTTCAGCATTTGATAAAGATTGCAAATCTTTTCACACCTTGTCCTCCCTTGCAGTGGCGGCTGGTGATCTTTGAAACTGGTAGGGCATAATATATGCACTGAATTCCAGGGAGCAAATTATTATAGGCTCTTATTCTCATACTCATTCTCACTCACTCCTCCTCACTCACAGCACTTATTCTCAATCACTCATGATACTGTTTGCCTTGTTTTTATGATTAGTGAGTTCTCACTGGACCTGTATGCACACAGCAAACCAGATGTGGTAAGAAGGGCTGGGACACTTGTAAGGCCACATATCTTGGTACTTACAGGATGGCCTGAGGGCAGATGACATGCAGCCTTCAGCATGGCATGCATGCAGCAGAAACCGATTTGATGCGGATAGCATTTAGACCATGGTATTGCAGGGTGACAGGTTCTCAAGGCACATAAAACAGACGCAGGTACTCTGAAAAAAGTGTCTTCTGATACAGTGAATGGAAATAAGTATTTCCATATGCACAACCAGGCAAGTGTGTACAACACCCAGCAGTGTGTTGCTAACTGTAAATGCAGCTCACATCTGCAGTGACACAGGATCGGACTGACACCACCTTTTTAGGTCTCGACCTTGCTATCGCGTAAGCGATCGCAAAGCGAGACTATAGAGAGCGGGTTTTAGAAGTGCTCCCAAAAAGCGGATTGCATGGCTAGCACGCGCACAATCACGCGCATCGTGCCGCCATGCAATCTGCTTTTTGGGAGCACTTCAAAGGGTCCGCTCCCCCGCCTGGAATGCGCTCCCCCGCCCCCAAGCGCGCGCGCCACGCTCCGCCGGCCTTGTCTTGTTGACAAGATTCACTGTAAACAGCAGCTGGTGGAGCCTGACGTATTCCACTCTCGTCCAATCGAAGATTTAAATTTCACTGAGACTTTCCGACTTCCAAATGTTTGTTTTCGTATTATAATGAGCACTATAAATTATTTAATCTTTCATTTCTTTCGACCCGATGACGTTTATATGTTAGCCCAGCAACGTTTATTAATTTATATATAAAACGTGAGGTTTTGTAAAAATCGGGATACTGGCCTCTACGAGCCCGGTGACGTGTAAATGCACTTTCTGTTTCAGGAGATAACTTGGATGTAAGCAGTTTAAGCGACAGCTGTGACCTGTGAACCCAGGGACAGCTCCCACGATCTCGTCAGAGATTTCACAATAAAAATGACCTTATAAGACCACCAACGCTTTGCTTCGATGTTTTGCTTCGCCTGTGGGGGCATTGTTGTATTGCTTTGTTTTGGTGTATCATTGTAATGATGGGATATCTCTTTTATATTGGATGTTGTGATGTTCCCTGTTCTGTCCATAATTGAAATTTGTTTACTCGTCAAACGTGTTTATTGAATACTAATGGCAATTTCCGCTTGTTTCATTTCTCTGTTCTTGTTTGTTTTATGCTGCGTCTAGAATGTGTACCATGACACTTGTTATGCAATGCGCAAAATAAATGCGCCGTAATGCCGGTTTGCACCGCGACCTCTCTCTCTCTCCTGCCTCCATAGACAAGCGTCCTGATTCGGTAGCAGGTTCCGCCAGGCCAGGTCGAAGGGAAACTGGTCTTGGTCTCTTCAAAATTGAAACTGCAGCTGCGGTCACTTTGTTTACTGTGCTGCTGGCAAAGAGCGCCGTATCCCTCCCACCTTCTCCACATCAGAGGCTGTTTGTTAACCATGCCAGGAGGAGCTTTGCCACCTGGTTATAGTGTTTGAAAGGGCTGCATGGGCATAGGCTAACGCTCCTAGAAGCCCATCTTTTGGCAGACAAAGTAGGTTGGAGCCATGCCGTAACCTGACTGGCACCGTCGGACGTCGACAGCAATCTTTGCTCTCCATGGTGTTGTTTGTTGTTGCTCCGAACCGCCTCCCTACCAACCGCCCCCCCCCTCCTTTTCTGTGTTCGCGATGTGCTGTGGCCTTGGAAATGCAAACTTTCCGACTGATTCTAGAAAAGAATTATGCTACAGTTTTCTAGCATGTTAGGTTGGTATTCTTGCTTTGCTGGCAAAGTAGCTCGGCGGGTTGTGTAGTGGCTGCTGGCACATGTTCCCCCGCCTGGAATGCGCTCCCCCGCCCCAAGCGCGCGCGCCACGTTCCGCCGGCCTTGTCTTGTTTTGTTTAAGCACTTATTAAGAGACCATGTGTTTTGCTCCTCGCTCTCTTTGCTGGTTCTCTCCCTCATGTCTGCGCTGTATCCTCTGTACTTTGCCCTACGCCCCCAAGCTTGCTGTTACTGTCTCTAAGGGCGGTTCTCATCCACTCTTGCTGTCTCACTTGAGTGCTTTTCCGACCAAATGTTGCTCTCTCCCTTGCGCTCCATGTCCACTACATGTTCCTTCTACTAACCCACTCCCCGACCTGCCTCTCTATTGCCCCCACACCGCTGCCCTTCTTTTTAGTGTTTACATATATATACTTATCTTGGAGCGTCAGATAGCAGATTGCTGGTGTCCTTCCACAAAAGCTCTTTTGCATATTCACCATTTACGTTTTTTACTGACCAATCTAAGTGATACCAGACATTATAGATCAGTGTCCAAAATATAAATCAAACGGTGTTCACGTCAATCTGCAGGCATGCATATGTGTGGTGACAAATGCGCATGCATACAGAATTATGCGACTGCCGTATCTCACCTATTTTGTTTGCTAAACTAAGCAGCATTAGCAAAAGGCATTGCTTCCTCACTTAGGGGCATATCAACAAGGGCTTTATCTCTGCTTTTTTGGCTTTAAAAGCCAAAAAAGCAGAGATAAAACTAGTACCCTATCAACAACAGGGTGCTAACATGAAAATTCGCATGTTAGCACCCTTTTACTCTACGCTTCCCCTTGCATCTCTAATGAGATGCAAAGGGGGCGTTCCAGAGTAAAATAATAGGAGAAATGTCGCTAAGCGACATTTCTCCTATTATCAAGAATATCGCTAACCCTGTTAGAGACAAAAAAAGCAGCGCTAACCGCGGTTAACGCTGCTTTTTTACATCTGGTATTTTTCTGACTTAGCCATGATATCCTATGGAAGGAGGATATCATGGCTAAGTTTGCCTGTCCCTATCAACAAGGTAACGTGAGATTATCGCTGGGTTTCCAGCGATAATCTCAGGTTAGCCTGTTAGCGTGAGGATTTTTATCGATATTGAGATAAGCGTTGCTAATAGCACGCTATCTCAGCGATAAAAATTCACGCTAGCCAGCGATAATTATCCTAGCGCTAAATGCGCTTTGCGATAATTATCGCCGGTTGTTGTTGATATGCCCCTATGCTATTCGGCATCGCCAAAAACATTATTAAAGCCAGTAGATCCCAAAAGGCAAGAACTTTTGGCTCTGCCAATGCTTGTTTCTCAATGCCTCCCTCTTTTCCTTTTTAGGTCTCGCCTGACTCAGCGCATGCGCTGTCCTGGCGAGACATTTTGTGAGGGCTCCAAAAAGTGCTACCAGGCCAGCCTAGACTTACAGTGCATGTGCGCGGGAGCGCACATCTCTCTTTACCGCGATTACTTTCACTTTCGCGGCCGCTTTGATGTTTGATCGCGATCACTTTCACGGCCGCTTTGATGTTCTCCGTGAGGCTTCAATAGATTGCAGCAGTTAAAACAAGCATTGGCATAGCCAATAGGTCTCGCTTTTGGGACCTTATAAGTCTTTAGTTATGCAACTGTTGCATGGCTAGACACTTATAAGGTCCCAAAGGCGAGACCTATTGGCTATGCCAATGCTTGTTAACATAGTTTTGGTTCCTGAAATTTTGTGATTATCGAAAGTCTCCTAGAGAGCAACAGTTTGCTTGGTTTAATTCTTTGAGGCACTTTGCTAATGTTTTTAAACTGTCCCTTAAATTGCTCATTGCACAATAACACGCCAATTGCTTAGATCTGTATTGAGATAATGGAGTTCCTGTTTCCTTTGTAAAAAAAAAAAACGCATCTGTTTTTCGCACTGAACAGGCCGATTCATTTATTTTAATTAGCCCATTTTATTTCTCTTTATTATGCTATGACCTCTGCTTGAGGTAGCAGTGGCCATAGAAGAGACTAGACACCTGGGAAAAGGCTGGCAGGCTTGGAGAGGAGAGGCGACTTACGCTTGAAAGGAGGCTTGGCGTCGACCAGTCTTTTCGAACTTCACTTCTCCGACAAAGGAGAAAGTGAAAGTAAACAGATACACTGTGCATTCACACCTGAGTAGTGTATCTGTTTACAACATGGTCACATGGTGAAGGCCTGATCCACCCTCCTTCCTCCCACACAAGCCGCCTCTTCCACCCGACCCCTCAGTGATTGGTATGTAGCCTTGGGCAGGACAGGGCTAAAACTCACCACGCCCAGGGCTACCTTAAAAAGTGATGCTTGCAGTGCGTCATAATGGGTGTTCCCAGGATAACCTGAAGATCGGCAAACCAAGGCCGGAACAGGGTAAACCCTGGTTTAATCCACCATAACTTTAAAGATTGGCACATGCGCACTAGCGCACAGGCTTTCGGGCCCACACTGACATGAGCGATACATAGTGACAGCAAGCCAGGTAGAACTAATTTTCTAATTACTATTGTAATCATTGTACTAGTAATTATTAAATCAACGTTGATTCTGAAGGAAATTGGGTGGGCACAGCCCCTTTGCCCATAGCAAGAAACCACCCCTGCGGCACATTCAGAGACAAATTTACTAAATTTTTGTGCAGTGCCACACAGCAACCAACTTTGCTTCCGAGCTATATTTACAAAAAATTGCCTGCTGCTGCTCTATTACCCTGCACCGGTGCACACACATGCTGCCTAGCACCAAACACACATCTTTACACCATATAAGCGCCTATTGAATGCATCTGGACGCAAAATACGCAAAACAGCATAAAGTGCTGGCTGTGCTAAAAATGACACTTTCCTGTCATAAAAAAGATTTTTCACTAGAAAGTAAATAACCTTTTAAAACTAGGGAGGGGCACAACTCGCTGAGTTTCACTGAGTTTCACTCCACGGAATTCTGTAGAGTTACAACAGAAAACTCCATGAGATTCCGCGGAATTCCGCCACTGGGCGGAAAATATGCAGCTTGCACTGTTCGCGCTGCAAGTTAGCCATGGTAGTGTGAGCATTGCTGAAAATCAGTGAGAACAGCACTATGTATTAAGCAAGAGTATGCACCCATTTGAGTTGATTTTGCTGCCGCTCGAGTAAAAAATTTACTTGAGTGGCAGCAAATCTACTCAAGTGTCAGACCTCTGTCCGTGACCGCTCATGAATGATGTCGGCTGCCTGTGTTTGACAATCACTCTAGGGGATGCCAAATCTCACTCGACAGCTCACATATTCAGGAGCTTTGTGGGAGAAATATTCCACCATGCTGTGATTGCCAGAATTTGGCCCAAACTCTGCGTTAAAGAGTAATGTGACCACTCTCCCCAGTCCTCTTTGCGCTGGCCCTGGAGCCACTGGTGGCATGGGTGAGGCAGGACCCATTGATCTGGGGTATACCGATTGGGGCGGAGGGGGAAGACCAGATATCACTCTATGCTGATGATTGTTAGAAATGGGGTCTCCCGTTGGAAGAGGTAGGTACCTTTGTCCAAATAGGGACCCTTGCTTCTAGTCAGGGTAAGGGGGATACACTCCTAAAAAAAAACCTGTTCACCCCCTTGGTAGCTTGGCACGAGCAGACAGGCTTATCACAGAGGCAGTGTGTAAAGCATGTGTTAACACATACAGTAACACAGTGAAAACACTACAAATGGACAGCAGTTTAGAAAAATAAGTAATCTTTATCTAAACTAACAGAAGACCAAATGACAAAAATCCACAATACAGTATCAAAAATAAGGCTCTTAAATGGTAGAAATAGTTCAGTTCACTACAAATTGTAAATGCAACGCTTTGCTCACAAAGTACCTTAGATGCGTCATGCAAAACAAACAAACGGGTTGCTTCGGGGGAGGCGATGCGTCTGTTCCTTACTGCAGCGCAGGGCAGGCGATGTGTCTGTTCCTTACCGGAGAGGAGGGGATGCGTCTGTTTCTTACTGCGTTCCGGTTACGATGCGACAAGATGGTGCCTTGATGCGTGTTGACGATCCAGTGCAATGCGACAAAATGGCGGCTCGATGCGATGCGATGGTCCGGAACGATGCGTGATCTTTTGCAGACGCACGTCAGGTGCTGCTGCGGTTTTCTCAGCGATGCGCCGGGACCCGGTGTGGATGCAGCGAGCTTCTTCCTGGTTGCTCGGGAAGGAGTCAGAACCAAGTGCGGATGCGGCACGCTTCTTCACCGTGGCTCAGCAATGCGCCGGGAATCTGTGCGGATGCAACACGCTTCTTCCTCGTTGCGTCGATCTTCGAGCTCCCAGCGACAAACAGTCTCTAGAGGTCCTAAACAGCAGCAGGCACCTCTTTGCAGGTTAGAATTCCCAGCAAGGAAACTCAGGGGTGCTGAGGGTGAAGTCTTTGTGTCCCTGAGACTTCAGAACAGGAGGCAAACTCAGTTTCAAGCCCTTGGAGATCTTTTCTTCAAGCAGGCGACAAAGCAAACAGCAAAGTCCTTCTTCCCCTTTTCTTGGCTGCAAGCAGCTAGAGCAGGCCAACCCCAGACAGCAAACAGCACAGGGGCAGTATTCCTCCTCAGCTTCTCCGGCTCTTCTCCTTGGCAAAGGTTCCTCTTTATTTCCCATAAGTGATCTAAAAAACTGGGGTCTGGGCCCCTCTTTTTATACACACAAATCCTTTGTTCTGTGAAGGCAGAGAGTATCTGTACCTTGCCAAAACCACTTCTATCCTCACTGGTGCAGCTTCCTGACAGGAGGCGGAGACAGCATTGTTGAAAGCAGACCTGGTCAAGGCAGGTGGAAGGAAATCTCCTCCCCCTACTCTAAATATAACCCAGGTCCCTTCAGCCCAGCCCTGACTCATCAGACTGCCGGAGCCGCTGCCCTTCTCCAGCCCCTGTTACTCACAAGCCAGACATGCAATTCGCAAACCTAGCAGAGGGACACTGGATGGTTAGGCAAGAAAATACCTACTTTCTAAAAGTGAGATTTTCAAACACAGAATGTAAAAATCACCCACACTAAAAGATGCACTTTAACATTCTGAGTTCAGGCATACTAAACTTTATTTTCCTATCTTGTTCCCAGGGTCAGTTATGTTTATAAGATGTTATAAATGAACTGCCCATTCTGGCCTATGGGAACAGATAGCCTTGCAATAGTGAAAAACGAAATTGGCAGTATTTCACTATCAGGACATGCCACACACATCAGGGATGTCCTACCTTTCACATACAATGCACCCTGCCCACAGGGGTACCTTGAGCCTACATTAGGGGTGACTAACATGCAGAAAAGGGAAGGTATGGGGACTGGCAAGTGTGTGCACTTGCCAAGTCGACATGGCAGTCCCAGACTGCACACAGGCTCTGCAATGGCAGGCCTGAGTCACATTTTACAGGGTGCTTCTGTAGGTGGCGCATTCAGTGCTGCTAGCCCACCAGCAGTATTTGATTTACAGGCCCTGGGCACACATGGTGCACTGTACTAGGGTCTGACAAGTAAATCAAATAACCAATCATGGAGTCACTAATCCATAACAACAATTTACAAAAGGTAGCACTTGCACTTTGGCACTGAACAGCAGTGTCAAAGTGCCCAAAGCATTTAGACCAGCAAAAACACAGGAGGCAACAGCAAGAACATGGAAGGGAGACCTACGCCAATGGTGCCAAGTCTAACACATGTCCCCTCCAGCTGAAATGTGGGGAGAACTACCCACCCTCTTGGGATTTCTCTTCACTAAGGCGGAAAAATCTGGATAGACCATCAAGCATTGGCGTGTTCTGTACCAGGGCGGTGTTCCACCGTGAAGTCCATCCCCTGTAACAAAATGGACCACCTCAACAGCTTTGGATTCTCACCACTCATCTGCATCAACCCATCTGAGGGTCCTGTGGTCTGTCTGAACCTGGAGTCCCAAACAAGTATGGTCTCAACTTCTTCAGTGCCCAGACCACAGCAAATGCCTGACGGTCAATCGCACTCCACCTCTGTCCCCGTGGAAGTAACCTCCTACTAATGAAGGCTACAGGTTGGTCTAGGCCCTCTTCATACATCTGTGAAAGCACAGCCCCAACACCATGCTCTGAAGCATCTGTCTGCACAATGAATTCTCTTGAGAAGTTGGGCGCCTGAAGCATGGGCGCCGTGCACATGGTAGATTTCAGGGCATCAAAAGCTTTCTGGCAGGCATCAGTCCAGTTCACTTTCTTGGGCTGGTTCCTGGAAGTCAGCTCTGTCAAGGGTGCAACAATGCTGCCATACCCCTTGACAAACCTCCTGTAATACCATGTAAGTCTTAAAAGGCTCTCACCTCCTTCTGTGTCTTGGGGGGTTCCAAAGCCAGAATGGTATAAATCGTGGGCTGTAGGGGAGCCACCTGGCCACTCCCAACCTTGTGTCCCAAGTACACCACAGAACCCTGCCCAATCTGGCACTTACTCGCCTTGATCGTGAGGCCTGCACTCCGCAGCGCCTTCAACCCTTCCCAGAGGTGGTGCAGATGTTCCTCCCAAGTGGCACTGAACACTGCAATGTCATCCAGGTAGGCGGCACTGAAATCCTCCAGTCCAGCCAACACCTGGTTGACCAACCTGTGGAAGGTGGCAGGGGCATTCTTCACCCCAAAGGGCATCACCCGGAATTATTAGTGTCCGTCTGGTGTGGAGAATGCTGATGCCTCTCTTGTCCTATCAATTAAGGCGATCTGCCAGTACCCAGATGTTAAGTCAAACGTACTGAGGTACCGGGCAGCCCCGAACCGATCGATGAGCTCATCAGCTCTGTGGATGGAGTGCGCGTCAGTCCTGGTGACTGAATTGAGCCCTTGGTAGTCCACACAGAACCCGAGTTCTGGTGTGGCACCGGGTGCGGCAGCCTTTGGGACCAAGAACATTGGGCTGGCCCAAGGGCTGTTTGAGGACTCAATTACCCCTAGTGCTAACATCTTGGAGACCTCCTCCTTGATACAAGCTCTGACCCTGTAAGTCACTTTGTAAATCTTATGCTTTACTGGAGGACTGTTCCCAGTGTCCACATCATGGACGCACCACGGAGTGACACCGGGGGTCAGGGAGAACAGATCAGAAAAGTGCTCCAACAGTTGGCGGCAGTCATTCTGTTGCTCAGGGGTCAGGGCAGTAGAGAGGTTCACACCGTCCACTGACCCACTTTGCTCCCTGGCAGCCAGGAGGTCAGGAAGCGGCTCAGTCTCCTTTTTCATCCCAGCATCTGTTGCTAGGAGCATGCCCACTTCGGACCTATCCAAGTGGGGCTTCAGGCAGTTCACATGCAGGACTCGCAAAGGGTTCCTAGGAGACTGTAAGTCCACCAAGTAGGTGACATTACTCTTACGCTCCACCACCTCAAACGGTCCGGTCCACTTATCCTGGAGCACACAAGGCTTCACTGGGGCCATGACCCAAACTTTTTGTCCAGGCTGAAACTCGATCAGAGTGGCATTCTGATCATACCAACGTTTCATCTCCTCCTGGCTGGCTTCCAGATTCGCCTGAGCGAGTTGCCTGAAACGCCTAGTCTGGTTTCTGAAGGCCAGCATGTAGCTATATACATCCTGGGAAGGTTTACTGGGAGCTTTCTCCCAGCCTTCTTTCACCAAACTCAGAGGTCCTCTCACAGGATGGCCGTACAGCAGTTCAAAGGGACTGATCCCTAAGGACTTCTGTGGCACCTCTCTGTAAGCAAACAGAAGGCATGGCAAGAAGACATCCCACTTACGCCTCATGGGTTCCTCAAGACCCATAATCATGCCCTTCATGGTCCGGTTGAATTTCTCAATCAGCCCATAACCTTGGGGGTGGTAAGGAGTGATGAACTTATAGGTTACACTGCACTGCTTCCACATGGACTTCATATACTTAGATATGAAGTTGGTATCACGGTCTGACACCACCTCTCTGGGGAACCCAACACAGGAGAAAATCCCCATTAATGCACGACCCACCCCGGGGGCCATCACAGTCTGGAGAGGGATGGCTTCTGGGTACTGGGTGGCATGGTCCACCAAGACCAGAATGAACCTGTTGTCCATGGCTGTCTTGGGATCCAGAGGCCCCACAATGTCAATACCCACCCTCTTGAAGGGGGTGCTGACCACAGGGAAAGGTTGGAGAGTAGCTTGTGTTTCCTCCCACTCTTACCACTTGCCTGGCAAGTCTGACAGGTCCTGCAATGAGTATCTAAACTCTTGCGCATTTGGGGCCAGTAAAAGTGGGTGACAAGCCTTTCAAAGTTCTTGTCTTGCCCCAAATGTCCTGCTAAAGCACATTATGAGCCAGACTCTGTAGGAAGGATCTGAAGTGCTGGGGTACCACCAGCACACAGGCTGACCCAGGCTCAGCAACCTTGGGCTCACTATACAGGAGACCATTCTCCCAGTAAATCCAATGTGATCCAGACCGATCACCTGCTGCCTGGTTTGCAGCCTGTTGCCGCAAACCCACAAGAGAAGGGCACTTCTTCTACTCCTCGCAGAACACTTCCCTGGAGGGGCCTCCTTCCTGCTGCCAATGGGTCAGCTCAGGCAGGTCCCCCAGTTCAGCCACTTGTTCCCCTGTAGGTTCCAGGGCATCCCCCTCAAGGTTTGCCTCCTCCTGGACTGTGGGAACTTCAGGGCTGTTTTCCCGCACCCCCTGCCTCTTCTCTTTAAGGCAGGCACCTGGGCCACTCTTTCAGGCTCCGGTTCTTCTTGAATACCCTTACCGGTTGCCATTGACCAAGTGGTCACACACGCCCACTCAGGCAGACCCAACATCTCCAAATGAGACCTTCTCTCCACCTTAGCCCAAGGGGAGCTCTCCAAATCATTGCCTAGTAGACAGTCAACAGGCATGGCTGACCTCACAGGTACTTGAAAGGTACCTGAGAACCTCCCCCCCCACTCAAAGGGAACCTGTGCCACCTTGCAGTGGCACTCTGAATTGTCAGCGGCAACTACCGGGTAGAATGCGTTGGGGATCAACTGATCTTCAGACACCAGCCGACAACTGACAGCTGTCACACTGGCTCCGGTGTCTCTCAGAGCCTCCACCCTATGGCCATTGATGTTCACCCACTGCCTGTACTTCTCAGTGTTATCAGGCAGCTGAGTCCTGGGGACCATCTTACTGTCTCCTAAAGAGACTAGGGACATCTCTGAGGGACCCCACCCACCTTGGGCACCCAACTCCTCCCCCAAGGCTGCACTAGCCATTTCCCGAGGCGGTGCATCAGTGGGTGCAGTGGTCACTGTGTTGGGACACTTGGGACTTCCTTGGATGTGACCCACCTTTCCACAACTAAAACATGTCTTGGGACCCTTAAGAAAACAAACTGAGGGCTGAGGCAGACACAGAGATTGCACCTGTCAACAAAGGTTTTGGCAAGTAATGTTGGTGCAGGAAAACCAGCGAGTGCACCCCTCGCCACTCCCTATTTAGAAGACCCAAAATTACAACAGCATAAAGAATAGGAATTCCGCACACAGAGATTATGATTATATTCAGAATCAGTTGAACAAAAGTTCTTATTGACAATCTGAAGTACCGGGTTTTTAGAACCCAGCGGTGCAGGGGAACACACCCTAAGACTTCGGATTCTTCCTGTTTCAGACCCACAGAAACACAGAGTCTTCTAGATGAAATCAAAGATCGTATTTATTGGCTGCAGACCAATCACAGATATCCGAGAAGTACACCACGATGTATGTTCTCAGGAGACTGCTCCCGAACCAAAAACCAGTCTTTACTTATATACACAAAATTACGCTTAGGGCAACACCGCCCCTGTTTTACAAGTGGTCATTCACATATTTTAGTTTCAAAGGAACAGCAGAGCCATAATGACAATCCCACATTTCAGTTCATTAAGCATACAGTCATTTTACCCAGCAAGGCTCAGAACTTTCATCAGATAACAGCGGACCCCAATAAAACGGGCACCTCCTGCTCGTAAAACAAGCCATAAAGTAGGAAACTGAGTCAGGTGTGAAATAGCTTAGTCAGAGATTGTGTGCGAACAAGGACTTTATGATGGGTCGAGCCCTGATGCTAATCACATTAGGCCGCGAGAAAAGGAACTGGCCGGACAGGATTGACCTCGGGCAGCGGAGTCAGTTTGCACAGGTCAGAGAGAAGTCAAAGAAGGGGTACGTGTCCTTTTAGGCCGAGGCAGGGCCTTAGTGCGCAGCCTATGTGAGGGCAACCACAAAATGGCTACTGTTCTAAAGTGGAACCCAAAGGGTTCAATATGTGGTATCGTATGCACGGTGAATTCATCAGTGAAACATGACGAAAACACTCATACATACCGCGTTACTCATTTGCGGTTCGCTGATACCAAAATTGGCATGGTGGGACCATGCCACCTATACGGCTCCGAATTTTACAGTACCACAGACCCTCCTTTTGCCCTTACATAGGCAAGAACTATACTAATCTGAGTCCAAGTCTATGTTCATAAAGTCATGGAGATGTTGCTGTAGCATCATCCTATTGCTTAGCTCGTCCCTTGATACAGGTTTCCTTACACATGATGTAACACAGAGGCTACACATTACAGGAGCACACTGTATACATAGACAGAACAGGAAAAGAATGGCTAAGATCATCCCAATGACTATTAGAATCGTCCATCCCCAAGCTGATATCAGTCCCCAGAACCACCCCATCATCGACCAATCTCCTTTATCCACGTGAATGGATTTGGAAATCTTATGCAGTTTGGAAATGGCCTGGTAGACTGTTGGCGCGTTATCTGGTATGAAAATACAACAGCTCGATTGGATAACCTTGCATACCCCACCACGGTCTGCAAGTATGACATCTAAAACCATACGGTTCTGTAACGTCATGAGGCGATCCGCTTGAAGCTCAGCTGTCAAGTTACCAAGGGCACCGGCCGTCACATTAACAGTGGATTCAACTACACGAGTCAGTTGTCTCAGGTTCCGACTATTGACCATTGGTCCCCAAAATGGCAGGAAACCCAGGAAAAAGTCTCCCGCTTCCTGACCAGCAGTATCCTCCTTACTAACAACGCCTCTCACAACTCTGGTCTTGTGATAATCAGAGGCGGCAGTAAATGTTGGCGGTAGCAAATTCGCAACATAACACGTGCCCGAGAAATCAGGGGGCAACCATGTATATGCTCGATCACTACAAACAAAGTATGTACCCTTGGCAGCCAAAAACGCAGGGGAAAACTGTGATGGGAAAGTGTACGTTTCAGTACAGTTACTCTTCCCTAGTTGAGCTCTTGGATTCTGACCGTTGCCTTGTAGACAGAACCGACCTATGTGGTGTACGACCCAAATTGGAGATGAACTTTTGCGCTGTTTTTCGCCCAAATTAATGCTATACCCCGTCGCGTTCCAACCTACATAAGCTCGCAACTCATCCTTGGGAATAGATGTATATGCATCGATATCTCTACTCATGTCTGCAACTCCTCTCATCAAGGCTTTATTGTTCGAGTTAGCTCTAGTGGAACGCGGTGGTCGCAGTGAGTAGGTTTCAAGCGCAAAAAGAAACATGGTCTGGAATGCCCATGATGAACCATTATAGCTAAACGGCAGTACTAGATATGGGATGCCCTTATTAATGGTATGCGGCATCAAACCACACACCCAGCAGTTCGTTGTATTCATAACTAGTTGGTGCTGGTGCAGGAGTTGAATGAACGAATTGTTTACAAATTCAGCACGTCTAGCTTGTTCGTGTTCTGGCAGAGGGTGGAAAGAGTGTGGAAAAACAGTAGGAAGAGGTGTGGGCTGTACAGTGGGTGCAAATGACACTTGGAAAGACAATAATACACAACCTACAGAAAACATCATTATGCTAGATAGCACAAACAGACATAATACTACAAAACATTTGCTATTCATTATTTTACATATTCTGCTCTTGAAATTTATTTCCTCGGTGGGCCTCTCCATCCTGAGAAACTCCATCCTCTAATCGTGCTGCTCGCGGTGGATGAGTATCTTCTGCTAAGGAGTACACCTGTCAGTTCAGGGAACGCCCTAGACCAACCAGAACCATTGACCTAACGTCTCCGGCTTGTACCCCAAAGTCTTGGCACCGCGACCCTGCTGCTGAACCCGGATGGTGGTTCGAAAAATAAAAAGTCAAAAAGTTTCTCAGATGAGAGAGCTGCACTTTTGAAAATATCAAAGGAAAATAATTTTTATTTGTCCATAGTCCTTGGCCATAAATTGTACCTGTTTTTCCCAGGTACTGTCTGGTGTCGAAACAAGAGTTCAGGCTCTGTGGTGTCCAATCGAATTGATGGCGATATAGCTTCTTGCAGAATGTCGTCACTTTCTTGCTCTGTGATTGTTCCCTTTACACGTGCATTGCTAAAAGGCACAAAACGAGGCACAGTCTCAGCCTCGGAGTCAGCGATCCCCTCCTGGACCCACCGACCATACGGTAGGGGCAAAGGGATCCTCTTGCAATGTATGCCGTGTATCCAATTCTTTTTCCCTTTCACTCGAACCGCTGACCTTGTCAATAGCAGGACTAGGTGGGGGCCGATCCAACGGGGCTCATCATTTTTTGTACGTTGAAAATTCTTAATCAGCACCCACGTTCCAGGATTAATAGGGTGTCCTTGAGCTTCAGAGGCCTGGGGCAGAGTATCGTGAACCTGTTGGTGTAAGACACGCAATTTAGCCGTCAATTCATACAGATAATCAAGCAGTACTGGATGTTCGATTTCACTGAACTTTGTCGGCCTTGGCACTCCCCATACAATTTCATACGGACTAAGTCCCACTCGTGAATGCACAGTCATTCTTGTTGATAGGAGTGCTAAGGGCAGAGCGTCAGGCCATTTAAGACCGGAGCTTGCCTGAATTTTGGCCAACTTAAGTTTTAAGGTGCCATTATAGCACTCTACTAATCCAGCTGATTGGGGGTGATTTGCAGCGTGGAACTTCTGCTTAATGCCTAGTCCCTCACACACATTCTTCATCACTCGACCTACAAATTCACTCCCGTTATCACTCCATACCATCCTTGGCATTCCGAACCTAGGGAAAAATTCTTTGACAAGGGCTTTAGCTGTGGATAAGGCCGTATTGTCTTTTAGGGGATATGCTTCTATCCATCTTGAAAAAGCACAAACAACAACCAGTACATATTTCAAATTGTTGCATCTTTCCATGTGGATGAAGTCTAGTTGCAGAACTTCAAATGGATATGATGGAGGCGCAAAATGACCAGGTGGAGTTGGGGTTCCCCTACCAGGATTGTATTTCAGACATATGATGCAATTTTTGACGACATTCTCTGCACATTTAGGGATTCCAGCATTCTGCCATACTGGAGCCAACAACTTACAAATCCCTTTCACACTGATATGTGCCATTCCATGTGCCATCGTAACCACTGGAAGCACATATGCATCAGTTAACAACCATCGCCGGTGTTCTGACAAATCAATCCAACAACCGTTTTCATCTAATTTACCCTTACTTTCTTCCCACATACTCAATTCTTTCTCTGTGGCTTCAGATTGAAGGGACTTCACACTCTCTATCGTGTCTTCACACATTCCAACATCACCAACCCATCTTGCAGGGCCTGCAACATACATTCGAGTTGTCACATCTTTTGCTGTTTCTTTCGCGGTTTCGTCAGCAAATGCATTACCACGCCCAACATCATCGGTAACCTTCTTGTGTGCGCTGCATTTCACAATCGCGACTTGTAACGGCAAGGTCAGTGACTCAAGGAGATCATTCACTAACTGACCATTCTGAATCTTAGCTCCATGCGAGGTCAGGAAACCACGTTCTTTCCACAAACGCCCAAAACTATGGGCCACACCAAAAGCATACTGACTGTAAGTATATATGTTCACTTTCATTCCTTTCGACAACACGCATGCTCTTGTAAGTGCAATTAATTCTGCTGCTTGGGCTGAATTATGTGGTACGCGTGCAGTTTCAACAATCGTGTGCAAAGTCGTGACAGCATATGCAGCAGTCGTATCACCATTCGGAAGCTTGAAGCATGAACCATCCACCCATAAGGTACCGTCACATTTAACCAGGGGAGTATCTTTAAGATCCACTCTCCCTTTTGTTTCTTCTTCTGTTCTGAACAGACAATCATGCTGTTCAACCTCATCTGTGTCTGCCGAAATTGGCAATAATGTGGCTGGATTCAGCGTGTTGCACCTTTTTATGTGCACAAGGTTTGCTAACAGTGTCAATTCATACCCTGACAATCGAGCATTAGTTAAATGCTGTGTCTTGGTCCTGTTTAACAATGTGTCCACTGCATGAGGAACCATTACGATCAATGTGTTATTCATCACTAATCCAGCAGACTGTCGAATAGACACAGCTGCTGCCGCTGTGGCTCTTAAACAACTTGGCAATGCCCTCGCTACAGGGTCCAAAGTCGACGAAAAATACGCGCATGGACGCGGTCTGTCTCCAAACGGCTGTGTTAGCACTGACAATGCGCAACCGTCCTTTTCATAAACATACAAGGTAAAAGGCTTACTATAGTCGGGGGTACCCAACACAGGAGCTGAACATAATGCCTTGCGCAATTCCCAAAAACTTTTCTGACACTCTTCAGACCATGGGACAGGATTCGGTGTATCTTTATATGTTAATGCTAGCAATGGTTTTGCCAGCAAAGAAAAACTCGGGATCCAGTGCCTACAGTATGAAGTAATGCCCAAGAAAGCACGCACTTCTCTCTTTGTCCTTGGCACGCTTAATTGTGCAATGGCTTGGATTCTTTCTGGGGTCAGCTTCCTTCCCTCCTTCGATAAAAGATGACCTAAATAGGTCACTTCTTGTCGACAATATTGCAGCTTAGAGAGAGACACTTTGTGATGAAAGGCAGACAAATGACGCAACAATGATGATGTAGCTCCTTTACAAATCTCCTCAGTATCCGCGGCGATTCGTAAATCGTCAACATACTGGATAAGGGTAGCACCATTAGGTAAAACAAGGGCATCAAGCTGCGCTTTTAAAGCCTGACTGTATATTGATGGACTTTCACAGTAGCCCTGTGGAGCGCGTTTAAAACGGAAACTTCGACCTCCTAAACAAAAGCCCAAAATATCCCTGCTCTCCTCTGCAATCGGGATACTAAAGAAAGCATTCTTTAAATCAATCACTGAGAACCAAGCAGCGGAAGCTGGGATCATAGTCAACAAGGAAGTTATATCAGGGACGACTGGAAACTGTGGCACAACTACCTTATTGACCTCTCTAAGATCGATCACAAACCTGTAAACAGGTGGCTGAGAAGGGTCAGTACGTTTTAAAACAGGCAAAACCGGACTATTGCAAACGTTGCCTCTTGTCTCTTCAATTACATCCTTCTCAATTAAATCATAGATAATTGCTAACAACGCTTTTTCACCTTCCTTAGAGATCTTGTATTGGGGAATGCGGGGCAATTTAACATTGGCTTTTAAAGTGACAACATACGGCGGTATTTCCAAAAGGCCCACATCATTAGGGCCAGTGGCCCAAAGGGCATCAGGAAGAGACGACAATTCAGCTGGCAGTTTATTCTTTGACAAATACATGGGAGAAATCACTTCCTTACCCAGCGTAAGTTGTACTCCCGAGGGGGAACAATATAATGTCGCATGTAATCTCTTTAACAGATCCAATCCTAACAGGTTTCACCACATCCTGTCGTTAGGATCAGGGGTGCTTTCAGCTCGCAAGGTCCAACAGAGAGGGCCATAGGACTTGAGATCGGGTTCCTAACCGGGGCGCCAGAAAAACCTACTGAAACATTCATTTCGCCAGACAAAGGCGCGCCAGGGAGTTTTGAGCGCATAATAGAACTCTTTGCAGCACCAGTGTCCAGCAGAAAGGGCTCTGTTACACCCGCTGTGGTCACCTTAACATACGGTCCGCTCTGATCCACTGGCACTGAAACAACTCCCTCTCTCTGTCTACGGCTGTCCTAGTAATCATTACCGTCCGTATTATCATCTTCTACATAATAGTCATTATTATAGTACTGAGCTGTCTTGCCAGTTGCATTGGCTTGCTGATCAAAACTATTCATCGTATTTTGAGGCGGAAGAGGACGCGCGTTCTGGGGAACATTTCCACGCCCTCTACCTCTTGGGGCTTGCTGGCCACCTCTACCTTTTGCGCCATAAGCATTATTTGTGCGCTGTAACAATCTAAGACAATTATTTTTAAAATGACCTTCCTCCTTGCAATATGAACACTGATTGGGACCGATAGGGACACGTGGTTGATAATACCCATACATTTGTTGATTATTCTGAAACTGTTGGGGTTGCTGATAGATACCCTGGGTTTGCCTATAATTATTCTGACCTTCACGTGGCGGATAAGCCTGCTGTAAAAGAACCTTCGTTTTCAACTCTTTCGTTTTCTTGTCTGTTCTATCCTTCTCATCATTATCCCTATTTTCGTAATACTGCGCAGTAGCCAGTATTTGCGCTGAAGAGGAAACGGCCCAAGAACTCTCCGAATCTTTTAATTTTTTACACAACTCTGGAAGCAAATTATGCACAAATTTATCAACAAATAACCGTTGGCCACCTTCTGTACTCATGTCCTGACCACTGTGGTCGATAAATGTTTCTTCAAACCTGGTGAAGAAATCGGACACTGTTTCATCTTTCTTCTGTTTGCATGCGGATAATTTATCCTAATTTACACTTATAGCGGGCATTAAAGTTTTCATATAGTTAATTATGCTACCAGGGAGTTCTGCTACCGCGGGCTCAGGCTTGGCACCACCAACCTGTCTATTGTCTGCATTAATGATATTAGCCCATGTGTCACCTAGTTCTGCAGCATGATCTGCATTACGAATCAATCCCCACAAAGGCTGTGGAACAACATTCCCGAACAACATATCTATGTCAGCCAGGTTTATGACACACGATTCTGCAGTCTGCGATAACTCCTTATAATATCCTGCAGGGTTCTTACGGGGGTCAGGCAATGTCTGCTTGAGGGCTAAAACTTCAGATCGTTTCCAGGGAACATGTACCCAAACACGTTGAAAATGTGGCAGAACTGGTGGATTAGCCTGTGCATCACCAGGTCTCCAGACTGGAGGAACCTCACGCATCGGGTATTGTCGCGCTTTTACCTGTTTCCCTTCAGGGAATTCCTGTTCAAACAACGACTGCCGACAATCCCCATTCCTGAAAGACAGCAGTGTCGCAACTGCTTTCTCAACATCAGAACCCACAATCGTACCTTTTCCAAATTCAAATCGCACTTGACACAGTTCTTGCGGACTTGAGTCTAAATCATTATCTTCCAATTCCTCACATAGGATTTCACACATTTTCTCAAAAACGTATCTCTGTTGTGGTGCTTCCCATTGATGAAAAACATTCACAACAGACTCTACATCATATCTAGAAGGATAAACAATCCATCTGCGTGCCATGCGATCCAGTTCTTCTTTCTCTCTAGAACCAGGTATTTGACTACGTAACTGCTTACGTTGTGGACCAGGGGTCGTACTAGATGACCCAAAGAGGGGTGATATAAGAGTAGTGACTGCACTAGCTATTCATTGTCGTGCAGAAGGAGAAGTTGAGGCAAGAACCGGGGCAAAAACAGAGGGAAGAAAAACGGGTGTAGATACAGATACAGGGTTAGTAGCAGGTAGGGCACCAAGGGAGGCAGCTGATGTGCTAGGTAAAGTCGCAGGGAGCGCAGAAGTGGTAGGTAGCAAAATCGGCGTCCCTTGGGAAGGCTGTGCTACCGGAATAGGAGCAGGCTGAGGAGGAGCTGGCGGGTGCGGGAAAGCTTGCGGTGCATTAGCTGTAGGCTGTACATTTACGGGTTGCGGAGGCGCTGTAGCATTTTGCGCATACGGGGGTGGCGAACTTAGCAAATGTGACATTAGGGAATCTTTCTCTTTCTCTTTTGACTCATCTTGTTGAAGGGGTGGCAAAACTGGGTAACATTTATCAATGACTAGTTTGCGTTGCCTGTGCAACTGCTCATTCATTTGGTCCTCTTCATTATCTTTAAACTGCACAGCTGCTTGCATTATCGACATACCTCTCTCTCTTTTATTCCTCTTCGCTAATTTAATTTCTGTTGTTTGGCTTCCTTTCGCCATAGGCGGAAAGAATCAAACATCGCCAACCGGGCTTTCTTCTTGAATAATTTAACTTCTAGGTTATCTAGGATCTCTGTGTCGAAACTACCATTTTGGGGCCATTTTAAAACACCATCCTTCCTGGTGTATCGGACCCATACTTCATTATACATAATGGGGCCCACGCCATGTTTCACATAAAGCTCATAAGTTGGAGTTCCAATTGGAGGAACCGGACACGAATCCTCTAATCGGGAATCCCTTTTACAACCAAAACAAAACAAATTTCCAAATATACTAGAACCAGGCATATTCGCTCACTAGTCTAGTTTCAAACTTCAAAGGATTATCGAATACGATAGTCTCGTGAATACACGAGTCCTCTGGCTTTGGCACTTGCAAGTTCCAAATCAAAACGATCCCGAAGGATACCAAAATCCCGAAGGATACCAAACAAACTGGGAGACGCTCCACTTATACTTAACTGAGGTATCGATGACTTCACCAGAAGACTCTCTCAATTGTTTCGCTCTACCAAATCGTCAAGGGTCCAAAACAGGGCGATTAATCAGGGCAGCAGTCCTTCGTAGCCGTCGGGACGCGGAGAACCTCGCAGAAAAGACTTTCGGACCATGTCGACATGCAGGGGTCGATGAAGTGGCGGCCATCCTCCAGAATTTCCACACGAAGCTCCTCACGAACCTCTGGCTTGGACCGGTACCGCTGAAATCGCCCCGAGTTGGGCGCCAACTGAAGTGGCGGGTTTTTAGAACCCAGCGGTGCAGGGGAACACACCCTAAGACTTCGGATTCTTCCTGTTTCAGACCCACAGAAACACAGAGTCTTCTAGATGAAATCAAAGATCGTGTTTATTGGCTGCAGACCAATCACAGATATCCGAGAAGTACACCACGATGTATGTTCTCAGGAGACTGCTCCCGAACCAAAAACCAGTCTTTACTTATATACACAAAATTACGCTTGGGGCAACACCGCCCCTGTTTTACAAGTGGTCATTCACATATTTTAGTTTCAAAGGAACAGCAGAGCCATAATGACAATCCCACATTTCAGTTCATTAAGCATACAGTCATTTTACCCAGCAAGGCTCAGAATCCTCATCAGATAACAGCGGACCCCAATAAAACGGGCACCTCCTGCTCGTAAAACAAGCCATAAAGTAGGAAACTGAGTCAGGTGTGAAATAGCTTAGTCAGAGATTGTGTGCGAACAAGGACTTTATGATGGGTCGAGCCCTGATGCTAATCACATTAGGCCGCGAGAAAAGGAACTGGCCGGACAGGATTGACCTCGGGCAGCGGAGTCAGTTTGCACAGATCAGAGAGAAGTCAAAGAAGGTGTACGTGTCCTTTTAGGCCTAGGCAGGGCCTTAGTGCGCAGCCTATGTGAGGGCAACCACAAAATGGCTACTGTTCTAAAATGGAACCCAAAGGGTTCAATATGTGGTATCGTATGCACGGTGAATTCATCAGTGAAACATGACGAAAACACTCATACATACCGCATTACTCATTTGCGGTTCGCTGATACCAAAATTGGCATGGTGGGACCATGCCACCTACACGGTTCCGAATTTTACAGTACCACAAATCTGAAGAAATTTTCAAATCCATATAGTCTCGTTTTCTTTTTTTGAAAATTATTCTTTATTGGAAAAGCGGAGCACATCAAGTTGATAAAATCCAAGATTCACAATTCATTAGCCGACGCATTTCGTCCCTATAGGGACTTCTTCAAGGCTCTAATGTCAGTTCAAGGTGTACATTCACAAAAAGTTAGTATGTCCACAAATAGTTCTTGTGACATGTAAGTAACATATCTGTATAGTTACCAATAACATGGCATAATAGCCAGTAACGATCGTCTCAGCGTCTGCTTCGGTTGAGTCGGCTAATGCATTGTGAATGTTGGATTTTATCAACTTGATGTGCTCAGCTTTTCCAATAAAGAATAATTTTCAAAAAAAGAAAACAAGACTATATGGATTTGAAAATTTCTTCAGATCATCAATAACAACTTTATTTCAACTGATTTTGAATATAATCCTAATCTCTGTGTGAGGAATTCCTATCCTTTATGAGGTCTTGGGACCCCTTTGAACAGTTCTACCTGTCGGGACCCATGGTCTCTTCTCAGTGGGAGGCTGGGAACCCTTCCCTTGGTTCCCTTGGGGATTACTTTGGGGCCCTTTCTGGAGCTCCTTTGGTTTACCCTTGTCCCCCCCCACTCTTCTGCTGGGGACCCTGACCACCTTTGGCAGAGTCTACCACAAGTCCCTTGTGGACGCTGGTACTGGTCCGCCTCCACAGCAAGCTTCCTGGGATCAGTCAGCTTACTATTAATCAGGTGCTGGCGTAGCTCTGGAAAACAACTACTGGACAAATGCTCCCATGCAATCAAATCATAGAGCCCTTGCAAGTCAGTTACCTTGCTACCCTTCACCTGACCATCCAATGCTCTGCAAAAAAAGATACATATTCCACCGAGGTGCTAGACTCCAGCTTCTTGCAATTGCAAAATTTCTGCCTATAAAGCTCGGGGGTCAATCCATACCTGGCTATTAAGGCTTCTTTCATGTGGGCATAGGACATCTGATCCTCTTTGGGCAATGCTAGTAAGGTTTCCCTTTCTTCATCCATAAAGCGGCTCCACAACCCCGCTCCCCAATTTTTCTCAGGGACCCGGTGGGACGTCATCGCTACTTCATAGGCCTTAAACCACTGCCCAATATCCTCTCGCTTTATGAATTCCTTAATTACATCCTTAGTAATATATACTCTCCCTTCTGCAGGCACAGACGGTGTGCTGCCACTAGAGGGAGTGATCTGTAAGCTCTTTGCTTTCAGCTCCAGCTCCCTCACCACTCATTTATGCTCTAAAAGCATCTTCTTCTCTTCCATGGCTAACCTCTTATTTTCTAACTTCAATTTCTTACTTTCTATGTCATTCTGACTCCCCACTTTGAGCTTGGCTAGCTCCATCTCATGCACCCTGCTTTTCTCCCTGTCCTCCAACTCCTCTGGGGACGGGCCTTTTGAAGAAACCCTGCTGCCCACCCTGGAAGGCGCTTCCTCCCAGTCAGGCAAAAATTGCCCTCCTGCTGCCCATCTAAATTCTCTGCCTCTTTCCTAGGCTATCCAGGATGCTCACTGGCATTCCTAGATTCCAACCAGGCCGTCAGCACCTTTTGGTATTCCTCCTTTCTGGTGAGGCCTCTTATAGAGATTTTAAATTTCTTGCAAACAGCTTTGAGGTGTGGCACAGTGTGGGTATCAACCCTCTCTTCTTCAAATTCAATATCCACAGATGCAATGGATGCTGCTTTGATCATGGTGAAAACTTGGCAGTTCTCAAAAAATAGACGTTCCAAGGAAAAACTCGACCAAAATGTATGTGGTCGTGTAATGGTCTGCACTCACTAGTAGTGTACACCAATCACTGTATGTAAATCACAAATGCAAGTCCAAATCCTCCCCGCTGACCACCAGTGTTAGAAATGGGGGTCTCAAGTTGGTAGAGGTAGGTACCTTTGTCCAAATAGGGACCCTTGCTTCTAGTCAGGGTAAGGGGGTACACTCCTAAAATAATCCCTGCTCACCGCCTTGGTAGCTTGGCACGAGCAGACAGGCTCATCTCAGAGGCAGTATGTAAAGCATTTGTGAACACATACAGTATTACAGTGAAAACACTACAAATGGACACCAGTTTTGAAAAATAAGTAATATTTATCTAAATTTACACAAGACCAAACAACAAAAATCCACAATACAGTATCAAAAATAAGGCTCTTAAATGGTAGAAATAGTTCAGTTCAATGCAAGTTGTAAATGCAATACTTTTCTCACAAAGTACCTTAGATGCGTCATGCAAAACAAACAAAAGGGTCGCAGGGAAGGTGATGCGTCACTTCCTTGCTTCGGGGGAGGCGATGCGTCTGTTCCTTACTGCAGCTCAGGGGAGGCGATGCGTCTGTTCCTTACCGGAGAGGAGGGGATGCTTCTGTTTCTTACTGCATTCTGGTTATGATGTGACAAGATGGCGCCTCCATGCATGGCAACGATCCGGTGCGATGCAACAAAATGGCGGCGCGATGCGACGGTCTGGTACGATGCATGATCTTTTGCAGCCACACGGCAGGTGCTGCGACGGTTTTCTCGGTGATGCGTCGGGACCCGGTGTGGATGCGGCACTCTTCTTCCTGGTTGCTCGGCGAGGTGTTGGAACCAAGTGCGTATGCGGTACACTTCTTCCCCGTGGCTCGGCGATGCTACGTGAATTGGTGCGGATGCAAC
This sequence comes from Triturus cristatus, assembly GCF_964204655.1. NCBI lineage: Eukaryota > Metazoa > Chordata > Amphibia > Caudata > Salamandridae > Triturus > Triturus cristatus. The sequence continues at coordinate 355,001,565 of NC_140594.1, forward strand.
ATGCTTCTTCCTCGTTGTGTCAATCTACCAGCTCCCAGTGACAAACAGTCTCTAGAGGTCGTAAACAGCAGCAGGCACCTCTTTGCAGGTTAGAATTCCCAGCAAGGAAATTCAGGGAGCTGGGGGTGAAGTCTTTGTGTCCCTGAGACTTCAGAACCGGAGGCAAGCTCAGTTCCAAGCACTTGGAGATCTTTTCTTCAAGCAGGTGACAAAGCAAACAGCAAAGTCCTTCCTCTCCTTTCCTTGGCAGCAAGCAGCCACTGCAGGCCACCCCCAGAGAGCAAACAGCACAGAGGCAGTATTCCTCCTCAGCTTCTCCGGCTCTTCTCCTTGGCAAAGTTTCCTCTTGATTTCCCAGAAGTGATCTAAAAGTCTGAGGTCTGGGCCCCTCTTTTTATACACACAAATCTTTAGTTCTCTGAAGGCAAAGAGTGTCTGTACATAGCCAAAACCAGTTTTGTCCTCACTGGTGCAGCTTCCTGGCTGGAGGTGGAGACAGCATTGTTGAAAGCAGAACCGCCCCAGGCAGGTGAAAGGAAATCTCCTCCCCCTACTCTAAATTCAACCCAGGTCCATTCAGCCCAGCCCTGACTCATCAGACTGCTGGAGCCGCTGCCCTCCTCCAGCCCCTGTCACTCACAAGCCAGATATGCAATACACAAACCTAGCAGAGGCACATTGGATGGTTAGGCAAGAAAATACCTACTTTCTAAAAATGTTATTTTCAAACACAGAATGTAAAAATCACCCACACTAAAAGATGCACTTTAACATTCTGAGTTCAGGCATACTAAACTTTATTTTCTTATCTTGTCCCCAGGGTCAGTTATGTTTATAAAGATGTTATAAATGAACTTCCCATTCTGGCCTATGGGAAAAGATAGCCTTGCAATAGTGAAAAACGAAATTGGCAGTATTTCACGATCAGGACATGCCACACACATCAGGGTATGTCGTACCTTTCACATACAATGCACCCTGCCCACAGGGGTACCTTGGGCCTACCTTAGGGGTGACTAACATGCGTAAAAGGGAAGGTTTGGGGACTGGCAAGTGTGTGCACTTGCCAAGTCGACATGGCAGTCCCAGACTGCACACAGGCTCTGCAATGGCAGGCCTGAGTCACATTTTACAGGCTGCTTCTGTGGGTGGCACAATTCGTTCTGCAAGCCCACCAGCAGCATTTGATTTATAGGCCCTGGGCACACATGGTTCACTGTAATAGGGTCTGACATGTAAATAAAATAACCAATCATGGAGTCACTAATCCATAATAACAATTTACAAAAGGGAGCACTTGCACTTTGGCACTGAACATCAGTGGCAAATTGCCCAAAGCACCTAGACCAGCAAAAACACAGGAGGCAACAGCAAAAAATGGAAGGGAGACCCACGCCAATGGTGCTAAGTCTAACAATGATGTTTTGCTGTATTTTAGGAAGCCAAGACAATCAATCAACAGTATATTGCAGGTCTTCCAGATATTCGGTGAATATACGGGATATCGGATAAACTGGGGTAAATTCCTGCTTTTCCCTCTGACTGGAGAGGCCCCGACTTTAACATCAAGATGCAACGTGCCCATCCAGGAGAATGGCTTTAAATATTTGGGAATATACATTACCCGTGACCCAATGGAATTCTACACCCAAAACCTGGAGCGACAGGTAGACCGGCCTATAAAGCTGACACTTATGGGATGTGCTGCATTGTTAAAGATGATGGTTCTCCCCTGCTTGCTCTATGTACTTCAAAACTCACTGTATAAGGTCCTTCCCTCCCTTTTTAGCAGAATAGACTTAGAAATTCGATCCTTGATATGGAGTGGGGCTGCCCCTAGAATTGCGTTGAATAAGCTACAAAGGGGGGTATTTGAGGGAGGACTGACGGTACCAGATGTACTGGTATATTACTGGACATCTCAACTAGCAATTGTGAATGACTGGATGTTCGACGACAGGGCTGAGCCAGCATGCAGGGTTGATAGACTAACTTTTGCGACGCATGTTCCACTTGGACTGTTATACATAAAATGTATAGACAAACAACTCCCCTTACATACCAAAACAGTAGTGAAAATATGGAAGACAGCCACAAAGTAATTGGGATGGGAAAAGAGTCTATCGGGGATGACCCCATTATGGGTGGGTGACCGCCTGGGAGAAGTCAGTAAATTGAAGGGCTTCGCTAGATGGGACCTCATAGGATTGGAAAAATTGGGAGATATCTGTAGAGGGAGAGCGTATATAGAACGAAAAAAAATTAGAGAGAGACTATGAGATGGGAAAGGGAGAATGGCTGAGATATATCCAGCTGGGACGTGCAATTAAAAAATATTTGAGGGAAGGCGATACACTGCCGGACGCCTCGCCACTAGAAGATAGGGCCTTGACTGAACAAATCAGGGACAAAACCATTTCCCTTTCTACAAAAATATAATCAATAACGCCTCAGACCCCACTACGGCTCTCAGAGCGGCTTGGGAGAAAGATGTTGGCACTCTTGAGGAGGAACAATGGGCAGAAGTGTTGCAGGGCCCACGGGAAGTGGAGATCCGGACACGGTTCCGCCTGATACAACTCAAGATACTCCACAGAGTGAATTACACAAGGTCGGCAATGTTCAAAATGGGACGATGTGAAAACTCTAGATGTCACAGGGCTTGTGGGTAGGAGGGGTCATCTTCCACTTGATTTGGGAATGGCCAGCTCTTCAGCTTTACTGGAGCAAGATAGCACCCTGCAGAATGACAGAGGTAATGTGTATGGAGGTGCCGGCTAATCCAAAATGGCTTTTTTTGATAACAGGGGCAAATGAAGACTGACCACAACACACACAGAAATGGCTATCTCTGGCCGCAGTGGTAGCAAAACGTAACAAAGCCAGAACGTGGGGAGTGAGTATACCTCAGTGAGTGACAGACTGGGAAAAAAACATAGATTGGTGCTGGCAAGCGGAGGTGACAATCTATAAAAGAAGAGGCTGCCCCAAGAAAGGAGAGAAAATATGGGGGGCATGGCAGACATACCAGGGTCTATAAAGAAGGACACAAAGAAATTTGGATGTGGCCACTCGGTCTAATAGTAGCAATCATTATCAATGGTGTAGAATACGAGGTTATTACCAAAGTAACAGGATTATCTGTGATTGTACATTTGCTGCCCTTTGTTGCACAGATGTTTTATGTTTAAAAAAAAAGATTATTAAAAAAAAAAAAAAAGACTATTGTGGAGTGGCCAAAAATCTGCCAATGCTAGGGGTGGAACGTAGCGTTCAGCCCACCCTTAATCAAATCTTTGTGCCTCTTTGAAACACTTTGTTTCACTTTGCCAACTAAACTAGCACACACACTCACCTACACGCACAAATACACACAAAGAAATGGCCTGATACTTGTCTTCATTATGGATGTCGGACCCTTTCGATACAATGAAAAATTGTTATTAAGTCTTGCTCGTGGTAGAGGGCACCCCATATTATTTAAGAAGAATGTCATCTGTGTCTAAGGGTTCTAGTTTAACTATCTTGGGACAGACAATTGAGTGATACACACATTAAATCTGGGCATCCTCATAACAATGAACCTTTCTTCCAGGTCACACTGCCTATTTAGAATGTATGTCCACTATCCAGACAACCACCTTGAGGTCTCCTCTATCAAGAATTTCTGCATTTATTGTTCCGCAGCCACCTCTCTATAACACTTGATGCCTCTAAGAATGAGACATACCTGCATTACCTTCTGTTCCCATATACAACCCAGAAGCCCCATACTTCACAACCCATTCAACTCGATGGGTGAGAAAGGTGTTCACTCTACAAAGAATGAGCAAAAACTCTGTAATGAGAATTACTTGTAGATAATGTTAGCAATATCTATTTTTGTCTCTTCCTTGTCACCCTGTTTACTAACAAAGATATACCAAATAACAATGAAAGCCAGCAGCAAATTATAATGTAAATTGTTTCATTCATGGATCAGACACTAGATCAGTGCTATACTGCAATAGAGTGTAAGAACTGAAACTCTAGACTTGCAGAGACAGAATTCCCTGGCTGTCATCTGTAATCCACAATGACAGTAGAAGTGGAAGCCATAAACTGCTGCCCTGTTAATATCCTTTGGAGGAGCTTTCTTGCTGATGCATAGGAGGCCAGCCTCCTTAGAAACTTTCCCATTACAACTGGAAGCTTGCCAGACAGAGTGTATACCTTTTAGAATGAAAACTCTAATATACCCCAAGATGCATTGGACAGCTTTTGCCCTTTCTAAACTTTCCTGTAGATCACTAAAAGCTGCATTGATAAAGTGTTCTGACAAAGACGACTAAATCAGTGCTGGCCATCCAACATCTAAAGCTTGAAGTTAATACTGATCTGGGAAGGGAGATCAGTGCTATGTGCCAGAGAAGGCAGACCAGACCTTTGGAAGAAATTCATGCCATATTTTTAATGTTAATGACTGAGGCAAGAAATTTAGACACTATGAAATACAGTAACTAGATTCCTAATGGATGTTACAGCTACCAAAACTACAATCAAAGGATCAAAGGGAAACATCTCCTGGGTTCAAAACGTAGAGCTTGACCCCGAACTCTAACATTTATAAAGGAATAATTTATTTTGTAGATGATTTAGCAACTAAAACCCATGGAATAATAGAGACATTTGTTCTTCCAATATATTTAGCACTACACAAGGCTCACACAAAAAGATAGCAACAGCCTACTGTGCTTTATGTGTATCAACTGTTGGCTACCTATGAAACCCTTTACAAAAAATGGGGTTGTCAAACTCATCTCATGTCTTTAAATACCTCAACTGTTCCAATGTCCTGAGCATGCCTAAGAGCGCAGGTAATATATGCAATCACCTCCGTTCCCTACAAGAAGCCATTGTTTTAATGCTCTCTTGCAGTCTGGAAATATTCCTCTTAGCCTTCTTAAACAGATATGCCCTGACAGCACTATTAAAATGCCTCCTATTGGCTGGAACCTTCTGATAAACCATGGTAAAGCTGCATTTTGATCAATTCTCCACAACCAGCTGCCTCAGATCATGGTATCAGATCTACCATCCAAGCTCAATACACAGACTCAGGTCAAAGCACTGGATCTACTGTAGAAGCGACAATCACAGAATATGGTTCAAATACCTAGAGCACTGTCAAAGAATCAAGCCCAGAACAAATAATTCAGCACCTAATTAGGCGATCCACCCATTATGAGACCCTACAAATCAGGCTGCTAGAAACCCTCTAGTCAACTGTTTTGGATGTCATCTTGGTCATGCTGAGTCGAATTCAATCATCATACTATGTGCTTTTTTATTTCTTTTTAGCCTTTGACAGCAACCCACACAGCACACTTTACCACTGTGTCCACAGCACCTCTTGCCACATAAGCCATGTACTTGACAGCTTCATGAAGTCCCCTTTTTAGGCTAATTCATCTCTGACTCTGCAACAGTCACAATGTCAACCACACACAAGGATCTCTGCTCCTCCTCACCATATAGATAATACCCAAATTCACCACGATGTCAGCAGCCACTTAAAAGTATCTTCCACCAAAATTCCAAAACACAATTTGAAGTGCTGCTTTGAAAAGGGGTATGATACTTTTCAGGTCGATAGTAATTGTAAATCATAAGCAATATGTTTCCTCTTGCAGACGGATTATGGCTGTGATATGGAGAAGGGGAGTGTGTGTACCTACCACCCAGGTGCTATTCACTGTGTACGAAGCATCCAAAGCAGGTAATATGCAGCACTATCAAATTTCCTCAGCGATATTATAATACCTAGGGTGGACTATGTGTATGAAAGTCAATCAACAGATGTAGATTGATGACTTTACAGGCCTCAATGAAATTACTCTATAGAAATTTGAGCCAGAATTAAAGCACATGCACCACTATGAGTGAGACACCGTGGATCGAAAGTAGGCATCAGGTAGAACATAGCCTCCTTGTGATCTCTAAGGACTGTGCATTTAAAGAAGGCAAAAGATAGAAAAATTAAACACCTAGCCTACCTTTGGCCCGTGTCCGCTCCAGCTCAATATATTCCTTTGGCCTGTTGTTATACATTGGGCTCTGATTGCTGCATGCAGGCAACTCTTGGCCATGGGAATTTCAAGTGGGAAACCATATTGTTGCGGCTGCATATCCAGTATAGCGAAGAGTAAATTTATTCCTAATCAGAAATCTCATATTAGTTAGTTCACTGGCAGGTTGTGTAACTCTAGGGCAGGAGTAGCCCCATTCACGCCCATCTTGGAGATTTGTGAGTCCAAAGCGTAATCCCTCTTCATTGGCCGTCCTGATTTCACCCTGGTGGCTAAAGACTAGGGAATAGTTAGCTTGGTCCAGAGCATAGACTACAAAGATCCTCCCTCCCCTTATTCTAAGGAGTCTTGGGGCCAAATAGTGCAAAGTGTGCTCAATAGAAATATGGATATCTGTCATTATAAATTATTGACTTTGTAAATCCAAAATATGCATCCTCTTTTGGAATGAACCATGCCAGTACTCTAATTCCTGAACTTGCTGCAGGTTTACTCAGCCCCTATTTTGTTTGAACCATGTTGCGCTGTATGTCTTCGAAGGCAGAAATACAGTCTACTCCACCGACCGACAACAGAATCATTTGAGTCAAAGGCGGGAAGGAAAGGGTGGCTCAGGTGCCATGCGTGTAAGAAAATGTCTGGTAGGTTTGTAAATTGACTATGTGGAATTTTTAATCTAAAGAGATGTGCAAAGATTTATCAACCAGTAAAGTTATGGGAGTTCACGATTTTCACCATTTGCATAGTTGGAAGGATTCACAGATACCGCAGCGCCTAGACACCCCAGGGTATTAGTTGCGCTCTAGAAATGTAATCATCATCATCACAGTTAAAGATCGTTTTTGCTTGTTCCAATTTAATATGCACATTGCGATTTTATTCGCACTGTGTTGCGAGATCATTTTCAGTCCAATCCAACAATGGCACATGCATGCAACATTTCCTCGTGGGTTTTCCTTCTGTGATGTAAACCGTTGCAAAATTCAGAATTTTCACACAAATGTGGAGAAAAACCTTAAAAATGTGTATCTTCAATTGCAAAGTGTTCTAATATTAGTTTGCAAAGGCTGTAAAATGAAAACTGAAACGGTGCACTCGGCGAGTCCAAAGAAGGTAAAGGGAAGACCTCAATATAATATGTGGTATTGCAAGGGATGTGTTCGCCCAATTAATACAAGAATTTGTTTTCTGCCTGAATAGCATTTTTCAAATGTTCGCATGGTGTCTGAGTTCAAAGCATAAGTTAAAAAGGATTCTGGAGTTGTGAGAATTAACAATATGGTCTTTTTACTCAGATGAAGATAGGAGAAGGAACCCAGACGTTGCTCAGAATGAACTATGGTGGTTGATGTGATATGATGAGCAGGGAGTGGGCCATGGTGAAATGATCACTCGTTTTCACTTGTTCCTCTTCCATCCAAGACCACCCTTTGTTTGTGAGAGTCTGAATGGTTGTTCTTGTCATTCTCTTTACAGTCCTAAATATGGTTCTGGACAGCAGTGCTGCTATGATTCAACGGGTGCCCAAGTTCTCACAAAGGACTCATTGGGAGGCAGCACTCCAGACCGTGGCCATGACTGGGGCTCTCCACCATACAAGAAGCCCCCCAGAGTTCCTAGCTTTTCCCACTGGCTCTACGATGTCATCACCTTCTACTATTGCTGCTTGTGGTCTGACAACTGCCAGTACTACCTTGAGCGCCGACCCTCCAGCGAATGCCGTACCTACACACCACCCAGAGTTGGTAAGTTTAACTTTGTGTGCAAGTGCACAGGCATAAAGAAGCTAAGTACTCCAGCAACAGCTGACACATTTTGTGTTTGTCTTTTGGGAATTTTTCTGCAACAAAATAGTTTGTAAAGAAGATTACTCTTTCAAAATATTTTCATGGGAGGATTATTCTCATGTAAAATTATATTTTGCATGTTCTTTCTCCTCCCACAAAATGTACTTTTTACACCGGCCTAGACTATCTTCTACTCCATATGAAGCTGAAAATATCTTTTCCAGCTATGATTTACTGTCAATATTTCCCCACCCTCCTGCTCAACTTTCTCACTTTTACACTCAACAACACTAGTTGGTTGATCAATCAAGATCTAAAATGTCATCCAGTTATTCACCAAAAAATTAATTATAAGCATGTATTTCTTACAAATCTAACAATTACTCCTAGGCCTTGTACATCCTAATTTTCCCCGGAAAATTAATGAATAGATACATAAATAAAAATACAGGATAAACACATTGTGAAGATAAATTTGCTCCTTAAAATCCTCAGAGAAACTTGATGTCAGCCACCCACCACCTTCATATGATGAGGATGATGACAGGTATGAAAAGCAACGTAAAATGACTCTGGGCAAACCTGTTGAGGAAACTAGAAATGTGCATGTTTAGTGGAATTCCTCAGGTGAATTCTTTGATTAAAAAGCAATACCACCTATGCTAGATAGTTTTCAGGGGCGCATTTTAAAACTAATTTACACTCATTTACACAACATCTTGAATTCAATTTATTTCTCAGTATGTAACAATTGAAGTCTGTCCTGCCATCAGAAATGTGACCTTGCCTTTTTCAGGTTAAGAATGAGGCGAATTTGTCTCTTAGATTTGGGTAGATCAGGCTTTTCAAATCAACTTTGTTTTCACCCTTGAATACTCAAAATGTGGGGGAACACATCTAGAGACCTTACAAACATGGCTTTAAAGGGAATAATGAGAGAAGGGCCAATTTCTATAGTTTCGAGATATGGTGTAAGGTGTTTCTGAGCCATCACCTACTTGTGACTTCATGAAATTGTGTTTGTCAAAGAGACAACACCATTTCAGCCCAGAGCTATTTAACTCCCCCACATTTCATCCCATCTAGTTGTAGCCAATTAACTGGTGTTCAACACTGCGTAATGAAACTCGAAGGGGCCTCCCTGCAAGGGACGTGGAGGGGCCCCCTCCGGGCTCAATCAGGAGCTCTGCAGCTCGAGTGCTGTGCTGAGGGGGGGCCCCTGGAGCTTGGGGCCCCCCCGCACAGCTGGGGCTGCGGGGGACTGTGTTACGCCCCTGGTGTTCAACTTCTGATGTCCGATAGGCAGATTATAGATTTATCACATAGATCAAAGAACCTATCTACTACCATGACTACATTGCATCTGCACAGGATTGAAAACGCAAGTCTAACCATGATTAATGCGGATTAAAGAGCTCAGGTAGATGATAAAAATGTAATATTTTCATTGATTGTTCAGATAAAAATACTTCAAACCAGGTCTAGGGAGTTCCCTCCACCCCCACCACTAATATGCTACTAATAATGTACTCAACTGATATACTGAATGTAATGTGGGAATAACTCTAGATTTGACAAGAGTGCCAATCCTAGAAAACTAATGTTTGTGCTGTCTTTAGGTTTCACTTGTTACCTTAGAACACAGGTGTGTGTATCCAAGTATAGTGAACCTATTGTTGGAACCGTCACATTGAAGAAAGTCCGGATGTACATGCACAAAGCACATGTTACTCAACTCTTCAGTTTGCAAGAACTGTCTTCAAAGGTGCAAAGGTACAGCTCATACCACCAAAAGCTGAGTTTTTAACTGACTGTGGTGGCAGCGTGATGCTTGTGCAGAGATACAACCCTATTTGGAGAGTGCCTAATGACTCTACCCATCAAAAGGCCCATTCAGTCCCATATTTGGGCATCTTTGGTGATCATGTCTTAGACCTGCATAAAATAAGTATCTTGTGAATGTGGCTTGTGTTGTTCATAGGTGAACTTGTGAGGACTGGAGTTCGTTTAACTCCACTTGTGCTACATAAAAGGATGGCTCACGTTTATAAGTTGGTGATGTCCAACTAGGACATATTAGCCTTCAGATACACTTTGCCTTCCTTCACCACTTCCAAGTGGGCTTCTTAGCCTCATCCTCAGATGTTATAACCAATAGGCAAACTATGCCCATTCCTTATCGAAGATCTTTCAATACAGATGTTGGAGACAGAGCGTTTAAGTATTTTTCTTCAGGCTAAGGGACTAATCAACTTGGTGACTATACTAGCAAGAACTTGAACCCCCTTCAAAATTGCCCTCCTTCTTCTTGCCACTAATCTTCTCAGAAATTCTTTGAGAGTGAGGAACCTTCTTAACTATGACATTGTAGATTTGGTCACCAAGGTAGTGACAATAAATCAAAGATGTAAGCGTGCCCTTTCTCCCTGGTACCAACTTTGTCTTCAAGTATCGCTTTGGTATCAAAAAATTGTTTTTCACAAACAAAACTATTCAGGATTGTCTGTACCATAGCTGAGAGTCTCCTTCGATTCTGGACCCCTCCAAATATATTATTATTTCTTCCGAAGAGGCCTCTGAGTTTTGTGGAGGATTTAAACCTATTCAATAACCATAAGAGATGAGCTTTTGGCTGTGGGTATACTTGGTACTGGAATATGCTCACCATGATTCCATTTACGGACCTGCTGTCTCCACCACTTAAATCTGTGCCCTTTTGGCGGCTGGCTCAATGGGTAACAACATAAATCACTGCCAACTTCAGAAGTTGTGCCACTTAACCCATTTCTAACTTTGCCCTTCTCAGTTCCACTGTCTTTTTATTTTTTGGCACGCTTGAGGGGCCCCTGATCCCAATGAATCCTTAAACATATAAATTGGCATTGCTTTTGTGTATCATGAGAGAGGGCGACTCTCCATTGGACTCCCCACCCTACAGTTTCAAAGGGGGTAACTATATCCTAACCCCTCATCGAACTTCTTCCCACATTCTGCCTTAGCTGCTGGCAACATTTAATAGTTTCATCACAGGGAGAGGCTTGGGGCCAAAGGTCACCTATTCTGTGTTTATTTTTGCTTGTGCGTAAGATGTAACACTATTAGGGCATCCATCATTTGGGCTACCCTTAGCTATTCAAGCATTTATTTATTTTTAAGAATGGCGGTTGCAAGATGGAGGACAGATGCTGCATCTAGAGGATAGATGGAAAGCTCCAGCCACACTATCCCCTGTGGTGTACCAGTTTACACCAATAAACAACCATATAACCTACATGATTTAGCATGCTACCACTGGTGACAAGTGCTTCAGTGCCCCACATGGAGGTAGTATGTGCTATATAAATGCTGCAATACTATACAATAATCATATACAAAGAAAGAGACATGCACAAGGGCACACTGGGTGAACATTCAGTGTTTTCTTAGGTCAATAATAACCTAGTGGTAAACAAAGCCTCTAAATCTATCTGTAAGTTAAGACACCTCACTTAACCAATCCTCAGTCATGAGACTAATACACATTGAAGGGGGTATATTTTCATCATTGACCTCTGTGAATACACTGCCACCATAAAGCTGTACCAAAAACTTTCTCAAAGCTCTTTGGTTAAGAACTTTGTGCAGCCGGTTCGTGTCGAGCAGACCGTGACCTTTAAGTAGTGTAGTTGCCTTAGCCTATGAGAAGATACCCTTGGCCAGTTTTCTCAGTTGTGTGGATCAATATGGACTGAAAACTACTTCATGTGTGCTCAACTAACCCATACCTCAAGCTTCTGCACTAGGCTGTGGGTTTCGTATAATAAACATATTAGCAAAACTATTTATAATCCCTAACTACTTAATAATTGTGTAACAATTTTTGTATGGCCACCCCCTTACGTTTTTGGACTAATGCTACTATTTTTTCGACCCTTAGAGTGCACTAAGGCCTGCTGATCAGACGCCAGTGACCTGACCCTAAAACGTGTATGTCGAATTGGCTTATACCAAATTGGCATAAACTGACTTACTTGTAAGCCCTAGTATATGGTATAAAGAATACCTAAGGCGTGTAGGTTAGAGTGTCACCTCAGGGGATTTCAGCACTATTTGTAACACAGGTAAAATGAATCCCACATTCCTCCATTACAGGCTGGCACAGTAGTTTTGAACTGTTAACCTGACTTTGCCATTTAAAGCAATTGCAAGGTCAAAACTACTCCTGAAATATGTGCAAGTCATCCCTCTGGCGGGCCTACTCAGCCATTCGGCACGGTGCAGTATATTTCACGGGCAGAACATGTATTTTACATGTTCTGCCAGTAAAAATGTGAATTTTTTGGTTTTTACTGTGGAAAGACTTGGGCGCCCCATTAGCAAGCACAGGGTTACACGCTGACCCCTAAGCTGTGCTATCTCATGAACAGTGTGACAAGAGTTGATACTCCAAGATATCAAACAACTCGTAACATTGAGCAAGACAAGATTGTTTAGTTGAAATTAATTTTACAGGTGGTGGTGTGCAACTTTTAAAAAGTTGCCACTTAGTTTCTGTCGATCTCCAATGCCTGTAACAGAGGAGGGGAAACCAATTGTCATCCCGTTTTTACAAGGGCATGTAGCACCCTTGGTAGCCACACCTCTGGGTTGGGATAGGGAGCTTGGGACACCGAAAGAAGAGTTCTGCCATCTTGAGGGTGGGCAGAATGGTGCATCTTGGGATAGCCAGATGCCACATTTTCCGGGAAGTGGTCATCAGAAAGAAGGCAACATGGAAGGTCATCTGATACTGACTGCGTCTACCATTAAAGCACTTTCTGAGCATAAAATGGGCACTGCTGCACTGTGAAACCGGAAACGAGAGACTTCACCAGTGTGGACTGCACCTGCTGAACCTGGTGCCTAGCATAGGAGAAGAGACTGTGCCTGCTGTGTTCTGCTCATGGAGAAGTCATCGCCAGGGCCCAGCCAAAGTGAAAGACTCCAAGGGTCAGTTGGCGGACCTCCTGTTCACAGCATAGGGCACAACAGCTGAAGAAGCCTGCTGGGGCAAGTTGGTAGACCAGAATATTCAGACTGCCGCCAGCCTCCACTGTGCAGCAGCAGAGACCAGAACTTGATGCTCAAAGCTGTACCCGAGGCCGAGGACGTGGCAGAATCCTTAAAGTGAAGCCTGGTTACCTAGAAGTCGAGTTACTACCTAGGGAAGGATTTGCCTGTGACCACGATACTGGGTGACTGGTAGCCAAGTGGTGACTGGACTTCAACCAGGGGCAAGAGGACTTCAAGGGGTGCCTACTCAGTGACCAGGACTACCTTACACCTTTCGTGGAATTAGGAATAACAGCAGGCAAACCTCCATCGACCACATCGCATCCACAGCATTCTTGAGCATCTTCAGCATCCTGTATCCCTTGCATCAGGACCACTTCCATAGGAACCTATGGCAGAGAGGTAAAAGTGCCTGGAACTTCCCAAGGCCTGCTTCTGCCTTTCAGGTAACTGCTTCTCTGTTCTTTGCTGGTCCCGCTGACTGGCTCCCTATCTGACTTGGTTGTGTAAAGTAACTCTAAGTAACGCATTGTCATTTGCCCAAAGGTTTCATGAAAAAGTTTCTAAGTGTCAAATTCATTGAGTTTACCAACGCTTGTTTGTGGCTAAATGAAAAAGTGCATATTTACTGTGTCGTGTAAAAGTTATATCTCCGACACCCTCCGATGGATCAGTTTCGTTGTAGTGTCAAAAAAACAGTCTATTTTTATAAATTGATGTCTGATTTCCTAAGTGTGTCATGTACTTCTTATTCAATTATTTTGGTGCTGTTTAAATGCTTTACACGCATTCCTTTATGTAAGCCTTGATGCCTAGAGCTACAGCTATCCAGGGTTGAGCTAGTAACAAGTGAAACCTACTGGTCCTAAAGGGACTGGTAAGTATATTACACAGTGAGGTTGCACAACCACACAATATTATACACCCTATATCCTCACAAATTGTAAGCGCGTTATTTTTCGTATGGGGGCAGGGGTCATGTATGAAACAAATGGCCATGATGATCTATCTTCTCTGTCTTCTGAAACCCAAGCAGGATGAGGAGGCATGGGGCTAGCTGAGTGGAAGAAAGCAGGAAGGATTAGGGGCAAACGATGATTGTGAGAGGGGTCAGGAAAGAAATGCTAGATGAGAAGGCTTGGCGTGAAGAAGGGCAAGGGGGCACGTGTAAGGTATAAGGAGGATCCGATGGGTTGAAGCAAGAGAGGAGAAAGGAAGAGAGGGAGAAAAGGAGAGGTAGTTGGAGAATCCCCCCTTCCATGATTGTGCCAAAGGATCAATGGAGCAGCCCTTCACCCCCATGTGCAAGTCGCCGCTCCGTTGCCGATGCCTTAGCCTGAGGCGCCGTTCTTCAACCCCGGTTCGAGCGTGCTCCGCTCCTGACTTAACTTTCATTGTAGCCACCTCTGGGTAGTTATTTGATTTTTTATTCTGTATTCTGTTGCATGGATTTATTCAGTTTGCTTGATTTCTTCTTCTGTCTACCTGTTTGCCTGTACTGCACTTCTTTGCACTGTAATTGTTCTCTTTTATTGTTACTCTTACTTTAACCCCAAGCTCGCCTTATTCCATTGCTGCAGAGCACCTTTCCGTGCTCTTCTGTGTTTTTCCCCATGCACCCCCTGCATCGCCCTACCAGTCCTAACTGGTTCACCTAGTGCTGGCCCACCTTCAGCCCCTTCAGCCTCCCCAGGACTACTCAATGGAGGCTGTTGCATGGCCACACCACCGGCACGCCAAAGGCAAGCCTGTCTGTGCTTATCCACATCCCTAGTGCTCCCAGCTCCAGGAACCCTGGATCACCGCAACACGGAAGATACCACTCTGCTGAACTACACGCCTTGTACTCGACTCGCCACAACAACTGCTGCCTCGCATCACTGCACACTATGGGAGGACCGTTCACCTGCACCCAGTGCCGATTCAACGCAAGCCCATCCTTGTCAGACAACACCACACCCACCAGAAACCAACCACTGGCCCAACTCAAATGTATTCTGCTGAACTTCACATCCCTCCGCAAACACACAACCGAGATCTGTGACACCAACCTTATCCCGACGTAATCTTCATCACCGAAACCTGTCTCATCCTGACATCAGCCCCTGACATCGCAACACCAAACCTGACCGGATACAAGATGAAGCACCGAGACAAACAAATGCAGAGGAAGCATAGCAATCATAAACAGGGAATCCACCACCTGCACTGTCACCATCAAGAATGCAACACCCACCATGAAACACATGAACTTCCAGATCCACCTTGATGCCAAAAACACCATACAAGTCACCCTCGGATACAGACCACCAGGACCTCACATGAGCATCAGTGACACAATTGCAGAATTTATCACCCTGCACACCATCGACTCAGACTGTTATATCTTTCTCGGAGACCTCAATTTCTGCCTAGATGACCACACGGGCACCAACTCAAGCGACCTCCTAGAGAGACTACACAACATCGGCCTCAAACAAATTGTCATTGACCCGATACACAGAGCAGGACAGACCCTTGACCCCATCTTCCCATCTAGCAACAGAATTAAGTACAGCCACAGATCTGAACTCACTTGACCATGCCATCCTACACTTCAGCCTCATTGGTCCACCATGCCCAGCCCCCACCTACAACAGTGCACCCTACCGCTACTGGGCAGGCTTCACCCAGCAAGACAGACACCCTCAACTTCACCAAGCCCAACACCCACAGACCCACCAAACAAGCCACCTGGTACACTTCAGAACTACGCACAGCAAAACAGGAATGCAAACGATTGGAAAGGAGATGGAGAACCAGCAAGAACAACATCGACCGAGACAGGTACAAAACGACCCTCAACACTTACCGCCGCCCCCTTAGAACCACAAAAAAAGACGCCCTCACCCGCCGCATCAAAGCCAGCTCCAACCAAACCAAAGAACTCTTTGCCATCATCAAATAATTCTCCTGGCCCCCAGCCAGAGATAACATGATCCCTCCCTCTCAATAGCTCTGTAACAAATTCGCCAACCACTTCCACAACATGACTTCAGCCATCTACAAAAACTTCGACCCCCAGCCTGCTGCCTCCCACACTCCCATGATGAACACAGACACAACACAATAGCTCTCCACATGGGACCAACTCACAATACCCACAACCACCGCCCGATGAAGTCCATCCACTCTGGAGCACAGGATGACCGCTGCCCTCACTGAATCTTCAACCTCAGAAACAGCTAAATCAGCCCCCAGCTCACCACCATCTTGAACACCTCCATCAACTCCAGCACTTTCCCAGAAGCCTGGAAGCACACAGAGGTCAGGACCCTCCTCAAGGAGCCATCAGCAGATCCCACAGAGCTACAGAACTGCCAAAGAATCTCCCTCCTTCCTTTACCAGCCAAAGTCCTGGAGAAAGCCATCAACACACAACTGAACAGTCACCTGGAAAGACACAACCTACTCGATGCATCTCAATCGGGATTCAGGGCCAACCACAGCACAAAACAGCCTTGATTGCAGCGATAGACAACATAAATCTCAAGATGAGACAAGACAACCGCCCTCATCCTCCTAGACCTCTCTGCAGCCCTCAACACTGCTTCCCAGTGAACACTCATCCAACAACTCCGCCAGATCAGAATCACAGGCAACGCACTCAAGTGGTTTGAATCCTTTCTCTCAGGATGTACCAAGAAAGTTCACCTCCCACCATTCACCTTGCCACCTAAAAACATAATCTGCAGAGCACCACAAGGCTCTTCCCTGAGCTGTACCCTCTTCAACGTCTACATGACACCACTCACGGACATTGTAAGATCAAACAAATCATCTCCTACTCTTACGACATCCAGCTCATCCTTTCATTATCAGGAAACCCCACTAAGGCCGAGAACAACTTCCACATGCAGAGCCTCACAACATGGATGAGAAACAGCTGCTTCAAATTAAACGCCGACAAAATGAGGTTGTGATCTTTGGCAGGGACATCTTCTGGTGACCCTCTGAGCTTGGAGCCACCCCCGTACCCAAAAACATACATTCAACCTAGGCATCATATTTGACAGCAAACTCACAACGAAACAAAAGATTCAAAATGTGCCTCAGCCTGTTTCCACACAATCCGACTACTCTGGAAAATCTTCAGATGGCTCCCCACAACTGACGGAAAACATTCACACAAGCCCTCATCACCAGCCGACTCGACTATGCCAATGCACTCTATGCAGGCACCTGGACTGAACTCATGCAAAGACTCCAAACCATCCAGTGTAGTGTAGTTCCTATAGTACCCTCATGCAGGACCTGCGCTTTTGGATAACATACACTGTGGGTCTGATGGCAGACTGACTCTGTGCACCCCCGCCGAGTATGTTATCCTTGTTTTGCATTAGCTAGCTCACAGTGCCACTAGAATCTCCTTTTATCAGAGAGATTAGTTTTTGGCAACCTCAGAACACAACAAACCCTGATTCCTCAGACTCGTGGAAACAATATACTACTTTTCACCCACTCACTCATGCTTGCTCATTTTCTCTCAGAGAGAAACACAGAAGAAAATCGGGCATGTTTACAATAAGAATTTATTGTACCGTTGTTCTTCTCGTGTAAAATATATGCGCTGCTACAACTGTTACCCAGTAGCAGAGATATGGGATCAGCAGTACAGTGAATAAAAAGGAATAGTACAGTTCTACCATTTTGCAATAGTCATGAACATATACATGAATATAAAATGCATTTAAAAAGCACATACTCCTAAGATGCCTGTCTAGATGTACCTAAGTGTACCTAGCATGTGAGTAGGTGCGAAAGAGCTAATAAGCCTAGGAGACAAGAATCCCGCTAGGATTTAGTCGAACCCCATTACCTGAATAGTAAGAGTGTGGGACTTCATCCCGGACTCGAGTTGGACACCCCGCGAGGGATGGTTAGACCACTGTTATCTGGAGAGACTGCATGCAGGAGTCTCAGCGTCTCTGGTCAGTGTGTCGGCCTTGAAGTCTCAGTTCCCTTCTGACTACTGATAGCAAGAGGTGCTGTATTTATACAGTCCATGTGCGTGTGTTCGCTATTGCTTAGTATGAGGATAACGTTGGGACTTGGGGATTAAACCTTGTGCGTGGATAGGAGAGGTGAGGTATACCACCCGGGTAGTGTTCTCATAAATTATTCATATGTGCTAAGGATGACGTCTTAGCAATAGCGATTGGGAAACCCTCCCTCTGCATGGAACTAGATGAAAGGTTTAGTCCATAAAAGGCGTCAGTCCTTATAAGGCGTTATGTCCCTACAAGGCATTCTGTCCTTATTAGGAGTTATGTCCTTATAAGGCTCGTTCATATGAAATGAAGGGGAGATGATGTAGGGAAAGTGTGTGATGTTCTCTGGAACTATATTAGGGTACTGATATGAAATAAAACACCAGAACACATCAGGCAGACTCATCCTTGACCTACCCAAAAGATCACACATCTCCACCCACCTGAGAGACCTCGACTGGCTCCCCATACAGAAGAGATGCCAGTTCAAGCTCCTCACCCACGCATCCAAAGCTCTCCACAACATCAGACCTGACTACATGAACCACCGCCTGACTTTGCAATAACCCACGAGACATCTCTGCTCCTTTCACCTCGTCCTCGCATGCACACCGTGAATCCGCCTCACCTGCACCGGAGGACGGTCCTTTTCCTACCTCTCCGCCAGATCCTAGAACTTCCTCCCTCTCCACCTTCGCACCACCCCGTCGCTGACCACCTTCAGGAAGCAGCTCAAGACCTGGCTCTTCGACTGACTCTGCTCACCAGCACCTGGATAACCCCCAGGGTAATTATAAGCTCTATGCAACTGACTGATTGATTGATCCTTCTAGAAAAAATGAGGACACAAATGTATTTTTGGGGAATCCGCATAACACTCTGGTTTCTCATCAAAACGAAAATACTTCTGCCATTTCAGTTTTTCAGAATGAAGGTATTCATGAGGTTCATTTCAACAAATTTGGGAATGTCATTCATTTGGAGAAAGGTTTTCTGGAAAACGTCCTACAGACATGTACACAAAAGATCCTTGAAGGGAACTAGAGATGTTAATGCTCACAATGGAGAACAGCAGATATATGCAAATGATACACACATCGACTTAAACTGGAAAAAAGATCTGCTCTGCAGTGGTTTAGCAGCTTGAAGCAATTCAAGTCATAGATGCAAAAATAAAATCCCTTTGCATGAAGTTAGAAAAATTGAGCCCTGCAGCAATTTGCAAGTTTCGAAATAAGAGTCTCCTGTTTGAAAATTCTTTCTCCTTTCCACACCTAGGGAACGATGTCACTAAGAATGTGCGTTGTCACATTTCAAAACCTTATGTCTACGGCATACATCTGTAAAAGTATAAGAAGAAAGCAATGGCACTGTAAAACGCGGACCCTATGCCACCACTATGTTCACACCCCTCTTGTCAATGTCAGCAGTAGCAGTGGAAACACCTCCCTCCCTGCCGGCCCACACGTTGCTTGTAAACCTCCAGTAGAGGTCGTGATGTTGTCGGATGGCGAAAACACTGGAAGGACATTTCAGCAACCAGGGTCTCTAAGCATCCCTCAGGGGTCCAAGGTCTCTTCGCCACCAGGCTTTTAGTTGGACTGATGCTTTGTCTGGAGATTGTCTGGGGGAGTTAGATGTGGTTGAGATGTCAACTATCTGTTTGTAAGTTTCACAAAGTATGACGCCTGCTCACGACAGTTGTAAAAGTACCCAGCATTGAAGTCAGAAGCATAACCATCACAGCAGCAAGGATGTTCGCTGCTCTGCCTTTAAGGCTGGCGCTAACTTCCTAATTCCAAAGAAAGCAGGGGAAGTTGTACTGTGGGAACAGTTGGGCCATGCGCTCGGTTGTAAGGACACTAAATTATTTTGGTCCATTGTTGCAACTGGAGTAAATGGGTATTCTTCTGCACCTGCCCCAAATATAGCTGCCTCAATTTGGGAAAAACACTTTGGTGACTTGTATGGCACACATGACCTTGATAGAATTTCTGCAGATACCTTTGATTTTTCTCTTGTCCAAGTGGATCTTGCCTCTATTGAATCCTTTACTTTGGCTGAGGTGGAATCCGCAATTGGGAAAATGCTTCTAAATAAAGCACCAGGTCTTGACAAACTGCCCGGAGATCTATTTAAGTCCCAACCAAAGATTTGGGCACCCTACCTGGTTGTCCTATTTAATAGCATTCTACAGGGGGGTGAAGTGCCCTACACTTGGCTTGGGGCTGAAATTGTACCTGTTTTTAAAAAGGGTTGCCCATTGACTCCCTCCAACTACAGACCTATTAGTTTAATAGACACCTCACAAAAACTAATGGGGAGAGTCCTTTTGGACAGGGTCCTTGGCTGGATTGAGGAGAATGAAATCCTGACCACCTTTCAGGGAGGCTTCAGGGCTGGTACTTCCACCTTAGACCAGATCTTTCGTCTGCAGGTCCTGTACTGGAAAACTGCCTTGGTTGAGGGTGGCAGCCTCTACCTGGTGTTTGTGGACCTGCGGGCTGCTTTTGATCTGGTCCCTCGTGCCAAAATATGGCAAGTCTTGGCAGACCTGGGCCTTCCATCTTATCTATTGGCTGTCTTAGTTAGGCTTCATGCCAATAATTATGCCCAAGTAAGATGTGGTAAATATGGCGAACTCACTGATCGCTTTCCTGTTTCAAAAGGAGTTCGCCAAGGGTGTGTCCTGGCCCCCACACTGTTCAGCCTTTACATTAACGGCCTCATTGACCATTTAAACTCTATAAAAAATACTGACACTCCCAGACTAGCTTCAGGACGTGTGCCCGCATTGATGTTCGCGGACGATACCTTGTTATTATCTAGAACGTCGACGGGCATACAAAACACCCTGAATGGTTTCGCCAAATTCTGTGAATTAAGAGGACTCAAAATAAATCTGGAAAAAAACAAATATATGATCTTTAACCCCCCTGTGCGGGTGCGTCCCAATCCAGTCTTATTTGGTATTCCCCTCGAGAGAGTTAAAACCTTTGTATATTTGGGTGTGACTTTAACTGAGAAATTTTCTTGGAACTCCCAGATTGCAAAGTCAACACTCAAGCTCGCTCAATTGACAGGGGGCTTGAATAAAGTTTTTAAAAGATCGAGTTTTAAGCCAGTCTCTCCCGCCCTTGAAATTTACTGTAGACAGGCTAGAGTGGCCGCAACATACGGGGCCGAACTCTGGGGACACAAGCAGTCAGTGTCTCTTTCAAGGGCTGAGCAATCCTTTTTAAGATCTCTCTTGGGGCTTCCTTCCAGCACACCGTTGATCCCTCTTAGGTTTGATCTTGGGTTGGTCCCCATAGAGGAGATCATCAGTGCAAAACCCATCCTGTACTGGAAAAGGCTTTGGTCTGTGCCCGAACTGACCTCATTCAAATTAGAGTTTGCTGAGATCTGGCCTGCACTTAAACCAAAAAAGATCCCTGGGCTTTTGTATATTAATAAAGCTTGTACTTCATTAGGACTTCTGGAAATGTGGGCGAATCCGGAGGAAAGTTGCCCTGCGATATCAAGGAAGGAAATTCTTTCTTTGGTGTCCTTGGAAAACTCTTCTTCACACCAGAGTTCTTTAATTACGGGTAGGTTGACCTTGGAATTCCTCCTGGTTAAACAAGACCCTAAACTCGAGGAATTCATGGACCAAATAGAACCCCCACTTGCCCGCAAATTGTACATCCAGCTAAGGTATGGTACCTTACCGGTTAGGTCTCTTACTTCCAAGTGGCAGGCACAAAATTTGGAAAGCTGTCCTGCTTGTAACTATAAATCTGAGTCTGTTTTACACACTTTGTTCTTTTGCCCCGCGTATCACTTAATTAGGAAAAGTTGTCTGATCCCCATTTGTAGGAATCTGGGTCTTCGCCATTTTAAGCAGGCCTACAGGATTCTAGTTTATGATACCGACCCAAAAATTGTCTTCGCTGTATCCCGCTATCTCTACAGCATGTGGCGAAGGAGACTAACGTTCTTAACTTAACTACCTTCATATTGATGACTTCAGTTTAATCTCTTTTTAAAAAAACAGGATTTTTAACTCTGAAATGTTATTTATTGTCTTATTGTGTATATGTAATTGAGGATGTATGTTTGTACGCTTTTATGGTCTTCTGACCGAAATAAAGTTATCAAATGCAACAGATGCTAATTCCACTCTGACATGCATGCTTTTCTATACACCGTGTTAGTAGCATGTTTTAGCAGCGCACATTTAGCACAGTAAAGACCACACAATAATAGCACAGCCGCCCGTACATCGCAGGCTGAAAAACACAAGTGCATTTCCAGAGATGATTCGTATAGGATTTCTTCGGCAATGCTGCCATCTAGTGGAATTGTTGGGGGTCTATGTTGGTTGTGTGACTTTGCTACCATTATCTCAACGTGAATCTGTTTCAATCTCCGGTGAGCCTGTATGCTTGTGGCTTGGTGCCGCTATTAACCACCCTCGCGCAATAAACAGACCACGCTGATGGTTAAGCGTAAAAGGCCATTTATTAGGACCAGGCTGCACAACATCTCAAATAAACAATAACATCAAAACTCCACCCCCTAACCCCAGCCTGGCCCTATCGTGCGAATGACCCCGGGGGAAGACTAGTCTGCGACTCTGCTTCCCCCGGGCCCGACATTCTCTCCAGTCTGCCCATGCCTTCTGGAAGTGCCTCATATTTAAAATACCTATTTATTTATTCAATTGTTTTTGTGATTTTATGTAGAGAGGACATGGCCCGGAGGGATCAGAGCGCTTTACAATAAAGCAGAACATACCAATAAATGGGGAGAGGATGTGGTCCGTCGGCTAGATTGCCGAACTTTGGTGCTGCTGGAAACCAGGGTTCGAGCCTCGGAGCCTTGGAGTCGCGTCCACATCCTGTGATTCTGGGCAAATCACCCAATCTCCCAGTGCCTGAATATGTAACATAACGGTGCTCATGTAAAGCGCTCCAATACCTTTGGGTCGAGTTTGCACAATAAAAAAATAAAAACGAAAAAGAAAATGAACCTGTATTTGAAGCAGCGGCTCATCCGCTATGGCGGAGGAGCATCGCGCCCCCCAAAAAAATGTGACAGGAAGGGCCTGGGGGTTGACAAAACTGAGGGGAGTGGTGTGTGAACTCCCTTCACTGCACTGCACATGACGGTTTAGCCAGCCAAACCGTCATTCACCGTGAAGCTCGGAAAGTAGCTGGAGCTGGAGAGGGCAGGCATAGACTTCCATAATCGAGACCGCTCAGGCCAATCCTGAAGCTACTCTCATGTGAGAGCAGTTTCAGGATTTGCCGTTGGGTGCATCAAGAATAGGGAAGAGGAGAGGAGCGCAATACGGGCGCGGCTGGCTGAAGATAAGTTTAAAAAAAAATATTCTTTATTTCACCCCACCCTTCACGATACCTATGCCCCCACCACCCCATCCCCCGCCCCACCACTTGCAGCAAATACCGGTGCGACTACTTTAAAGGTGGAGTAATCACCAGGTTGGCCTCCCCATGAGGAAGAGCGCTTCACACGTGTTTGTTGTAAAACATAGAAATGAAAAGCAGGTGGTACAGTACCAAGCTAAGCTCTTCAGCCACTTGTGCAGGTTGCGGGTGGTATGAAAGGAGAAGGAGCGGTTAAGCCAGGTGTCATCATAGCTGCCAAGGTTTCAGATTGCTATGTGTGACATTTTCATAATTTCAGTGTAATTATGAGTGACATTTTCAATGACTATTAGTGACACTTTTGCAGGAGCAAAACCAAGCGATGAAGACAAGGGAAACATGCTGGGGCTGAATAAAGAAGACTTAAGACACAGTCACATAAACCCTGGCACCAAAATAAAAGTTGCCCACCCTCATTAAGCAAATCAGGCAATTAAAATGTGGCCCATATTAGCAAGTAAGGGCAGTTTTGAATTTGTCAAGACATTATGTATCGTGTTTTGCAATGTATAGGAGACTGCATGCAATTAAGCTTGCCGCATGCAACGTTTGTTGTAATATCAGCAAAATGAAAAGTAAAATCCGGTGCACCATGCCCACAAACAGCTAAACAAAATAAGCCCATAGACGGACCAGACACATGGTACCCTTTTAGGCATGCACTGGTAGCTAGCCGCAAGTCAAGGAAAAATAAAGCTGCCTCCCGTCCTGATACCTCGGTTTGTATACGTGTGTTATGCAAGGTAGAGAGACTCCTGGCATTTAAGCTCCTGGCAGGGTTTCTTAATTATATCAGGGGAAGAACAGGAAAACCCGGTGCTGCGCACCAAAACTAGGACGTCCGCCCTCAAATAGCAGAAGAAAATCAGCCCACTCACTGACCTATGATAGTGACGGTCATCTTCACGTGGTTGGGAAGGCCCTTCACTGGTGCCAGGCTCAGCAAAGAAACCAAACGCTGCTGCCCACCACCTCCACTGGCCGCATAGGTATTGTGCAGGATAGAGACTCCTTGCGTGCAATGTTTAAGGCCCAGGCAAGCTTTGTTGATGTCGGGGAAATCAACAATAAAACCCTGGTGCTCCCCATGGGACACACAGACCCTCAAACAGCCCAAAAATATTAACTAACAATCTTACCTGGCTGTCAGATCTTCCCTCTGAACTACACTGGCTTCAGCGCAGCACAGAAAACAAAAGCTGTCGGCCACTTCCTTGAGATCTCTGGGGCCAATCAGTCACTGAGTGATCATGGTGGGTTGCGGCTTTCTTGAAAATAACAAACAGACAAGGTTCCGCCCCTGGATCCACGTGAGGCACTGCAGAGTCCTCCTGATAATATTTTATATCACCTCAAGTGGCGCTGGCAGACCATGCGGTATGCTAGAGCGGGAGGCTGGCTTGGCTAGCTGATTGAAGCCACGACTAGCTCACACAGCCCCTACTATATAGTTCAGGGCAAAAGTGTATTTATCAGGTACAGAGCGCACTTACTGGCAGCACGCTAGCCACTTAAATACAGTTCTAGGTTCCTTGAGCGCACGTCTCACGGTGTGGTCATGGCACTATAAATGCGTGACCAATGCATTTCAGTGCGGTGATGTGGAGCGCCACACTGGAATGCGTAAGTCTATTACCTCATGAGTCATGCTTGGCAGGACTGGTGTTCAAAAGAAAAGAGCTTTGTTTTGCTCTGTTATGTGAGTTTGTAGAGCGTGGCTAATCACCTGTGAGGGTATCTGGGTGCTTAGTAGGGCAGGCCTGAAGGGGAGGAGGAGATCATGCCTGTTAGAAAGGTTCTGCGGTGTTTCTGGGGGTTGTTCCAGATCATGGCTGTAAGGTATGAGAAGCACGGTCCTCCGCTTCTGGTCTTGTTGATGTGAGGGAGCTGTTCTCTTGCCTGGGATGCATATCAAAGGTGTCTGATGGGTTGTTAGAAGTCAAGGTGGTGGTTGAGGTAAGCTGGACCGGTGTGAAGAGTTATGCAGGCATGGGTGAGTAACTTGAACTTGCATCTTTCCTGAACTGAGAACCACTGGAGATTGTTGGGGTGTGGAGAGATGTGGTTATTTCACGTGATGTTCAGGATGAGTCGGATGGTGGTGTTCTTGGTGGTTTGGAGTCTGTGTAGTACATGGGCTGGGATTCTGATGAAGAGGGCGTTTCCATAATCAAGTCTGCCTGTGATAAGGGCCTGGGTGACTGTTCATCTGGTGTTCAGTGTGATCCACTTGAAAATCTTGCGTAGCATTTGCAGGATGTCTAAACATAATGAGGAGACTGCGCTGATCTGTCTGCTCATGGGAGGGGTTGGTGTCCAGGATGATCCTGAGGTTCTTGGCATGGTCCACATGTGTGAGTGGGAGGCCAAGTTCAGTGGGCCACCTGGTTTCTTCAGAAGATTAGGACTTCGGTTTTATCTGTGTTGAGCTGGAGGCAGTTGTCTTTCATCCAAGCATCAATGTTTCCCATGTCGTTGGCGAAGTTTGCTTTGGCTGTGCTGGTTGAATGAGTAAGGGAGAGGATGAGCTGTATGCTGGTGGTGTAGGAGACTATGTTGGTGCTGTGGGCTCTGACGATGTCTCCAAGGGTCATAATGCAGATTTTGATGAGTATTGGGCTGAGCGACGATCATTGAGGGACTTCGCAGATGAGTTCCTTTGTTCTGAGGCATAGGGGGGAAGTTTAAACATTGAATTCTGTCCATGAGGAAGGAGGATATCCACTTGAGGGCCGGTCTACAGATACCCAAGTGCCAACATTTTCTGATGAGTGACTTGTCAGAGAAAGGTGCGGAGAGGTCCAGGAGGGTGAGTGCATTCGTTTCTGTTTGTGACGCCTTGGCCATAGAGATGTGACTATTGTACTTTTGTTTGAAATTTTTCCTTTCTTCGTAGAGGTCTTTGGATTACCAAGGGCAAGATGGTTTGGGTTTAGTGTATTTGCTCTTGATGGGTGTGATTTCCCTGATCAGGGAGTCCATGCAGGAGTTGAAATTGTCTGTGGCCTTGTTGATGGCAAGATGAGGAACTAGTGAGGTCAAGTTCAGGGGCGTAACACAGGCCCCCGCATCTCCCGCAGTGCAGAGGGGGCCCCCAATCTCCAGGGGGCCCCCTCAGCACTGCACTTCGGCCGGGGAGCTCCTGATAAGAGTCCGGAGGGGGGCCCCTCCACGTACCTTGCAGGGGGGCCCCTTCAATTATCGTTACGCCACTGGTCAAGATTGATATGGCTACGTTGGTCATGGTTTCAGTATCTATGTTGCAGGTATCTCTGAACCAGATTTGTTCTTTCTATGGTTGTCCAGGGGTTTTCTTGTTTGAGAAAGAGACTATGAAGGGAATATGCTGGTGATCGACCAATCAACCAGGGTGGAGTCACTGGACAAAAGGAGAGGTGTTGAGGAGATAATCAGGTTGAAAGTGGCACCTTGTATTGTGTGGGTTTCTGGCGGTGATAGAGGTCATTGTCTTCTGGAAAAGCTGCAAAGTGGTCCAGTGGTTTATTTCCTTCAGAACCCCAGTGGAGGTTGAAGTCACAGAGAAAAATAATGTTGTCAGAGCTAATTAATTGTTCTGTAAAGAATTCCATGCACTCTTCGATGAAGGTGTTGGTTTAATCAGGGGAGAGGGGTGGTAGATCATGTCTCTACCTGAGATTAGAGGAGGCTTGTAAGATGATTTACACTGATAAACACTCAAAGGATTGAAATCGTTTTTTGCGAGTAGCCCGGAGCTCATTCAACTGTATGCCACTCCATGCTATGCCACTCCACTCCACTCCACTCCAAACCACTCCACTCCACAGCCCCCCACTGTCTACCACCACACTCTACTCAATTCTACGCACTGCAGCACTACACTCTACGCCACCCCTGTTTATGCCTCTCCACCTTACACAATTCCACTGTATGCCACTCCACTGTATGACACTCCACTGTACACTATTAAAATTTGCACTACTCCACGGCACTCCAGTCTATGCCACTCAAATGTACACAACTGCACTCTACATTACTCAAGTCTATGCTATTCCACTGTACGCTATACCACCCCACTCCACTCTATGCTATGCCACTGTATGCCACTACACTCAACACTATTCCACTCTATACCACTCCACTGTATGCCACTCCACTGTATGCCACTCCACTGTATGCCACTTCACTTATTGCTATTCCCTCTACACCACTCCACTGTATGCCGCTCCACTCTTCGCCACTCCACTTTATGCCTCTCCACTCAACTCTGTTCCACTCTATACCACCCCACTCTATGCCACTCCACTCTGTGCCACTCCACTCTATGCTGCTTCACTGTATGCCACTCCATTCCACAGCACTTCACTCTATTCTTCTATATTTTTTGCCACAAAATCTTTAAAACCTTAACCCAAGCACACTCTCGTCTGTTCAATAAAAATGCTTAATGAGGTGAACATCACTTATAGAAAAATGTAATGTTTTATTTAACCGTTCAAACATTATATAATCTCTCATATCTTGTGGTCCCTCCTCTCTTGGTCAATGTCTTGGAAAATTGACTATAATTTCATAGTTTCGGCGACATTTCAAATAATATGTATTCATCAGGATGATAGATCATTTGACTGATATAGCAGATAGCCAGATAGCATTAACAGATGTATATCCTAATCTCTCTTCTCAATCCTATTTAGAGTGCACACGCCCAAAATCCCCACTTGGTTTTTTGCTTTAGGGCTTAATTTGGTAAGAATGTGGTCTTTTAAATTTATTATGCAATGTTTCTCTTTATGTAGGTGGTTATGTAACCAGTCATAAGGCACAAGTTATAGGTGATCAGTATGCCAAATCATATTCTCTATTTAGATGAATCACATCCCTCTCATATGTCTGCTCAAAGGTCTTTTTCTTCCCATGAAGAATGAGACCTATGAGCAACTATATGAGGAAAACTTGGACCTTGGTGCAAATCAGTGCTGTATGTATTTTCTGAAGATGTCAACGATGTGTGCCTTTTTGCATAAGTTACTCTTCCAAAGTGTAAGTATACATTCATTTTGTTTCTGTGAAGACTTCGATTGATAGTATTGTGCAATTAGCTTTCCATTTACATTGCACCCTCCTGTGAGGACGCCTGTTTTTTGGTACAGCGCAACTACAACTTTCATCTTCATCTCCATTGTACTCTTCTTTAAGGACATCTGTTGGTAGTAGTGTGCACCAAGTTTTCCACCTACACTGGGCTCTTCTGTGAGGACCTTTGTTGATAGTATAGTGCAATTGTACCTCTTCATCTTCGTAGCACACTGCTGTGAGGACCTCTGTTGGTAGTATAGCGCAACTGCAAAATAATGACAGTAATTTGTCCAAGTTGAGTACACTGGTAATGTGACCTTTTGCTACTAGTGATGCTCAATAGGGCTACTTCAGATAATGACCAGTGGCCAATGATTGTCCCAGGATCCAAAGAAGATGATCTGGCATTCAATAACCCAGAACAGACCCGGGTTACTGCGATGTGACATGGATGCAGTATGAATCGGGCATTCAGTCTCTGAGCTTCTATTATACTTTTATGTGAAGGATGGTTAATGATAAAGAGAACGTCTGCACCACCAGTAGTAAAAATGGGGCAACACCACTCATGAGATATTCTGCACCTTAATAAACAGAATAAATACTTCATTGTCAATGCCAGGCGGTCTTGGCTATTTTAGATAAACATGTTGTTTGCTGTAACTGCTGTACATTGAATTCTTTTATACGTATGCACAACTAGATTATACAGGCGGTACGAACTAAGTATATGATAATGACAGTCTGAGAATTTAAACAGGAGGTTATATTCAAAGAACAAACACCAGCGTCCATAATCCCTAAACAGCAGAGCTATCCACCAAGGGTTAGTCTAACTTGAGTCCTAGTTCAGTCCTCACACGACAAAACACATCTTTCCAGTATCCATTGCTGTGTAACACAGGACCAACTGTCGCTCAACACGTTATTTATCTAGTAGATTCACTTTTTAGGCCAGAATTGTTATTTTATACTTCTTTCATCAAAAAAACTTTCTTCACCCAAATCCAAGCAAATGGAGAAATTAAATTCCACCCAATTTTGTTTCAAAATCTTCCAGAATAGATTTATGTCTGCATGAATATTTATTCCATCCTCTCTCTCTCAAAACCATGACATGCATTTATTTATATAAAAATGAGGGGACCATGGGACAGATGTCCAGAAACCAGGACTGCCCCTGAAATCGGGACATCTCATCACACGGCCTTATTTCTTCCAAAATAACTTTTATTGTAAGGTAACTTATTCCTTCGAGTTTAAGATTGTTAGAGTATTCTCAAAGGGCTGTTTTCCGCTGGGTCACTTCACAAAGGCATGTATGAGTAGGTACTACAGAAATAATACTGCACATACAATACATGTTAATTGACCCTTCAATGTCCAACGCCCTATTAGTAAACGTGCAAAGATGGCACAGTCCTTTCTAGTTGTGCTAACTGTACATGACTATTACATTATTATTCCCATTTTAAAAGCTTTGGGGCCAGTTCATAAACGCATTTAAAAGTGCATGAAATATTACTACATGAGTACTACTTTACATATTCATTAAATATTTTGTAAATTGACTCCCAAATATTTGTCTGGCTTTAGACTTATTTCCCTTTGCTTTTCCTGACTGGTATATGGTTAGTTCTTCAGAAATATCAGAGAGTGATTTTATTATCGAGTAGCTAATGCTTCGGACAGGAGATTTAGAGAGTTTTGCTCCCAAGTCCATGAAATGCTTTGAATTGTACAGAAGTGTATCTGTGGTTTCACCCTGATCAATGTCTTGTACCCCGAACAGCTTCCATCTTCGGAGATCCCCACTGTGTAACCTTCGATGGGGCAAACCTCACCTTCAAAGGGAAAGGAGAGTACACACTAGTCCAGTCCAGCACCTTAACCATCCAAGGAAGGACTCAGCCTGTGGGTAAGTTGAGGCAATATGATGGAGTGATTTGGTGGTCATTAGTTTGAATCCCAGCAAAACTGATTCAGCCTTTCATCCTTCTGCATTTAGTAATCGGTGTACCAATAATTTGGGTAACAGTTACACTAGCTATTTATAAAAGTTGGACATGACAGAAGTTTAAAAAAAAGGACTAAATAAACGAGCATTTGCAATGCAATCGGTCTCGCCTTTGGGACCTTACATTTATTTAGCTATGCAGCACATTAGAGTGGGTGCTGAAACATCTACTTTTCTTTAACATGGAGGGAAAGTGAGTACCAAACTGTGGACCACACCAGGTATGGGTACACATGGAGAGAAATATTGCCTATCAGTGGGACAAGGTATAGTCCAAAGCTCTGTTTTTAATATAAAATTGGGGCCTTTGGTGGTCATATCACTGAAAATATAAGATTTGAAAAAAATATTATTGTCTACGTGTGCTCTTGGAAGGCATGTTTCTATTGCCTGTAATCTAGAGAATGTTAATGTGATTCTGGTATTTTACTGACCCCTGCTGGTCGTTTTCTATCAAGAAAGTTAAATAGGGGCAGTTGCCAGAGAAATAAAAAAAGAAAGTCGCTAAGCAGGAAGCAATTCTGGCATTTTACTGACCTCTACTGGTCGTTTTCTATCAAGACAGTTAAATAGAGGCAGTTGAACAAGCAGAAAGCATTTCTGGTATTTTACTGACCTCTACTGTTTGCTTTTCTATCAATAAAGTTAAATAGAGGCAGTTGAACAGAAAAAATAGTCCCTAAGCAAAAGTGGAAGCAGACAAGTCCTGGGCTGATCTCCAGAGCCTACAAAGTACATACAACAGATCTTCCGGACGGCGCACGAGCTGTCTAGGCTCGACCTATAAACAAGTTATCATAAGCCGTTTTATCATTACAGGCAACCTTCCTGCCATGATTTCGCTGTTCTTAGATTGTCACAATAGGTATCTTCCAAAAATGCTGTAACACAGAATTTTCCCAGGTGCTTAAACACAGAACAGAGCTTTTTACCTTTGTCCCAGAGCAGGGTCTCTATGTGTGCCTTCTTGCTGTTTGACTTCAGTCACTTTACACATTTCTATGTGTATTTGGTGGATAGAAATGATCTTTGGCTATTGTCCACACTCAAAACATTGTCATTAAATCTAAAGAAACACCATCTCTGTATTCCCTCATATTATGGCACAATCGTATGATGCACCATATTCATAAGGGTGGCAACACTCTTATCAACAGATGCAGAAATAAACCTATATTCTTAGCCTAAAGTTTATGAACCAACAGGAGTACCATCTTTACAGATGTAGTACAATCAGTAATAACTTCATTTATTTAGGGCTTTGTACCACACATCCAACCACCTTTAGCACATCTAATGGTATTCAGTTTATTGACATCTGATGGATGGAAGCTAAAGTTATGTTTTGTGTTCAAAATATTTTATTGAATTTTATAATAAAAAAAGGAGAATACAAATAAGAGCACCGAATTGAGTACCCATAAAAAATATTTGGAAGCATAGCAGTACCTAAATATAAAAACAGATACAAAATTATATGATAGATATTCAATTAAAAGGGAGGGGAACATAAAGTCATCAATATAGGAAAAACCTTAACAGAGCTACTTATAATAACCAAACATTATAAATATAAAGCCATATAATTATCAATCGGTTTCCAAAATGAATGATGAGAAGAATTGTTATGAATAATACCAGTCATGGATAAGTTAGCACCTCTCCTAGGAAACATTATCTGTGACCACCAAGCATGCAATGACAATAAAGATGCATCTTTTCAACATGCGGTAATAGATCTTAAGGCTGCTGATAATAAGAATGAATAATTCTAATTAATTACTAATATACAAAAGTATAACATCTACATAAGCTAATGTTTTACAATAACATTATTGACATTGATATCAGTATTAGTTATACAATTTCAAATAGTAGTGAGTATGGGTTCAATAACAAGAAGAAAAAGTAAAGGGGACAAGGGGCAACCTTGTCTGGTACCTCTAAACAGAAAAATAAGTATTGGAAATGTGGCTATTGATGACCAATCGAGCAGAAGGGCTCGAATAAAGATATCATTCGAATAAAAGAATCATCAAAATTAAACTTTGATAAAGTATGGAATAAATATTGCCAATTAACTTTATCAAAAGCTTTTTCAGCATCCAATGCTAGTACCCCAGATGGTAGTAGTAAGGCAGGCCCCTGTTCAATACCATGTAATAAGATTCTAAGATTGTTAACAGAGTATCTATTTTTCATGAAACCAGATTGAACGGGATGAATAAGGGTCTCCAATACGGAGAACAACCTGGTGGCAATAATTTTATTATGTAGTTTACAATCTTGATTTATTAAGGAAATAGGAAGATAATTCAATACAACAGTTGGGTCTTTGTTAGGTTTAGGAAGAGCAGTAATCAATGCTTCAGTAAAAGAACCAGAAGTGGAACCTGCAGCACTAAAAAAGCTAAAAAGCTTAAGCAAATGAGGGGTGAGTTGCTTGGCTAATTCATTGTAAAATTCAGCTGGAATTCCATTACGACCAGGCGATTTACATTGCTTAAGGAATTGAATAGCCAATTCAATTTCTTCACAATAATTGGCGAGTCTAATTTATCTTTGGTTGACTGTGACACTTTTGATAAACCACATTTATGTAAAAACTGTCAATCAAGGAAGAATCACTTGAAAGAGGTTTATTGTACAAGGTTGAAGAATAATAAAAATACATTAACAATATCGTTTTGAGATAAGGCCATCTTTCCATTGGGACCATTAATTGAATGTATTTGGGTTTTTATCTTTTTTAATACATAAAATAATTTGGTAAGAGTCTTCCAGATCTATTAGCATTGAAACTGAATTTGGCTTTAGTATTAGAACATTGCATACCAACTCTTT
This sequence comes from Triturus cristatus, assembly GCF_964204655.1. NCBI lineage: Eukaryota > Metazoa > Chordata > Amphibia > Caudata > Salamandridae > Triturus > Triturus cristatus. Next base: position 355,034,832 of record NC_140594.1, read on the forward strand.
TACTTATTATTGAGTTAAATCCATAGCGAAGGTTTTGCACTTGTATTTAGTATTTAAATTCATTAAAGGTTATGAAAAGTCTCTCAAATTTAGCAATTTGTTTATCCAACTCCTTAATCTTGGAATTAAAGGATTTGTTTTCATGAGCCATAAGATAAATAGATGCTCCTCTAATGTAAGCCTTAAAGGCATCCCATCGAATCACCATAGATGTCGAGCCTTTTGGATTAAAACTAAAGAAATCGTGACGTGCGGATAACATTTTTGGTTTGTTATTTTCGTTAAGTACAATATATATATTCATACACCATCTATGTTGAGCTTTATGGTTTCAGCCATAGATATTTGGTGCAATAACTGATTGAATTAATTGTCTAGAAACTAATAATTTAATTTTGAATAAGAATTATGGGGATTTGAAAAACAAAAACAAAAATTCTGTTGAATGATGTAACCTCCAAACATCAACCAACTTAGTTGTTTTAAAAAATGACTTTAAAGTGAAGAAAGATTTAGGTGGTCGATATTTAGTTTGTGAAGATCTATCTAATAAAGGATCACAAATGAGGTTAAAATCTCCTCCAACATTAAGTGGAACATTGCCTAACTTGAGTACCTCTGTAGTAAAAAGAGACCAAAAATTGTGGATCATCTGTAGTTGGGCATATACATTATTTAAAAACATAACTGTGCTTTGAACTTTAATTTTCTCTATAATGTAACGACTTCTTAATCAGAAAATTTGCTCAATAGTTGAAAATGTAATCTTTTTGCAAAATGAATAGCAACACCATTTTTTTATGAACAGCAGGGGAAGATAGAACAGTGCTATCCCATTTTTTTCTGCATAAATGTTAAAACTGTGTCATCAATATGTGTCTCTTGTAAAAAACAAATATCTGCTTTATGACTTCCTAAATAATCTAAGATTCAAGTGCATTTTACAGGATGTCTTAAACCTTTAACATTCAAAGATATCAATTTGATATTATTTAATTTGCCATTTATGGAAAGAAGACTAAATAATTGCAGGGAAAGAAATGAAAGTTAGAAAGTATAAGAGTAAAAAGTAGCTCTAGAGATGAATAATAGAAATAAAAGAAAATAGAAAGACAGAGACAAACATAAAAAAGACAACACATAAACATTAATAGCTATCTTGAATCGCACACGCACAGAGTAAGTATGACTGAACCATTTATGCCCCATAGAAAAATTGGTTAACCAATCTAGCTAGAAAGAAACAATGAGGTTAATGTTCAAGTATCAGCTTCATGCGTATCCATGGCGAGTTGAGAATGTTGGTCCAAGAAGAGACAAAGATCATCAGGGCACTGAAAGGACTTTGAGAAACCGTCTTTCTAAATCTGCATAGTCAAAGGGTCGAACAGACCATATTTAAAACCAAGACTTCTTATTAATGGTCGAAAATCGTGTGAAGTCTGCGAATTTCCACGGTTTCTTTTGCAAAATTCTGATGAATGAAAACTGTATTGCCATTAACCATTAATGATGGAATTTCGCATGCTACCTTCCATATCAACACTAGGTGGTGATGATGTAGAACTTTAAAAATAATTTGTCACGATTTATTCTTATGTGGATTAAGATGGGAAGGAATTCTGTTTGCCTTATCAATTTCAAATTCCTCTGAACATTTTAGGTGTAAAAGACCAGGTAATAAATTCCCCAAATAGGACCTACAATTATTACCTTCCACATCTTCTGGCAAGTTAAATATATGAAGGTTGTACTGTCTATTACGATTTTCCAAGCCAAGAAGTAAACTGGACATGGGCAATATTTTTGCTAGAAGTGGTGCAAAACTGGCAATTTTGACTTTATTATCCCGAATTTTAATTTAATTATCAGCTATTTTCATCAACAGACTCACCATGTCCTTACGTATATTTTTTATTTCTGACGCAATAGAATCTGTGTTCGAATGAACAGCTTGAATCCCATCAAGTAATAAAGCCAGAGAATGTTCCCTATTTTAGACTTAACTGAAGATGGAGAAGTATTTTGCTTCCGTTTACTGTGTAGCACATTTGTATTTTCCCCTTCCATAGCAATTAGACTGTAATTTGCACTTGGATGTATTACTAATGTAGGATAAAGCACTAAAAAAAAAAGAAAGACCTTTCAGTCAAAGGTAGTGCAGCAGATAAATTGGACAGTGGGAGTGTCTAGGCCAGAGCCTTGCCCTTGCCTGAATACTGCTCCGCCCCCTGACAGGAAAGCTCTGCAGTCCCTGACTGGAGAGGACTGAGGAAGAGCAGAAAGCAGAATAGACTCTCCTGCTGCATTGAGGAGCCTCGCAAAACTCCTCCTTGGATAGCGCAGTCTCCAAAACGATGTTGCTGACACAGAAAACAAGGTAAAGCCAGCTGTAGATAGGAACAATTTGCTGTTTAAGGGCAAACGCGGGAGGAAATCACGGGGGGGCGGCCATCTTAGCTTGCGTGACCTCCAAGGTGAAGTTGTCTTGTTAGGATTTAACCGTGTGACTTGCACATCATGGAAGTTATCAGCTGCAAGAATTTAATTTGATAATGGATCAAGATGGCAAGATGATGCAGTGATTTAAATGCTGTCCACTGACATCTTCTGTAATCTGCAGGTCGTGAGTTTGGCTGTGCCTCACTGTTAGACCTGTCATCCTTAGGGTGGTATTTCTCCCAAACCTTTGCCTTTTGCCTCCCATTTAATTTTTGTTGATTCTTTTTGTTGGCCTTAGGACTCTGAGCACTGCTGACCAGTGCTAAAGTGAATGTGTGTCTCCCCTAAACATGATGATATTGGTGTAAACCTGATTGGCATATTTTGTTTTACTGGTAAGTCTCTTGTAAAGTGGTATACCATATACTCAGGCCCTGTTCTTCAAATGCTACTAGTGAGCAGCAGCAATGTTTGTGCCACCCACAGGAGTAGCCTTTCATACCTGCCTTTTTTTACATATAAGTCACCCCAGAGGTAGGCCCTAAGTAACCCTAAGGGCAGGCTGCTATGTAAGTAAAAGGTACATTCCCTTCTATGTTTTGCATGTGCAGGTAGTGATAAACAGCCTATTTCACTTTCACTGCTGTGAGACCTACCCCTCTCAAAGGCCAGCATTGAGAATTCCTTAATATAGTTTTAAACTGCAATTCCTGATCATAGAGGAGTGGCTTTTTTCATGTTTGATATGTTTGGAATGGTGATGATAAATCCTGCTTACTAGTGAAGTTGGATTTAACATTACTGTTTTAGGACTGGCACTTTTAGAAAGTGGACACTTCTCTGTACTTACTGTTCTTTGTGCCTGACAGCATGCCTCCAATACATGTCTGGGTTGGGTGGCGGCTACACTGTGTGCATTCCCTTTAGACTGCTACAAACACAGGAAGTTGAGGCTCGTCTGTATTCAGGGCACTCATATGCATTCATCTGCATTCAAATGGGTCTTCCTTGGCAGGGAGGAGTGGGAGGGGCTGACACTTACACTTCAATAGTTAGTGTTCTGGTCACACACAAAGGAGGGATAGCCCCCATAGGAGGCTGGCTTAGTATATGGTGCACACTTATTTAACCCTTTCGATGCGCATGACGGAGCGGTTCCGTCATGCGAGTCGGTTGCGCTGTGCGCATGACGGAACCGCTCCGTCATGGCCCCGCCCACGCACCGAACCTTCAACACAGTGCGGAAATCCGCGCCGCGCTGAAGGGGTTAAGTGAAGAACCTTGCACTAATCCAGACAACCTTTATGCTGATTTAGTGGTCTAAGACAACTTTAGCAAGCTCTCTAAGTGGTAGCTGTGGAGAGCAGCCTTTAGACTTATCCAGAAGTAGTGTTAAGCAGCTTGTTTTACCAGATCTAATTATGTAGTGTAGGTTAATCAAAAAAGAACCACACAGTGTATATATAAAAATAGTTATATTTATTATACAACACTCACTAACACATTGGTATATTTCCTACCTGGAGATATCAACACAAATACAACAATCCTTCAATTGCAAATAGGTCATTAAGCACAATACACAGTAGTCTCCAGGTGAAGACCATACCATATACAAAAAAGTTTGATGTGAACTGCGACCGAAGCAGGGATTTGGACCAGGAGACTCAGAGGAGCTGTGGACACAAGGAACCACCCAAGGTGAGTACCCAGGAACCCCATGGAGTCTGTGTGCAGTGTGGAAACAGAGCTGTACATTCAATGGAAGTCAACGGGAAAGTTGCGGTTGCAATTTTGAAGAGAAGGACCCTTCCCAGTGGACCGTGAAGAAACCCCATGGAAGACAGAAGGTTGGAGAGTCACCCCGCCCATGGATACCCCAGGAACCAGGATACCTACACCAGGGAAGCTGGCTGCATAGGTGCGTCAGAAACCGCCGTAGACCACAATGGACGACTTCAGGAAAGATGCCGCTGGAGAAGACTGTGCAGGAGTTTGGTGGAATCCATGGGCGGATTATTGAAGAGGAGAACCTGTAAGCAGAGTGGAGTGTCTATGCCACTTGGAGGTGACTAGGAGGCACAGTAGAGAAATGCCCACCAATGAGCACTGGTTCAAAGGAATTGACAGTGACCTTGTTGCTGCAGCTGTGAGGACCAGGTAACGCTGAGGAAGACCAGGAGCCATGCACGAGCTATCCCACCACTGCCACCAATGTAGGAGGCTGCCATAGTATGTGGTGCACACTAATTTAAGTGAAGCATCTTGCACTAATCCAGACAACCCTTAGGGTGATTTTAGGGGTCTTAGACAACCTTAGAAAGCTCTCTAAGTGGTAGCTCTGGAGAGCAGCTTTCAGGCTTATCCAGAAGGAGTGTTAAACAGGTTGTTTAACCTGCACTAAATGATTAGATCTGGTAAAACAAGCTGCTTAGCACTTTCTCTTGATAAGCTTGAAGGCTGCTCTGCACAGCTACCACTTAGTGAGCTTTCTCAGGTTGTCTAATTCCACTAAAATCACAATAAGGGTTGTCTAGTTTAGTGCAAGGTGCTTCACTTAAAGAAGTGTGCACCATATACTAAGCCAGCCTCCTACACCCCCACAGGTAGCCTGGCAGACAGGACTGAGTCGAAAGGGAACCTTGTGCTTTTCAGAGAGCTCCTTTGAAGGCACTCCCTACATAAACGGCACTTTTGGGTATTAGTACTGGGTCTCTGCCCCCTAAAATCAGACTTTGGAACTTGGAACTGAACTTCTATCAGTAAGGCTGCTGTGCTGCTTAAAGAACTGAACTGGACTGCTTATCTGGAAGCACTTCTTCTGCCTGTTGCCCTGCTGCCTGATGCTCCCTGACTCTGCCACCTTCCCTCCAAGTGATCTCCAAGGGCTTGCCACCTCTTTTCTGAAGGCTCAGGGGCACAAGAGACTTCCTGCAATTCTGCTGGTGCTGCTGGACTCTGCCTTCTGTGAGTCCTACACTTGCCTGAGGTGCCCCCACTAGGTTTTGGGCCTCAGACGTGGGCTCTGTAGCTGATTTCTGCAAAAACCGATGCATTGCATTGACTGCGTGAGAAATTCTGCCACATCGCCCTTCGATGCCGATGCAGAGGCTGCTTAACAACAGCGGATCCACAGCCTGCACAGCTCGACGATGCCGCTTTGTGCGGCTTGACGACGATGCATTGCATTCACTTCAATGGAGCTCGACGACAAAGCGGGATGCCCTTTGCACATCTCAACAACGCACTAGACTCTCAACATCAACACTTGCTCTATGCAGGAATTTCTTCATTGGGTCCTTTCTGGGTGTTGTAGCCGGCCTGCCGTCAATTAGCTGGCCTGAAGTTATGATTTAAGCCGGCCTAGCGCGAAAGCATGTAACCTTTTTGTGCTATTGACTTCTAGGCACTGTTTTTGCATTCATTATTTAAAAATGTATATCTCAATTTCTACTGATCGTATTTGTGTCATTTTGGTTTTATTTTGAACAGATAAATATTCTCTATTTCCCTAAACCTATGTGGAGTCTTTTTGTGGTATAATCATTGCGTTACTCTGTGTGTGTGTGTGTGTGTGTGTTACAAAAATACTTTATACATTGCCTTTGTAGATAAGCCTGACTGCTCTGTGCCAAGCTACCAAAGGATGAGCAAAGGTTGTTTTATTGTGTATCAAGCTTACCCTAACTAGAGTGGTGGTTCCTGCCTGGTCTGGGTGCATTCCTCAGCCAACCAGAAATCCCATTTCTAACAAACACCATCTCAACCTTGCACCTGGGTTTAGTATAGTCTACTAATAATACCTGTTATCAAGCTGGAGATATAGTATGCATGAAACAGATACTAAGCGAGAAGAAAGGAGAGGGAAGAAGAGAAGCAAAGTGTTGGTAGGAAGAAAGTAGGGCAACGTGTGAGAGAGAAAAGGGAAGGGAGAAGCTGAAGGAAGTGGGGTTGAGAACAAAGTACAGCAAGAGAAGTATGAAGAGAAAAAGAAGAGGTGTACAAATACGCAGCCACAGACCACCAGTTCATGTTTATTGCATCACATGTACACCAACACACACTCTCTGTGTAATCTGGGCACAGTGATGACTGTCTGTGTGAACCTAATCTGGGATAGTGACTAATAAATATGGAGGGGGCTGGCCTCTCTAGGCCCACCCATAGCTACGCTGTGTTACAACTTAACCTTGCAACGAAATAACACGTTTTTGGCCTCTCAGTAAAATGATGTGCAGAGTCAGTCACAAAGTACTATGTAGCCTACACATGAGACTTGCATGATAAACATTAAATCTAATACTCTCTATTTCACTCAGTAAGGGTTGACAGTCCCTGTTATACAGAGGTCACCTGCCAATAGCAAAGGTATGAGGGATTTAGGACGGGATGATATTAGATTCAGTAAGGATAATGACCATGTTCAAACAGCTGTTTTTATTTCCATCAGACTGAACCTAAATATATGTTTTTCCAAAAGGTAGAGGCCACAGTGCAGAATTGCTTTATATACATATGAATGACAGTGTGGAGGCCCATGGTCTGTCATCTGTGGCCATGCAGGAGAATGGATCAGACGTGATTGAAGTGCGCTATCCAGAGGCCGCACAGGAAGCAGCTGACTTGGAGGTCCTTCTTAACCAGAAAGTGATCAGCTTCAGGGAGCAGCCTTGGATGGATCTAAAAGGTGAGCACCAGCTGCTTGCATTTCATTAAAGTAGTCACGTATGATGCTCAGGTGAGGCACTGTGTTTCTGCAAAAAGTGATCTTCTCTGGAGAATGAAGAGATAATTCTGATGCACTTCCTAAATCGAATTCAAATGTAAATGCGTTCATTTCAGTTATTAGTGCACCTCTCTTGGAATCCTTTTACATTTTGCTGATGTCCCCACTTGCACAAAAAGTAGTGGTATGCTTTGTGAGCTGAGTATATTTTTTGACACTGTGATATAATTTGTTCGAGGAATGGCTTTCCCTCCCTCTTTGACTCTGTCACTCTTTCTGTCTCTCCTTCAATCTTTCTCTGAACACACACACACACACAGACACACATGTGCAGGCGCACACGTGCGCACACACACACACACACACACACACACTTTGCTCCAGATATTAATTAAACCTGGGTGGAGTTGATAGAAAAATGCTGTTCGCGGTGATTGCACAGTGCTGGATGCTTGTCCGCACTTTGTGATCATCGCGAACGGCACCATGCACAGCGCAGGCTTTCCTTTTCTGCTACTCGAACAGATTTTTACATGAACGGCAGCTTTCTCAACGCAAACGGGCAGTTTCTCAACGTGAGCAGTCGCGAGCATACGCGACCACTCGTAATGAGAAACCTGACCTCTCCCACATTGAGAAATCTCGCCGTGAGGTTTATTTTCCACGCTCGCGCTTGCCAACTTGATGTTGACGATTGCAAACGAGGAAAAATCTCACCAGGAAGTTGATTTTCCTCACTCGTGCTCGCCAACTTGGGGTTGGTAAACGCGAGCGAGAAAAAACACTTTTGGGAACGTAGAGTGTGGAAAACTCCGGGATCGGAGTTCACTACCCAGGCCTCATATTAATTCGATCAACACAGGGCCACAGCATATTCCACTAGAATAAACGTGAGTTCATCAAGGACTGTGCGAATGGATTATATTTTTTGAAATGTGGAGTCACTGATTATCCTGCTACAAAATTAACAGATATTTTGTATAAAATAATACATTTGGACTTTAATTTTTTGATTTTTAGAAACATTGTATATTGTGTTTCTCGTTTTCATTAGAGTAATGCCAAAACATGATAAGGTCGATTCACTATTCTGCCTTTTATACAATATCGAACTGAATGTTGACATTGTGTCAAACATGCCAGGGATAGTCAGGATATCCTCAGGAATACCTAAAGAATATGTGAAAGATGGGCCAGTGTAATGTCTGGAATATGCACTGGTCTACAACAATAGCCAACAATATTCCATGGATAGACCAATAGTTGCACAAGACCAGGGCAAAGTCAAAGGTTATGGGTGACCATGATGGACTACAGGTTGGTATACATGAGGTGGATTGGGCTCGGTCTCGGTTTACCTTCGAACTAAGTAGAATTTTTGAAGAAGAATGTCTGAAAAGGTAAAGTTCAGTGATGTGTGTGAATTAATGGAAAATGAATATTGAGCAACCACATTGGGAGAAACCAAATCATGGAAAACCAATTTTAAGGAAAGTAACATTTAAGGAAATACAAAAAAAATTGAATATTAAAGGAAATGTTTTAAAGGAAAGATCCAAAATTACATTATAATTGGGTGGAGTTTAGGACTTCTGTGGGGTTTTTGGGTTCAGGGATGAGTAACGTTGATGGTGAGGGCAGGTTTTAGGGGTCAGGAATAATTGAAGTTAAGGCATTGAAAGGGGGTTTTAGGGTTTAGAGATGGGTGGAGTGTAGGGGTGGTGAGGGGTTATAACGGTTCACAGATTAGTGGTGTTTAGGTGTGGGAGGGTTTTTTAAGTTTCAGGGATGGGTGGGGTGTAATGGTGTAGATGGGTTTTAGGGTTCATGGATGGGCGAAGTTTAGGGCTGGTTAGGTTTTTTAAGTTCAGTTATAGGTAGCAGGTGGGGTGGAGAAGAGTTTGCAGGGTTAATGACGTGGTGGTGTTTAGGTTAGTGAGGTGTTTTAAGGACTCATGGACTTTAGATGTAGAAAGGGGTATTTAGAGTTCTGGTATGAGTAGCTTAGCGTGATTAATTCTTATGGGTCATGGATGGCTGGTGTTTAGGGCGATGAGTATTTTTTAGGGTTTAGAGATGGGGGATCTGGATGTGCTGAGGTGTTTTAAGGGGTATGGGATGGGTGGGGTTTAGGTGTGAAAAAGGTTTTTTAGAGTTCCGGAGTGGGTAGAGGTAGGGGTAGTGGGTGATTTTATGGTTCAGGAATGGTAGATTTCTGGGGTAGAAAGAGCTTTTAGGCTTCATGGATGAGTGTAGTTTAAGTTTGGTGAAGAACTTAAGGGGAAAGGGATTGATGGTGTTAAGAGGTTGCGAGGGGTGGTGTTTACGGGTGGTGATGAGTCAGCAAATTAAAAGCATCCCAAGTAATTGTTTGACAATGCAAAAGATATAAATATAATGTCAACTTGAAGGAAAACTCTGAAATAAATATCGCAGACAAAACTTTTTCTGAATGTAAGATCTGCAGCCATTTCATTTACGCTTAAAAAACATAAGCATTCAAAAGCCAATTTTGATCAAGACATTCTATGAATTGGTTTCTGTGAAAAGGTAAATGCCATTCATTCTGAAGATTTCCATTAAACAGTTTAGATGAAATGGTTTCTCAGTAATGTTATGCCATGAAATTGTTTTTCTATGTAATTACATACAACCAAAGTTCAGCAGGGCAAGGCATGCCTTTGATAGCCATATTGTTTTCATATATGCACAGATTATTTCAGAAATGACCTACTTAAATGTCAGAGATAGCCTGAATGTCACCAGGAATGGCCACATTATATCATGGATGGGTGATTATCATGCCTAGGATAAGTTGAATGCTGCAGTCACTGTCCACAGAATGTCATGATGTGCTGCTTTAATATGTTTGTATGGAAAAATATAATTACTACAATATGTCAATGAAGGGCCACTAGTATACCTATGATAACATAACTGTCATCCTGAATGGCCACAGACTGTCCAGGATGAGCCCCTATTGTGCCAGCGAAAGTCTGAATAGTCAAATAATTTGGCTGTGAATCCCCTTATTATGCCAAGAAGAGGGCATTCAGATGCTGTAGGAGAATGTACCTTCCATATGCTCCTATCTGGTTGCTGGAGTAGCATAGCAATGGTAACAGGATGTGGGAGGAAGTTAAGGAAATAGTAAGATAAGGACACAGCACAGACTCTTTCTGTCTAGTTAGGCCTGCTGCTGTCTCAATCTTTAGTGCGGCAATAAGTATCGTTTGTTTATGGATCCACTCAGAAAGACTAACCTGCAAAGATACAGGCAAATGGTCAGAATAGTGGCAATACTCAACAATATTAGAATAAGAATTAAGCAATATGCAACACTCGAGCACGATAACTTACTTGTTTACACTTACCAGAAGGCTATAACGAGCTCATAGGTAAAGTCTGGATACTGTCCCTGGAGCCCAGGAAACCAGCATCTGACAAGGGGCCTGGAAGAGTACTTGGTGCAAGCGTGACTATCTGAAGGGTGCCTGTAGATGACCATGGATCAAATATTAGAAGCAATGGGTAGGGATGGGGGAAAAATAACAAAGACTGGGAGGTGGGAGACTGGGTGTGAACTTTATTGATGGCAAAGTGGTGAAGCCTACTAAGATATGTTGTCAGACGCCATAACTCTGTTGGTAAATGTTCTTATACTGTTCCTTCCGGTCTTGCCTCACAAGGTCTTTCAGTGACCTGGAGGTGTTGTTAGTCTTTTCCCACTGGGCAGCCATGTTTGTAGTCCGTAGCTGTACAATGCAGACTCCAACTCCCTGCCTTCCACATTCAGTAAGCTCTGTCTAAGAAGGCACATTGTGCAATAAACTAGCCCCCGATGCAGCCTTACAGGGACCCTGTTAGGTGAAGCATAGGCAAAATGTCCCTATGAATATCCAACATTTGTTATAGATGGACCCCTGTCATGCGAGGAAATATCAGAATATCACCCAGAAAACCAACAAATGTCACCAATGTGTCCTTTTATGCGACAGATAGCCAGAAATGTTGCCATGAATGCCTCAGCATGTCAGCCATTAGCCCTGAGAATGTGTGGCATAGACAGAACTTTGCCATTAATAATCATTATCTGTCAGATATTCGTGCTGCATTATTTTCTAGTTAATATGCCCCACTGTTTTCACACATTTCAGGGCAGAACATAGTCACTGGATACTGTGTACATTGAGGCAGCTTGGTACACGCTTCTATTGAGTTCTCACGTTTGGCCCGATTGTGATGGAAATAAAATGGTAGCATGTTCGGCCCATTTGTTGATGCAGTGCTCCCTTGAGTGAAATAGTTGCCTGGAGCTCAGGTCATAGAATAAAGGTCTCCATTTACCCTCAAATTAATCTGCGTGCCTTCTGCATAAGTATGAACTTGAAAGACAAAGGAGGCTCCCCCCCATCTCCCCCTTCCCCTCCCAGTGGGCCAATCCTCCGGTCCCACCACTTGCCTCGGGCCCCTTCTCCAGACCCCCTCGCTTACCTCTCCCCCTTGTCCTTACTCCCACCCAGATTCCTTCCCCATCCCTACCGTTCAGCCTGCTCCTCCCCTACCCTAAGTATCGCCCCTCTCTTCCTTCTCCAATTCTCTCCTTCTTCCTTCCGTTGGGGACACAGACCACGCAGTCCACCAGATTACTAGATTACCAGAGCCACCCCTCACCGATGAAGTCCCTAAGAGGCATTCCCCCGGCGCATTGATCATACCAGTACCCCGAGACCATAGCACTACCCCCACCCCCTTCCCTCCCTCCCCTCACACCCATCCCCCCTCTCCCCCCACCAGTGGCAGCAACCCTCCTCATAGAACAGGATCGATGGCATACACCACATTGCACCCCGGAGCCCCTCTCCTCCATATCTCTTAAGCGCACCCCTCTCCCCCCTTGCACCAACACATGCAATACACTCACACTCAGGTCACAGTCCCCCCCTCCCTTTCCTCACCTCACAGTTTTTAAGATGATATGACTAGAGGGGTGACAGTGATATCCCCACCCCACCGCCTGACAATTGTGAGGGCCCACTGCACTGCGACTCACAGTGAAGGCGCATCAGGTGGTAAAGGGAAGTTGGTTGGATCAAACCATAGCTAAACATCACGGCTTCGCACTCCCCCCTTACAACCTAGCCGTTCTCTCCCACCCCCTCACCTCTCCTCCCCAACTTTATTTCCACCCGCTATCCCTTCCCTCGGTTCGACATATTATCATCTACATTGTACTAATTACTGGTGTAACATGAACCAGTTGAACGTTTCCATTTTATACGAAACTTTAATGTAAGTTGTTCCCCTGTTCAACAATAAAAAATTACAACACAAGAAGAAATGAGCCCAACCTCAGACAGATGCAACCGCTTTAAAGATAAAATCCTTAGCATGTAGAGCAAACTTTCACAATTGTACGATTTGATTGCACTGTAAATTACAGGTATCACTATTACGTACAGTAATCGTGCTCATTATCAACCCTGGAAAGATGAAAGGTTGTGTTCACCCTGCTGGGTTTGAGTCCTGAAACCCATGAGCACTTATGTCCTAGTGATGCCTGAGTATGTGCTTATGCATTGTATATTAAACACACCCTTAAAGTTCAAGCAATATTTAGGTCTGGGATGACATCATTGATGTGTGCTAGACTGCTCACACATACAGAGAAGCCTTTGGCCATTGCCCCTCTGCCCCTGGCTCATATGGATCCGCATCTTATGCCATTGCCTTGAGTCACTGTCAATAACAACGCAGCGAGCGCCTGGGGCGGAGTCCTCATTCCTCATAATGCTATTGACTGTTTGGTGTATTTTTCTGCCCTGTTTCGATTCCAGTACACAAGGGACTATTTTACATCTAAAAAGTACTTTCAACCATCACACTTTGTCAAACCGAATTCTTTATCATGCATGTGCATTTCCTATAGAAAGCAATCCTTATTTTGTACATATCTGTACTGCTGCAGACCTTTTTTGAATGCTTCTCATGAATCAAGTGCTGCCTGACCATACCGTGTCCTGATAATTGTTTTTGTAATCACTTCACGACAGCCATCTTGGTTTCAGCCCATCCAGTGTGATAAACAAAACGCATTTAGGAAGTGTATGAGATACTCCTTCTGCTACAGCTTATTAAAGGTGAGCTTTTCCTCCTCCTTAGATTTTAGGAATAAACAGTGCAACCAAAGCCCTGTAGCCAGGCATGCTTCTGTCACCCAGCACCTCCAACATCAATACCATACTACAACCAATTCCACACCACCACCTGCACTGGACGCACAGCAAGTACTAGATAGCACTTGGACTACTAAGCTCCTTAAATATCTCTTTGTGTGAACACAACTACTCCTGCCCAGCCTATCATAAATGAATCATTGCATGCTGTTGATGATGCAGAACAGTCAGCATTTTAACATTAAATTCTGTATTGGCCTAATTAACCTTAGTTTTAAATAGATATTCATGAAATGATTTGTGTGTGTGGATGCCACTTTCGAGCCCACTGCGCTCCTGTGTGCTTTCCTATAGAACTTACCAAGAAATCTGAAATAGTTGAAATTAAGTGCAATACCAAAACAATCCTCACACATTCAGCATTTTTGTCACAGTTACTGCATGTGTATTGGGGACATCTGAAAACATCAAAACATTGTTTTATGAGGAATATTTGTGAATAAACGTTTTACATCTGTGGTTGTATACATTACCTCTGAGGAGGTTTCTGTCTGGAGTTCCTGTTGAATTGCTGAGTGTCTTTGATATATAAATGTTGTCAGTAGAAAATGTGTGTTGAGACCATAGAAAAAAGAACTTGCAACGCGGGTTAAATGTGTTCTCACTCATCTCGTCCCACTCGTGCACATTGTCTCTGCCACTCTTTATTTCAGCCCTTAACACTTTCGATCCCTTATCTACATTTCCTTTCTACCTCCCTCCTCCTGCTGTTTTGCTTCATCTACCTCAAAACATCAAATTTGATCTTCAATCCATCCCGACTCCCTTTTACCTTTATCCTTCCTGCTCTTTAATATAACCTTTTCTTGTTTCGGTCACACTTTGTTTCCTAACATCTTTCCTTCTTTCTCCCTTTCCTAACCCTTACTTTTCCCCTGCCTCCCTCTCTCTACTCTATCTCGGTCTACCTTCTGCTACTCCTTCCTTCTCTGCTCCCTGCTCCCCTCCGTATCTCCTGTCCTACCTTCCTATCTTCATTCCTTGCTTCCTTCCTGTCTTCCTTCATTGTTCCTCTAGATATCTTCTCCTCTGAATCTGTGCTATCTTGCCTTGCAGGTGTATTTGTCTTCTCGAATTCTGGGAAGAATGTGACAGTCATGTTTTCCTCTGGAGCCGGAGTGGAGGTGCGTGCAATGGGGGAGTTCCTGAGTGTCATGGTCCTGCTTCCTGAGACGTTTCTGAATGACACCGGGGGCCTACTAGGTGTCATGAATGGCAACCCAGAGGACGATTTCACCTTCCGGAATGGTTCGGCCCTACCCATCAATGCTACTGCCGAGGAGCTCTACGACCTGGGGGCAGACTGTGAGTAGCAAGTATTGCCAGCTTTCTTCTCTAAAAGACCTCCATTGATCATCTTTTGTAGTCTGGAGAACACATCAAGCTTTCAAAATGAGGCCATACCCTCTTGGTTGCAATGCAGATTATCCAGGTGCATCATTGATTGCCGTACAAGTTTGGTTTATTCACCGCCGGTTTCATTTAGAAAACAAGTGAATGGTATGTGAGAAAACAGTTTTTGGGGTGAGGGATCTATGGCCCTGCTCCTTCACCTCTTAACTGCTCCACTGGTTACGCTTTACTTTAAATCTATCAAACTGGGGTACGTAATAAAACTTTAAATTATTTCATTTAGTCTCATTTCTTGTTCTTTCAGATGCCTCAAAGTAGTTCTCACCACATCTTTGGTCTATTTCATTAAATACTTCTTTATTGTTTTTTTTAGATCCAAAATCATAAAGCCAGTCAACGCGTGTTTCGAGGGACACGGCCCCTCTTCCTCAGGGCCTATGGTTATTTTAGCACATTTGTTACAGAACTTTCATGCTGCAAATATTCTATTATTTATATTTAATTCCATTGCCCCATCATTTGTCAGCAATGATATTATCATGGCGCAAACTCTCTAACACCTGCAAAAAACCCTCAAACTGCAAACTGCTCTTAGAATAATATTCACAGAGCCAGTGGCAACACAAGGGAGACCAATATTTCTCAGGGGCTGCCCACCCACCGTTGGAGCAACCTGTCCAAGCAAACTGTGTGCTCTCAGCTTCCACAAAATATTGGAGAAACAATATTATGTGGGCAAAGTATTGTGTCAAGAATATCGAGGACAAAAATATCACGAAGGTAAGTTTTTAAGGGTAAGCAAACTTGAACTATACTTAACTCCACACACATGCACCTTGAGGATGTATATTTCTTCAAGGTACGTAGATGTGAAGTTAAGAAAAGTAAATCTATACTTATCTCATTTCACTTACCTTCTCGATATTTTGGTCCTTGATATTTTCGACACGATATTCTGTCAGCACAATATTTGTTTACTCGATATTCTGTTAGATAACCCTCAGTTACTGATGGTGCTCAGATTGAGATTCAGGTTCTACCTATTTTAATTATTTTGATTAATATTCACGCCAATTCCCCCCTAACTTACACTGTGCATCGTTCCCAGTATGCACCACCTGTCCATCTACGATCGTCCACAGAACCGATGGAACGGGTGGAAGCGCTGAAGTAGACAAATGTCACAGTAGTCCTTTCCGCCCTCGAACTCCCATGGAGCAAGTAGGATAGTAATTCTGGAATCACTCACCCCAGTACTATACTGACCGGGGAGCTTGATACTTATGACCCCCTTCCCTATAATGGTAGATCCTTTTTTCACTACGTGTGAAAAGGCTGAACCCATGTTTAGAAACCCTTTGGTCCTGATGAATGCTATGTACCCTACGGGGACACGAAGGCAGAAACATGTTGACCACATCTAATACAGTGGAGAGAGAATAACGTTCCATATCACCGTTCACTTCTTTTAATACCATACATTTGCTCCCTGAATAAAAGTAGTTTATTGACAAATGTAATGGTTTTAAGATCACTTCTCACTATTTCACGGGCCACCACTTAGATTTAGAAGTGCATCCCTGTCTCCAGGTGTATGCCCGCCCTCTATCAAACAAAGTTTTTAGAGGGCGAGGACAGCCTATGATGAAGCATGACACCTGTCGATGTGTGAGGCCAGCCCGTCACTTTTTATGAGATGCCCCCACTGGTGCCGCATCTCGAGGAAACTTTGTAGGAAACTGTAGGAACCCAAACTAGGGGCAGCCCATTTTGTGTATACATATCTTATTGGAGGCTGGCTAGTCCCCAGGCCCGTGCCTCTAGTTCCCATCCCCAGCAAGGTCTGGGGCTAGTGTGTGTGCCTTATTGTAATTACTGCAAAAAGACTCCCAAAATGTGTTTGCACCTGCATAGGGATTTGTGGGGGATCTAACATAGAAGGAGAGTAGTTCATTTATCCACTACCATGTTTGTTTGTGACATAAACTGTTGCATGGTCTTACTGGCATATGGGGCATGTAGGGCCGGTCTAACAGCTCAGTGTACGTGCCTGTTTTGTGGCCTTGTTGTCCTGTTTTTACTGTTGATTCCTCTGAAATTACTACATATATTGCCTGAAGCATGCACAAATGCATGCAATCTCCCGTAGCTTGCAAAACATCTACATGGCTTGTCTTTACAAGCTAAAAACCGCCCTGATTTGTAAAGGGAAGGCTACTTTTTTAGGCATCTGATTTGCTTATGAGGGCACTTTTATTTTGGAGCCGAGGCCTTTTTTCTGCCCCAATCCGATGGAGAGGATCATTCTTTCACCATTAAAGGTACTTGTTTTTGCTTTAGGTCATGCCTGAGAACTCCCTAGGGCTATGCTATTACATGCTCTTCCATCTTGAGGTGATTGTGTCACACCACACCACTGGATCCAGACTAAAGGGAACTTCTGTTTATTTTTCAGGGTCCATCACAAATGAAACAACCCTTTTCACCTACGACTCCTTGTCCTTGGAAAATAGCTTTTATTTTAAGCATGACCCCATCTATAAACCTGTATTTAGAGTAGAGGAGGACCCGAATGACCCACTGACAGACGAAATGCGGAAGCTCTGTGAGTCAGATGAATTCTGCAGATTTGATACCCTCACAACCAAGAGACTCATGGTTGGAAACACCACCAAGATCTCCCATCAGCGTCATCAGAAGACGGTGGAGAGTCTTAAGCCAGGTGAGGTGGGGCTGTGTTGGTGATGCAGGTGGTGGTGGCAGCAGCAGCGATGGTTGTGGTCGTTGTAGCGGTGATGATTGTGAGTGTGTGTAAATGACCATGTGTAAATTACAATTTGAATTATTTTTGAGAAAAAACACATAATCAGTAACATGCATGACTTACTGCTCACCGTATCTGCATCATTGCATCATGGGGATGACTGACCCAACAAGGGGGCGAGCGGAGTTGTGAAGTGGTAAGAATGAGGGATGGCAGTAGTTCACTCCATGGAATTTCTACAGTGTTTCATACACTGAAGTTGGCTGCGCACGGCATGTGTGCCTCTCCTTGAAGCTCCGTCCATCCATGGGGACAACATGATGGGGTCTGGACTGGGCAAAGCACAAGAAACAATAATGGTTGTGAAAAATAATGTCAGAACTAGTCTTGCGGGAAAAACTAGAGGTTAATAACTATGATTGTCTACACAGTTATTGTGGGGCCGAAGGATCTCACTCATACCCTGGAGTATATGTTTGCCGGCTTTTTTAATCATACTCATGGAGCTCTTGTTGAAGGTGTGTCTTGGGAGCTGAACAGGGTTTTAACGCGGGAATTCTGGTGGTGGTAAGCATTAAACAGAAGATGCTTCAGAATAGTTGTTGGTGAGGTAACTGTGCCCCAACATAGGTTGTCTTTGGAGCCTGGAAAGGATGGACTTGAAGATGGAGCCAAGAGAGAAACCACGAGCTTAACGGGCAAGAATGAAGGGTGGATTCCTGCGGCAGACAGATATCTCCGAGTGAATGGAATCACATCATAACAGTGTGAAAAGTACCCTCCAACCAAAACTCGGCAACAGACCAGCAGCCTTTGGAGTCTCGGGATCCCTGCTAGGGTGGACAGCTTTTTCCATGGATGAGATAGATAACGAGTAGCCTCTGGTCTTGTTTCATGGCAGAAGAACATGGAAAACAGAATCACGTGCCCTGGATTCAGGCCAGTCTTGCTTGTCAGATGCGCCTGTTCTCTGCAAATCGTAGATCCTTATCACTTGCAGATCATCCACCCAAATGGGCTAGACTGGAAGGGCATGGAGAATATGTCCATCGTCCAGTAGAAGTTATTTCTCCAAGGAGAGGCCATGGAGGGATTGAGAGTGGACCTCTTGAATGTGGCTTCCTCTGTAATAGGGATAATTATTAACCGATCACACTGGATGTCCTTGGAGCAAAATTCAGCAACCACCGATCAGTCCATCTATCCCTCAGTAATCTGCTCACATATACATTTCTGCAACAGTAAAATGTTATGTTATCTAGTTCTGTGAAGGGCCTGTGATGCATATAAAGGTTTCTCATTATCTGGTGTGGCTGTGTCCTGCCAGTTGATGTTGCATGTGTCCTACATGGACATCTTGAACTATCCCTGTGCTTTCTCTTTATTATTGTTCTGATGTTTTGAGCACAGGAACTTCTAGAAATAATTTAATTAAGATTTCTTTCCTACCACTCCAGATGGGAGTTTCCAATATTCATTCACCGCCTTTTGCCTGGAAACAAGTTATACATTCACTCCTGAGCCTCTCCTCCACTGCTTCATATAGTACTCTCTTGCTTAATGGAGACATTTCAAGTCAAATTAAGCCCCCTGCACTGTCTCAATTGCTCAGTAGCATTCATCATTACATGCCCAGATGCATGTCTTATCATATAGCAGTCGTTAGTGACTGGGCAAATGGTCCACATATCACTTAGTAATCCTGGGAACATGCAACGAGTTACCACTCATCACTTGTTCAGCCCTATGGGCGTGATGCGATCTCTACTTTGGGATTTCCAGGCTCCTGGCACTTCCTTCACGATGTTATGTTCATAGTCCTACTACTGCTTATACACTTTTAAGATAGAATTGGCATGGATGAGAGGGTGTTTCATCACTCCCATCACCCAATGAGAGGCCATGAAATGTTTGGGCTTTGACATTGCACTCTTCTGCACAACAAAACCTATGTTGTCTGCAGAAAGAATACAAGGTGCGTTTGAAGTCTGTTTGCATGTTCGCCTATCTGTCTGTTTGTCCCTCTAGCTGTACGTCTGTCGTCCTGCACATCTTCATATTCCAGCCAAGCTGCTCTCTGTATGTGTCTTGGGCGTGTCTGCATTTTACCTGAATTCTGTGTGTGTGTTGGAATTGAATGATGGTCTGTGTGCAGGGGCACCTGTATGTTTGTTAGTCTCTGGAGACCCCTCCCCGTCTGGTTGCCAGAACACCTGATGGCTGAATGCCTGGTGGGCTGTAAGACAGTGACTGCGTTGGTCTGTGGAAGAGTGTCTAGCTTTTCATGTTTCTTTGTGTGCTCAGCTGTCTCCGTGCACGTTGCTGCGTGATTGTGTGTACAAATATGTGTAACCTCTATCGATGTGCGCATGGATAGTGTCTCTCTTTGTGCACGCCCTATTTAAAAGTGAAACATGCAGCTTTGCCAGAGTTTGTTTCCCGTTTGGGAACCTTCTGTTCATTTGCATTGATGCTTAAAGCTCCCACTGCTCCAGTTTTTAAAGACCCTACGTAGGCGCTACTCTAACTCCCCTCCCCTCCTGTCCTCAGTGGTGAGCTGTGGCTGGCTGCGCCCTCCAGCGAACGGGACCAAGAAGGGCACCTCGTACATTTTTAACTCCGAAGTCAAGTTCACGTGTGGCCCTGGATTCATCCTGTTCGGTCCCCGAGTGAGGACCTGTCTGTCCAGTGGAGCATGGTCGGGCGAAGAGACCGAGTGCAAGCCAGGTAAGAACGTGCCATTACCTCTGTGTACTCATAAAATCATCTTGACGGTATCTGCTTTCTTCAGTAGTAGAGGGGACAGGTTTTCCTCCTGGATGAATGCACAAAAGGTTTCTCAGAGATGCCATAGCAGTGTCTCCTGGTGCATCTTGAGGCTGCACGTGGGCGTCAAACAGGGGTCGTCAGAGGCATATCCTATCCCTGGGTTGTACTTTAGTACTTCTGGCACTGCCCTTGCTATCTCTGGTCTCAGGGACCTGAAGGCAGGGCAAGAATTTGAAGTAGGTAAGGCTCTAAGTGCTATGTTTACTTTCTCTAACCTTTACGCCTTGTCTTTTCGATCGATGCCCAGCAGCAAATACAAAGCGGTCCAGAGGCCGAGGGTGGTAAAAGCATTTACACGTGATGTTATCGGGGATCAAGTGGTGCAGGATGTCACTTCCGCTACCCCAGGTCTTTTCACAAAGCTACATGTGAGAGAGGATGTGGCTTAGCGGCTAGAACAACTGACTTTAAAGTTGGGGAACCAGGTTCGAGTCTGGCCAAATCACTTAGGGGCAGATTTACAACTTCTGGCGCATCTCTGCAAATCAGCAGGGATGCGTCAGAACAGATGCGTCACGTAATCCCCCCTTGCACCACCACAGTTGCATCGCATTTACAATGTGGCGCACCATGGTGCAAGTAGGGGAAGATGCGTGACACATCTTGTGGCTACGGGTGGCGCATTGCTGGAGTCGTGTCGCAAGCGCAACGCAACTTCTCAATGCCAAGGGGCCACCCATACTTAACTGCGGTGCGTCACTCCTTACGCCTGCTTGAAGCAGGCATAAGGATTTGACACAGCAGCGTCGTAAAACTGACTCAGTGAAATCTTGTAGATTTCACTGCGCCAGTTTTACGGGGCTTTCCTGCGAGGGAACGCCCACCCTGCGACAGAACGCCCACATGAAACCTGACACAGGTTTCATGTGGCGCAGGGATTTACAATGTGACGCATCTGCCTAGATGCGTCACGTTGTGAATAAGTTGCAACGTGGCGCATGGTTTACGCCGCCGCTGCTTCACAAAAGTGATGCAACAACAGCATAAAAGTGTTGCAAGGGGCTTGTAAATCTGCCCCTTAATTTCCCCGTACCTAAAAACGAATATGTCCATCTGTAATGCAACTGGTGCTCATGTGAAGTGGTCTGATACCTTCGGGTCGAGTTCGCGCTATATAAAACTCCAAAAAGAAATGGAGACAGGCAGTGTAGCAGGTCTGCTCTGTCTCTGTTAATCACACTATGGGCTTAATCACTGGGTCTACAATGGGCAGTCAGAGACGAGCTGGGATGGGTTCATGTGATCCGAGTAGGTGCTATCTGAAGCACATTCTGATTTCCGCTCGGGTTCAATCACTGTCCTGATAGCACTGTAGCCTAGAAGCATTTCACTTGGCACCGGGCTGATGACAAATCAGTGTAAGAAGAAAGTCACGGAGCAGCCAGTATCTCCTGTGCCTCCACGCCCATAGCTCAGTGGCTGTTCTAACAGCGAGGTACATACTTTGATCACTTTCACGCTATCAGTTCTTCTCCCAAACTTGACTTCAGTAGGAAAGAGCTGTTTGACAAATTCTGTTGCTCCTTTCCCATGTGGTTTTATTGTTTATTCTTTAATCCTTTCCTCAACTAACAGTGTCCTTGAGATGCAGCGTGAAGCAGGAGTAATCAGCCTTCCCATTACATTAACATTTAGGGAAGGTTTCTGTCATTCTGGGTTGGTCATGAGCAAGTAGCATGTGTGCCAGGGGCTGTAATGCAAGATAGGAACATTTGCCCTGTTGCCCCCTGATTGGGTAGCGGGTAACGTTCATGATAAGGCCACAGTGAACCACTCACTCCTATCGGTACAGGTGCCAATGTTCTTCTGGATGAGTGATATCTATTCCACAGCTGGTGACATAAAATCCTGGGCATCTTTAAAAGAAAATGGATGGTTAGGTGGATGAAAGCATGAATGAATAAACATCTGAACGTTTGGGAGGATTGAGAAACAAGAGGTAGCACCAAAGCGAAATGACCTCTGTTTGCCCCATGCCTTTTGGCAGACCTCACCAATAAATACACAATAGAAGCATTGTAATTTCATTGATGTTGGCAGATGCATTCTACAAGTTCTGGGGGTTTGGTCTTGTGGAAATTCCATTTGGAGGACACAGTCATCAAAGAGACTTGTCACCCACCACAACATAATTCTAGGATATGTATTCCAGATCTAGCCACTTCCTGGGTTCAGTCCTAACTTCCCTGTAGGGCTGGTCTTTTCTCTCTTCCCAAGAGAAGAAAAGCTTCAAAACTAAGTCCTGATTTGGAGTTTGACAGTATTGGAAAGTCTGCTGACTTACATAGGAATTGCTTAGTTCAGAGGAAATTCCAGTGGAGTTTCCTTTGCCAAAGTGTTAATATGCAGCAGAAATGTCCGTCAGCGCATTTGACTCTAGTTAATAGCACCCCCCCAGGAAGGTTTTTTAGTAGAATTTAAATCAAAAGCAAGACTCAATGTTTTCAAAATGATACTAAATTTAAATTAACCCTCGTCTCACCATTACTTTATGACTTGATCGACTATCCTGTCGTTAGTAGTGGAGAAAACCCAAAGCAAATTAATACATGTGAGCTGCAGTATAGACCACCAGATGCTCTCACACTACTGAGCATTCAGTGCATTTACCTTAACACATTGGTTATGAGCTGAGTGTGGCCTACACACTTGGCATCCCTTCCTGTTTTCAGGATAACCAGTAAATGTGTAAATAACTGTTAGAATGTAACCTGCTCTCAGAAGGATTCATTTTTAGGTCTCGCCTAGGCAGCGCGCATTCGCTACACTAGGAGATGACCTTTAGAAATCTGTCATCTCCTTTTCAAGCACACTCCTGCTTGTGGTGCCATCCACCTTGCGGGAGCAAGCAGCGGTGTGCCGACCCTATGTTTATAGTTAGCATGGCTGCACGCCGGTGCTCCCGCTCCCGCTAGGGGAAAGCTAGCACAAGCACGAGTGCTTTAAAACAGCAGCGGCGCCGGGAAAGCCCCCTCCTCTCTGCCTCCCCCTCCACAGCAGTGAAGGCTTAACTTAATGTTTAATGTTATAAATCGAGTACGTCTTTGCGAGCCCAGTTAGGTTTTGAAACTGGTCGTCAGTTTGGGTTTAGATGTCTTGTCATTGAACCTCTAGAAAAAGCTCTTTCCATTACCGAATAGCTCTGTAAAGCAGTATTGTTAATTATATGTTTTGGATGTAGGGGTCTAATTAGGAGGCACTGTAAGGTTAAAGGCATCCGATCTTGGAAACGAAAACATTCGGGTTGTGTGCCTGCATGAAATAACTGCTGCTTTGGGGCAGTACTTATTGAATAACCGGGGTATCCGTGAATAATAAAGGACAACATTTTGACCACGGTGTTTGAATGACATTTTTCAGAGTTTGTTTGATGCTGCACACAGGAACTCTTCCGCAGTTCATTGGTGACCTTGGTATTCTTACCTCATTAGTACCAGTTTAATGCCTGAATGCAGAACTAGTTAACATCGCCAAAGGGTATGCTACGGCTTTGCGCCACGTGCGGCTTGTTTATTTGACTAACTTTGAATCGGTGTGAGCTGGGAACTTTTTGTTGTTAGAACCGGCAAATGACGCAGTAGATGATGGAATGTGAGGCAAGTGGAGTAGTGCTGAACATGAGGGAGGGAGTGCGGTGGCATTCAGCGCACGGTAGCCATGATGCAGCAGTGTTTCATGAGAGTGGGGAAGAGATGATTTGTGTATCAGCAGCACATTGGTTGGATGAATTGTTGATAAAAGAGGTGCTGTATAAACAAGTATTTGCAATGCAATAGGTCTCGCATTTACGCTAGTTTAAGCAATTGGCATTGGTAATGACAATGCCTTTTATTTACGTTTTAAAAACCAAAACATAAAAAAAAAGGCATTGTCTTTTACAATGCCAATAGATCAAACTCGTGTAAATGCGAGACCTATTGCATAGCAAATGCTTGTTAAGTATTACAGTGGATGAAGTTTGCCACGGAAATTTAGGAATTCTGAGAGCCTTTCAAACAGCAAGCAGTGCTTAATTTGTATAGGTTTTTTGCTGGTGATGGGTACCAGGGCCCATCTTTAGGTACCAAGACTTACCTTTTCAAGAGAGAGATGGCAGCAAAGTGAGAATCAAGTCTATCTATCTATCTATCTATCTATCTATCTATCTATCTATCTATCTATCTATCTATCTATCTATCTATCTATCTATCTATCTATCTATCTATCTATCTATCTCTCTATCTATCTATGACAGGACCTAATGTGGAAATTAAGTCCAAGTGGGCTAATTATGTCTGATTAAATTTTTTTTTTAATTCTTCCTGTTTATACTACAGATATTAATCACATTCTCAAGAATCACACATATTGCATTAAAAACGAAAATGGAATATTTAATCCGAGATTAGCTCGCTTTGTCTCAATTTCCACATAAGAATCAGGCACAAGAACTGTCCAGCTGTATAACTGGCAGACCAACATAATAAGTTGGCTAATGGAAAGGAGAGAAAAAACAGTATTAAGTATTACATGAAATTGACTGCAATGGACGAAGAGTGGATTACATCGAGATCCGTAATTTAGTGTAACTGATGTTCATTAAATGATATGCCAATCATGATATTAATATATTTGCATTAGTTGTTTTATTTAATTTTGATAACTGAATGCACTACATACACAGATTGGAATAATGGATTACAAGTTACAAGATCGATGTTAAATTGCCAAGAAAAATAACCAAAACAATAGCCTTTCTGGCTTAGAGTGCCGCATAAATTATCCACAAAAAAAATCAAGGAACTCTGGGTAGTCCCCAAGTGTAGGTGAAGAGCACCTCCAATATAGAGCATGCTCCAACACCAGCAACACTCTGAATCTGCTCACCTCGAATGCCTGTTTTTCTACCAAAACTTGAGAACTAACCAGAGGCCCTTGTCTCTTTTTGTTGCATTCCTGCGTACACACACACACACACACACACGCACGCACACGCGCGCACACACACACACACACACACTCTCTCACTCACTCTCACTCTCTCTCTACCCTTTCAGGCTTAGAGTGCCACGCGCAATTATTTAAAAAATAAGCTAGGAACTCTGGGTAGTTCCCACAGGTTTAGGTGGAGAGCAGCACCTTCCTATGGAGCACCCTACCACACCACCGACACTGTATTAACGCTATCTTGAATGGAGGCTTCAATTACTACAGAATGATAAAGTGAGCACTGTGTGCACGGCTGTCCAGTACCCTAAAACCTGCCTGACAGAGAGCCCTAAATCAAAACAGGGTGCCATATCTAGAGCACAAAATATGC
Organism: Triturus cristatus; assembly: GCF_964204655.1. Classification (NCBI taxonomy): domain Eukaryota; kingdom Metazoa; phylum Chordata; class Amphibia; order Caudata; family Salamandridae; genus Triturus; species Triturus cristatus. The sequence continues at coordinate 355,060,481 of NC_140594.1, forward strand.
CTTGATTTCTGCATGGAGCAGAAAGGGATTGAAATCACATAGAATGGCTAACATCCTGTGAAAATGATTTAAAGCACCCTACAACTTGACTAACTAAAACTATATACAAAATTCTAAGATTTTGGGTGTAAATGAGAATTTTCACTAATTCCGCCTTGGACAACTCCCATTTTGATTTAAAAATTATGGGGCGATCTTAGGGCCTGCATACGCATGGGAGAAGATAATGGTTGTGCAACTTGGAGGCCAGCCAGAGGTCTCATATTTTATTCTCCTATTATATGCTTGATGTTGTCCATATTCAAAGAATTTTGCTAAGCCCTTAATGTATTCTTGAATACAAGATTCTATTGATTATACATGATTTTATGAACCTGGAAGACTATATTATAAGGACTACATTGCTACTTTCTTCAAAAATGAACTTGATGTGTTGAAAGATTTATAAAATATGCAATGAATTCAAGGTAGACTGGTTATGTGTAAATTCTACATTGAAAAGCATGGTAGAATAGATTATTGTATATTCTAAAATATGCATAATTGAAATCATTTTTAGTAATGCATGTAATTTTGATTTACTTTTTTAAAGTTTAATAATAAGCCGTATCAAACTAAAATAAATAAGAGAATCCTTCCTGTTTCCCCTTACTCTCACTAGTATTAGAAATGCACCTTGGTTACTGTGCTTAATTAGCCAATCTAAGAGGCGAAAGCCCTACAGAGAGAGTAAGAGAAAGTGGGCGAGAGAGAGGGAGACCGAGAAAGGCAGATGGTATGGTATTTAAGAATATAAATAACAAAAATATAGATTTACATAATATCGTGGCCTGAATATTGTTTACAAAGATTATGCTCCATTGGGTGCAGATTGTCCACCACTAACTCCAATGGGGCAATATTTTTGTAAAGAATATATAGCACGCAATATTTGTGCCAGATGATATTTAGCCCACATGCCTAGAACAGAGAGAGAATAGAGTTTGTGAAGTTAAGAGGTGAATGAGTGGAACTCGTTAATATGAGACAGGGCCTCGGGCAGGAAGCATACTGTTGGCTACCTAATAGTTTCCTGAGAAGGAAGGATCACCTATTTGTGTGTGAACTGACTTATGGAGTTAAAGGAGCCTCCTTCCTGAAGTAAGTAAGGAGTGGTTGGCATGGACAGAGAGTGCCTGTTACTCATTGTGCCCTGCAGAGAGTCTAGCTTCTAGTGTATGCTGCTGCTATGTAGGCAAGAAGGGCACAGGATAAAGGGATGGCAACAAAATCTTACATTTCCACGGTGAACTGGTTAATAAAGTCCTTTCACAGCTTTGGAAGTGCTGGTTCCTGAAGGAACAAGGACTGAGGCACATGGTAGCCCATGGGTCTCATTTAGAGCTCAGACACAATGGAAGACCCTCGGATTTGTGGGTAAATATTCTTAGTCTGGATTAGATTCCCCAGGATGAGTTGCCTTCATTATAATCCATAGTTAGGAAGTTCAGGCAGCACAATCTCCTTCGCATTCAGCATTTCCTTCAAAAGATTGAAGAGGTTTTTCTATTGCACCAAACTCTAAATCTGACCCTTGAATGAAAGAAGATCCATTAGTAGTACAAACCTCGAGCTACAGTTCTGGAACAACTGGGCACAGGATGGGAGATCCCTAGGGAGATACCTCAGTGCCTGTTGGGGCTGCAACAAGAAAAAACTGAGCAGAAGGTTCCTAGTTCTGGGACTGACACTAGCAAAACGTAGGATTGTAACAGGATGGCTGTGTCCCAGATCCCCGAAAGTTGAAGACTGGCTGAAAGATATGGCTGAATGGATGAATGCTGAGGGGTGCCACATGAGAAGTCACGTAAAGGTGAAGAAATAGAAGATGACATGAGGGTCTGGGTGGCAATGATCTCTGAGAGGCTGACTCCTCCAGATGAGCTACCCCCATAGATTCTGATTTAGAGAAGGCAACAAACAGGCAGGGGTTGATTGGAGTCCTAGTGTGCGCGTCTAAATAATGATGTTAATGAAGACTGTCTGCTCCACTACTATTGCCCAATGATGAACTGTAGTACTGTTTAGGACCATGCATACGTTATGACTGAGCCTTTGCGGGGTGGGGGAGAGATTGATATTAGGGGTTTTTGTATGCAATTAATATATGGTATAATATGCTTAATTGATGTTGGTATTTTATTGTGAAAATGCCAATAAAATACTATACTTTAAAAAAAACAACTCAAACTACAGTTGTGACTTGTCTAGCATTGCAGGCATCAGCGTTTTGCAAGACTAGTGCTCCATTGGAATGTATTCGCCTTCTAGCTTCTGAAGGCCCATTGAAAGCAATGTCATTAAATATATTGTACATCAACATTGATAAAGTGAAATGAGAATAGCCATTGACAGTAGAGGATATAGTCTCAGGAAGATTGTCCCTCATAACTCCAGTAAGAATTTGCACTCACTGGCTGCGTCCACTTTTCACTTGCTAAGTCCTTCCTAATGTATAAATCGTTCACCACATATCACTGTCTCCTAGTGTTGTTTTCACCACATTCTCCAAACATATTTCTTCTGGCAGCGGCAGCCCATTCCTGTGCAGGCCAGTGTGGTCGGAACATACTCGGCTGCTCCTGTAGGCCCACCTGTGAGAACCTAGGGACCTGCTGCCCAGATTACAGAAGGTTCTGCATCCAGATTGCACCACAGTCGGGGATCCTCTTAGGAGGCAGAGACATCGTGGTGCTCAATGTGACTTTTGATGTCTCCTCGAACATAACGTGCAGGTAAGTGTACCACTTCTGTTCCATCAAGACCACTAGAAACTGATAGCCATCCAGCTCAGGACAAACTACAGCATTGTTTTTGTAAACTCAGTGTGAGGTGGTTTTTTATTCATAACATTATTGTGGATTTGACCTTCTAGAAAATATTTACATTTTAAAATGTCTTTGGACATTTGCTGACAGAATCGACTTAGAACTATCCTGGGATTCTTCTCTCGTGTTTCCTTTGATTTGTATTTTGGACGCAATGTACTTATGCGTTGAATTGAAGAACTGCAAGCACCATAGTGGTGGGAAGATAGGAAAAGTGCCATTTGCATTTTCCATATTCAGGGCTAGGAGAGTAAACAGGCCTAGACACCAAAAAGAATTGGCCCGACGAGTGAATTATATAGCTAAAAAGGTGGCCTATGTTTGCAAATCAGGGCAATTTTGAACTTGTAAAGAAAGAAGAAAGTATTTTGCAAGATTTGGAAGAGAGCAGGGTCAGACTGGCCGTAGCGGGCACCGGTTTTGGGACTCTGTGGGGCCGTTTTTGTTACAGGGACGTTTTTGCCGCATAGCTGCAATATCAACCTTGTAAAAAAATCGTCCAAAACCGGCCTTGGAAAACAGCTCTGCTGTCCCCCCCCAGCCCCCAGGGGGCCGGCCGAGCACTTTGCCAGGGACGGTTTTGGTTCCCAGTCCGGCCCTGGAAGAGAGTGCTTGTATTTGAGCTTCCGGCAGACAATGTTTGCTTTTAAGTAAATTAACAGTAAAAATCGACACAGCAGACGATAAAACGGACCGACAAATAGCCAAAAAGCAGTCCAAACACTGACCATTCAGACCAGGGCTATAGGCCAGTCCGACCCTCCCTTTATTTAGAAAGGTGTACTCATCAAATGCTACGTTTTGTGAGAAACATCCTTGCCGTCGGTGTACTGTTCCCCACTATCCAACCACAAACCAGACTTTTCGCTGCTTCATCTCTAAAATTGATGCTTATAGTGACACCCCTGATAATTCGAGTTTCTGCTATTCCCTCGTACTGCAGATATAGAGTTTCACCCCCTCCCACACATCTTTGTTTTTATGTGATTTTTTCCCTCCATCCTGATTTTATATTCCTCTCTCTACGTGACTCTAGTTTCCTTTCACCTCTACCAGTGGCACCAATCTCCCTGCTCCCTCTCCACTGTCATTTCATGTAACTGGTACCTTTAACTGCGACCATCAGTCCCCCCCTTTCCCCGCCCGGTGATTCCATATTATGACAATAGCGGGCAACACAACTGCTCTTGATTATCCTTTATAAACAAAAGGGAGTGAAATGGAAATGGATCAAAACTGCATTCACAAGTGACCTGGCTACCTGTTGTTTTGTTGCAGTAGGATTGCAACAAAGGATATAGGATTACCTGTTGGTCCCTCTGAGAAGCTGTCGACACAGGGCATTGAATTGATCCCAGAACATACCCACAGTAATAGAAAGAAAGCGCTGCAGAATTTTATACAAAGTCCATGACATGGATTGTGTATTTGCTTTCTGCGAATATCAAGGTACAGTTGTTTCATTTACTCTTTCTAGATTTGGGGAAAATGTCGTTACCAATGGACATGTTGACAAAGATGGCGCTGCGCACTGCATCTCGCCAATGTTGTACGAGACCGGTCGGATCCCCCTTGCGATGTCTGAGGACGGAGGAGCTTCATACCCATATTCCAGCTCCTGGATTTCAGGTAAATGTTCATTCATTGCTCAAGGCCAACTACAGAACACTACAGCTTTAAATGCTGAAGGGCGCGCTATATGAATCGACCTCACGGTGGCCAGCTATCTGTTTTGTGTATAGAAATAAAGCTGGCTCTCACTCTAGGTTGCTGTTAGAAATGCACAATAACAAAAGATAAGTGTTCTCCGCTCTGGTGGCTGCCTGTCTGCAATCTTCTCTAGGTTGCTTGTCCATTTTTGCAGGAGTGGAGGGCCCCAGTCTCACTGGCCTGAAATGATACTAGAGCAGCCACGGCCCGTGGAAGGAGTTCCGTGGGGCGGAAAGGCGGGGCGGGGGAGGGGCAGGGTGGGGGGTACTAAAAACTGGAATATGGATAATTGGAGGTAAGTAAACAATTAAATAAATAAAACGAATTTCGGAGCGTGCGCTGCATTGCATTTTGCGATGCAGCACGCGCTACGAAATTCGTTTTATTTATTTAATTGTTTACTTACCTCCAATTATCCATATTCTGGTTTTTAGTACCCCCTACCCTGCCCCTCCCCCGCCCCACCTCTCTGCCCCACGGAACTCCCTCCACGGGCCGCGGCTGTACTAGAGTTCGTGTCTGTTAGACCTGTCACCTTGGCGTGGGTCTCCCTTCCATTTTTTGCTGTTGCCTCAGGTGTTTTTGATGGTTATAGATGCTTTGGGCACTGTGCCACTGCTGTCCAGTGCCACAGTGCAAGTGCTCCCTATGGTAAATTGATGTATGGATTAGTGATTCCATGATTGGCTGGTTTGGTTTACTTGTCAGACCCTAGTACAGTGCAATGAGTGTGTCCAGGGCTTGTTAACCGAATGCTGCTGGTGGGCTTGCAGCACTGGTTGTGCCACCCACAGAAGCAGCCTGTAAAAGTGTGTCTCAGGTCTGCCATTGCAGAGCCTGTGTGCAGTCTGGTACTGCCATGCTGACTGGGCAAGTGCACCCACTTGCCAGTCCCTAAACCTTCCCTTTTCTGCATATTAGTGACCCCTATGGTAGGCCCAAGGGCAGGGTGCATTGTAAGTATAAGGTAGGACATGCCCTGGTGTGTGTGGCATGTCCTAATAATGAATTACAGCCATTTTCGTTTTTCACTATTGCAAGGCTGCCTGTTCTCCATAGACCAAAATGGGCAGTTTGATTATTACATCTTATAATCCTAACTGACTCAGGGAACTAAGTAGACATTCGAGTTTAGTATGCTTGAACTCAGTTTGATAAAATGCATCTTTTAGTGAAGATGGTTTTAACATTCTGTGTTTGAAAATACTACTTTTAGAAAGTAGGTATTTTCTTGTCTAACCATCCAAGCCTGCCTCTGCTAGGTTGTGTATTCCTTCTCTGGAGTTTGAGTGACAGGGGCTGGGGGATTCCAGGAGACAGGGTGAGTCAGCACAGGGCCGAATAGAGAGATATGCATGTAGATGCGTGGGAGGGGTTGCACCTGGGACCTGAATAGAGCTGTGCCTTCCCTTCACAATGCTGGTTCCACCTCCTGTGGTGCGTCTGATGTCCCTGGCCTGCACTGTGAAAGGAAAGAAGCAGTCTTGTCAACAAAGTGCTCCAGGACTGACCAGAACTGGTTTGGACTGGGCAAAGGCCTCTCTGCCTTCAGTGAACAAAGAGAAACTGTGTATAAAGAGGGGGACCCAGACCCCAGAACTTTAGATCACTTTTGGAAAAAAAAAGAAACCTTTGCTGAGGAGAGGAACCAGAGAGACTGAGGAGAGACTGTCCCTAAGCTTGAGGGATTGGCCTGCAGTGGTTGCCTGACTGCCAAAGAGAGGAGAAAGGAACTTTGTGTGTGCTTTATTCAACTTGTGAAGGATCTCCAAGGGCTTGAGAAAGAGCTTGCCTCCTGCTGAAGTCTCAGGGACAACAGACTTCAACCACTAGCTCCCCAAGAGTTCTTTGGATGTGCATGCAGTTGTGTTGGACTTTCTGAGGGACTGCGTGTCACAAGGAGCTGGAAGCGCAACTCCCGAAGAAGAAGCGTGTCACCGCCGCAGCCGCTGTCGTCGCCTCACTGAAGAAGGGTGTCGCTGCTGCAGCTGTCGCATCGCATCGCAGAAGCGTCTCGCATCACAGGAGAAGTGTGTCGCCGCCGCAGCTGCTGTCGTCGCATCACTGAAGAAGGGTGTCGCCGCTGCGACTGTCGCATCGCAGAAGCATCTCGCATCACCGGAGAAGAGTGTCGCCGCCGCTGTTGTCGCATAACTGAAGAAGGGTGTTGCCACTGTGGTTGTCGCATCGCATCACCAAAGCGTCCCGCATCACCGGAGAAGTGTTTCGCAGGGCCTGTTGCGGCTCAGAAGAATCGTTGCGTCACCACACGGCCGTCGGGCGTGCACGCATCGTGTTGCATCAAGAAGACGCCATCTTTGTTCATTGCACCAGATCCTCATCGCATCACGGCGTTGCAGGCCGCATCGCCACGGAAGCGCAGTAAGAAACCAACGCATCACCGTTCCTGCATGTAAGGAACCGACGCATCACCTTTCCTGCAACACTTTTGTTGTATAACGTTACGCATCCAAAGGTACATTGAACTCAGGGTGTCGCATTTTAACATCTACAGAGAACTAAGCCAATTCTACCATTTTAAGTACAGTATTGTGGATCTTTGTCATTTGTGGTCTTGTGTTAAGTCTATATAAAGAATACTTATTTTTATACTACAACTTGTGTGGTGTCCATCTGTGGTGTTGTCACTGGGTTACTGTATGTGTTCACAAATGCTTTACACACTGCCTCTGAGATAAGCCTGTCTGCCCGTGCCAAGCTACCAAGGGGGTGAGCAGGGGTTATTTTAGGAGTCTACCCCCTTACCTTGACTAGATGCAAGGGCCCCTATTTGGTCAAAGGTACCTATCTCTGCCAACTAGAGACCCCCAAATCTAACAGTGTCCAACCTGGCTCGCGTTTATGAGAAATAAGATAAACATTGTCTGTCTACTTAAGACCCTTTTCTTTCTTAATCAGTGCAGCACTGTGCATTGAAAGTTCCGAATTTATGTACATTCTATCTACTAAGCAGTTTCATCTTAAAGATGTTTGAGGCCCCTGGAAACACATATATTTGGGGCCCCGTAAAGCAGATATTTTTGGGGCCCCTGTATGAAACAAATTTGAATTTGATTTTGTTTACCCATTTAAGCCCACATGATGGCACACAGTGCAATAATTTATATTATATTTTAAAATTATCACACAAAAACAGTTGAACTATGTCTTGCCAGAATTGCCAAAAATACTTAGGATGACACTGGCTTGGACTCGCATAACAGGTTTATGCCATTAGGGTCATTAGAATACTGTGATTCACTGTCCTCTAGAGCTTTATAAGAACCTAAGACTCTTCTAATTCAGCATACCATTGGGCCCCCGGGACTGGTCCTTCCAGGTTCTACTGACTAAAGATTTATTTATTTGACTATTGCTGGGCTGGCAAGTTTCATGACCCGGGTTGGAAGATCTTTATAAGACGGTTTGACGTGAGATGCCTACAGGTTACGTGGGCAACGTTGAATTGAATTGAATTGAAGGTAAATTTGTAGAGCGCGAATTGCTGCCCAGGGGCGTCCAAGCCCTGGGAATAACAGAGGTGACCTCATAGAGTGGCTAGCGGAGAATTAATGAGGGAGGTTGAATAGGAATGTCTTTGACTGCTTGCGGAATGAAGAAAGGTTGGGGTTGACTCCAAGATGTAGGGGGAGAGTGTTCCAGGTCTTGGAGGCATTGTAGGAGAACGTCCTGCCGCCAGACCTAGTCTTTTTTTTTCTTGGGGCCGTGGCCATAAAGGTCTGGCTTGAACGGAGGTTTCTGCTGGGTTGATAGTGGGTGACTAAGTCACGGGTAATCATAGGACCTGTGTCCCAGAAGGCCTGATGGGCAATGCACATGGCCTTGAAGAGAATTCTCTGGCGCAATGGTAACCAGTGAAGGCTGACCAGACCGGCTCTCACTGATTGCCTGCGAGGAAGCTCAAGCAGTGTGCGAGCCGCACAGTTCTGCACTGTCTGGAGTCTACGTAAGGTGTAATCAGGAGTGCCGAGGTAGAGCACGTTGTTAAGGTCTAGGCGGGACTGTATTAAGCCCTGGATGGCTACCTGCTTAGCTTCCATGGGTAGAAGGGGGGGGATTTTTTTTAACATCCTAAGGAGGCCAAAACAGGTAGCCAAGAGTTTTGTGGCCTGAGTATTGAATGAGAGGGATCTGTCCAGCCACACCCCCAGGCTCTTGATGTTGTCCTTGGGTGCTGGAGAGGAGCCTTGTGAGACCGGCCTCACGGCGTTGCCCTCCCAATCATCCAGCCAACCTGCAACCACCCTCAAGACACGACATCTCCGACTCCGGCCGCCCCAGCCACCCAGATCCGAGGGCCGGCCAGAGCCCTGACAGACTCGACACCCTACCACGCATGTCCGACCGAGGGAGCGGGAACCCTCGAGCCAGACCCAAAGGCGCCAGCCCAGTCACACCTCGGGTCGCCTTCCCCGGGAAGACTCGATCGGCCACCAGGCCCCTGGGGAGCAGGCGCCTCCCCTGCCGAGCGTCTGGGGTCCCTCCCAGACCCACTTGAAAAGACCAAAGGAGTGAGCGGCAGGAAATCCCGCCGAACCCCCTCCGTCACCCCAGTCCCCCCTCTGCGAGGACCCCGGACTTCAAAGAGCAAGCGGAGTATAACAAGGGGTGCCGGAGAAACGAAGGTAGAGAAGACCTGGAACCATCCGAGCCTGCTGACGCTGTCGCGGCTCCTGAACGCTGAAGTCACCTGGGCCTGCTGAGTGACTCGCGGCCTCTTGCTATTGAACCATCTGAGCCCTGCTGACGAGGTCGCGGCTACCGAGCACTGAACCACCTGGGCCTGCTGAGTGACTCGCGGCCCCCAGCTATTGAACCATCTGAGCCCTGCTGACGAGGTCACGGCTCCCGAGCACTGAACCACCTGGGCCTGCTGAGTGACTCGCGGCCCCCAGCTATTGAACCATCTGAGCCTTGCTGACGGAATCGCGGCTCCCGAACTCCGACCACCTGTGCCTGCTGAGAGACTCGCGGCGCTCCCCCTTGAGGACGACTCGGTAAGAGATTGCCCAGAGACTCGACACCCTCCAGCTCGAGGATTGTGAGCTATCCGCAGGGTATTTCGCAGAGACACTATCTTGAAAGACTGTCCCGCTACCCCCATTCCCCACGACCGATTTGTGGTACTTTGTGCCACTGCTGTACTACTTGCATCTTGGATCATAAAGATCCCTTGAAAATCATCGATAAAAGAACCTATCGTCCTACAAAGAATACGTGTGGTGTCACTCTGTTCGTAGTGTATATCAGGGTGTGCGCGCCTAGTTCGGCCTACGTGGGAGAGGTGGGTCAAAGGGGTGGGCAAGACGGGCATCGAACCCCCCTCCGGCGAACGCCTTTCCAACATTTGGTGGCAGACGACGGGATCCGAGCCGACACCGAAAGAGAGCGTGCAGTAAACGACTGACACACTACCAAACAGAGATGGAAGGAGAAACCTCCCTGGGCGCCGCAGGTACCGAAATAAGCTCACCGTTCCGAGAGGATCAATTGGACTATTACACACATAGAGAATTAAAACAGTTTTGCAAAGACCTTGGCATCGCTACCACCGGATTAAGCACAAAGGAAGACTTCCAGAAAGTATTGAAAACCTGGGTCGAGACGGGGGCGCCCCCGACCCAAACGGAAGGAGACTCTGCCCATGAACCACAAAGCATCCCGGCGAGAAACAACGGGCCAGAGGGGAACCTGTCCCCCGAGGAGCTAGCGGACCGAGAGAGAAGCCGCAACCACGAACTTGAACTGGCAAAACTAAAAATCGAGGGAGAAATAAAACTAGCAGAGAAAAAGTTGGCCGTCGAGCAGTTACGGCTACAAGGGGAACTCGAAGAGAAGAGACGCGACGAAAAGAAGCTCCAGCTAGAACATGAACGCAGCCTGAAGGAGATCGAGTGGCGGGCTAAAAACGAAAAGTCACAGCCACCCGGGAATCCACCGCCCGCTCCCACCGGGGAAACCAAAGTCCACATCCCCAAGGATGTGGTAAAAGAGTATTACAAGAACGACGATATCCAGCAGTGGTTTAAGGCCTACGAAGTCGCCATGACCTCTCACCGAGTCCCGCAGAAGGATTGGGGGGCTGGCCTATGGGGCCGGTTCTTAAGCGAAGGAAGAGACACCCTGCTAGATCTGCCCTCCACGGTCATGAACTCCTACAGCCACATGAAGGAAGCCCTCGTGGGCCGGTATGGACTCACCCCCGAAATGTACCTACAACGGTTCCGAGATTGTAAGAAGATACCGGGCACCACGTGGGTAGAATACGTGAACTTTTACAGCCGAGCCCTGGACGGGTGGATCAAGGGCAGCAAGGTCTCCACCTTCGAAGAACTGTTTGATCTGATTGCCTGGGAACATTTAGCGGCCAATTGCTTTGTAGAACTGCGCCAGCATCTCCTGGACAGTAAACTCACCGACCCTCGGAAGCTGGCCGCTGAGGCTGATCGTTGGGTGAATACCCGAGCCACCCGAGGCCCCGTGGGGGACTACGGCCGCCACAGTCAAGGCCCCCCCCACCAGAGGGGCGGAGGGAACCACGGCCGACCAAGAGACTTCCCCGGGGGTTCCTCAACCAGCCCCCCCAGCAGCCCACCAGCGGTGGGTTCAGCCCCGTCTCCAGCAAGCACCGGAGTCGCAGGACGGCTAGGTCCCCGAGCTAGGATCACCTGCTTCCGCTGCCAACGGCCCGGACACTACGCCAATGACCCCCAGTGTCCCAGTATCAGCGAACCACAACGACCAACCCCCCTGCCCGGCAGATGGCCTCCGTGGCTCTGGGGGAGGAGATGGAGGACTCCGAAGAATGGGAACCGGCGGCCATGGCCCTGGTCTCCCTTGGTGATCGAGAAATGGTCCCCGGGACACCCTTGCCCGCCAACACAAAGAAATACCGACAGCAGGTGACCATCAACGGCCACCGAGTCGAGGGCCTCCGCGACACCGGGGCGAGTGTCACCGCGGTCCACCGCAGCCTAATTTCAGAAGACCAGATCCTAACCGGTGCCCTCTGTCCGGTCGTATCCTCCGACAATTCTGAGAGCCTCTGCCAGATGGCGCTGGTGCCCTTCGAGTGGGGAGGGGTCTCCGGAGAACTGAAGGTAGCGGTCCGGACATCACAGCCCGTAGACTGCCTCCTGGGCAATGACCTGGAGAGTTCCCCGTGGGGGCAAGTAGAACGAAGAGCCCATCTGGAGATGATGGGCCTACCAGAATGGGTCTGCGCCACCACGCGCTCCATGACCGCGCGATTGCCTCTCTCCGAGGGCAGTGAGGCCCTCCTACCGAACACTATCCCCGAGAGCCGGGACACTCTACCAGAAGCGGACAACCCTCCTTCGGAGGGAGAAGAAGACACGAACCCGGGAGAAGGGCCAGAACCTTCCGCCCCGGAGGCCCTGACTGAGCTCGGAGAACTGCCCGAGATGGGCCAGTGGCGCTGTGAGGGGGGGCCCTCCCGGGAAGAGTTCTGCCAGGAACAGGCCACTTGCCCCTCCCTCGTGGGACTCAGACAACAAGCCGAAGCCCATGCCGCCGGTGACCGAACCGGAACCCATTGGATCTATTGGGACAATGGCCTACTATACAGCGAGCAAAAGTCCGCCGAGCTAGGCGCAGCCCGGGTACTGGTGGTACCCCTGCGTTTCCGGAGCCTCCTCCTGGGCCTGGCCCACGATGTACCCTTGGCAGGACACTTAGGCCAAGACAAGACATATCAGCGATTGGTTACCCACTTCTATTGGCCCAAGATGCAAGCGAATGTAGAAGTACACTGCAAATCCTGCCTCACGTGCCAGGGCAGTGGGAAGAGTGGCGGAAAACGCAAAGCTCCCTTACAACCGTTCCCCGTGGTGAGTACCCCGTTCGAGCGGGTCGGCATCGACATCGTGGGACCCCTGGATCCGAAGACCACCCAGGGCCACAGATTCATCCTTGTCCTGGTGGACCATGCCACCCGCTACCCCGAGGCCATCCCCCTCCGCACCGTGACGGCTCCCGTGGTGGGCCGAGCTCTCATGGGGATCTTCTCCCATGTCGGATTTCCCCGCGAAGTTGTGAGTGATCGCGGCACTAACTTTATATCCCGCTACATGAAGTCCCTGTGGCAGCAGTGCGGAGTCACGTATAAGTTCACGACCCCCTACCACCCCCAGGGCAACGGCCTAGTGGAACGCTTCAACCGAACCCTAAAGGGAATGATCCTGGGCCTCGAAGAGCCCCTGCGCCGGAAATGGGACGTCCTCCTCCCTTGCCTCCTGTTCGCATACCGAGAAGTTCCCCAAAAGTCTCTGGGGTTCAGCCCCTTCGAACTGCTATACGGACACCCCGTCCGAGGGCCCCTGAGCCTGGTCAAAGAGGGCTGGGAGACAAGCCCCCGGGGGACACCCCCTGATGTGTTCCGCTACATCCTGCCGCTCCGCAACCAGACGAGGAAGTTCAGAGAACTCGCAGAGGCTAACCTCGAGGCCAGCCAAGAAGAAATGAAGCGCTGGTATGACCAGAACGCAACCCTGGTCGAGTTCCAGCCGGGCCAGCAGGTTTGGGTCATGGCCCCGGTGAAGCCCTGCGCCCTACAAGACAAATGGACTGGTCCCTTCAAGGTGATCGAGCGGAAGAGCCAGGTCACATACCTGGTCGATGTACAGTCCCCACGGAACCCCCTCCGGGTCCTCCACGTGAACCGTCTCAAGCCCCACTTTGTGAGAACGGAATTAAGTTTGCTACTGATGATGGGGCGGAAGAAGACACCGAACCCCTGCCCGACCCCCTGTGCGCTAAAGACCTGGATGGCTCCGTGGAGGGAGTAAGACTTTCAACCACCCTCACTCCCCAACAGTCCGACGACTGCCGCCAGCTGCTCAGACAATTCGCAGACCTCTTCTCCCTCATTCCAAGGGTCACCGACTGGTGTGTCCACGACGTGGACACCGGCGACAGCCCGCCTGTGAGACACCGAGCCTACCGGGTGCCTGACCGGGTCCGCACCTGCATCAAGACCGAGGTACAGAAGATGCTCACCCTTGGAGTAATCGAACCCTCCGACAGCCCCTGGGCCAGCCCGGTGGTCCTGGTCCCGAAGGCGGCTTCCACGGGGGTCGCCCCCGAACTAAGATTCTGTGTGGACTACCGGGGGCTCAATGCGGTCACCCGAGCAGACGCTCACCCTATCCCCCGCGCCGACGAGCTCATCGACCGCCTGGGGGCCGCCCGGTTCCTCAGCACTTTCGACCTGACGTGCGGATACTGGCAGATTGCTCTCACGGAGGGAGCGAAAGAACGCTCTGCCTTCTCCACACCAGATGGCCACTACCGCTTCAGGGTCATGCCGTTCGGGATGAAGAACGCCCCGGCCACGTTCCAGCGGTTGGTGAACAAGGTCCTGGCCGGACTCGAGGAGTTCAGCGCAGCATACCTTGACGACATCGCCGTATTCAGCTCTCAATGGCACGAGCATCTCCAGCACCTCCGACAAGTACTCATGGCCCTGCGCCAAGCCGGCCTAACAGTGAAAGCCAGCAAATGCCAGCTCGGGCAAGGCTCCGTGGTCTACCTGGGGCATCAGGTGGGCAGCGGCCAGGTCGCCCCCCTCCAACCGAAGATCGATGCCATCAAGTCCTGGGAGCCCCCCACCACGCAGACGGAGGTCCGGGCCTTCCTGGGCCTTACAGGGTACTACCGGAGGTTCATTAAAAACTATGGTAGTATCGCGGGGCCCCTCACGGAGTTGACCTCCAAAAAGCTTCCGAAGAAGGTGCAGTGGACCACCCCGTGCCAGCAGGCGTTCGACGCCTTGAAAACCGCCATGTGCACCGCCCCCGTACTCAAGGCCCCCGACTACTCCCAAGAGTTTGTGGTCCAGACCGACGCATCCGAACACGGCATCGGGGCCGTCCTCTCGCAGTTCGACGACAAGGGCATCGATCAGCCCATAGCCTTCATCAGCCGAAGGCTGCTGCCGCGAGAGCAGCGTTGGAGTACTATAGAACGAGAGACCTTTGCCGTAGTCTGGGCCCTCAAGAAACTACGGCCCTACTTGTTCGGAACCCATTTCCGAGTACAGACGGACCACCGGCCCTTGCGGGGGCTAATGCAGATGAGGGGGGAGAACCCCAAGCTACTACGACGGTCCATCTCTCTCCAAGGGATGGATTTCACTGTCGAACATCGCCCCGGGGCGGATCATGCCAACGCCGACGGCCTGTCCCGGTTCTTCCGCTCCGGCGAGGAGAATCCCCCAGTGGATGGGTAGTTCTCCACGCCTTTCAGCTGGGGGGGACGCGTGTGAGACCGGCCTCACGGCGTTGCCCTCCCAATCATCCAGCCAACCTGCAACCACCCTCAAGACACGACATCTCCGACTCCGGCCGCCCCAGCCACCCAGATCCGAGGGCCGGCCAGAGCCCTGACAGACTCGACACCCTACCACGCATGTCCGACCGAGGGAGCGGGAACCCTCGAGCCAGACCCAAAGGCGCTAGCCCAGTCACACCTCGGGTCGCCTTCCCCGGGAAGACTCGATCGGCCACCAGGCCCCTGGGGAGCAGGCGCCTCCCCTGCCGAGCGTCTGGGGTCCCTCCCAGACCCACCTGAAAAGACCAAAGGAGTGAGCGGCAGGAAATCCCGCCGAACCCCCTCCGTCACCCCAAGAGCAAGCGGAGTATAACAAGGGGTGCCGGAGAAACGAAGGTAGAGAAGACCTGGAACCATCCGAGCCTGTTGACGCTGTCGCGGCTCCTGAACGCTGAAGTCACCTGGGCCTGCTGAGTGACTCGCGGACTCTTGCTATTGAACCATCTGAGCCCTGCTGACGAGGTCGCAGCTCCCGAGCACTGAACCACCTGGGCCTGCTGAGTGACTCGCGGCCCCCAGCTATTGAACCATCTGAGCCCTGCTGACGAGGTCGCGGCTCCCGAGCACTGAACCACCTGGGCCTGCTGAGTGACTCGCGGCCCCCAGCTATTGAACCATCTGAGCCTTGCTGACGGAATCGCGGCTCCCGAACTCCGACCACCTGTGCCTGCTGAGAGACTCGCGGCGCTCCCCCTTGAGGACGACTCGGTAAGAGATCGCCCAGAGACTCGACACCCTCCAGCTCGAGGATTGTGAGCTATCCGCAGGGTATTTCGCAGAGACACTATCTTGAAAGACTGTCCCGCTACCCCCATTCCCCACGACCGATTTGTGGTACTTTGTGCCACTGCTGTACTACTTGCATCTTGGATCATAAAGATCCCTTGAAAATCATCGATAAAAGAACCTATCGTCCTACAAAGAATACGTGTGGTGTCACTCTGTTCGTAGTGTATATCAGGGTGTGCGCGCCTAGTTCGGCCTACGTGGGAGAGGTGGGTCAAAGGGGTGGGCAAGACGGGCATCGAACCCCCCTCCGGCGAACGCCTTTCCAACAAGCCTAGACAGGGGGGCCACAAAGAGTTGAAGAAACTGGGGTCGGAGGGGCCCAGGAGCATCAGCTCCGTTTTGTCACCATTTAATTTGAGGGATGAAGAAGACATCCAACTCTTTACTTCCTGTAGGCACTCTCTAAGTCCGCCTGACATAGGCGTGTTCGCCTCCTGCGCCAGTGAGACCACCAGCTGGGTGTCGTCTGCGTAAGAAATAAACTTAACCCCAAACGGACGGACGACCTCAGCCAATGCCTCATATAGATGTTGAAAAGGGCAGGGCTTAGAGAGGAGCCTTGAGGGTCTACTAGTGGACACAGACTCACCATCGAATACTCGAAAGGATCTGTCCTCCAGGAAGGATTTGAACCAAAGCCAGGCTTTGTCCTTGATTCCGACACTAGCCAGACGGCACAGCAGGGTGTCGTGGCTGACCGTGTCGAATGCCGCACTGAGGTCGAGGAGGATCACTGCCACTGATCCTCCTTGATCCAGGATTTTTCTGGATTCCTCAGTGACCATAAGGAGGGAGGACTCGGTTCCATGTTTGGGTCTGAAACCCGTCTGGGTGGGGTCTAACAATTGGTGGTTTTCTAAGAAATTCACCAGTTGGGAATTAATGTATCTTTCCAAGATTTTACTCACCCACAGGAGCAGGGAGATAGGTCGGTAGTTGCTAAAATCTGCGGGATCCAGATTGGGTTTCTTTAACAATGCTCGGACCATGGCCCGTTTCCAGACAGGAGGGACAGTGCCGGAGGTGATGGATACGTTCAGGACATCCCTAATGGTTGGCAGTGTGATCTGGGATGCCGACATTATGATATCTGGCGGGGCTGGATCGTCAGGGGAACCGGATTTTACTTTCCGAGCCACGGATTCTAGGGATGCAAGATCAAGGAGGGGGAAATGGTCCAAAGTAGGTTGAAGCTGAAGGGGGAGGGTTGCCATGATTATATTGGTCAGGGCTGAGGGGGTGGTAACTATGGGAGGGAAGGATGAATAGATTTTGTTAACTTTTTGGTGGAAAAACTCTGCTACGTTATTACAATGGGTTGTAGATTTTGTTTCGTGCAGGCTAGAAGGGGGTTTGGTGAGTTTTTTCACAATTTTGAAAATTTCATTTGGTTTTGATTTTGCTAGGATAATTCTGTTCGAGAAATATACAGCTTGGGCAGCTTTGACATCTGCTTTGTAGTTATTGATTGACTCTCGGTAGCGAATTTTATTTCCTGGAGAATAGTCTAAATGCCATCGTCTTTCGGTTTTTCTGCATTGGCGTTTCATTTCCCTGAGCCTCTGAGTACCAGGGGGTGGTTTTATGGGAGTGTTTCAGCGTGGTTTTACTTCTTGGAAGGATGTCTTCAAGAGATTGTGTGATCCAGTCTTCGTAAGCCTGGTTGACTAGACAAGGATCCTCATTGTAGAGGGGTTGGTTGCTGGCAAGCTTGATGGACCATTCGTCGACTGGGAGGCGAGACCAGGCTCTGGTGAATCTTGTTGTGGGTCCCGTCGGTGGAGGCTTAAGTGTGGTCCAGGTGAAGGGGACCAGTAAGTGGTCCGTCCATGGGAGAGGGATTGGTAGCCCGGCTACAAGGTTTACACAGTTGCTGAACACAGGGTCCAACAGATGGCCGTTAACATGAGTTGGGGTCTTGACATGTTGGGTTAGTTGCAAAGCAGCTAAGTCATCTACGAGCGTAGTGACTGTGTGATCCAATGCAGCATCGAAATGAAGGTTGAGATCACCTAACAGAGTGAAATTAGATGTAGAGCTAACGCGTAGATCGGGTGCCAGAAGCTCGGTAAGTGGTTTTAAAAACGATTTCTGCACAAGTTTAAAAAGGGTAATGCGAGCGATAATGACTACTCCCGGCTGAGCCTCAGGAGGTTCCACTGTTTAACAGCTTTTTCTTGGAAGGCTGTAAGACCTTCTTTGTACCAGCTAGCCCCTCAAGTGTGGGTAGAGCTAAGGGGGGTCTAGTTAGCTTTATCTCTCTGGCTGTTTGTAGTATCTTGCAGTGGTGCCTACAGAGCTCTCCACCCTGCAGGCCTTGTGGCTCTCCAGTGAGATGAATAAGTTGCTAGTCCTGAATTTTTATAACGCTGTATCCCCTTTTTGCCGAAGTTTGTAACATCTCCCGGTTAGGTTCTTTTCTGAGAAATGTGTACCTGAGTAAACAGAGTTATACTAACCTTCTGATTGCAGGGGATTTTAATGTTCATTTGTGTGGTGATTCGAGATGTGATGGGATTAAAGACATGGGCTGTGCGTGATCGTCTGGCCTGCACATGGAACATACCTCACAGGGTAACATACTCAATGCCATTGCAAATTAGTTTGATCTAACCTCAGCCATGAACAAGATGTCCCCAGACAAAAGGGATATCCATTACACCTTTACTGGGAGAGGATGTGAGTCATTCATTGACTTTATTTCTGTCTCTACTCCCTTTTTTGCACAAATGGACGTTTCCATCCAGGTGAGCACATCTAGTGACCGCAACCCAGTGTTTATGTCAACTTGCTGACCCCGGCCCATACAACATACCATTATGGAAACCAGGGGGTCATTCACAACGGTGGACGGTGGGAGGAGACTGAAGTGGGTGCAGATTTCCCCAGATCGGTTCTGCGAGTCCTTGTTTTCTCATTGTCAGAAGGAGTTCGCAATCTGTATTAATCGGCTGGCAAAGCCTATAGAGATCTTAGAGGACTTTAGTGTCATATCAGGCACCATAGCAAGTTTATTAAAGGTCCCGGCAGCACAGCGACCCCCCCTTGGCACCGAGATGGTTTGACCCTGAATGCTCATATGCCTCCAGGAACCTGAAGGTAGCCCTTCGTACCAAACCAAGAGATTCCTCTATTGTTAAGGCTTGTTGTAGACTTTACAAGGCTGCCCTGTTTAACTGGAAGACTGCCTTGAAGGAAGAGGCCTGGATAGATCTCATTGAAGCCAGTAATCTGACGAACAGCTCAAAGTTCTGGAGCATTATAAATAACCCTTTTTTGGCAGATGACAGTGTCAACCTACTGGACGCCCACATAACTGAAGAAGAATGGGTAAGGCATTTTGAGGACATGTTTTTGTTCTCTCCCACCCCGAAGAAAGACCTGTGCTTAGGTGAGGTTATACCTAATGTGGTCTTTACAATGGAGGAAGTAGGATAGGGCATAGTGGGGTTGACAAAAACCAAGGCTCCAGGCCCTGATGGAATACCCCCAGACCTTTACATCTCGAACATGAACATCTGGGTACCGGCTCCACCTCGGTTATTAATGCTGCTGCTGTTTCAGGATGTCCGCCTACATAGGTCCTATCCACAATCATACCAGTCTTCAAAAAGTGTGTCCATGACAGTACTCACTGTTACAGGCCTAGCTCCCTACTTGATTCAGTGGTAAAGGTGTTGGGGCATATTGTACTCAATATAGTCTCCAGTTGGGCAGACAGAAATAATATTCTGTGTAATGCCCAATTTGACTTCCGCCCTGGACAATTAATGGTGGACCAGAGCCTAAATCCTTATATGGTACTCAATAACAACAGCATGGCTTGTCCCGGTACCATCCATCTAGCTTTCATGGAACTGCCTGCATCGTTCGATCTTGTTAATAGATCGAAGCCCTGGCAGATCATGTTGTCCCTAGGTGTTAGCCCAGACCTAGTCCTCTTTTTGAGGGACCTTCACAGAGATACCAAGGTGGTGGTTCACTATTCTAAAGATCTTAGCATTACCCACCAGTTTTCAATTCAGAGAGGGGTTAGACAGGGGTGTATCCTGGCACATTTCCTTTTTAATCTAGAAATTAATAATTTGGAGCAGACCCTGTTGAAGTTGAAAACTGATTGTTCCCAGGTGGGTTGGCGAAGCCTGCCCATACTATTGTACGGAGATGACGTTGTTCTCATGGCAAGGATAGCCAGGGGATTGCAATCCCTGTTGAACTCATTTGTCCACTTTATGGAGGACCTGGATTTGCTTTGTAATGCAAGTAGGTTCTCGTCTTATCAAATCTTATACATTTGTGGTGGGATCCACGCTGGTCCCTAAGACTTTTGCCATCTCATATCTGGGGGTAGTGTTTGACGCTACCATGAACTGGTGCCCTCTTATTAGAAAGGGGATTTTGTTAGGGCCAATGCCGCTGTATTCAACTGTGCGTCTAGACTGGGCAACATGCCTATCCGGCCCTCTTGCAGATTTATAGGGCCAAGTGTATCCCCAAGGTGGCCTTTGGCAGCGAGATTTGGGGATATATGGAGCATGAGGATCTCCAAAAATGTTAAACCATTTTTTTAAAACAATTATTATGTTTACCGCAGAGCATCCCCTTCTTTGTAGTCCATGAAGAATAGGGAATGGTTTTTCTTTCTGACAAGTTGTTTTATCGTCTCCTATCACTTTGGCTGAATCTGTGGCTCAGAAGGGAATTGCTTTAAGTAAGGACATTTTAAGTGACTGACTCTCTGGATCAATGTTATGGTATCCCCTGGCTCAAGTACATCAGGGATTGCCTCATGGGCTTGGAAAGGCCTGACCTATTTACTAACCCTGAGAAAATGTGTAGAAGAGACTAGTGTTGGGTGAAGGAGAACGTATTTAAAAAGTGGCAGCTCGACAGGGAACAAGTGGAATTGAGGAAGCCCAGCGTGCGTAGGTATTCCCTACTGAAAACTTGGCCCTCCACCGAGCCTTATCTCTTATGGCTTTAGTGTAGCCATGATCGATTTTGTACTGACCAGGTTTCACGTGGACCTTTTTCACTATCTCCTAACCCGCCCCTGTGAGACACACAGGGGCCAGAGTCTTTCATTCACGACCTTTGAAGACCATCCTAACGTCCAGTGTTTTGTTACACCCACCGAGCCAAGAAGACCCCCCTATAGTTCTTGTACTTTCCACTCCTGCAAAGTAAAGACCGGCAACTCTCCCCTTGAAGGCTATGCTCACGATATGGTCCTTTGAACCAGTGGCATAACGATAATTCAGGGGGCACCCCTGCGAGGTACGTGGAGGGGACCCCTCCGGACTCTATCAGGAGCTCCCCGGCTGAAGTGCAGTGCTGAGGGGGCCCCTTGGAGCTTGGGGCCCCCCCGCACTGCGGGGGATGTGGGGGCCTTTGTTACTCCACTGCTTTGAACTGCTTTATTCTTGTGACATTTACGTATAGGTCTTGAGGGACAGGTACGGATCATTAACATCCTGCCTGGTGACCATGGACTGACTCCAGACAAAGCAGATATGCTCCGGCGGTTTTCCACGTGCCTTGGAGTTCGTTGAGCGGCAATCATCCTCTTTGTGTTTCCCTTGTCCTGATGATGACCTCGAGCCATGAAGGTCGAAACTCCATCGACTTGCCTCAGCTAAACAGAGATTGATAATTATGGCATGATGTTCCGCTACTTGTACTATATAGAAATAGTTCATGCATAATATTGTTTTCAAAACTTTCCCAAGAAGGCTCTGTTATACCTTTCTCATGTGTTTCAATTGCACCGTTTACATTTTTCACGAGAATGTGTTCACCTTGCACTTAGTACACAACGTAAAAAGCATTAGTGGTGCTGCATTACAGCCCTTGCGAAGTCTAAGTCTGTGCTTTTTTTGTTAATATAACTAAGTGAAGACAAAATGTTGGGACTACGTGTTTGTAACTAATTTACTGTCTAAATTGTACCCCCGCTTTGACTCCCATTGAGAAATTGTTGCATGATACTGTACCCATCCAGGTTTCTCCTGTGGTTTCAAATACACTTTCCTTCTCAAGCACAGATATAGTCTACATTTTGGGGTTCAACCTGCCCAACAATGGACGAACGTAATCCTTCAACTCCATCTATCTGCTATCACTTGAAATTTTGGCATAATTTCCAGTAGTTGCTTTCTTTCATATCATAGTTCTTTTATTCATCCGGAAGGAAGAGGTGTGGCGTCGCGGCCAGGGCGACTGACTCTGGAATCTGGGGATCACGGTTCGATCCCCGGCGCCGGCGGCAGATTAGCCCAGCACCATGTGACTCTGGGCAATAGCTTGCTTAATCTTCCCGACAGCCTCCAGCGCCTAGAGACCCTTACGGGTGATTGTTCGCGCTTTACACATATGTGGAATATTATTATTATTATCCAGCACCTCGATAGTTACAAATTTGCAATCAATAACATTTGGTGGGTTTTACAACATCTCAGACACTGCATTGCTCCCCTCCTCTCTAACTCTTCATAATCTCCTGTAACCACCTCTGTATGGTTGAAGGGCTTCTGTTCTATGACACAGAGAGAAAATCTTAATTGTTGACTCTATCTCTTTCCATCCTTCTAGTCCATACTGGAAAAGTGGCTGATTCAGAAAAGAGCCAACTGGTGAATGAGACAAAGTGGCAGTACTACGGCACGCCGGGCACATCCGGGAGTCTGACCATCGACTGGGACGCTGAGGTTATTCAAGCCTCACATGTCAACGTTGAAGTTTGGGGCTATGAAGAACATGGTAACCCAGACTCTGTTAACCTATAAGAAATTAACTGTGTAGTGATTAAAAATGCAGTCATAAGGGTAACTTTCCATGTGCAAGACCACTCTCTCTCAATTGGTGATCTAAGTGTAATGCTCTCATTCATGTATCCCTACTGCTCCTTGGTTCCCTACCCCTTCCTTCCTTCTGGACGTTTCTCCCTTTCCTTACTTTCTTTCATTACAAAGCAGGGATGGGGCAACTTGTTTGTGCGAAGATAAATCTAAAAACCCTCTTTGCAGCAGAGATGCTTTCAGCCAGCTAACCACTTTCAGAAAAATACTCTGATTGCGCTGGATGGAAGGCTGGTGGCGGTCCCAGTCTTTTAGACAAAGATCCAGATAAAGGCATTTAGTGAAAACAGGCACAAGTCTGATTTTCTAGTAAGTGTTTGTTGATGTAACATTATGTTTCCCGTGAAAACTATCGTAATTTCCAGGTAGAATATTTCACCTGCACGGAGGCGCTCCTCCTGTGCTCACTGCCTTTGCAGAGAATTCTTGGTAGAATAACACAAACGGTGACAACATCAATAGCCGAACAAATCCAACCTAAGCTGTTTTGTCAAATCCTGAGCTTATCTTTCCTCCTGATGCATCCTTAGATATTCCTGAAGTCCTCCATGAGGTTGATGGGTTTGACCATAGAGCAGCGCAGATATGTCCCCACTAACATTCCTCTAAAATATTAAGGGCCATATTTAACAAACAGTATTGCAGCACAGCACGTCATCTTGCTGCACTGTGCAGCGCAGGGAAAGAGCAGGAATACGCTGTATTTATCACAATACAGCGCATTCCTGCCTTTTGTCACTGCTAGTGCACAATTAGATGCCCGGAACCAACCCAGGCATCCTTGCACCATGGTGCAAGGGTGCCTGGGTTGTAAGGACGATTGTTTATGTGCAGAAAGTGGCACCTCCCTGCACAAAAACAATCTTCTGATGCATTTTCCTATTTTTATGTGTGCGGTGGGGCGGGGTGGGGGGTGACGATGTGGGAAACCTAAATAAAAAAAAAAAACTACTTGCCTTGCGCTGAGAGCATCACCAAGTCGGTGATGCGGCGAGCGCAAGGTAAGTGATTTTTGTTTTTTTTAATATAAGTTTCCCTTGTCATCTGTCGAATCCCCCCACCATGCCCCCCACCCCATCACTCTTACCTGCACGGGCCGTGCCTGTGTGTGCTGCAGAATGCAGCACAGATAAAAAGAGGAAGTAACGAAGGGGAAATGTAGATATTTCTCTTTGTTACGCCTCCCCTGGGAAGGCGTAGCATTTTGGCACATTCCCAGGTCTACCAGTAATGGTAAATCTGGAAAAGCTTCAAAATTCATGGATGATGTGTGGGGACTCTCACGCAATGCCCATGGAACGCCACCCTAGGGCAGAATAATGCAACACAGTGATTTGCGCTGCTTTGCATTACTCCACGCTTATCAAGACATTCAGGGCCTTGCAAGGGGGCCTTGTGTGGCTTTATAAATCACATTTCAAGAATTGCGTTGCTTTTGCACCATGCAACATGGTGCAAAAGTAACGCAACCCTTGATAAATTTGACCCAATGCCCTTAAAGGAGACAATAAGCACCATCCACGTCCAAAGTAACAGCCCATCGAAGTCCTTTGTGTTCATACACCAACAACTTTATCCAGTAGACACTTCCTTGCCAAAGAGTTAACCCTTATTATCTCCACATAACTAATCCACTTCATCACATATTTAGCAGAAGCCAAAAACTCGACATCTCCGTGCATCCTCCATGAGCTGTCTCTCTTTCAGGTGAAGACTTGTCATTTCTATGTAAATAGCTGTAGGCTCGGAATCACAATACAAGCTCCCAGCACTGGCATTCTTACAGGATAAAGGTTTGGCATCCAGTGGAGGCTGGCATGGATCGGGGGTGGAGGGGCGGATTGAAAAAATTATATATTAAACGTACCTCTTCACGGCTGCTGACTCTCGTATGTCGTCTCTCCTCAGCTTCTCTTCCTTGTGAGACCCAGAAGCAAGAAGCACACGGGCTCCCCTAAACCAATCACGACGCTGCTGTCACCAGCATGAGAGCAGCCTTGTGATTGGTCGCAGCGCCATGGATCAGCGTTCAGACAGGGATGGGGAACCTGCGCATGTTCTCCACCCAGGCTGGGCAATACAGCTTGGTGGAGAGCATGCTAAGTGAGTATGACGGTTTTGCCGTCTCAAGACGGCTGGCCAAACCGTCATGCACACTTAAGAGAGTGCCCACCTTGCCTCCCCCTGCTGGCTGTGATGACAGCCAAGCCCTGCCCGCACAGAGAAATAAAATGATAATAACATTGGGTTTTTATCATTTTATTATTCCTTCTTTGCACTGCTGAAAAGCAGTGGGGCGTCGCCTTTCCACCTTAGCGGAGGAGGAGCTGCGTCTGTTGGCATCACTGTCAATATCTAAAATGAATCTTCTAGGTAAAGAGTTTACTACACTGCAGTTTAGCATTAGAATGCAATAGCCATACATCGAATAGGCTATTAGTCATGACTCCATATGCCCATCCTATGTCCTTCCCATGAGAGTTCCAATCATATATATGTAGATGATCCTAAGCCTCTACACGGCCCGCTTACGCTAGAGGTAAAAGCACCCCCCTCCATCTTCCTGCTCACTCAGTCATTCATCAATGGTTATAACATTAGCTGCCAATGCAAACCCCTTGAGCTCAGCAGTTAGGGTATCGGGAACCAGTCCAGTAGCATTCCATTTTGAAAGATAGTGTTCAGTATGTTTCTCTACAAGTCTTGTGAAGCCATTCTATATTAAATATGAAAATCTATGATGTATCCATGCTGTAGTCTTCCAATACTAAAATTAAAACGTGTTCCACTCAAGACCCCCAACATGTTTGGTCTTGAGAGGGAATATCGTGGCACCGTGTACCCATCCCTATGTGATTCTAATCTTATTATTCCATATGTTGTGTCTGTAAAAATCCCACCCAGCTGCAAATATGAAAAACTGTGCATTCAGGGCCTGTCTATATAGCCCTCCTTTTACTGCAAATTGAGGAATTATCCTAAATTTTCCCAAGGGTTCCCAGGCTTGAATGTGAGACATTTGCCACATGGGTTTGATTTTTATGCATCCACTCTTCAGTCTTCCATAACAGCATTTTCCTTTCCAACTTTGAGCATACTCAATAAAAAGGTTGGGAAAGTACGCAGGGAGTGGTTGTCACATCTTCCATCAAATGTTATGTTATGTTAATCAATCTTGTAGAGAGAATAAATGCCTATAGGCGTCTTGGCACTAGCTGAGCTGCAGAGAAGGAACCGGAAAGCTAAATGGAAGAGAACAGCCAAGTTTTCGAAGATTTCCTAAATGCCATGAGGTTTGGCAGAGCTCTGATAAAGAGAAGGAGGTTATTCCACAGCCTCTGCCGCCCCAGGTGGCTCACTGAAAACTGGGCACGACCACATGTTTTGCGGATGCCGAATGCAGAGATTTGGCAGGAGCAAACCAGGGCTTTTTTTTTTAAAGTGGGGTCCTTGGTCATGTAAAGCTTTATATATAATACAGAGTGCCTTAAACCGCACTCCCTGCCTTATGGGAAGCCAGTGAAGCTTTCCAAGGGATTTGGAAACAAATTGATACTTGGGGATTTTTAAGAGCAACTGTGCTGCCGCGTTATGAAGAGTCTCAAGTTTATTTAGAACATGTTGATGGGCGTTCAAATAGAGCCCATTACAGTAGTCTACCTTCGAAAGTACCCACAAAGTATGGTAGCAGGAAAGAATGGTAAGATCTTCTTAATAAGCTGGAGCGTGTAGAAAGCGGCAGATGTGACCATATTTACCTGATCGTGATAGGACAGTTTGTCATTTATAAGGACTCCAAAATTTCTAACCACCCTCACAGGTGTGGGAAGTGCGCCTAGATCAGAGGGCCACCAGGCAATAGACCAGAAAGGTGGTGGTGTACCAAAAATAAGAACCTCTGTCTTATTTAAATTCTGTTTCAGACAATTCAAGGACATCCAAGAACTGGCTGTCTGCATGCATTACTGGAAATTGGATGCAGTCCCCGACTCATCTGAATTGAACGCAATGACTATTTGGGTGTTGTCTGCATAGGATGTCAGGGCAAAGCCAAAAGATTTTAATAGCTTTACCAGAGGAATAACATAAATGTTAAATAGTGTGGGACTAAACGAGGACCCCTGAGGGACCCTGCAAGGTAAAGAGTAGGTATCGGAAACAAATTTACCAAATTGAACCCACTGAAATAGAGAGAAAATCCTCCTCTTTTTGTGAGATCGAGATATCAAACCAATTTCTGCTTCTGCAAACACTACTCTGCTATAACTACGGCATATGGATTTACATCCAACTCTAGGACCTGAGGGATCACCCGCCCACCAAGGACCAGCTACAGGACGAGATTTCCAGACATCTTATGACCTGGAATCGCATAGCAAGGTTATATCTACCTGCGGCACTAGGAGCTGTTAGGCTCCAGCAGTGTGGGACAGGGGCAGAAAATTGGCCCAGACATTAAAAATAATTTTTTTTTAAAAAGTGGCCCTATTGGTGAATGGTGGTAGCTCGGAACTTTATGACGTATCTTCTTGAAAGACTTTGAGTGGGGCAGGAACAAGTTTCTAGTTGCTGCTAGCATGATTTTTAGATTTTAAAAGTAATTGCTCATGATGGCACAACCCATGTCGCAGCTGCACATCCCCCAAAATTGACGTGGCTGAGATGGTTGTCACTGTTGCGTGCTCAGCCGCTGCATACCATTGAAGTGGTGCCTGCTGGCTGCAATGTAACAGAGCAGGCTGGGTGTTGGCAAACCGGGCCCAAATGGCAAAAAAAACTTCCTTTGGGACAAAAATATAACAGCCCACATGCTCGCTTGTTAGGGTGGCTTATCTGGCAGCGCCAGATTGCCTAAAAGGCTAGTCCAATCCTGGACTTCAGGGCCCATAAACTTTTACTTTCTTGTGTTCCCATCCCCATGGGGACACCTAGGTTTGCACCCATGCAGAAGGGATGATTCAACACAGGGAATTGCATTCAAGATAGAGTCCCCTGGCTGAAGGAAATGTCACCTACAACATTGGTCAAAAATGCCCAGAATTTAAAGAAGGCTAAAAAGGGTTTTTTAGGAGTCCTATCCTCCAGAGGCTGTTTGCAAAAATACAGCACAATAGTGCATTTGAAAATACCTTTGTAAGGGATCAACGTATTTCCAAGTTTCCATGTATAATGCATTCCAATAGGCAGATGTAAATGGTTTGCCCTGGCCACTTATGGCGGTGTCACCAGTTCTTCTAACTCTGACGCCAGTTCTTTGGTCACTGAGGAAGATATTCATCAGGCTGATGTAAAATGCAAACTGAAAACACATAGATAAGAATGGGAGAGATCACACTGTTGAGAACATTTCTACCCCCGGTGACTATTGGGGCCTCAAGTCCTGGTCAACAGAAATGAGTACCACACTTTATTACTTCGGGACACCAGGGCAGCAGCCTCCTTCATATGCAGCCCTTCTCACAGACCCAAGCAACTCTGTACCTGCAGTAACCTAACGCTCCACCCAGGATCTGCCAGAAGCACCCCAACATTGTATTCCACCCACGACCAATTGGCAAAAACCTGCATCCTGGTCCTGACAGAACAGAGGTACCCAAACCCTAGATCTCCGCACCCCAAGCACTGTCAACAACATCGTGAGAGACTGCACATCGGACCTGCTGCCATCCAACTCTATATCAAGTCCACATAATATAATTGCATCACCCTAGCTTAGTCTCTTGACCCCAGGATCTGTACCAACTGCAACCACGGCCATGTGTGTGTAATGTGTGCACCAGTTATAGAGCAACATCTGAGGCCTCAGAAATCTTTCTGCAGTACCCGGTATACTGCACCCAAGGAACTACTGCAAAAGGCATCCATCATTCTTGATTTTGACCTCAGGAGATGGGACACTTCAGCCCGTAATGCCAAAAATGTACCATTGCTAAACAGGGCTGAGATTCCTTGGATCATGAGGTCCGGTGCCATCACCTAGGGAACTGCACCCCTGCAATGGTCCTTCACTCTACACCAAGCCTCAGGCACCACCAAGGATCTGTAATTTTATTCGGAAGCAGTTGACATGCCACTGCACTCGAACCCCCCAATGATGCAGATGATGCCAGGCAGCACTCATTTGAGGGCTCAGAGTATTGAGCCAAAGTGTTCTTCCTTGTTCGTGTAATTTCTAGTGCATAATCTGTAACAGAATAGGTGCGGGTGCCCAAAGATCTGCTCAGAAGCCCGAGGCCGGGCTATTATTTGTCAAAGCGCCAAATACACAGTCTGCATAGCCGTGAAGCCACCCTAGGCATCTTTGATCACTACCAGACTCTCCCTGTCCCTTTATCTCACTCTAACAGGTTCCTGCTTTCTCCTTTGTGACGGTTTTTCTGTCTTTCTCTTCCTCCTCATCTCCCTTTTGAGTGTTTCCTTCTCTTGCTTTCGAGAAAAGTCTGAAAAGGAAAAATAAGTGCCAGTCGCCAAACATAAGTGCCGGTGGCCCCACCGGTACCCACCTTCTCAAATTAAGCACTGGTTCCCTTTTTCTTTGCCCTTTAATTGACTGCAGAGTTTGGTCTCTTATGAGACTTTACTCAAGCAGAAATGTATTGCGGCGACTGTGAATTTGCATATGTGCTGAGGTGCATGTGCTGTGCTAGCAACATTCAGTGGCCAATTTACAGGAGATGCATGGACATAACCTTGGAGCGGGAATCTCCCAATTCTTTTGCACAAAAGGACACACATATCTCACAAACGTTTGCCTTGCAACTGTCTGGACAGTGGACAGGCTGGGAGAGAGATTTTATTTATATAATATTTTATTGCCATTTTTTAAAAAGAAAAGTGCACATTTCACATCACCGCAACAACAACAAATCACAGCATTACAATAAGCGTATATGCACAGAACAGTCTATGGTATGTATAACAGACAAACTTTTATTACAGTTTGTGTGCAGATGGAAGGGCCGTGTGCATTTTCCCACACTACTGGAAATGCAATGGGTGTGTACTACTAATTGCCGATTTCTCTGTCACAAATGTGGTTCTGTGCCCGGGTCAGTAGGACATGAATGCACTTGTATTAGGTGTGAAGACCGGTAGTATGCAGCTACATCTGATGCTTCGATCATGCTGTCATATTGGGATTTATAATACTGAGCCTTCACAGCAAATAACATCATAGTCCCTGCCCAGAGCAGGGTGTGAATTATTGTGGTAAGGCAGGTGAAGAATTTGTGATGGATATCCTTCTTTGGAATCAATGTCAAGGGCTCCTCCATGAGAGCGGAGGAGCGTCGTCCTGCTAAAGAAAATGCCCTCAAGCCCCAGAGATGAAAAATAAAATAGTGCAATTTTTTTTCATCAACCCATCCCCAACCGAGAGTCAGGATAGGGCGGGGCTTACTTAGAGCAGCATAAGGGAGTAGGGTGGGCTGCTTGGCACTTCATTTCAAAGTGCGCATGTCCCTTTGACCGGCCAAGACATGGCACTGTGAAACCTCTCACCCAGTTGTGTTAAGACAGCTGAGTTAGAGCAAGTGCAGGCCTCCAGTGCCCTCAGGAGCACAGAGAGCAGCCATTCTCTCCAATCCTGGTGCTCCTCTCATGCAGCATGAGAACAGCACCAGGATTGGTTAAGGCAGTTTGCTGGGGCCTGCGCCGAACACCGGACTGCAGGAGGAAGATGTTCAGTGAGGAGGAGAATCTGTCGCAGGTAAGTGGATTTTATTTTGTTATTTACGCACCACCCATTAGCCCGCCTCACCACTCCCATAGATGCCAGCCACCACTGTGTGGAATTAATACAATAAACGTGGCACATAGACCATCTTGACAATGGCTGCTGTCCCTGCAATGATAGCAGAGATGACGTCGGATTCTTATCTACCTTACCATCACCAAGAATCCTCTCAGGTCACCAGGATCTTTTTATCTGCTAGACAGTGTAGTAGGGGAGGATATCAAATTTTAACACATAATCAATGAATTGAATTTAATCTCTAAAAGGACCACTGACTCCAAATCTCAATTTTTAGGAATTTATTACAACCAAGAATAACTGCACATACAAACACCTCAGTACAAGGTGAAGAAACAAAATGGGCACTAATACAAAGGATATCCTACGCAGAAGCCTCATCCGATTCAGAATAAGAAGAATAATCAATTCCAATAACATCAGGAAAGCGATAATTACTCCAGTCTCTACATTAGAAGTCATTAGCCTAAAAGAAAAATCAGTTAGTCTATCCCTACTCTATCTCTAAGATGACATCCCTACTTAGCATTTTCCCTCCCAAGAGAGTAAAAAGGTGTCAGAAGTGAGGACTTCCTTAGAAGTGCACTCACTTAGTCAGAGCTCACTCTAAGATGCTCCTTCTAGCTTCCCATCTAAGCCTTAACTGCTCAACCCACGGGGCACTCTCTCTAATTCAGAATCCCAAAAACATAGAACAGGCCCTCCGGCACACCTCTTCAGCCAGGTCTTCTTCCAGTAGTTTTCCACTGAAACTTGTCTCTCATCCAACAACGGTTAGCTTGACCTTGGGTCGCAGGCACCTTCTCTGCCGAAAGTATCATCCCTAAATTCCGGTGTACTCCCATATTGGCTTCTCGTACCATCCTAACTCCTAAAACAAAGGGTTAGTCTCTCTAACGAGAACGAGAACGAGAAACTTTCCACTTCTCTGAGATTTTCTATCGTCCTGAAACCCCAAAGCCTCACCAAGGGGAATCATTTTCGGCCTACAATATTTAGCTAACATAAGAAACGAACAGGCCTTTCTCTTAACGTATATGCGATCAGGCCTTAACACAATTTAAACGCACACTTCTAGAATTTTTATATAAGCATTGATTTCATTACACTTCATATAAGAATAAGCAAACTACACGTGCAGGCTTTTATATGGTGCACGTTTAAACCTAATGCACCGCATTTCATGAAAACCAATCATTATGCGTTGACTAAATACATGTCCAGTGAACTACGACATTGCTCTTCAATAAAGGCATGGTTACATTTCTAATCACACTATTATACTCAGATTGAGTGATACAACTCTAAGCCACACATTACTATGAGTCGTTTAACATACATGGGTGCAGACTAACAGTGATTATGATGCACCCCTACAAACTTTCAGAATTACGTGGCGCTCTCTCAGCAGGAAGGGGAACTTGAAGGCAAGCTTGCTTTGCACCTTGTTCATTTGTGATGGGAGGTTATGCCCCCATGCATTTTCCCTATCTATGGAGGCGTGAAGTATTGGAACCCTTCCCAGGAAGTCGTCATGCCAGCAACCCATTGGAAGTTTGCTTTCTTAGACCTCTTTACAAAGACGATGGACTTGGAAAGCTTTTTATTCAAACCTGAGAATGTGTGGAAAGTTTTGAAGGGCTCTAGGCTTGGACTGTTTTTGAAGGTGTAGAGAGATAAATAGGTCATCCACATAGAGAAACACCCTGTTAGCCAGGTCAGAGGCTCACTCAAAGCTTCTGAGGAGTGCAATAATTCTCAGAGAGAGAGATAATTCAGGTAATTTTATAGTTGTGACCTCATGGTGGAGATAAGGATCTCAGGATGAAAGGCAACGCAAAGTCCCAGTATTCACACAGACACCCACCCTTGCATACTGCACATACACCTCACAGTTCTCACAAGAGCCATGCATTCTATTCTGGGACCTCTATAAAAGGTGCTTGACTTGAAACACACACTCAGCCAGTGACTGGTGCTTACAAAACCTTGACCCTCCTTCATTCTGCATTGAGCAACCTTGCTATGTTGAGAGGTTCTCCTGAGCCACTCCTTTCATGGAATTCTTGTAGTTAGAGTCTCTAAGGGAGAAGTGCAGGTAGAAATGAAAACTCACCTAGTGTAGATGACCTGTGTATGAAACCGTGTGGTGAAATGAATTAACAACACTATTCGCACAACTCCCCAAAACAATGATCACTTGTGCTGCCGTAGAAGAAGCCCTATTGATTACGTATAGCAAGCAGATGGTCAATAAACCGAAGTGAGTTTTAGTTCTTGGACTCCTTTAATGAAAAGTGCAGGTGGAGGTATTGAGGAATGGAAGCAATGAAACCCCCACAAAACTGCACAACCATCATTCTCTCTTGCCTCACTATGGCAAAAATATACCTGTTGTTTCACAGAAGTGACACTGCCTCCTTTCCTACATGGTTCTCCCAGAACTCCATAATTTAGTTCGAGCTTGCAACATACTCTGCTTGAGCATCCTGGATTTCCCAGTAGCTTACCTTCGAGGATTACAAAATACAGCAGCTTGTCTACTTACTAACTCAACTAACCATGATCACATCTCCCGGGGCCTGTGCCCACTCCATGAAATTTTATTGACAGAAAAATCCACTTGAAGTTCTTATGCATAACCATGATCACTTTCAAGTCTATTGCTTCTCATTCTGGAACGAATGATGAATTTCTTAAAGCAGGGTACATGTGTGACTTGACAAGACATTGAGAAAAGTCTACAGTAGGTTGGGAATTGCCTTGGCTGTGAACGCCAGATTGGTCTCATAAGGACACTTATGCAGCAAAGCGCCTAGAGGAGATGGAATAGCTGAACAAATGTCTTGTAGCAGAAGTGAGACGAATCTAGAGGCTGTCTGGGCTGCTATGAATGTCAGTGTGCATGAAGAGTTAATGAGATTGAATAGGTGGGGGAGAGAATCTGCCTCAGTCTTTGTGATCTAAACATATTGGATGAATTACAATAGATTTGGAGTTTGTGGAAGATATTGAACATTTCTGTGAGAGATACTGGGAAGGCCCTTCATATGCAAGGTATAGTTTCCAGATGCATTGAATGTACAAGGAAGGATTAGGCTTCTCGGAGCCATTGTTTCTCAGTCACTTGGGACATTTCTGCACTCATATGCCCCAGGCGGGCTAAGGTGGCACCAGAGCCAATGGCTAAATGCAGGAGTCGATTTCAGGGGAGGACATGATGTAGGCAGTCTGTCTGGTCTACCACAACTGGGCTCAGAAACCTGTGGGTAGCTTTAGGTATCAAAGATTGCCTCATGCCTTCACCCATTGGGATTGCATGTCACTAAGGGCGTAAGAGAATTCTATTCTTACCACTTAGTAAGGTTTCTGAAAACTAAACATGCACTTAACCCCTATTGTGCACCGAGTGAGGGAAACCTCATATGTCAACATATACTTTAGGACCTGTAATTGCATTTCTGATATACCTTCACCTCACTGCACGGTGTCTAATGGCCTGATTTAGGCTCTCATTACGAGCTGTACATAAATGGTGTGATATTTATGGTACCTGATAAAATCCGGCTCCGCAGACTCAGATTTTATCAGGCACGATGAATATCACCTGATTGCAAGTTTTTGAGGAATAACATGCAGATTTTGGTGCTTTCTGCACCAAAATCCTCCTGCACTAGTCAAGACTTAGCATTTTCCCCCAGATAAATTATCGACGGGTTTGACCTGTCGGAATTTTTCAGGGAAGAACAAAGAGGGTGTGATATTTACCACGCAACTCATATTTTGGGATCCCTGGTTTGCACAGGGATCTGAATTTAACCCCAAACTCATAATGAGAAACCAAGAGTTTGGAGGATGGTTTACTCTGTTATAAATGTGACGGATATCCCTTCTGCTTTACTACAAGTGACATACATATAATTCATTTGAAATAAGGTAGGCAGGATCTCCGTCACATTTGTGACAGAGTAACTGGACTGCCAAACTCTAAATCAGGCTTTAGTTTCTAGATGGTGTGGTTGCATTCTAAAGGACACGATGTCATTAGTGTGTTTGAGAGTTATAAAGAAAACCAAACTCTATTGATGATACACTGAGGAACCATTTTTCCCTTCTGCAGTTAATGGCTCGAAGGACTATTACCGGCGTTAGGGTGCTTTATCCTCCCATTTGTATGTGCAGGCTTGGATAGAATTTTGCATCTTGTGGAAAAATGTAGGCCTTGACTGGATGGTCTAGATGAAACTCTCTGCCATACAGGCTCCCTTCCAGGAGAGCGGGCACTGACCCCATCCTTGAGTCTTTATACATTTAACTATCAAGAGTTCTTTGTTCTTAAAAAAAGGAGGCAGCTTCAACCATGATTTTTTCCACCTTCCCAGATATAAGAGAGCACATCTTCCCTCCACACAGTCCACCATGCAGGGCTCGCAAGCTCATCCAGTACAAGGCCTTTTAACATATGGGTAACACCACCCCAAGTAAGTAACTATTTGTGAAGGAAGCCTTGACTCCCGTCATTGGGGCTTACACATTAGTGGGACCAATTGCCACAAAAGAGATCCACGTTTCCTTCCCAATCTCAATATTCATTATCAGAAAACCCCAGCAATCTGCTCCAGTCCATCACCGTCAGACTCCTCCTGATTGCTGAGTGCAAAAGTTGTAAGGACCACCAGATTATGGAATGTTATACTAGTTTTAACTACATCACCTGGTCACTATCCTAGATGCAGAAAAGTCCTCAAGACCATTTCTTTAGCCTCATATACCATTCACATTTTGCAACACACCAACTGTGGTTCTGTTTGATCATTGCACATGATGCAAATACAAAATATTTACAGTCCTGTATAAACGCAAAAGCTTAGCATATCAATTTTCCATTTTTCATTTTTTTTCCAGGAGACAAAATTGAATGTAATACAGGGTCATACTAAGGGCTGCACGGGCCTCAATGCAAGCAAGGATCCCATACCAACTGAAATGTAATGACAGAGCACAAATTGCCACTGCACCTGAGACTTATGATATCCACAAATCTGTGTATATATGTTGCTTTATTTTTTTTGTATATCTCCTTATTCAATTTTGCATAGAGAAACAAGCAAAGTAGTACACCCCCCCCAACATTTGAGGACATATAAGCAAATACACAAACAGATGTATACATTGAATCCCCGTATATACGTTCCTTTCCAACGATCTGTGCACGTACCTTAAAGTAACTCTGTGTCTGAATGTTTCTTATCTTTGTCAACAGGGACTCCTTACTCTTCATCTTGGTCTGCAGAGTGGCAGTACCTTTACTCCCTGAAGAAAAACCTCTCCAACACTGGATCTTTCACATTTATTCCAAAACCTGCTCCAGACCAATACAGCAGGTTTGAAGTTGGGAGTGTAAGAATCAGTCCGGACAGCTGCTCAGATGGACAGTGGTGAGTGACTGCAGCAGAGGCGATAGGGTAATGTGATGAGACGTAGGCTTTCAAAATGGCTGTTATCATGTAAGAACACGGGCACTGTGATGGTGGTACAAGAAGATAATATAATTTAAGGAAGAGAGAGAATGAAGGGAAATATCTGAAAAACTACACAAATAGTCAGAACAATTGATTCACCCTAAGGACTGCATTGAACAGGTGTGAACTCTAAAAAATCTACTATGCTTTGAGAACGTGTAAAGCCCCATGGGGCATATCAGCAAGGGCCGGCGATAATTATCGCTAAGCGCACTTAGCGCGAGGATAATTATCGCCGGCCATCTCTGAATTTTATCACGGAGATAGCGTGCTATCAGCGACGCTTATCTCCAAAGCTGTGCGATTTTCGCTGGAAATGCAGCGATAATCGCACAACTTTTGGCGATAGCTTGCTGATAGGGCTACACATACTTAGCCATGATATCCACCTTCCGTAGGATAACATGGCTAAGTCAGTTTCAAAGCAGGCGTAAGGAAAGTAGCGATAACAGAGGTTATCGCTACTTTTCTTGTCGCTATGCTTCTTAGCGTGAGGCTTGATAATAGGATAATAGGAGAAATGTCGCTTAGCGACATTTCTCCCGTTATTCTTGTGAGGAACGCCCACTTTGCATCTCATTAGAGATGCAAAGCTGGGCGTTAAGGTAAAGGGCGAAGAAGCATGGATTCACACCTTAGCCTGTCCTTGCTAATAGGGCGTTAAAATTATCGCCGCTTTTCGTACGAAAACGGACGCAAAAGCGGCGATCATTTTTTATCTCCTCGTTGATAATATGCCCCCATGAAAGTTAATATCCAGTTGCCTGTGGAGCACAGTAGTCTTGTTACAGAAATTACAGTATCTGTTATTGATAGAGGAAGAGTTAAAGCTCGAGCACAGATTCCGTCATACTTTAAGCATTCATCTAATATTTTTTTCGTTTAAAGTTTGTATGTTCTCCCTGAAGTTTCTTTTAGATTGTAGTGAATTGTATTGTTTAGTAGTATGTGTATTTCCCATATTTGGGGTACTGATGTACTTGTCCACATAGTTAGCACGCTACGCCAAGTGGGTGGTGGTTAAAGGAGTGTTGTGTTTGCTCTCAGCCTATGTGGGAAGTGTTTCCATGTTATGTGTGATTGCCACCGAAGTGCAGTTATTGTGCTATGGGACACAGCATTTAGTGGTGTTTTGGATGAGGAATCGTGCAAGATAGACGGACATTTTTATGCGGTATGCTGGTTGCTTTGATCAGTCAGCCCTTTAGGTCCCTTTGTTGTGTTACTAGTTATCTTTTATGTTCTCCATCTGATGACCGTGCTGGTTTTAAACTGTTTGAACCCAGACCTGCACACAAGGACACAGATGAGAGGAGAGAATGCATTGTCCTGTTCAAATATGTGGTGTTGCAAAGAAACAAAAACCACAAATCTCAGTTGTGAATGAAAACATTTTTTACTTGCAAAAGATAACATTTGTTTCATAGAAAAGTTAGGTATAGCACATACTTGACCATAAATAATGCAACATTTGGGCAAGATATCAGTTTCATTTGTGAGAGGCTGGGATGGCCGGAGCAGAGTCGGGCACATTTGCTGACTGTGGTTTTGTTGGCAGGAATATATTCTTTCTTCTTTTTTCTGCTAAAGACCGTAGTGAGTGAGCATGCAGTCACTCTGCAGACTTGTAGTTATACAGAGACTCTTCTAACCTAAGCCATAAAAAAAACACACCAGAAAGCACACAAACAGAAATACTATCGAGCAGCCTACATTTCAACACAGTTGGTCACTAATGGCAAGTGTGTTTCTCTATAGTCAGACCCCACCAGGTGCTGTAGGAGATACAGCCACCTTCAGTGATTATTCACCAAATTATACATCCTTTGGAGTAACCTCAAGGAAGCTCCCAAAAACCTGAGGGGGTCCTTATGAGTGTGACAGATGGCCGGTCTGGCCCGCATCCTGTGCAATATTCATAAATCCCCACGGCTTGGCTGGGATCTTTTTTCCACCAAAGGTGCGTCTGCCGGCATGGTGATGGCACGTTTGCCGAAAATGTAGTGCCAGACTCCCATCATGTTTGGTAGCCGGATGAATTGGGGGGCGGGAGTCAGTGCTTAATTTGTAAAATATTAAGTACCAGGGCTCTGACCAGGAGGCTACTGCAGCTTGCACCATCTATCGCCCCAGTCAACGCTGCCAAAACAACTACTAACCGTCTCTCTCGCATGTAAATGCAACAGTTCAGATTATTCCAGGTCCCTAAAGCTAAAGGAATGGCTGGAGAGACAGGTATTAGTATTTTTTTAATGTATATTGTTTTCATAATCAACTGTTATACTGCTCATCTTTAAATTACATGAGAAGCGCCACCTTGTGGCAGACTGACCTAAGTGTGGAAACCAATTAAGTGCAGGTGCTCAGCACCGGAAAGCTCCGGCTCAAATAGAAAAATCATCGGCAGCACAACCCCCGCCCCCCGCTCTTCAGCATGGGGCGCCAAAGGCAAGGACCGTCACAGGCGGCAACGTGCCTAGCTATGCCACTGGATATATAGGCGCCAAACGTGATACCCTCCAGGATGCAGAAATACTCAGTAGCGGCCCGTGGTGGGAGTGCTGCTGGACGCTGACGTGGGGTGGGGGAGGGGCTGGGTGGGGGGTAGTGAACTACGGATTATGGCTGATTAGAGGTAAGTGAACATATAAATAAATAAAACAAAGTTCGTTGTGTGCGCTGTATCGCATTTGGCGAGGCAGCGCGCGCAACGAAATTCGTTTTATATATTTATATGCTTACTTACCTCTAATCAGCCATAATCCGTAGTTTACTACCCCCCACCCAGCCCCTCCCCCGCCCCACGTCAGCGCCCAGCAGCACTCCCACCACGGGCCGCTACTGGAAATACTGCCAGCTTGGAACAGACTCTGCAACAGGTGCCCTCGTGCAGATGTCAAGCAGACACTTGATGGCATCTTGCATGATTCGAGTGGCTGCCTGCCTCCAATGACTCTGAGACAAATTAGTACATGAAAGTGACTGTGACTGGAGTTTTTTGGAGAGAACACAAATACTGATTGATACTAATATCAGTAACATACTCTAAATTATATAGATGCTCCAATACCACCTCTAATTCAGCTGCAAATGATCCAACGCTTTATATACCATCAGCAGTTAGGGGGGAGGACAGATGGATCCTGGACAGTAACATAAACCAACACAACAATTGCATGTTACTGATGTTAATGAAACTATTGAAAAGAGGACTGGAATGGGAACATATTTAAAGGTAAAAATGCAAGTGATGTTTACGTAGCTCATTGGAGACACACTTTTTTCCGGTGGCAGAGGGTACCATATTTTGGGTAAAGCCCTTCAAATGATCGGGTGGCTAAGCATCAGATGAGAAGCAAAAAACACCAGTAGGCATGTCCCTGGGTAGTACGGACATAACAGACATTTGCAGGAGTCGTCGGGTAAACTTGCTGGTACGTCATGTTCATTCTGAAGACACTATGAGCCTGATTACGAGTTGGGCGGTGCAGGAGTGGGACCACTATGCCGGAGTCCCGCTCCTGCACCGCCAAACCCATGTGCGTGCCAGATTTTTGTCACTGGTAGGCGGTTCATTGGCATTCCCACAGGTGAAATAGGCACCGCAATGGGGATGTCAAAGTATGACATGGCATGGACTGCACCAGTCCATGCCGTGCAGGTACTGGGGTGCATGCAAACAGGGGTGCCCAACATGTGCCCCCCTGCATACAGTCCATGGACCAGAGGCAACAGGGATCCCTGTAGGACCCCCTTTGTTTCCTCTATGCCACGGTTTTCATGGAATAGGAACCGCCATGAGAACCACAGCGGAGAGGAAACTCGTAATGTGCCTGGTGGGACAGCGGTGGTCCAACCAAGCATTATGCGGCCATAAGACTTATAATCAGGCCCTATGTGGAGTACTTTTCTGATAGTAATGCTTATTTGATGAAAAACATGCATTGGTAAAGGTAATAGGTCTGGCCTTAGAAAATCTGCAATCGGTTTGCTTACTTTTGGCAAACCTATGCAGTATGCATTAAAAGATTAGATGTAATGTAAAGTGGAAATGCTGATGGCTAAAGTTGGTATGCTTGTAAGAAAAACATTTAATTATTCCCACTCCCAAAAATAAATTGGAAAGAGGATGAGATGAAAGAGCCCACCTGCCCTACCACCAAAACGGCAACTTTGTATGCAAATGTGCACATATGCACAAACAAAATACTGTCACTGACAGTAAAAGAGGGTGTGGCTGACGTGGGCTGCCCATTGTCCCATGATCTATTTTGTGAAAGTGAATAAACAGATTAACAGGCTAGTGAATGAAGAGGGCTCACTTGCGATTTATTTTTATTATAATTTGTTTTAGAAAAAATGAGGCTGGTAAGACCACAAAAACAGATCTAAAAATATGATAATATATGACATCAGTGAAATTGTGCTCATCATAAATCCTGTGCCAGGAAAAAAAACAATCGTAATAATAGTGTGCCAACGTGGAAAAAATTCCAATTAGAATACCAATGAGGAAAACATGCCAAAGGAAATACTGTACTAGGCTAGTGATAACTTCAGAAATACTGTGCCTGGAGGAGATTTGCCTATCAGAAATATTATACAAGGTCAGCAAAAAAAACGTCCTTCTGCATAGTGAGTTAGAAAGACATTAGAATGCCACAACAGACATTCCAGGCGCTATGGTGTAAGGTAACACTCATTGACAGCTTTATAAAAAAATGGCACCATAAAATGGTGGCATGAAAAATATTACTTTGGGAACCACTATTGTAGGAAAAACAAATACTCCCCAAAGTGGTTAGTGAAAATCATGATATAAAGTATTGTTGAAGGGAGACCTGTGCCCATTAAACAGATTTCCCAGAGAAATAATGCCACTAAAACACAGTCCCAGGAGAAATGATGCATTCAGCAATGAGTTTCAGGGGGATAAAGCCTCCCAGGGTTTGGGCGGTAGAATAAGAATGACTTCTCCTGAATCCTATATGAGTACCACTCGCATCCTCCAATACAAGTGACATGAAAACAAACCATCGTGGGTTTCCAATCAGTTATACTTGGACTAAGAATGCAGTGCCTCAGCTCGCCATAGAAAATTCGCCACTGTCAATAAAGGGTGGCCCATCTGATGGGTTGATTGACTTCTGTGGTGACTCATGGCTAACTTTGGGGGCCACCGCTTTGATTCCAGGCAGAGCTGACTCACCTTTTTAGCAGCCGCTGCCCGTGGAGGGAGTTCCGTGGGGCGGAAAGGCGGGGCGGGGGAGGGGCAGCGTGGGGGGGTACTAAAAACCGGAATATGGATAATTGGAGGTAAGTAAACAATTAAATAAATAAAACGAATTTCGTAGCGCGCGCTGCATCGCAATTTGCCTCACTCCGAACAATACAATGAGTGTGATTCATTTGAGTGCTAACAGCTCCCACCCTGTATGAACTGACTCACAATTCTAGAAGTGTAATTCCAAATAGTCAACATAATTCTTGAAATGTGCAGTCTACCATGAGCTGCAAGTGGAGTAGGGCAACATCACCGGCTTAGAGATTTCAACATAGGGGACAGAGCAGATATTGATACTACGTCAAGAAAGATACAGAGGCTAGGAGGTAGAATAAAGATAGACGAGGCAAGCGTTTGCAATGCATTCGGTTTCGCCTTTGGGACCTTATATGTATTTAGCTATGCAGCACATTAGCCTGGGTGCTGAAACATCTACAGTTCTTTAACATGGAGGAAAAGAAAGCACCAAACTGCATGACACGGCAAGTATGGGAACACAGAGAGAGAAATATTGTCTTTCAGCAGGAAATGGTATAGTCCAAAGCTCTGTTTTTTAATATAAATAAAAGCAGAACCTTCGGTGGTCATATAATTGAAAATACAAGATTTGAAAAAAATATTATTGTCTAAGGGTGCTCCTCATGGAAGACAATTTTTATGGACTGGAATCTAGAGAATGCTAAAGTGATTCTGGTATTTTACTGACCTCTGCTGGTCGTTTTCTATCACAAAAGCAAAATAGAGGCTGTTGCCAAAAAAATCAAGTCCCTCAGCAGAAAGCAATTCTGGTATTTTAATGACCTCTGCTGGTTATTTTCTGTCAAGACAGTTAAATAGGAGCAGTTGAACAGAAAAAAAAGTCCTTAAGAGTAAGCAGACAAGTCCTAGAGCTGATCTCCAGAGCCCACAAAGTACATACACATATACGTATATACTAAAGTATATATACTAAAGTATGTACAAGAGGTCTCGAATGCTCGACCTAAAAATGGGGGCAATATGAAGGAGGAAAGCACTACTCACAGATGAGAAAAAGACATGCGAGAGAAGGACAAAAGTTACCTAGACAAGGAGGAGGTAGTAAATTAGGAGGCGCCAGGACACTTATGATGGAATAGTAAAAACAAGGGCAGGAACTCATGGAAAGTGGATACATATTTTGAAGGGACCAAGCAAAACGAAATAGTCTGAAAAGAGACACGTTTCAGGGTGAAAGAAACAGTTCAAGAATCAGATCTGGAAATAATTGTACAGCTGATGCTATGTACTGAGAAAGCGGCTTGCTGAGGCCTCACATCTGCTTTGATTTTGGGCTGGCCGAGCACAGGTCGCCATCCTGCCATGACCCACATGTGAGTTATTCCCTATCATCTGCTGGCAGTTTCCCAAGGAAATCGGGCGAATATAGCAGACTTCACTAGTAAAGACAAGTGCACCCGCAGTGAAGCAAAACCGAAATTCAACCCCGGCAACACAGAGAGGGATAAAGTCCTCTCCTAAACTCCACTATGTTCCTGTTGCAGTAACCCAACTCCAGAGACTCAGTCCTTGCAGGGAGCAGCAATCAGCAATCTGGTCCCAGATCTGACCCAGCAAATGCCAATTTGTAATTGGATCACTTGTGGAAATGAATACCATCTCAGCATACTAGCCTGAGGTACAGAGCCGAATTGTGGGGATTCTTTGCGATGCCAGAGGCACTTCCATGTGGAAATAATTTTCAAAGTGTGCTTTTTTTCAAGCTGACCTACCCGCTTCTCATTTCCAGCTTTCGCTGATTGGGACTTACAGACTCATGGACCACCGTCAATTCCAAGATGTAGTTTGAGGTTTAGTCAGCAGTAGCTTGAGACCCACCCACTGTGGCCATCATCGGGATGATTATTGGCTTTCCCTGTCCTTTTTTACAATTAACTGCATCTGGCTTGAAGTAATCTCATTCAGCCATGCAAAGGAGTGATTGTTATTTCTGAGAAATGCTGTGCCTGTGGACATATTCAACAGTCGCGTCTGTCGAGCAGTGTCGCGTCTTCTTGCAGGCGAGGGTAGGAATCGTCTCCCTCAAGAGATGGGCGTTGCATGCCCATGTTTGCACCCTGAGAGAACTGTGGTGGGTCCCGAACAGCTTAAAACCCCATGAGACACCCATGTCACAGTGTTCTAGAGAGATTGAGGCAGGCCCTCACTACTAGTGGTCTGGTGTCAGCTGTGAGAAAAATCACACCCCAAAAATCTGACAGCAATGTTTTTCGAAATTTCACCTCAAAGTATTCTCTCTCTTTTTAAATTCAACCACTTGTCACCTTCCGGAACGTAAAGAGGTGTGCGCAGGTGTTTGCGTAGGTATCACAGTTTTCTGGACCACTCATGATGGGTGCCTTCTTGTGCAAGAAAGCTGCATTTTAATGCAGGCCTAAATGACACCAGGTGGGCAAACTGATGCCTGATAATTTGTCTTCCCGGGTGCGCATAACACAAAGCACTCTGATGAATATTGATCATTTTGACCATTTTAAAACGCTTTCTTTCCATCACTCTTCAGGTTTAGGAAGTGACATGTCACTTTTACACTTCCAATACTTTTCAAAATATTTTCACACATCAGAAAGGAAGATGTTATTTGTTCTGTTTTAAGAAACATAGCGGCATATTTACAATGCCTCTGTGGCACTTTTACGCCACCGGATCGCCACTTTTGTGATGCTTTTGTGGCGCCATCTGCTGGCCCATATTTACAAGTCCACGCAAAGCCACCCTGCGTGGCTTTTCATGGCCTCGTAAATATGGAGTAAGGCAGGGCCTTACTCTGTGTGGAAGGGGCGTCTCATGGGTGTTGCTGTTGGTGTTCCCATGCAACACCCATGGTTTTTGGCACTGCTACAGATTTACAACATCTGGGGCAGAGCCAAAACTAATGCCTTCCCAAAGCAGGCATAACGAAGAGAAATGTTTACATTTCTCACAGTTTATTCTTCTTGCAGCACACATAGAACAAGGAAAATGCCTCCTTTAATTGATTTTGTGTAGAAAGGTGTCCCTTCCTGCACAAAAACAACCATTTCAACAACACAGACACCCTTGCACCAT
Organism: Triturus cristatus; assembly: GCF_964204655.1. Classification (NCBI taxonomy): domain Eukaryota; kingdom Metazoa; phylum Chordata; class Amphibia; order Caudata; family Salamandridae; genus Triturus; species Triturus cristatus. The sequence goes on from NC_140594.1 coordinate 355,104,721, forward strand.
GGTGCAAGGGTGCCTGCATTGACGCTCAGCTGCAGCTTGTGCGCCTCTGCTGGCAGAAAGGACAGGAATGCGCCATATCTTCTAGATACAGCGCATTCCTGCCCTTTTCTTTTGATGTAGGGCAGCGCAGCTAGAAGGCTTGCGTCGCTGCCCTACAGCAGAATATTGTAAATATCACTCATAGATTTCACCTATCACACTTTACTGTGCCCTACCCAGTGTCATTCAGTTCAAGTTACAACATTGACATATATCTGTAATTAAGCAAGCATAATCCTAGATCTGAGCAGTCAAAACCCTATAACAGTAATTTGTGAGACAAAGTTGTTTCATGTTTACTGTTTAGACAATTGACTGCGAAGGGCAGGCCTTAGAACATACATTGCAAAACAAACACTTGAAAAGTCTTTTTCCACAACAGCAGGGGGTGCTGCAGCACCCCCATACCGCGGCTTCCAGAAGCACTGGCTCAGCTCCGTTTCTGTAGAACATCATTTTGTCATTCAATCAATCAATCAAATGATCTTTATTCGGGTATTAAAAATATCCATAAAAGATACATATTATAAACAGTCCCATTTCCGTTATAAATTTGGACCAATATACACATTACACATAAATACAATAATAATAAAAACCCATCAGTATTAGCAATTTAAAAACGGGACAATTGTGTACATTTTTCAGCTCATTCAACCGAACAAGATTTCCCCGGTAGCGTAGGAGGAGAGACCCTTTAAAATACACTTGTCTTCAAACAGGAATTACGAGCCAACCCTGGGTAAAAATCCTTAAATCCTTCCAACCCTTAATAAGTCCGAGAGGATTAATCCTCTCCTCTAGTGTTCCTTAATTTTACCGCCAATCTTAGAAAGTGTACAGTGCTAAATAAGGTAAAAGGATCGGAAGAAAGTTTGAGAAATAGGAGAGCCACTTTCGCCTGTCTAATTTTAGATCGTCTTAAAATTGGGTAAGCGTAGAAAGGGCAAATTAGGACGAAGTGAAGGGTATCTTGCGGAGATCTTAGATCGCAGCCGCAACACCCTTTTATACTTACATTATTTACAAAACCAGCTGGGACTGACAGAATATGGTGCAGAAGATTTAACCTGAATCTGGTCATCCGTAATCTGTCCTGTCTGTTGTACATGTTGGAAAGATAAAATTCCATGCCCGGGCATGATTTTGCAAGCTGATATGAGCTTACTGTAATTTTCCGCCCTTCTCTGTCTTCTCTGGCCCTTGCTAAGTACCGCATGAATTCTGCCTTTATAACACCCTTGTCGGTAATAGCTAGTGTGAGAGGTTCATTAAAAAAGTTTGCATGGCCCAGTCTGCTCAAAACGTCCCTTACATATTTGAGCCAGGGTATTCGAGACCCTTTATCCCCCTTCATGCAATCCTCCAGAATTTGTCTACTTAGGCTTGCCTCTGGATTTGTCCAAATTTTTATCCAACAGATAATGGGTTTGAGGCAAGCCCTCTCACTAAGGTAGGTAATACCCAGCTCCTCATGGACAATAGAGGAAGGGATGCATTGGGGCACTTGCAAAAGCCTTCTTAGGAACTTATTTTCCTCCAATTGGATTTTTCCTAAATCTGTGAACCCCCACACCTCACTCCCATACACAACATACCGCGCTATATAATTGCACTATTTCATTGGGTGGCCAACGGCCAAGGCTACTCGCATAATTCATAATTGAACCCACCGCACTAGGATGTTGGCTACATTTGTGCCTTACTAGTGGTTTAAAATTAAGATCCTTGTCAAATAGGATCCCCAAATAGTTAAAAACTTTTACTTTTTCAAGTTTATGTACTCCTATTGTGAAGCTACAGTTCTTGGAGGGCATTTTGCCTGCTTCCATGACGTATGACTTTGAAAGGTTGGGGACTAAATCTAGGTCCGCCCTGAATCTAACAAATCCGCTGATAAGAGCCTGCAGTCCCCTTCCCGTGTGTGCCAAGAGGACCGCGTCATCCGCATACAAGAGGACGGGTATACTTCTCCTCCCGATGCAGGGACAATCTACCTCCAAGGCTCCAAGCGTCTTTTCTAGACCATTTATGTAAAGCGTGAACAGAAAAGGCGCGAGGATACACCCTTGCCTCACCCCACCCCGGCACCGGAAGTCTTCCGTGAGGTCCCCCTCATCAGTGAATCTAACCCGTGCCGTTGTGTTTTGATGAAGCATTCGTAAGACATGTATCAGTCCTGGATCCACACCCATGGCTCCCAGGGTTTCCCAAAGCTTTCTTCTGTTAACACAGCCAAATGCTGCTGAGAGGTCCATGAATGCCAGGTACACAGTGCCATCCAGGGCCTGAGTGTACTTTGCCACCAGGTGATAGAGATTGAGACATTGGTCTGTCGTAGAGCGCCCATTACGGAACCCGTACTGTACGTCTGTAATTATGTCATTTTTGTCAGCCCAGACCATTAAGTGGTTTAAGATGACTCTCCCCAAGACTTTCGCCGTAACATTTATGAGGGATATTGGATGATAGCATTGCGGGTCATTCCTATTTCCCTTTTTAAAAATTGGCACAATGACGGCCGTAGACCAAGATCTAGGCATACCTACTTCAAAGGCTGTATTAAATACCCTGGTCAGTATGGGAGCCCAGAGATCAACCTGGGTTTTAAATAGATCAGGGGGAATCCCATCAGGCCCTGGCGCCTTTCTCATTACCAGGCCCTCTATTCCTGATTTGACCTCGGCTACCGTAATGTACATCCGAGCACAAACAGGGAGTCCTATGACTAGAATTGGTTGCTCCTCTGATTCACCCCGATTATATAAGCTAGTAAAATGCGCCACCCATGCTTCTGGCAAAATATGGTACGCCACTTGCGGTTTATTTGGGGGTTGAAAACATGGGTCATTTATTACCCTCCAGAAGCTATTCATATCCCGACGCTCCGCAGCCTCTCTCAGTGACTCCCAAGCCTGGGATTGTAGGGAAATTTTCCGCAGTTTAACGGCCGTTTTATACCGCGTCCTACAAGCAACGATCTTGCCTCTTTCCTTTGGAACTGTTTTGAGTGCCAGCTTCAGGTCCCTGTGGGCCCTTGAGCAATCCTTGTCGAACCATATGGGGCAAAAATCAACCTGCGTCTTTGTTTTACTCCTCAGGAGACTATCTGTGCTGGGCGGTGCCCTCAAACGCTCCCCTCTACAATGGGGTCCAGGCACCTCCATGTCTGGTTATCAGTATTGGCGAGGAGTGCTCTATGGAGTGCTAACCCGTCAATGTTGCTCCATCTGATTCTCCTGCCCTGGTCCTTTGCCTTATATTGGCCCACGGTAGTCCTTTTATCCACTTTAGTAATTAGATTATTGTCCCTTAGTGACAATACCAGGGGGTTATGGTCGCTGAAGGCACTGGCCACTATCTTAAAATGGCTAACCCTACCCTTTAGTACACTTGTTACAAAGATGTAATCAATAATTGAGTCGCTTCCCCTTCCCTTGAAGGAGGGAGTTATTGTATTAGGCAACCCACAGTCGATCAAATCCATTGTGTGGGTTAAGGCAAACTTACCCAAAATTTTACTTAATTCCGTGCCCTCTCTAGAGTGCTCTGGATGCCATCCCTTAGTAGAGGGGCATGCATCCCAGGTTCCTCTTTCCCATTTTAGATAAGGGCACTGGTGACAATTGAAATCCCCCATTAAGATCAACTGGGTACCTGAGTCTCCTGTGTCATATAAGCTAGCCAATCTCTCCTCCAACTCGGCCAAATTTAACAAAGATTGTCCCGCATTATAAAAATTAATAAAAATGAGCTTTAAGCCCTTCTTAGATTATCTAATACCCTGGAGGCAGCCCGAATCCCACCCCAGGTCTTGCCAGGTCCCTTGCAACGTCAATACCACATACGTTATTAGACCTCCCTTAGCACGGCCCATTGATGATTTGCGGGCTGGAACAAAGAACATTTGATAAGCCTCCAGAAATGGCACACTATTGTTAATTTCCCACGTTTCCTGGAGGCAAATGACGTGAAATTGTCTAATGAGGTCTAACCATTCTATGTTTTGGATTTTGGCTGCAATTCCTGCGATGTTCCAAGAGGTCAACCTCAGCTCCATAGGAGTTAAATCAAGGCCACTAGTCCCTCCACTCGTCTCCCTTGGGGGAGGACACGTTTCTGTACTAATTACTTCTAGGAACGTATCTTCCACACCCCTCTTGTGCCCTGCTAAGGTGCCAACTGCAATTTCCAGATCATGTGCCCCTGGTGGACTTATATCTTCAGAATTAAGATGAATGTCATGTTCTCTCTCGGTCTCACCGCTCCCTGTTCTCACCAGTCAGTCTTGTTCATCCAGGACAGAAGGGCAAACCTATTTGTTGCATAGCCTGAGGTATCCTCCCTGCCTTTATTGGTAGCCCAAATCCGCTGCATTCTCTGCCCTGACTCTGAGGCGTTATCCCTGTAGAAAAAGTACAGGGGTAGCATCCTTATGCAGGACATCATTTTGTCATCTATGTTACATCTAAAATCGAAGTGTGCCTTCATCTAGTTTACCATCCCTGTAGACACACATTTTGTGAGAGATGTATTGGAACTTGGGTCTATACAGGATCTTAGTAGATATAAGTGCACCTTGATGGCGGTTCAATTAGCAATAAGCGTCTTGTAGAAGAAAATATTGTTTATTTCCAGCAGTTTGTTCTCCAGAATAAGAAACTGACACGTGTTTGGCGGATGGTTAGAAGACCCTAACCTCACTGCAATATGCCTGCAGAGACAACCCAAAACACTTCAGATCCAAACAAATTGGGTGGCAGGTCCTTAGACACGCCATCAAATGACCCTCCTTTGGCTAAATCCTCATCTGTTGACATGTGTCTACTTGTAAGTGCTAATGGACACAGTAATGGGGGGGTTGCGCTATATTAAAACTGCCTAACATAACATGGGGGAAATAGATTTTTGAGGAATCACACAATGTCAAAGAAGGATCTTGACATAGACTGTTTTATTTTTTGCAGTCTTTTAATGCAGAAAGGTTTCTGTCATACAAACTCTTGATGTTTTCAAGTCTATTAAACCTCCAACCACCCCTTGGTCATCTTAATTTATCTTCTGCATATATGCCCATGCTGAAGAACTATTGTTACAGGATTATACCCATTTATTCTGTATTATGCAGACCGTGCTAGTCGAAAAGAGCACTATACTGTAAACCAATGTTAACAATCAGTTGCAGAACAATGCGCATTTAGAAACAAGTGTCGGCAAAGGTCTGGTTTTGGATCATATAGCTTTCCCAATGGTTAATTTGTCATAGTTGTTTTGCAAAACCTTATTGTTAGGAAAGCTGCTTGCCCCTCACAAATGTTAATAAAAATGATTGGGAAAAATATTTTTGGGTTTCAAAATTACACATTGCCATTACAAATCCTGGAAGTGAAAGGAACTACTTTGTGTGTGGATGTGCTGCTTCTGCAGAATGCTGTCACTCACAGTGAAGTTTGTCACTGGCTGAAGAGGGCTAACCCACTGCCTTATGCTCCAGTGGGCAGAAGAAAAATGTGAATGAAACAACAGACCAATGATTACAGAGGGCTGTTAGTATATCATCTGTATAATTTTAGTCAAATAAAAAGGTATTGGCTAATGTTAGTCCTAAAGAACATTACTGGCCTAAGTGTGACCGAGGTAGGTTTAAACGTTTGAGTCTAAAAATAAATGAATGTTTTTTAAAGAAATGGGGGCTGCTTTTTGCATATTACTTGCGCAGTTCAGTGGCAGCTTTCCTTCCTGTGGGTTTTGCTGCGAGTCTATCTGCAATGCAGAAACAAATCTATCCTTGTCAAATTACGTTTATAAAACCAAACCTCATCATACAAAGACTTGTGTTAGACTTGTTAGACTTACTAATTGGGACTCAATCATGCAGCAGGTGATCAGCAGAAATGAGGACAAGCCACTGTGGATAGGGAAGGTGGAATAGAACAGGATCAAGCAAATGCTAGATATGTCAGACAAAATATGTGATGAGGATGCACAAATGGCACTTAAAACATGACCACATGCAAAGACATTCTAAGATATGGCAAAGTGGGCTCTGCTCTAGGGTGTTACCATTCAAGGGAGCTCTCATTGATGGAGCAGCACAGGCACGCTATAACAGATTTTGAAACATTTACTTCTTTCCTGTATCTCCTGTTTTATTTTCTGTGAGCCAACCAGACCCAGTCTCAGCAAAACTTGCAAAGTTGAGCAATTCTTAATGCCATCACGGAATTAGGGTCAGATTGGGCTTGAATAAGCATATGTTAAGTGCATCTACTCAGTTGATCACAATTGCCTTTCATTCCGCCATCAACGTCAGCTTCTCGAGAGGAGTGTGTGACATGTTTCCTGGTGCTGTCAGTGCAAGTTCACTACTGAGCTGCTCTGCTCCATGTATTTGCAGCCTTGTGGGCAAAAAGTGCAAGGGTATGGCTGCAAAAGGTGAAGCAGCATATTTGAAGTAGAAAGGCTAGTGCATCGTTGACTGCTGTTTGCCGTTCTTGTGTTGCGCATTGGTTGTTTGCTGACATAGGGTGAGGCTTGGATCTGGAGTCGATCCAATGGGAGAGCGCATAGCTGCAAACGTTATGCTGTATATAGCAGTGTTCACTTGCATCCTTTTGTCAGTGGCTATTAAGCATCTCTCCCTGCCATGATCTGATCATACTGGGTGCCCCTAGTGGTGAGGCTGAGAGTTTTCACATTTACACTGGCATCTTCAGACTCCCCTTGGCACTCAAGAGTGCTATATCAAAGCGTATCTGCTCTGTAGTATTCCCTCAAGCCTAATTTTTCAGAAATCTCTCACCCCACCCCTCTTTTACTCCCTTTGTCTTGCTATAAATTACCACTATTGTTCTTCTATTTTTTCGTTTCCCACGGTTTACCCTCCTCTCTTCCCATCTCCTTTTTCAAGGCTGTGCGCTGCAGTGGGGGACTAAGGTAAAGGCTGTGCGGAGAAATGGCCACCTTAGGCTGTGCTTGAAATGTAAACATAAAAGTGCATGGTACTCACTAGGCCAGAGCATCTTTTCATTAATGAGAAGTCTCAGCACTCTCCTATTAAAAGCACTGAACATGTGCAGAGAAATTATGGTACTCCCCTTTTCAAATAGCAGAAGTGTAGCTAGTCACTACCTAACAACACCTGCCCATTTAAAGCACTTTCAGCAGCAGGCAAACCTTTGACTGCTCCACTCCTGTGCAGGAGGGCTAAAGTCTACGGAGGACTCTAGGGGCCGCCGGGTGGCTGGAGACCAAATGGCGCCAACAATCTCACTATACGAGAGGGAGAGGCATCAAGGCCGGTTCAGGAGCCCCGTAGGGAAGCCAGTGCTACACTGACCTGGTCTCTCAGCAAAGACACCATGACCTTTTAGGTTGAGAAATAAGGAGTAAATCGTGCTGGTGGCTCAGCATGGAAAACCAATGACTGGCTGCCAAAAGCAGGGGAGCACCCTTCCCAGCCATGAACCGTTGTCTAATCTAAGCGTCTTCGCTAACAGTTTTATTATGTCTCTTGTTGTAGACCGTGACATCCCAGAAAGGTGGAAACAACATCCAGCGTGTATACCAGTCACATTATGGTTTTTAACTCTCTCCCAAACGAACTTTATTTAGTACATTTCTAGTGAAAAGTGTTGAGCTAGTTTAATAAGGGCATATAAAGTTGCATTAGAGACTTCGTCTGAAGCTGGAAGTGACTTAAACATTTGTAAGGAAAGTTGTCTATATCGACAATCTTCATTTTCTAATGTAATCTGATGTGATGAGAACAAGCAGATCAAATTGTGGTGCCAAGTATGCATGTGAATAAGCCTGTGGAGCATGTTGGTTCCACGCTCATTCCTTTTCTTTTCCTTGCATCTCCTATGTCTCTTCCTTCTATGCTAAGTATACCTCTCTTTGTGCCCTCTCTATTTTCTTGACTATCTATGCATCCTCCTCTTTCCTTTCTTCACTCTGTCCTTCACATGGTTGGTGCATAAACATTGGTTAGCAAATAGTTAGACTGGATAGTGCACAAAAAACAGTTTCTATGCCTTACCTTTCCACTCTATAGTGATATCCTGAGACTAAAAGGCTGCATAGTCTTTTCCTGCAGTTTATTAAAAGTGCCATGTCTTGTAGAAATTTCCTGAGATGATATGGTCAGGTTAAAGGTCATGCTATGTCACGCTCTGTGATGTTATCATTATGCAAATTAACATGTCAGCGTAGCCATAGCATGTTTGCAAGTATGCCATGGCCAGATACTGGGCTGCTCCATGGACTGCTTCCATTCCAGTCTGTGTGTTGCATGTGACTCAAGGCAATCCAAGGGCAGATTGAGAAAAGTAGGATGTGAAAGGCTATGGGTAAGGCCTTGCCGATTGCTTGCCTATCATTCGTCTTCTTTCTTTTACCATTCCTGAAACTTCAATGCATAATTCAATCTGTGTCATGCAGCTGAAAATGGACTATAAATTCAAAGTTGCAGGGAACAAAGGCCCACAAAATGTGTTTTGCCTATGGGTCCCCAAAATGCATAAGATGTCCCCGAGCAAATGTCCTAGAGGGAGATACTGAATGTAATAGGGTAATCGAGTAGTCAAAACAGAACTTCTACCTCCATATCCCCCCATCGCCAGTTAACAAACTGTTATTGTAAACCCATTGAGCAGTAGACTGTACTTACATGAACATAGGAATGGGCCCAGGGCTCAATGATACCTAGAATAATAGTTGAGGGAATGAAGCAGAGTTTTCCGTGGCATGTCCCTACTGGAACACTACATTCCATCTTTACAAGAAATCTGGTGATACCCAAAATCAACAAGTATTAAAAATGCAATAGGTCTCGCCTTTTATTAACTTAAAGCCATTTGCTTTGCTATACAATACCATTAGCAAAGCAATTGGCTTTAACTTAATCAAAGGCGAGGCCTATTGCATTTTCAATGCTTGTTTTTACATACAACTCATAATATCAAGTTTATAAGCAGAAACGACGTTGGTGGGTAAGAAAATAAAAGTAGCTACAGATAAAGTTAGTGCCCTTCAGAGCAAGCACGTTTGCAAAGTAGAAAATCTGGTATAAGCACTCATGTCTCCTGTTTTGAAAACTGACCAAAGTCACTATGCCACGTATCCTGTACTACACATACATGCGATAAAGTACTGCGTAGATACATTACAAAGACATTGCATATCAAGGAGGAAATCACCAGATAGATTGATTAACCCAAAGGCTGAGCTTTATATCTTCAGAGAACTCTAAGGTGACTTGCAATATTATTTTACTGTACTGTATGTGGTATTTTATTCCTTATGATACATGGCTATACTATTACTCTGTCATAAGCTGCCAATAAATATTTAGGCACATGCTCTTTCTGAAGAAGGGATATTTAGAGTTGTAGGCATGTTTAACAGCTGTGAAATCTGTACTGTACGCATTAACATCACAATATGTCAATTGAAGTTTGTTGAAAACATAATTTAAGCATCTTGATGCAAGTCACTATCAAAACAGCTTTTTGGTTTACAACGTACAGATAGATTCCTATTCTTTAATTGTTAACTTCTGCCATCCAATAAACATACATTCTTCTATGTCTCCTTAAAGGACAGTAACAGCATTGGCAGGGAAAGAAAAATAGAAATGCTATGTAAAGTTTCTCCTGCTAATAATTGTTTCAGTGCTAGTTGGAGCTGACTGTTTGCTAGGGAAGCCGCTTTTTTCCAGAACCTTCTGGCCTTGGCAGCAGGTATGTTAACGTCACAAATGAAGGTTAATAAATGATTACATGAATGACGCATAATCACAACCAGTGTTTTAAATGGGCCGGTACTGTCCTGTACTGAGTATCAATACTTTTTTTATTTTGAGAGTACCTGCACTTCTCAAAAGAGAGAAGTAATACCTTTAATTGGAGAGTACCTTTAATTGGAGAGTACCGGCACTTCTCAGAAACAAGCAGGTACTCTGGTACAGGGTGGCTGCATTTTTCCATTTAAAGCACTGATCACAACTAGATTGTGATAAGGAAATTAGAGTCAGGGTTTTTAAACTGGGATTACAGGCTCCTCCGTATAGTATATTTATACGTACTGACAAGAATAAAGGCATCTCAGTACAGGCTTTTATTGTGACAAACTGCTGCAATTAATCAGCTGCAATAAATCCTTTTTTTTTTTGCTGTTTGATACAATACAGAGTGAAGAACATGTGCACCAGTAGTCAGTGTAATATCACAAGTATTTCACTGTACAGTGAAAGAAAGCTCAAGTACGGCACCCGGATGATTATGTCATGAACGTTTTATTACATCCACTCAAATATAAATGTAAACAACCGTTATTTTTCATTTTTCTTTGCTGCGAGTGGTTTGATGGCAGAAGCACAGCTAGCGGGTACCATCAACGTATGGTGTGCTGGAAGGTTTTAACCCCTTCGACGCGCATGACGGAACGGTTCCGTCATGCACGTCGGTTGCGCTGTGCGCATGACGGAACCGTTCCATCATGGCCCCGCCCGCGCACGGAACCTTCAGCGTGGCGCGGAAATCCGCGCCGCGCTGAAGGGGTTAAAGAAGATCTTTATCATTTGGAGAAAGCAAGACTGTCCCAAGTGTAAACTAAGCAAGAAAGAATTCGCTATGTTCCTTCCTTCCTTCTTAGGATGAGAGACACCAAGTCTATATTTTATGAAGAAAACATTTACTAATCACCAGTGGCAGATCGAAAAGAGAAATCGCAATTAGAGCTAAAAGGTCAAAATCAAAATATAAAACTGCAACAAAAATGAATGTGTTCAGGTGTAAGATTGTACTTAAAAATGTGCAAGTTTGCTGTGACCCATGTGATAAAGCAGCTCTCTATGGGCGACAATATGAACGTCATTTGGCCTAATCTAGCTTAAAGTAAATTAGTAATGGGTTAAGAACCCATTATCGACATTTGCTATTATGCAATGGATTGTCTACAAGTACAACATGAGCTCTGCCTGGCCAAGGCTACATCTCCGTACAGCTAATCACAAGCTAAGCGGCACCCCACTTCACAAAGATCTCTGTATGTAGCCTGTTATTAGGGCTGAACTGACTCAGGCCGGTCACCATTCCTACAGGCATTACTGGGGCGGCCCTGACAGGGAGAAAACATGGCACGTTGGAGCCTGCGTGAAAAAAGATGGTGAAGGAACGGAGCCAGTGTATTCATGCAAACAGCACCGATGGATAATGCTGATCATGTACAGAAGGCAGCGCAGCTGATGAGGATGCTGCCGAGCATGTGTAGCAGAGATGGGGGAATTTGGCGACTGTGCTTGGAAACACGAGGGCATATATATACAGAGAGGCGATAGAGAGCATGCCACACCCCAGACTCTCGACTGGATGCTGGAGATTACAAGCACTGGCACAGCCAGACGGCTGCAAAGCGGAGTCTCGGAAGTCTCGTGGCTGGACCCGAGAGTGCAACAGCTGGGACGGCGTTGGCTTCACCCCCGAATTGCATCTGGAGATAGTGGAGGCCCCGAAGTCAGCTGACAAAGGGTAGTGGCGTACCAGAAAACTTGGGCTCACAGATCACAGGCGTGGTTCCGCCCCCGCCCGAGATTCCACGAGACGGAAGAGAAAGGTGAGAGTGCTCTTGTGTGTAACCTGACATGCGGAATGCAGCTGGCGCGTGCCACTGCTCACTCCCGGACTGACTATTTGTTAACAAGCTGCTAATGTAAACAAGCGCGGCTTGTCATGGGAGGGACAGAAGATGTGCACGCGGGGACTGCCTTTACTGGCGGCGAGAAAAAAAAGTCCCCAGTGTATCACGCCGCCAGTAAAGCACCCAATCCCCGCGTGCACATCTTTTGTCTCGTTTGTCTCCCCGCGTGCATGCTGGAATCGTATCGATTCCAAAAGGCCTCTGCATGGCAGAGCAGCACGTGCGCTGCTTTCGCCAGGCCGAGACCTAAAAAGGCAACCTGAGGGGGAAGAAGTTTTATCATCTCCACTGTAAAACAGTGGATTAGTCTGCCACTGCATCTAAAATGTCAGAACAGTCTATATCTTTTAAGGAAATCGCTCAAAACGTGGCTGTTTTCAAACCTTTAGCCCCAACATTATGTTGGCACTTTCTCCAGGTCTATTCCAATTGATTGCAACATAAGGCTAACACCACGAGTGAATGTGTCTGGGTAAGAGCCACGAATACACTAAATGAAAACACAAGGCATTCATGACGAATGCCATTGCAATTCCGACTCTGGCAGAATGCGAGTTTCCAAATGGGCCCTGAATGGGAGCCAAACCTGTAGAAATCGGTGCACAAACATTGATCGTTGTGTACAAATACCATATACTCATACTGCAGATCTTAAAAAATAAAGACGATCCATTTATATCGTCAACGCAACCCTGCCCCAATAAAGCAGAACACCTAAAACCTTTAGGAAGGGGATTTAACAGGATTCCCACATCTGGAACCAAGCTGGTATTGTATGCCTAGCAATAATCTCTCCACTGCAAGTCCTTACAAATCAGTACTAGGAAAAACATTTATAGGGTGCAGAAGATCAACAACAAGGTCTTGACATCCATCAACAAAACCAGGATCACCATTCGTTATCCATCAACAACATACCTTTATTCCTCTAGACTATGTATATTCTTGTTGCACATTGTCCTGATTATTACCACTCTTCTTCACTCACATTGTTGAGGAAGGTTTTGCCCTTCCATGACTATTAGGAGCCCCCAAGTGATAGTTTCTGATACCCAGGTTCAGCCTCATCGCCCATGAACATTCTTCACCACGGGGCACACAAGGATGAGTTCTTGTTATTTATGTTTTCCCCAAGGTTATTGCCCCCTTTTATTTTTTGTATTTATGGAGGGTGCCCTCCTGTACCCATGTTCCTTCTTCAGACCCTGCCGACAGGCATTTTGCTACCTGCATCTGCAATATTGTTTATTTACGCAATGTAGTGCAGGTGGCGAAATGCCCGTCAGCAGGAATGACGCAGCACTAAGGTTGCATACCAACATTGTCATCAGACCCCAGAACATTATCATTTGCCAATGTATGATAGTCATATGCTATGAAGATCTTTTGATGACCAGGGCCTGTCTCATAGCCCATGCACAATCTCATTATACGCATGTACTATCTCAGATGCCATGCACTGCCACCTAGTGCTTGAACAGTCTCTGTGATGAGTTTGGTCACTTTTTCAGTTGTACATTTAAGTTCTCACCTGAACCTTCTTTCCTCTGTAGGAACGTCCTTGCTATATGGAGTATAGACCATGCACTAGCCTGGCATCTTGGGAATGACTTTCGGAATGATTCTGCGTCTTGGGCGAAAAACAAGTGTTTAGACTGGTACCATGCAGACAGCAAGCTGCCAAATTTCCTGGAAAATATTACTGACTGCCCATGTACGCTGGCTCAGTCCCGGGCTGACACTGGAAGATTCCACGTAAGTTAGTGATGTAGTCTATAAAGGTACAGAGATTGGGCTGAATACCACTGGGGTGCTCTCCTTTTATTTTATACAGATTTAAGTAAGCAATGGTAAACGTAACCAGTATTGTTTTGATTCTGCTTGTTTGCTGCCATTATCGCCTTTGGCGGTACATGTAGAATTGTGGTGAAAGAAATGATGAAACCAATAGCAGCGGGTGGCCATCCAGGATTGTTTTTTTGTGTACTTTAAAGAAGGGTGTCAAGCTGCATGTAGACTCAATGTGATAGCCTTCTAGAAATTTTACATATGATACTGTTTTATTATGGCAGTCATTTTGTCCTTAGTGTCAACATGGTAGCATCTCTGAATTATAAAGATAACATTCCAAGATGGCTTCCAGCCACTGTTGCACATGCTAATGTTTGCACCACAATTCTACAAGACTTGGTAAGCGAATAGTGGCACCGGTAGGTTTCAGGCAGAGAGTAAAAGAGGCGTAGGAGGAAAGGAGGGACACCGAGTGCCAGCAGTGCTCAGTGTCACAAGAGTAGGAGGGAGGAAGTATGATTTGGAGGCCGTGGAATCATTACTACAAATGATAGGAAAGGCAGGGTTGAGGAGAAGGCAGACTTAAAGATCATGAACAGAAAAAATGAATCATAAGAAAACTTCTCGAAATCTTCTTCCCAAACAATTGACTCTCACCTATCCTTCTCCACCTATCGTTCTCCACCCATATCAACACAGTCTTGTCAATGTGTTTCTCCCTCCTTCAAGCTCTGACAAAAGTCTTTCACTTTATTCCAGCTGAGACATGTAAAATGGTTGTCCATACCTTCAGGACTAGATTATGGAAATTCTTTATAACCTGATGCCCCAAAGTACTTACTGAAACGCCTCCAAACTGTTCAAAATACAGCTGGGAGACTAGTCCTTAATATTCCTTATCACACATTTATATCTGCTTCAATTAAATGTTTGCATTGGCTTCCTATCTTTAAAAGATTGCAATTTAAAACTCTTTCCCTGACACAGAGGGCTCTAGCCGGCACTGGCCGTAAGAATCTAATGGCTCCTTTGACTCCTTACCTTCCAGTTTGAACTTTGGGATCACCAGGAAGCTTCTTAAAACATGGATAGGACGCCGCTCTTTTTGCTGTGTATGCCTCAAGACTCAGCATAGTCGTGAAGCCCCTTCCCAATTTTCTTTTTTTTACTTTGATAAAACCTTGACTTTTTTCATAATAATCTTTTGCCACTCCTTTGTCTGGTCTGTATTTCTGAGGCTGCTCTTTTAATGTCTGGACATTCCTTTTGAGTAACTGTGGGCACTTAATTAAAAAAAAATTCTTTAATTCGTTCATTCGTGTGAAGAAATTTTAGATTCACTGAACTCGAGATTTCCAGTAGTGCCATCTCTCTGAAGCCACCTTTGTTTTTCCCCAGTTGTTTTTTTTTTTTTTGCTGTGCCCTGGTGTATTTCCCACTGAGGCCTAAACCTTACTAAATTAAAAATGAGAATATAGATTTGGGAATAGACACAAAATATTTTGCATAACTGATATCACCTGAAAGTGGGTGGAGTCTGGAATTATGGGGATCTTAGCAACACACCCTTCAAAAGCCTGACTTACTTTAAGGAATTTGTGCAATTCTGAAAATCACAATGTTTTGGTCAAGAGGGTCTCCTACTTTTTAAATAACTATCAATTCAAAATTCCTGATTCCATCTAGCTCATGGTTACTTTCCCCAGCTTCCCATATACATAACAATGTCATGTTTGTGATCTTCCCTTTCCACCCCATGATAGTTATTGTGGCCATTCAAGTCATGATCCCTCTTCTAGTTGCCAATGGGAGCAACCCGCACAACCTTTGCTCCATTATTTCTTACTACATTTGGGTCAAAGGCTTCTCCTGGGCCATGTGGATCCCTTCACTGTCTCCAGCAGCGAGATGGAATTGTAGATTCTGAGGTTAGGCAGTGAGATTCTGCCATTATATACACTTGTTTGTAATGCTTGCAACAGTTTCCTGAGTGGCACCACCCCTCTGGAGTAATCGCTTCAGTTCGCCATTCACCCGCTTTGAGGACCAAGGACGTGATACTGGCGAATACATAAAGGCCCCGATTATGAGTGGGCTGGTAAATTCTAACCTGTGTTTAAACCCCTGTTTATGCATGGGTCGGAATTACAAGTTTGGCTGTATTTAATCCATCTGATAATTATCAGATGCGTTAAATACCACAGCTGTCGTTAAATTTCAGTAGGTTAAACCTTTCAAAATTTAACATGGCATATTGTACGGTATTTACAGTAATATGCAGATTTTGGTGTATTAAAAATAAAATCTGCATGTTATTCCCCACAAACGTGATAGGTTTTATATATCACACTCTATAAATAAAGTACCCCATGATATCACTATTTATCATGTACAATAAATAGCACATAAACTCATAATCAGGCTAACAGAAGTGTAGTTAAGACAATCATCTTGAATAATGATGCTGTTCCAAACAGGGACAGTGCCTAGCGTCTTCCATAAATGTATTATTTCCTACCTCTAAATACTGTGCCTCAACACCAGTTAAAGACCGTATTACCCATGTTTTCAAACCTCTCCTTCTACAGTGTTTATTTCTTATGCAGTCAGGTAATTTCCTCCCAATCCTGGACTAGATATATAAGTTATTGTGACAGTTACTCTGGTAACTGGAGTGGAAACCGTGCTCCTATGCCATGCCTATTAATGTGGAGATAATGAACTTGGTGTTTTCTGTACTGTGTCACCTGACTATAGTGGCACTCGCTGCTCTATGCTGGTATTCCATTGAAACCCAGCAAGAATGTATACAACCTTATCTAGAAAGTCAGAAGCTCCAGTGCCAGGCAAATAGACAGGAACTAAGTGCTCACCTTTGTCCTGCCCTCTCTGTCTATCTCAAAGATGTGATACCAATATTAATTTTCTCAAATACAGAAACTGCTAATTAAAACTGTGCAGTAAGCATTCAGGCAGCTATTATGGACTCTTCCATTATCTTTAAGTTTGCCCCCCTTGCAGGCAATAAGATGCCCTGTGAATTTCTGAGTTATCGATTCACTATCAATGTCCCTATACTAATTTGCCACTAATCCTTTTTGGATGTCCGGAGTAGCATGCTACTCGCCGTAAAGTGCTTTCGATTCCCCATCAGAGATAGTAAGCGCTATATAAATACAATTACAATTACCATCCTGCATCTCAAATTTCTACAAGTCGGTATGCCACCTCCTTTTGTTTACTCAACGGTACTGTCTCATCTGCTACATCATAAATCCATCTCTTGGTCTCTATGCACTGAGCCTTGTAGCCCCTGTCATCAAATTATGAAACTCCTAATATTTCTGATTCGTTGTCTTGAATGTCTACAGTTCAGGATGACTAACATATTTGTGCTCTAAGGCTATGACTAATCTTTCCACTCATGGTATTTTCCATTCCTTCTGTTTAACCTTTAAGAGACCATGGCATGACTCTGTAATTAGGACCGATATATGTCCCAAAAGGTCCCTTTGGAATTGGCTGATCCCTCTTTAGCTATTCTTGTAACAATAGCTGAATATGTCCTTAATGTGCTCTGTTTTAAGTCTCCACATAATGTTTCCTCTCCCTCTCAGTCCTCCCTCTCTCGTAGCCAGCAGGGAATGATCAGAAACCCCACAGGCAAACATCCTCTCCCTCTTCTACATACTCCTCCCCTATCAAAGAGACCAGAACATAGTCTATCCCTAAAAAAGGTTAGGTCTAACTGTGAGATGGAATACTGCCCAAAAGTCCTTTGCATCATTCCCCACTTATCCCAGAGTCCTACTACCTCCGTAAATCTTTTATCACCATTCTATGCGCTACTGCGCCATCTTAGCCTCTTTTGTCTTCTTAGCCTCTTTTATCTAAGCCAACTTCCATCCATGATAGCATTATACATTTCCCCTTCTACCAATGGGCCAATCTGGCCCGTGCTATCAATCTGCAAACTCAGTTCCACAGTGTTATCGGACATAAACACCTAGACTTGTAAGCCTTTGTTCTTTTGCACACTATTTTATAACAGACCAAATGATCAATCTGTGATATTTCTTTTGAGAACAGCATATTCCTTTTAATCATCTCCATAGGCAGGACACCACTCAGTGTGGACCCTCAATCCATAAACATCCTACATCATGATGCTCTTTTCTATCGACCGGCCACCTTTACAAGTCTGAATACATTTTGTGAGGACTGCACTACTCTATCTCCCCTTCAATTTGCTTCATTTTCAACCAACAATACCACCTGTTGTAATTGCAGTAACCACTTACATGATCTCTGAACCTCATATCAACACTCCCCAGTAGTAGTCTTTCAGCCATTCCCGCCATACCATATAAAAGTGACCCAACCTCATTAACCCATTTCTCTTCTACCTTATCCAGTGAAGATCACATAGCGTCTGCTGAGCAAGGCACTCTCCCAGTTCTTGGAGGTTCACAACAAGCTGAAGGATGTGCAATTTGGCTTCTGCCCAGGAAACGGGACGTAGACTGCCCTGGTAACTGTTCTGGATGATCTTCGAATGCGAGCAGACAGGGGACAATCAGCTATATTGATTTTGCTGGACTTGTCTGCCGCATTCGACACGGTTAACCACGCAGTCCTTTTAGCGAGGCTGGAGGGAGCCGGGGTGGTGGACGTGGCGCTGAAATGATTTCAATCTTATCTGGCCAACAGACGACAGGCAATGGCTCTCCCCCTTATCAATCAGATTTTGTTGATATTAGGCACGGTGTCCCTCAGGGGTCTGCAATCAGCCCGATATTAATTTAATGCCTACATGAGCCCCCTGATTGCTGCCATTAAGTAACATATTATCAGCCTTGTGAATTATGCTGACGACACACAGCTCATTCTGTCGCTGGAGGGGGATCATTCCGTCTCACTAGAGATATTTCATGCCTGTATGCAAGATACGGTACACTGGCTGAGAAATAACTCCCTACAATTCAACTGTGAAAAAATGGAGATCCTATGCTGTGCCGCTGGGAAAGTGCCATTCTCACTTCCAACTGGGTTCTGGCCTATTCCCAAGGGGACGCCATTGGTACCCTCTGAGACGGTACGCAACCTGGGGATTAGTTTCAACGATAAGTTGAGTCTAAAAACTCAAGTTAATAAGATTGTGGGGAGCAGTTTCTCTCTCATCAGAGTACTTCAGAAGATTCTTCCGATGTTACCAACCCAGGCCCGAGCACTAGTAGTTAGGAGGGTTATTATGAGTCAACTGGATTACTGCAATACTTTGCTGCTGGAGTCTCCAAGGTACCTGATCGGGAGACTCCACAGAATCCAGACTGTGGCAGCAAATTTGCTTTAATGAGACCTCGATTGTCATCAGCATCTCAGGCTCTGGCGGAGCTGCATTGGCTCCCTGTATTACAGAGGATACAATTCAAATCGCTCTGCATTGTTTTAAAGGCGCTGCACGGTCGTGGGCCTAAACCGTTGCAGAGCAAATTTGGATGGTATGCCCCCATCCGCAGTCTTTGCTCTTCCTCGTACAATCTGGTAAAAGTGCCCAGGATTAAAAGAACAAGATTGGGGGGGAAGAGCTTTTAGCATTGCAACAGCGCGGCTTTGGAATGGTCTTCCCACTGATCTGGAACAGATGAAAGACCTGCTGCAGTTTCGAAAGAAAATAAAGACCTGGCTCTGTCCCAGAGCATAAGCATTTCTAATGTAGCATGGTTTTCTTTTCAGCACTTACGGGGGCAGTGCACATGTATCTTAGCGCCAGGATTCCCGTAGGGTTACAGCGCGCTTTACAAGTTTTGATAACAATAACAATAACAATTAACCTGTCAACTTTTCAAAACCCCTCCAGCTCTGCCACATTCCCCTTAACTTTTGTCAGTTTATCCCTAATGTTGGGGTGCATACCCCCTCCCAACTCTCTCTCTTCTTTTATATATTGTGTGATAGTTAGTCTTCTGCTGCTGTATATTGGCTAACAAACAACCCCTACTAACAATTATTACACATTTGTATGTGCCCTTTCCTTAACTATCAAAGACAGAATCTCTCCAGACCCCCAAAATCACCCTTACTCATTTGTCTGCTGTCCCTTTCATAAACCGCTTGTTCATGTGAATCTTCCTCAACATACTATCTTCTTCTCTTAAATTGCTTGAGTGCCCCATCTCTAATTGCATCTCTTTGTGCTATGTCTAATTTCCTACTTTTGTAATAAGTTTGCAGCTGATGTCCTTTGCTCCTTTGGGTTTTGTTCATCTCTATTCTCCATTTCCAGGTCTTTCCATAGGCACTAAATTAACAGGAGAATCTTTTACATCTGAATTATTTTTAATCATGCTCGAGCCATGGGGATATAATAAATTTGCACCACCTCAGTTTTCTCTTCACTGTATCACGGGGCATCTCACATTTTGTTCCTGTAGCACGTAGTCATTTAAAAGCAGTACAGTATTTTTGTTTGTCTTTAGAGAATATGCTCTTCATGCCTCCCGTAATGTTATATTATTTGTCACTATGGCATTTCAAGTCTTGACTCTATGAGCATGCTCAAGAAAAAGCAGTTGGATAGTTTTTCAGAGTTCTGTCAGCCTATGCCTCCAAGAAGTGCTCCATAGACTTTCTACCTGCTTAGGGATTCCAAAAACCCTTCTTTCTTTGGATTTGCTCTATGTCGGACCTGGCTTTTTCAGCTGGTTTATCACCAGAAATTTTGCTTTTTGGCCTCCTGTTTCTGACCTGTTTTCGTTGGTTTTATAACTCTGGGCATTTTACCATTGCTGATCAGTGCTAAAGTACAAATGATCTCCCTGTAAATTGTGTTTATGGATTGGTGTTTCCATGATTGGCTTATTTGATGTGCCACTAAGTCCAAAGCACAGTGCACTGTGTGTGCCCAGGGCCTGCAGATCAAATGCTGCTAGTGGGCCTGCAGCACTGATTGTGCCACCCACACAAGCAGCCTTTCAAAGGGCTTTCAGACTTGCCACTGCAGTGTCTACGCACAATCTTTACTGCCATATCGACCTGGACAGTGCACCCATTTGCCAGGCCCAAACATTCCCTTTTCTTATATGTAAGACACCCCTCAGGTAGGCCCCAGGTACCCCTATGGGCAGGGTGCAGTGTATGTGAAAGGTAGAACTTGTTCTGGTGTGTTTGACATGTCCTGATAGTGAAATAGAGTGCACTTCGTTTTTCACTGTTGAAAGGTTATCTGTCCCATAGGATAGACTGAGAGTTTATTTATAATATCTTATAAGTATAACTTCTCATTGGATAAGATAGAAAGGTGGAGTGTAGTATCTCTAAACTCAGAATTTAATAACATATTTTTTGGTAAAGATGGTTTTTAAATTATGTTTGAAAATACTACTTTGAGAAAGTGGGTATTTTCTTGCTTAGCCATCCTGTGTGCCTCTGCTGGTTTGTGGATTGACTGTCTGGTTTTGGAGTGACAGAGACTGGAGATGTGCATTCTCTTTAGACAGCCACTTTGGGGGTTGAGGTGTGTCCTGCGTTTCCTGGATGAGTCAGGGCTGGGCCGAATGGACTTGGGCTGCATTTAGAGTAGTGGGAGGAGATTTCCCTGCACCTGAATAGGCCTGGTCTGTCTTGGACAATGCTGTCTCCACCTCCTGCCAAGAAGCTGCACCAGTGAGGACAGAACTGGTTTGGACTGGGCAAGAGACTCTTGTCACAAAGACAAAATGGAGTATACGTAGTGGACCTTAAACCCAAGTAATTTAGATTACTTCTGGACTCAAGAAGAACCTCTGCCAAGAAGAAAAGTTGGGAAAGCTGAAGGAAAAGTACTGCCCCTTTGCTGTGTGCTGTGTGGGGTTGACCTGCAGTGGCTGCTTATGCCAAGGAGAGGACCAAGACTTTGCTGTGTGTTGTGTATCCTGCTTCAAGAAGGTCTCCAAGGGCTTGGTGTAGAGCTTGCCTCCTGTACTGATGTCTCAGAGACACAAAGACTTCACTTCATGTGTCCTCCTGCACCTGGAACTGCTTTTTCAGCTGCCACAGAGGGAATTAGCAGCACAGATGCCGGTGAGTGCCACAGCGACCTGTAATGAAGCAAACCTCATAAAGTGCATGATGCACTGCCCCAACGCCGCACTGCAGCCCTGACGCCGCACCGTATTGACTCTGATGCTGTCACCGAGTCTGCTGCCAACACCGGAGCCAAGGGCACTGCTCGTGATGCTCATGACGCACCGCTCTGACTCACATTGCAACCCCGACATCACTGATGCTCGTGCTTCATCATTGCCGAGTCGATACCTAGCGCGGATGACCTCCCGAATTCATTGACCACCGCATTGTCATAAGGAACCACTGCCTTGACACCACCACAACATCACCTCCCCAACAACAGTAAAGAACCGATGCCTCACCTCCCCTGCATCGCAGTATGGGACCGATGCCTCACCTCCATTGTGGTCGTAAGGAACCAACGCTGCCCGACGCCAATGAAGCATCACCTCCCCAACGCCATGCACCATCTTTTTTTTCATCGTTTGCCAAGGTACTGTTCTTTGGACGCTGTGTGACTCCGGGCCCGACGCCACACACCTCGCAGCCGGCGCCCGACTTTGGGATTTCTATCTGCCCCTACGTCGTAATAGCCTCGGTGGAACTATTTGTTGCTAAGAGGTTTATTTTTGTTAATAACCTATTTTTTTGATGATATCTTTATGTATGTATGGTGTATATTTGTCATTTTGGTCTTGTTTTGTTTAGATAAATATTTCCTATTCTCTTAAACTGGTGTGGTGCCCATTTGTAGTGTTTTTACTGTGTTACTGTATGTGTGCTCAAATGCTTTACACACTGCCTCTGAGATAAGCCTGTCTGCTCTTGATAAGCTACCAAGGGTGTGAACAGGTGTTGTCTAAGGGTGTAACTCCCTTACCCTAACTAGAAGCAAAGGTCCCTACTTGGACAAAGGTGCAAACCATTGCCAACTGTAGATCCCCATATCTAACACCCTCAGAGTCTATTGTTCATTATTTTAGCTTCTTTGTTTTGTGTTGTAGAAGTGTTATCATAGTTGTTTAGGTATCATGCCTCCTACACCTGCTGTATGAATTGTCCCATACTCATGGACGTGAAAAAGTCCTTCAATGCTACAAAGTGTCTCATGAACACGCTGCTCATAAAATAATCAAATTAATCCATAATTTTCTCATACAAATGTTATTAAGTCTTACAATTCTTTATTATATTTCTTCAGGCTTGCATTTGATTTTATTGAATTTATTCCTTAATTTACTCAGAAATCAACACTGGTGTTTTTTGCAATTCATCCACAATGTATGTCAGATGTAGGTCCTTCCTTAGAAGTGCTTAATGTTCTATACCAGTGGTTCTTAACATTTTGACTTCTGTGGACCCCCACTTAATCATTACTGAAACTTGGGGACCCCTACAGAATCATTATTGGAGTCCTGGGACCCTCACTGAGTTATTACTGAGTTATTACTGGATGCCCTGGACCTTGGCCTAAATATTTTCAATTATTTGAACCGCAAAACAATAAACACAAAAATACAGAAACATTAATTAAAAATAAATGCACTAATTATGAAATAGTATTTAATTCACAAATAAATATAAACAAAAATCTAACTTTTAAGATTAATAGGAAGTTTGGAGCTTTTCAAAATTCAACTGAGGCCACTCATTATCCATAATATATTCTGTTTGATGCACTTGCCCTGCTCTCACAAATCAATCTGAGAATACTAACTTAATTCTAAGCATCCAATTTCAAATCCCTTCAAATTTAGAGAATGTGTTAAAATGTTCAATTATACATTTAGCTTTTTTATTTATATACACCTTATTAATCTTTTAATAATAGTTAATTTTCTAAGCAGTCGTGGATCCCCTATGTAGGCTTTGCGGACCCCCAGAGGTCTCAGGACCACAGGGTTAAGAACCACTGTTCTATACAAATTTATATAAAATAAAACGGCCAAATCTCTAAATCAGAAACGTCTGCTACTGTACGTTAGCCATTGTTTCGTTGTGCGTGATTAAGCAGTTTATCTTTGTACCAAAGTGTTCCATATGATGCAAAAAAGAGCAGTCACATCAATTCCTCTAACTAGAATGCAGTTCAATGTTATTCAATTCATTTTCAGTCATGCACAATTCACTAAGAATTTTATGTTATGATCCTTCATGGTGATATGATGACATTTCTGCCTTAAAGTCTTTGTACTCGATTTATTGAAGTCCAAATATTTTCACTAGCAACAAGCTATTTGATATGGATCATTAAGTTCTTTTGGCTTATTACTGCTCAGTTATTTTTCCTCTGGTATTTTTCTCTATGTAAAAGCGGTTATTTGTTGCCTCACCCTGGTAATTGTGTGACGATCACCAGAATTTGATGTATAAACTTGCTTAGATTATGTGTTTTGCAGAATGAGCAGCTCTGTTGAAGTCTTATTTTTAGTGAAAATATAGTTTTTGGTTCATTCAACTGTTTTGACTTATCATTCCATTTTGCCTCTGTACTCACATCCGCATTTAAACATATAACTACAATTAGTGTTGTTACATGATAAGTAATCCCCTACTTTAAGGGCTGTTTGTAGCACGGGCTATAAACATCATGGTCTTCCAATTTCTCTGGCACTCAAATATGGACAGGGTTGAAAGGTCAGTTATGCACAAGGAGCACTGCAAGGGAGGAAAGGCAGTCCCTGACATCTTGACAATTCTCAGGGCCTTCTTTGTGTGTAGCTGTGTCCGAATAACTCTGTCATATGCGAACAAGGACTACTCATCCTACAGGGTCTTCCACTTTTTTTTCCTCCCGGTGTGGAAAAGACTGGGGCGGGATAGCTGTGACCTCCCATGGTACTACTGGGAGGTCAAAAAAATTGGTGGAGAAATTAGGGCAGAACTGTGTCACACCTAGCCTAAGACAATCCTGAAACTCATCAGGACTAGAGACACCACAGAGCCAGTGGGCAACCTGCCACCCACAACAGCAATGCATGTGTGGGGGCATAATTTATCCTCCCCAACTTTGACAAATAAACACAAAGACATTTCGTGGCTGGTGGTGAGTGGGGGACTGCCAGTACAGTTATTCATGCGCACTAGGGGCCTATGCCCACACAGAGACTGCCCAAGGGGATGCCCAATAGAAGAAACTGCATACCATCTTTTCTGGGCCTGCCCCTTTGCCCAGATACTGCTGGCTACCTTTAGAAAAGAGATGGAGGCCCACATCCCCTTCACGAACATAACCCATCAGGCCTTGCTATACGGACTCTTGCCACAGACACACACAGATGGAGCTATCCAGCGATGTTGGAGAATACTCTTCTGTGTGAAGGACATTCTCCTGTACGCCAGGACTCACCTGGTGACCAACGGAGAGGTGGTAAGCAGTGAAGCATGCCACAGGATGGTGCACAACCTGCTGATAAACTATGCCTCCATGGACAAAAAGGAAAATGAGGAGGAAGAACTGTAAAAAGAAAACTCCTTCTCCACTGAACTTCTTCAAATTCCCCCAGTAAATGGCCTAGGGTACACCCAGACGTGGGTCCGTTGCTTGCTGTGCCACTAGATTCAAGCTAGCCTCTCTGATGAGGGTTGATACCCTGAAACCGGTCTAAGGATTCTTGTTTCTGGTCCAGGGAGGACTTGCCCTGGCTGTTTGGGCTGGACTGGTCCCATGGGGAGCAGGGTCAAGACTGATTTGCATATAGCTGGGTCCAAACTGGCATGGCATAGTGAGCAAAAGAATGATAGATTTAACCCAGATCTCTTGACTGGGGGTGAGTGGTTGGAAAGTTGCAGCACTCCGTCCATCATCTTATTGTGTTTGCTGTGTTCGCTGTAAGTGGTCACGGGTATGCCCAGATGTGGGTCCGTTGCTCCCTGTGCCACTGGATTCAAGGTAGCCTGGCTGATGAGGGGTGATACCCCGAAACCGAACCCAGGATGCTTATTTCCTGTCCAGGGAGGACCTGGACTGGCTGTTTAAGCTGGACATATCCCATGGAGAGCAGGGTCAAGACTGATTTGAATGTAGCAGGGTCCAAACTGGGATGACGTAGTGAGAAAAAGAAGAGTGGATTTAACCCTGATTTCTTGACTGGAGGTGAGTGGTTGGAAAGTTTAGCACTCCTTCCATCATCTTGTTGTGTTTGCTGTGTTCACCCTAAGGGTTCAAGGGTATGCCAGACGTGGGGCCCTTGCTCACTGTGCCACTGGATTCAACCTAACCTGGCTGATGAGGGGCGATACCCAGAAAATGGCCATTGGTTGCTTGTTTTCGGTCCAGGGAGGATTTGGCCTGGTGGTTCAGGCTGGACTGTTCCCATGGGGAGCGGGGTCAAGACTGATTTGTATATGGCTGGGTTTAAACAGGGGTGGCATGGTGAGCAAAATAACGATGGATTTAACCTAGATCTCTTGACTGGGAGTGAGTGGTAGAAAAGATTCAGCTCTCCGTCCATCATCTTGTTGTGTTTGCTTTTTGTTTTAGAGATGTATTCAGAGCTGTGCCTGTGATTTTTTAATGCAAAAAGAATTTTTCAAAGCAGTCTGTTACCTAAAATACTTATGTGAAGTTAAAAAACACCTGTTTAAAAGGGACAGAAGCCTAAAGCCTTTAAAGAGGTTATTATTTGTCTCTTTTATTTTTGGACCTGCGAGGCCCTGATTACAACTGGTAGAGATACTCTGTGAATTGGTATAACTGGGATGCAGGAGTAATGGCCTGTTGCAAGTTAAAACCTTAAAATAGGGAATAACATGTAGTGATCTTTAATCTAGTTCCCTTGAGTTTTTCTTCTCAACTAAGCTTGTATTCTCCGGGCCATTTCACCTGGTTTTAACAGGTAACATTTTACAGAGAAAACAAATGAAAGCTGTGGTTTTCCTGCATTTCTCATAATGGTCAGTTCAACCAATACACCATGTTACTGGACTAACAGGAATAACTGACCCTTTGAAGGAACCCTTTGACATTCCACAAGTTATGCTGTCTTATTTTATAAACCTTGCATTAAGTATTGTTTATAAGAAATATTTGAGCTATGTTGGATTTCTTAACAATTCAATAGACATTTTGGTTTTGGTGTTTTATAAAGAGCGAACTCAACCCGAAGGTATCAGAACGCTTTACATGAGCACCAGTTGCTTGACAGATGGACACATTCATTTTGTTAGGCACGCGGAGATTAAGTGATTTGCCCAGAATCACAGGATGTTGATCGTCCCTGACAAGGCTTGAACGCGGTTCCCGAGCTTCGAGGTCAATCGCTCTAACCATTAGGCCACATTCTCTCCCCCAATATTGAGTGTGAGATTTGTTGTTTTGCATCAATGTATGTTCTATGGTTTGAGTTTAAAACCTAATTTGTTAATACTTGCACATTTCCTTACCATTTTTTCACCACCGTATTTCATTAGGGGAATAAAGACAAGTTGAGATATAGTAGTCCTCTTCTCTCTGCCTATGATTGCTGCAATATCTTCATGTCAATGTTTTGGAAATAATTTGATGTATTGGAGTGATTCACATTGTTTAATGATGAAGACAGGCAGCTGTTTGGATTTACAAAAAATGAAAAATAGCAGCTTAATGACTTATATAGCATGTTTTTTTTAGGAAAAGTGATCATGGTTTTTGTAAATGACTATTGGTGGTTTAAAGTTTTTATGACTTAGTTTAACTTTCTGGGATGTGTAAGAGTGAGACATTTAATGAAAAAGATAAAGGGAAATGACATTTCAAACCCATAAGAGCATCATCTGCATTTTCCTTTGTAGGTAGATTACGGCTGTGACATGGACAAGGGAAGTGTGTGTACCTACCATCCTGGAGCTAAACACTGTGTGCGAGCAATCCAAGGCAGGTAAGGAGACTTGGCCGCTACACCGTGTACTCACCACTTTGGGGCAGTATGCTGATTGTTGATGATCCTAGGCAGATGATGGGAGATATCCGCTCCCGTGTGTTTTGATCCTCCTTGAAAGTTGTGCTGAGTATTCACCATCATAATTGTGTATACTGTGCAGACGTCCAAGAGTGACGAAACACCTTTTGCCCTTGTGCTCAACATATTGAGCTTTGAGGGTGATCCAAGACAGGTAATATAAAGTACTCACTAGCATTTGTTCTTTCCACCTGGGGGTTGTACACTGTGCACACACCATTCTGAAGCTTCCCATTGTATGCAGAGACCAAAGGCAGAGAATGTGAGGTTAACAAAATATGTTGGATGACATTCTTGAGTTTGTCTCAGCTACTGACAATTGCTCTGGACCAGTCTCCAGTCTAGCTTTTTCTTCATGCTGTGCCACTTCACTGCTACCACGTACTGTTGCAATACACACAGGCACCAATCATATGCAAATCATTAGTCATCAACTGCAAAAGAGGCCACACCATGCTCCCTCTGTACAGGAGCAAAAGCTACCCATGACATGTTTCAGCCTTGTTGAGTCTTATCAAAGAAGTACATCTTGATCGTATGACACAAAGAACTATGGATCCTACTCAGCTATGGCGGATATTATCTCTACCCACTCCAGACGTCTTATGGAGTATTATGAATAGGGGTCTCTGAGAAAAAAGACGACTGAGTTACTTCAGTATCTAGCGTTAAATTAGTACCTTACCAAAACGTTGGGCGCCATGTAGTATAGTTCCTATATCCCTGATAGGCTCTACGCATTGGAATAATATACACTATAGTTTTGACTAGGGGTGGGCGGAATTTGCGAAAGCGACTTTCGCAAATTATTGCGAAAATGTTAAAAATCACAAGCGGAAATATCGCGAAGATGCGGAATTTTTTTTCCCGCCCGGTCGCGATATTTTTTGCATGGTTGC
Source organism: Triturus cristatus (assembly GCF_964204655.1). Classification (NCBI taxonomy): domain Eukaryota; kingdom Metazoa; phylum Chordata; class Amphibia; order Caudata; family Salamandridae; genus Triturus; species Triturus cristatus. Next base: position 355,133,135 of record NC_140594.1, read on the forward strand.
GGGTCGCTAACTTACCCCTGCGGTTGCTCGCGGGCGCGGCCATCTTGTTTTCAGTTGTCTCGCGGTGCATGATTGCGAGAAAAAAGACGTGATCGCGCGACGCATGACGTCACTGCGGATGCGAACTGTCGCGAGACAGCGCAAATGGCTAAAACAATACAACATCTCATGGAGAACGCAACCGGATCGGGAAAACTTATCGGCGAACGCGGTGAGTCAGGTAAGGCGATCGCGCGCTCGAGAATGTATTATTTTATAGCGCGAGCAAGAACCAAATTATCGCAAAGCTGCGGAATGCGGAAATTTTGACATTTCCGCACTCTCCGCGGAACGCGGAAATGCCAAATTATCGCAAATTCCGCGAACGGAACGGAAATTTTGCCCAGGCCTAGTTTTGACATAGGGCTGAGGTCAGTATGTCTCTATTGAGTACATTAAACTTAATTACTTGTGTGTGCCAGCTAACTCAGAGGTCATTACAAACTTCTCGAATATACAAGAAGGGATAAGTTTCTGACATCTGCATAAACATGACAATTTTGTTTCCCTTAGAGTCGGAACAATCTCAGAACCGTGGAAACAATAGATAACAGTTTCACTCGTGCATGCTTCGTTTCTACAGAGTTGCACAGAAATAGAGAGACAGGCGTTGCAATAAAAAGGGGGTTTATTGAACAGTCTTATTTCTCATGCAAAAGATATGAACTGCTACTATCGTAAGACAGGATGCAAAGTACAATACGTACAGAGTTAGCAGTCAGATAAAATAATACTGCAATTGCATGGTTTGTAGCTATGACATATATTCATAACATACATACATAAATAACACAGGCTAAAATGTAAATACTCATCTGATGCTTCTAAATAGTTCTACCCCAGTGTACCTAACCTAAGTTTAGTACGAGGTAAGAAGTAGGTGCTGTTTTCTAAAGTATAGCTAGCTATAGTTTTAGTTTTGTCAAGAGGTGCCAAAAGTTTTCTAAGTTCTAGTCTGCTCCATACCTTAGAATGTGTGAGCTTGGAATCTCTTTCCGGGACTCGATATCTAACACCCCGCAAGGGGAGTCAGAAACTCTGGAGCTGGATTCTCTGCGAGGAGGATGACAGCATCTGGTCAGTGCATCAGGCGGGAACTCGATCTCCTTCCAAACTTGCTGTGGCAAACCGCAAGTAGGCAGTCGAACTGAACCGTACCGGAACCGTGGTTTGCCAGGGCAAGTGCAGGTATATTTATACCTTGAAGGTGTTTAGGAATGCCTGTATTGACGTAAAAGTCGGGCATCGGAACGTCATGAATGAACCCCTAAGGAAAAGATGTTCATGCATACTAAATGAGTTCTTGGAGAAATCAATATCCAAGCAAGGGAAATTCCTAAAGGCTTAAGAGTCTGGTTTTCCAAGAACTCATTGTGACGTGGATTGATAAATGTAGGAGACCATGCCTGTATTTGGTTAGCATGGACAATGCCGAAATAAGGGCTGGATTTTCTATGTCTAAATAAGGTCAATATGAATTGTACCTATATAAGGGCATAAATCGGGAAACCTATATACGGAATCTAAATCTACACACAACACCCACTCCAGTTTCGTATGAACTACATTACTAAATCCCAAACATACTAAACATATCTAAAAAGAGAGAATTGCATGATTAGCTAAAACATGCTAAAACATATGTCCTAAAAATGCATTACAAAACCATTGCTATGCATAAGGTGCTGTACATATCAAAAGCAATATTTCATTCTAAGCATATGTGTGCATTTGAAATGCTAAAAAAGAATGAACCAGAAATATACACACATGATGAAATGGTTTGTTAAAACAGAAGAAAAAAGCCGAAACCATTTCATTATCAGGTTAACATAAATCAATTGTTGATGTGACAAGGTGTCAAAATGTCCCTGGAAGATTTTCAAAGAATTCCGTTCTCTATGAATAGTTCTACTATAAGCAGATTACTGTGCCAAAAAATAAAAAAGTAAAAATTTGGAGAAAAAAGATTTATCATAGGAAAAAGGTTCCAAAGTTATTCCCTTGTCTGAAAAGAATGAAGGCCAAATTCAGAGTCTCATTGGAACACTGTGTGCCGGAATCAAAAGTCAGTGTCTGGGCCTGGAGAAAACATGAAATCTTCTAATCCTGTAGACAAAAAGTCATCTACCATTGTAGGTGAAAGTTGGAATACCTCGTTTAGAAGATTAACTGCACATAGATATGAACTATCGCCTTCAGCATTGGTTGCATCAGCAATGTTCGAATCGGATGTTACCTGCATGCCTGATGTTTCTTCTCGTACCTCAGCAGTAGCAATTTGCGTCTGTGAGATCTCAATCAATGCCGTCATCAGGATTGGTAGCCGCTCGGGACAACACAGAGAATTGGCTGTTACCGGGTCCAGCAGAGTATCGATATCCGTAGGCATGACTGATGGGAGTGTTAGACAGATGTCTAGCACCCATTCTTCACCGCAGAGCAGGCAGCGTAGAACAGGTAAGATGCAATCTTGCCAGATTGGTCAGAAGGACAGAAACCATGTGGTGTTTAATTCTCGTAGACGAGGTAAAACCAAAATTTGGACGATGCGCTCACGACACTTCATCTCCAACAGAGCTCTCTCTATGGTGCCTGGAGTGACGCTGGTGATTTGGCTTGCCATATCGTAGCAATAGGAGCCAAAATAGTATCCCTGCAACGAGTGCTAAAAGGAGTGGCAGTCCGCCAAACACAGAGTGCACGAAGTTTGGATATATGCTGAGGACTGCTTAAAAAGGTGCTAACAGTCCTGCACATACTTTCTTATATACATGTATAATACCGCTCGTATCAGACATGTTTAAGATACGTCCTAACATTTCTGAGAAATGTACAGGGCAGTTTGTATACAAAAGGATATGTATCTCGGCAGAAGTCCTTGCGACTTGGAGATCATAGGTTTCTTTGGCCGAGGTCAGTGGCACTGTTTTCTGTAAAAGAATGGCTTTCATTCTGCTTAGAGTATCAATTCATATAGAAGAGATGTTCAGTGAAGGCCATAAAGACGACTCCCTGACTGTGTCTATTTGTGAAAACAAGACTTGCATACAGCAAGTGATCCTGGATGTAACCGTAACTAGATATGGAATACCTGACAACATGCCACAGCAGCTGTGATCATTCAAAATAATGTAACTCCCATTAGAAAGTTGGCCAAAAATTGGATCAATCACTGCAGCCGGTGAACCTTGCAGGTGACAGGATAAGTTTGTAGTGGAACCATCACTGGCCCTGTGTAAGTTAATACCCTGACACAGTAGAGAACCGCTTAGTGCGTGTTCACAGTTTTCACCGCTAAGAAACGCCTCATTTTCCCCACTCCAACATCAATGTGTGTAAGGTAAATCCCAGGATGTCTTGATGTATTCTTTACCCAACCTTTCATATTTGCCTACTGGTATATGTTTTAGGCAATACTGAAAATGGAAAGTTGTAACAGGCAGAGTAATTTTACCATCTATGTTCCACTCAGTAGCTGGTTTTTCTGCCACTATGAATGGTACTTTTTCCAGTTTTTCAATGCTCAGCATAGTGTAGTCTTCTCCCCTTTGTGCCAGTCTGATCTGTTTATCAGTGAGATTGAATTCTGAAAACAGTGACATAGTGTTGATTAAACGCCAAGGCACATAGCCTACACGCAAGTTTTGTAGCGTCCAGCCCAATAGCATGATAGAACGTAGCTGAGACTGACCATGTTGCAACATGACCAAGTCCTGTTCCATGATGTCTATGACAGAAGACACAATGCTGTCCAATAAATATATTCTGGACGAAAGAGTCGTTAACCCATTGTCTACTACAGAGAGAGTTTTCTCTAAATTAATACGATCAATTTCTCGTATTCGTTCTGCAGTCTCTGCTTGGGTAACCTTCCATGCTTCATTATAAGCAGCGTAGATACCGGCATATATGAAACGTTTTTGACGCAGTTTTCTTGGTCTTAGCAAGAATTCCCTAAGGTCTGCGCCTTCTTGAAGTAAAGTTAAATGTTGTTTTACATCCTTCAGTGTAGCTTTCTGTAGCCAATCAAGGCAAAGTTTCCCTAAACTGTATGTTGTAACTACCCCTGGATGCTGTATTTGAACATAGCGTGGGTCTGGCCTATTGATAGTGAAACCCTGTGTTTTGTTCAGGAATCGATCTTGACAGTTGTTTGTGTCTGTGGGCCAGAGCAACCGTTTTTTCCATTCTGGATCTGATCTGTTCTGATGCAAAATATTATGCATGTCGACATCCCCCCGTGTAGTGCTATACTTGCAGGTATAGGTATGGTCGGTGTTTATGTCTTTGATCTTGGCTAATCCAAGGCAAGACGTTTGTTGGACAGTGTCATTCAAAAACATTATTTGCTCAGGGATGATACATGCTCTAAACAAAGCTTCTACCCCCTGTACTTGCCAATCTTTTGTACCCCAGACAGATTTTGTCTCAATGTTGTCTTTCCAAAAGTCGAAACCCTGTCTAAACAGTTGGGCAATAAAGGCTGCAGAATAAATCTGTTTCGTATTGGTTAACATATTTCTCGTTCCTGTCTTGTTCACATTTTTAAAGTAAAACGTTTCTGGATTAGACAAATTGAAGCTTGAAAAATATGGAAATTTCATAGCAAAAGTTTTCGAGCTACCTTTGGAGGTGTAGGACAATGTTCCCATTGGCTATACATAAATACATTTCTAGGTGTTGCAGATTTATGCAAGAAATGATGACCATAGTGGTTATAACAATACATTTGTTCATAGTCTGATGAACCCTCTAAATATTCATGATTTGTGAATACTGTAGACATCTCTAGATCAGATATCATTTTATTAACAGTCTCGAAGTCCCAATCATCAGAAAAGGTACTAGAGGTAATAAAGTCACTTAATGAAATCTTAAATAAATGTGGCATCTTCAAAAGCTCAGACGGGCCGAAAATGTCATATTCAGTTCTGTCCCAAACTATACCATCTGGTATGGGAAAAGGCTGTGATGTTCACTGCTGACAAGTCTCTTGCTTCACGATGGGATGATTTGTGTGGCTGGAGAAGTAAGTTCACTCTTTTACTTGCTGTGTCCATTTGAATATATCTTCCATTTATCAGCATACCCAGAGTTATTACCAGAGCTAACCAAAGTAGAAAGAAGAGTATTCCTAAAACAATCCATAGTTCAATCCATGGTGAAACCAGATAAGTCTTTTTCAGGAGATGAAAAAAGTCTGTTACTTGTTTTTTTGAAAGTTCTTTGTGCTGGCTTCGTTTCAGGATCGCTGGGATCCTCAGAAAACGTATCAAAGTACATGAAATAGCTAGAGGCAGTTCTGTAAATGGTTGGAATTGCATCAGGATTTGTTGAATTCGCTGGAACCAGTTGATCACTTGTTACTTCGTTGTAGACATGTGTATCAGGACGAACTGTTATTTGGGTTTCAAGAGGGACGAGTTTCATAGCTTTGTTGCTTAGTCCTTCATTTCTCACTGTAGAATCTTCAAAGGTGAAGAGTCTCTCAGTTTGAACCTCTTGGATTGTATCTAGAGGAGAGCGTCTGCTACATTGGTGGAGTCCACTTGGCCTACTGCTTAGTATCGGCCACATAGTGTGGTTTGAACAGGTCGATGGACACAACTCTTTTGTCCTTTTTACCAGCAAGGGGCGGCAAAAGTACCGTTCTTGATCCGTGGATTGCTGGGACAGGTACTGGTTGTCTGTAAGAAGGCCCAAATTCCTTCTTGTCTGCGATCTTTTCTCTGACTAGATCACCAAGCTTTGGGATCCAGACAGGCCTTGCTGGGATGGCCAGTTTTTCCCCAGTGATGGTTGGCTTCTGGAGCACGTTGCTTTGTTTCGTTCTTAGTTCATTTAAGTCCTGTAAAACAGCCAAACGATCTTTGATATAAAATTTCTTATTTTCCATCACTGTGCCTTGCATATCAAGGTCCGGTACCAACATTCTAGTTCCAAATAGGACTTCATATGGAGTGACACCCCCTAGAGAACTTCTTGGCAAGTTGTTAAGTGCGCGCTGGACCCCATAAAGGTGTTTGACCCACCCATCACCCGAACCTAATACCCTAGCAGTTATAGACTGCTTTATGTCCCGTTATTTTCTTTCCACAACAGAATTTCCCTAAGGATGTAATGGAGAAGAATACCGCAATGCTACACCCAAACTGGCCATGGCTTCTTTGTGAGCTCGAGAGCTAAATGCAGGACCCTGGTCAGAATGTAGTGTGCCTATTGAGTATGTACCGATAAAGACTTGCAAATCTTTTTTAACAGTTTGAGCGTCAGCCGAGCACTGAGGCCACATCCATAGGAACCTAGAACACGAATCCACTGCGACCATGATATATTTATAGTTACCATCCCTTAGTAAGGGACCACAGTGGTCCAGGTAAACACATGCTAATGGTTTATCTGAAATTAACAGGGGCGTCTGCACAGGACGTTTCACAGTAGAGACTTTCATCTTCTGGCATATTTCACATTCCAAAACATAATTTCTGGTCTGTTTCCTAATGCCTCACCACCAGTATATCTGTTTTAATAACGATACTGTGTTGGAAACACCTGCATGGGCAGAGGCGAGATCTTCATGTGCTGCTAGGATTAGTCCTAATCTATGTATGATATCACCCTATCCCCCACTCCAGGGATTCGAGCAAACGAAACATTTTTCGCATCAATTATGTATGAGTATTTGAGTGGAAATTTTTTAGGTAGCGCTGCACCGCTGCCTTTGACAGCCAGCATTATTTCACTGTCTATTTTTGTTTTCGAACGAGTGATTGCAGCTACGGAAGCCGTTTGCACAGCCCCCTTCGCGGCTTCATCAGTCAATGAATTCCCTTCAATGTGAACGCCATCACATTGATGACTCTGCTTGTGTATCACGTGAGTGTTTTGTAGTCCATTTCATAACGGAACTACTTGTTCCCAAAGCATTTTATGCTTGATTGTGCCACCTTTTGCATCTTTGAAACCATTTTGAAGCCAATTCTGTAAATATTCATTGTAAGATTGAACACAGTAAAAATAATTGCACACTATGAGTGTGGGGAATTAGTGATCTGTGTTTTCAAGTGCCATCTTGAATGCTTGTAGTTCAGCTCGCTGAGCTGTACAATCTCCTAGAGATTGCGTTTTTGTGACCATTGGTCTGAACTTGCCATCTCGCATACAACCTTTAACGATTGCGCATGCTGCACTGTAAGCTTGTTTACTCCCCATAGCGGGTTGTGCAGATCCGTCAGTATAAATTATAAATTCGTACTGATCAAGAGGGAGAATTTCAGTAGGCAGAGGACATTTGTGTTCGTATTGCAGGAATGCTTGTGTTTTCAAGTAAGGATCAAAAACATATTCAACATCAGTTGCAGCAAGAGAATTAACCCATTGCATCCATCTTGGATGTAAAGCTTTTGCATTCAGAATGCTAGCTTTAGTAACTGCCTCTAAGGCTGGTACAGGAGTCACAACCATAATGCGTTTCCCCTGTGCTAGGGCTCTTTCTTTTGCTACAGGGTTTTGAACTGCTGTCAGAATCTTTTCTGTAGAAGTGAATTTCATTTCTGCTTGTGTATACAAGTGTGATATGTATGAAATTGGTGCTTTTTCACCTTCATTAAAAGTTAAGTAGGTGAATCCGCATTGACCCGGAATGATTCGGATGACTAAGTTGCGTATGTTTATGCATGTTTGCAAGTGTTTTGTTGCTAACATGTCTGTTTCAAGTGAACGCAGAATTTCTGTGTGTTCTTGTGTCCAAGTTGTGGCTTTGAAATCAGGTTTGATTAATTCGTAGAGAGGTTTAAACCTCTCTGCATAGTTTAGAATGTATGTTCTTCCAAAATTCAGAAAACCTAGAATCAACTAAGTTTTTCAGCGTTTTTGGAGGTTGGAGCAGCGCACACTTTTCTAAAAAGTTGGCTGCTAGGCTTTTTCCTTCACTTGATAGTTCATATCCAAGGAAAAGAACGTTGAGAAGGGCAATTGTTGATTTTTTAAAGTTGAATTTGTAACCCTCAGAGGCGAAGCCCAATATAATGGTGTTCACCCTGTTCAAGTGTCTGTCCAGGTCATCGTCTGTCAGATATATATCATCGACAATATGACAATGCCTCGTCATCATAAATTTGTAGTAACTCTGTTACTCTTGCTGAGAAAAACCCCGGGCTGACAAAATTGATGCTGGGTCCCCATTATTGAGAAAGCGGTCAAATATCTACTTTCAGGTGCAATATTTTGACAAAAGAAACCATTTGAAATGGCTAATGTGGTTTTGTACTTTTTAGGCATAATGTTATTCATTAATGCTGTACTGTGAGCATTTTACACTGCAAATGTTTTACAACAAGAGTTTAGGTGTCTGTAATCCAAAACTAGACGATATGTATTGTCTGGTTTGGAGATAGGAAACAAAGGATTGTTCATTGATGAGGTGCATGTTTCAATCGCCCCCTGATATTCAAGTTGATCTAAGATCTCCCTGACTTGTTTTTTAGCTTCTCGCTTAACCGGGTACTGCCTTTGTGCAGTTGGTTGAATTTTAACTGAATTTTGTGGTGAGGTGATTCCTCATCCCATCCTACATGATTCTTATATAATGCTGGGGGGTGGGCCACTGCCCATTTCCTGGCATGAGTATATTTTAATTGTACTGGAACATCATTGGAGAAGGCTGGCATAATGATGTCTTCGCCATGTGGGCACTCCCTGACAAATTCTGGTGGCAAGTCTTGTTCTGCTAGAAGTATATCATAACCCTTTGAAAGTCACTCCCAAAAGAGTGCTTTCACTTTTCTTGGTATGTCTCCCTCCATCCGGAGTGTTATTTCATATAACCTATGTGGAGAACTAAACCTGGTATCTGCAGTTTCAACTTGAATGTCTTCATTCAGGTCCACTGTCTCCAGAAGCACCTTCAGGTTCTGGTGAGCTACTGTAATTTCTGCTGCGCTGTCGAACATTGTCTGAGCCCATTCCCCGTTCCTGAGTTGTGTTCTCAGAATACTCTGCATGTCTGATCTTCAGACCTGCTAGTTTCTTCTTGGAGAATTGAGGTTTTGGTTTGTTTTTCTGAACGTGTTGATCGTCTTTGGACTTCACGCGTTCTTCTTTGTTCTCTGACCGTCCTCTACTTTTGGATGTCTGTGATGATATCTGAAAGGTACGAGAGGAACGTGTATCAGTATCTTGATACCTGTCAGGTTTTCTCAAATTATCCCTATTCCTGAGGTTGTACCTCCTTTCAGAGGGTTCCTTTTGAGGAAACCTACCTCTGGATTGAGAATCTTTTTCTTTTGAATGTTGTTTGTTATTTTCCAACTTCTTTTTAGAAGAGGTAGGATTGTTTTTAGTGAAGGCCTTTTCAGGACTTTCAGACAGTTGTAGTTTAACTGGTTTCCCTCCTAAACTGTCTCTGCCTAATTCTTCACAGGAGTTTTCAATTATTCTGGCTAGTTCTTGTGGTTGTTCTGTTACATCAAATTCCCTTAATTTCTGGCGGATTGCCACTGATGCTGCTTCTCCGTTTAATATTAGATAATATTATTGTTGAGACCTGGTTGAAATTTTTCAGTAACTTCATAACTAAATTCAGAGCAGACTCTGCCCCGTATTCGTTTTGAATTTGTTTCAGGACATCAGGTATTACCGCCATAGACGGAACACCATGTGTTTTTGTGTAGATTGCAGCAAAGACTGTGCCCAAAGTGGTGCAGTCTTCCAGATGTGGTGTGATCCCCATTGGTAAACAGATTGTTAGAATTATTTGTTTCTCATAAGGGCTAGTATTAGGAAATACTGCTTCGATTTGAGTAATTTTTTGAGCTATTCAGAATGGAATTTGTTCACGTTTTGTGGGCATTTTACCCATGACTGCGTGTAAAGTCTGTGGAATGATTTGTAGCGCATTCCCCTAGTGAGAGGTTTGTCTTGGAATTGCTATTGTTGGTTGGACTGTGAAAGTCCTCATGACATATTGAACCAATTGTCTATAAATTTTGATCAACTCTGAGTTGAGCAAGTAATTCTACATCTGTCATTTCTTCAATGTCAGGATGAGGTGTGTAGCCGGCTAAAATCGGCCATGTTGCACCTGGTCTATCTAGTGGAGCGAGCCTGGTAATGTGATTGTAATGTTTTAGGGCACCTTTAAACTAGAGATCATGCTCCTGGTATGTGAGTGGAATTTCAATATCCTTGAAAGGAATATATTCCTCAGGTGGGTCATCTTCTTTGTAGAAGTGAAACGTTTTAGTTACTGGATTTGATTCGGGAATACTATCCATGAATAGAATACCTCTGTCTGGTGAGATTCATGTGCCTCTATCACAAAAACTGCTCTACCACCTCTTGGTGTTAGGCCATGTTTTATAAGTTTTAGAGTGATGGCTCTCCTTAAATTTGGAGCGCTGATTTTCTCATTTTCATCGGTTTCATCAAAACCTGCAAAATCAAAAGCTGTTGCGACTTCGTCGGGTACAGCTCCCCCGGAATCAGTGTTTGTGCCGTTTTTGGTCATTGTTTAATGAAAGTTTCAGAGCAAGTTTCAAGGGAACAAAGATAAGGTGCACAATATTTTGGAACACTGTATCGTTGAACATTGAACAGACCAAACAGCTAATACATAGGATTTTGTCCTACTCAGCTATGGCGGATATTATACCTACCCACTCCAGACGTCTTATGGAGTATTATGAACAGGGGTCTCTGAGAAAAGCACGACTGAGTTACTTCAGTATCTAGCATTAAATTAGTGCCTTACCAAAACGTTGGGCGCCATGTAGTGTAGTTCCTATATCCCTGATAGGCTCTGCTCATTGGAATAATACACACTATAGTTTTGACATAGGACTGAGGTCAGTATGTCTCTGTCGAGTACATTAAACTTAATTACTTGTGTTTGCCAGCTAACTCAGAGGTCACTAGAAACGTCTTGAATGTACAAGAAGGGATTCGTTTCTGACAACCGCATAAACATGACAACTTTGTTTCCCTTAGAGTCGGAACAATCTCAGAACCCTGGAAACAATAGATAACAGTTTCACTCAGTCAATCGTGCATGCTTCGTTTTTACAGAGTTGCACAGAAATAGAGAGACGGGTGTTTCAATAAAAAGAGGGTTTATTGAACAGTCTTATTTCTCATGCAAGAGATATGAACTGCTACAATCGTAAGACAGGATGCGAAGTACAATACGTACAGAGTTAGCAGTAAGATAAAATAATACTGCAATAGCATGATTTGTAGCTATGACATATATTCATAAAATACATAGATAAATAACACAGGCTAAAATGTGAATACTCATCTGATGCTTCTAAATAGTTCTACCCCAATGTACCTAACCTAAGTGTAGTACGAGGTAAGAAGTAGGTGCTGTTTTCTAAAGTATAGCTAGCTATAGTTTTAGTTTTGCCAAGAGTTGCCAAAAGTGTCTCTAAGTTCTAGTCTGCTCCATACCTTAGAATGTGTGAGGTTGGAATCTCTTTCCGGGACTCGATATCTAACACCCCGCAAGGGGAGTCAGAAACACTGGAGCTGGATTCTCTGCAAGGAGGATGACATTGTCTGGTCAGTGCATCAGGCGGGAACTCGATCTCCTTCCGAACTTGCTGTGGCGAACCGCAAGTAGGCTGTCCAACTGGACCGTACCGGAACCATGGTTTGCCAGGGCAAGTGCAGGTATATTTATACCTTGAAGGTATTTAGGAATGCCTGTATTGACGTAAAAGTCAGCCATCGGAACGTTATGAATGAACCCCTAAGGAACAGATGTTCATGTATGCTAAATGAGTTCTTGGAGAAATCAATATCCAAGCACGGGAAATTCCTAAAGGCTTTAGAGTCTGGTTTTCCAAGAACCCGTTGTGACGTGGATTGACGGATGTAGGAGACCATGTCTGTATTTGGTTAGCATGGACAATGCCTAAATAAGGGCTGGATTTTCTATGCCTGAATAAAGATAATATGAATTGTACCTTTATAAGGGCATAAATCGGGAATCCTATATACGGAATCTAAATCTACACACAACAACAGGTCTGGGTATTACGATCTGAGGATAGACACCTGCTGGCCCATGTTGTACAAATGTTCAGTGATTCTATTTAATTACTTTTACTCATTAAATGTAGTTCTAAACTGGCATCTTGTGTCCTCTAGGCACTGGAGAGGTGCACTGTGTCATGGTCTCTCATTGGGCCACTATCATCATTGTAGTCATCCTCTTAGACAAGTGAACTGCATATGTGGCTATCAAGTTGGGTAATGAGAGAAACGTGCTGCCCAGTGTACTCATCATTCTTGAATGGAAATTTTGTGTTCCTAATTGTGAGGCTTTACTTTGTGCAAGGCATCTGAATGCAGGTAGGATGAGTTATCCATTGCTCATTGTACTACCCTACATGAGCCATAAACTGAAGGCAGGCAATGCAAGGCTACTAAGGACAAATACCTATCTGTGTAATCCCATTATCCTGCAGCTCTCAACCAGAGGGTGGGGTAAACTTCATTAGAAGTCCCTGCCAGGGCCTGCGTGCGGTCGCTAACAGGAAAGCCAAACCATGAGCCTGACACGCATGGAGCTAATTTCCTACATTTGGGGGATGTCTGATTTTATATTTTTCAAAATATTTTTGGATTGTGTCTAAATACAGATAGTTTTCTGAGCGGGGCCAAAAAAACATGGCACCGGACGGGCAAACTCATCTGCCTTCTGAGCAACTATTGTAACAGCAGTGAGATCAGTACCAGGAAAGCTGAGGTCTAATAATGGGGCAGGTGAACCTTTGCTATTGGAGCAGAGACTCTGGCTTCTCCTGACCTGGCAAGCTGGCGGGATACCTTGAGGTGTCTAAGAAGTCTCTGCATCTGCAACACCATATCCCTTGTGTCACATAAGCATCTGTGTTCATGGAATCTACAATGACGCCAGGACACTGTATGCATCTAGCCTTTCCCTGTGGAAGTCGTGCTCCAGGTCAGGATTCACATAGAAGGAAAATAGCAGAAAGGTGCAGAGTCTTTTGTATGTCTGTGAATGCGGTCTGTGTGACTATGCACTAGCACTTTCGCCAAGGGCAAATTTTTCACTTAGCCAAATTGTATGTGCACAATTAATTTTGAGGGAACAGAAGTGGAGCATACACAAACACATTGTGTGACATAGGCAACCCACAGAAAGTACTTTTGCTTTCAGCTTGGTCATGGGCTGATTGGAAAAAGCATTTTAGAACCTAATGAGAAAGTAAAACATAAAAGTACTGGCTGAGGGTCTGTCGAAACATACTTTCAGGTTTTTTTCTTATTCACCAATATTATCAATATATACTGTGACATATCTCCGTGGCTCCTATTCACCGCATAGAGACTTCTACATAGCACACAATTCTGCAAAAATCGAAAGGAACATCCCTTGCCAACACACATTTTGTTCTATGAGGGGAAAAAAACTTCTCTGTGCATAAAGCTTTCCCCTCCACTCCCACCCTGCTGCAAATCTGTGGATAGTCTGATCCACACTTCTAGGACTTACTCAAGCCATTGATTGAAGCAAATCTCTAGAGATTTCTATTCTAATTACGAAGATGTTTGATCAAAGTCTGAGAACGCCCCCACAGGCAGTGGGATTTACTAATGTGGATTTTTCTTAACTCTTAATAGTAGTAAGTACATTGATGCCCACCATGAATAACTGTGAATTCTTGACAGGCATGAATATTTATTTTTGTTTACTGTCGAAATTATCTTTGTGAAAAGAGTGCATTGTGATTTAGGACCTTGACATTTACTAACGCTTCATAAGAAGGCTAATTAATCAAGAAGCTTATTTGACACGGTGGTTGAGTATAAATCAATAAAGTAAATGCATTAAGAAAACTCTGTGTCCCTGAATTTAATGGAACTTCTGGAATTTACACAGTGCATATGGGAGTTAAATTAGATGAGGGCGGTGATTAGTTGTGAACTCCTGCTCTGAATGCAAGGGAATCATATGACGAACTTAAAAGACAAATGTAACGAATAAAAAAAATCAAATCTAGATGCACTCAACTTCTCTTCAACTTTTATTTTGTTATTTTTTGTTGCTCTCGAGGAAAGGATATTTACAATACCTTAGGACTCATCAGAGTCCCTCATTCTGTGCTCTGCCTTGAAGTCTCCTTTATAACCATTCTACTGAAGAACACTTATTGCCACTTCTCAAAGTTGGCCCTCCCCCTTTCATTGTCTGCAAGGGGTACAAAGGCGTGGTTACTGATGATTATTACTTCGATGCGCCCATCACCATTGCTTCCTTGCTGCCTTCTCAGGGAACTGTCTCCTCCTCGTACCCCATGTTAATTTTTAGGTCTCGCCTACGCAGCGCACATGCACTGCTTAGGAGAAAGACCTTTAGCCATCGATTCGGCTTTTCAGCCATAAACGTGCACGTGTTGCATTGCTTTTAATGGTAACGCGTGCACATCTGGCGATTCCCTTGCGGGAGTGAGCTTTGACACCATATGTTTGTAATTAACTTGCAAACATATGGTGCCCCTGCTCACTCCCGCAAGGGAAACAGGCGCAGGTCCTCTCTTGTCTCCCCTCCCCCTGCTGCCTCCTCCTTTAGTGCGAGGCGTGCGCGCATGCGTTTGTTTCTCTCGTTTCATCGTGTTTAGCTCTAATATTCTACTTAAATGCACATGCAAAAACCTAAATTACTTTTCATAATTATCTGTGCTTATTTTTGAGTAAATACACATATACATGTGAGACACTGTATTCAGATTTAAACCTAAGCATTGCAAACGTGCTTGGAGAAATTACTAAAACAAAAAAACAACGAGGTTTCTTTGATTTGGAGGTGGTACCTTCTTGATCAGGTAAGTTTAGGTTGTACATGTGTAGAGCCCAGTCTCCTCTGTGAGACTTCTCGTCGTTATTTCAGGTGCAAACTACCTTTAGATAATTAGAGAAAAGAGGACCAAAGAACGGAAACGGGTGCAATTCTGCAAGTAGGAAAAGTCAGAATGATGCTCCTTCAAAGCCCAGTTTTAGGCGGTCATGCTGGAGTAAAGTGTGTGTCCCATGGAGCAGATAGACTTTTGATGGCATTGTGTTGTTATGTAGCGTATACGGCATCAAATGGTGGTCAGGAGTTCCTGCACCGAGCTCCAGAGACTGAATAAAAGCACAGGATCTCTGCCACCTCCCCTGCTGCCTGTTTGCAGCCGGCAGTGAAGGTGCCTCGCACCCCTTGCGACTCCCGGATGACCCTTGGGGCCGTGAAGTTGTCTCTTGCATTAGCAGTATCTAAGGAGGGCAGAATCTGCGGCAAATTGGGTTGCCTCCGTCCACGCCAGGGTGATGCACCTCACTAATGGGACCAGTTATCCAAGGTCCCGGTTGGTACGCACTCAGACGAGCTAGCAAACCAAATATTACCTTTTAAGACTGTTTGGTTTGCAGTTTTCTTTTTCACTCAACACAGTTCACGAGCACAGTGCCATTGCTTTGTTTGATCATTTTAGCGCCTCTGTTTGTCAATCTTACAACACCAATATAACGTGCACTAACTGATCTGTGCTTGGAAAGTTGCATACAAATGTACTTCTGCGTGATTCCTTGCCGCACACTCGTTTCTGGATGACCCCCCCTCCATCTCTTTGGTTCTTAACACACCCGCAAAAGGGACAGCCAGGCGAGAGACAGAGAAATGCAAAACAAACAAGCATTGGCATAGCCAATAGGTATCGCCTTTGGGACCTTATAAGTGTTTAGCTATGCAACAGTTGATGTTGTTGCACCAAGGATATTGTGCTGGATAGCTAAACAGGGGAGAGGGGAGAGGAGTTGGCCTAACGGCTAGGGCGCTCGACCTCGGACCTGGGGAACTGGGTTCGAGTCTCTGTAATGTCGCTGAACATCCTGTGATTCTGGGCAAATCACTTAATCTCCCCGTGCCTAACAAAGAATGAATGTGTGTCCTAATGTAACGTAACTGGTGCTATGTAAAGCGCTCTGATACCTGATTGTATTCGGGTCAAGTTCGCGTTCGCGCTATATAAAACTCTGCAAAACTTTAAAAAAAATAAAATTAAAAAAACACTTATAAGGTCCCATAGGCGAGACCGATTGGCTATGCCAATGCTTGTTTAAATAGGGCCTTGCAGGTCATGGATTGGTGAGAGAGATGGGACTCCTGTGATGCTTCTCCTAGGTGAGAGTTACCCTTTCAGTGAGATTGCCTGTCCCTTTGTCGCAACTTCATGGACTGAGATCCTTTGGCATTCGCAGTCGGAGGTTGATACCTTTTCCTCTTTTCTGTTTTCACTCAAGTTCTCACTCTCTCATCGTATCAGAAAGTCTTCCCCAAATCTTTTTGCTGTGTCTTAATTTGATAAGTCTAGGAAAGCAAGGTCAGTACTTGAAGCCTCCTTGTTAAACTTTGTGCCCCCTGTGATCCGTATCTCTAAAGATCATCTTTCATTATAGAAATAATTGGAATAGCCTGTTGTTTTGCTGTTCTAGATGGTTTACGAAGTTAGCTACATTTATTCTAGTTCCCATCTGGGTCCATATTACCGGAGTGCCCCGGGGGCGCAATGGGCGTTTGCACCCACTTTGCGCACCTCCAGGGCACTTTAGTGTCTACGAAGGGGCCGCAGACGTAATACTGATAGCACTGGCACACATAAAGGGCCAACGTTCGAAGGGGCTGCAGACGTATTACTGATAGCACTGGCACACATAAAGGGCCAGCGTTATCATCAGAGGGCGTTCCCTCATTTGCATGAGAGCATGGCCCCATGCAAATTAGGGGATCCCTTTGCCTTTGCGCTGTATTACAGATGCCGACGAAAAGGCAAAGCAGCTGTCAGGAGACACACTGACAGTGCGCCACCTAAAAGGGGGGGAATTGGGGTCCCATGGAACCCCCAGACATCCTCTTGCAGGCAGGTGCAGTCACTCACTGCACCCACCTGCAAGGGGATCTCTAATACCCCTTCAAAGTGCAGGTGGGTTGCCACTTGCACAGTAAAACACAGAGCAGCTTTAAAGCAGCCCATCCATTTTTCACCTGAATGTGCTGCCTTGGGGCAGCGCAAGCTCCCGGCTGCCCGGGGGCAGCGCATTCACTATAAGGCGGTGCATTTTCCTGGCTAGCGCTGGGCACACCTTTTGAAAACTGCGCCCAGCGCTAGCCGGAGAATACGCCGCATATGTAATACGGCCCCTGGTATTTACCTGCTTTCTATACTTTTCACATAGCAAATGTTATCGATTTTATAATCACATGACCTTTTGGTGACAAATGATAGTTTAAAACTATAGGGACTTTAGAAGTAACATCGCATACTCATTGACCAATAACAGCATTGCAGGAAGCAATTTCACAGGACTTTAGACCCCCGAACTGGTGAACCATTGCCCATTTTTCAAGAACACTTATTTTTAATTGGCCTATTATACGCTCCTCTAAGTAGGATGGCTGTTCAAAAGGCTTGAATGCAAGAAATAAAGCTGCAGTCATTGGAATGCCTATCTACTTCTAAATATGGCTTAGGGTTGCAGAGACTCAGGTATTGTGTAGGTTAATATTTCAAGCACCCTGTTTAAACTGGCCATCACATGCATCCAGGACCTCTGCCGGTTATAAGAAACAATTTACAGTATCTCCAATAAATGGGAATAATCCCTTCAAATAGGTCTTCATTGAGCATCAGTCGCCAAGCTTCATCTTTGGACCAATGATCGTGGCTCACTCTGTATCCGATCTTAGCCTACAGTAGACTCAAGTGCACATTGAACCTTTGATGTACTGTTTTCTCTACTCATTTCCAGTGTTTGGCAACTTCCCAACCCTTCTTCAATTACAAAACAGTGTAAGATTACATGACGAACAAGGTAATCATTGATCTATAATCAGATTTTGCTAGTACTCGCATACCATAGCGGTTTACTCAAATGTATCCTCACAGACAGACTTCCACACCTTTGTACTTCTTCATTAGCAGAAATTGAGTCACAAGCCAACCTAAGCGTGGGAGATTCCGAACCTACCTTACCGAGGGGCATATTATCAAGCACCGCGTTTAAATTGTCGCCGCTTTGGCGGCAGAAAACTGCCACTAAAGCGGCGATAATGGGCTTGATAATATGCCCGTGAGAATTCCAATAGAAGCCCATGTTGACACCAGAACATGGACTTCTGTGGGAATTCTCAAGGGCATATTATCAAGCCCATTATCGAAGCTTTAGCGGCAGTTGTCTGCCGCTAAAGCGGCGATACTTTTAATGCCGTTTCTTGATAATATGCCCCAAAGTCTTTTATTTATCACACAACAGACAGTATTTTCATGATAATGTCATTTGGGGCACAGGAGAAAGAAGCTATCAGGGTTAAACAGTCCCCTTACTCAGACAACAGATAGAGACTCAGGGAGTGAAGGCAAAGCATAGACAGAGATGCGCAGCGGTACAACAGATAGAGACTCAGGGAGTGAAGGCAAAGCATAGACAGAGATGCGCAGCGGTACATGCCTGGTCATAAAAGCAGGTAGAGCGTTCAACTTCAATACTGAGTTTGGAATATTGTCCTCCTCAAATAGTGTCAACTATCACAATATTGTGGAAGCTAAATAGGTACGTTTAGATTTACTATTCTTAACTCCACATCTTCAAAGTACGCAGATGTGAAGTTAATAATAGTAAATCTGTACTTACCCATATATACCTACCTTCATGATATAGTATTAGTCAATAATATTCTGGATACAATATTATGACAAGATGATATTGTTTCACTCGATACTGTGACAACCATTGGCATGGGAAATGGTTGTTTGGTTGAATTTGGCAATAGGTATCTGTAGGCACTTTTTAAATCACTTTCATCATAGGTTCCTTGGGTTTGGCACTGGCCTCATGAAACACATGGAAAGTAGTCCCTGTATAGTATGTGCTATTTCTCTATATTTGGACAGGGTCTATGCGATGTCCAAAAGCCAAAATGTAGATTTTATTGCTGCCTTTATTCCAATGTGTAGAATGAAGACTTTTTTCTTCTGTTGTGATTGCTGTCACCTGAGTTTAGGGATTTCAGAAATATGTACTTATGTTTGACCGTATCTTTGGGCTTTTATCTGCAGCCCTGACTACGCATCTGGGCAGCAGTGCTGTTACGACTCCTCAGGGTTCCAAGTCCTGACAAAAGACTCTACTGGAGGCAGCACCCCTGACCGTGGCCATGATTGGGGCTCCCCACCATACAAGAAGCCCCCGAGAGTTCCAGTCTTCTCACATTGGATCTACGATGTCATCACCTTCTACTATTGTTGCTTGTGGTCAGACAACTGTCAGTACTACCTTGACCTGAGACCATCCAGTGACTGCCGCACTTACACACCACCCAGAGCTGGTAAGGAAAAAACTATCTGTTGAGGGTGCTTGACAAACCAACAGGTACGCACAAAAGAAAGGTAAAAAGCAGTCTCCAGACAAAAGCTGTCTCAATGTTTCCAGGCATATTGGTGACCTATGCCATTCAAAACTACATGTTGCACTGGGTGAAACTTGCCAAGTTCTAAAGATTGGAAAATAATGTCATAGTGAGGAGCAGCTTGGCAAAAACGTTTCTCCTCCCAGTATCCAGGAACATTCAACAAGGGCTCTAAAGTGTTGCAGTGCCAATTATTTCCTTCTGAAGGCAGAAGCTCTTCCTAATTGTTGCATGATTGCTTATGTGACTAACATGTTACTTCTTTGCATCCTTCTGTTGTTATTAATCCAACATTAAAATCACCTGCATGACTCAGATCCTTGTGATTGTTTGTGTTGTAAAATAGATATCCCTGCTTTCTGAACTCATCCATTTCAGCATGTAGATTATGTTTCCAGAGGTCCTATTGTGGCAGGTACCGCAGGGAAATGTACATATCAGTTGGTGAATAAATGAGTATCCAATTGGTGGTCCATGCTGGAAGTCCATGGCAAATGAGTTAATGGGGAGATAGGAAAGTGGTGTAAATCAAAGTGTAGCACAACTGGACACTTCTCATCACTATCTAAAGAGTAGATTATGAAGTTTACATATTTAAAATGTATTCTTGAGCTGTACCTATGGGTAAGTTTTTTGTATTTACTTTCATTGATACACAATCATGTTACATTCATTATATACCAGTTTTCCTATTTCATTCCAATACATTTTGCGATTAATGCCTCTTCAGGATAATTAAATGATAGTTCGATTTTAGCTAAAAAACTCTAACATCAAGCAATGTTGATATATGGCAGGCCTCACACAGAAAGCATCCTTTGAATCTTAATATCCTGCTTTCACACGTTTTAGAAAGTAAGCTCACCGTCATCACCACACTGTGATTTTAATAACCCTATCTAGTACCTTTTAAGGGGCAGCCCATTTTAGCTAATAATAAGTTGTGGGAGTCTCCACAAATTACTCCCAGGTCTCTACCTGTAATGCTGATTACTTTTCATCTATCTTCACATCCTACATATAAGGATAAAATGGAAGAAAATTCCATTCCAGTCTAAGTGTATGAAAGGAAGTCAGTGCTTATTTAGTTTATTCTCATTATCTCTACGGTTCCACCAGATATTTCCTTGTCTCTATTTTTAAAGTAGATTCTGTCTATCCACCCCATTGAAGAGTTTATATTAAACATCATTGATGGGCATACAAGATGGTACACCCTTTACCTATGTAATAATGTATCACTCAGGCTGCACGGATTAATCGATGCATAGCAAAAAAATTCTTAAAAAATATTTTTTTAAGTGAAATATATTTATAAACTGCACCTTACAAACTGTGCAATTTGCAAACTCGGAGGGTTTGCCACCTCAAATGTTTTTTTTGATGTACCAAAACCCTTTCAGAATTTTGAAAACCTTTTCACAAAATATGTTTTGTGATTCATTCAGAACGGTAATTAGGAAGGGGCATGAAAAGGATGCCTCCTCCTATTTGCAAATAACAACCAGATATATAAATGGTTTGCAATTGCAGTCACAAACCATTGTAAAGCTACCACCTACTCAAAGGAAGTGGTAACTCTTTCACAAATGGGAAGCTGTTCTGACACTTTTTTATTCGCTTAACTTTAAAGCATTTGTCATTATAAATAGGGTTATCTTTCAATTTGCAGCCCTACGCCAAATATACCATTATAGTAACGAAAATTTCTTTCATCTTCCACCACCAGCCCAGATTCATTACGTATCTCTAAATGACGTTTTGAAGTTTGTTGCTCTTTTTTTCATGGCTTTATTTTTTGTTGCGTCTGTGTTTATCTTTTGTACACCTTTTTTAGCTGATTCTCAGTATTATTATATCTCATGCCCATGTTGCTTTACTCAGTCCATGTATCTGGTCATTTAATTTTGTCCTCTATGTCTGAGATGGGTTTCTCTGCTGGGTTCACAGGATCCATAATCATGTGGAGAGTAGGGAAGTCTACAACAGTAAGTGACTGGTTTCTGATTGTTTTTAGCTATTGTACTTCGTGGGCCAAAGATATCTTCACCCCTCACTCTTCAGTCATGTCTGGGCCAGGCATGGAGCCCTACTTTCGATGATGTCTTCTGGTTCGACCTTTTTTCAAATTGCTACAATGCCGATTTAGGTGCATTTCAGCTTCACAGTCTATTCACAACAGTCCTAGAAAGTCACCTGGAAAGGAAAGGGGCAGATTCAGTAGCGGTCAGCATGACTCCCGTGTGGGGAGTGGGCACGTACCTTCCTGCCACGCTGGGTCCAGCGTCTTCACTGCTCCTTCTTTCCTGCATCTGACTGGAACAGTAAACAGACAACCTCCCTCTCCTCTCCTAAGCTATCACAACGCTCCAGTGGAGCGTTGTGATTAGTCGGGACGCCGCCCAGCCAGGGGCAATGCAGCCTGCATGGAAAAGTGCAGAGTGCGCATGACTGGTTTGGGCAGCCCGAGAGGGCTGACCAAACAGTCTCTGCGCACATAGGAGCGGCAAACCAATCTTGCCCTGCCTGGACAGCTAAAAAGTTATTACCATTTTAAATTTTGGCCTTCTCGCACTGTGAGAAAGCAGTGGGGCGACACTCCTTCGCCCTAGTGGAGGAGCCCCCCCCCACCCCGGGGCAGATTATTGTGGTTATCCTTGGTGTGTTTTTACCATTCATTATTTTTGTCTGTGCATATACTTTTTTTCTTTCTTCATTTATTTATATTTATAGACATTTAATGACTTCAATATTATCTGATCTCTGTTAATGCCTTCATCCTTCTGTTTACCTCTGTCACTGTGTTATTCACAATAGGGGATCCCCTTATATCCATACATTTTGAGGGAGACACGCAGAAAGCAACTCCTTTCAATTTTGACAGATTAGTCTTTTTTCAGTAGCTTCTAAGAAGAAAGACTGCAACAGTGTAATTTGCTGAATGTCCAGTTGAACGTTGTAGGGTGTGTGAAATGTTTATAGGAATATGCACGTTCTGGAAGACAGAAGATGGATATATCTCTTTTTTACATTTTTATTTTAGCTGTTTATAATGCACACCACCACTCATAGACTAAACTCGAGTCTCTAGGCGTGCAACTGTAGATTCTGTCAGTCAGTCCTAATTAGACCGCATACTGAAGGAACAGCTAAGGCTTCAATGTCTTCAATTGCTTCATGACTTTCAGGAGGGTCGCTTCAGCTCTCAAGGTGAAAAGCATGGAATGAAAAAGTATGGATGAAAAGTTCCTGCCTCCCCATATTTTAGGTTTCTACTTAGGGATGACAAATTCAAGTCAATTCGCAGATATAAGTAGACGTGTGGATAAGTAATGTAATGAGCAGACTTCTGTTTGGAAATTCTACCAATAGGGTTATGAATGGAGGGATGAGCCCTGCAGTGGGCACTATACCTCAGCCCAGGGATTTGCTCTCGCAGAATGCTAACTTTTTTATTGCAGCCCCACGTCCCTTGAAGGGCCATGGACTGCAGTAAATAAATACAATTGTCATTATGCACCGTGCAGTGAAAAGCGTGCACCTATGTTCTCCCCCAGTGCCCACAGCCTTAATTCACAGTGTGGGACCTGTTTCTCGTGGACAGCTTCCACTTTTCAACTGCATACCCCCCCCTTTTCAGGTGTTGTATTACAATCGATGGTTTGCAGCTGCAGTTTAGGTTCCATACCACTTATGCATTTCATGCGATACAACAAGGAATAGGGGTCGCCCAGATCACGCATCTTTTCCTATTGATGTGTAAATAGTCAAAAAGCGTGCATTGTGGGTAAAAATGGCATTTACGACTGCTGATTAATCTTCGATACATTGCTACTTTGGGTATTTAGAATCTCAGGCTTTGGGGCTGCAGAACCCTTCCATATATGTAGAGTGTTAGTACTACATTAATGAAAGTGCCTATCAGGGCCAACAAACAGGCAGTGGATTGGATTTCTTTAAAAATGTTTAGTAAAAATGCATCATGGTCTGACAGAAAAACATTTTCTAGGGAAAAGGACAACTCTCCAGCCCTCCTCTTGCCCTTCTCCAGCTCTCACAGCCAGTCTTTTAACAAGAAATCCTCATTAAAACCCTGCCTTTGTCGCTGCAGAGAGCAGCGAAGATGATGTTATATGACCTGCGAGGGAGGGCTAAAAAAGTGACCAAAAGCTGCTGCTTGCAGAGTGATTTCGCGGTGGACTTTAAAGCAGGAGACATGCACGTGCGCCTGTTAAACCCTACATTTGTTTCCATTACAAAAAATAATCTTTCCGTTGTCATTGGCAGGTGCTTGATTGCTGCTGTAAATATTTGGGATTCATAGGGTACAAACTGACGAGCTCTGAAAGCAAACACAGAGCAAAGGGTTGATAAAAATAACGCAGCTCTAAACACACCTTTGAAAATCAGACTCAGGTTAACACAAAAAGTCAGTTTTAATGAAAGGATCTCTTTGATCAAGAGCGGGACTGGACACAGTGTTTAATGAACTTCAAAGCCAGGAAACAAAGACTGACGATCTATACACATGAATTGTACTAACACAAATGGAAAGGAGTAGTTTAGGTGTTTATTTTTCCACTGTTTCAAAGAACCACCTTAAAAGCACCCTAAATGCATTTAATACCTTTCAATATATGCAGAGCATGTTTTTTGTGGTATCTTGTATTCGTTGCCATGCATCTTTCCTACTTCCCTGCCTTGCTGCTCAGCCAGAGTGCATGTGTTGTGAGTGGATGTGTTGTGGAATGCTGGTGCATGTGATGTAATGGAATGTTGGGGATGCCTGGTGGATGAGTGTCAGTTGGGAGTATGGGCTGAGCAGCAAGGGAGCTGCTCCTGTTGGGGCTCACTAATATCTATATGCTGATCTTACCATCTACAATCTACATCAATAAACCATCTTCATTTGATCTACACCTCGGCAATTAATGAACTTATTTATATTGCAACATTTTTCTTGTCCTTATGGCTGCTGTTTATTTCCTCTGTCCTCATGCTTCTTCTCACTGCTCCTGCCCATATTGTTTGTCTTTTCATATAGGCCATTTCTTCCACCAGTCTCTCTCTCTCTCTCCCGCTCCCTCCCTCCCTCTCTCTCTCTCTCGCTCCCTCTTTCTCTCTCTCTTTCTCTCTCTCTCTCCCGCTCCCTCCCTCCCTCTCTCTCTCTCGCTCCCTCTTTCTCTCTCTCTTTCTCTCTCTCTCTCCCGCTCCCTCTCTCCCTCTCCCTCTCCCTCTCTCGCTCCCTCTTTCTCTCTCTCTCTCTCTCTCTCTCTCTCTCTCTCTCTCGCTCCCTCCCTCCCTCTCTCTCTCTCTCTCGCTCCCTCTTTCTCTCTCTCTCTCTCTCTCGCTCCCTCTCTCTCTCTCTCTCTCTCTCTCTCTCTCTCTCTCTCTCAATCTATCTATTTTTCTTGTGCAGGGAGTTTCATGCTATCCAGGCAAGTCAGCATGTTTGCCTCTTGGAGCACTTTCATTGCAAGAAAAGAGATAATTTTCGGCCATTTGGAGTCATGCAGTCATTGGTAATCCTAAAGGTGTCTCTTTCTTTTACTCTATGTTTCTCCCTGTCTGTCCTTTCTCTTGCACTCGCTCTTTCTCTTGCCGGGAGTTTCGGACTGGTGTAAAATAAAATGCTGCACCTCCCTTCGAATGTGATGAGAGGTCCCTGAGAGCCACACATCTCATATATATTCATAGGCCTTAAACTGAATGGTGGTCCCCTGAAGGACGGGCTCTTTGCACCACAGGGGCTGCACGGCGCTGAGTTAAACCCTTGTTGGAGCATGCCAGGCCAAACAGAATGTTTGCCTCATTGACCGCTCTCACTGCTTACGTGTAATTTTCAGTCATTTGCTGTCATTGGGCCACCATTAATTGGTGAACCTAAGATGTCTCTCGCTCTCTCTCTCTCTCTTTCTTTTTCTCTCCCTTTCTTTCTATCTTCCTCTCTCTCACAGTTTGGCTTTCACCCGCTCTCTCACTTTCACTCCTGCACAGGGCATTAAGTGGGCCGGGTCCTGCTGGTGCTCAGCACCGGCAGTTCTAAAAAGCAGGTGCTGAGACAGGTACCTCTTGGGCTCTCCATTTCTGACCTCACCATCCGATGGAATTTTTTTTTCACCTCTGCAGCAGTACCATCCTTCACTGCCTGTGATGTAACTTCAATGAGACTCTTTATAGTTCTTTCACTGTCTCATAATTTCAGAACTGAAGCATTTTCAATATTTTATATAACAAAGCCATAGTTGTTGCTTATTTATCTTATGCAACTAACAGCCGTTGACAAAGCCAATTGTCCTGGCTTGTTGAAGGTGTAATGCTACTTGTATTATATATCTGGATGCAATAAGAGAAGCAGCAAAATACCAGTCCGGCGGCACACTATGCCAAGCACAGAATTTTAGTTAATGTGTTTTTAAGCCACGCCCTTAATTACTTTGGTCATGCCCCATTGAGAGGCCCCCCCCAATTTTTCGTTCCACTTAAACCCCTGCTGCTGCCTCTCTATTCTTCCTTTTTCGTCTTCACATTTTACCCAGGTGCATAAGCGGGTTTGCTGCTGCCAGGCTTTTCCCCCATCCTTGCAGCTTATGAGTAACAGAGGTGAGGAGGGAGATGCATCCCAATAGTTAGGGCACTGGGTATTTAGCCTTCTTGACTCTCCAGGTCTCTTTAGTTGAGCAGTCAAGTCCTAGACCGAGAAGGTGACATGAGGGGAATCAGGTAGAAGGCAGCACAGTTATACCAGTGGTAATGCCGATTTCAATATCAAACCAGTGTTGTGAGCTTTTGAAAAATAAACAACCCTTAGTAAAACCTAAAAAACATCAATAGATTGACATTAAGAATGGTATTCAAGCAGTGTAAAAGTTGCACAAATGAATAATACAATGAAAATATATCACCTTTGAAAATACAGTGGCAAAATGGGGCTTGTAAATTGCACATACGACATACCGTCGAATAAGTGACCCGTTTATTATACTGCTGTTAAAGTTTCAAAACAGGTAGGTAGCTCCACACATTATATTTTTCTTCAAACATAGGTATTTCATTATCACTAGCTGACTGTGGATACCAAGCTGATCATAAAATAGAGGATACCAAAACAATCCTGCAAAAACCTGATTAGTTTGTAACTTTTGTTGACGTAAAATGATCTCAACCCCTGAAAAACTGGTAACTGGGAGGATTATTTAAAATCCAGGTTGGGTTTAGTGCAGTAGAGGCTGCTACGGGGTAGTAGTGGTGGGGTTGGGGTGGCAGGGGGAGATGGGGGAGAAAGAAAAAAAGAAAAATTAACTTACCTGCCGGCCGCTTCTTCTCCTCCATCCTTTTCGGTCAAGCAGAAAGCGGGGAGCAGACTCCCCTAGCCAATCACGACACTGCTGTCACCAGTATGACAGCAGCATCGTGATTGGTCTGAATGCCGTGGTTCAGTGCTCAAACAGGCAGTCGGAGTCTGTGTATGTTCTCCACCCAGGCTGTGCAATACAGCCGGGTGGAGAAAATGCTAAGTATGAATGACTGTTTGGCCGGCCCAAGACGGTCGGCCAAACTGTCATGCGCACTTAGAAAGTGCTCACCACTCCTCCCCCTGTTCTGTAGGCAGCCCCGCCCCTCACCTCCAGAGCCTCCTGAAAAATAAAATGATAATAACATGGGTGTTATTATCATTTTATTTAACCTGTGGGGCGACGCTCCTCTGCCTTAGCGGAGGAGCCACAGATGGTTTAGTGTTTGCTGGTCCGTTAAAATATGGATTGCCCATGAAGCCCAATCCTTGCGACTCAGGGACAATAGATTAATAAGCATGGGGATAGCCATTTTTCAAGAAAGAGGGAGATGACTCTCCGATGCACATGGACAGTTGAGTTGTGAGCTGACAAATACAGGTTCACTCACTTGGTTAGCTCTGGTCTATTCCTCGAACTTGCGTGGCCCTGCATGTCTTGATAAATCTGTAGTAGTGCAGTGCAAATCACTGTCTTGCATTACTCTGCCCAAAGGAGGCGTTCCATGGGTTGAGCGTGGGCGTTACCACACATCTACCCATGGATTTTGGTTCATTCCCAGATTAATCATTAGCGGTATACCTTGGAATGCATCAAAATGCTACGCTTCCCCAGGTGAGGCATAACGAGGAGAAATACCTTTATTTCTCCCCAATTGTCCTCTTTCTATGTGTGCTGCATACTGCATCACACTTGAAAAGAGGAAAGTGCCTTTGAAGATTGTTTTTTTGCAGGAAGGTGTCCCTTCCTGCACAATAACAATCCTGCCTGCAACTCAGGCACCCTTGGAGCATGACACAAGGGGGTCTGCGTTGGTGCTAGGCAGCCAAAAGTGCAGCAGCAATAGGAATGGACAGGAATGCACTGTCTAATAATAAACACAGCGCATTCCTGCCCTTTCCTTTTCACTCAGCACAGCAAGGTGGCTTGCTGCATTGTGCTGCATGAAAAAATGATAAATCTGCTCCTTAATTCTTAGTTCGGCCCTCTTTTTGTCTCTAGTAAGAGGCTTGCTCTAGTGAAAACATACTGGTAGCTATTGTGTCTGTGGTTCAGACGTTTTATGGAGTGGCTGGAGGCTTCCAGACAGGCAATGTCAGCAGTAGCTTCATGATAGGCTTGTGGACCTTTGTGAGCCCAGGGACCGGCCCCTAGCATTGAGGAGATAGGTAGCCCTCAGCTTCATATTCTAGAAGTATCACATCAAGGTCCATGTAGGTCTTTGTCAATGTTGGTAATCTGTTAACTGGAGAGGCACACCAGGTTTTGCTTCCAGTCCTTGGTTACAAGGTAGGAGCCTTTTTCTAGTCATGCTCAGTGCATTCTTCCAGTTTGAGATTAAGTCAATTAGGATGGGGGCAAACCAGCATTTCTGGGAGGAACATGTTTAACCATTCCTTAGAGGTCCATTACAAGTTCCCCTGTAAATACAATGGGGCAGATATCTTCGATAACGCAGTCCCATCAGAATTATAAAATTTGTTCCACACCTGAAATCCAGTGTCATTCACCTGGAAATTCAGCCGTGCCACAGCATTATGTCGCCGTTGTGGAATAGACAAGCTGTGGGTCTCAAAGTCTAACTTTTCTCTCAGTTGAGCCTTTGAAAATATTCAGAATGCCAGTGTGTCGTTCATAACACTGCTAATCTTTAAATTCACTGCATTGAATGCTTGACCTTGAATCAGCCATTCAACAAATTACTTCAGGACTGGTTCCTGTTCTTTGCCACCTATTGGTAAATAAGAGTTTCTTTTCATATGCTTCTCAGAGAAAATGTGTTGCCAGAAAGATCTGGACTCTCAACAGGGTTGAGATCTTTTTCTCTTATTCCTGTTTTCTGTCACAGTGGATACCATTGGCTTATTCTCTCCTTAAATATACAGAATGTTTCAGTTCCAGCCTCCCAGTAGTCTCATCATCCCTCACTGGAAAAAACTAGAGCTATCTGCTTTTAACTACCTGCTCATGAGTGCCAGATCAACATGGCCATGCAGAGGCGAGCACTAAATATTGTTGTGCCAGACACTCAAACATCACATAAAGTGGTCTTGGGTATCAGTTTTAAATATCTCTTTCTTGCACTTGCCCAAGTTCTCACATATACAAGGTTGTTTATTCACAACAAAGGAACATAAAGCAAGAAAAAAACAAGAAAAAGCTAATAAAAGTTGAAATTGCCTTACCATTGGAACTACAAGGTTGACACCTGGGCATAAGAAAGGCAATTGAAGGGGTTCCAGTGATGTGTCAGCATCCATGTGCTCAGTGACATGCAACCACCTGTACAAAATCTGTTCTAATTAGCACAGTGAAAGAATGTGAACATGTTTAGCAGTACTATAATTTGTAGCAAGGATGTTTCGAAGGATGAATTTGCAGATGTGGCCATTAGATAGGCACGATCTGTTGGCAAATTGACAACAGCAAGGACCGGTTTGCAAGAAAAGACCTCAATAAAGAACTTGTAAACAAAAAGTATGCACCTGAATGAAGCTTCAAGAATTGTCCAAGAAGATCACAAAAATTTATTTTACACAAGTTTGTTGCTAACCACATTCAGTTCCTGCAAAGTCATGCATCATTTTAGGACACACTGTTCTTTGTATGAAATTGCAGATGGCGACCTAAAATTGAATCCATCAGCAAGACATCAAACTGTGCACTCCAGTCAATATCCACTTATGGGTCTCTAAGCATAGACGGGTATGTGTCACAGTTATTTGCACATCTTCTGAGGAAGTGGACTAGTTTGCAAGATAATCTCATAACTCATTTACAATCCTTTGCCTTCCTACCCAGTGGCTGGATGCCCTCACAGGCATAAAGTATTTTGTATATACTTTTGAATTGGATTTGAATATTGAACTTTAGTTGAGTCACTTGTCAGCTTTGTTGTTTTTGGTACGAAGTCTTAGGAACGTCTTTAATGAAACTGGTTTTACGAAATGCTGCCATTTTAACAATGACCGCTTTGATGGCATAATTACAAAGTGATGAAAGAAGACCATTAGCCGGATTATGTTGTTAGCAATGAAACAAATGGTGCCAGCTGTTAAACTAATTAAAATAGTTTTTATATATTTTTTATATGACCTTGACTACTATAGTATTGATGTTCTACAGAATTGCGAATAACAGACGATTGATTCTTATTTACAAACCTCCGAGTCACCCCTTCCAGAACTTTGAAGTTTTTTGTTCTACTACAGAACCCACTACATTGTAATCCTCCGTCAGCTGATGCTAGTTTTGGGCAATTTGATCTTATGGTGGTAAATAACTTTTATTTAGTTAACATGTTTGTGATAGAATAATAAATGATAAACTAACGTTGGCTCTAAAATTCCAAAGCTGCGTTTGCAATATTGTGACATTTGCTGGTGCAATAGTTATTTTGACCAACATTTTTAGAACATATGATGGCAAAGAGCAAGTCAATGCATGTCTCCTGAGTTCAAGCACTGAGATACAGCATTTAGCCTGACAAACAGCATCTCTCAAAACTCTGGCTCAGAAGCGTTTCCAGCTTCCACTCACAGATTGCAGTCTGGTATGTTAAGTTTTACCTGTTTATGGAAGCAGCAAAGAGGCGATTTGATGGAACTTGTTTACCAGTTGGGATGTAGATGATCAACTGTAACTCAAGGGAAGATGGATGCCAGCTCCAGGGTTTGAGGTGACAATAGTTAAGCTCACTGTAGTATTAGTTTACCTCCATAATGTGTGCACTAGCAACAACAATACATATTTGGCACACTTGCAATGCTTGCTTGAGATACACTGCCATTGATGAAGACGTAATAAGGTCTTCTAGAGCGCATAGCTAGTGCCTGTTTTTTGGGACATCGATGAATATTCCCCTTCTCTTTGGTCAGATGGCCTTTCTTTTCAGTGACAGTTTCCTTTCTTTCCATAATAGCCTCTGCCTTTGGAGATCCTCATTTCCTTACTGCTGATGGGTCAAACTACACCTTCAATGGGAGAGGAGAATATACTCTGGTGCATGCCCCCATCCAGAACCTGACCATCCAGGGGAGGACTCAACCTGCCATGTTCAAGAACGGTAAGTGATCAGGCAATACGGAGAGCAATTATTGTGTTATACAGTATGTTATGTTTTTCTGTCTTGTGATGACTGCCTTCTGCTATGTTGAGTTATGTTAGTCGTTGTTATGCTAATGGGTGCGGATACAAGCAGAAGAAGCCTTCCTCCGTGTGATTGTTGGAAAAGTGCAAGGTCATGGTTGTACTAGACAGAGGTTTAAGATGCCAACATCAAGGGACACTATTGCTCTCAAATCATAAAAAATGGCCCCATTGCCAAGGAAGAAAGAGGCAAAATGTGGCAAGTATCACTTTGACTTCAGCACTCAAATCCTTACTCTGGTCTCAGCTGAAAATTTGAAGTGCTTAAAAATCTAACACTTTCAACATGCTCTGAAGTTTGATTAAATGCATTTCCATTTCAGTGTCCTGATAGTAAATAATATTAACCGGACAGACCAGAGTTAGAAACTCTTTCTCCAGCTTCAGTGCAATGGATGGTCTAGAAGAGATGACAGCTTAAGCTGTATTTTAATGAGCACATAGCTGAGGAGTGAAGTGTTCCTACTGCAGTTAGGGACTGGCACAACAGTCTGTTTCCCACTGCCTCAAGCTTGCAAGTTGATCCTTCTCCTATTATAGACACTGTCTATCTCCTGCATCCTCAGATTTTGGGTGGGCAGTCTTCATGCGCATGTATTTGCCCTGGGTTTCGCTAGAGCTGAATTGAGTAGTTCTTCCAGTTTATGGCCCATACAGAAGGATCGCTTAGTTCTAATTTCTAGTGTTATAGTAACACAAGGGTCTTGGAAATCTGAATATTTCTTTGATGCTTTGCTTGCAAATAAGAGATGCATTTCATACCAAAGAAAAGTGACATGTGTAAAATATGAGTCTAGAGGGTGCTTTTATTCTCCACAATAAAAGAGTGTTCATCTTAGCAAGTTCATAACTCTTACTTCATTCAGTACAGTTTTGTTGTCTTCATACTTTTAACACAATAGTCCATTTGGTTTTCTCAGATTATATTGCAAAATGAGACCAAGCCTTGATGGTGTTCATTTCCATATTTACTGAAAATGAGAAAAGTGTTCCAGATAGCCTACAATCACGAAACAACTAATGGTATGAGATTGTTAGCGAGTACATCACAGACATATCTGGGCTCTCTTGGGTGAATTGATTCCCAGATACACAATCTTGTAGCTGACTGTGATTTCTGTGTTAGGAGCTACCTCATCATTCTCAAGTACCAAATCTCACCAAAACTCCAAATACTGAGGTGTGATGCTGGACATGTGCAGAAAATGTTTTGGATATGGCACTTGGAAGCATTCTGCATATCAAGGATACTGGTCATAGGTTGGTGGTTGCACCATCTTAGCTAAAACTAATGTGAAACCAGTTGCACAATTTCCAACACATTTACATGGTCATGTTAGTGATGATCAGATGTGGGACAGAAGTTTGAAAATGGTCTATTTAGTGGCTTTTCCTCAAGGGGTCTTCAACTGTAATGTTTGCATCTAGTTGCGTGGTCTCCCAGAGGATTGTCATTACGCCTCTGCCTGCATCTTTCTCCTGGCCTCTACCTGGAAAAGATTAAGGATCTTCACAAATTGGACTACTACTGTGTACCACCACTGGATCGAGTGCGACGCGTGATTCTGCTAATGATTCCCGCAAGGCATGTATGATGTTACCACGTAATGTTAAACTATGTGTTGGCCTTTACATACAACATGTGTACAATATGTGGCATTACATTGTGGTTTCTGTATGTGTGTGCAATAAGATGCCGTCATTGTAAATACATGAAAACCGAGTGCAAATTACCCCATGGAGTGCTGGATGATCACTACCAAATGAGAGTGGTGATTTTGTCGGAATATATATATATATATATATATATATATATATATATATATATATATATATATATCCACTCCAACGGTTCTTGGTTACCGAGTATTTGCAGCGCTCCTCGTGGGTGCGTGTCCCTGCGGCCGAACCATGCCGCTTAACATTCACCAACAATCCCTCCAACTTGGAAGAAACTGGGACGCACTCTCAACAACTTGAATTTAACGCTTTTAATTCTCTTAGCTTCAAAAGGGAACAGGCATGCGAAGATCTACGCGTTTCGGTATCGCAGATACCTTGCTCACGATCAACAGTTGATCGTGAGCAAGGTATCTGCGATACCGAAACGCGTAGATCTTCGCATGCCTGTTCCCTTTTGAAGCTAAGAGAATTAAAAGCGTTAAATTCAAGTTGTTGAGAGTGCGTCCCAGTTTCTTCCAAGTTGGAGGGATTGTTGGTGAATATATATATATATATATATATATATATATATATATATATATATATATATATATATATATATATAAATATATATATATGTAGACTGAAAAAAAATAAAGGTTCCAGGTACATTATAGTTAGGCTCAGATTCCACTCATGCAAAACCAGCGAAATTCAGCAGTTATAGTTACCTGAGCTAGCTATAGGTTACGCCCCTGCAATGCACTGCTTATGACCTCACATATTACATCACTTATGACATGGTCAGTAACATCACTAATGACGTCACTGATGACATCTCAATTGACATCACTGATGACATCATCTAGTGAATGTAAGTATTTTCTAAGAGTTTATGATTGTTAAACATATATGCTAACTGACACCAAAAGTTAAATTAGTATACTAGTTGCACCACTACTGAGTGATACTGCTTCTAACATATATTATGTGATTGGCTGTATGTCTGTATATATCCTTATGTGTATGGGTGTGCGAGTGGCTGTATGGGTGTGTAACTGGGTGTGTGAGTAGCTGTGTGGGTGAGTGAGTTGCTGTGTGACTGACTGTACTGCTGAGTGAGTGAGTGTGTCAGTGGCTGTACTGGTGAATTAGTGGCTGTGCTAGAGGCTCTATGGGTGAGTAAGTGGGTGTGTAGTGACTGTGTGGGTGATTGAGTGGGTGCCTACATAGGTATATAAGTTTGTGACTAAGCATATAAGTGGCTGTATTGGGGAGTGAATGACTGTTTAAGTTGATGTTTAGTTAAGTGAGCTTGTTTGTGAGGGGTTGTATTGGGGTGAGTGTCTGTGAGAATGTCTGGATGAGTGAGTGGATATGGGAGTGCTTGTACGGATGTGTGAATGGGTATGTAATGGTTGTGCGGGTATGTGAGTGAGTGTGTGAGTGCTTGTATGGGTGAGCGAGTTACCTGTGTTTTCAGGGTTGTCTGGGTGTGAGAGTAGGTGTGTGAGTAGCTGTGAAGGTCAATAAGTGTGTGTGTGTGACTAGCTGTATGGGTGGGTGTGTGGATGCGAAAGCGGTTGGATACTTGAGTGACTGTTTGTATTAGTGGCAGCATGGGTGAGTAAATGGTTGTTGTAAGAGTGAGTGAATGGGTATATGAGTGTCTGTATGGTGTATAAGTAGGTATTTTAGTAGCAGTGTGCATTAGCAATTGAGTTTGTGAGTCATTTTGTGGGTGAGTGAGGGGTGTGTCACTGGATGTATGGGTAAGTGATTGGATGTGTGACTGAGTCTACTGGTGAGTGAGTGGATGTCTAAATGGGTGTTCGATTGAGTGAATGTTTGTGTAAGAGGCTGTATCGGTGAGTGAGTGGTTGTTTGAGTGAGTGTTTAGTTAAGTGAGTTAGTGTATGATTGGTTGTATTGGAGTGTGAGTGTGTCTGTAAATGAATATGTAGGTGAGTGAGTGGATGTACGATTTGTTGTATGACTGTGTGAATGGGTACATAAGTAGTTGTGTGGATGTGTGATATAGTGTGTAAGTGATTGTGTAGATGAGTAATTGGCTGTGTTAACAGGCACTATAAACAAGTGAGTGGGTGTATCAGTAGCTGTATATGTTTAATAGTGAGTACTCGATTAGCTGTATGGGTGAGTGTGTGTGTGGCTGTGTAAGTGGGTGCATGAGTGAGTGACTGGGTCTATGAGTAGCTGGTTTTGTGACGCATGGTTGTGTAAGTGCCTGTATGTAAGAGTGATTGGGACAGTTAGTGCCTGTATACTTAAGTGACTGTGTGTGTGACTATCCGTATGGGTGAGGACCCTCTGGAGCCAAGGGGCTTCATCCTCCAACTAGCAGTGCTCCTGGAGGCACATTTACAAAGTGGTGGAGAAAGGAATGGGGCCACCAGCCTCTTGTAGGTTGTTTTAAAAAAATCATTCAGGGAGGGGGCGTTGTGTCGCCCCCCTAAAGGGGCCCAAGTTTGGCCCTGGGGACCCCATCTCCTGGTGCCAGACCTATTTTGACTAGGGGAGGGGGGCCACACGGCCTCCTCTCCGCTGGCTGATTTCTTCCCCAAGAACCCAATCCCCCCGGGCATGGCCTTTTTTTCTTTTAATTTTAATTTTAACTAAAAGAGATGGGGGCCAAGTGGAAGGATGGAGGGCAGAGTGGATAGATGGATGGAAGAGTGGAAGGGTGGAAGGATAGATGGATGGCAGAGTGAATGGATGGAATAGGAAATGATTGAATGATGGATAAAAGAATGAATGGATGACAGAATGTAATAGTGAAATAGTGGATGGAAAGGTGATACGATGTAGCGGATCGATGGAAGGGTGAAAGGATAAATAAATAGATGCTTGGATGGAAGAGAAAAGAGTTCATGTAAGGAGGATAGGGCTCAATTGCGTTGTTTACTTGGTGCCACCAGAGCTTTAGTTCAAAGTGGGGGGCATTTTAATTTTCTGGTTACTCCCCTGTCCAGTTACATGTGCCCATCCCACCCCTCACTTCACATTCTGGTTTCTGGAATCAGGTCTGAACAGTTACCTACCCACAACACTTTCTGTGTCCATCACCTGCTGCTTGAGAGGCTACTGCTGCAATCTAAATGTTCTTTGTGAAACTCCCAAGAGCTGAATCAGTACCATAAATAGTAACCATATTTACAGCATGCAGTCTTTGCTCCACAAAAATAAATATCTAAAAGTATTTAGTGTTATTCATGTGAAAAATTATAATGATGTTTAACAAGCCCCTTACTGATAATTATTGCTAAACACGCTGGAACGAGTAAATGCACAATTATTTTTGGCTATGATGTTTCGTTCTTCGTATTATTGGCACTGTGATACTAAATGGCTTGTATGAAAGGGAAGCACTTTTTAATGGGATTTGCGTTCGCTTACCCATTTAATTTAGATATATGATGCCAAATTGATACCTTTTTTACATGTTGGGCATCGGTTGATGTGTGGTCTGTGCCAAGTTATGATCTGTGGCTGAAAGCAAGTGTTACAGGTAGACCTTTTCTGTGTGTAACGCTACTGCTTAGACTTTCCCTGCAGGACATTATGCAGCCGTTGTGTCACACACCTTTTTTTTTTTGTGTTGTCTTTTGCTTTGTGTCGATGCTGCACAGCAGTGGCAAACTGCATTGGCAAAGCCAACAGGTCCTAAAGACGTAACCTATTGGCTTTGTCAATGCTTGTTTTAATACTTAAACACACATTTTGCCTTTAGAACATCATTAACATAGATAAAAGCATACACAGGGTCCTACATTAAGTTTTCTCCTGCGGCTTCGTACTAACTTCTGACAAACCTGCAGTATGTTAGGTTGCCCTAGCCCAAAGAGGCTGAGTGTTACTATTCCCCGACGTTGGCATTGGAATGTCCCCTGCTTCGTATATAGGCCTGAATCCCTACCCTGAGTAACCCAATTGCATGTCAAACTGGCATCCTGTCATTTTACTAGCTCCGCTAACAAGCTAATTTAGGATGCACCTCAACAACATGTTCCCTGAGACTTAGGACACTCCATGTGTAATGTCCAGTTCCAGAAATGGTCTGTGACCTTGAGGGGTGCCTCAGGCATGCCTTCTTTTGTTGATATCAGACTACTGACCATGTCGTGGGTTGTTGATATAAAACAGTGGTGGCAGTGTACCAATTGTTGTCAATTAATGTCCTGAACTCACCTTTTTGTGTGTCTGAGAAGAGTGTCGCCTACCAGCCCCATGCGGGTAAAAGTGGCACTTTTATCTGGCACTCAGACCTTTGCACTAACCCACAGTGTGCATGTATTGTGGGTCTGTATGCTGTGCATTTGTGGCCTGTACAAAAAGCGAGACACTATGTAAAATATGAGAATGTTTGCTGTGACCGTTGCGATCCATTTTAGATGGCCCCAAGATGGAGGATGGATACAGCTTCCCCTGACAGTGGAAGAGTATGCTTGCATTCCTGTAGCAGTGCTCTAGAGTGTGGTGGCCGAGACACTGAAGTGAGGGAGGATGAAGATAATTCTAGACTTAGAAATTTTGTCTGGACCATTTAGCAATGGTTTGCCAGTTAGATTTTACTATGCACTGGCATTTGGGTGGATGGTGCTGGGAGGGGATAAGTCACCAGATTCTGTTTTAAATGTGGGGACGTTCCAAGGCAGATCTTGTCCTTTTGTGTTACCATGCTTGCTACTTTAGGATGGCTGATTTTAGCCAGGTGCAGCATCGTTGCACTCCATTGTGCCCATGTGTTAGATACTCCTGCTTGGAGCCAACATCACCACTGCCTACTGTGAGAGCTGTCATTTTGCTCAAAGTTGGTTTCTGCACAACAGAGAGGAATTGGCATTTGAAAGGGATACGTCCCAAACAGACCCATAGCCAGTGCATCTACATACTCTGTCTGGAAATTTAGTATAACGCTGGGACACAACAACTCCCCCTTTTCTTTTTCCAATTTTCAAGTTCTACTTGACCAAAGGAAGTAGAGGTTCCCAGAGTGCTCAAAGAATGCTTTGAGACCAAGGCTGGTGCCTGCATCACAGCCTGTGGTGAGGGGGCATCACCTAAAGTCTGCACAACTTGCTGGAAAGCTTTAGGTTTGCCTAGCACCTTAAACCTTGCCTGCATGGTGAGAGAGGGAAGGAGAGTGCCTGGCTCTGCAGCAAGAGAGACATTCCAGAAGGAGGCATCCATCCATATTCCCAGTCTTAGGAGCACCCAGAAGAGACATCTGATAAGAGGGAGTATCACTGGGGTTGGCCTGAGTCACGAGGGATCATCTGTTCTCCCAAATGTGGACCTAGTGGTCAGCTGCATAAAGAAAAATTGAACACAATAACAATGTGCTATCTAGCTACCGTGCAGCATGCCTGGAGGACTGGTGTGGCTGCTGCTGACAGATGGTGTAATTCCTGAGCTACCCCGCCACAGTGGGATATTTGTTGTGGCCCGAAGGCCACAACTATCAAAGGTGAGCACCAATCAGTCCAGCCTGCCATCCTGAAACATGCAGTGATCTGAGAAAGAAACGTTCAAGACCTTTCTGATGGTTTAGGGATGCCAAAGAAGATGCCAGTGGTGTAAGCCAACATACACAACATCCAGTGTCAGCTAAGCATGTTTCTGTTGATCAGGTAATGCAAGGCTCTGACTTCAGAGCCTGAATGACCCTAATCATTGTGCACAACCTAGGTGGCTTACAACTTACTCAAAAAGTAGAAGGCCCCACCCATGACAAAGGGTATCTTTTGGATTACAACGTAACAATTGAAAAGGTACGTTCAATGTCAAGGACAGACGACCCTTTGATCTCGTTCACACTGGTGGGCACCGCACCTGCACCTGACAGGAAGTCCACACTTAGCCTAGGCCGAATATAGTCTAAATTGAACAAGGAAACATTGATTTCCTCTCTAGCATGAACCAAAACGTCTCCAGGAGAGGACCCTGCGGGTGCCAACTCCATAGTAGAGGAGTGGATCTGAAAATCATTAGATGAAACAATCCCTATCACCACTATAAAAAAGGGAAATAAAGAGAAATCAGCACCCTGGTTCACTGCCCACCCTAAACAAAGGGTGTGAAAGTTTAGAAAGGACATTGGAGAAATAAATATGAGGCACAACAAAAACATCAATAACGGCAGGCTACCAGACATTACCACCTCAATGGTTAAAACAACCAATGCCACTAGGGAGCTATTCTGAATAGTTATTCACTTACCACACAGAAAGCAGGAAATGCACTGCCCACCCCTACAGTAGCCCGCTGCAATGAACTCACATCCTACTCTCAAGATAAATTCTCTGTTATTTACAGCAACCTACGGCAGACAAGAAAAGCCTTGTCCCCCACACACCTGAGATACCTGTCCCGTACGAGCAGACAATATGCCTCTCAAACTCTCCCTCCCCATCACCAGAGTGGGCACTCCCTATATTACTTAATAAAGTCAAACTGGGCTCCTCCCTGTACTCAGAACCAGCTCATATTCTCCTACAAGTAGCACGAGAGCTATCCCACAGAGTAAGCCTATCACTGGTGTTGTCCCACGAGCCTGGAAACATGCAGTGGTCAAAGCCTTGTTAAAAAAGGTAATCTCGACTCCTTGTGTCCCAGGAATTACAGACCTATCTCCCTGCTGCCTGTCAAGGGGAAGATATTACAAAAACATGTTAACTAAAACCTCTTCCTCTTCTTGGAGAAGAACAACCTTCTCAACACCTCTCAGACCGGAAACTATTGCTGGATAGAGGAGGTACCACAGCCATCATCCTCCATGATCTGAGTGCGGCGCACGATACGGTCAAGCACACTACCCTGGCACTCAGGATGACTGAAAAAGGAATAAAAATATTGCATTGAACTGGCTTATCTCGTTCCTAAAAGAGATTTCTTCAAATTGGCAAACTCCCACGCTACTTAAATGCCATTGTCTTAAAGTGTGGGGTCTCACAGGGATCTGCACTTAGCCCCACACCTTTGAACATTTATATGCGCACCCTAGCAGGCATAGTCGAGGATTTTGGAGTATTGATTGTCTCATTTGCAACAATACTCGACTGTCCATCTCCCTCTCCTTGGAGACAGGTGTGCAACCACTGGCCCTTCCTCTAGAGAAAGTGGCCTGTTGGATGGCCAACTGTTCGCTTATACGGAATGGAAGCAAAACTCACAAACAAATCGCAGTCAAAGGTTCCCTGGCTGCCCTGCACTGGCTTCCAGTGGAGGAAAGAATAAAATTCAAGGTACTCTTTCTGGCACACAGGGGATCAACCACAAAGGACCCCTCCTGATTAGATATCTGTTGTCACCTTACACTCACATCAGGGCCCTAAGATCCTCCAACAGTCGACTCATGAATGTTCCTTGAATTCAAAGGACCACATGGGGTGGAAGATCTTTCTCATATAAGGTCCCTAAGATGTTGAACTCTATGCCCATTGAAATAAGATAAGAAGTGAATGAGACCCAATTCAGGAAACAGTGGAAAACATGGCCTTTCCCCCCACCAGCCCCTTTATCATTGACCAATAGAAGCACTTGTTGGTTTACACCATGACTCATGCAGTGCTGGGAAGCCTTTGGGTAGCTACACGCCATACAAGCTTGCATAACATAACTATAACCACACAAGCACAAAGGTAATCCTGAGGTAAAAATGTGTCTTTCCCGGTGACACTCTTTGGGCTTAACAACTGTGCACACTGACCTTTAAGTTGCTTATTCAGAGACTGGTTATTTAGTTTGCATGTGTACCTAATCTTTGGGAAAGTTGCCACAGACATTGAGTGATGTCCTAGATTAGGGTGGAGGGACCATAGATAAT
This sequence comes from Triturus cristatus, assembly GCF_964204655.1. Classification (NCBI taxonomy): domain Eukaryota; kingdom Metazoa; phylum Chordata; class Amphibia; order Caudata; family Salamandridae; genus Triturus; species Triturus cristatus. Next base: position 355,173,819 of record NC_140594.1, read on the forward strand.
GTAGTGCTTCATTAAGAGAATGTGGGTGAGATCATTTAACCTTTTAGTCGTACCTCTATCTGATTATGTAGTGTTGCCTGTAGTATTCCGTACAGCTGTGAAATTAAAGTCCTTTCTTTTTAATAAAAGACAAGCCAGTGATTTATTGAGTCTGTTGTTTGATTGTTTGCGTTCTGGGACGCAACCTCCCACACTACCTCCCTGAGAAACCTTTGCCTGGTCACCCTTGCTATCCAGAGAGTCAAATGCAGAAAGGGTTTTCTTGGGCCAGTTTACAGAGCTATATATGTACGGTTGTGGACCAGTTTTACCTGCCTACCCTCTAACTAGGGGTGGGCGCAACGGGCATAATTCTTTCTAGCTTATTTACTCATAATTACCACAAAATTACTCCTGATTATTCGTAAATGTGTGAGAAGTGTAATCTAGCATTTAGCACTATTTTCTTAGAGCAAAATGCACCCTTGCCCCCAAAATGGGCCACAGGTTGCATTTTTGCATTAAGAAAATAGAACTGAATGCTACAGGACACAAACAGCAGTAGCCAGCAGCAGCTCGCTCTCTCTTACGTCATTGTTCCTGTGCCCCTACGGTAGGATTTTGACCCCAAATTACTCTAAATTACTCATGCTGGCGTAATTGCATAATTCCGTAATTTCGCATTACAATAAAAATATATAACTACTGAAATGACTCCGATTACCTCGGCATGATTACAACTTTGCCCAGGCCTACCTCTGACCCCACCGAATAGGGCCCGACACTGGGTAAATTTACAAAACCTGGGCTGTAATGTTATAGTTGCACAAACTGACTGTAACCACAGTGTTCTGCTATTCCCCACAGAAACCTTTTTACAGTTGTACCACTTCTCCTGTTCTCTTTTTACAGAGGATCAACACTTGGATGGCAGTAAATGAGAAAATCGTTTACCACTTTTTCTCCACAATCCATATCTTTGACTTTGAAAAGTGGCTGTGAGCTGGAAATTAGGTTGTGCTGAAGGATGGTCCATGGAGAAAAGAAGTAGTAGTGGCTAAATTTTCATAGACTGTGGTAGAGAGCTGAGAAAGCTAGGGAAATACAGAGATGCATGCTGGTCCACAAGAAAGGGGCAAGCAGTGACTCCCAGTGGCAGTGCAAAAGCACTATAAAGAGGGAGCCATAGTAAAGGAAAGAATCATTGCACCCGTGGTTTGGCAAAATTCCGGTCTCCTTTAGTGTGATGTACAACATAGCTGTTTAAAGGCTTGGCAGAGTGGACACCTGCCGGGGTTACCGCCTTCCAAGGAGCCCCTTAGTAAAATAATCTCTGTCTCTCGTGCTCGTTATCCTCTTTCTCATTCTCTGTCTCAACTTTTCTTCAATTCTCTACCTATCTCTACCTCGCTTTACTTATCTCCACCTCTAACTTTCTATTTAGCTTTCTTCTCTCCTTACCTACCTACTGATCTGCCATCTCACACTCCCTACCTGACCTCAACACTCTTTACCTCTCTCTCCTGTTCGTTGTCTCCCTCTCTATACCTTTCTCTCGACAATACTTTCCTCTTATATCATGCCTTTCTCTATGTCTCCTCTCACCACCTCACCCTTCCTTACTTCACCTCTTTTTCTGTGCATCTATCTTCCTGCCTGTCTGGTATCTCAGTTGGTCCTATCTTATCTATCACTGCCATTCTCACTATATCATTTTTCTGTCTACCCTTCTATTTGACTACCTCTGTGATGTCTCACTACCACCTTTTACATTTGTTTACTGTGTCACCTATCTTTCATTTCATTTTTATTTTAGTTATCAGATCAAATATGAAATTCATTGACACACAGACGTAGATAATAAAACAAAAATACAGTATAAGATCAAGAAAACATGCAGTATGCTATATTGCAGTCAGAAGGGACAGTATTAAATAAATACATAGCCAATCGATGTGTACAAAATATAATATCAAGATAAAACCAATAACAACTAAAAATCAAGTTTAAAACAATTGCTCTTGGGTCCACAAAGAGGGTACTAGAAGGAGAATGAGCCCAGTGGGCGCAATTGAGTCAGCCATGCGAAGTACAACAGTTTTGAAACAGCAGGTACCACAAGCATGCTAGACTCGATGTTGCAGATTTGTAGCACATTTACCCGATTTGTCAGCCCCAGCAGTCGAAACATAGGTATTATCCAGCTCGATCTAGGTTTAGAACACGCTGGGCAAAAAAACAATAAATGATCAACAGTCTCCACAGGGTAGTTACACAGAGGACACAACTTAGAATTGTCATAGGTTATTGATCAAGATGAAGTGAAGACAATCTTTACTTCATCTCAACTATCTTTATATCTCATGTCTCCCCTTAATCCACCTCATCCCTGTCACTTACCTTGTCGTGCCACTCCAATTTCTACATCTTTATGTTCTTACATCCTCTCTGTTGGGACTCTCACTTCAATCCTGTCTACATGACCTCTCACTGAAATTAGCTTCTTTCTACCCCACTTCTCTCTCTCACCTTGTCCTTTCTCTGTGGCATTCTCTGCGCCTGCATCTACCTCTATCACCTTCTGTCTTCTTCACTACTCTCTCTACCTTACGCTTCTCTATGCAACCTATACTCTGTTTCCATCTCATCTTCCTACATCTCTCCCCATCTTCTTTACCTTCCTTTCTACCACTTCTATCTCTCTACCTTACTTTTCTGTCACTCTCTCCAAGTGTCTGTACCTCACCTCACTCTAGCAGTCTCTCACAGCTCTCTTCCTGATCTCTTTCTCTGTACATCATTTTGTTCTGAACCTCAGATATCACACAATACTCTGTCACTACCCAAGCTCTCTCCCACACTAACTAGCTTCTCATTTTTTCTCAACTATCATATCTGTTTCTACCTCTGTTCCTCTACCTCACATCTCTCACTACCTTTAACTTTGCCCAGTACCTCTTTCGGTACCTCGACATTGACTATTTCAATAACTACCTTGTCCCCATTCCAATTCTGTATCTCTCTCTGTACTTCTATATTTCAACTCATCTTCTCAACTTCAGTGTTCTCTCTGTCACTGTCTCTCTACATGTATATAACCCTCTTGTTAAAACCAGGATCCCTAGTTGGCTGAGGTAGGTACCTTAGGCCAAGTAGGGACCCTCGCCTCTATGACAGGGAAAGGAATGATACCTTCTCAGATAACCCCTGCTCACCCCCTTGGTAGCTAGGCATGAGCAGCCAGGCTTATCTTCAAGGCAAATGTGTAAAGTATTTGCAACCACGCTCCCAGTGACCCAATGGTGACACCGCAAAAGGAATCCACACGAGTTTCATATAAAAACAAGTATACATTTATATAAAAAAGATATACAATGAGACCACACAATAAAAATCCAACATATGCTTATTTGTAATATACCTCCTGGCTGGTTATTAGGCCAGCCAGCTCTTGTAAGCTCTGGAGTTCTATGCAGTTCTGGATCCTTAATCACTCAGCAGGGAGTGGAGCCATTGTTTTATGGCTGCAGCCCAGGCCTCTTCACATCCAGGGGCTACTCCCCCCCCTACACTCCAGATGCAGGTCAGCCTGTTGGTGTCTCATCTCCTACCCTGGGTGAAGCCAGTCCCCAGATCCTATCACTTTCAGATCCAAACAGTCAATCCACGACCAGGCAGAGACACACAGAAATGTCAGAGCACAAAAACCCAACCACTTTTAAAAGAGTGGTTTTCTAAACACACAATGCAAAAACCACCTTCACAAAAAGATGTGTTATTGAATTGTGAGTTCAGACATACTAAACTTCACCTCTTCATCCTAAGCCTTTGGGAAGATAGGCTGGAAACATATTAGACAGCCTCCCCATTCTGTTCAATGGGCAAGATGGCCTTTCAACAGTGAAAAACGAAATGGAAAGTATTTCACTGTCAGGACATGGTACACACCTCAGTACCTGTCCTACCTTTCACATACACTGCACCCTGCCCAGGGGGTACCTTGGGCCTACCATAGGGGTGTCTGATGTGCATAGAAAGGAAAGGATAAGGCCTGGCAAGTGGGTGTACTTGTCAGGACAACATGGCAGTTTAACAAACTGCGCGCAAGCACTGCAGTGGCAGGCCTGAGTTCTCTCTTTAAGGCTATTTGTGTGGGTGGCACTAGGCCCACTAGTAGCATTTGCATTACCAGCTCTGGCACATAGTGCACTTTACTAGGGACTTTACTAGTAAGGCAAACATACCAATCATGGGCAACCAATTATCATTACACTTTACACAGGGAGCACTTGCACTTTGACACTGATCAGCAGTTGCAAAGTGCCCAAAGCATCCAAATTGGCAACACCATGTCAGAAAAAAGGTCTAGGGGCAAAGCAAAAGGTTTAAGGAACTTTAGCCAAAGAGGGCCAAATCCAACACCTCTGCTTTACCTGTTTTTTCCTCACCAGTCTATCTCATGCTCCCTTTCAACCTCTATGTCATCCTCACTTCTTTATCAATCTTACCTCTGTCACCCTACTTCTGCTCTGTTTTCTCTACAGCTCATATGTTTTCTACACTACACCCCTTTCCCTCAACCTTTGTCTCTATCTCACTACACGTTCGTTCTGACAATACGTCCAATACTTTTATTCCCATTTTGCACCGTTCTGTAACTCACCACTCTATCTCTCTGTATTTTACATCTCTCAAGGATTCTGTCATTACTCCAACTTTCTACCAATCTTCCATTACCCTTTTCTCTCTGTCTCATCTCTGCCTTACCTGTTGTTCTACCTCATACATTTCTGTACCTGACCCCTCTCTCTACATTTTCTACTCCCGGTCTCTATACCTCTCTCTCTCTATCTACCTCTACATATTTTGCTACCACTCTTCTTCACCTGCCTTCTTCTCTACTACTCTGTAGCTTTCTGGCTGCAACACTCTTTTCTCTTTACAGTACATTCTTCCCTTCCTCTTCTCGGTCTCTACCTCTCTTCTACCCCTACTTCACCTCCATCAATATGCTATTCTCATTACCTTCCTCATTGCCTCTCTCTCCTTTTCATGTCTCCAACCCTATGTCATTAGTTCTACTCAGCTTAGCTTGAACAAACTGTCTAGCCAGGGACACAAAAGAACAAGCATTGAAAATGCAATAGGTCTCGTCTTTTATTAAGTTAAAGCCATTTGCTTTGCTAATGGTATTGTATAGCAGAGCAAATGGCCTTAACTTAATAAAAGGTGAGAACTATTGCATTTTTAAGGAATAGGGGTGATCCGATCCCGGCCAGTGTGAGGAGGGGTAGAAGCACAAAGTATGGTTCTGGGTGACTCCATGCTACACGGATAACCCCAGGCCTCCTACTCACCAACTAGCCCACTCTGTGACTTGACTCCGTTCATCTGAATTCATTAGACTGGCAGCAGGAACGTTAGTCCACTGAGCTTAATCTCACCGAGCATTATTTAGCCTCGTCCATCCGCCCTGTTTGGAGAGAGGTGTGCGTTCTATTGTCATGGCTACCAGTGCTTTAAGCGGAAGTAGAGAAGTGCAGGTACTCGTCCTCAGATGCCTGGTCCCTACTGAGAAGTGCAAGTACTCTCCTGTTAAAAGTTCTACACCCTGCAGGGTAGTGCAGATACTCATCCTTTCAGATGGAAAACGCGCAGGTACTCAGTACATGCCCATTTAAAGCACTGATGGTTACACAACACTGAAAAGCACATGGGTCAAAGGTCAGTTGCACAGAGGTCAAAGGTGAGATCCAGCATCACTATTATCGTAAGTACTCTTTTTGAAACCTCTCAAAAAACGTACCTGTTTTCGGTCAAAGACCGTTGATCAATATATAGATTTTAGGCTGAACGGTACCTGGAAGGTACGCCCGCACCACGGGGGCTGCAGCGCCCGCGTTATGCCCCTCCCCGGACGCGAAGTTTGTCTTTTTTATACAACTCTCTGTTTCGTACCCCCTCCTTAGGACCTGCCCCCTCCATCCTCCAGGTGTCTGCTTGTTTCCTCTGGCTTGCAGGAGTCTTACCAAAGGTTAAGTCAACTGCCGGAACTCGTAAACACGGATGGCGCTGCTCCTTCCAAATTGTTTAATTTTTTTATTTATTTTTTGTTTTTATACAGCGTGAACTTGGCCAAGCGCCTCAGGGCGCTTTACACGGGCACCGCGTGTTTACATTTATTAGGCACGGAAAGGTGAAGCTATTTGTTTGCCTCGTTGTACGGCATTTAAACCCGTGGGTTGTGACCATGGGAAAGCTTACTTTACCAAAAAACCTAACCACAGCGCCAGCAGCTCTAACATTTTAAAACCGCGGAATTGTTTTTTTTCTTCTCATTGTAAAGGTAATAATACATCAACCACAAACAAGTGAAATGCGTTTGAGTTGCGTTAGTTATAAGTTAGGCGCTACAGTGAAATAGAACGACACTAATACACACCAGGGCTTCTTTTTCCCTCCAAGTCCCTCACCTTGCTGTCACTTTAGATTTAAAATATTGGTTCTGTGTGATTCATTCATTTTCTGCACCTTCAAAGTGTTGCCGCGCTCACTCAGGTGCAGAAAATGAGGACAAGACAGTAAACAAACTAAGCATTTGGTCAAACATTGCTGGAACAGAAGAGAAGCTGGCGGGATAAATTCTGCATTCGATTTTGATTCACGGCGCAGCAGGTGCCCTGGAGTCAGTACAAAGAAAGGGAAGAGAGTGTGATAAAATGGAAGGGAAAGGGGAGAATGTCGACAACAAAAACATGTTTATAGTGGTTAAATTCAGGAAAGTGCTGAGAGAAATACAGACCAGAACGCATGCTCAAAAAGGTCCGGCGCTAAATGGTCGAAATTAAGCGAACATTCTCCAACGGCTCAGGCGTGCCTTTGAAACGAAATCTTTTCGGCCAGCAGGTGGCGCAGTTTGCACTGAAGTAAGACACTTCCTTTACCCGAAAGCGCACTGCGACTTCAATAACAGAGAAGCGTAAAGCATTAGCAAATAAAAAGCGCCAGTATATGTCTAGCAGAAACGCAAAATATGGTCGCTATAGGATATGGACTAACAGTATGGCATTTATAATGTGCGATCTCTTGAACCTCGGACGAGATTTCTGTATGCTGCTATGAGACTAATACAGCCGGTATGTTGCTCGTGCGACCACTAGGTGGCAGCATTTAAATATATCACTTTACCTCCAGCCACGCTTGTTCCACAGGGCTTTATGATTAAAAAATAAATTACATGTCAGTTAGAAACTCACTTGATCGCTCCCTGGATGCGGCTCTATTGTTCCGCGTGTGGGGGAATGGCATGGCAGAGGGGGTGGAGTCTCGCCACGCCTGGCTGAGCTGCTAAGGCACGGCCGGCTTTCACTTTCGTCCTTCGCAAAGCTTTCTTGTCTTTATGGGGCCATATGTTTGAAACACATGGCCCCGTAAAGATAAGAAAAGCTTTTACCACAGACGTAAAGAAACTGAGCCAGTCCAACTCGGACGGCTCTAAAAGAGAATAGTGTACATCACTAGATGCTCTTTTCCAATGGCTGGCCACCGTTTAGCATAAACGGTGACGCCAGCCAATGGAAAAGAGGGGAGGGGCTTAAAGCCCACTAGAGAAATCTACCCTAAATCATTAAATCTCGCCAGCGAGACTGCGCATGTCTGCGCAGCCTACGCTAGCCGACACCTAAAAAGAATAGTGTAGAGCCATAGGAGTACAACGGAATTTAAAAAGAAATTGATCAGATTTCACTCAATTAAATGATGAAAATCCTCTGAGCAGTGTATTAATACAGGTTGAAATGATTGCATGGTCCTTTTGTTCATTCTTCAGGCATTGTTCTCAGATCGGTCCTGTTCCAATAGTATCATATTATAGTACTGCGTCTGAGGATTCAACTTAACTAATGGATTTTGTTTTATAGTTGTGATTCTTTCCCATCAGATGTAAACTTGGATGCGTATTTAATGTTGTCTTAATGATAAAGTATTGGGTCCCTCAATGAAGCATTAGAAGATGTTAAAAATGAAGGAATACACTTCCTTCACTAAAATGTAAGCCAGTAGATAAAGGATTGATTTATTTTTAATATCAGACCATTGCTGTTAACTTATTCTATATCAGTGGATTAAAGATAAGAATTATTCACCAAGTTGACTTTTGTTTTACAATTTTAATACATATATAATTCAGTAGTTGATAAAATATGTTCCTACAACTTTAAACTGTGCACATATATTGTTAATTTGCAACTGTTCCAACACAATGATTATTAAAGTAATATTTGTGCATGTTGCACAGATAAAGTTGACAATGAAGAATCTAGAGATCAATCTTATTGCTATGTGAGGTAATACAATGGGAAATAACCTCAAAAGAAACCTTGGCTACAAATTATCAAAAAAGTATATTCTTCCACAGACATAAAGAACAACCGTAATGAGTAGTGAAAAAACGACATTTTCTTAGGTTGACAAATTAAGGTCTGTGAATTGAGAAGTAAGAGGCATTAATTATGGTAGGAAGAAATAGGTGATTTGTCAATAAAAAACAGCTGGGATTTTTACTAATTTTACCATAAGATTTAGAAGCCACACTCTAGGGTCTGTCTCGACAGGATTCATAGCTAAATGAAAGTAGCTGAAACACAGTCACTATCAAGACCAATAACAGATGAGGAAATTAAAAAGTGGTTGCAGATGTACCTAAGGGCAAGACGGAGGGTCAAAATCAATTCACTATTGAGAGCACAAAGGTATTATTGATATCCTTGTCTCCATCCTAAATCAATCAATTCAACTCAATATAACTTTATGCGGACTAAATAGAAATAGACCATAAATGTACAAAGAAATATTGCACATATCTATGATAACACATACAAGTTTAAAAATGGTCATACATTAAAAACAGTTAAAAACTATATGTGTACATAAACAACTTTATCATTCCTCAATACATCATATAACCATGTGTAAGATAAGCAAATAAGTGCAGGTCATAATCAGATTTCAAAGCTCCATCACACTCATATAGGGAGTGGCTGAGGTTTAAAAAGAACAAAATCAGTTGTTTAATTCAAATTCTGTTAATTGGTAGAATAACCCACAAAATCTTTTCTATGGGAATCCTAATATTTTTTCTGAACCACTTGTAGGAGAAGACATTGCTCAATTAAATGATAATCACATCAAGCAATACATTTCCGAAAGGAAATATTTATGACAGTTCTGGCCTATCAATTACAGCGGATCTTTTTAATAGCAATATACCGCTACCTTGTTGGGGCCGCAAGTGTCAATAAAAACTATCTTCTGTCAACATACTTGAAGATGTAGAAGTCCAGAAACGTCCTTCAATTAATGCATTCTAGTGATTTGGGGATAGATGTGTGAGACATTAGCTACAGTGGAAAAATTTTCCACATTCATGAGTTCTTTTCACAATACATGCAAGAGACCCATATCAGAAGTGGTGATCAGTGGTTCAAATGACAGGACTATTAATATTCAACACGTTTTTCTTTAATTCTACTAACAGGAGGATAACCTCAAACAGTTTAGAACTTGGCTCTTAATATTTTTTCCGACACACATTTTGAAATACCTATCCGGGTTCTCCTCAGAAAATACTGTTTATAGCAATTATATTGTGTTTTACTTGGGTGTGGGGATGCCAGATATCACTAATGAACTTGAAGTGGGCGAGGAATTAGTGTATATTTTATAATGGAGGATACAACAACCTTTCTTTATTAGAGCTCTTCTACCATGGTACCTCTACATTGTTTGAGGTAATTCTGACCAGGCAGAGATTTCTGCACTAGTATTGATAAGTTAAGACAGGTGAGCACTCAATAAACTACTCCTGGGTACACTATATTAACATCTTATACCTAGAGTGAGTGAAAAATGAATCAGAGAGCTACAGTTTGCTCATAGCACAGGGTTGCAAATAGTAGTTGGGCACGTACATTTGGTGTTTCTTTTATCCAGCGGGTCTCAATCTACAAAAGAGGTAGCACAATTACTAGCTACTAGCTGGTCAATGGAATTGTCAACAAACCAAGAATAACTAGTTATGCTTCTCCCTCTTCTATCCTTTGCTGTATTGACCGGAGCCTGATTGGACCCCGTATGAATAAATTCTCAATAGGCTCACTAATATATGTGTACATTTTACCATCGGGCAAACACCGATGCACTCTCAGTGCTAGTGTTTTCCTTACAGCAATAATTGTTTTTGTGGGTTTATTTTATTTTGTGGGTGCTCCCGCAGCCCTGCACCTCCCACCAATGTACCCAGAAGCATTTTGCCACCTCTAACTGAAGCACTATATAATTAGGCACTGCAGTGCATGAGGCAAAATGTCAGCCGGCAAATAAATGCAGGACAAAGGCCGCATACCACTCAACAACAATTTGTGCTTTCAGTTCAATTGAGCTAAGAAAAAAACTCCTGAAATAAAATAAGAAATGTCTTTCACTTCATCAGTGGATACACCAAAACCTGTTGCTACCACCAGCCCTCCTCCACCCAGAGATCCCAAGGGGGTCCACTACACACCAATATGATGGTCCTAGTGAGGAGGTACCCACTAATGAAGTATTCTACTGGAAGTGGTTGAGGGTAACTGTCCTTTTTAGACAAATGCCTTTCAACGAGGTAAGGAGAATTCATCCAGAGCTATTTTGTCACTGGCTACCCTTCATGTTAGAGTAGCATTTAACTTCTCCATCCATGGGTTGCCCTCTTACTTTGGTTTATTATGTGTTGGGCTCAGACATCAGGAGTTAATAGACATAATCCTTGTTTGCCATAGGGAGGCAAAATTAAATGTAAAGTTGTCTGCTTGTCACAATTGTCTGACATATTTGCCCTTTTGCATAAGGGACCAAATTCACCCATATGGACGTTCTGGGCATTAAGCACCTGTGGCAATAACTTCAGAATCTGGTATCTTTACATATTTTTAGTGCATAATTTTGCAACTCCTATCTCAAAATTCCCAAATAGTCATCCACTCAACTCTCTGTGCCTTTGCAGTCTAAATTCAGGTCCCTATTACAACCTTTCCATTCCAGGCTTAGGTAATCCCTTTATTGTTGATTTTGCCTTTCCATTTAGGCAGCTTGCAGTCTAGTGCCGGACACCATTTTGCACGAACCTACTAGACAAGGTTTTACACTAACTCAGTCATCACTGCAGTGGTGTCTATCATAGGCTCAGGTGGAACATATGCATGCTATATTTTCAGGATGGCAGAACTCAACAAGTCAGACTCCGCCCTCTCACCTCCGAACACAAAAAGCTCATCTTTGGAGTCCCCCAGGGCTCCTCCCTCAGTCTAACCTGTTGAACGAGTAAATGGCACCCCTCGCCCACATCATAAGAGACCACAGCACCAACATTGTCTCCTATGCTGACAACACTCAGCTCATCCTCTCCCTCACCAACACAAATAACACCACCAGGACCAGCTTCACCTCCTGCATGTCCGACTGGATGAGAGAGAACTGCCTTAAACTCAACAGGGACAAAACAGAGATCCTTATCTTTGGAAACAAGAGTTCTTCTTTGGGGTCCTCCTGGTGACTATTCAAGCTATGTCCTATGACTACTTCCACAGACCATGGCATAAACCTCAGCATCATCCTAGACAACAAACTCACGATGAATAAACAGGTCAATGCTGCAAACACATCCTGCTGCCTCATCCTCAGAATGCTTCGCAAAATGTTAAAATGGCTCCCCAGGCACACAAGACACACAGCCACCCAAGCCCTCATAACCATTAGACTCGACTATGGCAATGGCTCCACATTGACACCTCCAATAAGCTCACACAAAGACTGCAGACCATCCAAAACACTGCCAGTAGACTCATCCTAGACGTCACCATAAGCACTCACATCACTTCCTACCTCACTGAATTACATTGACTACCCATCCAGAAACGTTGACAATTCAATCTTCTCATCCACTCCTACAAAGCCCTCCACAACACCACACCAGCATACCTCAATGACAGACTGCAACTTTACCTCTCTCACCCTTGAACCAGTCACCCACATTTGCAGATTCAGGAGGACTTGCCTTCTCCATTATTGCTGCCATAAACTGTAATGAACTTCCCCAACACATCTGGACAACTCCTTCACTTCTCACCTTTGCAAGAAACTGAAGACCTGGCTGTTCAACTAGGAGGACCGCCCAGCCAACGTTTCTGCTCTAACATCTGGATACCCTCACGGGTGATAAACTGCACCATACTAATCAACATGACATGACATATTTTCAGGATAAAAAAAACAAAATGAGTTTCCTTTATGGCATATGCATTTTTCTCTTGTATGTATCCTGAGAACCTTGCATAAATACAACTCTTCTGGACTATTCTTGGATGCCCTTGTTCCATAGCAATCAATCCACTTAGATTTGAAAGTTGTGGTTCCTTCTTACTTGATTCAATATTACATACCCATATTTTTGTATTTCCTTAAACCAGTCAATTCTGTTTTTTCGCTCATTTTAATTAATGAAGACATTTCGAAATAACCTCTGCCACGGGTCTCCTCAAGCAAGTTATGTATAACTAAGATGCAAACACTTATCACAGTGGAATGTGAAGCAAGCTGTGAGTTTGAGGGTGTTGAAAGTTAGCGGTAGTAGTTATGAATGAACACTCTAACAGATGTTTGACTGCACCAGCTTTCACTCGTAAAGAATATGCTTCGATTGTAGTTCTCGCAGTTGAAGTAAATTGTAGACTGTGGTGATATTGCAGGATGAATCAGGAAACATGTCGCCACTTACTTGAATTGCTTTTATTAGTATATAATGACAGAGTCTAATAGTAATAAAGGTGAAGTTCAATAATAATGAACATATTGAAGCTGCTCAATGTTTTGGTAGTTTTCATATATTTTTCTTTTTTTTTTTAATTTATTTTATTGGTTTGCACAGGGAAATCAAGAGAAGCATGATTACACTGAGAAAGAAATAGAAAAAAGAAATAATCATACGAGCAGAGGAAAAGAACCGATTAATCGCTGCAAATTCCACATTACAAAACCAGCTATACATTTCAAAATACAGGGTAAACAATTCAAAGAAATACATCACTAAATCTCATCAGTTTCCCAAATCGGGCCCCATACCCGAAGACCTTTTCTTTTGGCTCTATTTCCTTTACATTTGTAAAGAGCCTTCTCTAAGTTAAAAACATGATGAAGTCTTGAATACCATTCCTGAAAGGAGGGTGGTTCAGGATCCTTCCAATGAGTTGCAATGATTAAACGCAGAATGGCCGAGGCCATAAAATAAAAATAGGTTTGGGAAGAATCTAAACATAAACTTTCATCAATCCCTAATATAATCAGAGTTGGTGTTAGTCGTGCCGAACCACCAGTAACTTGATTAAGAAAGTTCTCTGTCTTTGATTTCAAATTAACAAGTTGATTACATCCACTGAACATATGGATTATATCTGCCGGGCCATAATTGCATCTAGGGCATCGGTCAGTTTCCCTTTTCCCCCAGCTGAAGAGTTTAGCAGGGGGATAGTATAGCCTAAACAAAGTTTTAAAATGTTGAGCTTTAAGGTTAGCTGCAAGAAATATTTTTTTTGACAAATAAAGAGACCTACAGATGTCCACGTCAGGATCCCCAAGCAAGCCTGCCCAAACACTTTCGGAGCTGACAATATCATCTTGATTGGCATTCAACAAGATTAAGTATAAATCCTTTATTCGAGGCTGCCTATACCCGAGCCAATCAAGTATCGGAATATCGTCAAATCCAGTTATTTGAACCTTTGCGGTTTTGATAATCTCCCTAAATTGTAAATATTTAAAGAAAGTCTTAGTTTCCACCCCAAATTGACTTTGAAGCTCTTGAAAAGATTTTAACTCGGATTGCACAAATAAATCTCCAATTACATTTATACCAGCCTGTTCCCAGGTTTTTCCTAGATTATCAGAAAATAAAGGTGGGAAGATAGACGAACGCCAGATAACGTGATATTTATGTAGCTTGGGGATCCTCAGAAGTTTACTTATTTTACTCCAGACATTCCAGGCGGTTCTGACTATTTTGAACCGCGTTCTTTTATAGTAGCTACCGTCTAATTGCCTTAGTAAAACGCCTGGTGCATAATCTCCTAGTGCCAGCTTATAGACAGAAGGAGGGGAGTCCGTGTTATACATCGCCGAAGTTGTACCTAGTCTAAATTTTGGTCGAAATAAACTAATCATTTGCTGCAGCATTACAGCCCAAAAATAATATTGCATATGGGGGATAGCCAATCCGCCACGGTTTTGTGGCAAAAGTCATCAGCTTTATAGATCTTCTAATCTTTTTATACCCCCATATAAACTGAGAGAATATCCCGTCAATTTTTACAAAAAACTCTTTAGGGGGTTCAATTGGGATACATCTGAAAAGGTAAAAAATTTTAGGGAACATAGTCATTTTAATGATATTAGCACGTCCTATGATGGAAATATATAGTTTATCTATATGCTTTAAATCAGTGCTGATCTTAGTTAGCAGCTGTGGCAGATTGATATCCCAAATAGTTGAAGCGCCCGCACTTATATTAATCCCTAGGTAAGTAGCCTCCAAGGACCTCCTAGCATCGTTAAGCAGGGAATTATTAGAACAGACAATCTTAGTTTTTGCTGTATTCAGCCTGTATCCAGATTGACGACCAAATTCTGATGCAAGAGCCTCAATGCGGACCAACGCAGTCAGGGGGTCAGGGGTGACTATAGCAATGTCGTCCGCATAGGCTAAGATTTTTGTGCTAAATCCCCTGACCACTATAGGTTTAATAGCCTGATCATTAAGCATAGCTCTGATTAAAGGGTCTATGTACAAAGCAAAAAGAATCGGGAGCACGGACATCCCTGTCTGGTGCCACGTGAGATCTTAATTCTCCCGGATTCCATCCCCATTATTTGTATTCTTGTGTAAGGTTGTGAATACATGGCCTTTATGGCTGTCTGAAAACGAGGGCCAAAGCCATTGGTGTTCAGGATCTGCCAAAGGAAGGCCCACTCAACCTGATCGAAGGCTTTCTGTGCATCTAATAAAATCAGAGACATTTGACCCCCCGTCTGTTCGGTGATATCGAATAAAGAAATCACCCGGCGCACATGATCCGTTGTTCCACGAGCAGGAATAAAGCCATGCTGCCATGGACTAACCAGGGAAGCTATTATTTTTGATAGTCTGTTGGCTATAATTTTAGAGTATAATTTCTCGTCAGTGTTAATCAAGGAAATTGGTCTATATGAGGCTGGATTTACAGATGGTTTCCCTTTTTTCAAAAAAACAATTAAATTAGTATCCTTCCAAGAATGGGGTGTGGTACCATGATATTTTACTGCTAAAAATAAATCCAGAAGCATGTGCGATAGCTCAGGCTGCAAAACCTTATAAATTTCTATAGGAATTGCATCAGGACCAGCAGCCTTGCCTGATGCCATGGTCTGTAGTGCCTCATTAACTTCGGCTTGTGTGAAATCTTCTTCCAATTCCTGTATAATTTTAGGAGTAGGAGTAATTAAACACTGCCCTGCTGCTATTTGAGAATCAGTCTGAGATTTATAAATATCTCCATAAAAATCAGCGAAAACTTGAAGAATATCCTGAGGATCAGTTACACTATTCCCATCACCCAGTTTAACCTCCAAGATATTGTTAGCAGCCGTCCTCTGTTTCAATTTTAATGCAAGATGTCTTCCGGTCTTTTCCCCATATTCATAGTTATCCCTGGTTCGTGTTTGATATATTTTGGCATTCCTATTATTGTATATTCCGTTTAGTTTGGCTTTAACCTTTATCACTTCTAATTCGATTAGCCTCGCGGCATCCTTCTGTTTACTTTCAATAGATCTAAGATGTAGTTCCTCATTCATAGAGAGATCAGCCATAAGTTTCTGCACGGTCACCCTATGCTCTTTCCTGAGATGTCCAGCGAAGCTAATAATTTCCCCCCTTAAACATGCTTTGAACGTATCCCAAACAATTTCCCTTGACGCACTATACCGATTTATGTCAAAAAATTGCTTGGTCGATCTCCTAAGATGATCTACAAATCCTTCGGTTACCAGAAGTTTCCTATCAAAGGACCATTTGCTAGGGCGGTTCAAATATGCCGAGAGCTCTACCTTGAGTATCAACGGGTTATGATCTGATAGGATCTTTGGGATTTTCCGTATATTGGCACGGTCTATAAGGGAGGTAGATATATAAAAATAGTCTAGTCTAACATATTTCTGATGGGGGCAGGAAAAGTAAGTATACCCGGCATCTCCTACTACCTTACGCGTCCACACATCGACTAATCCATGGCTCCCAGCTAAGGCTTTAAGAGCCTTATATACCCGTGGCTTCCTTCCATCATACCTTCCCAAAGAGATATCCGAAATACCTAAATGGATATTAAAATCCCCACAAACTATAAGTGGGGAAGGCCAGGCTGCTAGCTCAAGCTCCAACTCGGCCCACAGATCAGAATCATCAAAGTTAGAGCCATAAATTGTACATAAAGTTACTCTACAAGGTAATAGGGCTATGGCCCATCTCCCCCACTTATCTGCTAAGGTTCGCTCCACCTCAGGCATCCGAGTGGTGGTATGTATAGCAACTCCTCTTGTAGTAGTAGTCTGACGTGAGCAGACCGTCTGTTTAAACCCAGGGATACTATTTAGCCCTCTCTTTTGAAAAGGTATATGGGTTTCCTGTTGACAAATAACATCTACCCCCCATGAGCGAATAACTTCGGCAGATCTATACCGTTTGCCAGCATCGTTCAACCCCCCTATATTCAAGGAACAAATTCTCAGCTTACCCATCATAGTAGCTTTTATTCCAATGCAGTGACTTTAAACATCTCAATGACTCAGTATCAATCAACCTATACTTTTTACCAAATTTCCCTGATTTCCCTGAAACTTTTGCTCCACCCCCTTCCCTTCCCACCCCACTCCCTAACCCTCGGCTTCTCAGCCAACCCACCCAGCCCACCCACCCTGCAAGTGAAGGCAACAGACCAACCAGGTCTGTAGAGGATGAATATTGTGCTCTCCCGAAAATAAACATAATTTAGCTATCTAATACTCTCTTGATTATCTGAAATAGGGCCTCCAATGCCCAGATAATCCTATATAACTGCTATCCTTCCATCTGCAGAAAAAGGGGGGTTACCCAAAATCCGATATTAAACTGATTACGCCTAAGATTAAACCTTCCCTCCTGTATCCAAAAACTCCTTTGCCTTTATCTCAGATGTAAAAAGGCTTGTAGTATCCCTCCAAATTACTTTTAAGCGAGCAGGGTTTAAAAGAAAAGCCTGAGCTCCTTTCTCTTGGAAGGGCTTAATCATCTGACGTAAACGCCACCGGCGCTCCACAGTGACATGGCAGAAGTCGGGTCTGACAAAAAAAGAAAACCCCTCAGCCTTTAATTGGGCATCTGGTCTAGCTCTTTCAAAAACACTTTGTCTCAACCAAAAAATTCCCAAAATATACCAATAACGCCCTAGGTTTAGCATTAGGACGAACAGGTTGACGAATGGAAAAAGGGACTCGATGCGCCCTTTGTACCTCCTTATGCCAGTCCCAGCCAACCAATTCTGGCAGGGAGGTCTGCAATAATTGAACAATGTAAGTACGAGGGTCAGACCCTTCCCTTCCCTCCGGAATACCCAAAAATCTCAGGTTGTTCCTACGCTGGTAATTTTCCCCCTCCTCAAGTTTCCACTGAATATCCATTAATCGTGCCTCATGAGCATCCACTTGGCCTTTGGAGCCAGCAACCTCTAGTTCCAAAACTTCTGTCCGAGTCTCAATATCAGTCATACGGTCACTTATATCCTTACAGGTCTTAGCGACCTTCCTGATTGCCCCTTGAAGTTTACGATAGGCATTCTGTGACCTCTTGCTTTCCGCCCGGGACTCCTCTCGGTGTGCAACCACACACTGCATGATAGACTCTAATGTTGAAGGAGCCGGATTAAGCCCAGCTTCTGATCCAGTAATTGAGTTAGGTTTAATAATGCCCATCAATTGATCTCCAAGTGTATAATCCCAGTTCAGGGTTGCCTGTTTTTGGCCTTCAAGACTCTTTGGGCAAAGATTCAAGGATCGTACCGTTGCTGCGGAGTCTGAGGCAGAGAGTAGTTTAGCCTTATGTTGTGATTGCGGCTCATCGCTAGACAGGGTATCCCCGCCTGAATCAGAGGCAACATCAGACCAAGTTGCGTCAGAGAGAGAATAAAAATCATTTGTCTCTGAATCAAGATCTTTATCCCAGTCCTGCCGTGGGGTCCGATGACCCCTAAAACCCCCTTTGTATTTTGGGGCATGATCTTTCATCTGAGGAGGGGTACTCTGATTTTTTCCCATCAAAGCCTCACTCTGACCCGCCTGTAGCGCTGTTTTCTGAGTGGGGGGTATGTAACGAGAGTTCTCCCCACCCTCCAATGACACCATCGGGCTCTCCTGATCCTGAGCTGGACAAAAATTCTGTTTAACTGTGGCAGCATTGGGCCGAAGATCTAGAGGTATGCCTTCCTCACACTGGCCATTCGTCTCACCAAGAAACATAGGCGGTTCCTTTACCGGGCCAACCACGCTTAGTTCCGTATGCATCAGCATAGACTCCTTCTGCCCCTCTTTCCCCCCAGTCAACTCTTTACTCAACTCCTTACTTGGCTGCACAAGAACCTTGCATAAATACAACTCTTCTGGACTAATCTTGGATGCCCTTGTTCCATAGCAATCAATCCACTTAGATTTGAAAGTTGTGGTTCCTTCTTACTTGATTCAATATTACATACCCATATTTTTGTATTTCCTTAAACCAGTCAATTCTGTTTTTTCGCTCATTTTAATTAATGAAGACATTTCGAAATAACCTCTGCCACGGGTCTCCTCAAGCAAGTTATGTATAACTAAGATGCAAACACTTATCACAGTGGAATGTGAAGCAAGCTGTGAGTTTGAGGGTGTTGAAAGTTAGCGGTAGTAGTTATGAATGAACACTCTAACAGATGTTTGACTGCACCAGCTTTCACTCGTAAAGAATATGCTTCGATTGTAGTTCTCGCAGTTGAAGTAAATTGTAGACTGTGGTGATATTGCAGGATGAATCAGGAAACATGTCGCCACTTACTTGAATTGCTTTTATTAGTATATAATGACAGAGTCTAATAGTAATAAAGGTGAAGTTCAATAATAATGAACATATTGAAGCTGCTCAATGTTTTGGTAGTTTTCATATATTTTTCTAATGATATGTTGTGTAACAAACTTATTATCATGGTCCTGTTGTGGTGAGCTGACATGTTTTTCGGATCTTATGTTGTCAATTCTGCATTCCTTTTATATCACACTGAAATATGGTATACAAACTGTTATCAGAAAACATAATAAACTGAAGCACCGTGAAATGGCAGGACTGGAGGAATGCAGTTGGGATCTGTGGATTTAATAAGATGCAAGATTGTGGTGAGTGGTTGAGAGCAAAATCGCAATGTACTGCATTAAAGCAGCCAATAAAAAAGTAGTAATCCACAATCAGAACTCTAGCAATGACTTGAACTTATCATCATTGAGGCATCAATGAGAAGAATATTCTGTACTGAAGAAGCATTTGCCTTCAAGAGTCATTATATATTGTGGTTAAATTGCTCCATTCTTTGCACTTGGGGTTTGAATTTGACTCTTCTTTCTTACTACGTAGGTTCCTCTGCACAGGTAACTGGGTTCTCCTCTGTTGTCATGCGGGAAGGGTCCTCTGACAACATAGAGGTCCGCTGCTCTAACTCCTCGTATGAGCTGGAGATTTTGCTGAATGAGGAGAGGATTACCTTCAATGAAATCAACTGGATGGACCTCAAAGGTAAGGGAAAAAACTAGATAACCCACAATCCATGCATACCCATTGGAGATTCTACCTGTGGGGCACATTTGAGAGGAGTGTAAATCTCATCCCCTCTTCTAATTTTATGGGAAAAGTCGAACTGTGAGTCCTTCTCAATGACTCAAGGACTCTGGTAATGACCACGAGTAACTTTACTAGACCTCAGCATTTAAAGTTAACTGGAAGGAGTTGTATTGTCTTAGCTTCCTGTTATTTAGTTTTAAATAGTGCATTATAATAGAGACAATAACATGTCTGAAATTGCAACCTTGTGTTTTTTTAGTTTTTTGTATAAACTAGCAGGAGGACATCCATAACAGAAATGTCATACATCAGAGCAAATGCTGCACATAGCTTGGTAGGAAGTTTGTATAACAAAAATTAATGCAGATGTTAGGGGCATTGTACAATAATGCTGTTTGAATGGATAGACAAGAAAACAAGACACTATTACTTCAGGTTGGATGGTAGAGTTAATGGAACACGTATTCATAATTTGATGTAGTACACATGTTTAGATGTGTTTAGAGTCTGACTCCACAAGTAGCAGCACTTCATGGTGCTTTATTACTCACTGATTGAGTAGTCTCAGATATCACAAGGCAGTGAATTCCAGTGATGGTGCCTAAAAATAGTTAGAAATCGGCACATTCACAGTGCATGGTGGATGAGACGTGACTAACAAGTTCTGATGGACAGATCCATATTCCAAATCGATGTATAGCTGGTGAGTATGTTGGCAATTTAATTATTTGAAAACTGCATTGACCACTTTGAATACAATTTCATAAACTTGTAGATGGCTGCATTTTTAGCTAAGAAACATTCAGGGCCATATTCACAAGGAACTATCGCCGACTTAACAGCCCTTTCTTGCAGCCAAAGGTGCGATACACTTATCGCCCCAATCACAAGCTGGTGATAACAGCCCACAGCACCAGTTTACCCGCGATAGCAGCCGCAAAAAACATCGCCACGGATGACCTATGCAACTATTACTAATGAGATGCATTCCCGTGCCAAAAGCCGCAACAACACCACTCCACAACATTCACAACAAACAGCCAGAACTGCGATAAGAACACAAAACAGACGATAAGGCACATTAGCAGCAGGAAAATAACACCTGCTCTGACCTGGTGCTAATTCGGACCACTGCCTGCACCACAAAAGGGAGCCCAGCCCACAGCCACATCGGAAGGGCAGCAGATGTCATGGAGCCACTGGTCAAGAGGGCCACAACACCCACCGCCACCACCCCAGGACCCCATACAGCACCCGGAACACCCCCCGGACCACCACCTAGGCAGTGCTGACAAAGACAGCAGACCCCCAGGAAACACACCAGCCTCACAGACCCAACACCTGACAATGTCATTGCCTAATACAAGCTAAAAAGGGCAACCATTGCATACATCATGACCAACAACGCCCAACAGGCTGATGGCACCAACACAGCGGACAACCAACATCCCACCCCACACAAAGCTGCTGGCTGTGCTGCACTTGTTGGCCCCTGGTGCCCCCCAACCAACACCCGCCACAGTCGCAGGAGTCACACAGCCAGCCACATCCCAGTCCCTCACACCTGTCCTGGACATCACCATCAGCCTGGTACCCCAGTCCCCGTACATCCAACATAATGCGCAGGATCCGCTGGAGACCAAGCAAGGACCATACGACATAGCTGGATGCACGCACGTGTTGGGGGCAATCCACAGCACACATGTCCTACCTGTGCCCCCTGGTGACACAGCATACAATCACCGCAACAGAAAGCACACATCTCACATCAATGTGCAGGCAACAACCGAACACCATGGAACCTCCACCGATGTCGCCTACAAATTCCCCGCCAGTGTGCATGATACCTTCATCCTTCGACAGTCCATCAGCACCCAGCGTTACCAGGATGGCACCAAGAGAAATGCACAGTCCCTTGGCAAGTACAAAATGAACACCCCTCCCGCCTCAACTCCACAACCATGCAACTCACAACACTGGCAATGCACACGACACAAAATCACAACCAACATGCAAAACAACATGCCCACCCACCAGACATGACAGAACAACTCACAATGGTAACCTGGGCAAGCCGTGAACATGAGCCATCAACAGCATGGCACCCCAACCACACAATAGCCGAATGTGGGGAGAGGTGGCAACCAGGCATATGTGGAGGAGGCAAGTGACCCATGAATGGGAAAGTACACAATGCCAAGAGTGGCGGAGATGTGTTGGACAGACTGCAGCATGTGGAACACACCCATATCCATGGCGATATACACCGCTGGTGTATGGAGTGTAGTGGACAGTAGATGCAACCATGTCACCCCAGCCAGTGGGGGAGTTCACGGAAATGTTGCTTGTTACAACCCCCCCGTAAGCGTGAGCAGAGTTGGATGGCCCGGCGTACACCAGGCCAGCGTAGGGGTGTGAATAAAAAGCACATAGCCCTGGGCGTGGTCCTCTTCCGGAAAGCCGAGCCTCTTTGCCAGGGCGGCGCCACTTACCACGCCACGAGGCTGATGCTGTCCTCGTGAGCGGAGTTGCCTGCGATCCTGTGCACCTGCCATACCCCCGCCCGCTGGACCCCGAAGCCGTCAAGCCCCTGCGCAGCCAGGCCACACTGATCACCTTCTGACACCGGCGTGTGTCAAGGAGGGCCCAACACATGCCTGCGCAAGCTCCAAGCCCAAGGGCCGCATCCTTGGCAGCCTCTCAGACCATCACGGCCTCCACGACACAGGCCCGCTTTCTCGTTGACATACCCTACTGCCGCCTCCGACCTACACTACGATCAAGTATGTCACACATTCGGAAATGAGTCTTGATTACACGATGGGAGAGTACATATGTTCATTGCAGAGTTTACATCAATGTACTCCCTTCGATGTGGTGCCACCAACTCTGTGCATAGCATCACTACCATACGTGTCTGTGGGCCTTCGCAGACTATTGCCCTCAGCCTACGCTGCGCACGAGTAGGTCACAGAATTGGAACTGAACATCGATTTTTCAACAGCAGATTACTGTCTTTGCACGCAAGGAGAGGTGTGAGAGGATGACGCCTTGCAGCCCGGAGGGAATAGGATCATCGCTATGCACAGAGTTGGAATAGGATCATCGTTACGGAGGTGATCGAACACTACTGACAACTGCCCTGTTGCCACTAACTCTGTGCATCGTGAGTCAACGACAGGTGGCTGTGGGCCCTTGCTGACCGCTGCCCCCGGCCTACACTGCGGTCGAATAGGTCACACACACCTTCGAATTCAGCCTTGATTTGTTCATGGAAAACTTCATGTCCTTGGTCTGGCCTCATCGCAGACTGCATCCCCTTTCAGACCCGGGGCCATGATGTCTATTCCCCGAGACCCATGATCACTTTCTGGTTGGACTTTGGGGTCGACTGAGTCCATGGACTTGGGGTTTTCGTCGCTATCATGGCAGTAATACTGACTTTGTGGCGAAAACGAGGCCGTGGCATTCCACCCCACAATTTGCTGCTTCCAAATAACATCAGACCTTTCGCCTCATGCCCTGGAGGACACCTTCCGCTTTCTTCCGCAACACTCCGCAACATACACCTCGGACATTGATGAGGACCCGCTCAGGTCGCATGGCCCATCTGACTGCACCGCAAGTCACCGTCCCGTGCCAGGGTGCCTGTTCTGGCCGCTGTGCATCTGGGGCCACTAACTCTGTGCTGGACATGTACGGGACCCCTTCTTCTGGGGTATTGGATGGTCTCTGAGGCTATGGCCTTAGTGTCATCAACGCCATGTGTCTGTGGCCTCTGCGCTGTCTGCTGCCTCCGGCCTCATCTGTGGGCCACCAGGGCTCAGACATGAAATCGAGTCCTTACCGGCCCGGACGTCGCATCACCACAGGAGGCACACGCCACCCCCGCCAGGAAAACCTCCAACCACCATCTGCCAGAGTCAAAACGGTGGTCCTGACAAACCAACGGAGTTGCAAAACACCTGTTGTGGATTCCATCATCAGACTGATACCCTGCTCAGCACTCCAGGTGCCACTGACTCAGTGCCCCGCAAGCCATCGTCCGTTACTGATTGTGTCTGGTGCTGTGGAGAGGCTGCGCAGCAATGTCATCTCAAGCAGTGTGGGAGACCTGGGACGTTGTTGAGGAAGCTGATGCTGGTCTAACACACCACACTGCATCTGCATCAGGAATATCTCGCATGGACAGAATCCGAGACTTTTTCTTCACATAAGCGCACTCATCTCTAGTGCCCCAACCACAGTGCACGGCAACTCACGGACACTTCTGTTTGCATGTTGTGTGTCCTCTGGACTTTCTTCGTCTCCCTCCATGTTGCTCAGCAGTTGACTCTGTTATGCAGGTGTTTTCAGTTCCCATTGCACTGGTGTCCACTGTTCAAGTGGTTGCCAGCACCAAGCACTCCGTGCGTGCTGACTTACACTCACCCCACACACATCCAGCACAGGCTTCACTGTACGTGTGGCCATGCCAATAAAGGGGCCGGGCGCACATGCCCATAGCCAGTTCAACATGATATCCGTTTGTGTCCCTGTGGTCTTGCTGTATGCATGAGGGCCCTGGGCCCTACGACATTGCATTGTGCTGTGTACAGCGGATGCAGACATGTCACCACAGGCAGCGGGTTGGAGCTTGGACATGTAGTTTTGTCGTCACCCACTCAATTCGTAAGGGGAGTGGGCTGGGCCGTCGTAGACAGAGCCGACCTGGGTGTGTGACTGCTATTTGCGTGCTCCTGGGCATGGTTCTGAACTGTGAATGTGCATCTGCATGTGTCTCTATGGCTGTGTGGGACTCCTTTGTGGGGTGTGGGTGGTCCCTGAAGTGTAATGGACACCAACGTATGTGATCTAGTTCACCTTCCATGGGTTCGGACCCCAACCACGCCTATTCGGCCACCTCCTTTTGGCGTCCTGACACATGGCAACGGGGTGTAATGTGTGGGTGGTGAAGTGCTGTGAGCCAGCTGTGCTTGCGGGTGCTTCCTGCTGTGTGGTCTGTTGTAGGCTCTGTGTCCTCCTCTGAGTAGCTTTGGCTGACCGGCTCCTGGTGGTGGGTTGCGTGGGATGTCCACGGTCTGTTGTAGGGTGTCGTTGTCGAAGGTGGGGTGGTCCTCTCGGGCATCACAGATGTGTTGCCTTGTGTGCTCTGCTGGTGGTGTTGTGTGCCCCTCTGCAATGTGAAGGGGAGATGCATGTTGACATTGTGTTGACATGTATGTTTGCTCATTGTTCTGGTCTTCATGCAGACTGTATGACAATGTACATTGTGACTGTTCGTGAGGTGCTGAATTCTGCTGCAGGACAGTCTACATTTGGACTACATGACGGATGTGAGGTCGTACGCGTACATTTCCATTTCACAGTTTCCTGCTCTGTCAGATGTAGTAGGCATGTTTCTGTGCATGTGCGGAGCCAGTTGTGTCCTCTGTTCTGCAGTGTCGGCTATGCGCATTGTACCACGATGTCGTCAATGTGGGTGTGCTGTTCTTGCTTTGATTGTGTGCTGCAGTGTGCCAAGGGGATCCGGGACATGATCCTGGGTAATTGTGGGTGTGCAGTGTGCTACGCCTCGTTGTGCATGTGTGCCATTGTGTCCATCTCCCCCCATCCCCCCAGTCCTGATTGGTTACTCTCCCTGTTGATGTTGTGTCAGGTCCTCTCAAGCTGTGTCCGTACTCCCTTCTCCTTGCACCATCTCCACACTGATGACTGTGGCCTCGGTTTCCTCCAGCTCCTCGTGTGGCACAGGACTGCCACCTCCTGTCGCCGTTGCTGCCTTCCTGTTGGCAGCTGGTTTGTGCCTGGTTTCGGTTGTCACATCATGCTGGCGCCTCTTGGCCTCCTGGATTGGCCTCCTCGGCACTCCGACTGCATTCCAGGTGGTCTGCTTGTGGGTCAGTTGCTGGTAGTGTTCTGTCCCCTCCGTGACGCTGGTCATGTTTTCCTGCGGTCTGCACCCCGTCTTCCTCTCCCTCTTCTCCTTGGCCTTCCCAGACCCTGTTGTTCCTTGCTGGTGGTCTGTGGGGGTTATGGGGTTCGCGTTGGCCTCTGCGCTGGGTCAGGTGGCATCCATGTTGCTACATGCTTTGGCTTGTTTCTGGTGTGTTGTTTCTGTGTTTTTTATGGTGTATTTTCCAGCCAGACAGATGCATGGTATTTGCAGGCCGGTGACTGGTTTTTGCGACTTTTTGTACCGCGATTGGCCTCGTCGCAAGTTTTTTTGCATTCACGTTTCCCATTTTTTGGCGTTGCGTTGGATTTTGTGCGGCCATTTGACGCGTTATCTGGTGACTATCGCATGCTACCACCACGTTGTGAATACTTGGTTGGCACGGTGTAATTTTCCTGTAATAGGCTGCGATGTGTAGAGTTGCGTTAAGCTACTCTTGCAGTAGTTTTCACACGTTCTTGTGAATATACCCCTCAGTTTTTTATCGAAATGGAATGGTCGGTCGATGCCTAGGTAGATTGCAAAGAGTTCGTTAGGAACCTTGACTAGTTGAGAGAAGCAGTACTGAGGGATTCCTAAAAGTAGGTTGTGGCAATAGTCTAGTTTAATAAGTATTAAGGAACAAATGAGTGCATAAATGTCATGGAAAGAAAGACATGCATGTGTGAGTGAGTTTTTCTTACGTTAAATGGTTGTGGTCATGATAAGTGATTCCATGGACATCAGAAGGTTTAACATTATGCCAAGTTTCTACCCAAAGTGTATAAAGTCACAACGTCAACGAGAATATTGATGGAACTAAATGAAGGGGAAGTCTTGGTAGAGGAGAAAACATAAATAACCTCCATTTTGGAGGAGCACAGCATTGGAGACCTGAGGGACATCCACAAGCTGAATGACACAGGTGCATTATTGTAGGTATGGGGAATGGGTCAAAGCAGTAGAATATTTGTGTGTCATTAGCATAAATAATGTAGAAGCTAAACAAGGAGACAGTGTCTCCGAAGAAGATGTTGTAAAGAAAATACATCATGGACAACGTGGAAGAGACTGACTTGGTTGTTCGAGGGTGTGTGTAGTAAATAGGTTGAACAATAGGCATTCCAGTATCTTAAAGATGAAAGTAGCTGGAAAACTGAACAGTAGTTAGTGGGAGAGCACAGGTCAGCAGCATTTTTTTAAAGAAATGGTAGCAGAAAGCAAATTTGAAGCACTGCGGGTAAGTTACATATAGCAGAGGTGACTGAAAAGAAAGATTAGGCAAAGAAGCACCTTGGAAGAAAGATCCATGGAGTTCATACGTTTGTGGGATTAGAATGCCATGTGGTAAACATGATAGTTGATGGATTCAAGAATTGGGATACGCTCGTAGGTGAAGTAATAGGTAACACAAAGCGATTAGGAGAGTGAGACTAAGGCATGGCAGAGGTAAAGGCAGGATGTGGTGTGGTTTAAAATCCTTGCCTGAGAGTGAAGACAACGTTTATGAGTTTGTGGTGGAGAGATTATGGAAATTATGTTTTGAAAGGTAGCATTGGTTAAGGCTATAGAAAGTGTCTTCAAGGTTTTGCTTGTGTGATTCTTGATTTTCTGGTTTCTTGTGTCTATGCCACTTGCGAAGGAGCAGACTCAATGTAGTTTTCAGTTTATGAATGTCAGGCGTGATCCACGGTTGAGAACATTGAGTGCAGGAGAGAAAGTGTGAAGGAGATAACTGTATCAAAAGTACGTTGAAGGGTTTCCGTAAGTTGATTGGTGTGGTTGAGGTCACTGCCAATTTGGTGGAGGAAAGCAGGGAAGGAAGGTGGAGTATGTTCTCTTTTTTGAGATAGTAAAGATAGGGTCAGGGATAGGGTCAAGTGATTCTGTGGAGTAATACATTCACAGTTTTTGACATTCACAGTGTTTGACCTCATGGTCATAGGTTCAAATCCTTGTGGGTCCACTTAGCCGTTCACCCTTTCAAGGTTGTGAAAAGGAACTCAGTTGAATTGGGTCATAATAAAAATCTGTTAATTCAGTGTCACATTACCCTTTTTGGTGAACATGTCCTTTACACATGTAAGTTATGTGTATTTATATAAAGAGTGTTTGGCTTGAGGGTCAAAGGAATATTGATGACCAAATAGGTCAAGGGTAATAATATGAGAGAAGTTAGCTCCCTAGAAATAATTATATGCTCCAAAGGCTTTGCCTGTTAATGTGTTATATATAGTGTGGAGTAAGTGGTTCCTTGCCACTCTCCCTGCTGCTCAAGCCACCTGCTGTCTACCTGCTGCTGGGACATTTCTCATCTGGACTTAGGAACACTTGTGTTCAACTTTTTACCTGGAAAGAACTAAGAGGTCAAGGGTATTGGTTGATGCCTCACTAGTGGCTCAAGTGTCCTGTGTCACAAGGATGAGGTGAAGTTTGATATCTGCTTGTTTTCAATTGCTTAAAGATTGTTAGGGTCTCAGAGATCAACCTACAGTTCAGATAGGGTCAGTCAACATAGGCTTCATATGACCCAGTTTGGGGGGGCTACTGAGCCCCAAGTACGGTAGTTGAAGTTGTTTTCCACTGTTGTCCTGGAGTATGTCCCACAATGGTTCTGTAAACTGGGCCAGGTACAAACCTTTCCACACTTGGCTATCAGGGTAGCAAGGGCAAGCAGTCACAGGATTCTCAGGGCGGTAGTGGGGGCGCAAACTCAGACCTAAAAATCAACAAACAGACACAATATCTTCAATGTCCATCCCAGTGCTTGTGTTTTAAGAAAACAAGTACTTTTAAATCTCACAGTTTTATTAAATACTACACTATTCAATCCAGTTAACAGGACGGTGTTCCTGGTCACAATTTACACTTGTGGCTCTACACCCACTCATCCCCCCTTGTGCTGTCTCCCACTTGGTTAACCCCAGCAATTATAGTGCCTTACAAGTCGATTGTGTGATCTTTTCAAGATATATGTTCTTAATCTGATGGTGTAGAGAGTAGGAAGTTAGTATATGAGATTCTCAAGATTGACTAGCATAGTTTCAGTGGTTTAGTCTTCCGCCCACAGGCAAAGGCCCATGTTAGTTGGGGTCAGTTCTCGGAAGCCAACAAAGAGGCTTTCTCTCAAAGCTGCTTGTGTTTCGTCCATCATTACACAGCATTCCTTATGCTTCCACACATGTGTAGACCTGGCTGCTGTGGTCTCATCCAGCCAGGAGGATGAATGCAGCCACGCTTGGGCTGTTGGTTGAAGCAGTTTAGCCTTGACCGGACCAATTCACTCACCAATGCAGTTTCAGCCATGATGGGGCTGATGCCTTTCACAGTGACAGTTGTTTTCCAAACTAGGCTGTTATAGTCATCGAGGCAATTGCAGCCACATTGGGACCATTGTGTTCATGTAGGCTTTTCACAGTTCGTGAGAAAAGTTTGAGATACTGGAAGACCCTCTACAAAATAGGTTACGCTTAACTTTATCTTCAAGCAGTCCACTTTCACTGGAGGGCTCTCCATCCATGGCCATGGTGGGTTTTTCCTCCGGAGCAGTTTCTCCTCCTGCAGATCCAGAGAGTTCCTTCCCTCTAATACACAAGAGGTGGTGGGAAGAATACCTGCAATTAGTCTAACCACTGACAATCTTTGGGGTAGCATTCCAGCCCAGAAATCTTTTCCTACCCACCATTCCACTGCAGATTAGACCCTAGACCCAACCATGTGCAAATCAGCTTTGGGTCTGCTCCAATTGGAACAGTCCAGCCTGAACTCCAAAACAAGGTCCTCTCTAAATCAGAACACAAGTAACTCAAGAATGGTTTTGGCCTAGTTGAGCCTCACTTCGGACATTACATCAAACATACAAGAGGTGATAGAAGGAATACTTGCAAATAGCCTTACCACTGGCAATCATTCATAGTAGCATTCCAGCCCATTTTTTGTGCCTACATTGCTACCTCACATTAAACCCAGATATATGCAAATCAACCATGGCCATGCTTCAATAGAAACAGTCCAGCCCAAACTGCAAGTGAAGTAATCTGTGAACTGGAATACACGCAACCCACAACCAACTTCTGCCTAGTCGGGTGCAGCTTGATTACAGTGGCATAGTGGGCCCAGTACCCTTCCCTTTCTCAGCAGGCAGCCAACTTTTTGGCACTTGGCAGACTCTCAGCTCCTCCAGTAGAAAGTGCAGACTTCATTTCTCACCTCTTGGAGCCTGGCTGTCAGGCAGATACCAGCCCTGATCACACAGCAGTCACTAGAGTACTCTATTGAGTACTCTTTTGTTGTTTGATTAAGATTATTAATAGGGGGTCTAAGAGTGTCTCGGTATCCCTCTCTCTCTTGTTGATTATATACACTCTCTCTTTTGGTCATAAAGGACTTGAAACCAGAACAAAGTGGGGTGACTTGGGTCTCACTTTTATACACATTAGTCCTGGCATGTGAATACACTCTATCCCCTGTCTTCACCTTCAAAACCGGTTTGGGATGGCTCTGTTTTCTTGTTTACGTCTCTAACTGATTTCTCGACACAGCCTATGTCTTGAGTGATGTATCTCACAACAGTTAGCACTGGGGCTACTTCCAAACGGGAGCACCCACAAAATGACCACAATGAAACTTGAGGTTTCTGCATCTGGCTGTCATTAGTGTCTCTGGAGAAGTAATTGGGGACACACAAAAGGGCAGGCCTAACCTAGAAACTTCCTCATCTTGCATTAGATAAACTGAAGTCCCACCAGAATGAATCACTAGCCCCTCGATAATACATATGATTTAGACATGCAGGCAGGATGTTAGTACAGGGTTCTGGGCATTCACTTATCTGCAGAACTTTACAAAGAGGATCAGGTAGGCTACACTTTCAGTGACAAAGATAAAAAAGGTCTGTTCACACAATGATCTCAAATCAGGGTATACTATCACTACAACGTTATGTGTTGTACACAGAACAGGGACAGTAGATCTCCCTCCATTATGAGGGCACACTCGGTGCACCCCTTCAGGTGTCAGCACAGGACCTTACATATGCAGCGGCAGGTCTAGGCTATTGCTCTCAAGCTTACATTAGCATGATGCTAGGTTCAAAATAGAAGGCAGGATACCAGATGCACATGCAGATGAACACTTGGGCAGTGGAACATGCCATATACCATGCAGGGGGCATTTCTGTCTAAACACGCCTTGGTCTGAGAAAGGCTGGAATGCAGGGTAGGAGATTACTTGGTGAGACACTGACTAAGTAATGACACAGCACAGAGTTTTACTTAGATTCCAAACTGAGGTAAACCAGAAAAACAACAGAAAGCTCCAGAGCCCTCCATCCAGGGTACACTGCTCTCTATGATGAGGTTGGGTTATTGGTTGAGCAGTCCACCATTCCCAGGTATTGGCTTCCACTGTTGGCAGTCAACCTGGTGAATGGAGATGACATAGTACACTGCAGATAGGGGTTTATGTCCGTATTCAGCATATCTTTAGGGAGACTTTGTGTTCTAGTTCTGCTTTTTTGTAGGCCTGGATTGTGACCTTAGATATCCAGACACTAAGCCAAAAGGTAGCTGAGCATGACCAGACTACCATGAGATGGCAATTGTGTGGTCCTCCTTGTACCTCTTTCAGCTGAAAGTCTACTATTCAATACTACACGTGCTGCTGTACATGCTTCCATGCAGACCATGTCTAACACTTGCTGAATGTCATCACAAAAAAATTATAATTTACTCTTTTATCACACTGAGTGTCTGGATGGAAACCTCTTGCCCGTGAGGTACAAGCAATATATCCTGGAAGGGATCTCTCGATTCCATATTGTCAAAATGCTGTATCTGGCCTGTGCATTATATGAAGAGTCTCTGCATTACACACTGGTTTGCTTCTTATTGCTTTCCCTTCCCTTATTCTTATCTGCTGCAGTGGGCCAGTGAGCAGTCTAATACTTCCATATTGCAATTACCAAAATGTCCATCTTCCCATCTTTGGCCCAGCTTCTCTCTGGTGTCAACATGGGCGTCTATTGGAATTCTCTGCGGCATATTATCAAGCCCATTATCGCCACTTTAGCGGCAGCTTTCTGCCGCTAAAGCGGCGATAATTTTAACGCCATGCTTGATAATATGCTCCTCGGTGTTTGAAAAAAAAGGGTTTGATTTATAGGAGGCTTACTAGGTAGACAATGCTCCACGCAGTTTGAATATGCTGCTTTGCCGAAAAGTATAATACATTGTCCTCTGGAACATAAATGTGGAAGGAGGGCTTTTGGCACCTGTCTCTTTTTTAGTGGCATCTATGAGCATTGTTTGGAAGAACTGGAGATGACATCTGGCTGATCCTTGAATTAGGAGCCAATCTAGATGGAAACATTGATGGGGAAAATGAAACAGTGATATGATATAGCTGATTCTAACAGCCCCCCTGCATCTAGTTTCTATATTCCTTCAAGGGCATTTTCCAAATCAGAGAGTTGGTTTGGGCCTTTGAGAATCAACTCCTTTTCATCCAGCTGTTCATGTTCTTTGGGGGCTGGGTAAGGCAAAGGTTATTACAAACATGTTGCTGTTGCTTCACTTTCTATATTAGGGACTGCAGTACAACCATTTGGCTATTTGAATGTTTCTTAGGTACAGCAGTTGCCATGATGTCTGGGTTTTTGTTGGTTCTAGCAATCTTCTTTCAAGACTTTCTTCTCACCAGCAGTTTTCCCATTGATGTTTTTTATTTGGGGTACCCAAGCTCTATTTTGATTCCTACAATGATTCACAGTGTTTTTGACAGGCTGAGTCTAATGGGTCTTTTTTTAGCATCAATAACAAGTATTTGTCAGATTACAGACATGCTCATGGCTCGTTGTTTGCACTTGGTGTGTCAGGGACGGCATCTTCAATGTTCCTAGCCCTTCATCATCCGTAAGATGATTTCTTCTTTTTGCCTACTTTATGCCTCTTTTGGTTCTTCTCCTTTCTCGGAAGTGGGGAGTCCTGCCATTTCCTTGAGGCCAGATCACGTATTCTGCATTTACTGTGCAGTTATAGTTACGTCTGGGTTTATAGGAAATTAATGTTTTGACTTGCTGATAGCTTTGGTGCCATTTGCCAAATCTTCACAAAACATTCCCAAAATATAGTTCGCCCACTTCAGCACCTTCCTGGAAAGTTTTGGGGTATTCTGTCAAGCTGTTACCAAAAAAATGGATGGGATCCAAAAACACATTTTCTTCGTACATTTTCCCTTAGGTATTTAGAACAGCACTGCAGCCAAAAGGGCTGAATAGAATTACAAAGAGTGATTTTTGTGAATTGATATAAATCTGTCCTGTAGTTGAAGGTTGAAGTTGAAGTATGAAGGTTCAAAATTTATAAATATTTCAGACGCTATACTGCAGCTGAGTACAGCTTTGTCTGCATGGTCAAAACACGTGGTCTGATTGGCTGGCCACAACACAAAGAGAAATTTTCTGGTCACTAGTTTAGTACACAGGGACTCGGTCCCCATGTCTTAAAAAAAAAAAAGCATTAGGGGCAGGGAAGGAGTACCCTCACACTCTGCCCCTTTTGAGGGTAGGGTGGTCCCTGAAGGACCCCTCCTGGTGACAAAGTGCCATTTTTTTCATGTCAGCACAGACCTGCAGTACTCAGTGCAGCCCCAACTGAAAATTCACAGACGCACCTTGAAAATACTGTGGGGCCCCAAAAACGTTGGGTTGGTGTCTGAGGAGTGTTGTGATGCTGTGGGGGGGGGCAGCATTTAGGGGGGTTGGGTGCCTATGGGTATTGGGCACAGGGCCTGGCCACAGCCTAGGCCTTGTGCACAACCACATGCAGCATATGGTTGAAGGCCATGCTCAGTGAGGGTTGGTATACCTGGGGACATGGGCGCCCTAGAGAGGTAGGTTGCTGCGTCTGGCCATAGGCGAGGCCTTGTGCCCAACCCCATTGTGTATAGACAATGGCTGTGCAATGCGAGGGCTTTGGATAGTTAGATATGGAAATAAAACCTTAATTCTCATTAAAAAAAGAACTTGAAATTCACTGAAAAACCATAGGTCAAAGTGATGATATAGTTGGGTATGCTACTTTATATTAAAAACAACCTTGGAAATTCACTGTAAAAAGCAAAGATTAAAGTTAAGGTACAGTTAGATGAAAATTTAAGTTAAAATATAGCATTTTAAACTTAAAAAGCAACTGAAATTCACTAGTTATTGTTAACTTAAGCAACTGTGACTCACGTCCTAGCCATGTACTGCTTATGACCTGAAATTATGTCATTGATAACAACACTGCATGGCGAGGCAATGAGTTAAACATACTTTTTATAGGTCCTAACATTTGGACATTTTATTAAAAAAACACACACATGTCTGCTTGTGTGCTGTAATAGACTAGCTTATTGGATCTCCCTAATGTACTGAGGCACATCTTGTAAGGACTGGGTAAGGAAAACTAAGCCTGGAATTATAAATAGTGACCAATAATTAAAGATTATCAGGTAAAAGTGCCTTCATGGGATTAATTTAAGTACACTCTGTTAAATAATTCATGCAATTATGTATCAGGGTTCCAAATGGTAACCTATAGTTAATCAATCTACAAATTAATTATCATTTCTTCCCAGACGATCTATGACAGATACTAGAGAAATGTCTGACATTTTCATCTATTCCCGTATTGTTTGATTTCTCTTTAGAAAGTGATTTCTGCTCTGTTCAGACACACTTTTCTTATAATGTATTTATTTTTGGAATAGATGTTTACATACTCGAGCATTTTTGTTTTGCTTTAAAAATTCATTTTTACCCTTCAAATTTCCACTATATAAATTTGATTCATGAAGAATTAACACCAGTGTCTCTAGTATCTGTCATAGATCGTCTGGGAAGGAATGATTAATTTGTAGATTGTTTAACTATAGGTTAGCATTTGGAAACTTAATACATCATTGCATGAATTATTTAACAGAGTGTACTTAAATGAATCCCTTACAGGCACTTTTACCTGATAATATTTAAACTTCCCTAGCCTCCAAGGGTCAATTGGGTTTCCCACTCTTCCTCTCAATAAATCAAGATGGCATCCCAACAGTTTCCCTTGAACTATCTTGATTTTCACATACATTTCAACACCATGGATGAATATCCATGCAAATGAAATGTGAAATAGCTCCTGCTCAAAACCTTCTATGGCACAACTTAAGAACCTATTGAATTATCACTCCTCCTATTTAAGGAACTTGTTATTTGATCATAGGAATTGATTAGACAGATGGAGGGTTGTGCTTAACTTTCCTCTCTCTTTCTGCTTTGTTAATATACCTCCAAAGTTTTTGTGATCATTTTAATGGTTTCCCCAGTATTTGAAATAAACCTGTAAAGCTTGAAATGGTACATTGTTCACTCTAATTGAACGTTTATATGGGGGACCTAAAGGACCCAGCAAGAAGGATGCTAATATCTTGTGGGTCTGGGATTATATGGGGGACCTAAAGGACCCAGCAAGAAGGATGCTAATATCTTGTGGGTCTGGGATTTTTGCACATTGTTGCTGAATGCATTGAAAATAGGGCAATAGCTCCTTAAGACCGAATTAATTCATTAATTTCCTTGTATCTAATCATATTATAATATTTTCAAACAGTATTTTATGTTAGTGTCTCATTTGCTCTGCTTTGTTTCATACAAGATAACACACTGACAAAATCACTTTTTGCTGAGATGTTTGTGCAACGTGCAGTTTCAGTTCCTAAACATTGGAGGGCAGACTTGGAACTATATCCTGCAAGTTCTCATTCTTACAATCTCTTGACTATTTTCAGTTTCTGTTTTGCTTGTCTTCTGGTTTCTATATTTTCTCTAGCTTACTCATGCCTTATCCTAATAATTTTCTTCCTATTTAGCACTTTACTTTCTCTATTTTCTCATGTATTGCTTTATTTATTTCTTTTACCATTACACTTTTTGTTTACCACTACTTTTTATTTCAATATTTGGCATACATTTTCCTTGATTCACTTTGCCTTCTGCTTGCTCTGTGACTTGTATATGCTTTGCACTCTTAAACCTTTTTTCCTACTAATTTCTCCTAGAAATCTACTAAGGTTTTTCCATTTTTCAAATTGTTTTCTTTTCATTCCAATTTTACATTGTCTTTCCTTTCTTTCATCATATTTATTTTCTTGTTCCTTATGTTAATTATTTTCTCTTATTCTATCCACACTATTCCCACCTTCATGTTTTGTTCCCCAATTTTCTTCGCTTTTATTTCCTTTAGTCTTGTAGACCTGCTTTTCCCTTTTCTCATATTTTTTTCTGTATACATTTTCATGATTGGTTTCCTACTTTCACACTCTCTTTAAGTATTTTATGTTTTTAGGGTCCACAAGCAATTTACCTACTCTTTTATTTCTTTCACCATTTGTTCGGTTGTTTCTTTATCCTTTTTTCTTTCCTTTCATTTTATTCTTACATTATCTACATTTTCACGTTAAAAGTTTCTTGTTTATTTCTCGTTTATATAGCCTTATTTTTAACATTTTACTCTTTTGATTCCATGTTCTCTTTGTTTCACTCATGCTGCCTTTCATTGACTTTAACATCATTCCAACTTTCCTTTTTTATGCTTTAGCACAATTTAATGGCTTGTCTTGAACAGTTGCTATTTCCTTTTGAGTCTCACACTTTATTCTTTTTCATTTATTTCACTGTAATGCTCTTTAATTGTCTTTTTCACTTCTATTATAATGCATATTTTTTCATTCACATACTCCTCCTTTGTTTCTGGCTTTTTTCTTTTGTCCTTTCATTCTTTTTCTCTAATTTTCATGTACTATCTTTTTCTTTTTTTCTATCTTTTTCCCTCTTCCTTGCCTTTTTAATTCCTTGCTTAGTATTTGTCTAATTTTCTTTCTTTTGTTTTCTGTTCTTTATTTCTTTTTTCATATTCTTCTTCCTTCAACACTCTCTAATCACCTCTCTTTTAATATTTTTTTATATTTTGCAGGAGTCTTTCTGTACTCACCCATTAAGCAGAACGTGACAGCCATGTTCACCTCTGGAGCTGGTGTTGAAGTGCGAAGAACAGGAGAGTTCCTCAGCATTTCAGTTTTGCTTCCTGAGAATTTCAAGAACGGTACACAAGGACTGCTGGGGGTTATGAATGACATCCCTGACGATGATTACACTTTCCGGAATGGCACGATCCTGGATAGCAGTGCCACCCCTGAGCAGCTCTTCGAATTTGGAGCAGACTGTAAGTAGAATTGGATTTGTACTACAGTGCAGTTTGTTGTCTATACACATGGCTGTCTTAGTATTCTGTTACAAAAAGATGGATGGGAATGGTAGCGTCAGTCCCAGATAGAAAAAGATCTTTGTCCAGATGCATGGTAGTTCATCTTTCCATTCAGTGAACAAACACGGTCCTTGGATATATGCTAATATGCAGCCAAATATGCATAGCGATGAGTGATGTTTGGTCACTTTTGATCTGTGTTTATCAGAAGTCAGTGAATATATCCATGCATTTCCTATGCTGGTGACTAAGGGGCCTATTACGATGGTGGAAGGACCACCACTGCCAGCCAAGAGGTGGCGGTCCTTCCACCATTGGACCGCGATTTTCCCCCTGTTAAATTAGGGTGGCGGGGGGAATCCGACCGTGACGGTTGCAAAGACCGTCCGCCATGGAACTGGCACAGGCAATCGATCCGATTGCCTGGCAGACAGTCCACATTGTGTACACCCCTACATTTCTCTGCCACGTAGGGCAGTGAAATGCACAACATACATTTTTAACATCGCAGCGGATGCGACCGCCATGGTGGCGGTCGCATCCTCATTTGGTGTGCAGAACCGCCGCATGTATCGCGGACGGTCCCAGTCACCACCATGGTGGCGGACGGACTCCAGTCCATCCGCCATCGTAATCGGCCCCTAACTTTGAAAACTGACGGTTCATGTTTTCTTAATTACATTCCAATCCAAGCTGGATATATACTGAAAACTTTGCCAAATTATTTCCATTTTTCATTGTACTGATTACACTTTCTGCCTCATCCTGTCAGTAGTATAGACTCACATTTCAAATAATTCTTCTAAGGTTCACTTCAGAAGGTGATGAAATCTGTATGTATTGAAAATTAGGAATGAATTGAAAGCACTGCTGTTTTTGTTGAAACAATGTGGAGTTGGTTTGTATTTTTAGGTCGAGGACTACCGGTCTGCCGAAGGCAGAACCGAAAGTCGGGAGATTTAATGACTTTGAGAAGAGGGGCTTGAAACCGCCCCTCTTCTCCCCTGTTCTCCATTGGCTGGCCTCTTGAATGCTGGCCAGCCACTGGAGAAGAGGTCAGTCACTCCGATGAGGACCCGTCTTTTTCGGATCGGGGGGCGTGTTTTTTGCAGAAAGTCTCTTTATCTCCTCCAGCCAATGGCTGGAGGAGATAACAGCAAAACACGCCCCCGAATCCGAAAACGACGCTGCGTTTCTCCGAGGCATTTCTGCTCTGCCTCGGAGAAAGGCGGTGGTGTGCCTTTTGCTCTGCCTTGTTGGTTTTGCAGTTGTGGAGACAATGCTTGTTTCCCCTCTATGTGATAGTCAATTTAAGTCCTGCTGGTCAAAGCTGGCCGTTTCCTTACATTTTTTTTCAAAGGTGGGATGTGTAAGAGAGCCTTACACCCCCTCCCTCCTCCTCCCCTCCCGCCCCCCTTCCCTTTATCCCCACCTCCTGTGATCTGTAAGAGGCACTGCAGACTGGGAGAGGGGCCAGTTGTTGCACAGGACGTGGAGGGAGAGAACCCAGGCTGCCTGAGGCGCTAATTTTTTGGGGGGAAGGGGGCGTTCTGCAGATCCTGATATTGAAACGCAGATTTCTTTCCACACGCACTCACTACGTATTTTTGTGCCGACTTATCAAGGATGTTGACTTTGTTCCTGGCTCCCTGTGAATGGCTTTTTGTACCTGAACACCGTGAGATGTGCTGGCTTCGTTTTATTTGATTTTGGGACCCTCTTTTGCGCTTTTGGTGGTGTCTGCAGAGGAGATGAACGTCGGGGTGGTTAAGGGTGGAACTGTGCCTACGTTGAAGTGAGACTGAGTTGATCTCGGAAGTCTTCCGTGATTTGGGGGGGGGGTGGGGGGGGCGCGGGAGCACCCTTCCGGCGAGTCCTGATAGTTAACATGCAGCGGTGTTTGCAGCCCCCATGGAAGTCTTTGGGTTCACGTTGACCGTACCAAGGTTTGGGACTCAGTGCGCTGAAGAGAGCCCCTGGTGTGGGCGATGCCTAGAATTCTTAGGCACAAGAGCTGGAATGATAGACTAGTGGGTCACGGCAGAGATCAGGGTAAACCTCGTAGGTCGCACCTTCCTGCAGGGCCAACTCAGACTTTCATCTTTATGATTTTGGCACGAGTCTCCTGTAGGAACAACATGTAGTAATCAAGTCACACTCCTGTCTGTGAATTGCCGGTATAGTTGTTAGCAGGGGTTGACTGGTGCTGCACTCATTGCTGTGATGCGCTGCCGCTGCTGGGTTTGGGGCAGAAGACGTGGCTCCCATAGCAGTGTGTGAGCTGCGGCGGGTCAGCCTCTGGCACGCCAGCCCCTGCACTCAGTGGTCCCCCGTTGACCTGGAGGGGCACAGCGCGTGAGCAAGGATGTGCATTGGGGCTCAGAGTGTGCACAGGGTTTCCAAAGAGTGACAAGGATGTGCATTGGAGCTCAGAGTGTGCACAGGGTCTCCAAAGAGTGACAACAGAGAAGACTGCTCAGATGGTTAAGGCGCCTGTTGGAAGAATAGTGTAACTTCAGGGTAGCAGGTTTGACGCCCAGCAAACCGGACAAGGCCTTCATAAAAGTATATCACTTGTGAGATGTTTTTGTAATAAGAAGCATGTGTGTTCCTGGTCATATCCATCTATCGGATTTTAGAGTTCCCCTTGGATCACTGCACGCTGCCAGGACCCCCTAATAGCCTCACTGCTGTGCTTACACGCCGTCTGCCTGCCCGCCCGATCACCGCATCTCGTGTGCCCTTAAGCAGCAGAGTTGCTTGCAATACACTTCATCTCGACAGCTACCGTGTCACCCCCTAAAAATAACGACTGGCTCTTCGTGTGCACCCTTTACGAATGCAGTCTGTACCTATGAATGTCGAGCAAAACAAACTAGTAAGGTATCTATGTCTCCGGGTGTTTGGCGAAACTTTAAAACGGGGACACTGTGAAGTGACTTGTTGCAATCCTGATTTCTCGTCGAGTGAGTCCGTGCATATCACTTCATTTCTCTCAGGTTTCACCTCCTTTTTAGTAAAGTTAGGAGTGCTCGGAAAGAAGCTGAGACCCGGCTTCATGTGCTGTGTATAAAAAAGGACTATAGCGGCATATTATCAAGGAGGGCGTAAAAATTATCGCCGCTTTAGCGGCAGAAAACTGCCGCTAAAGCGGCGATAATGGGCTTGATAATATGCCGCAGAGAATTCCCATAGAAGCCCATGTTCTGGTGTGAACATGGACTTCTATGGGAATTCTCTGCGGCATATTATCAAGCCCATTATCGCTGCTTTAGCGGCAGTTTTCTGCCGCTAAAGCGGCGATAATTTTAACGCCCTCCTTGATAATATGCCCCTAAATTCGAAAGTGCCTAAAGACAGTTCTTCATGTGTATAAATGAAGAAATGCAGGGTCCGCAAGGGTTTCGTGAAGCCCCCGCCGGCTGTCCCCAATGCTGGCGTTGACGATCAACAGGCCGATGCCTTTTGTTGATTCCACCTTGCAACGGTCTCGGCATTGTTAAAGTTAGAGCTATTGGCATTGCTCATGACAATGCCGTTTCTTTAAATGTTTTAAAAACAAAAACATAAACAAAAATAATGTCATGAGCGATGCCAATAGCTCTAACTTTACCAATGCCGAGACCATTGCATTGTAAATGCTTGTTTGTTTTCTCACCATATCGATACATGTTTTGTACTGCAAATGTTGAAGCAAGGTCTGAATGCCTTGTGGTTTTGAGGCTTAAAGGATGCCTAGTGAGTGATAACATCAGGTTCATAGTTTTTAAAATATTTATCAGTGTTGTGTCCAGGCAATGGAGTCTGATGCACTGCTGGACAGAGGCTGCTTTCCGCTGTTGTAAGGCATGACTTCTCCTTTTAAGGAAGTGTGGCTTAAAAACAACTGTCATGTCTGTATCAGTCAGACCCCTCTCCCTAAGGCAAGTCTCAACTGAACTGGCCTCAGCTGAGTAAGAGTAAATGAATAAAGCATTAATTGTTCTTTTGTTCTGGTGCCAGGTTCCAGAGCAGCACCTCTTTTCAGAAGAATGGAGAGAATGAGAATACATTCATTACAATTCAATGTAGCTAAAATCAAATATCGGCAAAAGAAACATATATGCATTTAATAATAATACCAAAATAAGTGAGAAATACCTATGAAAATAAAAATATATCTTTCACAGTACATCACATTCATTCCCTGAGATAAGCCCTCCTAACAGATGCTTTGGAACCAAATGATAAAAAGCATCTCTTAGAAGATGGTCAGGATGCAATCTGAAGGACAATCCCTCTCAGGAGATGAACTGAATGTTGTGTGATAGAATATACTTTTTCTGCACCTGTTTTTCATTACATTACAAAACATCTGTATCACGTCTCATACTCCTGAAATTAAATTAAATCATGCAATGCGTGTCCTGTATTCCAACGTCTTATACCATCCAGCAAACTAGTCAATACCTGCCGTGTTCAAAACAAAACAGAATATCAAATGCAATTCAAGACAACCCTTTACACTGAATAAACTTCTGTTGGGAGGGTTGCGGTGGAGGAGGAAGCAAAACGTGATTCGAAACTTATAGTAGTTGCCACATACTTATATATTATTTTGTATGGCATATATTATCATGCATGCATCGCTCACAAAGATAAACCAAGGTAGGTTTATGAGAGAGGGAAATTTAAGTCCTCCCTACATGCATTAATGAGCACACTTCCTTTTAAAATGCCAGAAACTGCAATGATCATATAATATATATTATATCATATCATATAATCACCCGTTTAAATATTGCTGTGAGTCCCTCATTACCAGCTCATAGCAGTATCAATTCAATCAGAGAGAAACGTTGCTCAAAAGAGAGGGTAAGAGTACTTCCCCTCTACATGCAATAAAGAGCACACTTTTTAAACAGCCAATGTGGCAGCAATAAATGTCAGAAAGTACAATGTAAATGTAATATATAATATAATATAATATAATATAATATAATATAATATAATATAATATAATATAATATAATATAATATAATATAATATAATATAATATAATATATAACCACAGGTCCCAAGGTCTTTGTTAGTCCTTCATTACCAGCTCAGCTATAGCTGTATCAAGTCAATCAAGGAGAAAAGTTGCACACAAGAAAGGGGTATTTCCTGTCTATCAGTAGAGGAAGGGGCGTCGTGAACCCCTCGCTTTACCAGCTACAGCAGGAGTGGGGTTCTTTAAGGGGCTCATGTGTGCAACTTGGCAGATAAAAGCTCCCAATTATTGCTAACAGAACGAAAGATAGGCTGAGACAAAAGAGAAAGGAGGGGATGGGTGAGTGGATGCATGAGTATGTGAAAGCATGGATGAGTAGGTGAAAGGGTGGGTGGATGAAGGATGGATGGATGTGTTGTTCAAAGGATCAGTGGATAATAGGATGGATGAATGGGTAGGTGAAAAGATGGGTGGTGAAAGTTTAGATGTATGAGTGGGTGAAACGATGGGTGGGTGAAAATATGGAAGGGTGGATAGATGAGTGGGTGACAGGATGAGTAGATGGGTGGAAGAGTGGGTGAGATGATAGCTAGCTGGGTGGGTGAAAGAATGGCAGAATAAATGGAAATCTGAGGGGATAGAAGGATGAAAAGATGGCAGAGTGAATAGAAATCTTTGAGGAGTGGATGGATGAAAAATGACAGTAAATGGAAATCTGAGGGTGGATGCGTGAATTGAAAGGATGGCAGAGTAAATGGGGATCTGAGAGTATGGATGGATAGAAAGGTAAATAGAAATCTGAGAGGATGGCTGGGTCGGTGAAAAGATGGCAGAGAAAAT
Source organism: Triturus cristatus (assembly GCF_964204655.1). Classification (NCBI taxonomy): domain Eukaryota; kingdom Metazoa; phylum Chordata; class Amphibia; order Caudata; family Salamandridae; genus Triturus; species Triturus cristatus. The sequence goes on from NC_140594.1 coordinate 355,216,791, forward strand.
GGAAAACTTAAAGGATTGATGGTTGGGCGGGTCAAAGAATGGCAAAGTAGATGGTAACTTGAGAGGATGGACTGATAGCATAGCAAATGAAAATCTTGAAGGGTGGATGGCAAAGGAAGAATATTGGATGGATGGATGGATGAATGGATGGGCAAAGGATTAATTGATGGGTGATACTTTATTGCTTGATGGGTAACTCAAATGAGGGATGTATAGGTGAATGGATGAATATTTTACGATGTGTGAAAGAATGAATGGATGAGCGGATGTAAAGGTGAAAGGGTGGATATTGGTGGGTGAAAGGAGGAATAGATTGGTTTTTGGCTGGAAGAGATAAGAGAGCCCGTCTAGGGAGGTTCACGCTCACATGTGTTGCTTGCTTGGTGCCATCAGAGCTTGGCTTCAGAGTGGAAGGTATTTTAATTTTTGGGCAACTCTCCTGCTTCGAGGGGTGCTCTTCTGCTGAAAAAGACAATTTCTACACAGAGGTCCTGTCTCATGTATGTAAATAGGAAGTCTCATTCAGACATGTGTGAGGGCCATCGACCCGGTGGGTTACAGATAAATGAACCTCAGCCCTCTTGTGACAAAAGTGGTCTGTATCACTTCTCGATTCTGAAAATGATCAAGGAATTTAGTGAAGATTGACAATTGTTTATTGCGTTTGTATAGCAGCTTCTTGTAGTCCACCATTATTAATATTTCTTTTAAGCATTCTTTTTTTTTTTTTTTTTTTTTAAACCTTTATTTACACATCGAATATTCACAGTCATGGGCCTACAACCGCCTGGGCCGGCCGCTAACGTAGAGATAAGGGGGAAAAACAATAGTACAACATCACAGGAGCCGGAGCGAGCCGCACGCATAACGGCTGCAGCCGCCCACAACTGAACACAGCACTACAGATAGGTTTCTTATTAACTCTTTTAGAAATAAAAACAACAAAAAGAAACTTATACCAGGCAAAAGAACTCCATTAACAGAGACTTGCTCTCTCATGAGTGGGGCATAACAGCGACAACGCAGACAATTACACAGTTATTCGCGTGAAAAAAGGGGCGGGGGGGGCAGGGAGAGGATCGGCCATCAATCCTGCAAAGCGACCAGGAACATCAAAGTCACGGGGACATCGTGACGTCTGGTGCGACCACCAAGGGGGGGGCGCAGATATCCCCCCGATAGGAATTCCAGGGACCCCACATCTTACTCCATGCCCTAGGCTTGCCCCTGGCCACGTATACCGTCTTCTCTCGGAACATGCACCAATCCATGTTTTCTTTCCATTTCGTAACCGTGGGGGGCCTACCGGACCCCCAGAGCTGCGCAATGTCCCGCTTAGCGACCATGTTGCCCAAAGTCACCCAGCGTTCTTGTGCCACATCGCAGTCAGTCGGTTCCCACACATTCAACACGCATCGCCGAGCCTCAGGGAGCAGCGCCACACCTGTAACCTCCTCCATCACTGCATGCACACCAGTCCAGAAACGTAGCACCTTCGGGCACTCCCACAGAATATGAAGAAAAGTACCAAGCAAGCCACAACCACGCCGACATAACCCATCACTTGTGTAGCCCATGTGAAGCAAGCGGGGACCGGTGACATAGACCCTATGTAGTATCTTCAACTGCACAAAGCGAAGGCGCGCCGGTATAGCAACCTCCCTCGGTGAGGCCACGGCCGCGACCCAGTCCTCATCATCCAGCTCTAGGCCATCAGCGACCCAGACCTCTCGCAAATGTGTGAGAAGGTCCGCTCGAGTATTAATCAATTTTTTGTAGATCAGGGAAATAGTACTATCTGGCAGGTAGCCATCAAGCAAACGATCTTCCAACGGGGAGGCTTCGGGGATATCTGCAGGATTCGGGAAAGCGGAAAGTAGCGCATGGCGCATCTGCGCATAGCGAAAGAACTCCCTATCGCTCAGCTTATATTCCGTCTGAAGAGCTTCAAACGATTTAAAGGCGCCCTTCGTCCAAAGATCCCCCACACGACTAATTCCGATCAAATCCCACCTCTCAAAGCCTTTCGAACGCCATAAACCTCCCAAAGCATCCGACGCATACAGTGGAGTCGCACGAGACAGACGGCCCGCACATCCCGTAGCAGTGGTGGCGCAGTGCCAAGCGCGCACCGCATTTTTCGTAGGACCGGTCAATTTAGTACTTCCCTTCGTAGAATAAAGCGCCCTATTGAAATCTCTGCCCGGCAACAGTAGCTTATCCATCTCGTACGCGGGGTTAACCGCCGGGCCGTATGTCCCATGGTTCACCGCCACCAACTGGGACGCCCAATAATATCGTCTAACGTCAGGGAGAGCTATGCCACCGTCGTACCACGGTAGAGTCAATTTAGCGAGAGCAATGCGCGGTCTCCCATCCCAAACTAGCTGCCTCTGTAAGCTCTCTACCTCACTAAAATATCGGGCGGGCACCATGTCCAGTGTATTCTGCAATGCGTACAAAAAGCGTGGAAGAGACATCATTTTGAAGAAGGCTGCCCGGCCAAGCGGCGATAGCGGGAGCCTACGCCAACGAGCAACATCGGCCCGCAGCCGCTGGAGCGGGGGCAACAGATTCAGAGCATATCGGACCGCAGGATCGAGGGACACGTGGATACCTAGATATTCAAATCCAGAATGTGAAATCTGAATCGGACAGCCACGCGGGAGAAGAGGGGGGTCGCCAACCAGCACATAAACACAGGATTTCACCCAATTAATGACAAGTCCTGAATTGCGACCAAAGGAGTTCAATACATCAAATAGCACTATCAACGATTTCCGCGGGGAGGTGAGATAGAGCAAAATATCGTCTGCGTAGAATGACATGCGATCCTCAAACGTCGGTGTCCACCGGATACCCGTCATGGAGGGTTCCCACCGGAGCCACGCAGCCAGGGGCTCCAACGCGAGAGCAAAAAGAAGCGGGGACAGGGGGCAACCCTGCCGCGTGCCCCTACCAAGCAAAAAGGGGGCAGAAACTCTACCATTCACCACCACCTGCGCCAGTGGTTCCACGTATAACAACTTCACCCATCCAATGAACCCAGGTCCAAAACCAAACCTAGCCAGCGCCGCCCAGAGATATGACCATTCCAGCGTATCAAACGCCATCGTGGCGTCAAGGGACGCCAAAATGGCTGGCTTCCGAATAGAGTCAACTCTCGCGAGGACTCCATGGAGGCGCCGCAGATTCAGCGCGGTGTTGCGGTGTGGAATAAAACCAGACTGGTCCGGATGTACCAAGTTACCGATGACTTTAATCAGACGATTAGCGAGCACTTTAGCGAGAATCTTAGGTTCAGCGTTTAGGAGTGAGATGGGCCTATAAGACGCACAGCAATAATGCGGCTTGCCCTCTTTATGGAGCACCACAATGGTCGCTAGACGTTGATCGCGCGGAAGGGCGCCAGCCTCACGGGATGCAAGAAACATCTCGCGGAGATGAGGTGCCAACCAATCTGGACAAAGCTTGTAAAGCTCGATCGGAAGGCCGTTAGGGCCGAGAGCCTTTCCTGAACGGACCGAGCGAATCGCCGATGCTATCTCATCGTTTGTCAGCGCCGCGTCCAGCAGTTCTTTATCATCGACCGAAAGGCACGGCAATGCAATATCTCGCAGCAATTGACGAGAGTCGTCTTCTGACCTCTCCGAGACCGGAGAGTAGACGTCCCGCAAATGGTCCGCAAAGCAGCTCACAATCTCCCCCGGGTCGGTAACACTCACACCATCAGCACACACAATCACCGGGACCACACGACTCGCTCGCTCTTTCCTCTCCAGCCATGCAATCAACTTTCCAGCCTTGTCACCAACATCGTACAAGCGCCCCTGATGTTCCCTACTCGCGAGCTTGGCCGCATCCGTAACCAACGCCCTGTATTCCGATTGTTTCAGGCCAAGTGCATGGAGTTTGTCCCGTGTGACCCCCCGCCCGAGATCTTCTTCCAAGTCAGTTATGGCAGACTCCAGACGTACCACCTCCTCAGTTTTACGCCTCTTAGCATGGGAGATCAAGGATAGGGCCTGCCCACGGATGACCACCTTGAAAGCCTCCCACAATGTTACGGCCGATGAGACTGAACCCTGATTTTCCTCAAAATAACGGTCAAGAGACTTAACCAAAAGGGCACGAGTTGTGGGGTCATGCAAATACCAGGGATTAATCGGGGCCACCCTCCCCTCTGCCCCCATGGCCACATCTAAGTTTAGCAGGACCGGGGAATGATCCGAGATACCACGAGCCAGATGTCTGACCTCCCCGATCATTTGGGCTTGGGCAGCCGGCATCAGCACATAGTCCAATCTAGATAAGGAGCCGTGGACGCCAGAGTGAAATGTAAATTGGGCGAGCCCCGGATGCATTGATCTCCAACAGTCCACCAGCCCCATAGTATCGATAAAGCCACCCAGCCAAGCTTGCGCCCTGGGGAGGTCTCTGGGAGGGTGCCGATCCTCTCTACCCGATACCACAGAATTGAAGTCACCACCCACCAGCAAGAGGCCCTCCGGGAGCCCAAGCAGCAACCCTCCCAAGTCCGCAACGGTAGTGGTTTGCAACCCCGGGGGGACATAAACTGAAACCAAACACAAAGTCCGTCCTTCCCACCGGCCCACCAACACCACGTAGCGCCCCAGGTCGTCGTGCATCACCTCATCAATTTCCAGCGGGAGAGAGGATCGAACCAAAATGCCCACCCTTCTGGAGCCGGTAGTAAAACCAGAGTGGGCTACCAAACGGTAGCCCCTTCTATTCATAGCATGGCATGAGTGTCCCACCAAATGCGTCTCCTGCAACAGAACCACATCCGGAGAGAGACGTTTCAGATATTGTAGCACCACCCCTCGCTTCAATCGGTCCCCCAAACCATTGACATTCCACGTCAAAATGCGCAATCCCCTACCCCCCACTTCCACAGCAACAGACACCCCACCCACGTTGAGAGCAAAAACCAGCCCACTGATTGCCTGGTACAAAACAAACACCACATAAAAACAACTCCCCTACCGCCACCCCCCCAACTCCCGCTATACACCCCCCCACCCTGCACCCCTGCACAAGACCATTAAGCCACCCCAACTCGCAGTGTGCCTGTCGCCCCAACATGAACCTACTCTACGGAAAGAAAGAAATAAAAATCCCCCAAGGAGGAAGAATCTCACCAGATACCCCGCGGCCACCCAATGATGAAGGGTGGGTAATACAGTCCTAGAAAAGAAAAACCAGTACATCAAACCCAAGTCGGAGTTGAACACAAAATTGTCAAGGAACCACAAGTCATTTGTTCACCCTTGGTCCGCTGATCCACCGCCCTCATCCTCAGCTCGGACCTCCCCGCCGTGCCGACGGTGCAAAGTGTCAAGCCAGTCTTCAACCGCCTCGGGCCGGTCAAAAAAATGAGTCCGTTCCTCCCGTTCAATACGCAGCTTGGCCGGGAAAAGCATAGAGTACTTCAAGCCCATGTCCCTCAGCCGCCGCTTGACAGTCATAAAGCCCATTCGCTGTTTTTGCACCGATTGTGTAAAGTCAGGATAGAAACTGATGTCCGCATTGTCATATTTCGTCGGGCCATGCACACGGGAGGCCTGCAGGATTGCGTCCCGGTCCCTGAAGTTGAATATCCTGGCAATGAGAGGTTGCGGTGGGGCCCCAGGTCTCGGCCGGCCCCCCGGAACTGTGTGTGCCCGCTCCACCGTAAAGAATTTGCTGAGGCCTTTCGGCGCTAGTTTGGTCAGGATCAAATCTTCCACAAAGAGATCGACCGGCCCATCCTCCGACCTCTCCGGCACACCGATGATGCGTACGTTATTCCGCCGGGCCCTGATTTCAAAATCCTCCAGTCTTTTAGCAGAGAGGTCGCTGAGGGCCCGCAAACTACGGATCTCCGTCTGCAGCTCAGAGACATCCGTCTTGAGGCCTGATGTCGTGAGATCGAGTGATTTGACCTTCTCACTGGTTTTCGACAGATCTGCCTTAATTAAGTTGACATCGATCAACACGGTGTCCAGCTTATGGGCCAGCGAGTCGAATTGCTGGCCGACCGAAGCCTTCATGGCGTCGATGGCACCCATGACATCCTGTAGTGTCAATTCCGTCGAGGGTGACGGGCCCTCCTTGGCCGCATCTAAAAGCCCACTCGAACCGGGAGATCCCTTCTGCTGGGCATAGCGGTCCATATTGTTCGCTTGCACGTAGCTACCCCTCCGGGGAGCTCTAGACTTGTGCTTGTCACCGTCCAGCCGGGTCGTCATCACTCAGCAGGGAGAGCAGATCCAGTATACCTGTTAGGCACAACAATCACTCTGGGGAGTCTACCTGACTGATGGACAGCCCCCTTTGTCAATGCCACACGACCGCTACAGATCGGTCCCTACGCAGAGCAGCTGCGAGCGCCCGCCACCTGACTCGTAGAGGAAAGTCAAAAACGAAAGTGAAACCGGGGGGGGACGGGCCCGCCCAAGCCCCTAGAGCCGTTGTTGTTCAATTGGAGCTCGGGGACAGTGCCAACCCGAGTCCGGGGTGGCGCCACGGAGCAGGCCTCTTTCTGGAGTACAGGATAAGTCGAGTTCCCAAAGTCCGATTTAAGTTCCGAAAACGGGAATCACCTCCGCTTCGGTTCACGAGTAATATTCCTTCAGAATAACAGGATTATAGCCAGGATAGACGTGGGAGGCCGCGAGGGTCCCGGGAGCCCTGTGCCTACGCGTCCATCTTGGTTGCGCGCTAGGCTCCTCCCTCCTTTTAAGCATTCTTAACGCTTGCCACCGTTGCTGCTGCTGGGGGGGGCCTACAGCCACCACAATCCTTTTCGCCTGGAGGCGCCAACGCAAGACCGCAATCACCCAGAGGCGCTTTAAAAACACTGTGGGTCTCCCGCAGCACGGGAGCCCGCTTGCCACTGTTGCCACTGCAGGGGGTCTACAGCCACCACAATCCTTTGTGCCTGGAGGCACCAACGCGAGACCGCAAGCGCCCGGAGGCACTTTAAAAACACTGCGGGTCTCCCGCAGCGTGGGAGCCCGCTTGCCACCGTTGCTGCTACAGGGGGACCTACAGCCACCTCAATCCTTTGCGCCTGGAGGTGCAAACGCAAGATCGCAAGTCCCTGTAGGTGCTTTAAAAGCACCGAGGGTCTCCCGCAGCACGGGAGCCCGCTTGCCACCATTGCTGCGGGGCCTACATCCACCACAATCCTTTGCGCCTGGAGGCGCCAATGCGAGACCGCAAACGCCCAGAGGCGCTTTAAAAACACAGTGTGTCTCCCGCAGTGCGGGATGCACGCAGGCTTGCCCAGGCCATGCCCTGGCAAAGCCTAGGCCAAGGGCGGGCCCGTCCCTGCCCGTCAGAGCCCGGAAGAGGCTGAGCTGAGCCTGGTCTCTTGGTTCCTGGATCCAGACTCCTAACTGACTTTAAAATTTGTTGCACAACAAGGGGCAGCCAGATCGAAGTCTTCTAGCATGAGTAAGTCTGATTTACACTTGTAACATACCTCTATTTGGAATGGCGGCTTAGCTAAAATCGACCGGGGGAAAGCGATCACTCCAAAACCATCATTGAACTCTGCACATGACTGCTTCCTCCTACGGGCCGCCAAGGCCATCGACAAGGAGATTCAGGTTGCAGAGTGACATTTGTCAGTAGAAGGGGGTTCGGTTAGTCTTATTACTGGCTCTATTGCTGAGGCTACTGCACAAGCTCTTCCAACAAGTGACCCCAGTAAGAATAATCATGTACTCAATAGAAGTCCATCTGTCTTATCCCCCATTCAGGGCCCTTTTTCTTTACCCACGGCAACACCAGTGCGTGCAAGCCCAGTTAAGAGGAAAAAAAAGGTCAAACATTCGGAGCCTTTACGGGTCGCACAGACTAGATCCAGGAAAAAGATCCAAGAGGTACCCCGGAAGCTGATGCTGATGTATTGCAAAGACCATCTTCTATGATTGATTCTATCACTAATTCGCCTCTCCACTCTTAGGAATTACCCCCGCAAACTATTGTAACATTAATATTATGCATATAAAAAACTATTGTCAAAAACTTTCTGCCTATCTTGGCTAGACTTGAAAAATTGAAATCAAGCGTGGAACTAATTCATAAATAGGTTGCTAATATATTATCTTTGACAGGGGTAATAATGAAAATATATGAAGGGGCGACTGTTTCTCATGGGGGCTCAAATTCTGGTGAGGGGCCGTCTAGTAGAAATGTAGACTTGTGACTTGTACCTTAAATACTGGATCTTATAGGAATGATACTAGGGCAGTACCACAAAAAAAGATAGGGCCCTTACGCTCTAGTCACCTGGGGAATGTAAGGCTGCCCCCTAGTAACATTGGGCCTATCCCCTCTAATTTAACTCCCACTGGGAACGTAATTGATTGTAGTCAACAAACATTACCTGAAATGCTGAATCAAAATGGTCTGATTGATCAAGACGATAAGGTGACACTACATCTTCCCCCAGAGTGTTGCCCTTATGTGGCATTCCTAACTAATCAAAAAGAATCTCTGAAATCAATTGAAAAACAAATACCAACTATAGTGATATCCTGTTTCTAAGACGGATAAGCTGGGTTGGCCCGTTACGTAAGTCCATTGCAGGAGATTGTATCATCATAAACTGTAGATCCTCAATGCTTGCGGGACAGTTGCTTAGCTGGGGGAACAATCCATTAATCCAGAGGCCAAGTTTAGGGATTGACATTGTACCACTCGTGTTTTTTTATAGGCACCTTGAATGTGTAGGCCCAAATATCCCGGCCATTAAGTCACTTATTAAGAAGCCTATTGTGAGACAGGAGTCCCCCTTTCTGGAACTGAGAAATAAATTCCAACCTTTGTCTGACCTTGATTCCCAGGACTGACTACCCAATGTCATCACCAACTCACACATGATATCTAAGAAACCACCTGCTACTCAGTCCAAAGAGTTTATTAAAATCAATACTAATAATGAACCTGCACACTGCGGTCCAATAATTAAGCATTGCCGTCAGTCCCAACAACTAAATTACGAAAGAGCAAAAACCACTTTAGGGTGTAGTGCCCAGGAGCCCATGTTAGAAAACCAGGATTTGAAAATCTTACCCTGGAACATTGCAGGCATAAAGTCTCAGTTAATTGACCCTGAGTGGTGCAAGCTAGTGGACGTTTTCCATCTATGCTAGTTCCAGGAAACCTGGGCGGTTGAGCAGGTACACAGGGTGGGGTTCACTACCTTCAGTATAGAAGCCAGGCAGTCTTCAATTGGCCGCCCAGCCTATGGTTTATTTATTTGGGTTAAGAATACATTAGCATGTAAAATCAAGGTGCTGGAACTAGGTTCAGGGGAAATACTTGAAAAGAAATATCAATCTTAGGCTATTTAATATCTACAATCGCTTTAGTAGTCCTCACAAGTTATCTAACACGATAATCACATTAACAAATTATCTTGACTCAACCAAGGGGAATTATCAACTCATAGTCGCGGGCGACTTTAACACAACATTTGAACCGGTTGACTACATACAGGAGTTAAAAGATGATGGAGATAAAGCCAAAGAGATTGAAAAGCTTCAGATTACACCTATTAAGAAGTGTACCAGGGTGGGGCAACAGGTCTTATCATTCACCATAACCCATGGGGTTCGAGCCTGTAATGGTCGGACACGTTCAGACTTAGAAGCATGCCACACGTTTAAAAGGGGGGGAGCTAAGACCATGATTGACTATAGTTTGGTTGATCTTGATCTCTGGCCTAACGTTAAAGACATGGTCGTATTAATTCGGGACGATAGCGACCACGATGCTCTGTCACTTACACTGTCTGGCCTAGTATTCTTATATGGACAGTCTCCGCATAAGATTGCCCCTGTAATCACCACCAACAATAATAAAAGAATAAAATGGCCACAAACACTGGCTGATCCAAGTATTCTCCAAAAAATATATTCTGAGGTTGCCCAGATTCTCCCCGACATGAGTAATACTGTTGCAGATGATATTATGACTACATTCCAGCAACTGACCTGTACACTAAGATCATTTTTTTTATAAACAGTGCAACCAAAATCCATTCTCACGGAGTACCGCCCCTGGTATAATGAGGCCTGCAAAAAAGCTAAGGATGATTTAATCGTGGCGGTAAAGGTAAAATCCCGCATAGATATCATAAATAGCAGGAAGCTGTATAAACTGGCTCAAGACAAGGCAAAAAGGTAATGGGAGTCAGGTAATTGGCGCTCACTTGTAGAAGCATCAAGGCAGAAGGACGGCCAATTATTCTGGCATCTCCTGTCGAAAGGGTCACACAAACAGAAAATGGAAACAGATTTCCATATACAGCCCCATGTTTGGGAGGAGTATTTTAAGCATATTTATGCAGGCAATCAGGGTGCCTCTAACTTAGGTTTACAGTTGAATTATTCATAATATATTTTAACTGATGAGACTGCTATTACAATAGAGGAAACCATTATAGCGTTTAATTCTTCACAGAATGGGAAAGCCCCGGGCTTAGATAAGCTTCCTGGAGACATGTATAATCAGAGTCTATAATATGGGGATCACTGCTACAAAGGGTTTTTAATGCTATCTTGTGTGGTGGTGAAATCCCGGTGTCCTGGAGAGGCGCTGAAATTATTCCAATATACAAAAAGGGAGACAAAGAGTCTCCCGCAAATTATAGGCCTATTAGCCTTATAGACGTCTCCCCAAAAATCTTTTGAAAAATTATTTTAACCCGGATTCAAAATTGGATTGACGAGAATAATATTTGATCAAATCTGCAGGCAGGATTTATGACCTCCACAAGCACTACAGATCAAGTTTTTAGATTTCTTCTGCTAATATGGAAAAAAGTGACCATTAGAGGAGGTCACTTTTACGTTGTGTTTGTGGATCTAAAAACGACTTTTGACTCAATAGAACGCACTCAACCCTGTTCAGCCCTAAGAGATCTAGGACTCCCATCATATCTACTTAATATTTTGATTCACCTGCACCATGACACCTATGCAAAGGTCAGATGGAATCTTGATGGCAGTCTTTCAAATTATATTTCTGTTTGTAAGGGAGTACGCCAGGGATGTGTTCTCGCTCCAACATTATTTACCCTGTACATAAACGGTTAATATGAGAGTTGCATGATTGTGGAGGTGATCCCCCCAAAATTAGCGGATAGTCCTGTGCCCGCTCTGCTTTTTGCAGATGATACATTAGTCATTGCTAGGACGCCAAAGGGGATTCAGAATATTTTGAATAAATTTGCCAAAGCCTGCAACGACATGGGATTAGAAATTACCTGTTCTAAGACTAAATACATGACGTTTCACCCCTATAAATCCCATAAGGGTAAATTGATGCTGGGTCTGCAAACCCTGGAGCAGGCTAAGGCATTTGACTACCTAGGAGTACGAATTAGTGATAGGTTGTCTTGGACACCCTAAATCCAAAAGAGTACTCTGACTCTCCAGTTTGCCGACTGCGCAATAGGCGGGAGGGCTAGAGCGTCTCCATATCGACCGCTCTCCCCAATTTTGGAACTTCATAGGGCTAAAGGTCTCAGAGCAGCCCTATATGGGGCCGAGCAATGGGGGCTGGAGAATCTCAAGACTTAGTCCTTGCTGAGAATAAATTTATTAGGGCGATTCTTCTTCTACCCGTGAACACTCCCCTCTTGCCGTTAAGACTTGCCCTTGGTCTTAAACCAATAAACAACTTGGCCATTCTTAAGGCTCTCTTGTTCTGGGTAAGGATTTGGACCTGTAACCCACAGGTTCCGGTGAAGGAGGCCCTGGAAGAGCTATGGACCCTACAAAAACAAACAGGCCGCCTGGTGTGGCTTAAAAAGATGAAGGAGTGGTTTCTTAAACTAGGGCTGGGGCCTTTATGGGAGGATCCAGAGTCTTTAATGAAAAAAATGGTTCCTCTCCTTAAAAAAAGGTTCTGGGAGTACATGGATACACAAAGTATTGATGGTATTGCACATGGCACTTTAACTTCTAGTTTTATAAATATAAAAGGATGGTTTGCTTTCGAAATGTTTCTGGATGACCTCGAACTTCCACAGGCATGAGCTCTGTACATTCAATTTAGGTACGAAGTTCTTCCCCTTAATTGTAGGAGAAGCTCTTGGGAAAATACATCTGTAACATCTATGTGCCCGACCTGCCATTCCGTTCCTGAGACCCTTGATCATTTTTTCTTTTTTTGTCCCTCTCATACTGATCTTCGGACAAACTGGTTCATTCCTGCCTGTCGTCTATTATCTTTTACACGCCCTGTTGATGCTCTACGCATTTTCAAGACAGATACCACAAGGTGGCTAGTTTTTACAGTTTCGAGATATTTGCTGTTCGCTTGGTAGAAGAGGTTAAAAATGATTAATAATGTCTCTGTGAATTTAATATGATTATGCATGCCACCAGGTTGTGGGGTCTCAAATCGGACACCGGGGAACAGAAATATGGAATTTTACAAATTCAGTTTTTTTGGCATTTGGAAATTGTCTCTTTTTAATTATTTTATAAATTTAAGAACTTCTGAAAAATGCTAATATTGCTAGAGGCATATGATAGCTTGCTTTTTTAACTGTCTTTTTATGATGTAATGAAATGAATTATTTTATTGTTTTTATGGTTATGAATTTTATGATTTAAATGATCATACTTTTGATCGAATAAATAAAACATATTTCTTTTAAGCATTCTACTTTAAAGGGTGGTATTATGGGCTTTAATCTCCATAATAAACGTGTCTTAAAAATATTTTAACCCGGATTCAAAATTGGATTGACGAGAATAATATTTGATCAAATCTGCAGGCAGGATTTATGACCTCCACAAGCACTACAGATCAAGTTTTTAGATTTCTTCTGCTAATATGGAAAAAAGTGACCATTAGAGGAGGTCACTTTTACGTTGTGTTTGTGGATCTAAAAACGACTTTTGACTCAATAGAACGCACTCAACCCTGTTCAGCCCTAAGAGATCTAGGACTCCCATCATATCTACTTAATATTTTGATTCACCTGCACCATGACACCTATGCAAAGGTCAGATGGAATCTTGATGGCAGTCTTTCAAATGATATTTCTGTTTGTAAGGGAGTACGCCAGGGATGGGTTCTCGCTCCAACATTATTTACCCTGTGCATAAACGGGTTAATATGAGAGTTGCATGATTGTGGAGGTGATCCCCCCAAAATTAGCGGATAGTCCTGTGCCCGCTCTGCTTTTTGCAGATGATACATTAGTCATTGCTAGGACGCCAAAGGGGATTCAGAATATTTTGAATAAATTTGCCAAAGCCTGCAACGACATGGGATTAGAAATTACCTGTTCTAAGACTAAATACATGACGTTTCACCCCTATAAATCCCATAAGGGTAAATTGATGCTGGGTCTGCAAACCCTGGAGCAGGCTAAGGCATTTGACTACCTAGGAGTACGAATTAGTGATAGGTTGTCTTGGACACCCTAAATCCAAAAGAGTACTCTGACTCTCCAGTTTGCCGACTGCGCAATAGGCGGGAGGGCTAGAGCGTCTCCATATCGACCGCTCTCCCCAATTTTGGAACTTCATAGGGCTAAAGGTCTCAGAGCAGCCCTATATGGGGCCGAGCAATGGGGGCTGGAGAATCTCAAGACTTAGTCCTTGCTGAGAATAAATTTATTAGGGCGATTCTTCTTCTACCCGTGAACACTCCCCTCTTGCCGTTAAGACTTGCCCTTGGTCTTAAACCAATAAACAACTTGGCCATTCTTAAGGCTCTCTTGTTCTGGGTAAGGATTTGGACCTGTAACCCACAGGTTCCGGTGAAGGAGGCCCTGGAAGAGCTATGGACCCTACAAAAACAAACAGGCCGCCTGGTGTGGCTTAAAAAGATGAAGGAGTGGTTTCTTAAACTAGGGCTGGGGCCTTTATGGGAGGATCCAGAGTCTTTAATGAAAAAAATGGTTCCTCTCCTTAAAAAAAGGTTCTGGGAGTACATGGATACACAAAGTATTGATGGTATTGCACATGGCACTTTAACTTCTAGTTTTATAAATATAAAAGGATGGTTTGCTTTCGAAATGTTTCTGGATGACCTCGAACTTCCACAGGCATGAGCTCTGTACATTCAATTTAGGTACGAAGTTCTTCCCCTTAATTGTAGGAGAAGCTCTTGGGAAAATACATCTGTAACATCTATGTGCCCGACCTGCCATTCCGTTCCTGAGACCCTTGATCATTTTTTCTTTTTTTGTCCCTCTCATACTGATCTTCGGACAAACTGGTTCATTCCTGCCTGTCGTCTATTATCTTTTACACGCCCTGTTGATGCTCTACGCATTTTCAAGACAGATACCACAAGGTGGCTAGTTTTTACAGTTTCGAGATATTTGCTGTTCGCTTGGTAGAAGAGGTTAAAAATGATTAATAATGTCTCTGTGAATTTAATATGATTATGCATGCCACCAGGTTGTGGGGTCTCAAATCGGACACCGGGGAACAGAAATATGGAATTTTACAAATTCAGTTTTTTTGGCATTTGGAAATTGTCTCTTTTTAATTATTTTATAAATTTAAGAACTTCTGAAAAATGCTAATATTGCTAGAGGCATATGATAGCTTGCTTTTTTAACTGTCTTTTTATGATGTAATGAAATGAATTATTTTATTGTTTTTATGGTTATGAATTTTATGATTTAAATGATCATACTTTTGATCGAATAAATAAAACATATTTCTTTTAAGCATTCTACTTTAAAGGGTGGTATTATGGGCTTTAATCTCCATAATAAACGTGTCTTTGTCACTGCTAAGGATGCAATAAGCCACCTTCTCCAATTTGAGGTTATGCCTAGGATCTTTGCAGATATCATGCAGAATAGTCGTGCCAGCATTCAATCGAGAATTAAAGCCGCTGAAAGCCTTTGCAGTTTCATGCATTGTAGACCAGTATTTGGTTCATTTTGGAAAAGACCACAAAATATTTAAAATGACACATTCTACTTGTCGACATCTCCAGGTAGTTAAAGCCGCGTTGTGGGTTCCAGCGCTATTAATTCAGTATTTTGTAGAAGCTGAGTTTTAATCATGCCATCCGAATGCCCTACCCATGATGACTAAAGACAGTAGTACATTCATAATCTTTTAATTCCTGTGAGAGTCATTCTCGCCAGTGCTCCCTGAGAACAATGGTCCAATTATAGTTCCATAAAGTACAGACACCACCCCACAAAATCAACTACAGAGGTACAAATAGGCCTGGAGGGAACAAGACGGTGGGCCATATAGTGGGGGTCCCAGTGCCAATTACAGGCAGTGTGATAATTGGACTTATCCCACTCTCTGAGAGCGATGTAAGCCACATTCGAATTGTGGATCATCAAAGGATTGAAGGGGTCCCAAAAAAGTAAGTCTTGATTGATTGATTGATTTGAGATTTGTTTAGCTAGAAATAACCCAGAAAAAAGGCTCCCTTGCGCTGGCAGAAGGCAGCCACAGTGAGAGAGAATGAAGTTATTTGGTGAATCGTTAATATTTCAGTAGCTTATGGAAGGAGTTAAGGCTGCTATCAATCACACAGTCAGCATTTGTAGAGCACAGCACTGTCACCCCTACCGGTTTCTAGGTGCTGCGTTTCCATCGAAGAGCCAGATCTTGAGTCTCTATCTTAAGTCTGCCAGTGATGGAGCTGTACAGTTCGTTCTAGGTCTTGGCAGCGATGTAGGAGAAGGAGCGGCCACCGCTGCAACTGCTAATGGAGTGAAGTGGTAATGGAAGAGCATTTGAAGCTTTTGGCAGCCACCAAATCAAGTCTTGGGATATCTGTGGATTGTAGGCAGGCTATCTTAAAGGAGTTTAGGATTCTAGATGCAGAGAAACAATGGGAAAATTTTGAATATAGCTTTGTGACACAGCCAAAGAACTTTCAAAATGCATCTTTTGTGGGAGGGCAGCAAATAAAGGAATTGCAGGTGTTTAAACATTCTGGTATGTCTTTTAATAGCAGGCGTGATGGGATTAGAGTTTTGATAATGGATTTGTCGTAGTGTCCAGGAAGGACTTGTAGTAGGTTGTAAGGGTCTCAGAAAAGAAAGAAGCAGCTGTATGTGAGCCCAATATGAGCAGAGACATGCTGGGTGTAAAAAATGACTCCGGTTTTGGGATAGCATTGGAAGTTGTGGAAGAAGGACCAATATCTTTTGGCCAACAGGTGGAAGACCAGAAACAGCTGTTGCTGAAGAAGAAAACATGCATTTTGTTGATATTGAGGTTTTGGCATTGGCTGTCACGCATTCCTTGAGCTGGGATTGGAAAATTTGGAGATTGTCATCAAAGCTGGGATGCTTTGGATGCCCACCACTGGCCAGTTTTAAAAAGTGTCGTGTTCCTCTGTAAAAGTGCTTCAATTAGTAATTGTGAGCATATTTTGAAAAGCTCTATTCTACATACTTGTAAAGTGAAGTATATGATGGGTTGAGGACAACCACAATTTCAAGGGTGTCGCTTTATAGAAACGTCCTCTCACAGATAGCATTAATCCCTAGCCATACCGGTGTGTAATGTGTAATATTAAAACCATAGCATAAGTGCAATAGTTTATATGCCAGGTGAAACCAGTACATATGTGGCAACCCAGGCCCATCTAAGTTGATCTTTGCATATAGTTTTGACAGTCAAAGCCCTGGCTTTGCCCTACTTCAAATTAAGCTTTTACCTGCTGATTCTATCTCCCAAATGAGGGACCAGGGTATCACCAATGCCAGCATGTCAAAGATGCAATTAATATGCAAAATGTATCTTTTTCATTTGTACTCCCTCCCCCTCCCTCACAGTTACAGACCCAGAGGGGTCGACCTAAAAAAATCTGCCAACGTTTCTTGCATTAGCGGCATTGTTATCTTGAACCATATCCTTTAGACCTTGATTAAATATTATGCTGAAATATTTCAAGTTATCAGGATAGATACGGTTCAGTCAATTCCCCCTTTTGCATAATTTTTCCAAAATTATGTCAAAGCAAAATACTCAAATTTCACACACATGCAGGAATGGCAGATGAGGATTCTCTTTGGTGGAGCTTTCTCACTGTGCTGGTAGTGCCTATATTCAATTCAAGTGAATGCGTGCTCTAATTGTATTTTGGAAAAGACATTAAGATCATATTTAGCCATAGACTGCTCTATCAACAGAGGTGCCAATGGAGTAGAATAATACCTCGACATAAGGTCTCTCACTTTTATCACCAATAAAACGTAGTCGTCTCTGCCCTCTTTTCAATGTTGTGTAGAGCCACGCATCAATTCCTCTTTCATTGAGGTCTTCTCTTCCACCAACAAGACATGTGCCAATATAACCTTAATTGGCCAAAAAATATCTGCCAAATGTGAATGCAGTTTGTGCTGCTCTTCAGGCTGCTTGGAAGTACAGTTTACTCAATTTGTTCTCCACAACTTTATGCCTGGTGATACCAGGCCCAAGGAAGTCAAAGCACAACATGGGCATGGTCAGAACCACCACACTAATGTCCCAAAAGAGATAACATCTAAAAATACTATGTAGAATGTCAAGAAGTTATCAATGTATGTGCAGTTAACATACTCGGAGGAGAGGAAGGTGCATTACCTGCCCCTAGGGTGCAGTATTCTCCAAATGTCTAATAGTGCACTAGAGAATACCTCTAGACCTACTGTTAATAAAATCCGGCCTTCCTGACCTAGCCAAGACGAGTCCCACTGTTATGTTCCAGTCCCCACCAACCACAAATTTAATTTGACGCATTCTGTAAAATCTCTGAATAGGTGAGCTAAAAAACACAATCAGCCTGGTAAATTTTTGAGGCATGGATTAAACCCACCATCTCTGTCTTCCCTTTGTCAAACTTTTAACAAAAACATAACATTCTCAAGGGTCTTTCCAGGTTTTTATAAGGTGGAAAGGGAGTGTCCTTTGGAAAAGAATAGCTGCACTGCATCTCTAGTATGCCGATGCATCTGCCAAGAGTAAGCCCTTTTCGTTACAAAAACACACATTTTCCCCACTAATCTCTCCTTAGTTTGTCAGACTAAGTAGGGAACAAAATGTGTGTCTCTTACAGCATTGCTATGACTGGGTGTTTCATTGTCATGTACATCAGGGTACTTTTGCATTTGATTTGAGGTGTGAGGAAGTTCACATTAACTGACGTTACTATAAGATCTTGTGGATGTGTGTCATGCCACATTTCTCACCTTCCATGCTTCAAAAATCAATCCATCACAATCACAAAATCGATGTATTTGAACATCAAACAGCAGAAAAACGTGTCTGCAGGGTACGACAAAATTGGCAGATTGGTCTGCATACATGAGAAAAGGTGTAAAAGTGAAATAAGAGAAGGAAAAAGGGGTACTTGGAAATTGATATGTCTGTAGGAATGGGAAAATAGGAGGGCTATCACAGATATTTAGATATGAACAACTAATATGTGTCTATCTAAGCCAAATCCTATAAAGCATGATTAGAACCTATACCAACCTTTATGAAGGCAAGCTTAAACCCTTCCCCCCCACCCGACACCAGCCACCCGCAGGAAAACTGGGCTGAAAAAGACCCAAAGTTCTTGTAAGCAATATAAGATACTCAATAGATGGATTCTAAGTGTACTCTCTAATCCCTCAGGTCTTCTCCTATCACCGCAGAGAGTTTTGCGGCAGAATGGAGCATTGGTTTCATTCCAAATCAATCATCAGGGCATGGTGTATCTATTGCAGAGTTAACAGGAGATCCAAGAAGTTTCTATAAGGCGCCCAAGTCATAGTTATTCTTCATTCTGCCCTTCTCTTATTATCAGCCTCATGGCTAGTTCCAATAGTCCTTATCTGGTTTCCTATTTTTTGAGCTGTAGACACAGCAGCATGAACCTCCTGCATTTAGGTTGAGTCAAATATGCTGTGGTAAAAAATCTTGTTTTTTTTATATGAGCGATTCATTGTTTTTCTACTCCGGTGAGAACGCCAAACTCACCTGTTGTGCTGAAACAAGGAGGCTATGATGAGTCACAAGGGCTTTTTTGAGGACATTGAGAATGTTTTCTGTAGGCCATTTCTAATATTAGCGGCATAAAGAACTTAAAACTGCAACAGTTCCAGAAGGACTGCTGCCACAAACTGCAGCATATCTGACTGCTCCAGTCCTTCAGACACTTTCTCAAGCTCTTGCGTTTCCACGTTGTTGGTGCATCCGAGTGGGACTCAGCTTAGTCTCAGTGGTCAAACGACAATCTCGCTTGCCTCTGCTCTACACCATTTCTCTCACAACCCTTAGCCATCTGCCACGGCCACCTCATAACGTCTGTCAGGCAGTCTTTCACCAAGCAAAGAAACTCTAGCTTTGGAGGAGATCTACTCAGAGGTACTAGGGCAGTTTCCACGCAGGACAGCAGGAGCTCCTTCAGCGCTCATTTAGAGTGCAGGTATCACAGGGTAAGCAAAGCCCCCCATCTAGAATATTTTTCGTACGATGTGTGATTAAATAAATCACCCAGGAGACTATAGGCTGCATCAATAAAAATACAAAGGTCACTTAGGTAATGACAAGATGTAGTACTAGGTATATATATGATCAGGAGATTCTCAATCCTAGGGTGCAGTGTGTTTGATGGAATAAAGAAGCCAAGTACATAATGAGGACCGAGTTGGAGCTCAGTGAGCATTTTGATGCATGTGATGGAAAAGGACTTCAGGGGTGGTCATTGGTTCTGACCTGATGGAGATTTTAAAATTTGGTACAATGAGCTACCTCATTTTATGTTCTGGAGTAGATACGTTGGTTTTTGATGCTCAAGGAGATCCTAGAGACGTGCACAGAATGTGATGTGATGTGAGTGAAGGGTTCTCTCAATAATGCTTCCATTTTAGCCTGGGGGTTATTGTAAGTGCATTCGGTAATTTGGGCACTGCAGATGACCAGACCATTTCTTTATATTCTGTGTATATTACCTAACCGAACTGTAGTTTTTAATACAAGCCCACAATTCAAATACTGTTTTGCCTCCTCTTTCAGGGTCGGTCACCAATGAAAGTTCCCTCTTCACTTATGACTCGCAGCACCTGATTGAACTCTACCAAGCCAAGCATGACACTGACTTTCTACCAGCATTTACTGTTGATGAGGATCCCAATGACCCGCTTACACCATCCATGCACGCGCTCTGCAAAAATGATGAGTTCTGTAAGTTTGATGTCCTTGCCACCAGGAGCCTTGAAGTGGGAAATGCCACAAAGATCTCCCACCAACGTCATCAGAAGCTGGTTGGAAGCCTGGAACCAGGTAAGGCTGTGACGGTGATATTCCCCAGTGACATTATACATTTCCACCACTCCCCTTCTTGGTTTCAAATAAGGATCATCCTGAGTTGGTGTCTATTTGTCAACCACAGGTTCCTTGAAAATTACGGCTTGAACTCAGTTTTTGCTAGAGCACTTTCTCCGAGGTAACACGAGGAGGCATGTGTGAAGCCAAAACATGCACAAAGGTGATTGACCTAGAGTCTCAAAGTCTGTTACACGCCTGTTTCTTCCTTGACACCTAGATTGAGTGCACTGGTGCTAAACCACTTCAGTTCTGTTTATATCTAAACTGGAAGACTACTTTTCCATCACCACTATCGCTGCACAGCCCCCTTCCTTAACTCTCTCTCTAACTTTTTAGAACAGTTTACTGGCGATAGAGCACCATGTTGTTTTGAAATTGTAGGGGTGCATCATAATCATCAGTAGTCCACACCCATATATTTAGTGGGAATTTATTAACGTGTGGTTTAGAAATGTAGTACCAAAAGTAGCATATAATAGTGCAAATAGAAACTTAATCATGTTAATTATGCAGATCAATGTAGGGTTTGATTGAAAATGTATTTTAGATGATGCGTAATGAATTAGTTCACATATAATGTGATGTCCTAGGTTTAAACGTGCACCATATTAAAAGTCTGCACGTATAGTTTTGCTTATTCATGTATGCAATTTAATGAATATCAATGCTTTTAATTTGATTTTAGAAATGCGTGTTTGAATTGTGTAAAGGCCTAACCGCATATATGTTTCAGAGAAAGGCCTATTCGTTCTTATGTTAGCTGAATATTGCAGGCCGAAAATTGTTTCCCTTGGAAAGGCTCTGGGTTTTGAGAAAGTCAGCAGATCTCAGAGAGTGGAAAGTTTCTCGTTCCTGTTTCTGTTGCAGGTGCAAGGACACCTAGCTCGTTAGGAAGTCAAACCATTTGTTTTAGGAGGTAGGACGGTAGGAGAAGCAACTATGGGAGTACACTGGAATGCAGAAATGATACTTTCAGCGGAGAAGGTGTCTGGGACCCAAGGTCAAGCTAACCGACTTTGGATGAAGTACGAGTTTCGCTGGAATAAGTACAGGAGGAAGACCTGGCTAGAGAGGTGTGACGGGGGGCGTGTTCTACTATTTTGTGATTTTTATTAAGGGACAGTGCCCCGAAGGTTGAGCAGTTGAGGATTAGATGGGAAGCTAGAAGGAGCATCTTAGAACGAGCTCTGTAACTTGGGCTACTGACTGAGCAAAGTTGATGCACTTCTGAGGAAGTCTTCACTTCTGACACCTTTTTACTCTCTTGCCTGGGGATAATGCTAAGTAGTGATGTCACCTTAGAGATAGTGTAGGGATACACTAATTGCTTTTTCATTCTAGGTTAATGCCTTCTAACATAGAGATTGGAGCAGTTGTTGGTTGCCTAATGCTTCTGGAGCTAACTATTCTTCTTATTCTGAGTCGGATGAGACTCCTGCGTGGAATATTCTTTGTACTAGTGCCCATTTATTTCCTTAACCTAGTGATGAGGTTCTTGTATGTGCAATTATTTTTGGCTTTGTAATAAATTTCAAAACTTGAAGTTCGGAGTCAGTGATCTTTGGAGTGTAAGTTGAAGTTCAATTGGTTATATTGAGAAATTGGATTTTCTTCACTTCACACTATTTAGCAGATAAAAAGGTCCAGTTGGTCTGAGGAGGATTCTTAGAGATGGTAAGATATGGTAAGATAAGAATCCAGTTTTATCAGTTGGTAGCAGAGGATGTTTATCTCTGATAGTAAGGGGAGATCTAGATCAAGATAAGAGATTACCGAGTCCCATAGAGTTCGAGCGATGGTGATCCATTGGATTGTAAGCGGAGGACGACGGAGGTTGATGGAAACCGACGGAGAGAAGCGGTGAGGCGGAAGTAGCAGTTCGTGGTAGCGTGCGTAGGAACAGGGTGATGTCTTTTAGATTGCGGTGTTGATTCAGTGTGTGATGTCTTGCGGAGTTGGAATGAGAGTCGTGTGATTAAGTATTGGACCATGAGGGCGCGCGGGCCAAGAGATTTGATTTTGATATCCCAGGTAAAAAGTTTGTGGTGTAGAAGACACCCAGAGTTGAGATTGTTGACCAGAGATTGTGGGAGTCATGAGACGTCGTTGACAACCCACGGATGATAGGGAGCGTATGTGTGAGTGTGTGAATAACCGACTCTGGTCGTTGGTTGCTGTATGTAGAACATCGAGAACTTGAATCCTATCGATTGATTTAGAGGCGATTGTCCGGTCGTTTCGCGGACAGACAGTTGCCAGATTTGAGGTCAACAGTTTCGAGCGACTGTTCGGTCATTTGGTGGACAGACAGTCAGAGAAGTGATTGTCCGGTCGTTTCGTACTTCAGAGTGTGATTGAGATGCGTGAAAGGGTGAGAAGCGAATTGTAAAGGAGGGGAACTGCTGCAAGCGGAGGAAGAGTGACGTCAGAGAGTGCCGCGCTGCAATAGGTAGGTTGGTGTGAGCCGCACTGGTATTTGTGGATTGACATCAGGAAGTAAACAAAAATATTGTGTGCGAACGAAAAATCAGTTCATCCTGAAATGTTTTAAAGTTTTACGAGAACTCTGTAGAGAGACAGACTTGGGAAGGAGAAGAAGCTCCTCCAGAGGATACTCCAGCACATTACATGGCTAAGAATGTGAGGTTGCATACCATAATTTGGCTTGTAAATTGGCATAAAATGACTCAAGGAGAGGGAGAATTGATTTTCCCACGATATGGTACTTTCAGGTTAGGCGTGTTGTACCAGTTGAAATCTGTGATGTCTTCTTTGCGACCTCTACCTAGACCGACACAATTTGAGGCGCTACACGCATGGATTAGAGCAGCGTATGACAGAAAAAGGGATAGAACTCAGGGAAGGGTGAAGAAGTCGATCAGGGCATTCCAAGATGCGAGATGGGATGCATTGGAGAAAAGGTGGAGGGTGGAAATGATTGAGGGGGATAGATTATATCCGCTAATAGAAAAGACAGGAAGCGCGTAGGCGAAGAGCGTAGAGGAGGATTGTTAGAGATGGTAAGATATGGTAAGATAGGAATCCAGTTTTATCAGTTGCTACATGCTACTTTTAGAACTACATTTCTAAACTACGCGTTAATAAGTTCCCACTAAATATATGGGTGCGGACTACCGGTGATTATGATGCACCCTTACAATTTCAAAACAACATGGTGCTCTATCACTTGTCCACTGTTTACAATATCTCCCTATTGTAATGCAAATGAGAAGAAACTGCAACCAACCAATCCCTTACAGCAGATGGGGTGTACTGTGAGATATCTGTTCCTTTTTGTCGAAACTAAACGAATGTGCAGCCTTTTATTTTATACTTTTGCTGCTGTGTAACCTTTGAACGCTGTGCATCCTGGATTCATTTTACGCCATTTCCTGTTTCAAAGGTTGAAAACAATTCTTAAAATGAAAGACATCCAACCAAAGAAAATCCCTCACAAAAAAACATTCTGTCAGAGTTAAATACTAAACAGTGTCATATTTAATGTTTGAGAAGAGTACATGCCTTCATTAACATTAATGCTCTGTAAACCTTAAACTATGGTGACTGGAACCTATTCAATGAATTAAATTGAGGTCATGTAGGACACCTCTCTGTACAGTTATAAAAAAGTAAGACTATTTTAAAGATTTTGTTTGAAAAAAAAAAAGATAAAATTAAAAAATAATATTTTAAAGTTGTATTATAATATATGGCTAATGCCTGCAGCTGGCAGTAATATTCCCCATCTGCAGCACCTCTCTTCCTGCAGGACTTTCAGACAGTGAAGTGAAGGAGAGGGTGGGAAAGAAGTGCAGGGTACCACATGTTTTTTTCCATACACCAGACAGCATCCTGTGCTGTCGCTAACACGGCTCTCTTATGTCCCCTTCCAGTGAAATCATGTGGCTGGCTGGCTCCGCCCAAAAACGGAAATAAGCGAGGGACGACCTATCTGGAAGGCAAGAGCGTTACATTTTCCTGCAATAAAGGCTACATCCTAGTGGGGTCTTCAGAGAGAACATGTCAGTCCAGTGGCACCTGGACAGGGGACGAGCCTCAGTGTGTGTCGGGTAAGGGCATGTTTACCTTCCTCACAATGTGGATGTTGTGCCGCTGCTTTGTACACCATGTTGACGTTTCTCTGCTTAGCTGCATGGCACAGATCCTGCACTCCTGCTAAATAATGCATGGGTAGACAAAAAGGCCCAGGCAGATCCTGGCATGTGTGTGCCCTACTGAAACTGTCAGATTTCCATTAATGCCAGTTTTTCAGATCGCCCTTTCTGTGCTATATAGGTAGGGCAGTTGGGTAATGAATCCCAGCTTTCCATGCAGTTTACGCTCAGCTGTCTGAGGTTTATGACAAAAACATACACTATCTAAAATGCAACAGTTTTCTGAGCTCCACCTGAATTTACTTTTGCGTTTTTTTTTTTTTTTTTTTTAAACCTTTATTTACACATCGAATATTCACAGTCATGGGCCTACAACCGCTTGGGCCGGCCGCTAACGTAGAGATAAGGGAGGAAAACAATAGTACAACATCACAGGAGCCGGAGCGAGCCGCACGCATAACGGCTGCAGCCGCCCACAACTGAACACAGCACTACAGAGAGGTTTCTTATTAACTCTTTTAGAAATAAAAACAACAAAAAGAAACTTATACCAGGCAAAAGAACTCCATTAACAGAGACTTGCTCTCTCATGAGCGGGGGACAACAGCGACAACGCAGCCAATTACACAGTTATTCGCGTGAAAAAAGGGGCAGGGGGGGCAGGGAGAGGATCGGCCATCAATCCTGCAAAGCGACCAGGAACATCAAAGTCAAGGGGACATCGTGACGTCTGGTGCGACCACCAAGGGGGGGGCGCAGCTATCCCCCCGATAGGAATTCCAGGGACCCCACATCTTACTCCATGCCCTAGGCTTGCCTCTGGCCACGACTTTTGCGTTTTTTTAATTCACAAGCATTCCCAGAATCTCAACTGCAAAGCAGCACCAGCCACAGGTTTCCAGGCATTTCACATAGAGTCATGTGACACATCCCAGGGCCCTTGTCCCACTTACAGAAATGGGTATACAGTAAGATTTCCAAACGGAAATGGAGCTTTGGAAATGCAATTTCTTTTCTTTTTTTTGGCAGTGTGAAAATGTTTTTCTCCTTTGTTAGGGAGGGTAGAGGTAATCCAGCCTTTGGCCGTAGGCTAGAGTTCCTTTCTGGCCATTTCTGGGGTGGAAAGACGTCTGATCATAATTTGCGAATGCACACAAATTTACATATGTTTGGATGTTCAGAATCATACAAGGCCAATTCTGCTTTGTAATGCCCACTTTCCACCCCTTATGTGGGATTTACTAATGCAGATTTCTCTGCCCTCCTGGCAGCAAAATCTGCCATAATACATTCATTTAGGGCTGCAAGCAATCCTGTTGTGAATAGGGCACGGCATAATACATTCGATTGGGAATGGATTGTCATCTTGAGAACCGGGATGCTGTAAATACTCAAGGTAACTATATCTTGCTAAGGAAGATAGTTTTGCACTAAATTGGCGATTTTCATAACTTATGCAAAGACAAACAAATATTTCTTAAAGACAAGGGGCAAATACTCTACTTATATCCTCCTTTTGCCCTAAAATCAAAATATAGCGATAAAGGGCCTGATCATGGTGTCGGTCGGACCGCCAGTGAATGGTCGCTATTCTAATCGGGCCGAAAGGTAGAACCGGTCCAATTTTGGCATGATTGGCATGATTTTATCAGACCTGCATCAAAGCTATTTAAGACAGCATTTAGAGTATTTTTTAAATATATTTTTTTTAAATTGCTGAAATTTAGAAACAGATTTACTAATGTGCTAATCAACTTTGGTGCCCAAAGGCAATTTGCAGTAGAAATGTTGACATGAGCACAGCACAAAATGTTTTCCATCACAAAGCACTAAAACCCTTCATGATTTTTGCACAAGGGTCATAATGGAGAGGAAATAGCACAAACACCCCAGGATTCCATGAAAAGCCACATCAATCAAAGCCAAGAACATGGGGTACAAGGCGGTATTTGTGCAATAGCAAATTCTGTTTAGGGTCGCGTAAACACAGCATAGAGCATCTGCATAGAATAGGACATCCTTGGCATGTGCCACATCGAAAATACAGCAATACACCATTTTTAACCAATTCTGTCAAGCAGAGCTGCAAAAAGTTGCCTAGTGCTGCATTGTGTGATGCTTAGTAAAAGTAAACCCAAGTGTCTGTAAATTAAAAAAAAAATGTTAGACCCCTCCGTGAGATCCAAGACCTTCCTCGACAACCTGTTGCTGCTGCCTTTCTTGCCCCGAGGAATTATTCCCTATGTCAAGTTTCAGGTTGGGACAGATGACCAAAGAGACCTTCACAATAGGATCATATTAACATCATTGGTGCCCCTAAGCAAAGATGTCTGAGGCACTCTCCATTCAGGGTACAGATGGGAAAACAGGTCGGAGGACTAAACTGGCACATGGGCAACTCCATGCAATCTGGCGGCTGCTACCAGATTACGGTGACTGATCGCCAGCATACTTTAAAGATAAATTCGGGTGGTGCTGAGTCATAGCGCCTGGATAACTTTGTATGTGGTGTGATGCGAAAACCCACATGAAACTGCACACAGCATGTGTTATGAGCACACATTTTTTTTTGGGGGGGACTCAAAAAAGTTCACACTCTAGCAAAAATAAAAAATAAATGGGTGAAATAGTTAATTTCACACACTTTTCACGTAGATTGTCTATAAAGGTGTAGGTCCTGAATGGACACTATTCTCATGCTTTTATGGTGTGCTTTCAAGGTGTTTGTAGTTCACTTATTCTTCAAATAATAGTAGCAAATCGGTGTCACTTCTAGCATTATTTCAATACACTGGATAAAAGCCCAGGCTTTACAGTAAGCGAAAAAACATCTGGGCATTTAATTTACCACGGCCCAAAGTGTTTCAAAATGTTTTTTCCCCATCCTGCCCCTTCTATTTATATTCTCTTCTATAATAAGGGACTGGGACTCTGTTTAGCAGGTGCAGGTTGGGAAAATTAAATGACACACAGATCTCTCAATTTCAGACTAGTAACCATCAAGGTATCCTTCAAATAATGCAGACTTGGAAGGCTTAGAAAGCAGAGTAACTGATCAGGTTACAGAGACTGTGGTACTGGTAATGTCATAAAATATGTAAAAATGAAAAAGATGAAATCCCTCAAAGTGAGTCATCAAATAACATCTTTAGCAGCGAACGCTCACTAGCACCAAGGGAATAACTTAAGCAGTAGGTTTTCTCTAGCTTAGCATGATTTATCACTGAGATATCAACTTTAAGTATATTTTGGAATTGTGGAAATGGTCCCCTATTGTCACAAACAACACACACACACTTACCCGTCCACAATCGCACCGTTGGCCTTTAAAGTGTTTCTCAGTTGCATGGAACCACCCCTGTGCGACTGTTGGTAAGGAAATGGAGATGGATTTTTCAAGACCCCAGACCCGACATCATGATGTGATGAAGGCTTCCCCTGCATGGTCTGCAGTGAGAATTCACTCTAGCAACAAAAACAGCCATCTCCACTCCATTCCTCAACTTCCTCACTCAGCCTAGGATGGCCCCACACCTGCACACAAACAGTGGTTGAGAGTGCAGGGCCTGCAAATGGTAGCCAAGTACCATGTGGTTACAAATTGAATAGAGGCATTTAAGCAATATATCCGTGAGCATCAAACCTCTGAAGATAGATACTGTTTTGATTAGAAGTGTATTCCCCAAACTAAGGGCACAATTTTTCCTTGGAGGTTACACTGCTGATGCCCGTTGGCCCAAACAGAAAGTCCATCTTATGGCCAACTGTGTTCCTTAGGACAACAGTAAGCAAGCCCAATGTGTCAATTCAATCAAGTAGCTTTAACGTTGCTTTATTTTCCACCCAATGTCATTCTTTTATAGAAACATTCGAACTAGTGTTGAACGCCCACTGCTTAATTTGAGCCAGTGGTTGCTTGTGGGCTACTAATTTTTAGGGACTGGCACTTATTTTTCCTTATTTAATATTGACTGAAAGCAAGAGAGGGAAAACCCACAAATGGGAAAGAAGGAAGAAGAGTAAGACGGAAAAACCATCGCAAAGGTAGAAAGCATGGACCGACAAGAGTGTAGTGAATTTAAGAAGCCTAGGGTCAATTCAGGACTATGCAGGATTGGTATTAGGTGCACCAACATTTAATATCGCCTACCGCAGGCTTCTGATTAGAGCTTTGTGCAAAGGCACTCATTCTTTTAAACAAATTAAGCACTGTGAAATCCGTCTCAGCACAGGATTTTTTCAGAGATGTCCAGACAGGCCCAACCCAATGTAACATTACACTATTCCACCTGGCCAGAGGGACAGTGTCGCAACCTTTGATCTACGGATTTGGCATATTATGCTGGAAGGGCCATCTTCAACCCATGTTTCACATCTTCAACCCATGTTTCACATCTTCAACCCATGTTTCACATCTTCAACCCATGTTTCACATCTTCAACCCATGTTTCACATCTTCAACCCATGTTTCACATCTTCAACCCATGTTTCACATCTTCAACCCATGTTTCACATCTTCAACCCATGTTTCACATCATTGATATCATCAAGCAAGAGTCACACTTCTCAGTACAATACGTTGTAACACTTCCCTTCTTTTCACTCAGCCACCAACATGCATTAAGAACCCCAGGCACATACACTACTTCAGTATCAAACTACAGAACACATCTTGATAGTAGAGTGGCTACAGGTTCAAGAATTGTAGATGGAAAGATTGCTTGCCTTTGGGACCACAGGAAGACATGGATTCAAGAGAAATGAAGAATAATTAAACTGTTATTGGTAGTCTCCAGAATATGGAGTTTATTGGAATAAACTCGGTAAAATGTGTTAATTGATGCTGCACAATCTGAAAGTAAGACTGTCGCTGCACTTGGACCATGAAAGTACACTGCTTCACTCTAGGCTGTTATGTGTTGACAACAACCGAAACTACAGCCTCTTAATCAGATACATTAACTTCTGGATGGATATATTGTTATGTTGCTATGAAACAACTGAATTGCTTCTATAGGTGGAGAAAAGTAAATCTTTTCCAGGTTTATGGTGTACTGATTGTCATCTGCTATGACGTTTTATAATCAACTGCATTATGGTTAACCTTGTACCAAAACATAACCAAGAACAAACCGGCAAATAATTGGAATGAACAGCAAAAACATTATAATGTCTGTACTAGAAGTATGAGATCATTATGTTGATTTAATTAATGTCCGGTCAAGCTAGGTAAAGGGTGAAAGCCCATACAAAAAGGGAAATTAAAGAAATAAATAGAAATGGTGGTAGAGTACATATCTGACTTATGGATGCCATGTGGTAGAGTAGATGTCTGAATTATTGATACCATTTGGCAGGAAATAAAGGGCCACAACCAATTTGTTTGAGGTA
This sequence comes from Triturus cristatus, assembly GCF_964204655.1. NCBI lineage: Eukaryota > Metazoa > Chordata > Amphibia > Caudata > Salamandridae > Triturus > Triturus cristatus. The sequence continues at coordinate 355,246,624 of NC_140594.1, forward strand.
ATTTGCCTCTGGAGTTCTGGGGTCCATCTTACTATGGCTTTGCAGACTGGGCCAAGTGCACACTGTCTGCACTTGAGCCTCAGGGAAGGGAGGGCGAGCACTCACAGGCTTCTCACAGAGGTTGTTTGGGGGCAGAGACTTAGAACAGTTAAACAACAGACATCAAAATTCACTGTTCAATCAGTGCTTGTTTTAAGAAAAAGAAGATGCTTGTCTCAGCAAAACAAAATGCCACACACGTTAATGGGGTTCTGATACAAGGCTCAGTGATGCCCCACACTGTCTATAGTGGACTAACCAATTCATCTGGTGCTGCCAATATCTACAAAGTAGTGACATAGATAAAAGGTCACGGTCAATTTTAAGGCGTGTACAAACTCACTATCATATAGGGTACTACGTAGGTCCGTTTGTTCAGATTTTGAGCAAACAAGCAAAAGAGTTCCCACTGGAAATCATTATTTTCCTAATGGCAGTCTTATGTTTACAATTTCAAGATACAATGTCCCAGACTTTTGATCTCAGGCCCTTTGTAACCTGTTCACTTGGATGAAGATCAGTGCAGATACTGGTTGCGTACTCTTCACAGTTTCACTTTGCACTCTCAGTATCTTCATCTCTAGGAGATGGATCATGGACCACATCCCCGCTTCCCACTGGGCCTCTGGGAACAAGCAGCATGGCTGGCCTAGGCAGGAGATTCTCGTCTTTGGTACCGGGTCGTCGATCACATCCTCAATTATGGTGACATCATTGACTCTTGATCGATTCAAGTAAATGTGGCAGCACACGTCCCTCCGGTCACACTGCAGACACGGAGGACAGCATACTGTTGCTCGGGTTTGCAGATACTTCCCGCAGTTCTCCAGATGAACCAAGTGGAGGGGCCTGGTGGTCCTTCACATCCTGAGTCAGTGATATTGACTCCTTGTACAAGTGGGCTTCTTCTGAGTGCTCCACACACTGGGAACATGGCTGGGCTTCTCCTACTGGTCAATTCGTCTGCCTACAGGTAAGTGTCATCTCTTCTTTACTTATAGTGATTTAGAGGATGTCATTAAAACAATCACTCTATATTTATTTATTAAACAAGCATTTGTATATGGTATTGTCATGAAATTCATATTAAAAGGGATACAAACTGTTTGTAATCTGCATTTCTGCAGTTTGCAGCACACTTCCTGACATCCTGGACATTTTCTTACTTGAATAGAATTACAAGAGCAAAGAGAAATTACGAAAATGTATCTTTTGTTCCAGCAGTTCTCAGAAGAGTTTGGGAATATGTCCCATCTCAAAAAATGTTGACAAGTGTATATTGATTTGATCAGGAGGAACCTCTACAGATATGTCTCATTATCCGACTATGCAGCCTTATCCACAGGCTGTAACTTGGCCTGTAACCTTAACTTTGTATGTAACAAGACTCCAGTCCTCGTTCTTCCAGCTAGCATGACCAGGATTACTTGTATTTCATCAATCCATGCTCAGCTTTGTGGCACATCTGGCCAGAATTCCGAAGATACTGGGTTGTTCATGATTTAAAATTTCTTAGAGAGGAAGGAAGGCAATGCGGAATATTGCCTTGAATACATGTCGAACCACTCTGTCGAAAGTCACTCTGTGCTCATAAAAGATACCTGTGTCATGGGCTATGTTTGGAGCAACTTCTGATTTAATGTATGAAGTTTACCCTTGGATGCTGGAAGGCCTTGGGAACTGGGCCCTTAAGTTGATGCCTCTTCCTGCTGATTAGTCAGCCAGTGTTCACAGACAACCGTGAACTCTCTCAAACAGGGTAGAGGAGAAGAAACAATTTCTGTTTCCAAACTCTAGAGCGTGATGCTTTTTCTATTATGATATAAGTGACTAAACAGATATGGAATTACTCTTCTGACTTGTTTTTTTAAATCCGACTAACAGATAAATTGACTTGTATTTATGATATGTTCGATTTGGAGCGATCCCATTGGGACAGCCCTACTGTGCGACTGAAATCCCTGTAATAGGGATCTTATATGTATTCGCCTATGCCAGCTGCCATGCTTCAGGCCATTGGATGGTCATTCTTCTACGGGGCCTGCCACAAAACGTTTTTGCTGCTACTGGGCCAAAGTTCTCCAGTGCTATTGTGGTGGTGGTTACTGGTGGTGGTGTTAGGGGTGTTCCTGTCGGGAGAGGGATGAATAGGGAAAGTAAATCAATTCAACTTGACTAAAACTTTGTGTTTTCTATAGTCACTCGCATCAAAGGTGGTTTCCCCAAGGGAAGGTTCTTGGACCAAATCTCAGTCAAGCATCACCCACGCATAGGTGATCATCCACAATGGCATCGACATCGTAAAAGGAGGCATGTTCGTAGTAGAGCATGAAATGGAATGAGAATGATGATTAGAACACAAGTTTGCTATTGAAGTGGAGTACCATTGACCGCCAAGATTAGGTGACAGAGAAAATGTTAACTGAAAATGTTAATGCCATTGATTGCTTCTATGGTATTGTAACTTAGGTGTCTTTACTGTGCATTGCTTCTGGCTCTGTAGCACTTGCGCCTATTTTGCATAGTTTGAGACGGTGTCACTCTTTTGTTGGGTTCTTTTTATATTTCCTGCCTGGTGAATGTGCCTGTATTTTATAGGTGTTAGGTTGTCTTTTGCTTTTAGCCTGGATTTTAAATATGTTACCAGAGTTTAGTGATGATTTGTGTGCAAATTATGCATGCTATTGCTAAACTCACAACAGTTTGACTCTTTCTAATGTACTTTGGATTTTGACGTATTTTATTTTGCATGAACTGGGACCTTCATCTTTCACGTTCCTCTTCTTTTTGATATAAATGATGCTTGTAGTGTTGCGCCTTGAGTATTTCTTGCATGTAAAAAAAGTTTCATGTACTTTTATGTGTCAGGAAAAAACATCCACATGTCTTGTTTTAATGTCATCCGTCCTTACCTGCTTTTCCCTTCTGTTGAAAGCCTTAGTTTTTCTCCTTTCTAATGTCCCTTGTCAATGCAAAGGTCTTTTTTCATGTGTGGCCAACTCAAAAATATCTTATTCCTTTTCTCCATCTCCAAAACTTCCAACAATCAGTATGATTTAAGTAAATGTACCTAAAATGTCTCAAAAACGGTCTTGTTGCACATCGTTTGGTAAGGGTTGAGCATGAATCTGAATACGTTTATCCCTCCTATGGTGTTCATGGAAGTTTCGTTGGCTTCATTCATATACTTGTGTACATCGTCTGTTCTTTCGTCATTCGTTGTTTACGTATAATGTCTTGTTCAAACCCTTGTATATGTATGTTATCTCAATTACCAGAATCTGTATCTGTGTCCAGACTGAACCTTACAAAAAATATGTGTTTCACTTTTATCATATGTGTCTGTAAATGTGCTTTATTACGTCCCCTGTGTTTCTTTTATGTGTTAGTAGAAACTAGATATGTATTCTATATGTATTCTTGATGTATGTTTGCTATGTTTGATAAAAGTTGACTAATGGATAATAATATTTTCTATATATAATTGTTTTTATATGTGTCCTTTCTTTTTAAGACCTTATGTGTGTTTTCTGTTTGTATCATATAACCTGATTTATGTATCCAATTTACTCCATGAGGGATTATATTAGTGCATTGATGGTATATTTAATCTTTGTGTGTGTGTCACAGGTTTATTCAGGCCGGTTTTATATTCTTTCTTTATTTGAGTTGAACAGCAGGAGGTCATTTCAGTATCAAAAGATTAAGGGTCTGATTTAAATATTGACATTGATGGAAAGGTACCTCCATTGCAACGGTGATGGAGTTCCCTCCCTGCCGACATTATGGTCCACTCAACCAGTTTAGAATCAACCGGACCATAGGTTTGACGATGGCGGAGACTACTCTATCTTCCCCGTGGTCATATCTTTCTAATGACCTGATGGAGTATGGGCTGTTGGAGATTTGCCTGTATATCCACTCACCTAATTTAGGTGGGAAGACATACTGCTAATTGTCAAAGCCCATAACAACCAAGAGAAAACTCGTGGTAAAGGACATAGAAAAGTGCTCATTGTTTTTTTTTCCTTCAAAAAGTAAATTCCAATTTCGGATTTTCTTTTTGAAAATGCAAAAAGCATTGTAAGTTTGCCGGACTGTTCAGTCATGTTAACGGAGACATCTGTCAAACTCACAATGCATTGACAGGAACTGCCCTGACGATGGTTCTTGCAAATGCTAGAAATGGACGCCGGCCCAGCGGGCATTTCTAAATTTGGGGGGCGGCACCTCCGTCAGGGTGACTGAATAATGTACTCTGTTGCCCAGGCAGGGAAATGGGCCATCCGTCAACATTTAAATCAGACCCTTATTATGGTTGCCCTTCTGTGATTGAAATTATATATGCATGCCTTGTATGTTCTTAAGAACTGTTACACCAAGAGCTATTTGTATGAAAGTGTCCTCCCTGTATTAATGACACCAAAATATAATTTGGGAAGCCTTATTGGTTCTTCAATTTATTACTTTTTGCTCAACTTCTCAAATTCAAACTCAGACAGGCCAATGAAACTGTAGATGTTTTGCTGGGTAGTGCCAGATACCCAAGCAGGCTAACACGACACCACTAATCTTTTTTTCTTCAGGCAAAGCCAAGATGCCACTGAGATTTATGTATAAGCATTGATCTGATCGCTTCCTCAGAAAGTACTTCATAGCTAAAGAAACTGAAACCATCAACTTTATTATCTTTCTCAAGCAGTATAAAATGGCTAAAGAGAATAGGTATGCTATGAAAAATCTGTTCTTCGGGTAGTGCTATTCTATCAACAAGATCTCTCCCCACCCCCACACATGGTGAAGTTACTAGAGAGTCATCTGTGCCAAATCAATATTTTCATCAGGCATAAAAAAGGGCAGGAGAGGCAGGAAGGGGTCAACATTGATCTCTGGTAAACAATGAAATTGGGGTACTAAGCTTAATCTCTGCCTGATATAGAATGTTATTGAGGGTATCTGCACCTGGCTGCAAAGCATCTACAACGTCAAAACTAACCTGTTCCACACAACATGGTATAGCCAGAGAGATGGAGGGGATCAGTTCTTTAATTTTCAGTATGCAAATGTCCTATGGCCAGAAAACTGATTGGACAGTAATTTGAGGCAAATATGGTCATGCCGTAATCCACACTGGCTGGATAGAATTTAAGTGCAGCATGAGGGGAGAGAGATGACCACACCAGCACTTAGATTCATGAAAATGTTTTCTTATTACACAGTTTTCAGATAGTTTAGAAAAATGTGTGTCTCTGCCAAAGACCTGGAGAAAAGAAGAACATTGTGGACTCCTAGGAAAGTGAAGTTAAACAGCTGCCAGGGAGACTGTGTTAAAGGTGCCTAGAAACGTCAGGTGAATGTGCCTTGAAATCAGCAAAAATATATTGATCACTGTCATAATAGTACTAAGAACGGTCAGATTCCAAGAACTGCATGCTGGCAGTAACCTATCCATGTAGCTTTTAGCATGCATACATCACCGGCAAGACTCAGGACTAGGGTGTCAATTATCTTATTTTGAGCTGGGCGGCTGGCAAAAATTAGTTGTTCGAGTTTAATCAAAAATGGACGAACCCAGTGGTGTTGGTACGATCACTGGCAAGCAGTGCTTGGGAACCCACTAGGTGAGTAAAAGGCCCCTCACACACCAACCTGGTTGCAACCGGGTGGCCGAGCGCCTCCCGGTTGTGCTGCAACGCCTGACTACAGCGGAGCTGGTGTGGTGTGATAGTGTGATGTGGTGTAAGATTAAAAATACCTCTGAGAATCCTTGCCGAGGGAAATTTATTAATGGCGGCTCAGGATATATTAAGATTAAAAATTATGTGAAGCAACTACGAAAGGGATTCAATTTCTAATAGTTGGCTATGTGGTTGGTCTACATGTTTCAGCCCACCTCAGGATGTGCGGGGCTTTCTTCAGGACCAGGAAGTGCAGTGAGTGGCAAAATAGGGCCACGTGAATAGTGAAAAATAAAAAGGGTAATTTACCTACACACTCTGTAAGGTGTGTGGAAGCGGTATCGGCTCATTGGCAGACACCGTAGCGAAAAAAGACCTGTGGGAAAGAAGAACACAATACACAGACACAGATAGCAAATGATGCTAGGATTCGCAACAAATATAAAATGCAATCTTTTACTGACTGTGAAAGGATCAATGTTGGCAAACGGTCGTACAAGTGGCAACACACACTCTGTGACATGCGGCTATTGGCTGGTGCTTCACGATGTCAAGTGATTGAGCGGGCGGAATACACCCTCAGTGAGCTATCAGTGAGGCCAGCAGGGAGCGTGTGGACTGTCCTCGTGGGGTGCCTGGATGGTGTAGCAGGCAACTAGAAATGGTGATGCCGTGTAGCCACTGGCTGGAATAGTCGGGCTAGATCGCAACGGGTGAGCGATGGTGCGATTAGCATGTCAATAGGCTGTGCGTGTACCAAGCTGCGTGTAGGGTACAATGTACAGTAGTGGGGCGATTACCCTTTGGTGGCGCGCAACAAATGAAAAATAAAGAGTAAAAGAGAGGAATATTACACTATGGCTGAATATTGATCGCTGATCAGGAAGGGGAGGAGTGCGCTCCTCGTAACACAGATTCTGCGAAGGAACGAAACAAAGTCAGGAATGGGCATTTATAGCAGTAGATAGCCCGGCAGAGCCAGCAATAAACAGCGCGCGTCACCTTACTTGGTCAGAGAGCAGCACCCGCTAGGCACCTACTGTGGTCTCCCGGCTCCTGGATGGTGTGGAGTCTAAGATTATTGGAGAATATAAGGGGGCGGGGGCCATTGCGTACGTGCTGAGAGTCCGGTGATCGCGGGAGGGGCAGAGCAGTCTGCGCATGTGTCAGAACGGAATGCTGATTGCCCGCGAATGCGGGATGGAAGTGCTGGGGGCGCGTATGCGTCCAAAATACTACTCAGGCGCGCATGTGCAGAGAACCGAGAGTATGAACTACCAAAAGGAAGCGGAGTGCTAGAGGGGCTAATTATGGTGCTGAGACGAGGGTGTTTAACAGCAGGCTGGTGTTTGGGCAGTGGCTGTTATGCCTATGGGTGAAAGAGCCATGCTGGATAATGTGAGGATATGGGTGGTGTTAAACGGGAATTCTCATGCTTTGAATACTGTAGGACATGCCAGAGATTGCAGGCACAAGGTTAGGGTCTCCTCAGGCTATTCCAGGGGATATTATCGTTCAGCCCAGTTATGTGGCTAGAAAGGCGATAAATCCATCTTTGCTCTTGTTCAAAAAGGCGGCTCTGAATGTTGGGTAGGTTGTTGTCCAGGGCTTCCAGGACGACCCATCTCATGTCGTTGGTGGTGTGGCCTTTCTCCAAGAAATGATTCGTCATTTTTGTGATGTTTTTCCTGCAGCGTATTGTGCTGCGATGTTCGCAAATTCTAGTTTTCACCTTCCGGGTGGTCATACCAATATAAACGAGATTGCATGGGCACGTTATTCGGTACACCACATTTTCAGTGTTGCAATTCGTGTGTTTGCGAAGATCCCATGTTTTACCCGGTTCAAGGTTCAGGCTTTTGGTCGTTTCTGTGATGTGGCAGACGCTGCAGTTGCCGCAGGGGAAATGTCCTTTGATGTTAGGCCTCATTCTGCGAATGGATCAACACGTGTGACCCTAATCTGAAATTCACACACAACGCAGACAGGCACAAGACTACCTTGCTTGATTTGGATATACAAGCAGCCTCGGGAGGCCTTATTAGCAACACGCACTTTAAACCAACAGCCCGCAATTCCCTACTGCACTTCACCAGTTTCCATCCCCGAGTTCTCCGTGAAAATCTCCCGTATGGTCAATTCCTCCGCCTCCGTAGGAATTGCAGTGACATCAAAGATTACAAGACACAGGCCACTGATCTCTGCCAAAAACTGCACCAACGAGGCTACCCACACAAAATAACCAAGGCAGCCAACAAAAGGGCCAGGAATCAAAATCGTGATGGCCTTTTGGACAACTACATCAAGGAACCCACTAATCCGCCACTGACATGCGTAACTACCTATAACACAGTGACACACAAAGTTGCCCAAATCATCAAAAGAAATTGGAAAATACTTAACACGGGCAAACTCAACTGGGAACCTCCACTCCTATCTAACAAAAGAGCCCGCACCATCAAAGACACTGTTGTATCCACGAGACCGCTACTCCTTCCCAGGCCTACCACTACGGTCCTCAACGCCTGGGGTCTTCCTAACATCAAAGGACATTTCCCCTGCGGCAACTGCAGCGTCTGCCACATCACAGAAACGACCAAAAGCCTGAACCTTGAACTGGGCAAAACATGGGAACTTCGCAAACACACGAATTGCAACACTGAAAATGTGGTGTACCGAATAACGTGCCCATGCAATCTCGTTTATATTGGTATGACCACCCGGAAGGTGAAAACTAGAATTTGCAAACATCGCAGCACAATACGCTGCAGGAAAAACATCACAAAAATGACGAATCATTTCTTGGAGAAAGGCCACACCACCAACGACATGAGATGGGTCGTCCTGGAAGCCCTGGACAACAACCTACCCAACATTCAGAGCCGCCTTTTTGAACAAGAGCAAAGATGGATTTATCGCCTTTCTAGCCACATAACTGGGCTGAACGATAATATCCCCTGGAATAGCCTGAGGAGACCCTAACCTTGTGCCTGCAATCTCTGGCATGTCCTACAGTATTCAAAGCATGAGAATTCCCGTTTAACACCACCCATATCCTCACATTATCCATCATGGCTCTTTCACCCATAGACATAACAGCCACTGCCCAAACACCAGCCTGCTGTTAAACACCCTCGTCTCAGCACCATAATTAGCCCCTCTAGCACTCCGCTTCCTTTTGGTAGTTCATACTCTCGGTTCTCTGCACATGCGCGCCTGAGTAGTATTTTGGACGCATACGCGCCCCCAGCACTTCCATTCCGCATTCGCGGGCAATCAGCATTCCGTTCTGACACATGCGCAGACTGCTCTGCCCCTCCCGCGATCACCGGACTCTCAGCACGTACGCAATGGCCCCCGCCCCCTTATATTCTCCAATAATCTTAGACTCCACACCATCCAGGAGCCGGGAGACCACAGTAGGTGCCTAGCGGGTGCTGCTCTCTGACCAAGTAAGGTGACGCACGCTGTTTATTGCTGGCTCTGCCGGGCTATCTACTGCTATAAATGCCCATTCCTGACTTTGTTTCGTTCCTTCGCAGAATCTGTGTTACGAGGAGCGCACTCCTCCCCTTCCTGATCAGCGATCAATATTCAGCCATAGTGTAATATTCCTCTCTTTTACTCTTTATTTTTCATTTGTAGCGCGCCACCAAAGGGTAATCGCCCCACTACTGTACATTGTACCCTACACGCAGCTTGGTACACGCACAGCCTATTGACATGCTAATCGCACCATCGCTCACCCGTTGCGATCTAGCCCGACTATTCCAGCCAGTGGCTACACGGCATCACCGTTTCTAGTTGCCTGCTACACCATCCAGGCACCCCACGAGGACAGTCCACACGCTCCCTGCTGGCCTCACTGATAGCTCACTGAGGGTGTATTCCGCCCGCTCAATCACTTGACATCGTGAAGCACCAGCCAATAGCCGCATGTCACAGAGTGTGTGTTGCCACTTGTACGACCGTTTGCCAACATTGATCCTTTCACAGTCAGTAAAAGATTGCATTTTATATTTGTTGCGAATCCTAGCATCATTTGCTATCTGTGTCTGTGTATTGTGTTCTTCTTTCCCACAGGTCTTTTTTCGCTACGGTGTCTGCCAATGAGCCGATACCGCTTCCACACACCTTAGAGAGTGTGTAGGTAAATTACCCTTTTTATTTTTCACTATTCACGTGGCCCTATTTTGCCACTCACTGCACTTCCTGGTCCTGAAGAAAGCCCCGCACATCCTGAGGTGGGCTGAAACATGTAGACCAACCACATAGCCAACTATTAGAAATTGAATCCCTTTCGTAGTTGCTTCACATAATTTTTAATCTTAATATATCCTGAGCCGCCATTAATAAATTTCCCTCGGCAAGGATTCTCAGAGGTATTTTTAATCTTACACCACATCACACTATCACACCACACCAGCTCCGCTGTAGTCAGGCGTTGCAGCACAACCGGGAGGCGCTCGGCCACCCGGTTGGGGCCCCTATGATGAAGCATGACACCAACCAGGTTGGTGTGTGAGGGGCCTTTTACTCACCTAGTGGGTTCCCAAGCACTGCTTGCCAGTGATCGTACCAACACCACTGGGTTCGTCCATTTTTGATTAAACTCATATATATTACAGGGGATACGGACGCACCCTTGCCTCCCTAGCTCTCTCATTGTTCTCTTCAAAAATTAGTTGTTCCCCATCTGCCCAGCTTTTGGGTTAACTGTTTCACTTAAATATGTGGCAAGTGCCTGTTTTTCTACAGCAGAACCACAGCTATTTTGGCCGTCAGAAAGGCCCGGACCGGCACCAGTCTATGAGATGACATTAGAAGGTCTGTCCTATTTACAGTGTGCCTTCAAATGTCCTACCTACCCTGTTTTTCCTGTCTAGGATACCATGTAAAATATGAAATGGTCAGGAAAAAACAAAAAAATGACCCCCCATCTGGTGGGAGATGACCACCATCCCTTTAGGGTCATATATGTTTAATTTTCCGAAAAGAAAAATATAAGACATGTTATATATTTATATAATTTTCCTTTGTCTTTTTGTACTCCCTCTTACTTTGTTTCATTTAGGGCGCAAGGTCAGACTAGCAAAAATGTTCAAGTCAGATTCTCACTGCAGGGAGTCATGACTAGAATGAGGCATTTCATGGTTGAGTTATGGCAACTCATCCACCTAGGCAACCCACCTAGTCTACTAAAAAAATGCCAGAATGGTAGAATGGCCAGCCCTGAACTGCCAGGTCCTTAGCATATTCATCCACTTGCATTTGTCCTTTATACCAACGCCTCCTGCCCCAACCCTGACTGAATATATTGATCCATCCTGTCTCTAGAACAGCGGTGGTGAGGACGGTACACCATATGTAAACACACTTTCATTGTGGTTTGCCTTTTTTAGGTCTGGTGTTAGCCAATACCTTTTGATTTTACCAACATTATCTTTATAATATACTTACTTAAAGGGGATTTCAGCTACCTCACTTCATCCATTCGTTTGTTATTTTTATTCGCATTTTCTTCTGCCCACTACAACATACAGCATGGGGCAGTGGGTCAGCCTACTTCAGTCACTGGCTAACTTCATTTTGGGTGACTGCATTTAGCCCTTTTCACAAGGACCACATAAACCCACATGGTAGTTCTCTTCAGTGCCATTTTTTGTGTGTTTATTAATACTTTATTGTTGGCTTTGTTTGTAGAGCCTGATATGATAGCAGAATGATTTCTACCAGATGTGAGCAAAAGGGACGTAACACAGGCCCCTGCATCCACTGCAGGGCGGGGGGGCCCCCTGAGCTGCAGGGGGCCCCTTCAGCACTGTACTCACGCCGGAGAGCTCCGTATTAAATCCGGAGCGGGGGCCCCTCTGTGTACCTTGCAGGGGGGCCCCTTCAACTTTCGTTACACCACTGGTGAGCACAGGACACATTCCAGCTTTATCAGTTCCTTTCTCCTGCCAATGCTGTTGTAGATTCCTTGTGAAGGAGCCTTTGTTTATCTGACTGCTCCTTTTTCACACCATACCAACATGAACTCTGAATATAAGCTACTGAGGTTTTTCCATCATAGCAACCCTGCCTGTCCTTCCTTCCTTCTTTCTTTCTTTCTTTCTTTCTTTCTTTCTTTCTTTCTTTCTTTCTTTCTTTCTTTCTTTCTTGCTTTCTTTCTTTCTTTCTTTCTTGCTTTCTTTCTTCCACACCTTATTGCTTTTCTTCCTTCTTTCTTTCTGATGTTCCTTTTTTATATTTCTTATCTTTTCTTTTCCTTTTTCTTTCTCTCTTTTGTTATTTTTTTCTTCTATGTTTCTTCTTTTTTTTTTAGGTCAAGCATTCAAGATCTCTTGAATATACTTTAGTATATACTTATTATTATATACTTATATGTGTATGTACTTTGTGGGCTCTGGAGATCAGCCCTAGGACTTGTCTGCTTCCGCTTAGGGAATTTTTTCTGTTCAACTGCCTCTATTTAACTGTCTTGATTGAAAACGGCCAGCAGAGATCAGTAAAATACTAGAAGTGCTTTCTGCTGTGGGACTTTCTTTTTTTTAATTTTTATGGCACCTGCTTCTATTTAACATCCTGCAGCAAAGGCATCATACTGTCACTCCTACAGACACATAATTATCACCACTCAAATTACTGCAGAGAGAGAGAGCAAAGCATCCACTTTAAAACCAGAGTCAGACTGAATATAATTAATTTGTTTATGTATTTATGTATGTAGGACAGCTTCGGGTCTGGTCTCCATGTGCAGGTGGAACATCTTCTCCTGACTGCCCCAGACTCAGCTCGTACTTTCTTCACAACCTTTATATCTATTCCTCTGTCGGACACATTGGCCATCCTCAAATCCCTTAAATCAGGTTCCCCAGCAGACACTTGCTTAGCTAGGCAGTTAGTAGCGGCGGCGGAGGTAGTTAACCCTGAAGTGAATAATATCATCAATTTATCACTTCAAACCGCCACAGTTCCACTGGAGTGGAAACAGGCGAATCTACTCCCTCTGCTAAAAAAGCCTTCCTTAAACCCAGCTACACTAGCCAGCTACCGACCTATCTCACTTCTCCCGGCTGTGGCGAAGATGTGTGAGAAGGCAGTTCACAAACAGCTCTCTGAATTTGTTGAGACTTCTGGTGCCCTCCACCCAGCCCAGTCAGGATTCAGGGCCTCATATATCACCAAGATGACCCTGGTTGGGATGTCGGAGGCTATTAGAGAATGCCTAGCTGGTGGCGGCAGAGCGGCCCTGATCTTATTGGACCTCTCTGCCGCCTTTGACACAGTGCCGCCTCGTCAACTCTTGGCCCATCTCTCCAACATCGGAATCTCTGGCCTGGTGTGGGATTGGATTGAATCCTTTTTAGTGAACAGAACACAGCAGGTATGGCTGCCCCATTCTCTTCAACACCAAGAAAGATGACCACGGGCGTCCCCCAAGGTTCAACTCTGAGCCCCTTTCTCTTCAACGTATACGTCATGCCGCTAATCTATCTGGCGGAGGAGCTGGGCGCAAAGATCATAGCTTACGCTGATGATAACCAGCTCCTCTTTACGTGGAAGGAAAACGATATGTCCCCTGACTTAGCCAAAAACTGTCTGGCAGCAATTTTTAAATGGCTAGCGCAGGCCCAACTCAAATGCAATGAGGATAAGTCTGAGGTACTCCTCTATGGGTCCTTTCCTCCGCATTTTAGGAATGACCTTTGGTCAGAGGGTTACCCCATGCCTAAGTCAACAGGGAGTCTAGTGAAGAACCTTGGGGTCTGGTTTAGTGAGGACCTCAGATTCTCACCGCAGATAAAACAAACTGGCCGGAGTGTGCTTCGGCACACTCAAATTACTTAGGAAATCCCTGCCATTGCTGCCCAGATCTGCAAAGGAAATGGTGACCCGTGCTCTCATTTTATCACGCTTAGACTATGCCAATGCCTTATACATCGGCCTTCCTGGCTATCAGCTGAAAACCTACAGACCGTCCAGAATGCCACAGCAAGAGCGCTATTGTGTATCTCTGGTAGGTCAAGCACAAAGCAACATCTCTGGGATCTTCATTGGCTTCCGGTGGGTCAGTGTGTCCTGTTTAAGGCTCTCACCCTTGCTCAGGGTGCCCTATAAAAATCTGGGCCCCTGTATCTCAGGAGACACTTTGATTTCTATGTGCCTCACAGACCTCTACGCTCCACAGGGCAATGCCTCTCTGTATTCCCTCGTTACCGTCTTGCTAGAACAGGAGGCAGCTCCCTTTCATTGAAGGCGGCTAAAGCTTGGAATGCCCTTCCTTACAAGCTATGAAACAGCCAGGACCTTAGGCTGTTCAAAAAGCAGTTAAAACCTTGCTTTTTAACTAACATCCAGCCTCGGCACACACCCCTCTGTCTCCTTCAAACTGGCTTTTGCGCCGGGACACTCCAGAGTATCTGTGCATGCTACAAATGTCGGCTAACATAACATATTTTAAGACACAAACTTAGTAAAGAAGCACAGTCATTTTCACATAGAGCATGCGCACCACACCTGTGAGGTGGTATCACTTCTCTACCTGGCAGAACCACAGCCACCGGCACGCCTGAGATGATGGTGCCCCTATAGAGAGCATTGTGGACTCCAAGGAAAGCAAGGAAAGAGGGCCTTCCGGGTGAGATGGTGCAAGTACAGTAACCAGTCAAGCCTCTCCTTTCTTTCCTTATGCTATCTGCCCTCTCACACCAAACAGCCTACACAGCAAACAATGCACCAAGTGCCCGACAATAAATTGTGCAACAAAAACCCTCATAAAGCAGGATACTCGGGTAAAATTACCATAGAATTATGCGTGAATGAATAGATAAGACAACTGGATAAGAGAAAATGAGAGTCTGTTGGATGTCGCTGTTCATAAGTCGGTGTTCTTCGATAGCGCAAACCTAGTCAAAAGGTACGCGAGCACTGTACATGTTCGAAGGCAGGGGTAGAATCTGAGGATAATTCTAGGTGGGAATGCTGGGTTCTGAGAGAGATTGTTGACTATTTAGCATATCTCAATGTAGTAATTTTTAAAGTGGTGTATCTTCAGCGCTTTCTTAAATTAAAAGTGGTTTTAAGGCCATTCCTTCTGTATTTGGGAATGTGGTTCCAAACTCTGGGTAACTTTATGGAAATGGCTTGTTGTCTTTTTTTAATGTTTTTGCTGCCAGTCTGCCTGTGTGCCCAGATCCACTGCAGATGGTGAACCAGATAGTCTGGATGGCAGTCATGATGGCTTTGTAGATGATGCAGCCAGCTGTGGAGGTGGGCAGCGATCAATGCACTTCATGCCATATGAGAGAGAGGGTGGATGCCCTCAAGTGAATCCAAGCAGAGAGTTGAGATGTCACATTTGTTTCTGTGGGAGGTTGGGGGCAGTGCAAGCTGTACAGCCTACAAAGACCATTATTGTCTGGTCATGGATGATATGCCCACGCTACAAGAAGCTGCAGCCGCGTCATCGGTGAGGCTTTGAGGCTGTCTAGACGGTAAGGCACTGAAAAGTGACATGATGGTTAGGCCAAATGTTCAGCTGTGTGCAAGTCTGGCCTTGTTTGAGAACCCCTTATTGTGCATTATGTATTGTGACATACAGGGTCCAGAATGGATGGCTTAGCTTTGATGATATGTGGAAGTAATGTCAAGTTTCCTTAGTTTTATTAGAGCGAATAAAATTAGAAATCTGCCAGCTGGTGCTCTGTCATGGCAGGCGCATCCTTATGCCCCATAACAAGCTCGAAATACGCGGGGAAATGGTCTGTCTCTCCCTCAAGCATCTTGTTTCTTTCCTCAGGTTCCAGTTAATGGATGGAACAGATGGCCATTACCGCTGCTAATGTGTCTGGGCAGATGGGTGCTGTAAATCATGTACAATGGGCTGGGCCCTGCAGATAATACATAAACACGCCAAGCAAAATTTGAAAACAGCACGAGTGGCAGTGTGTTCGTAGAAACCCCTGCTAAAACCTCAAACAGTGGTCGCTAAAGGAGCATGTAAAGAAGAGACTGAACTCTAGAACCCCCTTTATATTCCATATTCATATCCCACTGCCTACGTGTGCATGTTCCAATGCTTACCCCATTACCACAGAGCAGAATGTCAATTCAAATTAAAAGACCCTTAATCCTTCCTGTGCCCACAGTGCTAAGGTGCAATACCAGTTTAACGTGTTGTAACATGTGTGAGCAGCTCCACACCCCTGTTCGATGCTTATCACATAAAAGTCTTGATTTACTCAGTTGTAGACAAATGTTTTTTATTATACTTTGTACAAAAATACGTTTTAGCACACTTTCTATGTTTTTATTTACTAATTCAAGATGGGCCTCCTTGGTCTTGGGGCGGTGAATACAAATAAAAAACAAAATGACCTGTGCGTCTTGAATGAATGAATAGTTTATTGTTCAGCTCATTAAAAGTTACAATTTAAAATAGAAGCATAAAGTTAAAACCACAGTAAAATCTATGAATCCTTGTGATTTTTACATCAAGCCCAATCACCATATCCGCATCTAAGGCAATCAACACGAGCTGTTTCGGCCTGGTACTGCTTCCAGTGTGGATAACTGCCCCCCCCCCCCCTCCCCACACTCCTAGTATAGTATTGTAGGCGGTAAAAAAGGCGCTCCAGGTTAAAATGCCTGAGCATAGTAATGTAAACATGAAAGGCACAGATAAGCCAAAAGGAACGTAAACTTGAGGCTCACTAATGTAAAGTGCTTAGTGCATTAACCGGTTGCAAAGTGCAAAAGAGGCTATGCCCGTCTCACTGTCCTAGCTTAGTTTTGTTGGAAGCAAAAGAATGTACCAGGTTAAAATGCCAGAGCATCGAAATATAAACATGAACTATGCAAATTAGCCAAATATATGTAAACGTTGAGGCTTGCTAAGTTAAAGTGCTTAGTGCGTTAAGAGATTACAAAGTGCTGAAGCAGCTATACCCCTTCATCAGTTATGTCCACAATGGAGAGCAACTCAACATGAATCGTTCTTGTAAACCAATTACCCAATAGACCACTCAAGCTGGTTCTGTTGTGATGGATTTCGGGACTGTTGGGTACAACCCCTGTCTGACTTAAGGTTCAGGGGCATAAACTGTGCAGAATAGCCACTTAAACTGTAGATTACTTGGGGGATCAAAGTGCCTAGTGCAATAGATATTCTATCCTGTCACTGCAGGTTTTCCATTGTCAGTTTCTTTCTTCCAATGACATGAATTTCAAGAATTTCCCACTAAGTACAAGGTCTTCTCCTTGAAGGCAGCTTGTTGACGCATGCGTATTTCTTTCCTTTTGAAATTGAGCTTTATTAGTCCTTTTCTCTCTTCCATCAAGGCAGGGCATATGCAAATAATATGGCTAATGTCCTCCTTTGCATATTAGCACAGCCGGCGCGAAGTCACAGTGGTTTGTCTCAACCAGGCAGAAGAGTTACATAAGGTGTTGAAAGTAAGGTGTCAATAACTCAGCAGCCTAAGCTTTGCCCGCAGCCCTAACAGTTCTCCTAGGTACGGCGGTGGCTTCAGTAAACCGCATGTGCCAATTGTCATCCAAGCATGAGATCTAGCTAATAGAACTTTGTCTGGGGAGGCTTCTTGACTGCTGAATTAATTGCTTTGTTAAAAGCAGACTGATTAAGAGTTAAAGCTCAGAGTAGCTCAGTCCCCAATGGTTTTATTGCCAAATTAATTTATTCATGTGCCTTGGTATTGCCTGGGTCAGATATTGCCCTTTGCCTAGGGTGACTCCCGGCGCTTTTTTCGTTTTTAAGTTTTAAGGCTGAATGGGTGTTGGGAGGCAGGGCTTGTTTCTGTTAAAGATATGCTGGTTTCCCCAAGGAAGAAGTGTGTGGTCAATACATGATGTTTGAAATGGGTGCAGGAGCTTGGCGAGTTTTGGGAGAGTCGCGGGACATGGTTTCATTGCTCAGGGAGGTGTTTATTCAGGTTGTGTCATTTTAGGTAAGTCGACAAGTGGAGTTCAAGACTTCCAAGGTGTAGGCCGAGGGATTATTTAGAAGTCTGATATGAACAGGACATGGACCACTGGGCTGGTCTCAAATGCTCAGGGGTGACAAATGTATAGCTTTTTGTAATTTTGTTAGAGTTTTATAGTGCTGAAACAGGTTCTAATTCTCACGGTTGATCTGGGATGAGTGGAGAAGGAGGTTGAAAAGAAGAACTACAGAACACGCTTGATGGACATAATGGAGCTGTTGAAGTGTGAGTGAGGAGAGCTTTTGCTGGTGGTATCTTCATTTCTAGATCAGGAATTTGGATTGTGTCACCACCAGGGAACATCTATTTGGAGGTCATCCATCTCTGAAAAGTGAATGGCGCGCCAAAGGGAAGCCCGTCAGAGCCTGGACCACACCCAGCGCCAGGAACCATGGCTCTCCAAACTCCCACAGATACTCTGCTGCAGAACTCCGTGCCCCATACCCAGGATGCAACAACAACTGCTGCCTTGCATTGCCTCGCTCCACAGCACCGACCACCATCGTAGCAACTAGTGCCATGCCAGCCTTGTCAGACAAGACCTCCACAGAAAAACCCAGCTATCTCCTGATCAGCATCAGATTGCTCTGAAAACATGCCACTGAAGTCTGCAACACCATCTCCTCCCTTTCCCTCGATGTGACCTTCATTGCAGAGACCTGGCTTACCTCTGTATCAGCCCCTGACATCGCTATTGCAACATCCATTGGCTACAAGATGAAATGCCATGACCACACCAACACACACGGAGGTGGCCTTGCCATTGTGCACAAGGAATCGATCACCTGCACCACCACCTATTACGAAACCATGCCAATCATGGAACACATGAACATCAAGCTCTGCACTGACGACAAAACCACCATCAAAGACACCCTCGCTGACAGACCGCCATGCTCATGAAACAGCCTTAGGGAAGCCATCGCATTGCACAGCCCAATGTCACCATCAACTTGAACCAACCAGTAGAGAACTTCAACGCCTGGATCACCAGTGCTGCCAACCGAGTCGCTCCCACCATAACAGCCAAAACATCCATATCCACCAAATGAGCCAGCTAGTACACCCGGATCTCAGCACGTCGAAGCGCAGATGGAAACAATGTGAAAGAAAATGGCGCACCAGCAGGAACCACACTGACCGAGCCACCTTAAAATCTGCCCTCAACAACTACCACCGCCAGCTCAAAGCCATGAAACAAGAGCCCAGATAGAGACCAACCAAACCAAGGAACTCTTCACCATCGTTAAAGAGTTCACCTGCCCATCAGCCTCCGAAAACTCAATTCTCCTTCACAGGAACTCTGTGACTCTTTTGCCGACCACTTCCACAACGAGATAACAACCATCTACACAAACTTCAAACCCCAACCCACTGACCTCCTCAGCATCCCATCGACCACTACCGCTGATCATCCCCTCACCGCATGGGAACAACTCAGCGCACTGAGCACTGCCACTCAAATGAACTCCATCCACTCTGGAGAACCCACCGATCCATGCTCTTTTAACCTCGGAAGAGACAAGACCAGCCACCTGCTGACCACCTTCCTCAATGCCTCCATCAACACAGACACCTTTCCCGATTCCTGGAAACACTCAGAGGTGAGACTCCTCCTCAAGAAACCCACTGCAGACCCCAGCAAGCTCCAGAACTTTTGTCCCAGCTCACTGCTCCCATTTCCCGCCAAAGTCCTGGAGAAGGCCATCAACCTCCAACTCACTGAACACCTGGATAGAAACAACCTGCTGGACCCTTTCTAATCAGGTTTCAGAGCCAATCACAGCACCAAGGCAACCTTGATTGCCGCAAAACAAACGACTTCCGCATCCTACTCGACGGAGGAGATTCAGCTGGCCTGATCCTGCTTGACCTCTCTGCTGCTTTTGACACAGTCTCCCACTACGCATTCATCGATCGACTACACCAGATCAGAATCACAGATGACGCACTCAGATAAATGGCATCATTGCTCACAGGGCGCACCCTGAGAACCTGTCTCCCTCCCTTCACCTCACAACCCAAGCACACCATTGGCAGCGTCACTCAAGGTTCATCCCTCAGCCCAACCCTCTTTAACATTTACACAACACCACTCTCTAACATCAACAGAACCCACAACATCAACATCATCTCCTACGTCAACGATACCCAGCTCGTCCACTCTCTTTGAGTGGAACCCACCTCGACGAAGACCATCTTCTACAACTGTATGAAGAACGTCTCAACCTGGATAAAGAACAACTTCTTGAAGCTCAACACGACAAAACTAAAGTTCTGATCTTCAGCAGACACACCGCCCTCTGGAATGACTTCTGGTGGAAATTTGAACTCGGACACACCCCCACTCCGAAAGACCACGCCCACAACCTCGGTATCATTCTGGACAGCAATCTCTCCATGAAAAGTCAGGTCAACACCATCTCCTCAGCCTGCTTACATACTCTCCGAATGCTCTGCAAAGTCTTCAAGTGGCTCTCCATCAGCACCAGGAAAACATTGATGCAGGCCCTCATCACCAGCCAGCAGGATTACGGCAACACACTCTAAGCAGGCATCACCACTGAACTAATGAAAGACTCTAGATGATCCAAAATGCAGCAGCTAGACTGATCCACGATCTGCCCAAGAGTACCCACATTACCCAGCACCTGAAGGACCTCCACTGGCTTACAATCCAGAAGAGATGCCAATTCAAGTTTTGACCCATGTCTACAAAGCCCTCCATGACGAGGGACCCACTTACATGAACCGCCACCTGAATTTCTACCAATATCCAAGGAACCTCTCCTCACCTTGCTCTCGCACAGATAACATGCATCTGCCGCTGCTGCAGTGGAGAATGATCCTTCTCCCACCTCACTGCAAAGTACTGGAACACCCTTCCCCTGCACCTCCACACTTCACCCTCACTGATCCACTTCAGGAAAGGAGTCCAGACCTGGTTCTTTTATTGATTGCCACAGCACAGTGCCTCGATACCATGGAAGATTTAGAGGACTTGAACCTGTACAAGGAACAAGGGAAGTAAATGATAGCTTGTAGCTATGAAAGAAAGTATGAAAGAGATTGGGCAATGCTGCAGGAAAGGGCAGGGCTTTGAAGCAAAGAGGTCATGTGATTTACATATATTGTCATGAACTTTCTGAATTGTTATGAATGCTGTAAAAGGTTCAAGAACTCTGGTGCTTCTAATCTTTATTTGTCAGTGTTGAATAATTCATTAGGGCCACTGGTTGCATTGCCAAATTAGTGTGTAGGGGGCAGAATCCAAATTGGTAATTGTTGAGAGGGCTGTAAAGAATGAAGTGGCGTATGCCATTTCTTGATGCTCGCTAGTTCTCAGAACAGAATTTTTTTTGTTTAAATGTATTTATTGACTGCAAACAAGGCACAGTAATGTACATATCCGTGCGCCACCAACCAGGGGCTCGCCACCTTTTCTCATATAGCAACCAACTGTATCGGCTATCCCACATCCCGGAGGTCGGGCATCGCCGTGCATAACTGATTTAATACCCACTGCTTCCCGAGTGTCCCTCCACCTCGACGCTCGTTTGCGGTGCAGTCCCCCTGTCGGCGGCCAGGCTCTAGCGTGTTCCTCCCTCAGAACGTAGGGCACAGCCACGCGTTTGTGGCCGTAAACTCCAAACCCCCTCCCTCCCCCCACGATTCCCCCAACTCCCCTAACCCACCCACCCCAGCTAAACAATTGAGGTCCTAAGTCAGTCGCAGCCCCATTCGCTTCCCGCACTCAGCCGCCACTCATCTTCCGCCCGAGTGGCACCCCAGCACCTTCCGTCGTCTCCTCCCTGATCGCCGCCGTTGGGTCATCTTGCGTCCCCCACACAAACACCTCCCCCGGGAGCTTCCTCTTCTGCAATCTCCGTAACGGGACCCCCATCAGGGCCCCCCGCTGCAGTCTCCCGCCCGCTCAGGTAGTCTACGTACAATTCCCAGAAGTTTTTTGGCCGGCTACGCGGTGGCAACAACTCACTGAACCTCTCCGCTTGGGTGCAGCAGTATAGCACATCGCGCTTCCACTGCTCCACCGTGGGCAAGGGACCACGCATCCAGCTCATCGCAACTCGTCGTTTCGCAACGAGCATCCCCATATCCACCAGGCGCCGGGCCGCCTTCGGCACCACTCTGGAATGCCCCAATAACGCCACTGCCGGGTCCGGAGCCAACTCCACCCCCGTCACCTCTACTATCTGGTGGTATACCGCCTCCCAGTAGTTGTATATGCCCGGGCATTGCCACGCTAGGTGAAGGAAGTCCGCCGTCGGGTGTTTGCACCGTTCACATACAGGGTCTTCACGCAGCCCATATCTATGTAAGCGCTCCGGCGTGTAGTAGTACCTGTTGAGGAACTTGAAATGGACGAGCCGATGCCTGCCATGCAGAGAGATGCGTCTGATCCCTGTGCAGCAGTATGCCCACATAGCATCGTCAATTGTAACACCTAAGTCTCTTTGCCAGTCCAATCTGCATTTTGCGAACTCATGCACCCTATGAGATTGCGCCATTCGGTACAGCTTAGAGATCAACCCTTGGGGGTTGTCATTCTTAATTATGTACGTCAGTTCCTGAACCTCCGCTGGCTCCTCCATGTCACACCCCAACAACTGCTTCCAGGCATGCCTGACTCTGTGATACTGAAAACGCTGCAACTGCGTGCCCTCTACGCCCGAGGCTGCCACCGCCTCCCATGTCTTGACCTGGCCGTCAGCAAACATGTCACCCATGGTGTGTACACCTATCTCTTTAAGCGATCGCCGCACTCCGTCCTCATTACAAGGGGCCAGCCATACCGCCCAAGCAATTGGCATTGCCGGCGAATAAAGTTGCGCCCCCGACTCGCGCTGTAGTATACAGTTCCAGGCATGCCTAGTGGAGTTCAAGGAATCGAGAAACCCCGTGCGTCGGTCCGGATGCCCAAAAATGACCGCGGGGAGCGGCTGCGGCGCCGCAAACAATGTCTCTAACTTGAGATACGGGACAGTCTCACCCCCGTGTATCCAGCTATGCGCCTGAGCCCCCTGCGCCACCCGATAGTACAGCTCCATATCGGGCGCCCCCAGGCCGCCCATCTGGTAAGGCAGCGTCAGTACTCTCCAGCTGGTCCGCGCCTGCTTGCCAGCCCACGCCAGCCTCAGCATTGACGCCTGTAGCCGCGCGAAGAAAGCACGGGACAGCACCATGGGGATGTTCGCAAACAGAAACAGAAACCGAGGGAGTACCACCATCTTCATGATGGATATGCGCCCCAATAACGAAAGGGGCAGCTTGATCCAGGTCTCCACGTCGTCTTCCAGTTTACTGATGGCCCTTCCGTAATTCTCAGACAGCACCACCTCTGAGTCCCTATGGAGCTGGATCCCCAGGTATCGGACCGGTTCCTCAGACCATTGCAACGGGTATTCCATATCAAATGGGGTCGTGACCGGTGTCAGCGGGAACACGATAGACTTGTCCCAGTTAACCTTCAGCCCGGAGAGCGCTCCAAATTGAACCACCTCCCTCAACACTGGGGCCAGGTTATTTTCTGGGTCCCTGACATACAGCAGGGTGTCATCTGCGTACGTGGATACCGTTATCCTGTAAATTGGAAAATTAATACCTCGTAGGCTGTGGTATTCACGCATAGCGCATGCCAGCGGTTCTGCCACTAGGGCGTACAACAGGGGCGACAGGGGGCAGCCCTTCCTCGTGCCTCTCGAGATTGTTATCGGTTCCGTGACTCGATCGCCCAATCGTATTCTCGCCGTGGGGCCACTATACAGCACCCCTATCATTTGAAGGAAGATCGGGCCTAGCCCCATTCTCGTCAGGACCTGCCGCATGAATGGCCACTCGACAGAGTCAAAGGCCTTTTCCATGTCGAGGAAGACAGCGAGCGCGCGCGCGTCAGGGCGGACATGTTGCATGACGCCAAACACCGTCCGCAAATTGTATGTGAGGTTCCTGCCCGGCATGAGCCCCGCCTGCTCTGGGGCAACCAGTTCGGGAGCGTGAAGGGCTAACCGCGAGGCCAGGACCTTGGCATATAATTTCGCATCCACGTTGAGCAGCGATAACGGCCGATAGGAGCTGCACTCATCGGGTGGTTTGCCCGGTTTCGGTATAGCGACCAAGAGCGCCTCGCGCATGGACGGCGGCATATGTCCCTTGACACACATATCATCGAACAGCGTCGACACGTGTGGCAAAAGCTGGTCTATAAAAGCGCGGTAGAACGCGACAGTGAGGCCATCAGCTCCAGGGGCGCTCTGCGCCTTCATGCTCGCAAGGGCCTCTAGAATTTCATCCCTCTCGATGGGCAGGGATAGAAACTCCCTGTGTTCGCTCGCTAGGAACGGCAACTTTATATAGTCCAGATAGTCCCCTATGCTGTCTTCCATCCCGGTTTGCTGAGAAGCGTAGAGCCCGGCGTAGTACGACCTAAATCGCTCCACCACGTCCTCCTCCGCCGTGAGCAGCGAGCCATCCCCAGACTTGATCTGCGTGACGGCGGTTCTGCGTCTGCGGGCCTTGAGCAGATTAGCTAACACCGACCCCGGTCTGTCGCCCTCACCATAAACCCTGGCCGTAGCATACTTCCCCAGATGCAGCACCTCTGCATCAGCAGTTTCGTGGTACTTTGCCAGGAGAGTTTTTATCTCCTCAGTAACGTCCTCTCCGCCCGTCTCTAGTAGTCTGGTCTCCAGTGCAGTCAGACTGCGCTCCTGCGTCGCAAGGCGCTGCCGGATATCTCGGAGAACCCCCGAGTGTTTGGCCATCGACACTCCGCGAATGTAGACCTTAAAGGTCTCCCAGACAGTCTGGAAATCCTCCACGGAGCCCAAATTGGTGTCAAAGAATAGCTCGATCGCAGCTGCCAGCTCCTCCTTAAATAGGGGATCCAGCAGCGAGTAAGGGGGAAATCGCCAAAGAAACGGCGGGGGGACCTTTCTGGGCACCGCCAGGGAGATCAGTATCGGCGAATGGTCGGAAAGCGTGCGCGGGAATACCGCGCACTCGCGTATCTGCGAGAGGAGGGACGCAGATAGTAGCCAGTAATCTATCCGCGTATGCAGGTTATGGTATGCTGAGTAATGTGTGTAGCCCCCTATTGCCGGGTTACGAGTTCTCCACAAATCCACGAGATCCAAACAAAGCATACCTCGAGCAATCGCCTTCGCTGCCGCTGGTTGCGCTCGTTTCGGGCCGCCTGATCTATCCAGCTCCGGGTCTAACACTACATTAAAGTCGCCTCCCCAAAGCACATGCCGCGCGCCTGCATCCCCAACCGCGCCTGTCATCGCTGTGAAAAACTCCGGGCAGTCATAGTTCGGCCCGTAACAATTAACCAGGAGTAAATCCATGCCCTTTCCCTGGAAGCGCGTGAGCGCAAACCTGCCTGCGCTGTCTGTGGCAACGCGTTGCAATCTGTGCTCCACCCGCGCGCTAACCCATGTCAGCACCCCTCTAGAGTGTGTAGTGAACCCCGCCGCATGTGCCTCCCGCAGGTCCCTAGTGCGTAGGATAGGGCTATTATTAGGAAGATGCGTCTCTTGCAGGAAAGCAATATCTATCTTATGCCTCTTAAGGTAGTGCATTACTTTACGGGCTTTGCGGTAATCATTAAGGCCCCTTACATTCCAAGTGAGGATTCTTAGTGTGTCGTGCCTCTCAGGCATGGCCGCTTCGGTGTTCGCCATAGCCTGCTCTATGGCGCAAATCCCTCAACTGAGCGCGTCTCAAAGCGCAGGAGCATACTAGCAGATAAAACCACGCACCCCAACCTAGTGACCTCAAACCCCCGTAACCCAAACCCCCCCCTCCCCCCCCACCCACAGCAGACCCACCCCAACTCGGCCTTGCAGATTCCCATACTTGGGCACCCCATACCTCCCGCCACCCCACCCATAACTTTTGAACCCTCAGAAAGGTGTGGCACGCACACGCGGGTGGAGGTCGCTCAGCGCTCACACACTAGTGTGGAAGCGCCTAGAACCTAACTGCCACCGCCCGGCCCAGCGAGCCACTATTGTGTCTCCCGTCCCATCCCAGCGCAAAGTTACCACATCTCAGCCGCCCTTCTCAGGTAGCAGGTCCCAGCAGCGTCCTCGATAACCATATAAAGGATTGGAGCAACTGGGGGATGAGTCACTGTCCATGGGCCTCCCATTCGCGTCTAGTCAGGGGGGGGGGGGGGTGCATCTCACATTGTACTGTACTCCATAACGATATCGTCCAAATGCTCCCCACCCGTTCCCCCCCAAGCCTACCTCCCTTCAGCCAAGCATGTCCCGCCAAAAATACAAACTAGGTGAGTCCTGTCCTCGTGGTCAGTCCTGTGCGTCCAGATCGCCGTCTCTCTCGTCCTCCCGCGGTGGCGTCGCTGGGCTCCGGCGCTGCTCCTTCGTCCAGTCCTTCAGCGCCTTTTAGAGTGCTTTAGGATCTTGGAAGATGTGCGACTTGCCCTGCCGGTTGACTCGCAACTTAGCCGGGTACAGCATTGCATAGTCAACTCCTAGTTCCCGAAGCTGCTTTTTGGCAGGGGCAAACTGTCGCCTGGCCTCCTGAACTCGGGCCGTGAAGTCTGGGTAGAGCGAGATAGGCGACCCTTCGTAGGACAATGTCTTCTTTTCCCGGGCAACCCTCAGCACTGCATCTCGGTCCCTGTAGTTCAATAGTTTAGCTATAACCGGTCGGGGCGGTGCACCCGGCGGGGGCCTGGGGCCCAGGGACCTGTGTGCTCTCTCTACCACGAACATCCCGGAGAACACATCTTTCCCCAGCAGCGCAATCAGCAGTGTTTCCACGAAGGTCTCCATTCGGCCCGTGGCAGTGGACTCCGGCAGGCCAGTGATTCGCAAGTTGCACCGCCGAGAACGGGCCTCTAAGTCCTCCGTTTTGTCCTGCAACATCTGCATTTGGCGCTTGAGCTTCTTGTGTTCACGATCCAGTGCCGTCTGCACGCCCTCCACCTCCGATATGCGACTGTCGGCTTGGTCCAGGCGCTCCGAATGTTTGTCCAGGCGCTCCCCCATGCGGTCCATTCGGTAGGAGAGCGCGTCAATCTTAGCGCCCAGGGCGGTGATGCCGCTCTGCAACCCCTTCTCCATGGACAACAAGAGGCCCCTCAAGTCCCGGTCGTCCTCTGCGGGCGCAGACTCGCCTCCCGTAGCCCCCTCCAGCGGTGTCTGCGTCTTGGGGCGCCGCTGCTCGAACGTCAGTTTTGACTGGGTTTTATCGGATTTGCCCATCTTGGACCCACACACCGTTCAGCGCAGCGCCGTCCGGCCTGGGCGCGCTCCAGTCGCCACGTAGCTGTGCCGCGATCGCAGGCAGCCCTCCGTGGGCGTCCTGGTGGCTTGCTCACCTCCAGTTGGCACCACCAGGCGTGCCAGTCATCTGCAGTCTTCACCGCGCCGCCGCTAGGCCGCCCGCTCTGCCTCAGCTCCTCACACTCCAAGCTCGTGGCGTTCGCACCCAGCCTTACACCGGAGGCACCTCACCAGTGGTTTCTCCTCTCCTGCTGCCTCCTCCGCACTACCGCAGCAGGGTGCACCAGTCTCCCTCGCCCAGGCCGCCACTGCAACTAGGCCCGGGAATGCCCCCAATGTGTCTCACTCCAAGTCGCTCTGCCACTTCTCCTGTTCGCTGCGGGGGTTTAAGGGGGTGCTGCTGACCTTCCGTGCACCGAGCGCCGCGGGGCTCACCCAGGGCCTCCCAATGTGCTCTCCGCCGATCTCGCTCGCTCCTCCTCGGCACCCCGCTCACTGCGCTATCTGCTGCCTCTGTACTCGCCGCAGGTCTCCACCTCCAATCTCTGCTGTCCGCCTCTATGAGCCTCGGGTCCGCCCCTCGCGGCCGCCGCTGGCCGCACGTTGCCCCACGTCGTCGGCCGTCCTCCTCACGCGAGGCTGGGGATCTTCGGCCTAGGACGCGTCCCGAGTCTCCGGCTCCGGAGGTCGCCTCTTCGCTCGATCGGGCTGGAAATTCCGCCGGTCGACTGCCCAGCACCTCAGGATGTTCCGCTGGGGCCGACCGTTGTTCTGGGCGTCGTTGGGATCAGGATTATTGGCGAATATATGGCGTGGCTCGCCGGAGCTCCGAGCTCAAGCAGCCATCTCCGTTGCGAGCTAAGCTCCGCCTCCCTCTCAGAACAGAATTTTTAATGCTATAAAGACATTGGGGCAGATTTACAAGGCACTTGCGATGCATTTGCGCCGCCGCTGAGTCACTTCTGTGATGCAGCAGCAGCGTAAAGCAAGCGCCATGCTGTGATGGATTTACAACGTGACGCATCTAGGGAGATACGTCACGCCGTAAACCCCTATGCCACATTATACCTGCGTCAGGTATAATGTGGGCGTACCGTTGCAGTGTAGGCGTTCCGTCGTAGGAAAGCCTTGGATAAGTGCCTGAGTGAAATCTACAAGATTTCACTCAGTCACTTTTCCAACGCCACTGCGTCAAAACCTTGCGCCTGCTTGAAGCTGGCGTAAGGCGTGACGCACCATGTTAGAGATAGGCCGGGTTGGAACAGTGCTGGAGTTGCGTCGTGCCCGCAACACGACTCTAGCACTGAGCCAATCTTACGCCAGCAGATACGACACGCATCTGCCTATCCGTGTGCTACGGCGCGCTGCATTGTAAATGCGGTGCATCCGTGGTGGGGCAAGGGTACTTTTGTGTGTCGCAAGTTTTCTGGTGCATCACTGCTGATTTGCAGAGATGCGCCAGACCTTGTAAATCTGCCCCATTGTTTGGGTTCAAAGGGATATGGGTAGGTTTATTTTAAGGCTGTGATTATGGTGGCTTTTATAAACTGAGATGGGAGGGTACCTTGCAGGTTCACAGTCATTCGATTACCCCACTTCATAGCTCTGGGACACTCTTTTGAGTAGCCATGTGCTTTAGAAGAACCCCCTCATTCATTCACTCTTCTAACTTGACATTATCACTGGCCTTTGTGTTTGCCTGATGGTCCTTTCAGTCTTGCGGTTGGGCAGAAAGGGTGGCTGCCTCTGTGAACCTGCGGCCCTAACACTTGCACTCCTGGTATCTGGACCTCAAACATGCATAAAGACTTACAGAAAAATCATAGCCGGAGAATCATGAAAACAAACACCATAACTTTATGTCACTTTTCCCTCTCATTAGGATCAGCTTCTGTTAGTCTGGTGTCTGGCCACCTAAGACCAGCATCTAAAAGAAAACAAGAAGATTTTAACATTCCATAAATCTATGAGATATTGAAAACATGCTGCTCTAAAGATCTACTAGACCCTGCAAGACACTTGAACACTGCTAGACACGACTGATGGCGCAGAGGGTTGAGAAGCTTTTAATTTAGTAGAGATATGTGTAGGAAGGCAGCTTTTGAACAACTGGCTGAATTGATTTACAAAGACACTTTTTAAATTGTACAAACAAACTATAATTTTGCACAGACTACCCTTACCCTTTTCCAATACCTCAGTAAATAACCTTACAAGCTATTGTAATTGATATTTTGCATATCAAACGCAGGTTTAATAATAGCATGAAGTAACAAGTGACAAGTGTTTTCCAACAATCTGGCCCTAACAATTTATGTGAACAAAAAGTTATTTTGGAGTGTTTTATTCCCTCAAATTTATGAGATGTGTTTAAACACTTATGGGAACCAAACAACAGGAGGGCACCCGTATACCCAGTTGAGACCTGGGTGATGAATGTAAGTAACAAAAACAACGTCTCAACAGGTAATATTTGGAAGACCATTATTAAAATATGCACATTAGTTGCAAAAGGAAAGAAAGGAAGACTAAAGGTTGTTTTTACTAATGCAAGGAGCGGTCTGTATTCAGAACAAAAATGAAGAAAGGAACAGTATCAGCACTATTTACATTGAATGTCAGCGTAACCCAAAAGAACTTATGTACATACGTGCTCGTAAAAAACAAGGTGAACGGCGCTAGTGACAAGTGACACTGAGGAGAACGGCACATGGAAGACAAAAGTAACAATATTTACAAGAGACTTTTCGGTTCACAAATGGTTTGTTACAAAAAATTAAATGAAAGGAAATTGACAATTTTGTGAACCGTAGAGATGCGCCAAGAGCAATAAAGAAATATAATAGGTGGGGCAGAACTACAATATTGTGATAGCCACCTGACCAAAAGGAGAGTGCGTTAATAGGAGCCAGTACGGAAGGGTGCCACGTACATTTGCAACACATTTGTCAAGGTTACTACCCTTTAGGTCTGATTCGGTATGATATTTCTGGATACCCAGACATTTGAAAGTGGTGGGTTCCCAAAGTAGTGTGTCCCCAAATTATAGGGGTCTGTCCACCGTCAGTGGCTTTTTCAGCTGATACATGAAGCTCTTCTCCCAATTAACTTTAAGTCCTGATGCCTGTCTGAATTCGGTCAGTGTCGGTACTAAAGAAGCATCATGGGGCCGGTTTTGGGGTTACACCCCTCATCAGGCCAGGAAGCTTGAATCCAGTGACAAAGTGACCACTTTGCCACTTGATTCAAACTAGCCTGGCTGATGAGGGGTGATACCCCAAAACCGGTTCCAGGATGCTTGTTTCCGGTCCAGGGAAGACGTGGCTTGGCAGTTCAGTCTGGACTGTTCCCATGAGGAACAGGGTCAAGGCTGATTTGCATATGGCTGGGTCTGAACTGGGCGGCAAAGTGAGGTAAAAGATGATGATGGATTAAACCCAGATCTGTGACTGGGGGTGATTGTCTGAAAAGTATCAGCACTCTGTCCATCATCTCCTTGAGTTTGCTTTGTTCACTCCAAGTTGGTAGGGTATGCCTAGACATGGGTCTCTTGCTCACTTTGCCACTGGATTCAAGCTAGCCTGGCTGATGATGGGTGTTACACCGAATCCGGTCCCAGAATGCTTGTTTCCAGTACAGGGAAGACATGGCTTGGCAGTTCGGTCTGGACTTTTCCCATGAGGAACAGGGTCAAGACTGATTTGCATATTTCTGGGTCTGAACTTGTGTGGCAAAGTGAGCTAAAGAACGATGATGGATTAAACCCAGATCTGTGACTGGGGGTGAGTGTCTGAAAAGTTTCAGGGCTCCGTCTATCATCTCCTTTTGTTTGCCTTGTTTGCCCTTAGTTGGCAGGGTATGCCCAGACATGGGTCCCTTGCTCACTTTGCCTCTGGATTCAAGCTAGCCTGGCTGATGAGGGGTGTTACTCCCAAACTGGTCCCATGATGCTTGTTTCCAGTCCAGGGAAGACCTGGTAGGCAGTTCGGTCTGGATTGTTACCATGAGGAACAGGGTCAAGACTGGTTTGCATATGGCTGGGTCTGAAGGGTGGTGGCAAAATGAGCTAAAGAACGATGATGTATTAAACCCTGATCTGTAACTGGGGGTGAATGTCTGAAATGTTTCAGCGCTATGTCCATCTTCTCCTTGTGTTTGCTAGCCTGGGGTTGGGTGTAGAGTAAGTGTACCCATGTGAAGAAGCTATCTCCCACGCACCATCGTTGACAACACAGTGAAAAAGTTTGACCACAATAGCACAATAGAGGATCGAATGTCTTAACAATTTCTAGAGACAGCACAGATGGGGTCTTGGGTCCTCAGTCACCCGTTCTATTATGTGAAACAAATGGTGGATGTTGACATGTGTATTACATCCTGGGAAGAACCCTCATTAATATGGATGTACTAACTGTGTTAAATAAGGTAAGAGCCTATTTACAATGATCTTTCCCAATATTTTATATTCTGTGGTCAGTAACGATAGAGGAATGTAGGACTGAACATCTAAAGGGTCTCAACTAGGCTTAGGGAGTACTACAATAATAGCCTCTCTTGTGGACTCAGGGAAAGAACCCGCTAGCAACGCCTCTGTGTACATTTTAGTGGCAGTTTGGACCAGTATGTGATGTCGAACTCATGAGAAGCAGACCATCCAGCCCCTGTGCCTTCCCTCTAGATAAATGGTTTATTGAGCCCTCACTTCCTGTAATTCTAGGTCTGTCTCCAAAGCCCCAGTCTGTGCAGCAGTTAGTGTCAGTAACTGGACCCTAGATACAAATTGGGAGATATGAGCACTCTGTAGGATCTGTGCACTTGAGTAGAGGGGTTTATAGTATTCTGAAAATACAGTGTTAATGACTTTCTGTGTAGTGACTATTTGAGCCATGTGGAGTTGGATGGCACATATGGGTTTTATTGGACTCTCCGAATGCAATAGCCATGCCAAAAGGTTGTCCAAGCGGTCTCCTTCCTCATGCTAATGCATGAGTTATTCTTTATAATGCAGGTATCGTAAGCGTTCTATCGAGGATTGGTGTTTTTCGTCAGTTCATTCAACCGTGGTCTGTCTCGCAGGATTTCCACTACTGTCTTTTTTAGATCCCTATGTTTTTCTGTATATCTAATATTTATATAACAAGTGTTGTTTTGACCCCATAGGAGGTCATGATGCATATCCCCTGTATGACTATTTTGAAGGTGTCCCATCTATGTTAAGCTGAATGGTTGTGCCATCATTCTCTCTAAATTAGTTGTCAGTTGCCTCCTTGAATGCCTCTCTAAATGGGGGGACTAATAGTGTGTCTAGCTGTAAATCACCATTTGGGCATTACAGTTGGCGTCCTTCCTAACAGTAATGTCACCAGGAGGGGGTTGTCAGTGCGACATAGTGTGGTGCAGCGGCCAGGGCAGCTGACTTAAGAGCACAGGGTTCACGGTTCGATCCCAGGCTCCGGCGGCAGCTCAGCTCAGCACCATGTGACTCTGGGCAATAGCTCACTTAATTTCCACGACGGCCCCCAGCGCCTTGAGACCTGTAAGGGTGAGTAGTTCGCGCTTTACAAATACGGATTTTATATATTCAGAATTACATATACACGGTTCTAAAGCAGTGGAGCACAGCATCCCAGCCAGGTGTGTATGACGGTCATGTACACTTGACTAGTAGGAGTATTCACAAGTATTAGGGTCAGTTTCATGGCATAAATCTGACAATCCCCATCCCATGTTCCACTGTCTGAACTCATGGGCCAGATGTGTGGTTGGGGCAGATGGTAGAAGTGGAAACGACAAGATTACAGTCACATCTCCATATCCTATTCATAACAATGGTTCTGGCAAGATGAGGGGATAAGGCATTCAGACACTGCAGCTGGATTGTGTTAGGCACATACACTAGCTATCGAGATGTCTGTCCCGTCCAGCATCGCCTCCCGTACTGCATATCTGCCCGATGCATCTATCCCAGTCTGGTGTGTTGGGAGAGGTACCCCAGGTGTCACTCATATTAGTGTACCTCTATCGTGCAAAGAGTACGAAGTCCAATAGATTCATTGTCTCCAGCCCTTCTCCATTTTGTCCAGTGATGCGTCTCCTTTAAAAGGGTTATATGATATGTCAGTGCTTTAGAAATGCATGCACCTTGTGGTGTTATGCTGGTTAGGCTACACCCTCTTACATTCTATGTGATGAAGTTATTTTTACATGCCATTGTTGTGTATCAATGTGGGGAGGTTAAAGTTGTGCTGTTGTCCTCTAATAACAGGGATAAGGGGAGGGGGATTGACTACCTTGGTAGACACTTCAGCTCACATTTTAGGACAAATAGTTGAAGTAGGTGTGTTTCCATACCACGGTCTAAGCCCAACATGCTTTGACCAATTGACTGTAAAACAAACTAAACATAAACAAAATTAATAGCAACTCATCAATAACTTGCGTACTCTTGTCCGTTGCCATCTCATGTGGGTGGGGCGGCTTGTGAACATGCACTATTAAGCTGGCAACCACCATCACAGTGTCAGTGCCTGCACACCAGTGCCTTGGTAAAGAACAGAGTGTGTCCAGCAGGACCATCAGTGCAGTCCACATAAGCACGCAACAAGGGTCAGATTAAATCATCTGCCATCCGAAGGGTGACCAGGGGGCTGCCCGTCCGCGAGTCCTGGCCATCCGAGAGCATTGTCTCTGTGACTCCTTTCACCTTGCTAGATCTTGATTGAGCATCCCATCCCCCATCATGCGGATGTCCATGATTAAGGATCCCTTGTGGGAGCTGTGAGGGCGAACTCCATTGGCGTGGCCTAGCCCGTCATACCCCTGGCAGTAGAGCAGAGCCAAGAGACGTCATGGCCCTCTGAATCCAGCCAGGTTCACATTTTGTCTGATGTGGAAAATAAATGTTTTTTTTGTTGTGAGTTCCAGCTTTTCAGTGTGCAGTAAACCAAAAGTATATTCCACACTCTCAGTGCCTTTTTGGCTGCCTGAAAGCTCTGACTTCGCCTCTGCACTGTGATTGTGTAGTCCAGGAAAATGGATATTTTCTGGCCATTCAAGTCTCATGGGCCGTGGGCTCATGCCTGTTGCAGAATATCATCTTGATCTCTATAGTTCAGCAACTGCAACACCATCGGCCTCGAGGGGTACCCTGCGGGGGGCCTGGCAGGTATTCGATGTGCTCTCTCTGCGGTGAAAAACTTAGACTGAATGTTTGTAATCACCATTTGAAGTAGCCAGTCCTCCACGAACAGTTCAACTAAGTGGCCCTCCATTCGTTCCAGTAGGCCTACCACCCTTATGTTATTGCAGCGGCATCGCCCTTCCAATTCGCCTGCCCTTTCCTGCAGAGTCTGTATGTCTTCTAGCAGTTATTGACCTGGAGCTGTAGCGTGATCAGTGTAGAATTTATTCTGTATCCTCCACCATATCTGTAAGTTCTGATCTGTGTGCAGTAGTTCTGCGTCTATGGCCATTGCATCAATTTCTGCTTCAGGGAGGTTCAGGAATTGCATATAGCCTGCAGAATTGTATTGAAGCAGTCCACAGTCACATGCTTCCACTCCGGCCGCTGTGCAGATGTTGCAGTCCCTGTGTTTTCACAGTCTCCCAGAGGTCCTTCCCGTGCACCCTCATTGCAGACATTCCTAGATATCATTTTACCCTTGATGATCTCCATTGGTAATGAGTGTGCCACAGACTAGAGTTACAGCTACCTCCAAGCAGTTATTGCACCTTTTTAGAGCCACTATAGGTGTGCCACCGGCGCCCTTCTTGGGTAGGCATGGACCTACCTCACCAAGAGCCCACCGGTCAAGTCCAGGCAACAATGTGTTCAGCTACCACTTCTTGTGATCAACGCACTGCAATGATGTCAGTCCCCTCGTGCAGAAACAATGGCAGGTGGTGGGAGGGCACAACCCCACACTAGTTCTCCTCTCTGGTTTGCCAACGGGAGCTCTTCGTCACCGTGGCATGGGTCAGGGGGGCTAGATGTAACAACATGTATGGCAGGTGAAGGTGGCACACGCAGGGCAATCACTCACATGCCCCTCAGACTTTCCAGGTGGGGAAGCTTCCCCCCCCACCTCGCAGGCCTGAGTCAGGAAAGCCAGGTCCCAAAGGGTTGTATCAAGTACAGGCCGGGAGGGTCCCCCCTCTCGCAGCTTAGGAGCCAAATGTCTCCTTTCTGCTCAGCTCCCTCAGCGCCGAATGACCGCACAGGTGGCGGTCTGAGTCTGCATGGCGCAGTGTACTTTCTGCTGTTGACGCCACCCACACTCCAGAGAATTTTGGGAGAAAGAAGGATGTTTGATACGCGTTTGCTATTAGACGATCTAAAAGCTCTGCGTCATCTCCCTCTCTCCCTCATTATCTCACTTCCATAGGTTAAAGGGGGATCAATTTTACACCTATGATCTTTTGTAGAGGCCGAAATGTGGGACCCTTCAGTGATCTTGACAGCATTATGAAAGTTGTTGTTAAGGCAACTGCTTTTGCCTTTATTTGGAGCTTATGCTGAGTAAAGGAACTCCTGGTGTCTATGACAACCCCAAATATTTGTACTCATTTTCATTTGAGATGGTATTACCATTTAAGCTCCATGTTTTTTAGGTCTCGTGAGCCAAAGGCTCGAAGAGACATTTTATATCTGGGCTTTTCAAAGTGCTGCCGTGGCCTAAAGCTACAGTGCACGTGAACGTGCACGCGCGCAGCGCCATGTGTCTTTCCTCCGTAGCGATCGTAATCACGATCACTTTCACTTTCGCGGGCTCCTCTGTTGCTGGCATTCCCCCCTCCCTTCTCGCCCAGCCCTTCTTGTTTCATGTGCCCTGACAAATGCCGTCGGGAAGACTTATACGCCACATACCCTTCTATATTCTTAGTATTACTGGCCCTAGGGGCCGCTCGCATCCCGTCCCGGCTGCACTCTTATTATGCAGATTAACCGCGGCTTTAATGCGCCCCCACCCGGTCCATTACTGTTATGGAAATCCCGGCCCGTGCTCATCTTGTGACCGCTCCGACCCATCCTGCGGCGCGTTATCTGGCCACCCTCCCATGAGACCGGGACACAATCTTTTGCTTCCTGGCGATCTCTTCCGATCCACCGCGTTGACTCGAGGTGCCTCTGTTGCAAGCCTGCTGCCTGCAGCCTCGTCGGCCCTTACAGCCCCGGGACATGGCTTGATAGCACCAAACACCACCGTTCTGGCTCCAGGTGCTAGTGCCGTCCTGCCTATGTTCGTCGCCTCCTCGCCAGCGTCCCTGCTTCTTTTCCAGCGCGTCAACTTCTTTCACGTTCATTCTCCTCCCCCGTGGATGTTGGATTTACAGTGCTATGAAGTGGCCACAAAACTGGTAGCAAGTGGGCTATAAAAATCAGGTTCTTGCAAACTTCAATTCTGTTGTAAGAATAGGATTTACACACGGGCTCCAGTGTACATTGTGGTAGTTTTGTTAGGTAAAATATGGTATTCAAGGAAAACGAAAGCCCTTTGAAGTATTTTAAACAACCAGGCATAAGTGTGCCGCGCTTTATGTACGAGTTGCAGCTTCAGAGCTGCATCTCACTGTGCTTTTCCATCACCAGCGGCACATCACAGCAGTCTGCGAGCCCCCACAGTAACAATGTTGTTCCTGCTTGCAATTCACATGCTTTACTTGATCTTGCATTCCCTATAAGTGTTTGCTTCTTCCAGGATGTTACTTTTTTTTCCAAGCAGTATATTACACTTATCTCCCCTCCTCATAACCTAATTTCCATTGACTCGTTCTCCAGCACCGAGAGGTCATACCAATGGCAACAGGCTATGCAAATATGATCACTCCACTTCAAATAAAAAAGTACAAAAACATTTTAAACGCCAACAGCTCTAACTTTAAGAAATGCGAGACCTATTTCATTGCAAATGCTTGTATACATAAGCGGTCAGTCAGGAAAGTGGGGCGGGGTGGGCTGCAGCCTCGTGCATTCTGTGGAAGGCAAGGGATGTAGTGCATTGTACTGCAGCATTTGTATAGTGCCCCTATGTGGCTTGCCTACATCTCGCTCTCAGCTGCCTCCAGGAATGCAAATATTGAGATATTAATCTCAGACAATAATGCCGCATTATCCTTTCCGAAACGTTTGTGTTGAGGCTCAGTTAATTAAGTCTGCAATTTAAACAGGTATTGCCTGATTGATTTTAAAACATCAGCAGTTTTTAAAATTCGCTGTACCCCATATATGCGACCTAAAAGCCTCCCATGGAGTACCACAGTGTTCCACAGACCCTACATTCAACTCAAAATAATCCACAATTGTCATTCGAATTTCTTTAGTGAAAACCACATACTATAGTGCCTGATGGAGAAAGAGAGGCACTATGACAACAGTTCCTTAAGAGAGTGGGCAGCTCCAGCACCACTGGGGAGTAACTTAATAGTGAGTTATTATAAGAGTCTTGTATAGCGCTCAGCTACCCGCACAGGGTTTCTTGGCGCTTTGGCAACAGGTCGGGTCTGGCAATTACAACGGAATCAGACCATCCACACTGCTACACGAAACACTGCTGCACGGCGCACACTACTGCACGCCGCACACTGCTGCACGCCGCACACTGCTGCACGCCGCACACTGCTGCACGCCTCACACTGCTGCACGTCTCACACTGCTGCACGCCTCACACTGCTGCATGCCGCTGCACGCCACACACTGCTGCACGCCTCACACTGCTGCATGCCACACACTGCCACACACTGCTGCACGCCGCACACTGCTGCACGCCGCACACTGCTGCACGCCGCACACTGCTGCACGCCACACACTGCTACACAAAACATTGCTGCACGCCACACACTGCTGCACGGCACACACTGATGCAACCGGCACACTGCTTCACGCCACACACTGCTGCACACTGCTGCATTACTCACTGCTGCATGCTGCACGAAACTGCTGCACGCAGCACACTGCTGCACGCCGCACACTGCTGCACGCCGCTGCACGCCACAGTGCTGCATGCCTCACACTGCTACACGAAACACTGCTGCACGCAGCACACTGCTGCACGCAGCACACTGCTGCACGCCGCACACTGCTGCACGTCACAGTGCTGCATGCCACACACTGCTACACGAAACACTGCTGCATGCCGCACACTGCTGCACGCCGCACACTGCTGCACGCCGCACACTGCTGCACGTTGCACACTGCTTTTATGCGAGTTTATGCTACTGACATTGTAAATGACAATGCCTTTTATTTGTTTTAAAACCAAAACATAAATAAAAGGCATTGTAATTTTACAATGCCAATAGCTCAAACTCTTATAAATGCGAGACCTATTGCATTGCAAATGCTTGTGTTATCTTCTTTCCTGTCCTAATCACTTTTATTTTATATAGGTTGGTGACTTTGTTTGCAAAGGAGAAAGTGGGTAGTTCATCCAGAAGTCTCTGATGACCTATTGCTCAATATTAAGAGATCATCTGCATAGAGTAGATTTGAAATCAGTTTACATCCTAGTTTTGGTGGCTAAACATTCACAGGTACAGATTTTTTGAAAGTTCTGAGATTAGCAAATTAAAAAGGAGAGATGCAAAGACACACTCTCTGCTTTAAGCCAGAGGATGTGCAAACTTTTCTGCACAGCTTATTGCCTTCACCTAACTTAACACACAGTCATATTTTCGAGTACATGGATTGTATTCATCTGAGTTATTTGCGGAGCCATGCCATATTTGGCCAGTTGCTGCCACAAGATGTCTGTCGGCGCACTGTCGAAGGGAGCCTTAAAATCAACAAAACATGAATATATTATTGATTTAGTCACAAAGGTGTTTTCCATACAAATGGATAACTCCTCTAGGTTTGAACGGGTGCCTGATGCAGAACGGAACCCGTCAGATTCCATGGGAAAGGTTTTGGTCGGCGGCCCAGTTATTAAGACCTTGACTCAGCAGCTGACAACATACCTGGCCTTGTTGTCCAAAATGGCTATCAGGCAGTAGTTCCCTGGATTACTTTTTTTTGCCTCTCTTGAAGTTGGGGTGTATTATTGAACCCCTGTGCATGACAAAGACATCACCTGTGGTTAGGGCAGCCTTATACAAGGTGCATAATTATGTTGCCCAGAAATCAGAGCTGGATTTAAAAAATGCCTGTGGCAGTCCGTTAGGCCCTAGATTCCATCAGCCTGTGACGTCCTGATCACCTTCAGCAGTGTGCTTTGGTAAAAGACAGTGGGATGAATATGTCTGCGTTACTGTTGTGCTCATTCCTTGTTACTCTATGATTGGGTATGCCATTGGCAGGTGTTGCATCCTCAGTATTACACTCTTTAGAACTTAAAGTTTGCAAAGGTGACTGATGCACAGTAGGGTGTACTGTTGACCAATAAAATTGCAGATAGTTTACCCACGCAGATTTGATTATACTTGTGTTGCATGCCCTTGCATCACCTTTTTCAATGGAATGAATTATGTTCCAAAATGGTAAACATCATATACCACGATTCTTTTCCCCGCAGGGAATTACAACGCGGTCGTTACAACAACCGCGTTGTAACAGCGCATACCATTACTCCCCAATTCGGAACAACGACTTGCGGATGAGGCAGAAGGTGTTGGATTTAAAATCCCACACCTTACCTACTGTTGCACATTCTGGAATTGGGATAGTAAATTATAGTATTCCAACATCCAGCGCCACCCAGAGCAAGTCGTTACGATTTGCGGGGTAATGGTATGCGTTGTTACAACGTGGTCGTTGTAACAACCGCATTGTAATTGCATGCGGGGAAAAAGCATGCGGAATAAAGTGGCAAATTTGTTCCAAAATAGTTGTGGGTTTTTTTCGGTGCCAGCAGCCCACAACTTTGCTCAAAAGTCATCTTTGGAATATTGGAATATTGGATGGGTATTTATAGAGCGCAAACGTTCGCTCCGAAGGGAGCATCTTGGCGCTGTGAAAACCTGGGACCAGATCAGTGGAAGGGCGGTGGAGGGTTAAATGGCTGCTTTAGTCCAGTCGTCAGAGAGATTAAAAATCCACGTTTTAAGGTGCTTCCTAAATGGTTTCTCATGCGTCTGAAGTCTAAGATGCCTTGGCGTACTGTTCCAGGCTCTAATAGCCAGGGTGCTGAGAGTTTTTCCGCCTTTGGACTTCAGGTTGAATTTAGGGGGGGTCATGAGATTTTCTTGAGAGGATCTGAGAATGCGACCCGGGATGTAATGAGGGAAGCGTTTCGACAGGTAGACTGGGCCGGATTTGTGGAAGGCTCGGAAGGCTACAACGAGAATTTTGAAGAGTATTCTCTTGTGCAAGGGGAGCCAATGAAGGAATCTGAGGGCAGTAGAAATGGAAGATTTGCGTGGGAGTTTTAAGACAAGACGCGCGGCAGTGTGCAGGACACTTTGCAGTTTCAGTCGGGTGGATTTCTTGGTCCCTGCCAAAAGGCCATTACAGTAGTCCACTCGAGAGAGAATGAGGGCTACCGCAATGGTCTTTCTGGAATCGAGCGGGAGAAAGTCAAAGAACTTTCTCATGGATTTTATAATGCCAAAGCATTTACCTGCTACAGTTGTGACATGGGAATCGAAAGAAAGATCGGAATCGAAGATGACTCCGAGGTTTCTGGCCGATGAAACTGTCTGGGGTGGGGCAGCAGAGTTATCAGGCCACCACAGAGCGGGACAGAAGGATGCGTTCTTTCCAATGGGCAGGATCTCGGTTTTGCTGGAGTTACAGCGAAGATGGTTGGTGTCCATCCATTGAAATACCGCTGTGAGGCAGCATTTGAGGTTAAGTTCGGCCGAGTTGGAATTGTCGTCGAGAGGGATGACAAGCTGAGTATCGTCGGCATAAGACGTGACAATTATGCCGAATGATTCTATGAGTGAGAGCAGGGGGATGAGATATATATTGAATAGGAGGGGACTTAGAATGGAGCCCTGGGGGACTCCACACGAGATCTTTTTTTCTTTGGATTGGAAAGGGCCCAGTGAGATGGTTTGAGACCTGTCACTGAGGAAGGAACTGATCCAGGCTAGGGCTGAGTTGGTGATGCCAATGTCCATAAGTCTGTTGAGCAGTATGGAGTGGGAAATAGTGTCGAATGCCGCCGTGAGGTCAAGAAGGATCAGGATGGCCTTCTTCCTCTGATCTTGGAGGTTTTTAATGGTGTCGGTCAGCTCGATCAGGGTGGTCTCGGTAGAATGTCTAGACCGGAAACCGGATTGCTGGGGGTGAAGTAGGTTGTGGGCATCAAGGAAGGACTTGAGCTCTTTGTGGACTAATTGTTCCGTGATTTTGCCCAGTGCAGGTAGCAGGGTGATGGGACGAAGGTTAGTTAAATCAGAGGGGGGTTTGTTTGCCTTTTTCATCAGAGGTTTAACCACACCTTTTTTCCAGGCGAGCGGGACAGAGCCAGATTTGAGGGAGAGGTTAATTATTTCGTTAATGATGGGGTTTATTTCATCAATGATGGTGTGGAGGATCTTGGGGGGACAAGGGTCAGAGGGAGAGCCCGATTTGCATGAGAGGATCGCTTCTCTGGTTTGAGTTAGGGTTACCGGAGAGAAATGATTGAGGCAGTTTGTAGTCGGGCGAGATTTATCTAGCTCCGAAAATGAGAACACCGGAGGGGAAGTGGGGAAGTTGATGTGGATAGAACTAATTTTTTCCTCAAAGTAGTCGGAGATCTTATCACACAGCTCTTGGGACGGGGGGATCTCTGGTTGAAGGGCTTTTGGTTTAGTAAAAGACTTTACTATGGAGAAGAGGATTTGTTGTTTTTGACTGGCATCATTAATGGCGTTTACATAGTAGGTTCTTTTTGCTGATTTTATAGTTGAGAGGTAATTTTTTCTCTGGAGAATGTAGTTGCTACGGTCGTCATTGTCGTATGATCTACGCCATTTGCGTTCTGCTTTCCTGCAGAGTAGGTGAGCGGCGGTAAGGTCAGGCGTATACCAAGGGGCTTTGATTTTCGTTTTTTTAAGGGTGTTATCTTTTTTATTAGGTGGACATCGTTCAGAGATTTCTTGAGAAAGCCAGTTGTTAAAGGAGACTGCATCTTTATCGATGTTGCCAGAGGAAGGGGGGGCGTTAGAAGGGGAAAAGGGATGAGAAATAAGACTTGCCTGCACAGTTTTCCAATTTATGGAGTGAGTGTGTTGGCGGATTGGTTTTTTACAGTTAGGAGGGGGAACATTGAGGATATGGAAAGGGATCAGGCTGTGATCCGACCAAATTTGGGGAATGGGAGGTGAGGTGGAGATGGCTGGGAAATTAGAACAGACACCGTCCAGGGTGTGACCAAGGGAATGTGTGGGCAGCTTGACGCTTTGTTGCAGGTCAAAGGTATCCAATGTCTGCAGCAGGTTACTGGTGGAGGGGTCAACAGGTATTTCCAGATGCAGGTTAAAATCGCCCAAGAGGGTGAAATGAGGGTATCGGAGTAGGAAGTGTCCAAGTGCGTCATTGAGGGAGCCGAGGAATTTCGCAGCATTTCCAGGAGGGCGGTAGATCAGACCACCTGAAAAGGAGAGGGTTTGGCTTAGTTTGATGGAGAAACCTAGTCCCTC
The DNA here is from genome assembly GCF_964204655.1 of Triturus cristatus. Taxonomy (NCBI): domain Eukaryota; kingdom Metazoa; phylum Chordata; class Amphibia; order Caudata; family Salamandridae; genus Triturus; species Triturus cristatus. Next base: position 355,289,188 of record NC_140594.1, read on the forward strand.
GGCATCAGTGAGGGGGTCGAGGCAGAAGGTGTGGCAGCTGAAGGAGTTCCTTAGAATGACCGCGACACCTCCTCCTCTACCTTTCAGTCTATCCTGTCTGTGAAAGGAGTACCCTGGGGGGAGGGCGATGGCTATGTCAGGATTACTGTCTTCAGTAAGCCAGGTCTCGGTGATCATAAGGCAGTCCAAGTTGTGGTCGATAATGAGGTCGTGGATGTCCTGACTGTGTTTGCACATGGACCTGGCGTTAATCAGACCTCCAGTGAAGTGAGGTTGTTTAAGAGGAGTTGGCTGCTTGGTGGCGAAGTTGAGAATCCAACGACAATTGTTACAACTGGTGGGACCGAATACATTAGAGAGATCAAGTTTGCAGGGGCAGTCAGATCTGCCTTGAAGTTTGCGAAGGTAGTTGGGTGCATACCTGATGTTTGGAGGATGTTGGGCAGGGGTTCCTGCGCCTGGCGCAGTCTTGGCGCGGACGGGCGCAGACGGGCTTCCCTTAGGCGCGCCTTCGGCGCGCAAACGGCGCTCCCGCTGCGCTCGTCCGCTGCGCGTCCTATGCAAACACATTTATGTTGAAAGGTGGGGGCATGGCCTGAAGAAGGGGCGGAGTCTACGCGCACGCCGGTGTCTAAGGCGGCTGCAGTTGATTAGCAAAGAAGGGCGCGATGCAGCCCGAGTGATCAGCTGAGCGCGAGTGAGCGCTACGTAGTGCTTTGGTTAAAAAGCATTCAATAATGTGACAACACACGAAAATACAAGTTTTTTTTTAAAAAATATGCAGCAGAGTACCATCAGTTCCCGGCTTCCGCCTCAGGACTGGGACCAGTTTTACACGTTGCCGCTGATGTCAGCGGTTTAAGTAGTCAGGATAAGGGGGCGTGGCCTGAAAAAGGGGCGGAGTCTGCGCGCACGCCGGTGTCTAAGGCGGCTGCAGTTGATTAGCAAAGAAGGGCGCGATGCAGCCCGAGTGATCAGCTGAGCGCGAGTGAGCGCTACGTAGTGCTTTGGTTAAAAAGCATTCAATAATGTGACAACACACGAAAATACAAGTTTTTTTAAAATATGCAGCAGAGTACCACCAGTTCCCGGCTTCCGCCTCAGGACTGGGACCAGTTTTACACGTTGCCGCTGATGTCAGCGGTTTAAGTAGTCAGGATAAGGGGGCGTGGCCTGAAAAAGGGGCGGAGTCTGCGCGCACGCCGGTGTCTAAGGCGGCTGCAGTTGATTAGCAAAGAAGGGCGCGATGCAGCCCGAGTGATCAGCTGAGCGCGAGTGAGCGCTACGTAGTGCTTTGGTTAAAAAGCATTCAATAATGTGACAACACACGAAAATACAAGTTTTTTTTAAAATATGCAGCAGAGTACCACCAGTTCCCGGCTTCCGCCTCAGGACTGGGACCAGTTTTACACGTTGCCGCTGATGTCAGCGGTTTAAGTAGTCAGGATAAGGGGGCGTGGCCTGAAAAAGGGGCGGAGTCTGCGCGCACGCCGGTGTCTAAGGCGGCTGCAGTTGATTAGCAAAGAAGGGCGCGATGCAGCCCGAGTGATCAGCTGAGCGCGAGTGAGCGCTACGTAGTGCTTTGGTTAAAAAGCATTCAATAATGTGACAACACACGAAAATACAAGTATTTTTTAAAATATGCAGCAGAGTACCACCAGTTCCCGGCTTCCGCCTCAGGACTGGGACCAGTTTTACACGTTGCCGCTGATGTCAGCGGTTTAAGTAGTCAGGATAAGGGGGCGTGGCCTGAAAAAGGGGCGGAGTCTGCGCGCACGCCGGTGTCTAAGGCGGCTGCAGTTGATTAGCAAAGAAGGGCGCGATGCAGCCCGAGTGATCAGCTGAGCGCGAGTGAGCGCTACGTAGTGCTTTGGTTAAAAAGCATTCAATAATGTGACAACACACGAAAATACAAGTATTTTTTAAAATATGCAGCAGAGTACCACCAGTTCCCGGCTTCCGCCTCAGGACTGGGACCAGTTTTACACGTTGCCGCTGATGTCAGCGGTTTAAGTAGTCAGGATAAGGGGGCGTGGCCTGAAAAAGGGGCGGACTCTGCGCGCACGCCGGTGTCTAAGGCGGCTGCAGTTGATTAGCAAAGAAGGGCGCGATGCAGCCCGAGTGATCAGCTGAGCGCGAGTGAGCGCTACGTAGTGCTTTGGTTAAAAAGCATTCAATAATGTGACAACACACGAAAATACAAGTTTTTTTAAAATATGCAGCAGAGTACCACCAGTTCCCGGCTTCCGCCTCAGGACTGGGACCAGTTTTACATGTTGCCGCTGATGTCAGCGGTTTAAGTAGTCAGGATAAGGGGGCGTGGCCTGAAAAAGGGGCGGAGTCTGCGCGCACGCCGGTGTCTAAGGCGGCTGCAGTTGATTAGCAAAGAAGGGCGCGATGCAGCCCGAGTGATCAGCTGAGCGCGAGTGAGCGCTACGTAGTGCTTTGGTTAAAAAGCATTCAATAATGTGACAACACACGAAAATACAAGTATTTTTTAAAATATGCAGCAGAGTACCACCAGTTCCCGGCTTCCGCCTCAGGACTGGGACCAGTTTTACACGTTGCCGCTGATGTCAGCGGTTTAAGTAGTCAGGATAAGGGGGCGTGGCCTGAAAAAGGGGCGGAGTCTACGCGCACGCCGGTGTCTAAGGCGGCTGCAGTTGATTAGCAAAGAAGGGCGCGATGCAGCCCGAGTGATCAGCTGAGCGCGAGTGAGCGCTACGTAGTGCTTTGGTTAAAAAGCATTCAATAATGTGACAACACACGAAAATACAAGTTTTTTTAAAATATGCAGCAGAGTACCACCAGTTCCCTGCTTCCGCCTCAGGACTGGGACCAGTTTTACACGTTGCCGCTGATGTCAGCGGTTTAAGTAGTCAGGATAAGGGGGCGTGGCCTGAAAAAGGGGCGGAGTCTGCGCGCACGCCGGTGTCTAAGGCGGCTGCAGTTGATTAGCAAAGAAGGGCGCGATGCAGCCCGAGTGATCAGCTGAGCGCGAGTGAGCGCTACGTAGTGCTTTGGTTAAAAAGCATTCAATAATGTGACAACACACGAAAATACAAGTATTTTTTAAAATATGCAGCAGAGTACCACCAGTTCCCGGCTTCCGCCTCAGGACTGGGACCAGTTTTACACGTTGCCGCTGATGTCAGCGGTTTAAGTAGTCAGGATAAGGGGGCGTGGCCTGAAAAAGGGGCGGAGTCTACGCGCACGCCGGTGTCTAAGGCGGCTGCAGTTGATTAGCAAAGAAGGGCGCGATGCAGCCCGAGTGATCAGCTGAGCGCGAGTGAGCGCTACGTAGTGCTTTGGTTAAAAAGCATTCAATAATGTGACAACACACGAAAATACAAGTTTTTTTAAAATATGCAGCAGAGTACCACCAGTTCCCGGCTTCCGCCTCAGGACTGGGACCAGTTTTTTATAGTCTTGATAATGTTTCCTTGCCGACCAGGCTTCTCTTTTATAAAGTCACAGGAGAAGTCTTTCTGGATCATTTGAGGCCTCTAATCAGGCAGAAGTACTAGAGTCTAAAAAACTCAGGTAGTCAGGCCCAGTCTGAAACAACGCTTGTGTTATTTATATACCTGGTCGAAATGTTGGCCATGTGGGCTATGTGTTGTTGGCAAGATGTAGTGAGTCTTGGGAAAAACAGTGGGAGGGCAGGAAACCTGGCTTGGAAACTTTTTGGGAGGGTTGGGCCCAGTTTGCGCAGCTTCAAGCAGTTAACAAATTACATATAGTTGTGAGTAGTGAGCCTTTCCAATTTTGCACGCACCAAGTGCACAGTAGAAACTTTGAAGTAATGATTGGTTAGGAGTATGTTTTAAAAAAGTAAGCATAACAGATCATAAACATGCAATATGTTGAAATTCTTCCAGGAACAAGATTGATGCATCTGACTTTCTATGTTCCTGATTTGAGCTGCCCACGTGATCCAAATATTTTGGCTCATCCTGGTAACTGTAGTGCATCAAGCTTTCTTTGAAAAGTGCCCAATGGTGACTGGCTCCAAAAATGACCAAACTCAAGATGTTCAGCTGTCATTCCAAGCTCTCTGGACTTTTGATATGCTCTGTCTTATGAACATTTGCATTAGATATCGCCACAAAAATAGTTTAGTCTTTGCATCCACGCTGCCAAATCCTCTAATCAGTTTTTCCTCTGCAGCAACTGATAGGATGCAACAGGGTGAAACTAACATGAGAAATAAATCTCACAAATGTCTCCAAAATTGCCATCTGTGCACTAAAAAAAATCTATATGTCATATGAAAGTGGCAAATTTACAGCAAAGAAGTATACCGGTTTTACGTGCTTTACTCAGTGCGACATCCTAAGTGTGACAGGTATTCCTAGGCGAGGGTTCCACACCGATGAGGAACCAATAGGTGGAAACTAGTCTGATGTTACTTATTTTTCCAGCCAACTCGCTGACATGGATTGGCAGTTTGGGCTGTACTGTTCCTGTTAAAGCAGGACCAAGGCTGGATTGCATATATCCAGATTCTGTCTGCAGATGCATAGTGGGTGAAAAATGATGCACTCTAACGCAGCCCAGCAACTGCCAGTGTCTACGACCATCACCATGGTGTTTTACTCAGTGTGATGACCGAAGTACTAAGGCTGGGCCCAGATGTGCGTCCTTTGCTCACTGTGCCTCAGGACTCAAGCTATACTTCACTGTCCAGGGCGAAGTAGCCCCAAACCAGTCTGGGAGTTGGTCTGGCAGGGCCATTCCTATTAGAGCACAGCCAATACTGATTGGCATATGGCTGTTTTCTGTCTGGATTGGCATAGTGGCTTAAAAATGAGACTGTAATTCAGTTCCAAGTGATTGCCGGTGACTGAGACTATTTGCAAGCATTCCATCCATCACCTTTGTGTTTTTCTAAGTGCAATGCCTTGTGTGTGAAAGGTATGCCCAGATGTAGGGTGATGTGCTTACTGTGCCACAGGTCTCGAGCTAAACCTCACTGACGAGGCTGAAACAAGTATGAGGATCCGACCAAAAAAGAACCTGACTTTGGAGTTTGGATCAGACTATCCATTAGAGCAAGATCAAGGCTGAGTTGCTTATAGCTGGCCTCTGTCTGCAATAGCATAGTGGGTGAAAAATGATGGACTGGAATTCACACCTTAGCAGTAGTTATTGCTAGTGACTGACTTTATTTGCTAGCATTCCAGCCATTGCCGTTGTGCCTTCCTCACTTTGAAGCATAATTAATAAAAATTAAACATATCTTCCCCACCCCATAGAAAACTGCAAAGCTGCCAATTGCCTTACACAACACACTTTCACCATGTGCTACAGTATGGATTCTTATACTTGGCTTGATGGCAGATTTGTAGCAAAGTAGTTGAAAATATTTTGTCAATCGGTCTTTTCTGTAAGATCAATGATCAGCGTCATGCAAGTGTAATGCTCTAAGTGGCTTTCAAAAGGTGTGCATCAATAGCAATATGTAGGCAAAGTCAGATGAGTAAATGTTATTTTATCAGCTTTTCTGTACTGGAGCTCATCTTGACGATCTGTCAATGCTCTATTGTGTACAACTCCAAAACTAACACTTATAGTGGGCTTTAGGTCAACCCATTGCTTTCCATTAGTTGGCTTTCATGTCATTCTTGTTTGCAAGTTTCTTAGGCAATTAGAAAATGTTGCCATTATGCCATGTGGTGCATGTGTACAAGAATATAGCAAACAACCGGAAAGCGATTGTATTTTTTTATGTTTTTTTTGCGTGAAATGCCTCCTCGGATCAAAAATGGATGGGAGGATGCATTTCATGCTAAAATGTAGTGTAGAATGCTGGATTTGCATATTGCAGAATTTTTGCAAATTGTATACATAACTACGCAAAAACAATTATCCAAATTTTGCACACCTCTATCAAACTGCTTTTTGCACAGGAATCAGAATCAAGAGTTTCGCAGTAATTATTTACCAGATGTGCAATAATTTTCCTCAGCTAAATTTTGGCAGATCAAACATTTACCAGGGAAAAATGCAAAGTAAATACTGATAGATGGAGATTTTAGTGCAGAAAGCATAAAAATCTGCATGTTTATTCCCATCTGGAAGGAACATACTAGAGATAGTAGTTCTTTATTAGACCCAATAAATATAGATCCCCAGGGTATCGTTTCAAAAGAGGTCTGATAAATAACTCCTCCACCATCATTGGCCTTCCCTAGTTATCTTGTGTTTGTCCCTCCTCTAAAGCATAGCTTCTTTATCATCTTTTTGATTGGATGACTTGTATCCTTCCACGACTTCATATAAGGGAATCAAGGAACTGCTTTTTAAAATGTTGCTCTTTCTCCGTATACATCTTCCCCCACCAAATCACTGTCTTCCCCACTTTGTGTCTTGCCCCCATTCAAACTCATCCGGTGCTTCCCCCTACCCGCAGAACGTTTTTGTTCTCTCTCTTTTTTTTTAACCCACCATGTCTCAGCTTATTTTTGCGGTTGCACCACCACCCCATTCCTCCTGCAGTTCAGCAGCATTTACTTCCTTGCCCATAAAAACCCTCCTGTTTTTGTTTTTTGGATTGCCGAGCAGCAACAATTTTCTTCCAGGCTGCTCTTTCCAAACTATTGCTCTTTTGTACACTTTTATATATTTTTAATTTACCGCTTCAAGATGGGTGCCAGGATAATGTCATATATATGAGTGATGACGAATACATAGACGTGTGTGATGACAGCAATTGCTATTTTTTGGGCTTGATGTCGAAGGGGAACAGTATTGGCAGAATACATTGGCAATGCCAAAAGTCAAGACCTCTTGGCATTGCCAATGCTTGTTAGTTGGACGTTCAGATGCATTTGTTCTATCAATAGCAGATTTGACTGCTACCATTCACAAGGAAAGAAGAGATCCTCGAATGAAAAGAAAGGTCACAACACCTGTCAAAACAACCAAAAACAACATTGTGTTTCAACTTTTCTGGTTTCTTCCTTCCTGTTTTCAAAGCAGGGAATGTACTAAATATGGAGTGTGTGCAGATTTTATCTTCCTTATTGCAAACCACAAAATGTTTGTATCTTAATTAGCCTGGATTTGACATCCTGTGAGGCCTGAGGTTTGTCTACTTGCCTGAGTTCCATGCTTGGCCCACCCTCCTGGTGCTTAACACTTCCCTGGTGCTCATCGCACAGCTACAAAGAGGGCACCTGGACTTTGCTGTCATTAAAATATTCATAATTAACATAATTGATGCTTGTGAATCTGTCGACAGCACTTCAGAAACGTGCTGTTCTGAATCCAGTTATGACCTCTCCACCCTGTCACTGTGGTGAATTTACCTCACAGAGGTACCTGTGCCAAGGTGATTTGTCGCTGGGATTTTTTCTGCAGTTGCAGATGTGTGTCCCTGAAATTGCGGACTCACCCTAAGAATCATTGCTCATGAGGCCGTCCATTTGGAGAAGCCGAGCCAGGGGCGAAGTTAAACCCGAACTTCAGGGGTGGGAGGCTAATGAGTCAAGCAGTAGATGCGGGTATAACACTTCCAACAATGGGGGGAGCTGTCCTTAGAGCCAATATAAGAATGGTAAATTGTGCATTTTAAACATACTAGTCAAGCCTCCGAGATGAGTTAAGGCATGGGCAAAGTGGGCAATTGCCCAGGAGTCCCACCTTCCAAGGGTTACCCTAGGAAAGTGAAATTCTGTCTGTTAGATCTCTGTCTGTTCTATTCTCTAGTTAAATCTCTCCCCCTCTCTTACTTCCTCTATGTTTGAATCTCTCTACCCAGTTTCAGCTGAAGGATTTTTGGGATCCAAGCAGGAAAGACTTCAGCTATTTTTGTGTGACCCTGTTAAAGTTCAACTTTTCTAGTATTGTTTGGCGTCGTGTGGGCTTGAACTCGCAGGAAAAGGGTAATGACATTCAAATGTGTTCTTTACATGAGCCCCCAAAATATGTCTTGCTTGGGTCCCCAAAATCCTTAAAATGAAACTGTCAAGCCTCATACAATTCCAACAAGCACTGTTTTCTTGGATTTTACATTGTATTTAGGCTACTGACCGAGAACTTTAAACAAGCATTTGCAATGCAATAGGTCTCGCCTTTGGGACTTTATACGTATTTAGCTATGCAGCACATTAGCCTGAATGTTGAAACATCTACTGTTCTTTAACATGGAGGGAAAGTAAGCACCAAGCTGCATGACACACAAGGGATGACAACACATGGTGAGAAATATTGCCAATCAGCGGGAAACAGTATAGTCCAAAGCTCTTTTTTTAATATAAAATCAGGGCCTTCGGTGGTCATATCACTGAAAATACAAGATTTGAAAAAAATATTATTGTCTAGGGGTGCTCGTGGAAGACAATTTCTATGGACTGGAATCCAGAGAATGCTAAAGTGATTCTGGTATTTTACTGACCTCTGCTGGTCGTTTTCTATCAAGAAAGTTAAATAGAGGAAGTTGCCAGAAAAATTTAAAAAAGAAAGTCCCTCAGCAGAAAGCAATTCTGGCATTTTACTGACCTCT